>NC_067286.1:7948632-9354465 GCF_020740795.1 Apus apus
AAATAATAACAATACATTATTTGTATTTTTGTAGTCATATAATAAAAAATCATTTAGAGGAGGGGTGGTGCAGATTTGTGGTTTCTGATGCAGAAGATTGTATGACGTACTGGACTTAGACAGTAAATCAGCATTCTCAGTGTAAAGTAATCTTTTAAGGAACTACTTTCTACTAATATTAATTCTAAATAATTATAGATTTATACTAAAATTCCAGAGAATCTTTTCTTCATACATTATATAAATGTAAGTTGGGTGAACATACACGACATAAGAACAGGTGCCCCAGGTCAGGCAAAGGGTCCTTCTACCTCACTAGATCACCAATAACAAACAAAAATCCAGTTCAAGCTCTTTTCTACTAAACTAAAGTTAACAGTAAATTCTCCTCTTGACCTTACAAGTACAGGAGTTTTAAATTAGCCCAGAGCACTAATTTGGATCATGTGTTATTTTCTATAGCATAAGAGTCACGTACATTTCCATCAGCATGCAATTTATGTTTTGACAATACATGCTTGAAGATTGCTGGAACCAGACTGCTTCTTCAAGGCTTTTCTGGAGAACATTCTCTATCCCTCTACTGATGAATTAATAATATTTCCTGTGTCTACTCTATCTACCCTTTTTCATCCTTTTTCCTAAAGTTAAAGGTTACACTTTTACTAGTTTACCTTAACGAAACAAAATTGTCTAGAGGGCTCATGAAACAGACAGTGAATATATAGTCTGTTTCTAAAAAAAGCAAAAATGTTGTTCTTTGCTGCTCTAACAACTGAAGACTTAAAATAACAGACTCATTCCATACAGTAGATACTAAGGAACAGATTTGTGAACCTGCTACTGCACATTTCCAAAGAAAAAAAAAAGTAGTCCTAGTCATATCTAGTTGTCCTTCTATATGGTATTAGAAGCTTCTTGCCTAAATTCAATGGAATTTGTTTAAATTCAAGATGAATGTAGAGATTTTCATTCTGGAAGCTGTACACATGTTCTCTGTCAAAACCCAGGAAAGTATTGTGCCCTTGGAGGGAGGGAGCCCGACATGATCTCCTTAACAAAGCATCACAGTGGTCCTCAAAAACATGCCTTAGACTCTTTGCTGGCAAAACCATCATTAGATACTAGTAATCTGAGACAATCCAGCTGGTGATACAGTTCTTTTCAAAACTTCATGTTTTAATAAAATTCTGGGGAAAGCATTGAACAAAGAACTCTCAGCTGTTAAAATCCTCAGGTTTTCTTGTTCAAGAAGCAATGGATCTGGGTTGCTTTGCTTTCCTTATCTGCCTAAAAGTTTTTATGTGCTATTCTCTAAAACTCTGCATTCCCAACTCTGTTTCAACGTGTTAATGAAGCTACTGTTAGGAAGTACAGGTAAGTGAATCACTGTAAAATACTGTGATGAGGTTAATTAACATCTTTATCTGTAGTTCAAACCCTTCTAAATGTAACAGCTGTGTGCTATATGTACCTCACTGTATGACAACAAAAAAATTAAGGAAAGTGGAAGAACACATGCCTGAGCAGACCAAAGTGATGACCCAGAAAGCATATGGGAAAGACTCTAAGAGAGTCTTTTATTTCATCTGCAATACTTGATTTCGATGGGATAATAACTGTTTCAAGCAATTACCACAGTGCTCCAATTCACTTTTTTTTTTTACCATAATCCAGTACAGACTATTCCATCAAATTAAAAAAAAAAAAAAAATAAAAAAACTGCAGTAAATGTAATTTGAAGGGTGACATTTTTAAGCATATTTTGGCAGCTACTCCAAAGTCTGTATTAGCTAACTGTTGAATTCTGGATGAAATTTAAGAGACTGGAACTACTTGTCCAAGTACTACATTGCTTGGGGTCTGCATTTTTCCCCCATTACAAGAGGTTCCTTTCAATAACTTGAATTCTTTTGATGAAAATATATAAACTTCCACAAGCTTGCCAGCCCAAGCATTCTTTAAAAATGGGTAAATTAAAATTTCTGTACCATATAAGTTGGTTACTACCTATAACACACACAGAAATACATTTTCAGGATCCTTACCTTCCGTAATAAAAAATAATTACGTGGTATATCATATCTCTCATAGGACAATACCATGGTAAGAACTCAGATTTTTTCAAGCAAAAAGTAAAAAATATTGAGAAATTAGCAGAAAAATATATTCACTCATTTTCAGTTCAAATTAAGAGGAAAAGGTAAGAAGGCTGCACTTTAAGACTGCAAAGATGTGTGTCTATCTACAACATGTGTGCATGCAGGATTAAATTCTTCTCCCTAAACTTTAAATCCCAAAATTTTTCAAGATTTAGTCAGCGTCCTTTCAGCTAGTAGTATAAAGACATTAACTTTTCAAGGCATTAACAGAACCCAAGTTTACCCAAATTTTTCAGACAGAAAAATCCAGAGACCTCTTAGTGAGCCCAAAGCAGTTTACCTTCGTTTTAAACACCATGCTGCCACCTAGTCGACAACCAAATGAACTATGCTGTCCTCATACCGAAGGCACCGCAATCGCAGCTAAAGCCATGGAATAAAAATGGAATTGTTTCCTACACCAAAAAATTCCAGTAGCAGCAGAAAGCATGCAGCAACTGCAGTTTTCAGAACTCATTTGCAACACATCACTCACTTTATGCAAAATGAGCGGATGTATTCAGGTGGCACTCCCATGTGGTTGTTGCTACTTGTTTGTAGTAACAGTTGTGAAAGAGCTATACCAAGTGTAAAACAAGGAAGTAATCAGACCCAGTACCATCAAGTAAGGTGTCCATCCAAAATAATATCATATTAAAAATATTTACACTGAGGAATGTATTGAATAAATCCATATTCATATGTTATAGATCTAAAGATCTGTGAAATTTAGTTTTATCAATTAAAGAAGGCTGCCTGCTATGGAAGCATCTTTCAAAACCATGTTGAGCTGTGGAGTGTTCCTTACATGACAGTCTCATTAAGGAGAATAAATTGCTCTCTTGTCTAAATCTAATCCAAAAGATTAGGGACGTGGCAGCAGGAGGAGCAAACACAATCTCCTGTGTCAGCAAGTTCAGGCACTACTGATACTTAACTCTTTTCCAACATTTTGGAAAGACCTATTTTATATTCAGGAAGAATTGATCTGCCTGGAGACTGGTTTTTTGTTGCCTTTTTGTTTTGTTTTGTTTTTTCTTTTCTCTCTTTTTAAATGTGTCTTACAAGAAGTAGTACTTTGTCCTCTACAAACCATTCCTCGACACAACTTACACTAATATCACAATTAAATATTTTGGGATCCCTATGGTAAAGCTTCAAAAGGAAAGAAATTACTATCTCAGTGGGGTACAATATAAGAAGATGTTTTTTCTGTCTGAGCATCACAGATAATATCGATATGAGTGAAAAAAAATAAATCCCCTCTCATCATTAGGACAATTTCCTAATCCTATATACATGTATCCTGCTATAGTGTAAGGGCGTATCTGCAGCACCAGGTTTGGAAATGCTCCCACAGGACAGCAGGAATGGCAGGAGAAGGCAAGGAGCAGCCTTGTACCAGGACACAGTTTTGTGTCTCCTTCCCATGCCACAGCATCCCCAAAACTCCAGAGCTGCAGAGACTGCAGAAAACAGGTAGATGTTCTTCCCCCTCTTTGGGTACCCAGTCTCATGGACTATCAGCAGGTACAGGACTTTTGCAGGACAGAAGACAGAGCATATGATCTTGCTGTAAAAATTACTTAAAAGACCGTCATTACATGGCATTGTGATAAAAAAAAACTTGAAAAACACTTTTAAGATAACACAGAAGTATACCAAAGATGGCATGTTTACAGCTCTTTTCATGTTAGCCTTTACCACGAACAATGAGGGACAACGTGACTGATAACCTTCTAGAAATAATAAATATGGACACTTCACATATTTGTGCGAATTCATAAATGGAAGTTACGAACCAGACTTTCCCACTGAAGATAAATTCTGCAACTCGAAAAACTCTGCTGTTGGCTACACACGGAGTTATTTTTTTTTCCCCCAACTAAAAGTTACCGCCGTGGCCAACGTGACACGCAACCGGCACTGTGGTGTCAGAGGAAACTCGGCCAGAAAACACACCCTGGCCTGTGGCCAGGCACACTTCTCTGCAGTTACCTGCAGGCTGAAACACGCTGGAAGCCAGACACCAGCAGTGCAAATCAATCAATCCATCGAGGGTGTACCTGCAAGGAGACACACTGAGAAAGAAGAAGAAACTCTCACGTACTTTTTTTCGTCCATCTGGATACAGACTAGACTTGGAATAGGCAGCACTGATCAAGAAGATTAACACCTGCTGAGGCATTAAACGTATTTTCCTCACACACCTGTGGCGTGGTCAAACCGTTCTTACGCCGAGAGGCAAGAGGCCTGGCTATACACTTAAACAACCGTTTCCAGGCTTCGGATGGGTCACTGCATATAAAGACCCGTATAAAAACCAAGAAACCACGCCCTGGGGAATTAAAAAAAAAAAAAAAAGGGAGGAAACAGCCCGGTGTCTCCGAGACAGGCCCCAGCCTGACAACAGCGCCCAGGCCTTCCCGTCCCCGCGCTCCCAGGCCCGGCCCGCCAGGCCCCGGCCCTGCCCGCCCTCCCTGCCGGCGTTGGTAACACCGCTCGTTTTACCTTGTTAGCCACACCTGAGAGCGGGGCACTTCGCCCCCCTTTTTCAGCCCGAAACGTGAGGCTGTCCCTGGAAGAAGAGCCGTACTCGCGAGCCCTCGGCCCCGGCCCCGGCCCGGCCGCCCCCGCGCTGCCCCGGCGGGAGAGCCGGAGGCCGGGGGGGGGGGGGAAGGCTTCGTGCCTGGCACACGCGGGTCACGCCTCGGAAACACACACAGTTCACGCATCCCCGCATCCCTCATCTTGCCCTCTAGTGACACCGTGTGTAAATTCAAGGGGAGTACGACCCAGAAGGTAACAGTTTTTAAAGGTGTATCTGGCACGTCTCTCCTTTTACACCCACCCCCCCCCCCCCCCCGCCCAGTAGTTCTGAAACATGAGTATTTTGCCTTAAATTTGCCTATTTCTCCCCAGACAGCTGGGGTGGTTTTTTTGGCACAATGAATCAGATGTATCGACTTCGCTTAAATGGTATTATTTAACTGCTGATTCAAGCATACACCAAACTTAGAAGATGATTTGACTTGTGGGAAGTCTATAGCCCCAGCTTTGTTAAAACACACATAAAGAAGGAAAAACTTTGTATCAAAATCAACATTTCCAAACCACTCGAGTTCAAAAAATAGAGTACTTGAAATAATATATACTTAGGTATATATATATAAAAAAAAAATAACCAGAATCATCATGCTCAGAACCACACACTTACTCAGCCCAAATAATTTCCCATTAAAAACTTTGGGGTTTTGGGCAGGTGCTTCATCAGCCCAGGATCACAAGGGATGTTCTTAGGAAGGCCGACAGGAACACTGGAAGTCTGCAGTGACACCAAGGCTCCTGGATGCTTCCAGTGTCTACGTAATGGTGAATCCTCTTGCTAATGCATGATCAAGTGAGTCCTCGTTAATTTCCCCAGGTACCATCATGGTCCTGCTCGTGAGCTGCAGTGCTGTGCTACGTACCACAAATGGGTCTTTACAGAAGTGTTACTGTAAAAATCCTCAAACACATACCAGGCTTAAGCTAGTGGAGCTGGCTGAGATTGTATTGCCCCCATGGGTCTTCAGGGCTGTTTTGAGCGTTCCTGGATGCCTAGTGGAAAGAGACAACTGGAATACAGTCTCTGTTGAGGAAGATCTGCCAGTGGATTTTCACTGTTCAGCGAACTGACCTTTTATTTTACACAAATGTTTAGCTTGGCCTTCAAAATATTATGTATTTAGACCTCAATCCTGCTTTCACTCCCACTGACTTCAAGATATGAGCTAGATAACACAATTAGCATAGCATGATAAATGCAACTGGATTTTTTTAAACATCAGATAATACAAAATGTACTCTTTGCAATTTTTATAGAAAAATGGTAAGCTAATTAAAATTGAAAATTCTATATCTAACAAATTTTTACGATAGCACTGTATAAAGAAGAACCACATTTTAAACCGTTCCATGAAAAATGGCTTCAACACTGTATGCTGATATTCATTACTTATGTAGTAACCATAGTGTCAGTTTATGAATTTACCGAGTAAGTAGTTCTCTGCAAAACTTAGCATTCATTTTTATAATTATTTTAATATCATTAGAAATCAAGACTAACTGCTGCATTGAAGGAAACCTAGATGTAACAGAAAGAAAGGGAATATGAAGTCCTACAACTCAGGCAAAGCAGAATCACTATAAAGAAAATTACTATAATGAAAAGGTATGCAGGAGCTTATTTATCAAGTATTTAAATTTAAAATTGAATATGAGGTAAAGTCATCTAATAACTGGCTGTTAGGGTCCATTACTTTTGCTTGATCAAACTTGAAAGAGGCAAGAAGAAATGGGAAAATGAACATGAGAAATAAATAGGTTTCCAGTAACTATTTCATTTCCCAAACAAGGGGTGGAGAACAATCTAAAGTGACTTGCAGAAATATACATCCTATCTTGAAAGCAAATAAACCACAAATTTCAAGGTAATATAGGAACTGTTTTCACTTATTTTCCTCTCCATGCAAAAATTAAAACATAAATGTACCCCAAAAATTGTTTTTTACTCAAGATTGCTTGCATTTCACCTAGATTACCACATTCAACAACAGAATTGAACTTCCATAAAAGCATCATTTATGTAAATTGTAGAGGCCAGTGTCTTTCAAGAAAGTTCATAGCAAATAGTTATGCATATTTAATTTTACACATAAATCACACTTTATGGAAAGATAACATAGTCACTGTGGAATGAGTTACTTCTTTTTCCCTTGAAATCCTATTATATACTTGGCAAAACCTAAAATATTTATTTGAAACAATGACACCTGGAAATGTAATATTTTCCAAAGTACAATTCAGACAGCATTCTTTTACAAAAGTTTTGAAACATATAATCTAGATCTATTAGGCAAGGACAGAATTTGGACTGTCACCAGTAACATGAAATTTATTCCTGTCAAGGTCACGGTTGGAAGCTGAAAAAGGGGCAGAGCAGAGGGCCGACCTTCATACTGAAATTTATAGGCAGTGCTACAAATGAACACCAGATTAGTATATACTGGCTGTGGTGGCTGTGGGAAATCACCATGCTTGTGATCCAGCCCAGCACTCCTATATTTGAAACACATCTGGTAGTTTAAATAGATTAACATACTAAGCAAACCTTTGGTAATGGTTTTCACTAGGAATTTATACTTTAAAAATTGCTTTTGAAGAAGAAAAGTAAAATTTTAAAATATGTTCTGGTACTTTAATTTACTATTACAGCAATACCTGAGTTCTAATGAAATCTCTATATGTAATATGTTTGGATGTCATCTGAACAGCTGTTCTATTAAGACGGTGTCTTTGCTAATCTGAAAGGAAAACGTCAATAACTTTTTTAGGATTAGAAAAGGGTAACAACCAGATATGCTTCCAGACTATGTATGAAATAATAGTTCCACATTCTTTAAGCTATGCTCTGCTAGGAGTTTCTCATAACTAAGAAATGTACTGAGATCGAAGACTTGTGTTCCCAGCATGGAAGCAACATAAAATAATAGGACTACAGCTTGCTTTCTTGTGTTCCACAAATAATTTTGATATAGTGAAGATGTCCAAGAGGGAAAATGAGAACACTCCTCTGATTTGCTGTGTTTACAAAACTTGGTTTGATCATTCCATTCATAATCATTTCTGTCTAAATCTTGTACATGACTAGACCAATGCATCTGGAAGGAATATTCCATTCCAGACAGACTACAGCAAGTGGACAGTTCTTCAACCTTTCACATTTTTCTTTGTCAGGCTCTCCAAACCACAACAGAATATCTGTGCCCAAACATTTTCTTTATGCCCTTGCAAGTTATTAATTATTGCAGCTTTTTAATTTAGCAATAGTCTTCTTGGGATGGTTTTCAAACAAGATGAGTTTACAAGAAATGTATCTATAGAATATTGAAACACTCAAAAAGACTGAAATACTGCAAACAGGCTCTACCAGAAACATTAGAACTAACCACTGGAATTCATTCTTGAAAGTAAGTAATGCAGCTGCATACAAATATCAAAACAATAACAGACCAACACCAAGGATACAGTCCTGAAAGACACACTGCTTTCCTCACAGATCACTCCTGCTTGAATCAATTGTTCCTATACACAATAAAACATAGCTACTAAGACATTATGTTGCACGTGGTATGAAAGCAGAAATAAAGAAAATATTCACTTAACAGAAAGAATAAATACTTACATTTGAAGAAGAAGAAAACTAGAGTCAGAAAGTCATGCCTTCCTTTGGTTTGGCATACAGGGAAGGAATTATTTGCTCAGAATTTATCAAAGTGGGTTAATTTAGCCTCTGTTCTCATTCTGCTTCTGCAAAACTGAGACTGCCTACAGGTATTGCAGCTAGTCCAGCTACAGTACCCTCTCATATCCAGGACACCTCAGATGAATAAAATTAATGTATGATAGCCTAGGGACACCTTTGTCTGCCACAATAGACCTTCATGTGGTTGCTTTCCCTCTGCTGACCCTTTCACCATGGCAAATTAGTTTTTGCAGGGTGGGAAACCACACCATTTGGGATCCCTGAAGGAGGTGAGTGGCACCGATGTCCAGGCACCCTAAATCAAGAGGTTTCCTCAAAAACTGCCAGCTCTCACAGCTGCAAGCTGCTGCACAAGGTCTTGCCCCTGGGCAGGCAGGGGTTGCTGGACACCTCCTTGCAGAGGTTGGGCACGGGGTGGGGGAAGCCTGGAGCTGCTGCCCCTCAGGCAGCATGCAGTTGTGTCTCCTAACTCAAAGGAACTTGGGACTCCTGCGTTCTGCCAAGCTCAGCACCAGACTCCCATTCATCTTCCTCTCACATTAAATGGGTCTGTAGGTCTTCCTACACTGTTTCTTACTTTGCTCAAACCAGGGAGTGGTCAGGGGGACACAAAGAAGGGAAATTAATTTCTTGCCATAATCCCCACATACAAAAAAAATATATATATTTTAGCCTCCTACCTTTTATTTTTAAATCCTTTCAGATTCTATGGTTTTAACTCTTTCCAAAAAGCTTTGTGTGTTAGATCTCTTTTGCCTTCAGAGCAGCTGTATTTTCATTTCTTTCCTGCTCTGCATATTTCCTCATTTTCTGAATTATGCCACATTCACCAAACCAAGGAACCAGTGATGCTCAATAAAGCTCAATTGTTCTGCCTGTTCTGGAAGCAGTCCTGATCAAGAGATCAATTAAATGTACACTTACCCTTTGGCTTTTTGCTACCAATGATGCTATTCTCAACTTAAAGTTACATACAGAATCCCACACTTTGCTGAATACTCAGAATCACAGTAAGATTAAACCCCAAAAATGTCTACTACAAGTAACAAATTTCTAAAATTTTAATCTGAGATTTCCCATCCTTTTTCTGTTTTGGTTTGTTTTTTTTTTCTTCTGTGTTTGTTTGTTTGTTTTGGTTTTGGTTTGGTTTGTTTGTTTTTTAAATCTGAACATGAAGACAACCTCATAGTTTTCTTCCTTACATTAAGGACAAGCTGCACTCATACTGAGTGCACTGTCAGCACGTGCCTCACTCATGTAGGGAGTGCTGTTTAAAAGAAAAAAAATTTTTAAAAATCAAGCTGCTTATAGTGTAAAATAAAGTCTGTCTGAAGACAAGAAAATAATTCCCAGTACTATAACTCTCAGCATCTCTCACGTACACACTTCTAATACCTTAAAATAACCTGTTGACGTGGTCTTTTAACTATAAAGCTCTGCTCAAATATATCCTTAGCACAAAAGAATGGTTTCAGATTCAGAACAATTTTAAAATAAAAGAAAATATCTTTTTTTTGTAGTTAGCTCAAATAAAGAGGATGACCTTTTGACCACATAAAACCCCACAAATGCCAAAAAGCTATACAAAGTCAGCCACAATTCTTCCTTAACATTTTTCTTGTCCTTTTTAAAAGAGTGTGAGGTGTTGAGTTTTTAATATATTTTTTTTGAATATACAAATTGTTTTTGTTGTTCAAAGGAAACCAGAACTAACAAGTACTATCAAATTCAGCAGATAATTTTAATGGAAACATCAGCCCATTAGCTCATTCTGGCATCTGAAAGACATAAAAAGACTTAAGTCTCTTTCAATTTTGTTTTTCATAATTGTATTATACAAAATAAGCTGGTGTAAGAGGTTGGGGAGGCAGGGAAGAATCAGAGACTCTTTGGCTGACTGGATGTGTTACATTAATTTCTTAATATGTGAAGGAGTGGATTACCCCTCTAACAGCAATGGGAAATTAGTTTCTTTATTTCTTCATTAAGACTGTGGGAGGGAAATTAATTTTCTACTCCGTTTTTCAAAATTAATTGAATATATCTTTATTAAAGTGATAAATATACACACATACTTTTTGGTGGAAAGAATTATCTAAATTAATCCTAAACAGACATCTTCAAAGCAGTTTGGTAGCACATGGGTGGGGTTTTTTTGTTTCATTTTCTGATGTCATGAAACTATTGAAGAAATTAATCTCATAAACCCAGTATAATAAAGCTGTCTATAGAAAAAGGGATCTGAAAACAGCTTTTCTAGAGACACTTTTTTAGTATTAAATAGCATGTTGTTTAGACTTCATTTCTTTCTACTTGGAGTGTATTATTTTTGTGCTTCTGTTTTGCAGCTTGTGATGTGTGCCTAAGTGTCTATGCTTTCATAAATACAGGTATATATGGGGGGTTTTGATTGCTGTAACAAGAATCCCTAGTTCTTAAAAGCATCATCCACTTAGTTTAAAGAATGAGGCAAAGTACCTTGAGGTGTCTAGATACCTTCATGTGTGTATTGGTAATTAGAGGAATTTACAAAGCATCTCAAAGTTACTCATTTTACTTCCTGTGCCTTCAAGGTTTATGTACCTTTTTGCATTTTAAATCTATTTCATTTGATGGACTTCTGCCACTGCACCATTATATGATTTTATTTACATTCTTTAGTACTCTTTTATGCAAAGTCAACAACCTTAAAGTGAGCTTATGCCAACAGAATTTTTATTTAGCCTTCTATGGCATAAATAGTATAATCATTTTATCTAACATCTTTCATATTCAAAAAATAAGTCACACATTTTTTTCTCAATACCTTGGATGTTTAAACAGTGGAAAAAAAACTACCAATGTCAATAGTGACTTTCCCATCTTCAGATGCCTTTAGCAAAGAGTGTGCTTTGGCAAACCATAAGCTCTGGACTGAGTACAAGAACACCTCAGTGAAATCCAAGAGCTTATAACATAAGTAAAGTGAGATTTGTCAGTCCTTTACAAGTGTCAAGTCCTTCATGCACTTTTGGCATAAGGGCTCAAAAGGGTAAGAAAATTCATAGCAGCCTCCTACAACTTAATTTTCCTCAAGTACCTCAAATGCATTAAACAGAGAATATAATTTATCATCCTTCATTCAATGACAATGAAAAGTCATGAGGTCTCTGTCTCCCTGCACAACTAAATAATCATGTCCAAAATGATGTCAATGCAAACACAGGTTATTTTAATTTAATCTTTTCTAGTTTTTCAACTTAAATGCCCAACTTCACAACTTCTAACATCTTTTGTATCTGTTACTGTGGTATTCTTTTCTTAAGGAAAAATCTAAGAAATAAATCAGAAGATAATTATTTCTGAAACTGCACTGCAGTTACTATAAACCCACACTCAAACTCCAACCTGTACCATTAATTTCCAAGTGAGAGCCACCAACTTCTCTATTTAGTAAATTCTGTAACTGTTGGACAGTCTTGATTACTAAAAAAATGCCTTGTTGTATGAAACAAAAAAAAAATCCCTGAATACAGAGGGCCAAAATACCTTTGTAATCCTTGAAAAACAATGGCCTTTAGACTGACAAATTAGTTTCAACCTGAAAATATTATAATATTATTTACTTGAAAGCTTGAAATATTTTTTGCATTTGTTTTCCAGGTTCAAAAAATCCAAAACCAAAATTATGCCAAGCTATACAGCAAAGACAGAAAAAGCCCAATATGGTTAATGATGATTCATCTTTGCAGAATTCCTCAAGTCACCTCCTTTTCATGGGCTCCACCTTAATTTATGTTAATAGACTTCTTCTGAATTCTTACAGTGAGATTATTACCATTATTTTAATCATAAGAAGAAAAAGTGGAACAAATAAATAAATCAGTCGCAGCTGATCTCTTTACTACAAAGTAAATAGGAAGGTCTTGTTTGGTTGGTCAAACAAACATCTTAATTATAGACACAGAGCATAGGAATTAAATATGCAGATTTATATGGAACAAAAGCAAGACTGTGTCAAAAGCATTCACACATCATCATTCAACTTACCTGTTCAATCCGTTCCACTTGAACAGCTCCTCTCTTTCAAAACTGCCAACCATAAAGTTGCAAAACGCAACTGAGAGAAATTACAAGTTCTTCACTTTAGATAATGTATTGCTTGATTAGTAGCTTGTTAAAAAACAAACAAAACAAAAAAAACAACAACCAACTGATCAAGTCCACACAGAATCTTTGTTAATATGTTAACCATAATTTGCAAATTCAAAACAAGATTTATTCTTTGCCCAGAGAAGCAATTCAACAAAAATGCATAGAGAAGTAAAAACAAACTTCAACTCTGTCTCCTCTTATTAGGGGAACTTAAAGAAGCAGAATAAGAGGTAGTTTAGATAAAAATTAAGTAGCAGACGAGATCTCTACTACCTGAAGAAACAAGTAAATAGTGAAATAACCAAACAAACCACCACCAAAAAATCTCTTCCTTAGGGAAGAAAATCTATGATGAATTCTGTAACAGTACAGTGTGGAGCCCCTTCCAGTGGTGTAGCAAAATGTAAAGTCTGATGGGCTTTTACCAGTATTGCAGTTTTAATTACCTCCTGTTTTAATAGAGGAGGTTGTTGTGGGCCCTGAGATCCTCCATGTCACACAAGCTCGTTCTGTCACAGCTCCAATGAAAACCTCATTGCTTCCCTCTCCCAGGACTTTTAACTTTTTTTGATAAAAAAATGCTCCCCAAGGTCAAGAAACAAGCAAAGTCCAGGAAACTTAATATCCAACTATACAATCTCCAGATAAAAAGAGAAAAGGAATAATTTTATAGAAAGCATCTTCAAATCACCTCCAGCCACGACTCAGTAACTTTTTTCAATAGACAACAAAACCTTTGCATGAATTGAGCAACACAGAACTATGCTTATCACCCTTGTCACTGTACCTATTATTAGCCTGCACACCCATAAATCAGGTGAGAATGGCAGCATAAGAATGCTGGGGATATTTAGAACACAAGGCCAATGCCCAGACTTCTGATCCAAACTTACCTATTTCCTTCTTACTCAGATGAGCCTCCCCTTTGGTCCTGGCAGTAGTTACAGGTGCCACAGCAGCCATACAGCCTACAACCTGGTTCTCATGAGCCACCTCAATGATTTAAAGGATCTACAATATTGCTTATCCAACAGATTTCTCAGAGACAAATAATACATTTGTGCTCTTTTTCCTGAGCTAAAGCAGAAGACAAGTTATTATTTGCTTTCCTGCCTTGGATAATACAGATTATGTCTGTGAGAAGAAACACTTGTCAAGCATTAAAGAGTCTGTGAAATATTTAATCTCTGCTGTGTCAAGAATTGTATGTACAACTGAGAGGCAGTCATTACAACTATTCTGCTGGAAATGAAGTGGTGTTTTGGGGTCCATAAAGCAAAGAGAGCCAAAAGAAGTCATACTAGTACTCCTCACTGAACCTCTTTTTGTAGAGAGATTGCTTTCCTAAATGTTCAGCATATTTTCTTAGGCAGAAAGGCTATTTAGGCAGCTTGTCAACAATAACCTTTACATTTTCAGAAAAATTTTTGCTTCTCTCTAGTCTACAAGTATCTTCAGAATCAGGTTTCAGACCATAACAAAGA
This sequence comes from Apus apus, assembly GCF_020740795.1. Lineage (NCBI taxonomy): Eukaryota > Metazoa > Chordata > Aves > Apodiformes > Apodidae > Apus > Apus apus. Next base: position 7,962,699 of record NC_067286.1, read on the forward strand.
TTAACTGCATCAACAGACCTGCACTGGCTTTACCTCACACATGTGGCATTCTCTTATTTGACTAAAAAACCTGAAGACTCTTCACCAATTGCCTCCTCAAATTCAATAAAACTCACTTTGCTCTTTATCCAGCTGTAATGTGCCAGCCTACTTTCTAGAAACAGCAACCAACACAACAAGAATGCCAAATCACAATATGCACGAAAAAAAAAGTACAGGTTTACACCCACTGTCTACGAGATCAGTAATAATGGAAAACAGTAAAAATTTGTCCTAAGTCTCCAGGCAGCCTTCCTACAATCACAGATTCCTTGGGGATCAATCAAATACATACCAAACAGAAATTAACTGTATCGCAGCAACAAAGTTTACAAACATATCTCCACATCTACCCAAATAAATGCCAGGCATAACATCTAATGCATTTATGCACATCAAAAGCCTACTTTGCTGCTGCAGCTGAACACAATTAAAACACAACCAAAGCTGTCCATCTGGTATTACATTACTTCACTTACAAATAAACTGAAAGATCAATTTTGTCCTAAAATTAAACCTTTTCAATACATGTTTTATACAGCTTTGTGTTGTACAGTTTGATGGCAGTTTCAGCAGGAACATTTCTAATTGTAAACGAAAGCAGAGCTGCAAGAGTAAGCTTAAAGGCCACCAGAGAGCTCCCTCTAGTGCGAGGAAGAAAAAAAAAAGTTAAAAAAAGGAAATAATTTAAGTCCAAGATACCAACTGTACAGAGAAATGTGTTACCGAGACAGTAAAGGTAATAAAACAGAGATAGTTGAGGAGCTCAGTATTAAACGCAGATTGTAGAAAGTTGAGCTGAGGTTGAATCATCAGGGTTTTTACTCTACTGGAAGCAGAGAGTATCAAAGGATGGTAGAGGTTAGAAGGGACTTTTGGAGGTCAGTGATCTGGTCCCACCAGCCCCAGTCAGGGCTACCTACACCAGTTGCCCAGATCATGTCCAGATGGCCTTTGAATATCTCCAAAAATGGAGGTTACACAGCCTCTCTGGGCTGTCACCTGCACAGTAAAATGTGTTTCCTTACCTTCAGAAGGAATGTATTTCAATTTGCCCCTTCTTCTGTCACTGGACAGCACTGCAGAGAGCCTGGCTCCATCTTTACATCCTCCCCTCAAATATCTGTACACACAGATGAGCTTTCCCCCCTTCCCCCTTGAGGCTAAGAATTTTTCTTTCTGTTTAGGGACCTTAAATACAAAAATTAAACAGGATTATTTCACTAGTCAGAAAGTATCTCACCAGAACAAGACAAAATCATACCAAGGAAAACCAGAAGCAGATTTTCATCGCACTGCTAGAAGATTTTGACAATTTTATTTACCTTGTGTATATTTTGGAGCACATGGTTTTAAACAAGCCAATTTTATGCTGACAGTATATGTGAAATTCAGCCCTGCGAGGCTTTTGCTGACCCTCTGTAAGCATTTTTAATTTAATAACTTTCCCATAAAGATTAGTACACTGACAACTTTATTAGTTGGATGTAGATGCACAGTTACTTTGTTATTTGTGTGCCATTACAACTGGATACCATTAGTTCTGAGCAGTAAGATTTATCCCAACATCTTAGTGGTTAATAACTAAATATTCAGTGCAGGCTTTTTTTTTTTTTTTAATCTTTAGGAAAATTTCTGCCCTATTCTCAACTTAAAAACTGACATTGATCTATGAACCTGTCCTTAAAACCCTAGTTATTTTGCTACTAAAAAACTAATCTTTCTCACAGATGTTTTTTCTGGCTTCTTTCCCTACACTGCCATAGGATATTTGTGCCAGCAGGTTTGTTTGGGTTTTTTTAATTAGAAAAATCACTAGCATTGCTCTGAAAGAGAGAAGCAGTAAATTCAGCAGAAGCTTCTTCAGAAGCTAAGCTCAACCTCTTAAGTCCAAACAATCTCATGACCCGTACTTAAAAGACTTCATCATGTCTTCTGAGATGAAGCAATAGCCTTAACTAAAAATCAAAGTGATGTGTGTATCAGGCATTTAAGAGCATTTAAAATACAGCTAAAATTCTATTATAGCATCATTACAATAGTAATCTTGATTCCAAATAAAGATTTAATCAACAACAGTTTGTCAAACCATGTAATATTGTTTGACACGTGTTTTATTAGACCAACCAACATAGCCGGAAAACTATTTCTACAGGAAGGCATAAGGTACATCAAGGTGCACCCAAGAAAGTAATTGTCTTTTCCAAATATGACCTTGTCTAAATTAACCCTTCCCTGCAGCATATACTGTGTGGAAAAGAATAACAGAGTTATCCAAGATTCCAGTATGGATCACTTGTATGTTGAAACCCATGGTGCTGAATGCAATAGTCAAAGCCATTTGATGTTAACTGTAAAAAACCAATAATTAAAATATAAGTTAGACAGATTACCTTTAGGGGTTTTTTTATTTAGAAAACAAATTACCTGAACAGATTTTAGTTAATTAACATGAGAACTTCAAGGGACAAATTTAAAACACGATTCAGGACATCAAACAAACCGTTACAAAGAAGAAATCAGATGCACATACTGCCAAAGTCCAGGAGGGGGATTATTCTCAACTATACATTTGTGCCATTTCCATTATTCAAAGGCTTAAAATTTCTAACCACAGCTCATCATACCAATTGATAAACACTACATTAGAAACTCAAAAATAACTACAGGAAATGTAATACTCAAATTATGGGAGTATATATTTGCATATTGGGGTGAAATAAAGGGTGTTACTTTTCACGATCCGGTATCAAACAAAGGAAAATTCCTTGATAGAATGATCAAATGGGACACTACTAACAAGGAATTAAATGCATTCCTGACCCAGAGCCCTCCTTTGGGTCCTCCTACTAAAATTATTCTAAGCATTTGCTATATCTTTTTTTTCCTTATATTTATCTTATCTACTTTCTTTATAATAAACCAGAATTTAAGCACAGTTTTAGTCATTACCTACAGCATAACCCTAAAATTTTAATATTTTCTTATATACTAATCAGCTTAAGCTGTGGACACTGTTGTCTACTTTAAACCTGCTGCTATAATACTGCTTTAAACAACAAAAGTGATTCTTAGGGGTGGCTCCTACCTTGGGAATAACAGGGTCGATCCACACCTGATAGGGGTGTCAGGGATAAACCTTGTTGAGGTTGTGCTCTTCTGCCTTAATAAGGATACTTAGGGATGGTATAGAAAAGAAAGTTTACCTCATTAATACAAGAAGGAACTTGAGGACTCGTGCACTTGTTACAACCTTTCCCATTACCAGCTTCTCACTCATTTTTCTGTAGAGACTAACACGTAACCAGGCTAGAGAGTTTTCACATATCTGTGCATCCCTACAGCAGCCCCCAGTGGGGATTTCACAGGCAATCCTTAAGATCAGAGATGGGAACATTGGAAGTGCAGGCTGAGCTCAGAGAGGGGCACCCAGGAGAAAGTTGGGGTCTTTTCCAAGGTAAAGACCATCCATTCCTGTTTTCCAATGTATAACAGCTTCATCTTTTCTTGTTAAAACTCATTAATAAACAACCTAAATTGTTTATGTTTTGTGTGGTGTGATTTTGAAAACTCCTCACTACGTGTGCACAAGCACACAGACAGAAGACACAAATTTCCCGCTAAGATCCACACAAGCAAAAATATTTGAGTAACCCCTGGTGAGTCTTAAAGATCTGAGAGCCTTTCCCATCAGAGTAGTGCTGCATTGCTCCTCCACCTGCAGAGCAAGAGTCCAGCAGAGAGAGTTCAGATGGTGCTGATCTGTTTCTCAGTCACACCTGGAGCCTTCTGCTCTGGTGCAGGTGGGGCTGGACCCCGGGGTCACTCTTGCCCCAAGTGCAGTGGGATCCACCTCCACTCTCCAGACACTGCACATGAGCAATTCTAAAACCTTTTCCTCTCTTCATAGTGCTATGCAACAGTGGCATGATGCAAAGATTTACCTGTTGCTTGTACAACAGAGGTTCCCGATACAAAGTTGTTGTTATGACACATAAAAGGTTTCCATGTATGTGTGCAGGTATTTTACACTTAAATGCACCATAGAGGTCTTGTGCATTCATGTCCTTGCACTGGAGCTCTCAGCAGGTATGTCACTGGTTGCTGCCACCCTCACAGAGGCAGTCACGTAAGAACTCAGGGTGAGGGCTGAGTAGAGGCACAGAGGAGGAAGCTGGAATGTCCTTTAACAAATAATGTCAATTTCCTGTTTTCCAACAAGTAGCAACTAAGTATTCTTGCTTCCTTACTAGATAATAAGCAATCTATACTAATTTTTTTTCTTTTCTTATACAAGGTCATCTTAGTCCTCCACTGTGTTATAAGCTCTATCATGCAAAAAAAAGATTACTGTTGAGATCTCCAGCAGTTAAAAAGCATTAGAGCCACCCCAGCTTGCAAGTCACATATTCATCAAGCACCTCTTAACTGCAGTGTCTTGAGGTCATAAAGTAAATATTTAACTACAGTTATCATGCCTCCAAACAGTTCTCCTTACTTCACACATCAGAAGCTTCTGGCTTCCTCCAGGGAATATCTGATCACTTGCAACAGCATTATCCAATACCCTGGTTCGACTCTTTCCTGCTTCTTTATATACAAGTCACTCCAGCACTTCAATAAGTAACACAATCCAGTGTCACTACAGGAGATATGCTAGCACAGACACAAATCACCCTCAGTCCCTGGATTTCCCGGTAGCAAAACAATTCCACTCCTGTGCCTCAAGGGTTTCTTTGTTTTTCGGTTTTTAACCCAACCTATTATCAACATGCTGCATTAAATGCATTCTCAAGCTTACCTTTTAAAAGGCTTTTCAAGTGCCACTTTTTGTCCTTGCCAGGCATCACGCACGGTTTGGGAAAATACTCTTAAAGCAAATGTAAAGTGTTCAACTGTTGCTCCCTTGCTCCTTGGAGAAGCCAAAACAGCCACAGATGGATGTGGTGGAGCCCGGCCCCCGTGCCACGTCCTTCCTCTGCACTGGGAAGGAAGGCAAAGGGAGGCCCCAGAGCAGGTGTTTGCTGGCAGAGACCAACTCCCTGCACTTCAAGGAACCACGGCTGCCACTCTCCAGCCTTTTAGAACTACATTACGCTTTGCTTCACTGATAAAAAACTTGAAGCCAAACCACACCAAAGTTATCTTCACACGTGCAAAACTTGTGCTGGTCCTTTCCCCCCGTGGTTAGCTACCTGGATAGAAACACCCAGTAGAGACAAACCACTAGTTTGCTGTTAGCTAAGTAACGAATTGTGGCTAAGCAGCTAGTTACAAGGTGCACTGCCTCACCCCCGCTAGGGAGGCACCTCTTTCCCACACTTCCTGCTGAGCTGACACCTGCCATCACAACAAGGGCCTTACTTTTGGGGAGTAAAAAAGCCAGAACAAGGTCTCAGCACCATGACTAACACGAAGCAGGGGGGGGAAAGGTCAGTTTTAGCAGTGAAAGGTGTTCAAAGAAGTGACTAGATTTTTCTCAGAACCACTCTCTACCCTGGCACAGAAGACGGAAGAAGCGCTGCCTGGTGCCCAGAAGGATCTCGGGGGGAAAGCTGAGGGGAAAGGCAGGATTCTGGTAACAAAACCCAGAGCCCCAGCACTGCCCACACCCCATCTCCCTCTCCGGCCGGCGGGGCGCTCCCGCCCGACCCTCTTTTATCCCAGGCTGGAAGGGCGTTCCCTGCCCCCGCCCCGGGGAGGCTCCAGCCCGCGGTGTCACCGCCCGCAGACCCCGGGCCGGCCGGGCGGGAACAGCCCCGGGACCGGCCCCGGGACCGCGCCCTCTCCAGGAAGCGCCGCTGCGGCCCCAGAGACGCTGCCCGTCGGGTCGCCGCCGTTTCCTCGCCGGGACAGGTAGGGAAGCGGAGCGGGAAGCGGAGCGGGAAGCGGAGCGGGGGTCGGAGCGGGGGTCGGGACGGGACGGGAGACGCGGGAGGCCGGGCAGGCTCCGCCACGGGCGGTGGGCGCGGGGGTCCCGCTGCCCGCAGGGCTTGGGGCTTGTGCCCTCGCTACCCTGGGGGCCGTCGGGTGGGGGCCGCAGACGGCGATGGTGTGATTTTCTCTGTGTCGGGCATCTCTGGGAAGAACTAAGGCCTTACTTAGTTGTTATTTTCTGCCGCCGTCCTAGGTAGGGGAGGGCAGTCTCTGGCGTGCTGGGAGTCAGGAAGCCGGCAACGACTTTCACCTGACAAAATGGTTTCTGTAGGTCTTTGCACGTCGGGTGACTTTTGTAACCTGCTGTAGCTGCCTTGGCAGCAAAATCGTGGCCATCTGAAGTTTCAGGGCGTACCTGCAGCAGCCTGTGTGGGATCTTTCCCTGTTAATTCACCAGCTCACCGAGCTGCTGCTCTGCTGAGCCGCTTCCCCGGGACAGGAGAGCAGAGGATATTGCCTGGCCGTGGTGAGAGCAGCCCCGGTGACATGTGCGGATGTTATGCAATGAAAACTTAGTAAGAGACAAGCAGGACCAGTTCAGATTGGTGTCTTTCTTCTAGGGATCCATTAGCCTCAACGGCATGTAAGTGCTTGTGTGAGATTACTTCATTTATAGGATTCATTCCAGGGTTCATCACTGACACTTCAGACGATTGCGTTGTCATTTAACTCAATTCAGTTTCTTCCTGGCAGATATCACACCATGTTTGCATTTTTGGTATTGCTGTGTCAACTGCACGTGATGATTGCATTTCCTCACTGCACAGAGAAATTACCTAACTTGAAGAAACCTGAACAGAAAGACGGTAACTTACTTTTAATGTGATTTTATGCTTTCCAAAATGAAACTGTATCTAACTTTGCTTCAGCTGAAAAGTCTTTGTATGTATGTAAATTGAAGTGTTTTGTTTGGTTTTGTTTTGTTTTTAAGACGTTAAGCTGGTTTATACCTGATTTTAGAATATTTTAGTATCTTTTGTTGAAACGATTGATAATTCACTTGGGTGTTAATATTAAGTATTTATCAAATCCAGTAGTAAGAGCAGATTGGGACAACTGAGCTTTCTCTGAGTCTCTAGAATTGATATAACCAGAATCCTCAACATCAAAATGCCAAAAGTTTGACATCTGTATTAAGACAGAACTGCTTTGGTACTATTGGAGCACATCACAGTTTTACTTGTATATCTAAAATGGCTTTTATTTGAAAGAGTTTATTTGCTTGTTTTTGGAGACTGGTATTTTTTCTCAATACCAGATCCTCTTACTCCCCTTAGAAAGATAAAGATAGTGCTGCTATTGCAGTTCTTCACTTTAGATGGAGGGAAGGAGGCTCCTTCAGGGCAGTGTGTTGAGCAGAAAACATGGCTAGCAGAAAAGAAATCCTTGAGACAGGTTATTCATTAAATTCCATATTGCTCTGGGGCATAAAATGCCAGGCTGCCTCCTGCCAAGTTCAGGACGTAGAACCCTCTCCTGACAAAAAGCCCAGATAACTGCTCCTTTGAAGACTGAGTAGGCAAGAGAGAGATCCAACTCTTTATCCAATAATTTACTAAGTAGAACAGTTGCCAAGAATATGGGGTACCTGCATGGAGAGGTTGCCCCTTCAGCATTTTCTGAACATCTTTTACCAACAGTTTCTTTATTCAGCACATTGCATGGATGCATTTTCAATTAAATTTCAGGCATTCTGAAACTGAATTTATCGTTTTGCTGAACCATGTCCTAAGGACTGCATTCAGTTTCCTCGTATATACAAAAGAATTCAAATCTGTTTCATTCCCCAAATACTATCCTAATCATCAAGTTGTAGGTAAATCTGAGATGTGAGATTAGGTGCACTGTGACTGTGTCCTACAAAGGGAAAAATGTGCAAACAAATGCACTTTGAAAGAAAAAAGGAGCATGTATCACTGGAACTAGGAGTCTTGGGCTCCAGGCAGCTTGCCTGTGCATCCCATGTTAATAAAAATGCATCAATTATCTAAGTTAATTCAGAAGTTTCGTGGCTACTCCCTTGCATGGTAAGGAATGAAACAGTACTGGGCAAAATTGAAGATCTGTTTCAGAAGACTGAAGTTATTCTTGCAATTTGCATTCAAGCAAGATATTGATAATTTTTTTTTTCCCACATACTTATTTTCCCTTTCCACTTGTGAGTTTGGTTGTTTTGGTTTTTTTATGAAGTCCTTCTCTCTGGTTACTCTTATATACAGCATTAATATTTTAATCTTGAATTTTCTTGCAATTGCTTTAGAATAACAGGTTTCCCTTCCTACACAAATGTGTGTGCATGTGTGGCTCCTTCAATATATACTGTAATATATGTTATATAAATGTATACTGTAATATTCCTTCAATATACTGTAATATTCAAGATGTAAACAACCAATATGCAAGTTAGACTGCAGTTTTCTTAGTTTTCACAGAGCACACCATTTTGAGATACCATTGCAAGATCTAACAGCAACTATTAGGGTAAAAATCCCTGAATGATGTGATAATCTACCCAAACTAGCTAATAAGAACACAGAGTTAATTTGTAGCTCAATAACATTATTCTGAATCTCATCTCCTTTTTTAGCTGTCTGTCTTGGTATGTAACAATGCTGTTCCTGCATTTCACTTGCAAAAATCAACCTCTAGTCTTTTTGCTTAACCAAATAGTCTGAATTTCTTGGAGTACAGGTTAGGCTTTCACTGAAAATCAAGCCAGAAAACTAGTTCTGTCATATAAAGATTTTTTTTCAAAAAAAGAAGCTGTAGCAAGAGCAAGCTAAAACTTGACTATGGAAAATGCCTGGTGAGCAAATACATTCCTATATTCCAAAGCCTTCTATAATTTCAATAGCTCTTCTGGAATCTCACCTCACAACTTACTTCATGGGGCCTCATGGAGCCTGTAATGAGCATAAAAGAAGAAAATAATCAAACGTCTTCCAAAGTGCCTGTTGTCAGTAAAACTCCTATCATGGAGTAATTTAAAACAAATAAACTTGGCAATAGGCCAGCCTTTACATAAAACTTGCTGTTATGAGTGTGAAAAGGGAACAAGTGTAAAATGAATAGGACTCTACTGCCATGATTTAAACATGTAAAATTCTATAAACAAAATTTGGAACTTAAGGATATCATAATATTGATAAATACATATTGTAGATACTTTTGATTTTTTTCTTCTTTTCTACCACCCCCCCCACACACACACACAACTCCTTCCTCCAGAGGGTCAGTGTCTTGCTGGGTTTAGATCTGACTGAATTTCTGCTTTATGTGACTGAATACTTTGTCCTTAAAAGCTCCAGTAAAAAAACTGATGCCCACATCCCAGAAGGGGTAACACCAAAACTTGAACAACTGTCATGAGAACCAAATTATTTTGACCAGTATAAGAAATAGCTGAAATGCTTTATGAGAAAGTAAAATATGTTTATTTTTATATTGCGTAATTAAAAAAGTTAGCAAAAATTAAGAAGTTTTAGAAGGAGACCTTGACATTTCTTTTTCCTGTATATAGCTGAGAGATGCTAGGGGAAGAGGTGGTCTTGATGTGCTCCTACGGGATATTAACCATTCTTTAAAAATACCAAATTTAACTTACCCAATTTGTTTTAAATCAACTTGATTTTTTTTATATTAGTGTTCACATCAGAAAAGGAGGCCAATTCATTCATCGGACGACATCTTCTGAGTAACAGATTTGATTTTGAAGCATTCACATCAGATAACCTGGAGAGAGAATGCTTTGAAGAGCTGTGCAATTATGAAGAAGCAAGAGAAGTATTTGAAGATGCTGATAAAACGGTAGCTGTTCAAACTGAATTAAATATATTGAAGGAGATTATTGACTAAATCATTGCTGCATCTAAATACCATAGCCCTTCTGAAAACAGCACTTCAGATGATTGCTTATTTAACTGTAAAAGTAGAAGCCCCAGTTAGATGGGGTTATTGCTGTAGATAAACGGTGAATATACTTGATTATGTACTATTGTCTTAAAGACTTTAGATAAGGGCTCCAGTTCTGCAAACAAATATAAATGAAGCTTCAGAGGTACTGCCTGTGGATATATCTATATGTGCTTTCAGATTCTCATCATTTTTTGGTAACCAATTTGAATGTGTTCCACATGCTCTATGTATTAATTGGCCGATTGTATCCTTCCATCATGCCAAGGAAGCATTTTAGAGGAGAGGAGCACAGAGCAAATCTGCAGTTCAGCTATTGCTTTGTTTTCCTACAGCATTATGTTCTAAATCACCAACTATATTGCACCTTGGAAGAAGCCTGGGATAAAAAAAAAAAAAGAAAAAAAATACATAAGAAACCTTTCAGCCCATTAATAGAACGTGATGATTGAAGACTAACTAACTCTTGCTGCATGCATGAAGAATTCTTTTGTAACTCTAGTTGTGCTCTGCATTAACAAGCAAGGAACACACTCCTGTTCTGAAGGTGGAAATGTTAGTTTGCTGTTGCTAGCATTTTCCTAAGGGTGAAAGTGTTAAATCAGAATCTTGATAGTCTTTTGCTGGGTAACAAAAAATGGAAACTACAGCTAAACATACTTCATGTGTAACAGTCATGCAACATAAACATTTTTCTCTTAATGAATCCTATTGTTTTTCCTAGCTGGTAGGAATTCAGATACTGCTCATGCAAATACCTGATTCTTAAGAACTTGACTTTGCCTCATTAATACTCATCTGGAGGGATATACAAAGATTAATTGTGAGCATTTTTTTAGTTTCAGAATATATTCTAACTTCTACTGCAGTCGGGCAGAAATATGAGGTAACATTGGGCAGCTGAATGCACTTTTCTCTTTTACCAGCTCCTTCAGCAGGAGTTGCTTCTGTTTATGCCTTGTTCAATTTTGCCCACAGTACCATATTGAAAAAAAAAAAAAAATTGTCAATAAGCCTGACAATTACGTAGCTCATATAAATATGATCCTTTGTGTTTTTATAGATGGAATTTTGGAAAGACTATTCAACTAAAGGCCCTAAAATAAAAATAGGTAAGTCATATTTTTATTCTTTTCTTACATTGCAATATTTTATGCTTGTTATAAAAGTACATTCTTAAAAATACACCATCTGTTGTTAGTAAAATCAGAATTTATCTTTTTTCTGAACTATGAACTATGCAAGTACATTGGATTATCCGATATAATAAAACATTCTGAAGTGTCTTGCAGTGGGATCTATTATAAGTCTGTAGGTAAAAACAATATGAATTTTGTTGTCTGTTTCTTTATTATACGATTGGTAAGCTGTGCAGGAATTCTGTCTGCTTTCTGTGGGTTTGTTTTTGTCCCACCCTCCTCCCCCTCCGTTTCTGTAACAGTAATGTAACAGTTTGATTCCAGTTTAGAGTAGTCTTATGCCAGATGTTTAATAAAAATGTATTCAGTTATTCAGCATGACCTGAAGAAAGATCTACAGCCTGATCAAGGTCACAAGTACATGAAGTAATATTTGGAAGGCATTAGAAGACAGACATCTCAACAGTTTTATGTACAGAAAAGGAAATATCTACTCACTTTTGCTTTAAGCTGAATGTGAATGATATTCTGTTGCACAGCTCTGGCTTCTCACCACAGGCTAGACATTTGTGGAAAGGAACAGCCTTACAGCACAGCAAAATTCATAATTCACACTCTACACTATGAAGACAGAAAGAACACATAATCAAAGTTCACAATGTTTTCTCTTCAGGTGATGAGACGCTACAGAAGATTAATGTTACAGGACTCCTCATCAGCCTAGTTGCTGCTGGAGTACTGTTAGTTATCACTGGACTGCTCGTCTTCTACTGCTGCAAAAGTAAATGCAAATCCAGGCAACCACCAGGGTAAGGAATTTCACTGCTTAAAAAAACCCTACCAAACACCACCAAAACAAACTCTTGCTTAAGAGTGGGATTTAAAAATCAGAGCGGGTTGGTCTAAGTGTATTCTCAAATAATCTAATGTGAGTTGTAGTTCTTACTTTCCTGGAAGCAAAGTTAGGTGAGCAATAGCAGTAGTTATGCTGAAGTTAATTAATGACAGCAAAATGTAAAACAACACACTCACGGATGATGTACCTTTAGGGTTTGTTTGTGTTTTTGGCTCCAAAATATTCTTACTAAAAAGATGGAATAATTTTAATAGGTTGGGGGCTGCAATGGAAAGCCTAATGTCTTCCATTTGCTCTTTAAAGCAGGGTGCATGCTCTTTATGGCATGTAGTCTACCTCAGAAGAAGTAGGTTGGAAGCAATGCTTCTCTACAAGTTCTCTAGCCCTGCTGGTTCCTTTATCCTAAAATTTAAAAGTATAGCAGAGGATTCCATGTTTCCTTTTCCTTATAAATTTCACATGACTGAGCTACTCTCACCCAGTAGTTTGGAGAGGGTATTTGGCTTCTGGTCTTAACGATCACTGAAGGCAAGTGGTTTTTGGTGTTGGGTTTTTTTGGTTTTGGGTGGGGTTTTTTTGTGGGTTGTGTTTGTTATTTTTTTTGTTTTGGGTTTTCTTGTGGTTTGTTATTTTTACACAACTAAGACTTTATATTCTTTCTTCCCTTCAAAAGAGAAACTGCCACTTATAACGCTGTTAACTTTGTTTAGGTACTTGGATTATGTAAGAAGTAGAAGACGTAATTCACCCAGCATCTTCAGAAGGCATGAAGAATTTTCTTTAAATCCACTTCCTCCCAGAACTGATGATTCAGGACTACCAACTTATGAGCAAGCAGTTACTTTAGATGGACAACATGATGTGCCACCACCCCCTTATCCAGGGGTCCCAAAAGGGGCACGGGTGTTTAAGAAGTCTATGTCACTTCCTCTTCCTTAGTCACAAACCTCCTTCTGGATCGAGGGGAGATTTCTGTAACATACTTTTTTTAAAAGTGTGCTACCTTGCATATTGCAAGACTGTTTACAAAAATGGGAAAGATCTTCAGCACAACTAGGAACAAGTGAAAATCCCATTTGGGAAGAGGTGATTTGTTGCACAAGATTCTTCGCACAAGAGTATGAGCTTGTACTGCCACCCTCTTCCATATGCACTTTGAGCCATCCCATCATACTATTGATGTTTCATTAATAGTTTAATCTTTTCTTTCTTTAGAAGGAACAGTATTTAGTTGGTTTTATTGACACTGACCATTTTTTGTCGCTATTAATACTTTAAACCACCATAAGAAGTCTGCTTTGTTGTTTGATACATTCCCTTCATTGCTATGTACATTTTCTATTTATTCCTATAATAGATTTGAGAATGAAAATTATTTTATTATTTGATCTTTCAAATGTATATATATTACTGCTTCTGGATTACACAGGTTTGTTTTAGACCTTGCTGGTTAACCCACTACTAAATTTGTTGCATTTTTACAATTACAATTCTGGATTAAAAGGAACCATTCATTGCATGGCACTTTACCCATTCAGATGAAGTATCCTTTTATCGAATGGTTTTGATATTCACTTCAACCTGCTATCAAGTGTTGAACAAGTAGAGTACTATGGGTTGGGGGATGTTAAGCAAATAGCTAGAGATTTGTCCATTGTTAAAAAAGCACCCAGTTTTCACAGATAATGCTCCTCTTGCAGTTTAAAAATTGAAAATAATATTTAGTTTGTGGATTCAAAGGCCAAACGAACCACAGAAGCACTTTGCTAAGTACATATTGCCCTGCTGTGATGACAAAAATGATACCTTTGAGTACAATGAAACAACGTATTAGATAAATAACCAGTATCCACAGAGCAATAGTCCAGAATTTCAGGGAGTTACTGGTTAACTGTATCAACACAGTATCTGTACCTCCAGTTGTAGCCACTCTTAATTTTAGATCTTGTTACACTATCAACCCCCAGCATTATGTGGCCTAAAGATCTTGCTGAGCAAGTCACAGACTAACACTGCTGTCCCTTTACCTCCCAGTCAATGGCACAGTAGCAGGAATGGCCACAGGAAGCCTTCTGGGGTCTCACAGGCAACTTGTCAGGCTGGTGTTTTCTTGTATTGTGGTGGCTGCAGAATTTGACCCATGCAATGAAGTTTCTTAAGAAGCAACAAAGCCCCACTCCTATTTGACTAATGCTGACAGCAGCAAATAGTATGTTAATTTGGTGCCTAAAATGCACTTTATGTCATAACGGTTGAATATTTATGTGTAACATTTCACTGAATTTTGTTTTTTAACATGCCAGAGCCTACAGTGCTATTGAGTGAGATGGAGAGGATTAGCACAAGATATGTAATCTGTAAGTGCTTTTGTAAAGAATAAAATGCTCAAAATTTTGGAATAAAAAGAGGGTACACTCAAAGTGCTACACAAGGGGGTCTTGCCCTTTGAAAAATAGATACAATCAAGCTGATAACAGTGGATGTAGGATTATGTTCTTACTCCCAAAGCTTCAGCCACCAATTTGGCTTTTGTCAAGTCACAAACCCCTTTGCAGCTTCTTTCCTGTTGAGATGGGGAATCCCCTCTTTGGCATCACTTCAATTCATTTTTCATAGAATCACGGAATGATTTGGATTGGAATGGACCTCAAAGATCATCTAGTTCCAACCTCCCTGCATGGGCAGGGACACTTCCCACTATACCAGGTTGCTCAAAGCCCAATCCAATTTCTCCTTAAACACTTCCAGGGATGAGGCATCCACAGCTTCTCTGGGCAACCTGTTCCACTCTCTCACCACCCCCACGCTAAAGAATTTTTTCCCAATGTCTAATCTCAATCTCCCCTCTTCCAGTTTAAGGCCATTACCCCTTGTCTTATCACTACAAGCCCTTGTAAAAAAGTCCCTCCTCAGCTTTCCTGTAGGCGCCCTTCAGATAATGGAAGATCACTGTAAGGTCTCCCTGGAGCCTTCTCTTCTCCAGGCTGAACAACCCGAGCTCTCTCAGTCTGTCTCCATAGCAGAGGTGCTCCAGCCCTGTCATAATTTTTGTGGCCCTTCTCTGGATTCACTCCAATAGCTCCATGTCCTTATGTTGGGGGCTCCAAAACTGGACACAGTACTGCAGGTTGGGTCTCACAAGAGGGGAGTAGAGGGGCAGAATCACCTCCCTTGACCTGCTGGCCATGCTTCTTTTGATGCAGCCCAGGACACAGTTGGCTTGCTGGGCTGCAAGCTCATGTTGCTGGCCCATGTTGAGCTTCTCATTTACCAACACCTCAAGTCCTTTGCTTCAGGGCTGTTTTTAATCCATTCTCTGCCCAACCTGTATTTGTGTTTGGGATTGTTCCAACCCAGATGCAAGACCTTTTGTACTACTAGAAGTTCTTGGAGGTTACTAATCTGTGAGGCTGCAATAAATGTGTGAGATAACTGTTGATAACCAAAACACAGATCTATTAAACTCTGAAACTATAAGTTTAAAGAAACATTTCTCCCATACTTCCCTCTTAATTAGCTAGCAATTTTCAAATTTGTTAATGTGTATCCGGAGCTTTAAAACCCACCTTTCTCCAGATTTTTACTGGGACTCAAAAATAACTAATTTAAACAAGACTGGTAGCACTTTCAAGCGGAGGGATTTCACATGGTAAGAATTCAAAGATTCTTTAATGTTACTAGAATGATATAGCATCTGGCAAAGTCATGTTTCAAATAAACTACAGAAATTGTACAGAAACCTATTTATTCCCTTTAAATTTGATTCTTCTACTATACCTACAAATAATTTGTAAATGATTCCAAGCAATGCAAGCAAAAATCTCAACTTCCATAATTAATTAAAAAACCTTAAGATGGAGTAACTGGTAAACATCAATTATGAAGCTCTTTGGGCAATAAACTTCTGTAGGGTATAACACTTAAAATTTACTCAAAGAATCTGCACTTGGGAATCTCAAGATTCTCAAAATATGCAGTGACTGACATTCAAATACTGGTTGCATGTAATGTGACAATCTGCAAGACACACTCCGTTCATTATAATTAAGAAGCAAAGTTTAAAATTTAGTTGAACATAATACAAAACTTCCTCTACTTGTAAAGGGAGAAAATTCCTTTAAACAGGAATTGTTTGGGTTGAGTTTGGCTTTCTTTTGTATACTGACTTTGAGCCTAAGACACACTTACCTTGCATCTTGCCTCTTTTTAGAGCTTCTGATTCATCAGGGTTAGCAAAGGAAAAGCCCACAAGAAGTTGACTGTAGTGACTCATGAATTCAGAAGTGTTGGCACATTTCCAAATTTTACATGCTGTTTCCTTTGAAAATGCAGTTGCTACCAGAATACAGAAAACTGCAAATCTAAGTGTCCTTATCTGGGAGGAGAAGGAGGTAGCTTTGGAGGACCAATGCAGTAACAAGTTTAATCTAATTTGTGTACAGACATAAATCATCAGTGTTTTGACTTCCAGGCTTTCTTTCAAGGGCCAGTAGGAAAGGCTGTGGATTTTAAGTGAACTAACAAGAGGTCTACTTTGACAGCTGAAAACAGAAGTGTCTAAACCAAACACCGGGAAAAATGTAGTACTTAAAGTCTGTTTCTCTCAGGTTGATACATGTCACACTAAATGCTGTTAGCCCTTGCTCTGAACAATTTTCCTAAATGTAGCCCTTTCAGCATCATACAAGATTACAGCATGCAACTGTTTATCAATCAGGACAGATGATTAGTTAGAGCAAATAAAAGTAGTGTCTGGCTTTATCAACTGAAAAATAAACCACAAAATGTTCTTTGCATCAGTGACACAAGAAAGCCTACTATTTGATTTGCTGAATTCTCTAATGAATAGTATTATCAGCATTATATATTTCTAGTTGGGGGGTTGCTGCTCTTGGGTTGTAGGGGTTTGGGGTGTGGTTTCCTTGGTTGGGTTTTTGGTATGATTTTTTTGTGAATTCATTAGTTGAGCAAAACAGAAGTGCCACGTGGGAGTGCACTTCCTCACCACAGTTCATGAAAATGTGAGAGTCAGGAAGCATTTGATTCTGGCCTTATCAAAGCCTATGGCAAGCTTTTTATTGGCTTCAGCTGAACTAGGATTGGAGCCAAAAAAGAAATAACTGATCAAGTAATAAAAAGCATAATGCTCTGCCAAATTATTTACCACAATGCTGTTGCTAAATGCTATTGAGAGTATTCTATTGTTTTAATGAGGCCTACTTACACTAACTGGAATATTTGAGGCTGATCTGCCTTTTAAAAGTGTATTTGAAATTTGGAAAGTGTAGGAAAACTCCTTGTCTTTGCTGTTACCAGCTGTTAATAAACTGCATTAATTACCTGAAGGTTATTAGGAACACAGTTTTATTACTTTGATCAACAATACAAATTCATTTAAAGCGTTTTTTTTTTTTTTTTAAATACAAACAACAAAACCACTACACAGTAATCAAAAAACAAGAGAACAACAGCCTTTCTATCCACGGTCTCATCTGCCAACAAGTGTCTTACTTGCTGCTATCCTCACTAGTTCCATATGGTGTAGAGAACAGGAACAAAACCCCAGGTTTAAAACCATCTATCAAACACTTCCAAGCTTGCTCTTCCTATACTGTAAATATATTTCAATTAATTCCTAGCATGTAAAAATTTATCAGTGTTATCATTTTTCACAACCAAGAACTGGCACGTATTTTAGTCTTAAAAATCTTAAGTACATCTTCCCAAACACCCTGCTCTTTATTCAGGTGATAACTTTTAACTGTTTCAAATAATTTATAAACTGTGTAAACAGTTCCTGCTACTTAATCTTATGAAGAGGGGTTTTAATCTACTGGATTTCAAGAATTCTGAAACTTATTTGGCATGTGAGCAAATGTACAGCTTCTGACACTACTTTTTTTTTTTAGAGCTAAATGATAAAATTAATAATAAAATTCCCCACCTGACTCTTAATCTGTGCCCTTTTTAATAAAAAGCCAGTCCATTCCTTTTGAAAGGTCAGAAACAATTACTGCAAAACTGCCCTGACTGACTTGGCAAAATACTGTAATGTCAGCAAAAGACAAGCTCCAGCTGGGAACAGCAGGTCCCACAATGTGCCAACAAGGGAAGCAATCATACTGCCATCAGTGTTTAAACTTCAATTTAGTTTGCTCTTGACGCCTGGTGGGAGCAACCTCCCAAAATTTTCACCAGGTAGACAAGGTTCCTCTCTCTGAAAACCAGTCTTCTTCCACAGCTTCCCTAGTCTCTTGATAGTGATAGCAAGTCCTTTAGCTCCTCCTTTGCCTCCTGCTTTCAGAGTCCTCAGGGCCCTTAATAGAGCACCTAGACTGCAGAAACCCTGAAACAAAAGGGGCCATCAGAAGCAGACATATCTCACTGCCTACGTTCTGGGAACCTCTAGAAGCCACTAAACTTTAAAGGTAGCAGCCAGACTTCAAGGGATAAAGAAAAATATTTCAGTCTAGAAATTGGTACACTTAAACACAAATTTTGAAAAGCCCTTATAAGAGGTTTCAAATTTCTGATGCACTGCCTACTTCATTTAGGAAGTAAGAAACACCTGTGATTGTTCAAGCAGCTTTAGTTTTAACTTCTCTAAAGATCAGTAACTGCTAAGTATTGAACATGTAAACATCCAGTATTTAATGTTAAATACACACCGTGGATATGGCACAAAGGAAAACATCTAGTAAGTTTTAAAATAAAATACTCCCTCTTAAACTATGATTTTGTTCAAGAGCAAACTCTGTATTTAAGTTGGGTTTTTTTTTCCTTCATGTGACTGTACATTTCTCCCACTTACCTTATACCAGTTCTGGTGCTTTCAAGATTCCTTTGTAAATCATCCGGGAAAACCACAGTTTTCTTGTGAGTGAGTGAATTGAATCAACACAAGTGCAGGCGGTGGTGCCTTGGAAAGTGTGGGACTACATGAGCAGACAGAAGATTAGGAAAGTGAAGGAAAAAAGGCCTTCCATCTCATTGCTGCTCAGTCATCTTTTGTCATGTCAGGAGAAGTACCATGGTTTAGTAGATCAACTTCAGTTTAATAGAATTAATTCTGAAGGATTTGCTTAGTTGTGTGTACATATACTTAAGCTTTTTATCAAATAAATGCATAAACTAGCATAGGTAAAGAAATGTCAAAAAGAGTATTTGCTATGAGGCTCCAAGATCAAGCCAGCACTTTCTTACCTATTTACACATTTCTTAATGTCTAGCTTTATGTTTAAAGAGGCCATGTGCCAAATTTAATGCAAAATCTAATCCATTAAGCAACTGCAACTTTCTGCTTTGGTCAGAGTCACAATTACAACACCAAAACCACAGATAGTGATTAATAATAGGCCTAACCAAGACTCGTTATTACTGTGTAATATCTGATCTACTTACCCATTGCTGCTCATGGAAGATACAAGAAGCCTGGGAGCAAACATACAAGCTTGCACAAAGGTGCTGCATCCATGATCTGTAAGTGAATGCCTACCATCCATCAGTGTTCAACAGCGAAAGACACTGTACAAATTGTACTTTGCACCCTTTTCAGAATTTGCTAGTTAATCAGACCCAGCTCAGCTTTGGCCTGAACTTCTTCAAACTTCATCTGATCAGATATGTGCAAATTATTTGAATGTTTTATCTTTGAAATATTTAACAATGTCCTCAAGTCTCTGAAAAGCTATTTTCAAACAACTGTGAAGACTCATTCTCTAAGCACAAGGCTGGTAAGCATTTCTAAAGCTTTTGTTGACAAATAGTTAAGCCCCTGAAAGCTAACTACTAAAATGTTTGTGTATGTTGGCTAATTATTTATGATACTATGACAGTTCCAAAATAAAGTACTATCATGAGCTGAAATACAATCTATTTTGTCCACTTTCAACAGCTAAACTGTAATCTCAGATTTGCAGTTATCATGCTGTGCCTTTAACTACTTGCTTTGATCAACTACAGCTGAAGCTGATGATCCAGCATGCACATCTCTGACTATTATGTTATTCTTTTCAGCCCATCAAAAATGTTGCTGCAAAACCAACAGTTCACAGATTTAGCTGAAAGACTCTACATGCAAGAAAAAAAAAAAAAAAAAATCAGGCATCATGTATTATGGAAAGTCAAAGGACAGAAGTGATACCCTCTGTGGAAGAACAGGGCATGTAGGGATACAGAAGCATTGGAAAAGCTTTGTAGAGACTTGTTTATTGTACCTGCAGTGAAAAGGATGCCAAAAGCACAGGCAGCAACTCCTGGCCCTATGAAGAATCACCCCATTCAGTAGAACCTGTTGCCACATGCAGAAGGACCTTAGTGGTGCCATCCTGACATTTAACATCCTGGGTACTGTTAAAGCTGTGATGCAGCACACAGCCTTCTGCCTGGCCAGTCTCCTCCATACAAAACACTAGTCACACTCAACTCAAACACTGGCTGACATTTTTTTAACGTGGGTAGTAATACTAGCACACTAAGTAACAGAGAAGTCACTAAATAAATAAATTAGTTTTAAATAAATGAAGGCTATGTGTGGATTTGAGCATTATTCTTACCCTGAATTTGTTATGGATACATTTGGTTTAATTACAGAGAACTACCAACTACCCATTAGCTTGAACCCGTGTTGCATGTGGCATATGGTTACTTTAAACATAAAACTAGACCTCAAAAAGCAGTATTGTCATTCAGCATTGTGTAACATTAACTTATTTAAACAGAAAGAGGAAAACAGTGAAGTTTCCCTAAGGGGCAGTGTATATTAGCTACCACAGTTCAGCAGCAGAGCTGGTTTGATGGTGGCTGAACTTGCATACGGGTAGAGAAGTAATTTACTGTCCAGAGAGGCATATTCTCAAGCACTCTTGGACTCTAGAACAAGCAAAGTCAACACCTTGTCATCAAAAGTAAAATGCTCTTTCCTATCATCTCTTTCCTTTCCCAGCTGCTTCTTGCTGCACACTACCACTGCCTGCCCTGAGCCAGCACTCATGGGATGCAAAGCAAACTGACTCAGCTCAGTGAAATTACAGAAAAATGACCTCTGGCAAAACCAGTAAATATTCTTTTGCCAGTGCAGTGGATTTACTGCTTACCTTGTGGCCAGGGTGCATCACTATGGGCAGGAGGGTGGAAGGGAGAGTAAGGCTTTTCCTTTGGCTGTCAGCAAGCAGCAGGGCAGCCTAGCCCTGCTGCCACACCACAGCTCCAGGCAGCAGCCCATGCTGCAGCTTTGAAGATCACTCCTCCGACCTTAGGCAGACGATTCCCATTAAACCATTAAGTATTTAAATCCATCTTCTAACACTTGCATGAGGCTACTGGCTTTGTGAAGGGCTTATTATGTTTTTTTTTCAAATGAAGACTGCTCATATAGGGAAAGAAATGAGCAACAAAAATTAAATAGTGCCCCAGGCTGGTATGCTGCACAGATTGTGTTACAGTCCTGTGATTTAAGATTTTGCTCTTTAAAAGAGTGAAAAATTGTATTTGCTTATGTTTCAGCAAAATAGATTCATTAAACTACTGACTTGAGAGATAAGCACATAAAATATCATTACTGCCTATAGGTGCTCAGTTATGAACTACAGTTCAGAAGGTGTTAAAACCCACTGAAGCTCAGCTCCTAAATGGCAAGGAGCAGCTGCATTTTAAACAAATTAATTCCTTACTAACACAATAAAAAAAATATTTTCAATATTTAGAATCACGAACATGCTTACTATGACTTGTAAATACACATCTTAATATGTACACTTTAATGCAGACATTAGAATAACATACTTAATTAACAGGATCTATCAAAGTTTTTTTTCTATTGCTGACAGATCTTTCAGAAAAGCTCCTTCTAAGTATCAAGGATACCAAGATACTCTAAAAAATCACTTGCTCTGAACAGGCTCTTTTGTTGTTTTAGAGAGGAGTGTTACAAAATATCTTTTTGTTACAAAGAGATAAAATGCACAATCATAGGCAGCTCTCCTAGACAGAAGACAGCAACAAGCAGCAGGGATCTGTTTAAGGAGAAAACTGTAGAATTCTCACCAGGTGGTCTCAGGACAAGATTTGTCTCATACACAGGAAAAGCAAACCACTGGATAAATGGACTTCATATGGTGATTATGGACATGAGCAATTAAGTTTTCAGTCTACTCCACCTCGATTCAAACCAGGTAAAAGAAATTAAACTTCACAACAGCTGTAACACTTTCTGTTCCACTCAACTTTGCTGTTTGATTACAAGAAAGATTTGAAACAATGTTCAGGGAAACACTCTGTCTCTGGTATAAATTAATCTGTTCATTTAATTGTCTAAAATAACTACGGATGTTTCCCTGCCTTTAAATCTGGACTGGTGCTTGTTGTTTGCCATGTCTCATGTAACATGATTTTACAGCCACATATTTAACAGTATTAAAACCCACACCCTGTCTCTTTAGAGCAACACCTTGTAACGAAAACACACAACATTATGGTACTCTCTATAAAGTTCATGTTGCCATTACTTGAGAAATAACAAACAAAACAGTAGTAGTCTTACAATTTATTAATACGTTGTTCCAAATTTCTGGCAAGAAACTTTTGAGGTAGCACAACACCAACATGCTCAGTCCAGATAACCAAACACTACAGCGAGGTGAAAAAGGCATTTTTGTATCACTTAGGTCCATGTATCCCTCTTCCTACGGGCCCTCTAGAGGGAAACAATGCACTCTTAAGTGTAGTAGTACAGATTAGCAAAGATCCTGCAGGGAAATAAAATCGTGTGGGCCCTTTGCTAGAACGGCTATTTCAATAGTATCAGCAGTGTAAGTGCTTAATGATTAGCATGAAACTGGAGTAATTTTCTGTCATCAGGCCTCGTTCACATGTAAGACAGTAACACTAGTGTTTCCCAGGGAAAGGTCTCCCCCCCGACAAGCTCTCCTCCAGCTGCAAGCAATACAGGTGCTAGCTTAAGCAAACACAAGGAAAACTCACTCTGCTGGTTTTGCCTTTGGGAGGCTGCTGTTTCTCCCTGCTCCCTCTACCCTGGCCTCTGGGTAACTGGGTGCTGATGACTTTCACACTTACCTTTCCCTCCTGATCCAAGGCCACATTTCTCCCTACAGATGACTTTGCTGCTTCTTGAAATCAGGCATGGGAAAAGCAGAGTATCAGCTTTTCCTCCTTAGGTATTTTACCTTCTTGCTTTCTCATTTAATATTGACCACTCCACTTTTTCATTCAAATGTTGATTTTTTTTTCTTTGTTTAGCATCTAATCTGATAGGCTGTAGTCAAGCTTCTAAAGCCTTCCTTTCATGACAAAATTCATTTCACTGTGTGGTTTGATATTGCCTGGAGTACTACAAACTCAATCTTCAAAAAGCTTACTCATTAGCATACACTTTCCTCTTATGAGCAATGCCTTCAGGTGCAGTCACCCTCTTTTCAAGTGCATATTACTCTTCATCTTTGCCTCTGAGGCACATTCCTCCCGCTCATCTCAGCCTGGGTATCTTCAACCTGCAGGGAAAGAAAGACACCCTCATTGACCCACCATCTCCCTGCCCCACACGGATGTCCCCTTTGCTCCTACCCCGTTCTGCACAGCTGGTGCCCATTTCCTCTTGCTTTAAGAAGCAGGCAGCTGAAGATATTTGGAATTTAACGTCTGTGCACCAGGTGGTTTAGAGTGTTCTGAATACTTAAATATTCCTTCTCTCCTTTCCTCTTGCTGTTTGACTTTTGGCCTCTTCAGACCACAGACCTGCAACAACTTATTGATACATCTGTATCTATTAGAGGCTTTTAGCTTGTAAAAAAAAAGAGATAAAGAGCTGTGCTTTCACAACGCTTAACCTCTGTAAAGCCCCCTCAGAGCGACGAGCAACCCGAACCCCCCAGCACCAGCCCGCAGGAGCTGGCAGAGGCGAAGCAAGAGCCCTGGGCTGCCCCGACGGGAAACACGGTCATGGGGCTCTCCCGGCGAACTCCCGCCTCTGCGCACAACTCCAGGCGGGTTTTGGGTTGGTTTTTTTTTTAAATTTTATTTCTCCACCCCAAGCTTAACTTCCCCGGGAGGAAGGCGGCGGGCCGGCCCGGCCGGCCGCGGCGGGAGCAGCATCCCCGGGAGCCGCGTCCCCCCGGGCAGTGACGCCGCTCCCGCCCGCCCGGGCGCCTCCCCCCTCGGCGGGGGCAGGGCAGCAGAGCCGCCCTACAAATGGCTCGACGATGCTTTTTTTTTTCCCCCGTGAGGCGGCCCGGGGCGGCCGCCGGGGCAGGGCGGTTACCGGCCTCCATCTTGTTGCGCAGCGGCTGCCCCGGCGGCCGCGGCCCGCGGCGCTGACGCCGCTTCCCCTCCGCGGGAACAAGATGGCCCCGCCCCGGCCCCTCCAACAAAGCGCCAGCGCTTCGCTTGACGCGGCCCCGCCGAGAAACCGGCCTCTTCCTCCTCCACCCCGCCTCACCGCCCGGCCCGGCCGTCCCCGCCTTCAGCCCCCCCACGCCGGTGGCGGCTACCGCCCCCCGCCACGCTCCCCTTCCCGCCGCGCTGCCCCGTCAGGCCGCGGCCGCCCGTTCCCCCAGGCACAGACCTCGTCCCTCCTCGCCCCGCCGGCGCTGCTGGCGGCGAGACTCCGGCGGCCCCTCCGCCCCGCGGCCTCCCTGCCCCCCGGCCGCCGAGCCCGGCAGCCCCAGTGCGCGCTGGCGGGGGAGGTGCATCCTGGGAAAGAGCAGCCCGACATGGGTCTCCGCCTGGCCGCCGCGCAGCCCCCGCCGCCCGCAGCTCCCCGCCCGCCCGCCGCCCGCAGCTGAGCGGCAGGGGAGGGGAGCGGAGGCCGGGCAGGGCCGGGCAGGGGGGCCGGGGCGCGGCGGCCCGGCCGGGGCCGGGGAGGGGGCTGCGGCGCTGCCCGCCCCGCGTGAGGCGGGGTGGGGTGGGGGGGGGGCGCTCCCACCCGCCCTGCTCGGTGCCCGCCGTCGCCGCCCTGCGCACAGGGCCCCAGCGGAGCCCCCGCCGCCCCGGCCCGGCGCCCTGCCCCGATGATGGACAGGAACTACCCGACGACCCCCAGCTTCGCCGACCCCCTGGCCCCGGCCGCCGCGCAGCCCGCCGCCTCCTGGGCCTACGAGCGGGGCGCTGGCAGCCTCAAGCCCAGGTGAGGAGGGTCCGCCGGGGGCTCTGCGGCAGGAAAGGCCGGGGTCTGGGCCGGGGCCTGGCCCGTAGGGCGCCCCAAGGGAGAGGCGGGCGAGGGGCCTCCTCCGGCGGGGCAAGGCCAGGCGGCGGGGGGCGTCCCCGCGGCGCGGCTGGAGGCGAGCGGGGCCCGGCGGCGTGGAGCGGCGGGTGAGGCTGGGGGGGAGCGGGCGGGCGGGCCGCGTCCTGCCGGGCCTTCGTGTTTTGAGGGGGGGGCACGGCGGTGGAGCTCGGGCGGCCGGGGCCAGCTCCGCTCCGTCCCCCGGCCCCGCCGGCCCTGGGCAGCGGCGGGGCGGGCGGTCTCCCCGCGCAGGACGCGCCGCTGCTCTCCGCCCCGGAGGCTCGCGTTGGGCTGCGGCGTGGGTTCAAGAGTTCACGCGTCCCTGCCCGGCTTCGGGAGGGGAGCGGGGCTCGGGGACAAGGCTCCCCCTGCGCGGGGCTGGCGGGACAAGGCTCCCTCCGGGGCCGGCGCTGGCAGCCAGCCCCTCGCTAGCATCCCCCCTTCTCGCCCTTTCATTTCTTCGCCTCCTTGTTTTTCGCTCTGCTGAGGCTTGGTTGGTTGGTAATCGTTTTCCTCTCAAGCGCTGCTCTCGGCCGTGCGGAGCCTCCTCACGGCTAAAAACTTGTCTGGAGCGATTCAGTCCCACGGAGAGTTCTGTAAAGTTCCGGGAAGTGAGGGAAAAAATACAGGATATCTTATTGGCTTCGGATGGCTTTTTGATTGTATAACTCTGCCAACTAAAATGAGGAGTGAGGAGATTTTTGTTGCCGCCTGCCTTTTATGCCTCTAGCTCGATATATCTGCAGTTGCAATCTCGCCGACGTTTAAAGGTAAAAGATAGTCTCAGGCGAAGGATACGCGCTCGAAGTAGTGTGCCTGTAGATGACTCTGCATTCGGTCCTGAAAGTGGTCAGGCGTGTATTCTGATCTCTCTGATAAGATTAATAGATTATCAAGTCAGAAGGACTGTTGCAATCATCTAGTCTGACCTCTTCATAATGCAGGCCATAGGTCTTTTTTCTTTTTTTTTTTTTTTCCTCTTTCTTTCAGTAGCTGTTTGAAACTAGAGCTTATGGTTTAGAAGGTGCAGTTTAAAATCTCCAGTGAGGCATCATTTCATAAAATATCCACGTGGCTGATTTGTATTTTATGTATTTCTGATCTGAAGCAGGCTACCTTTAGTTTCTAGCCACTGAATCTCACCTCATCACTGAAAATCCCGTTATGAGCCTTGTATTCTCAAGTGTGAATTCTCATGAATTTTTATTTAATTTTTTGCTTTGTTCTTTTTAATAAGAAATTTAAGTAACCTTTTGAAGTTTGCTACCAGGCTTTATTTTCTTTGTTTGTTTGTTTGTTTTGTTTAGATATTCTCTGTAGAACCCCTTTGATTTATTCTCTACCCTTTATGGATTGTGGACATTGCATTTTAGAAGCAATTAAGTCAATGTTAAGTGAGAATCACAGAATTCTAGGGGATCATCTAGTCCAACCCCCCCTGCCAGAGCAGAAGATAGGGTGTGAAGGTCTGGATTCCTTGTTTCATAGAAAATTGCAAGGACAGTTAGGTTTTTTGTTTGTTTGTTTTTGTTTTGTTTTTTCCCCAAAACCTTGCCCCATGAAGCTGTGTTTAGCTGGATTCTCTGCAGAATTGCCTACATGGCAAAGTAAGATCACCTACCCTTCTTTCTAATCTTCCTAATTGTTGAACTACCTCTGGACATGCTGCTGTGTTGGTTTCAGTGGACGTCAGTGACATGTCCTTTCAGTGTTACTTTTACTAATTCTCATGATCTGCTGAGGATTTTGCCATCCATTCCATGAGAAAGGTTTGGATTTTCCAGGTCATTTAAGAACATGTATTGCGCGACCAAGAGTTGAATCCCTCTGGGATCTTAGAAGAAACACAGCTACTTGATGTTTATTTTCTACATTCTCCTGGTTTCAAAATGTAACTTTAATATTTTTTAATAGCTGCTGTATTAATGCAGTATTAACTGTATATTTTGGGAATGCCTTAATTGAAATGGTGTGGAGAACAGTCCTAGGACAAGTACCATGCAGAAGCTTATTGGATCAATGCCTGCTACCTTTACTGATCAAATAGTTTAACAAAGAAATAAAATTAGTATTGCTGAATCCATTCTTCATACGGTGATATTTATGCCATACTTCAGGAAGCAATGTCAAGAAGACCTTGCTTCCACTTCATCAGAGTTGCATCTTGAGGCTGTTTAGATGGTGATGAATGATGCATTTTCAATGTTTGACTGAAATGTTTTAACTTATTTTAACTGTAGCAAGGGCATGGCAAATACTATTGTGCTTGAAATTCTCCTGTACTGGGTTGTTAAGAGTTCGTGTCATTTTAGTAAGAATTAAAATATCTTTGCTTCAGCAAGATTTAAAGATTTTGACCATGTTGCACACAATGTTAAATACAGTCTGGGCTTGCATAGGTGTTTCTGGTTCCTCTATCGCTGTTAACATTTGTCTTTGGATGGAGGGAGCCAGTTGCTGGGGAATTTGGATGTAAGAGTCATACCTATCACTGCTGAGACTTGTACCAGCCTGGAAGCAAATAATGAAGTTGTAGAGGTACTGTAAGGGAATATGTTGTCAATGTTCTTGACTTGTGTTACCGATCACCACATTTTTCAAAATTGTGTTTTTGATTGTGGTTGACAGGTAGTCATATAAACAGCTGAAACTGCATTAGCCTGATGTTAAATTAAAAAAACGTGTGTCATGTTCATCTGGTGCTTGCTTGAAAAGAATTCAGCCTTTAGGTGATATAGATAACAATGTTTCATTCAAATTTAATTTCATATTTATGCTGTTGCAGGTTGTGTTGTGGCAGGCTGTGTTCCCTTTGTGTGGTGAGCCATGTTCACAGCCTCAGCTCATCAAAACGATTTTGCTTCCCTACAAGCCTTGCTCCTGTCTTCCTGCGCTTAACTTCAGCCATCTGGTTTTTATCGTGCTCCTTATTTCTTGCAGGCACTGTTTTGTCTGTATAATGGCACTATTCCTATCAACTGAAAGGAAATGTGTGGTGAAGTATTATGAGGACATTGCTACCAGGCCTGCTGAGACATAACTTTTCCCATGGAATAGGAGAAGATAGTGAAACAGGGACAGGAGCTGATGGAAATCACTTGAATCTCTGCTTTAACTGAGCAGATATTGCTCCCACTGAAGAGCACACTTGGACAGTGCAGCCACAGCAGCCCTGTAGCACGAGGCTGAAAGTGGTGCTTCCAGTCCTCCAAGTTCCCTTTCCCCCCTCCATCTCTTACACAGGCTGTCAGCATCTTGTAGGGATTTCTAATGGCTGTACAAGCACATTGCCACTTTTGACCTTTTTCTGTAGCTGTTAGAAAATCTGACCTCTGTGCTGAAGCCCTCTTTTAGTGCCACGGTCTGAAGCTAGTCCCATATTGAATAGCAAGTAATGTATGTCATGCTTGCTTGTTACTTGCTTGAGAAAAAGATGGTCCTCAGAAAACAGGTGAATGTGTAATAGCGTGAGAGACTGTTGTAATTGTTTGGAAAGAGAAATGGGAGATAGCTGATAATGGATGAGATTTCTAGTTGAGTACATGACTGACTGTAGGGCTACTTTTAGGGTTTCATTTAGAGAATGGTTTTTACTGATCTGTGTCCTTATTTGTTTTTTACCAGAGCTCTAAGACTTAAATCTACTGCTGTATGTGGTTCAGTGTCAGTCACAATTATTTTCTTGTTTTAAATGTTATGGTGACTGCTGTGGTCCCTGATGTTTCTTTGCATCTGGTAGTCTTTGTTCATCTCTGGCCTATCCAAACTTGTGGGATTGTGTGTAATTTAATTCAAGATAGTTCTTTACAATCGGTAACACTGACATTTGGTTAGTGAGGCCTGTATTTATAGCAGCTAATCTAAAGCTAATAAATTAGTTACAGTAATAGTTCATATGCAAAGTTACATAAGTGAGAGACTTAAACTTACAATAAATGGTTATGATGGTTTTTTAACTTGTATTTTTGCATAGCTGTCAAACTAATGATTATTGTAACAACTGTGTGATTATTTTGATTTAGCTTAAGGTTCAATTTTAAATTCTAATGGATTTTTGCACAGCTATAGAAAACTCTCAAAAGTGCAAAGAGTGTGTTTCAGAAAAGCAGAGAACATTTTATTTCATCCAATAAAATTGTTCTGAGAGGTAAAAGCAATGTTAGTTGTTAAACACATTTCCTACAAAAAGTTGTCTATGGCATAGTATTTCTAATGTTGAAAGATAAAGCTCATAAACTGTGAATATATTTAGAACATTGGCTATTAAAAGAAAAGGCACAGAAGGATTAGATAAACTTCATAAACATGTACAAATGTAGGTCATTATATACTATGGCAAAGTTTGGTAAGATTTTAAATCTAAAACATGTATTTGCGTGGAGTAACACACAAGCACTCTACAGTGTAGCACACAGAACTTACAGGGTCTTGCTAACTTCTGTAGAGTTTCTTTTCTTCTTGTCTTAACCTGCATTCAGTACACACTGAAATAACAGCTGTGACAAGGTCAAAGATTGCCTGAACAGAGAGGCTGAACACATTCTTGCTGTATGCCCCTCAGCTTTTCACAGATGCAGGTATATGGTCATCTGGTAAAAACTTTAGCAAAGTTTCAAAATGAGCCAGCTAGGCTTGTTTAGAATTACATGCTGATTACCTGTCTAAAATTTAGTGACAGCTTCACATGAAGCATTTTATGTATTTTGATGCCGTGAGAAATGGTGACGAAGAGCAGTGTGCAGAAGGAATGAGTTGAAACTTAGTCTGAGGGTGCAGTTACATGAGATGGCTGAACTTGCTGCTCAGGCTCACTGCTGCTGAAAGGGGCTCCCTTCCTCCTCCCTTGCATTGGCTCTGGTATTTGTGCAACCTGGACAGGGAGCTGATATAATTTGTTAATTCATGAGAAGACTATCCTGACTGAGAAGGTGAATAGCTTTCTCTTGGGCTGGGAGTTGCACTGGTGCACCCATGCTGTCAGACAGAAATCCAGAGGTGGCACCAGGGGATGAGCAGGGAGCAGAGCTGTAAGGAGGGAGCTGTGGAAATTCTGCCCTTGTAGTCCTGGGCAGCTTTTAGATGGCCTTAGCCTTTCCATGTGACTGTCTTCAATGAGTGTCCCGCCAAAGTTGCACTACTTTCTTGCCTACTGGGGGCACTTGGTGTCTGTGTTAGCTGAGTGCCTGACTTCTTTTGAGGTCACCTAGAAAGATGTTTCAGATGTGAGCCTTTTCCAATGGAGCAAACAACTTCAACAAAATATGTTGTTCTGAAAGAAAGGGGGTTTATATTCCACCTATTCAAAAAGTCTTTCAGTCCCATATGTGTATTTTACCTTTCATGCTGTTGTTAACTTTCATTGTAGGCATTCACATTGCCAGAGGACAACCTTCTCCCTTTGTTTCTTCTGTACTTTTGCCCACCTATTATTTTTTCTTGGAGATGCTGTTGATTCTGGCATGATGCTGTCACAGGAAGGAGGTTGTTTTTAGAAAAATCTTTATTCCTGTTAGGAAAAAAACACCTATGACTGGATTATGTTCATTCTAAACAATACTTGAACTCTTATAGAGTGGGTGTATTTTCCTTGGATTTTTTAATTCCTGTATTTCATCAAAACATTCACATATTTGCATGTCAGAAAGTTATTTTGTATGATGAGTGCCTATTCCATACATTAAAAACTAAACAAAACCCCAAAGCAAAACCCAGTTAAGAGGCAACATGCTAATAGTCTCACTTCAAACATTCCTTAGCAGTTAGCAGCCTTAAGTGTGACAAAAGTAATCTCAAGCAGCATGTGGAGTTCAGCCTTTCCTGCATGGCATTTCTTGCTCTACCATGCAAGAGACGGAGAAATAAAAACTTAGAATTTTTAAGCAAAGAGAAGCGTGTTTGGAGAGGACAGAGCTCTTAGTAAGTATTAGATTTACTTATCTCACTGAGCAGATTTCATAGTTCTTAGTTTTACTTCTGCTGTTCTGTCACCTCTTCTTACATTACTTCCTTGCTTCATTACTCTGAACGGACTGTTGGAGATGAATGGGCACTTGAAGGGTTGGAGCATCCTCAGAACTTCTCATGACCATGAGTTACAGTAAATAGAGACAAGGAGCTTTCATTCCTGAATCCCTGCATACTTGAAGTTTCGTATTCCAAAACAATTCAGCAAGAACCTACATACGTTTAGACAAGCTTATATTTGTCTATATGGCTCTTCTTGTTTTTCATCTTCTACATTCCTACCTCTGTTGCTTGCTCTTAGGACTTGTGTAAGTGAAACCAACTACTCTTAGCAGGAAGAAGGCACCCTCAGGCGTTCTTATCTTAGAGTAATAGTATTTACATAGGAGGATACTAAGGAACACTTATTCCTTAATAACCCTATATGAATTATACTTGGGGCTGTCATACATCTAGATTTCATTGGAGATAGTCCTCTTTTTCACCTGGTGGTGTTGTGAGAAGAGTTTGAGGGCTCTAGCTTTTCATACAACATTTTCAGATGTCTGGCAACTTGTTCTGAAAGCTCTGGACATCCAGAACATGGCAGACAAATGGCCACTGCACCTGCATGGTGTGCATGCAGTGGGGCTGGTGTTTTGTGGCAATGCTGAGTGTACCAGTGTGTTCTGCACCTTCTGTGTTGCACTTTTTTCTGACCAGGAAATCCCTTTCAGAAATATGGCAACTTAGTGTTTCATACCACATCCTGTTTACTTTCTCTTCTTCGTGGCAAATATTCCAGTACTAGGCAGTGAATAATCTTTCAATTCCAACGTTCCTCCCATTTCAATATTCTCTACTGAGGCTGCCAAGGATCAGATTTTTCTTTAAGGGTAGGATTTACCTTCAGTTGTTGCTGGAACGGATGACCTGGAGGTTACTGTTGCTTAGTGCCACTGAAGAGAGCTGAGATTTTCTTCTTTTTCCCTCAAATAAACCTCCCTGAGTACAGGTTTTTCACCAGTTGAAGGATTTTTTATTTTTTTTTTATGTGTATTAGTACCATTTTTAATCTCTATTAATGCTTTCTTTTGTTGAACATCAGGAAATCTTTAATCAGTACCTGGGGCACGTTTAAGGAATTTGTTTTATACATTAAAGTTTTTCCCATCTCAAAATAAATGCCGTGTAGCTGTAATTATCTTTCTACAGTTTTGAACGTTTCACCTTTTTTAGTTGAACCATTCGTGAGCAACTGTGTGTGAAGTGTTGTCAGCAAAATAATAACTGGTGACAACATGGTAGCCAGGGTCTTCTCTGCAAGGTTAGAAATGTAAATTTAAATCTGTTTTAGGATCAAAAGAGCACTGATAAAGAGGTGTAAGAGCTACATTGAAGGACTATGGTAATTTTTCTTATAAAATTAGGTAACAAGACCCTGTGATGTTTCCATTAAAGGACCCTTGCTGCTACATTTTACGATGAACTGTGTTAATATGTTAGATCTTTCTTTGGCACAACTTCCTAAATTGGGGCAGAAGTGGTGTTAGTCGTAGGAATGCTTCTTTATTCAATCTAAAGGAGGTCATATGAGCTGCTTTTACACCCTGTAGTGTGTTGTGGGACAGGGAAAACACTTTACTGGACATAAAGGCATGCTGGAAGGCTTAGAGCCTGTTTCATGGCCTTGAATTGTAGGCTGTAAGGATGACCAGGTATAGTAAGGTTTGTGGCCTCAGATGTAGACAGTGAGTGGATGCCTTGATTCTGTGCAAGTTCTGCAGCTGTGAGTTGTGAAGCCATTGATCTTCACAGTGATTCAGTAAGTTGTGTACTGACCTCTTAGAAGTTTTACCTTCAAAACCTTGAGAAACTGACTCTTCAGTACTGAGTGTTTGAAACTTGGTTGCGAGGGCTGTAAGTCTGAGTGAGTTAGTGTTTGTGCCTTAGTTTCTCTCTATTAAATAAATTATTTTCATGGGTTATGGAATTGAAAAGTGCTTGGAGATTTGGTAATGAGAAGTGCTGTTGCCTAGGATGACTCTGACAGCTGATAGGACATTTGCACCTCATACATCTTTTGTGATTAATATCTCGACTTCAGCTTCATCTTTTCCATATAATTGGAAAATAAAAGTCTTATTAAGAAATGGGCATCAGGCATTTCTATGGAACCTCAAAAGATAATACTCAGGCTTGCCACAAAATGACATCGTAATAACTGTGGGTTAAGGGCTGAGAAGTATTTCAACAGTTGAAATTAATTGTATTTTTAATAAGGCACTGATGTGTCTGAGACACATCTTGAGATAATGCTCTGCTGATTTTTATGTTTTGAAATAAAATTTTATTATTAAATGTAATAACATCTTTTTGTGTGTATCTTGGCCAACTCTAATAGAGAATTATAATATGTGCTCAAACATTAATACTGTGATGATCGCGATAAGAGTTTCTAATATCTTCAGGTATGCTTTTTACAACAGAATAGCATCACATATTGAGGGTAAAGTGGTAGATTTCCATTACTGTCTGTTACAGAAATCTTTTAAAATGGTGAATAAAGCTCTGTAGGAGAGAAGCATTACTAATTTAA
The DNA here is from genome assembly GCF_020740795.1 of Apus apus. Taxonomy (NCBI): domain Eukaryota; kingdom Metazoa; phylum Chordata; class Aves; order Apodiformes; family Apodidae; genus Apus; species Apus apus. Next base: position 7,996,358 of record NC_067286.1, read on the forward strand.
AAAATCACAGGTATTATCTCCATGCTGGGTAAAGAGAAAGTTCTTTTACAGAGAAAAAGTAAGGGAGAAGAATAAATAAATGTAGTGACAACATAATCCAGTGCCTCAAAAGGTGAGAAAAGAAGATTGCAGTCCTTTCCATGGTGTAAGCTACACAGACCATAATGAGTACTTGTTTTTTCTGCAGGAAGAAGTTAATTAGAAGCTGTCAGGGGAGATGTGTGAAACCCCAAAACATTGTTTGGCAAACAAATGGCTTAAAATTATTTCTGATGCTGCATTATAATATAAATTGGGTGCTGAATGTGGGCGTTTCAGTGTCTGTTTAGATGTGGGGAGTGATGATACTAAATAAGGACTTCACGGTTGGGCTTCAGCATTCAGAGCAGGAACACTGAAAGCTTCTCTCCAGACCTTCAAGTCAGGTGCATCAGGAGCTAAAAACTGGCATTACTATAGAATAATTTAGGCAGGTGGTAGCTGTGCTACAGTAGAGAAGGGCCAGGGAGAAGCGTGCAAGCTCTGAAAAGCTTAACTAATAGAGCGTGCTGTGGTCAGTTTTATTTGCAATGTTAAGATCTAAACGTGGTTGGCATTTTTTCCTGTGGGATGTTTTGTGTAATTGTCATCAATTCCTCAGAAAATGCCTGCTAGGACACACAGGGGTCTCCAACAGAAACCTGCCCTGGTGCTGCCAGCCTGACTTCCTCCCCACCCCCACCCCAGGGTAACAGCCAAGGGACTGTGGTGGTGTGGGGTCCTGTGGCCAGGCAGTCACACCCAGTCCTGCAGCTGCTCCTGGGCATGCCATGGGGAGCCCAGAAGCCCTGGATGTTCCCTCAGCTTCTGAATTCCTGCTAGTGGGTTGGGAGCTTTGGACAGTCTCATTAAAGGAATTTGAAGTGGTTCCTAGTTAGAATTTTAGTTCTAAATTTATAATACCTTTACCCTTTTTGCCTTTCATAGTACATCTATTTTATGAAAGCTGCAGAATCCCTTTTAGAAAGTTGCTGTGGTTGTTACCAAGAATTTTTGTCAAAGCCAGAAGGAGTAGTGATGTTTGCCAATTCTGATTTTAAAAAAACCCCACCTTGTTAAATGTACTGCATTTCAACCATAAGTAACCTCACCAAGATAATTTAGGTTGTATACATTAAAAGATGAGAAAACAGTTTGTCCACTCCCTCCATAGTAACTGAAGTTGAAGTTTATAAATAGCTTGTTTCAATCAAAATATTAATTTTCATATACATAGTTTCAAGACATAGTTTATTTGATTTTATGAAAATGGAATTATGATTGTCTTTATTATTAAGAACTCCACAGGTTACTTAATCAGACAAGCCAGCACTTGCACTGAGGTATTGAAGTACCAGACTGTTTTGGCTTTTCTGAAGCAGTTTTGAGTTCTTTCATTTTTCAAAGGATCAAGCATAAGGACTTCAGACACATTGACATGGGAGTAAAGGGAAATTGACCTTTTTTTTGCCATGAAGTGTTTTTCTTCTTTTGAGATAGGACATGTATTTGAGTGAAGAATCGCAGGGAACAGCATTTTGTTCATTCACGCAGTTCCCTGCCTATAATTTTCTACCTCAAAATCTATTTCTTAGATGCTCCTTAACTCCTAGAAAGCAAGGAAGTAATGAATGTACCTCGAGGCAGTCATCTGCCCATGGCGCAGTCTCAGCCATGCTCTTGGTGACTCTGTAGGTGAATTGAAGTTGGAAATTAACTTGATAACTTTATGATGTCCTTAATGAAGGAGTAAAGGGTGATGGGCTTTGGTATGTTAGAATTTGGTATATTCTACTTTGAGTATGTAGTCTGTAATTACATTAAAAGGAAGAATGTGACACAACCATCAGACAATTGAGATTGTTGATAAAATGCTACTCTTCTGTGTTTTACTGAAGTACCATAGTACTGGAGTCTGATTCTGTATTTTCCATCTTTCTATAAGTCATATTTTAGCTTGAAGAATAGTGCTATTGGATGGCTAATAATACTTTAAAATAATGATATATATTTATTTCTTGTGTGGAAATTCAAAAACGGGCTAGGCAAATGCTGAAGATGTCTGCTGCACCCAAAAGAACACTGCATACCTTTAAATATGTATTAACTTTAGAGATGCTTTTCTTCTAATTTTTGATGGTAGGCTTTTCTTTTTCAACTGGCAGATTATTTTTTCTTATGTCTTGTGGATACCATAACTGTTTTAAACTGCTAAACATTGTGCAAATGTTCATTGAAATGTCGGATGTTAAGGATTGGCTTGTGTTGTATCATCTTATTAGAGGATCAGCAGAATTAGATGAAGGGAGTGGGTAGGTTTCTTTTTTTCCCCTCAAACTGCTGACATTTGCAATGTGTGAATGAACTTTGTTCTTGCAGTGTATTTTTATTTTCTCCCAATATGCTTGCAGCTGGGAAATAAAGGTAAAAAATTAGGTTGCATACATTTTTGAAAAAATCCTTGGCACTGAAATAAGTCTCTGGGCTGAGCAAGAGTTTGTTTTCCTTTGTTTTCCACTGGGATTAATTTCTGAAGCATTTTCTGTTGTCTTTATGGGCTAGCTTTTAAGCTTCCAGACATGTGTTGTCCCGTCTGTTGGACAGGCATGATTTGTATTATTAACAGTGTTAAACTCATTTAAGTAGCAACTTTCTCTCTAGGCAACTCCCCCTGTCCTTTATGTTTCTGCTTTCTTAGAGTCATTGCATTTTAAAAAATACTCATTTTTGTATGAAATGTATCTATCTGTAACATTGCTTTTGTGTTTTAATTTTGTTCTGAGCTGCAGATAAACTGTAGATGCTGAGTTACATTCTAGTTAGTGTAGCAAACAACAGTGAACTCTATCCCTGTTAGAACAGGCAGCTGAAGCACATGTTGGCTGAAAGGCCCTTTACCTTATATATTAGATAAATATTTAAGCAAAATATTAAATAATTTATCTAATATTAAACCAGTTCTAAGTATGAAACTGCCAGCAGATAATGCAAGGTGGAACTGTATTTTACGTGTTTAAAATCAAATGTAGGGGACAAAAAGAGCTGCGTATCAGTTTTTATATATTTAGAATAGTATTTAATATTTAGAAGTGTGTTCATTATTTTTGTGGTGTTTGTATCTTGGGTGGCTTTGCTTTCAGTCTCTGGCTGGATCTCACTATAGCATAGCTGGGGAGCTGGGATAGAGAGGAAGTTTCAGTCATATTTACACTATTTTGCATACATTTCAAGTCAGATAAAATGCAAACTGTGAGTTTTTAAGATACTTCCTTGTCAGTACAAGCCATCACTATCTTTAGTCTTCTCTTGGTGATTTAATTAGAAGTGGGCCATATACTTCATCATCCTCCCACAGGAGTCAGGAAACTCCTTTTGTTTTCGGTGAGGTCGACCAGGCTGCCCAGAGGTGTCTCAAATCTGAGCACTTTTGTGGTGCATGCTGGGTCGTAAGCCTTTTGTTTTGTATGGTTTGGTTGGTTTGAATCTCAGACTTGTTAACCTGTGCAGGAGCCCCAGGCTGGGGGGCTGAGGCTTCCCCTCGGGGTGGCCAGAGCACGGGTCCTGCTCAGTTCTTCTGGAGTTTCCTGTGCAATTTACTGCCTCCTAGGTGTCCAGTTTCACTTTGGGCACAGCCTGCTCCATTTGAATACTTTGAAATACTTGTGATTTAATGTGGCTTTTTATGAATTTTTCTTTATATCAGAGGCAGAAGTTACAAGTGCCTAAGAACAAAATAACAGGGTGTTGCACCAGAAGTATCCTTGGCTGCCTAAAAGTCTGCTTTTCATGTAGGCCTTGTACATTTCCCTAGAGCTTGAATAATTGCTGATTCTGAACTTTAAAAAAATAATAATAATTAAAAAATCCTAAAAATGGCTAAAGTCTAATGAAAATTGGTCTAGAGAATAAAGTAGAAAGATGAAAATACCCTCTTTCTACATAAGGATACTTTTTTATCAAGTATTAAGTAAACTAAGATACTTATTTAGAGTGGTTTTGTTTCTGTATTTCATTCTGTATGGAAGCTTAGGAGAATAAGGTTATTTGTAGGAAATGTGAGAATTAAAAAAAATTATTTACAAGCAAGACAAGTGCTTGTTGCAACTAAACTTTGTTTCCTTGCAAAAGTGAGCCTTCCATTTGAGTTTGAAGAAATGCATCTATCACTTCTGTAAAGCACAAACCAGATAATTGTGTTGGCAGATGAGTAGGGTTGTGAGTGCAATGTAACCCAATAAAGTTTTGCAGTTGGAGACATAAATTCATACGAAACTATTAGATTGAAGAATGCCATGGAAGTAAACGATCATAAGAACAGCAATGTAAACAGATACATGAAAAGTTGATTCAGGAAAGACTTAATCCAGGCTAACAAAAAGGAGTTGTAGATCAAAATTGAGGTATTTTAGTAACACTTAGGTGCAATGACTATACATTTCCTTCCAGAATTTTTACTGCAGGGGTAATAATCTTCTGTTAACCCAACTAGTGGAGCTGAAAAAAAAACCCAACAGACTAATATTTGAGTTGTTTAACTTTTCATTGTTGTAAGAATTTTTTTGATTGCATCAGTGTATCAGTAACAAATGATGGTGGCATAATAATGCTAAAAGAAAACTTAAATATTATATTAAAATTGAATTGATCTTTTCCATGAAAAATACTTAAGGGGAAGCTATTTTCCAAGTTTGTTTTACTTTCTAGCAGTAATCTCTCCATTTTGTAGTTAACTATACCAGAAGTGAGAAATCACTGTGATGTATCAGTGATAAGAGAGAAGTGGTTTTGGAACACTGATGATAACAAATAGCAACATACCAAGTAATGTGAATATGTTTCTTCAAAAACTAACCTAACATTATAGTACAATGAAGAACTCATGGAATTTGAACAGTCTTCAAAACCAGCATGTAAAGGGCTAAATTGCTACAATGTTACTTGCCACACTTAATTTTTGATATGTGAGTTACATGGTGTATTAGTTGATCTGTTTAAGCTAAATTTTCTAAAAAGAAACCCTAAGGCAGTAATCTTCTTTCAGATTACTGTGTTTGTGTTTATGATAAGCTTATGTAAACTGAAGGCATGTATGCAGGGTTTATTGGTGATAAGAATCTACATTCCAGCAACTAGTAATTATACAATAAACAGTTAACTGTTCTAATAAATACAATGCTTTTATTGAAGGAGTAATTTTTGAGGTTGTGGTTGCATTAACTATGACCTGGGAATTTATTTTTTTTAAAAAGTGTCATGTACGTGGAGTATTCTTACGATGCTTATAATAACTGTACTTTTGAGATTCTAGTAATTAGCAAGGTTTTTGAGATAATAAGTCTAGTGGTTATTTTGTATCCCACTGGTAATGCCAGTGTCCTCAGTGTTACAAAGTCTCTGCTCAAGTTTCTTTTACAAGTTGCTTCTTTTACTCACATCTGTAAGTTTGTGTTAAGGCTGTTTTGTAGTCTGTATGTGTTGTACCTTTCCTTAACAAGGGAGCAAAGAGGGGCAAATGAACCACAATCTTCACCAAACCAGAATAAATAGAAAACTGATATTAAAAAAAATATATATAAAAATTCCATTTCCCAAAATTTAACGTGGTTAATTTAAAGTTCATCCATGTTTTTGTTCATGACCCTCTTCTGTGACAATGTAAGAGGAGGAATGATGCCATATTATGTGATGGAATCTGTACCAGTTTTTTCCAAGTCTCACCTCAGCTCAGGGATGTTTGCTGCAAAGTGTAGGCCTGCTTTCCTAGAGCACCTCTGCAAATGTGCCTCTTAGCCTGTAAATACCTAAAACTGGAAAAAGGTGTTCCACTGTATGAGCCATATATGTAGTTTTGACATCCTAGGTTGCCTTTTAAGTGTGTATGAAAGTAAAGTCAGCATCACATACTTTACAGTAGATAAATGCTTTAAGAAAACATGAAAGTAAAGCTAAATAAAACCTGTTACACTGGGAAGTTTTCACAAGGTCAATGTTCGTGTCAGTGAAGATAACTCTTGCTAACAGTGCATGCTCTCCCGTGTTTCAGTTTAAAAACAATTTGTGTAGCACATTTTTATTTTGAAAAAAACTTGAAGAGAACATCATGTGTCTTAAGTTTTATGTTTTTTCTAGCTGTGGAAGTTCAAAAAAACCAAACCATCTTAACTTTAAAGTTTGTCTTGTAAAAATATTTGCATTTAAATTGACTTTATTACATGCATGATGTTTTATGTGCAGAACACTTTGGATTTTTTTTCCTCTGGAACAACAACGTTTTTTAATGCTGTAAATAAAAAATTAACCTCCAGTGTCGTGCAGTCCTGCCTGCCAGTTTTCCATAGTAATGATGCAAATCATTAAATTCAGTCAGCATATAATAAAAGTCAGTTGCTGATTCATAGTGTTGAACTGCACAAGAATCCTCTACAACATAAGCGCATAAATGTGCTGAATCTGAATTGAGGTTTGGCAAGTCTCTAAAAGGTAGTTATTGCTGTGAAAAATGTTCTAGACAGTGAGTGCAACCGGGGAAAGCAGTAGCTGAGGTTCTTTGTTTTTTTCAAAGGATTTGAATTCATTCTTCAGGCTTGTGCCTGGCATATGCTGACTGTAGGAGCACTGGTATGGTATAAGCAGCTGAAACAAAAATATCTCCTCTGTTAGTGCATCTTGAGCATGGAGGTTAATCTGTAAGTCTAAAATGTTGAGTCCTTTATGGACAAGTTCTTGCTAGTTCACAGCATGTGGAGGTCATAGTGCTCTTACAGGCTCACCAGATCTCCACTGCCTCCTCTGGTTGTCCTAATGAAAATGAACCAGATCCATTAGTGTTGCCAGGTTTTTTTATTATTTAGTGAATTCTAGAAAAGTTTCCCATGATGTCATGATTCCTGGCATCAAGTGTTCAATTTTTCCCTTATGCAGAGACTGCCCCCTCATCCCAGGGGATGAAAGAGGGTAAGGGAAGTCTCCCTTACAGCAGTCTGCAGGGAGGCCTGTGGGTTTTGCTGTTTGGGGTTTTTTGGCATCTGTTTACAATTGAATTTTGAACTTAAAGTGATCTCGCATGTGCACTGGGGTAAGCAGCAGCTACCTATGAACTCAACAGCCAGAAGGGACGAAGAGAAGAATATAAATGGTTACTCAGTCATGCTGGCTTTCATTTTTTCCAGTTGACAGGTGCTGTACAGAGCTGAATCTGTGGAAGCTTGAAAGCTTCGGGATTTTGGTTTGCTCCCCCCTCCTTTTTCTGGCTTTTGAGTTGGAAATCATTAGCACTTTTGCCAGGTTCCTGATGTTGCTTGATGTTTAGAGTGCATTTCTTTATTTTGTGCATTATTGCTTTTCCATGGGCCCAGACACACTATGTTTTCAGTTTGTTTCCATTAAGCCTGATTAAAACATCATGTTAATTTAAATGACTCATTTCAAAATGTTGAATAAAAGCTGTGGATCATTAACTTATGTTTAATGCTAGGAGGTCTGAAGATTTAGATTTGTCACTTGGTAGTGCTCTCACTGTCAGTTTTATTAGAATAATAACAGAATTAACAAAATCTTTAAAAACCCATGCTCTTGCAACTTCCTAGTCATTCCAGCTTTTGTATTAAATGTGGTCCTACAAGTTTTAATGGAATTAGAAATGGAAGTGTTAATGTGGGCATGCATTTGTAGTCATCAGCTTTGCAGATTTCACGTAAGTCAGTCATTACAAAAAGTGTCCAGTGTTTCTTGCAGTTGAAGTGGGAAGGCCTCTGTCTTTCTGCCCTAGTCCTTTTCTGTGATCAACTTTGATTTTTATAAGGTGTTTGCCCTTCTCCCCTCCCCCACCCCCTCCACTTTGCCTCATTAGGTTTTGTAGTACTTGTTTGGTTTTTTTTAACTGCCTAACATTTTTAGTGATGTCCGCATCTGTCAGACCTTGAGCTTGTGTTCTCTTTTGTTGTTTCTGCAACTTCTCGGCTTGTGATTGGTATTTAATAGTTCTAATTTGTTTCTACAGCTGTTATATTTTGGTTAATTATTCTAAATTTCTTTCTTAGCATCAGCTATGGAGGAGGACATTCATCACATTCAGAAGCAGATCTTCACAGACAGACATACACGGCTTCTCATCAGCTTCCTGGATACTCTGCTACACACCATCCTACTGGTAACTGTCCATATAATAAGATTACAGTTTAAATAGCTAAAAAAAAACCCAACAAACCCAGACTGTTACATAATTTAGTTTCAAGCTGATGAATTTTATGACCAGAGAGAGTTTGGCATGCAGGTGGTGGCAAGTGGTAGGAGAAAAACAGAGTTTGTAATACAAAGTAGCTTTTATCAAGATGTTGTTGGTAGGAAGAAAAATGTAAGAGGGGTGTTATGCTCAATAACTTACAGTCAATTCTTAAAGAAACTACATTTATGCTATAAAATATATTTTTTCAGGATTTGGCCTATGCATAAGGGCCAAATGTAAGGTATGCCTCAAAGCCAGCTGCAGAAATTGTGCTAATTCTTTTAGACTGCTACAAATCACAAAACTAATGCAAGGTGGAACACACTATTGCTGGTACTTTCATGTACAAACTTAGACAGTGCTCTGAGAAAGTTAAAACTTACTTCAATGTAGTGGCAGGTTAGACTGTGTTACAACTGCATCAGGATTTGTCTTTGATACCCTATTTCCATGTTAGAAGATGGGGCATGACCTTTTCATGCTTGCTTTGCAACGCAGTTTCTAGGGAGAGATATTTGAGCTCATGTGCTAGCTGGAATCTGCACTGTCTTGGCCAGGTCCTCCATCAGTACAATGAAGGGTCAGAAGTGCAGAGAACATTTCAGGGTGCAGACCCTGCAGTCTTGGAATAATCTCAGTTATTCAGAACTTTGGATTTTTCCAGTGCTTCCCATTGAGCCACCTGCCTTTGAAAGGTGTGAGCAAAAGGGCACACACTAAGGTGTTAGTTGAAACAGGGAATGCAGCCAAAACCCCTTTTCTTGTGCCAATTCTACAGAGAAGTCCAAACTGCTGCAAGTGGCCCAGAGGGGGAAAAGGTTGATATAGAGAAATTGAACCCATTTTAGAAGGAATACTGACTGTTTAAGTAGTTCGTGTAAAAAGTGGAATAGTGAATCTTCCAGTGAAGGGAGAATTTTATTGGTTGACTTGAATATTGTTTTTAAGCATCATATTTGACAAAAAATTAACAATAGGTTTTAAGCTGTATGCTCAGTTTCCAGTTGCAGCACTGTAAAACAGTTACTAACAGTGGAAAATTGGTATAATAATGGTGCTAATATTTCATAGATAATTTTTAGTGAATTATGAATGTATATCCTTGTTATTTGATTGGGCTTCTTATAGGCTCATCTGAATTGTATGTTTTGTTTCATTTTCCTCCACCCTCATCTAGGTCTTTCAGGAATATTTGATACCAGTATGCACAGTGCTGGAAGTAACACTAAGGAAACTTCTTCAGTAATGAATTTTCTCTCTGCTATTGAGTCTCGTACCGCTCAGGCAGTCTCTTCAGGATCTACCCTTTTACCACAATTCAGGGCTCCTTCCTGGCAGACAGGTGAAAAATTTCTCTTGAAATAAAATTTTGTCATGATTATATTGAACATTTGGGAGAATTTGAAACAAAAATATCCTGACTAGCTGAAAAAGCGACATGTCTTCTACCTCTTTCATCTCAGTATTTAAAAATCTCAAAATCAGGGGAATTATATTAGCAGAAGAACAAATACTATAAGAAGAATTATTACAAGCAGAAATTCTAATTGTTTAGAAGGAGTTTAGATATATAGGATATTATTTTGTCCAGTGACAAATTTATTCTCTATTCTCTTATTGGAGTTAGCCTCCCAACACCATAAGCATATTCATGTAGGCTACCTGTGCACCCTAGCAGATTTTTCTTTCTCAAACTCAGTTCCCTGTCACAGGTCTTCTGTGATATTGCTACTACAATCTGTGGCTAACTTTGGCTCCTTTGTACATGGAAATAATGAGCAAGATGTTCTTAAAAAGAGGGTCTGAGGAGCATGTCACATAGAAACAAGTGATCTAATTTACAAATAAACAAACTTGCTGTCTTGTTTGGCAGACTGACTGCCTCCTGCAAACCTCACCCATCTGTCAAGCCTTCTGTGCAGAGCAGGAAACTTGGCATATTTTTGAGCCACATAGAGGCAGCCACACCAAGATTAGTGCTGCTACTGCATCCGTGTGTAGCTTCAAGTTATGCTTAATTCTTCTGTTGTGATTATGCAGCTGTGCAGTGAATCAGATCTATTCACTGATCTGTAAGAAAATGTTTAGGTGTTTTATTTTTGCTTTGGTGGGATTATTTTCCCCTGTATCAGCAAGCTGATCTGTGTCTCAGTGCAGCTGTATGATCACTGCTTCAGATTTATGGGAGAAGGCCTAAGGTGAGAAGAAGGAAGAGCTGAACAATCCCTTTGTTGACAGTTTGCACTTGGTGTGTTAAGTGTAATGTGAAGCTACATTCTGTGAAGAGCTACTCCAAGTTGAGAAGAGAGAATGTGGCTTTTTATTCATGATGGATGAAAGCAGATACATGGGAACACAAATGAAGATGCACATTGTTAGTCTGTCAACAAATCTTAATATATATCAGTGATATTTAGAGATGTGATGATCCATCCTCACATCAGATTGTTAGCTGGGAAGAAATCTTTTTTTCTCTTCGTCCTAGCATTTTCTCCATTGCAGCCTGCCTCACAGTGAGCTGTGAAGAATGGGGAGACATGCTGTGGGTCGGGTTTGATGTTGATACCAGTGATTGAGAGACTTCTCAGTACTCATTACTAAGAACTCATCAGTAAGCCCATTTTCAATATTACCAGTTCTCTGAGCTTTCTGTTGTCTTTTAATACTTTTGCTGCTTTTTCTGTAACCCTCAATCCTCCCAGGTGTCTTTTGAGAGCTTTGTCTCCTACAAACTTTTTGATGAGGGAAAACAATTGCTCTTTGCTCTTTAAGGTGACCTTTCTTTAGAAGGTTTTTTTTTACTTTGGGTTGTTTTTTTTCCCCAAATGCTGCCACTGCTTATCTTGGGGGAAAAAGAGGAACAGTGTTTTTGTTATATTGTCCTACCAAGTGTTCTGTGGTATGTGGGGTGTATTATCAGCATTCTGATTTCATAGAGCAGTGAGGAGTGTCCATGCACACAACTTACTACCTTTGCTGTACCTTTTGTCTGCTTCTCTACAAAAGTAAAATATAAAGCCCAGCAGTTCTGCCAAAGTAGTGCTTCTGTGACTGGCTTTTGTCTGGTTTAAGAAATTACCTGCATAGTAGAAAGGGCTTTAATTTATGAAGAGAAGGGAAAAATACAGATGAGGTTATAAGTGAACTCTTACAGTTAAAATAGATTGGAATTCTTTCCCTTCTTTGGTGCTTCTGGATGCCCCTACCTTTGTGTTACTGATAGGGATCAGTAAAAGAGAACCATGTTGTACATGATGTTGCCATTTTTTTAGAATAGGAAAAAAACCGAAGCATTAAGATACTGCTTATGCTTTCTTACTCAGAAAGACCTTATTGTTGATTCGTGAAAAATACCTTGGCATTCCTTCAGTATCACATCTTTTCATATCAGTTTGTCTTGAACTGAAAGGGGGAAACAAAGACTTTCTTTCGCAGCTTCATCTGAAACTTTGAAAGCAATTGTGTGATTAAGTTGCAGTCAGTTTAAAAGGACTTAGTACATTTTAAAATGAAAATTGATATTTTTTTAAACTTCAGTGTTTGTCTCAAAACAAGGTTTATTTACTGAGGGTTTTTTTTCTTTATTCTTACATGATCCCAAGCTAAAAGCTGCTTTAGGTATCCAAGAGGAACTGAAAAAGGTCAGATTATACCAGTGTTTTGAATTTTTTTTCCCATTTGTGTAGTCTTGTAAATTTTCCAGTGGAAACTGATTCCTTTACAAGAAGTTTAAGCCTCTCTGAGAAAAAAACTTGCTTTCTTCACTTTTCTGTTCATAGACTTTAGAAATACTACACAAACTTCACCAGTACCTACAGGCTAGAGGGTGAAAATCTCTGATATGGATCACTGTTGTAAGCCCCACAGCTTGCAAGGGAATTTCACACCCCTGTATCAGTTGGAGTAGTATTTTCTGCAAAGAAATCTTGTTTAAGCCAGGATGTCATACCAATATCTGGATGCAAATAAGTAATATTATACCTTTCTGTTGGATTGTTGCTATTGCACTGTGCAGATAGTTGCTGTCTATGGATACTCTGGACTCCAGTATCTAACTTGAGGAAGTATAAATCATATTTATTCTTGGTATTGAAAGTCAATACCTCCTGTAAGAAACATGCATTACATAGTGTATAGGTTATTACCTATTTCCCTGTAAGCTCTGAAATGTTTACATAGAGTGAGTTATAAAAGTATTGGTGAGGGTAGATGCAGGAGATAGGATTGCTGCTTTAACTGTTTATGTTTAAAAATGTCTGTTGTGTAATTTTGCCATTTTACTGCTTATTAAAGGTGTCCAGGGATTTTAATCAGTTGTCCTCTACTATGAACTTCTTTTAAAGCTGAAATAAATTTTAATAGACTTATATTTCAAAGCAGAATTAATCTTGAATGATTTTTTTTCTCTGCAATTTGCGGCTTAAGTATAAGAGTTTTTTCCCCTCAGCAGTTCACTGTAGATAGAGAATTTGGAATTCTTAAACTCTGCTCTTCCAGTTTGAAAAGTACCCACAATAAGCACCTCCCTTTATATGTTTTTGTTGAAAAGGGTGGTGATTCTAAAGGAACTTATATTTGTAAATGGTGTAAGATCTGAGAATTAAATGAGTTGTAGAAATGCAGAGTGCTGTAACTTGTAAAACTCCCTTATGCTCTTTTCCCCTTCTTGTTTTGTTTTTGTTTTCCAGGTATGCATTCCTCAACAGCCACAGAACTATTTGTTACCGGAGCTTTGCCAACCTCTGGAACTTTTCCACCAACATCTGCTTTATCAGCATATCAGCATCCCAACACTTTCAGCAGTAGAAACTTTGTTACTACCCCTTCTCTTACTCTTCAAGATACTACTTTCAGTGCTACATCAAATGGTCTCTTAACTACCCATGATCCTTTATTACAGATTAAAACATCACAAGGCACTGTTCCAACTGCTTTGACATTTGAGCGCCTAGGCAGTTCTGTTTTGAGTACCAGTATACCACCTCAGTCATCAACATACCGTTCTGCTCAAGAATCTGCACCCCATCTTTTGCAACCTCAGTTTAGTTTGTTGCCTTCAACCCTTGGAGGAGCTCAGCAGGTTTCTCAGGCATATAGCACACCTGTCTTTACTGGTTCCACTGCTTCAATCGACAGAGCACTTCAGCGAGAATGTAGTGTTATTAAACACCATCAGCGGCCTTCAAGTACTCAGTCTGTTCAGGCTCAACTGACTGTTTCACAGCATTCCTTACACAGCTATTTAACGAGTACCAGTGGAGTTAATTTTCAGGATACGTCTAGGCACTCAACATTACCCTGTAGTCCAGTTGGAGATGTTATTCAGGTGAGCAATGGAGGGCAGAAAACTTCTCAAGTCACAGTGGAACTTGCTCAGTCATACACATCTGCAATTCCATCTCCTGGTTTTCCATCTGCTTCCACAGCAAAAGTGAAAAACTGTTCCACAAAGCAGCCTCCAAGGTCAACGAAGACCCCCAAGCCTCAAAATGTTGCTCCTACTGTGCAGACACAAAGCTATGCCAAAACTGCACAGAACCAGAGTTCTGTCATTACAGGCCAAGCACAGATCTATTCTACAGCACAGCTTCCAAGTCTCTTGTCAGTCAGCCAGTCCCAAAACTATGTCTCATCCCAGGCTCAAAATGTGCCACCTGTCAGTCACTCACAGGATTTCTCATCCAGCAAGGTTGAGAAGCTGCCCTCACTCTATAAAACATTGACTTTTTCTGGGCAATCACAAGCTATTACGTCTGATAGTCAAACTCTAAGTTACTCCTCAGAGGAACAGGTATTGACTTCAGTTCCAAATGAGAACTACTCTGGGCAGACGAGGGAACTTGCTTCAGTCAGCCAGTCTCAGAGCTACTCTTCTAGTCACTCTCAGGGTTTATCTCCAGTTAGCCAGTCCCAAGTTAGTTTTTCATCTCAATCACAAGCTTTATCAGCTGTTAGTCCTTCAGAAAGCTATTCTTCAGGGCAGTCTTTAACATTAACATCTCCTTCTCTTTCCTTTAATGCCTCTCCTCGGGTACAAAATCTTCCAGCCTCAAGTCCTACTCAGAGCTATATTTCTTTACATTCTTCGCAGAACTCTCAGTCACAAGAATCCTCCTCTCCACAGTCTCAGAAGTTTTTGCCATCTGTCCAGTCTCCTCCTTTTGCATCCCCAGCTCATTCCCAGGCACTGCAGAACAACAGACCTTCCTCAGAAACAAAGTTGTTTGTTAAAAGGAAGTCTGACTCCAACTTGTATGCCTCGTCAAAACAAGAGGAGGAATTATCAATGCAGGACATGCAGGCATTGCAACAGCAAGCTACTCTAGAATCTTCCACTCAAAGGCTGACTGAAGAGGAAATCAATGCTCAGGACACATCCTATAGGGTCTCAAAAGCAGATGACAGATACTCTCAAAGTGTAATCAGAAGTAACTCTCGTCTTGAAGATCAAGTTGTTGGACTTGCTCTTCAAGGAACAAAAAAAGATGAAAGGATGGTCAATTCTGTGGAACAGCTTTCCCGACATATTGGCCATATCACTAGTCTAAGCCATGATATAGAAAAGACAGCTGATTTAATGCAAACAACACAAGTAACAGTGACTGCTAAAGAACTAAACCAGCAACATTCTCTTATGCATAAGGTGCATGAAAGTAAAGCTCAAGAACAGCAAGGCCAAGTCATTAGTACACCATCACAGGTTCAACCTCATGCTTTAAGACATGGTCATCAGCTGTGTTTGCCCAGTGCACAGGTACTTCTGGAGTCAGCTTGTGACTTGCAGATTCTACATCAGTCAATATTGCAGTCGGGTTTAGGACAAGCAAAGGCGTCACCACAAGTGCAAAGAATACAGAGTCCTCAACAGGTGACACATCCGTTCCTTCAGATGGATGGTCATATTATTCAAAGTAATGGGGGTCATTCTCAGCAACATCTTCATGCTCAGAATTCAGAAGTAATGAAAATGGACATTTCTGAGCCCTCCAAACCACTACAGCAGCATTTGACAGCGAAAGATCATTTTACTCAGGCAAATCAACACGATTCAAAAAATCAGTTTGTTTCTCTTAATTCAATATGTTTCCCAGAATCTATACTTCTTAGTGATGACAGGAATATATTATCCAACGTAGATGACATCTTAGCAGCAACAGCAGCAGCCTGTGGTGTGACACCATCTGACTTTGCCAAATCAGCTTCTAATGAAGAGGAAATCCAGTCTGTTGAAAACAGCGAGGAGTCTAAAACACAGTTCCGGTCAATGGACATAAGACATGTGTCTTCTGGTTTCAGTGCCTCACCTACTGTAGTTGGAAAGCCAGCAAGTATAAGTAATATTTCTCTGAATGGAGGCCATATTACTATAAATCTTACACCAGTGTCAACAATACAGACAAAAACGATGAACCTTGATCAACACCACATTGAAACTTCTGATCAAAATGTACCAACAAGAATAACCTCTCCCACCCTTGGCCCTGGTCAAGAGGAGCAAGAACAAGGGTCTGTTCCAGTTAAGAAACAATCTAGCATCAGTCATGAATCTGAAGAAGATAATGATGTTTCTGCTGATGGTACACTGAATGCTAGAGAGACAGAATTTATTTCAAGTGGTAAGAGTCTCAGTGAAGAAAGTGCAGCTTCAGAGAATGATTTTAATATGGTTGGTGATGATGGTACAGTAGCAGGTAACCAGTCAAAGGGTCTATTGCAGACACTACCTGTGCCCCAAGGTGGAGATGGAACCGTTAGCAGAACTGAAGAAGAATGCCAAGATTTAACTCAAGGGAACCTTCAGAAGAAAAAAAGCAAAGGAAAAAGCCAAAACAGAAATGCTGCAGAAGATGACAGTGCAATTCAGAAACAGGTAAGAAGAAGTGGACAGTGTAAACGTCAAAATTCAAGAGGAAATGACTCGTGTTTGACGTACTCTTCTCCTGTTTCTGAAAGTTACGATACCTACCAGCATCAGGAAAGAATGAGGCAAAAAATTAAAGAAGTTGAAGAAAAACAGCCTGAAGTCAAAACAGGATTTATCGCATCTTTTTTAGACTTTCTGAAGTCTGGGCCTAGGCAACAGTTTTCAGCTCCAGCTGTACGGATGCCAAACAGGACTAGGCGACCTGTTACACAAATAGTTCGTGCCCCTTGCTTACAGTCCTCTGCAAAGCCTCAGGCAGCAGCAGCAGCACCTGTAGCTTCTGAGGTTAGTGGAGAAAGTCCAACCAAAAAAGCTGATGAAGAACTTAAGAAAAACTTAGAAGCATTGCCTTCATTTTCTTCTGATGAAGATGACTCTGTAGGGGGTAACCATGACCTTCAGAAGAGCATCTCTACTGCATTGTCAGCCCTGGATGATACGTCTGACAGAAAGAACAAATCAGGTAAAACAATTGCTGAAAGTGCATGTGTTGAAAGAGATTTCTGTAGCTGATGGGAAAAAATAAAGAATTAATTGTAGCTTTCGTCAGAGCACATGAAGGTTTTGATTGGTTTTAGTTTTAATCACAGCCATAATTAAGAGTTCTGTTCAAAAGTTTTGTTGTTCACTTTGAATTACTGTTTTCCACAATCAAAAAATACATAGATACACTTGTTTATGCTACTTAAGCAGGACTTTTCTGATGTCAAAAAGTGATTTTTTTTGCCCAGAATTGGAGTAATGTGTCTGTTCTTCTCTGACTTATAATGCTAAATATGATTTTCATTTGGAAACCTCAGCAAACCATAATGTCATGGTTTTAAAATCTATTTTTAAAAGTTCTAGCAAGACAACATATTACTAATTGCCATTGTCAGAAGTTAAGTCCTTCTTAGGCAGAGTAAAACATCCACTTTCTGTCATAATAGAGTTGCACAGAATATCTATGAAAACAGTTTTTCACTTGTAAACTGAGCACTGGTTAGGCTAGTCTTGGCCAAGATAGGATTAATTTGAATTTCAGCCATATTCATCAGGAGTGTTATAGCTGCATCTTGATACATTGCTAGCAAAAGAACAAAGCATGGGAGGCTTGATCAGTTTTGGGCAGGGAGGGGCAGGCAGCAATCGCTGATCACACGTTTCATTTTTGCTTGTATTATGTCTATGATGTACATGACATGGTTGTCAATGTTCATAGCTTTTAATTGATGCAGCCTGGTTTTGAAGTATTTTCAGCATACAGCTCGTTTTTTTTCTAGATAGACCTTTCTGATGAACCTTTTTTTACTCTGGTAAGCAATTAAAAACTATCCAGCCAATCACATAACTACTAATTCAAGAGGAATACCATTACCTTCCAAAATAATCACAGGGAAGAAATGAAACATTTCTTAAACTCTTCTGGGGATCCACAGCCTATAGGATGTGTGACCTATAGGCTTGTTGTTAACAAGATAGGATGAAGTGATTTTTTCTCCTTTTAGTTTAAAGGAGATATTTTTTTTTCCCCTCTAAGGTTGACATGGTTTTCTGAAAAACACATAGCACGAATGAATTTAAATTGTAATAATCAGACCTAAAATAACAGGAAAGGATTGCAGAATACATGATATACTGAACAATACTTTATTACTGTTCGGGGAGTTTTTGTGACTATTTTTATTGAATTGTTTTAACATCAACAGAAAGTCTGTTACACAGAAGATGAAGTTCCTCGTGTTTGTTTCAGTTGAGTATGTATTTTAAACAAGAAAGCAGTGACCTTTCCCCACCCCAGAAAGCCA
Source organism: Apus apus (assembly GCF_020740795.1). Classification (NCBI taxonomy): domain Eukaryota; kingdom Metazoa; phylum Chordata; class Aves; order Apodiformes; family Apodidae; genus Apus; species Apus apus. Next base: position 8,014,311 of record NC_067286.1, read on the forward strand.
AAATGTGGACAATGCCAGAGTTTGACTTTAATTTTATTAACTTTCATAAACCATGTTTTGTGTCTGACTTCTTAAGGAAATACTTGAGGTTTTTTGTTGGATGGGCATTTCCACTAGTGTTTTATTTGCGATTATTTTACAATATTGTATCTTCTTTATTATTCATAAGGCTGTAATATTTATATTATGAGTTTAATGAATTCCTGTTTTGTTGTATACAGGATTGTACATCATACAAGATGTTTAGCTCTTTCCTATTTCCTGGTGTTACGTAGATTTTCTAGTCTGGTTTTACACATAGATATGGAAGGGCAAATATTAAAACAGTCTTTTGTTAGTAGTATTAAATGGCATATGCACAGTTATCTGCTGTTCTGAAGAATGTGTGAATGTACTTGGGAAAGTAATAATAATGCTCAGTTGTGTTAAAGCTGCCATAGCTTGCACTGAACAAAGAAACGCCACACGTATATCCAGAATAACTTATTTCATGGCTTACCAATTTTACTGACTTACTTTCATAAATCTTTATGTATCTGGTATTTAGCTTTTGTATCAAATAATTTGGTTTGGATCACTTATAAAAATACATGTCCTGTTATCTTTTTTCTATTTTTTTCAAGTAAAAAAGTCAATTAATAACAGTGACTGTAGCAAAACTGTTAAATTGTTATCTTCTCAAGTTTGAAGACAGTTTTGTAAGTGATATTAGTAATTATGCTATAGCTAATGTAACTTGATTTCTTTTAGCTCTGAGCAAGTCAGTGTTAAAAACTAAAGTATAAAAGAGTATAAAGTAATATCTAAAAATTATTGTAATATTTTTCAGGTGGTAAAGAGTAATAATTTTGAAAGGTGAGAGTTTCCTTTGGCCTCTGGGGCACAGAGGAGAAAAGTAATAACTCAGTATGAGTTTATGAAAGGGAGGTTGACCAGCTTGCTTGACCAACTTGATCTCTTTCTGTGACCATGTGACCCGCCTTTTGGATGAGGGGAAGGCTGTGGACTATGTCTACCTGGACTTTGGTAAGGCCTTTGACACCATCTCCCACAGCATCTCCTGGAGAAGCTGGCAAATCATGGCATAGACAAGTGGACTCTTCACTGGGTAAAAAACTGGCTGGGTGGCCGGGCCCAGAGAGTTGTGGTAAATGGGGTCAAATCAGGTTGGTGGCCAGTCCCCAGTGGTGTGCCTCGGGTCAGTTTTGGGGCCAGTCTTGTTCAGTGTCTCTATCAGTGATCTGGATGAGGGGATAGAGTGCACCCTCAGTAAGTTTGCAGACAACACCAAATTGGGTGGGAGTGTTGATCTGCTTGAGAGTAGGAAGGCTCTACAGAGGGACCTGGACAGGCTGGACCCATGGGCCAAGACCAATTGTATGACGTTCAATAAGGCCAAGTGTTGGGTCCTGCATTTCAGTCAGAATAACCCCAGGCAATGCTACAGGCTTGGGGAAGAGTGGCTGGAGATCTGCCCAGCAGAGAAGGACCTGGGGTGCTGATGGACAGCCAGATGAACATGAGCCAGCAGTGTGCCTAGCTGGCCAAGAATGCCAATAGCATCCTGGCCTGCATCAGGAATAGTGTGACCAACAGGAGTAGGGAGGTGATTGTGCCTCTGTACTGGGCACTGGTGAGGCCACACCTCAAGTACTGTGTTCAGTTCTGGGCCCCTCACTACAAGAAAGGACATTGAGGTGCTGGAGCATGTCCAGAGAAGAGCCACCAAGCTGGTGAAGGGTCTAGAGAACAAGTCATATGAGGAGCAGCTGAGGAAACTGGGGATGTTTAGTCTGGAGAAGAGGAGGCTGAGGAGAGACCTCACTGCCCTCTGCAGCTACCTGAAAGGAGGTTGTAGGGAGGTTGTGTTGGCCTCTTCTCCCAAGTGAATAATGACAGGACCAGAGGAAGTGGTCTGAGGTTGTCTCAGGGGAGGTTTAGATTGGATATTAGGAAGAATTTCTTTACTGAAAGAGTGGTCAGGCACTGGAACAGCCTGCCCAAGGAGGTGGTGGAGTCACCATCCCTGGAGGTATTAAAGAAACATGTAGATGTGGCACTTCAGGTCATGCTCTAGTGGCTGAGACTGTAGGGTGAGGTTTTTTTGGTGGATGTTTCTTGGTGTGGTGTTTGTCTGGGGTCTTGTTGTGTGGGGGTTTTCTTGGGTGATTTATTTTTTGGTTTTTTTTGTTTTGTGTTTTGGTGGGATTTGTTTGGGGTTTTTTTGTGTTGATGGTTGTACTCTGTGATCTCAGAGGTCCTTTCCAACTATGACTGTTCTGTGATTCTATGATTCTCTTAGATAATCCATTATCATTGCTCTTCTCTGTTAATATTAACAATTGTTAATATATTGCCAAAGTTTTAAACTGGAAATTTCTGTTATATTATTACAGGATGTGAATGATAAATGTCTAGAAGTCATACAGCAAATTTTCATTTAATTTGTTATCCAGGTTTGAGCCAGCATGAAGGCAATTTTCCTTTTGCTGTTTTTTTTTTCCTTCAGTAAGCTTTCTTTTAACTAGTCACAGTGTGTTCTAACTAAAGGTGATAAGACAGTGGAATGTTTTTGTAACTGCTGGGTCTTCAAGGTTGCACCTTCACTCTGCTGGCTCAGACACTGCAGGGAGATCTATGACCCCCCATAGGAGGCTGAGTTAGACAGACAGCAAAATTGGCCAGAGATATTCCATTCCATGTATCTACATAAGCTCAGAGGAAAGTCAGAGATCACAGAAGACAACTTCCTTCCTGCTTCTTCTCCCCTTCTCTTCCGTCCATGGCCAGCATCTGGGGAGGACTCTGTCCATCCATCACCGTGGACCCTTAGGCTGGAGCTCTCCTGACCCTCATCACTGTCTGCTTTTTCCAGCAGCAGCTCCGGAATTTTTCAGGACTGTTCCCAGATCAGGAGTTGCTGTGGGAGTTGCTGGGCAAGAGGCTTTTGCACATATCTGAACGTATTTGTATATAATTATATATATTTTCTTATATCATTAGTGTTTAAAGCTGTGTAGTTTAGTTTTCAATCCATCCAAGTCTCTCTCTGTCTCTCTTTCTCCTTCCCTTCCTTGGGTGGGAGGGGATTGAGAGCATTGTTGTCAGACCTGAGTCAAACCATGACATTTGTCTTTCTCTTTCCTTAATCCAATTTTAGAAGACTTCATGCAGCAGATTGGAAACAGGATTCAGTGTTGTAACCTCTACTGTTGTATTTGCTTAGTCACACAAAGTTCAACAGTATTTCCTGTTGGTCATGTCTGTAACTGTCAAATTGTTTTCCAAAGCATTCATCTTTGTTATTTCTAGCTGCAACAGATGCAGCAGTTTCATATAAACAGATAAACTATATAACATATAAGCTAGCTACAGTATTGTGTGTGTTTTTTATGGTTTGCTTGTGGCCAAGATAATACTCTATTTTAACTCTTAAAACAGGTATTTTTCCTAGAATATTTGTTTTTAATAATTATTATAATGCAAAATAACAGCAGTAAATCTAATTCCCTTTTTATGTTGCTAATCCTTGATAATTCAACTAAAATTTGATTTTTTTTTTCCCTTCAGAAGCTGAAAAAGGCACAATTGTTACTTCTGCTGCCTCTACTGGAGTGATGAAGCAGGAATCTCCACAGACAGCTGCTCCTGTAGTCAATGTGCAGGAGAAGGTGACTCCAGCTGACCCCTTAAAAGCAGCTCAACAGGATCCTGTGACTTCAGACCAATTGGCAAAAATACAGACAACTGTTGCAATAGAAGGAGGTACTGATGAGGAGAATACAGACAGTGGAGGAGAGGGCATGTACAGAGAACGTGATGAATTTGTAGTGAAGATTGAAGATATAGAGACACTAAAGGTAATTAAAATACTTCCTGTGGAAAAAAAAAAATAAATAAAAATCCAGCATATTAATTTAGTCTCAACAAACTACCAAAAGGGGGAAGGCTGCAGATTAGTTTTCTGCTTCTGTTCTAATATTATCTGGCTGCTGCCTAGATACCTTAAATGTGTCTTTGTAGTGCAGATTATTAATATGTTTTGTATGTATATGACCTGTTTTATACTACATACATAATAAAGATTTAGGGTTGGTTGGTTTGTTTTTAAGATAGTAATAAGCTTTCAAGTGGAAGATTCTGCAAAAAATCTTGAAGTTCTTTTTTTCTTTTATGGAAGAGGTTCTGTTCCCTGTTCCAACAAGGAATGGCTTCCATAAGCAACCAGAACAGCTCTTCACAGGAGTTGGTAGAAATGTTCCTTGTTGTCTTTGATTTCTTGTTTTGTTTTGGTTTTGTTGCTTCTCTATTTTAAATTCTTCTTTCCTTTTGTAGTCATCACAGCCAACAATATTCTTACCATTAATTTCTAATCCTTTTGATTACTTGTCTGTGTTCATCCTGTTGAGCTTAAGTTTTAAATTTATGTATCTTTGTCACGTAAGAAGTGTTACCATGTGTAAAATATTTCCATGTCGCTACAAAACTGATTAAGTTTTGACATATTTTTTATTTTAACTTGGTAGTGTTTATTTCTTTAGTTATTTAAACAGTCATGAAAAAGGAACCAACACTTGATTATAGGTTTTCCAAAAAGAGGGGTTTTGAGTTAGTAGTTTGCGTGTAGGATTTATAGAGATTTCTCATTAAAGCTAACAATTGCAGATTTGTTTCTAGCATAGTTTATTTCTTAAACTATGTGAAGAAGAAACTCAAACTCATTTTTTTTACAGTTAAGTTGAACTGAAAGTGTAAGGCCTGGTTCACTAATTCATACGTTTTCTTTTCATGTTAGCACAAGCATCATGCAATAGTGTGTCTGGGCTTCTGCTACAGAGTTTCTAGTGACCTGTGAGCTTTTTGGTACTTACTGTGATTCCCACATTTTTGTTTTAAAAAATATTTCATAGAGAAAATAATAAAATCTTGGGAAAATGTTATTTAAAAAAAAAAATAGAAATCTGTATCTCATTTGCATGTACACCAGTTGAAGGCATCACAACACAGGCAGAGCTGGTTGGCACAACTTCATCACTGTGAAAGCAAAATTTGTAGATGGATTTGGAATTTCGAATTGCTTATTTCCATTTTATCCCTGGGTAACTTGCTTAAAAAGCATAATGCTCAAACACAGTTTTAGGAGAAAAATAAGCAGTTTTTAGCAAATAATGTTATGTTCTTACAGGTTGCTTTGCAAACAGGAAAAGAGCCTCCAGCTATTTGGAAAGTACAGAAGGCTTTATTGCAAAAGTTTGTTCCTGAAGTGCGAGATGGCCAGAGAGAGTTTGCTGCTACTAACAGTGTGAGTCTTAATTCTTTATGAAGCTTTGTGGGAACTGATTTCCTTAAAGGAAATTGAGGAAACAAAATGAAATATGATTCTGACATTTGTTCTTACCAAGCAAGGAGGGGGAAAGCTTCTTTTTCCTAGTACTCTAAAATTCTTACTATATGTATTGATAGGCAGATCTTTGCTTTCCAGCATCAATTCTTTGGTATCATTCAGGCTGTGCAAAGAAACAAATTTTCACAACCATAATAAAGTCAGTGGAAGCAGGCTTGTGCACCAACTGCTTTCCACAACAGGAAGGATACAGATAGGATACAGTTTCAACAGGCAGCCCTTTGCCAGGCAGATAATGCTTTTCAGATAACACAGGGAGAGTATTAAATGAAGAGAGAAAATTAAATTTGAAGTAGCTCTTGCCTTGTTTTTTTACTTTAAATATTGTGTGGAAATCCATTAGAGAATTTCTCTTAAATTATAAATGCTGTAGGATGGCTCACCTTTGTTTGTAAACAGGTTGTTTTTAAATTAACTTTATTGTTCAAATTTTAATTGTTAAGTGTTTTTGTTAAGTAAAAATATTCAGTTCGTGTATTAATTTTCTTTTTAGTACCTTGGGTATTTCGGGGATGCAAAAACAAAGTACAAACGAGTGTATGTGAAGTTCATTGAGAATTCAAATAAAAAGGAATATGTCAGAGTATGTTCAAAAAAACCACGAAGCAAGCCTGTACAGTCAGCAAGGTATTTTATTGCAATTTGTTTTTCATTTTGCCATATTGTTTTCATATTAAGAACAAACCAATTTTAATAAACAAAGCTTGTAACTCAGGATTGTGTTCATTCAGCTTTAAGTTGGAAGCTAGAACTGTGCTTTGCTTTAAGAAAAGAGATAGAAATTACTGCTATATAAAAGACTTCCCTACCTTGAATCTGGGGATTGCAGTAATCATTTATTTTAGAGGTGGGAGGGCTTTCCACACTGTCTTTCTGTACTCAACATAAGGATAGAAGCCTACAGGTGTAATGATTTTTATTTTCTATGTGTTGTTTTCTCCTGTCCCATGGACTTTGCAAGTCAGGTATGTTTTTCCAGATTGATTTAATGTCTATCCTATCCCAGTATAGTGGAACTACCCTGCTTTCTTATCAGTCCTGGAAAGTTAATTTAAAATAACAGTTAATTGTTGAAGTTGATTGTTTCAGGGATGCTTTTCCTTCTTTTGCATATCCTTGCAAACTGAGGACAATAGACTTTTCTTATTGCTCCTGCTCTACCCCCTTGCCCTACCCAAAAAAACTTCATCATTTTGAGTCATCCCAAGTAACTCACATCCATGCTTTAAAATCAACTAGTTCCAGTAGTATTGCTTTTAAACCACCAACAAGGATAAATAAAACCCAAACAAATTAGTTACTCTGGAGAGCCATATAAAAATGCAGGGCAAACATAGCATGGTTTTGGTTATTCTAGTAAATATACTGCAAATGGTCCTGCCAAATGTTAGAACTGTAAGTGCCTCTCATGCAGGTACTTTGGCTCTCTCTGATATTTCCTCTGTCACCTTCCTTCTGGTGAGGTTGTCACTGTCATTCACTTGTTAAGGGTTTTGCTGTTGTGTTTTGTGTTGACCTTTGTGCTTTTGGAAAGAAATGCAGGATCTATATTGTACAACTTTGTCATGCTTTAATATCTGGCTTGTTTTATCTTTTGACAAATTCACCTATCTGAAGGTTTTATCTCTATATGCATTTTCATTAACTGTAATTTAATGCAGATATGTTTTCTTTATCAGATGTTAGTAAAAAGCAATGAAAAAGTCACAGAGCTCTTCAAGAAGTGACTGGGCTTTTAAGTCTAGTTTGCTCTCAAAGAAAGCAATGTCATCAGATAATCAATGTTATAACATGATCATGGTCTGTTTAAAACTAGCTAGGATTTTGATGCTCTTTCTTGGGCTACAGGAGACTGTTCCAGAACCAGTTGCTCCAGTGGTCTGGAAGCAATCCTGTCTTGTAGCCAAAGTGATAGTGATTAGCTTGTATCCATATGTTTTTCTCTCTGAACTGTTTTTGGCTTTTATTTCTGTCTTTCCCTGGAGGTTTTTACTGCATGATGTGTTTCTGGAGAGCGGTCTTATTCCAGCTCTGTCTTTGTTTCACTAAACTGGATTAATCAAGGTCTTTCAACTTCCTTGTCTAAGGCAGGCTTTCCACTTCTCCAGTATATATTGTATCCATCCATTTGGGTTGGAAATCACAGAAGCACAGAATCACAGAATCTTAGGGGTTGGAAGGGACCTCGAAAGATCATCTAATCCAACCCCCCTGCCAGAGCAGGGTCACCTAGAGTACATCACACAGGAACTTGTCCAGGCAGGTTTTGAATGTCTCCAGCGAAGGAGACTCCACAGCCTCCCTGGGCAGCCTGTTCCAGTGCTCTGTCACTGTCACAGGAAGCACTGATGCTTACATGGCACCTCCTATGCTCCAGTTTGCATCCATTGCCCCTTGTCCTATCACTGGTCATCAATGAATAAAGCCTGGCTCCATTGTCCTGACACTCAACCTTTACATATTTGTAAACATTGATGAGGTCACCCCTCAGTCTCCTCTTCTCCAAGCTAAAGAGACCCAGCTCCCTCAGCCTTTCCTCATAAGGAAGATGTTCCACTCCCTTAATCATCTTTGTGGCTCTGCACTGGACTCTTTCAAGTTCCCTGTCCTTCTGGAACTGAGGGGCCCAGAACTAGACACAATATTCCAGATGTGGCCTCACCAAGGCAGAATAGAGGGGGAGAAGAACCTCTCTTGACCTACTAACCACACCCTTTCTAATGCACCCCAGGATGCCGTTGGCCTTCTTGGCCACAAGGGCACACTGCTGGCTCATGGTCATCCTCCTGCCCACCAGGACTCCCAGGTCCCTTTCTCCTACACTGCTCTCCAGCAGGTCAGCCCCCAGCCTGTACTGGTAAATGGGGTTGTTCTTCCCCAGATGCAAGAATCTACACTTGCCCATGTTGAATTTCATCAAGTTTCTCCCTGCCCAACTCTCCAGCCTGTCTAGGTCTCGTTGAATGGCAGCACAGCCTTCTGGTGTGTCAGCCACTCCTTCCAGTTTAGTGTCATCATCAAACTTGCTGAGGGCACACTCTGTTCCCTCATCCGGGTCGTTGATGAAAATATTGAACAACACCGGTCCCAGTACCGACCCCTGAGGGACTCCGCTAGTCACAAAACCTCCAACTAGATTCTGTCCCATTGACTACAACTCTCTGACTTCTTCCTTTCAACCAGTTCTTGATCCACCTCACTGCCTGATCACCAAGCCCATACTTGATCAACTTATCTACAAGGATGCTGTGGGAGACAGTGTCAGATGCTTTACTGAAATCGAGATAAACCACATCTACCACTCTACCATCCACCTAGTTAAAATCTTTATCCCTGACAGATGACTGGTATCATTCTCAGTGTTCCAGAAGATACTATGTTTCTACTGTGTATTTCACTGCTTTCCCATTTGAACTTTTCAATTTGGACAAAAAAAACCAAAACAACATTTTATCTGACACTTCCCAGAAGTGTGTTCCCCACCTTGCTTTGAAAACTGTAGAGCATTATTGGTCATCATTTTGTATTTATGATATTAAGTTTCCTCTTTGTTTTCCTATTTCGAGTGGTGGAGAGAGAAATAAGAGGAATTGTCTAGTTTCTTATTCCAGTCCTCAAGATCCTGCATTTTTTTTCCTGGATGATACTCTTTCCCATCTTCATGTGGATATAACATTCCAAATTCACTTTGTCAGTCAATCTCATTGCTTACTAGTATTTGTTCAAGTCTGATTTGTTTTTTTTATTAGATAATCAATTTTAATATTAACTCAAATCTCCTAAAGCTCATAAATTCCACTAACATTGGGCAATTTAAAATTTCAATGCCTGTTTCTAGTTACAAAATTGTGGAATGGTATTCAATCATAGATAGTTGAGAGTACTTGTTAAGTGTTATGTAAGAAGTTTAGTAGTATGGCATGTACAGCCTAATTCCTAGTTATATGTGACAATGAAATAAGTATACATAGTCCGTGGGGAATACATTTTTGTTAAGTAAGTTTAGATTTTATTAATGGCAAAACGTGTGCTAATTTCATAAAGATGGTCTTCATAACATTGCAGGACTACTCACTGCAAACCTAGTAGTAGCAACAACAAAACCCCTGATCCACCAACACCAAAACCGACGGCAACAAAAGTCTCTTCTGTGAAACCCAAAGCTAAACAGCCAAAGGTCAAGGCTGAACCACCACCAAAGAAAAGGAAAAAGTGGAAAGAAGAATTTTCGTCTTCCCAGTCTGATTCTTCACCAGAGGCCCAGAGTGATGAGGATGGTCAGTGATTATTATTGTTAACATCTAGGCCTGTTTGAACTTAACTGAAGATGGCATTATACAAATTTGTTGCTCAAGCTTGAAATTTTTCTTTACTAGCCTCAGGAAAAAACTCTAAAATGTGACAGTACCACACAAAATTTATTTCCTAAACCTTTTTACTTGTTTGTGTATGAGTAAATGGCTGCAACTGAAGTTACTACAAATGTAGTTTATCAGTTAGATAAAGGTATTTATATTACTTCTTTTCTAAGATAAGTACAGTTGCAGGAGAAGGAGCTGATTTGATTTTCAAATACATCTCAAGAATTGAATTCTAAATAAATTTTTCATTGCAATGCCATGTCATGTCTAAAATAACATTCCTGCAATGCCTGTCTGCATGCATATGTGGGCAGAATTCAGATGTTACCGTAGTGTTTTCAAAACCCAAGGAGAAAAAAGCAGTTGACTTTTTGGCTGCTTCATTGCTTGTCTAACTGCCAGCTGCTCAAGTGCAGCCTGCCCACTGGGTTTGCTTTTAAGACATTCCCCATGTCTTGGAGCATTATGACATTTGCAGTAATTCTCTACAACAGAAAGGAATTCTTGAAGTGTACTAAGTTTATAGAGGGTCCCCGTGGTAGCAGATGGGTGGTGTATTCTGCAGGTTTTTTGGTTTATTTCCTGTATGTTTGAAGTTCAGCTAAGCAGTACCTGTGCTTTCTATTGGTGCATTTCCAAAACGTGTTGGTCTCAGTCACTAGCTATAGATGAGCTAGGGTTGGAGTACTGGAACAATGCCTCTGCTGCAGCAGCACCTTTAAAATAATATTTTTCAAGCAAGCTTACCCAATTAACTGTTAATGTGTACAAATGGTATGTGTACATGTGATGGTAGTCACCCGTAGAAATGTGGATATCTGAGAAAGCTTAGCAGCCTTGCTAGCTCAATTACTGCAATTTAGTGGTACCATACATGGAGCCTGTAAAAAACTCAAGTCCTTACTAGTATTGATGACTGCTCCATGGGTGTGTTTTAAATCTGTCTGTGAAAAAAATCAAAGCTTCCTCAGAATAAATACAAATATGCCTACGTTGCTTTTCTGATAAAAATTGGTTTACATGTTTTTTGAGAGCTGCACAATTAGATGGGGTTGACTTTGATGATATGCAGGCTCCTAAGTGGCTTTTAGTGCTTTTGAAGGTTTTTCTGTTGGACCTCTTTGAGTTTTGAAGTATTAGGAGGTACTTGCCTTGATGTGAAACCTGCACTTACAGCACTTTGCTTGGCTGAGTTGTTATCCCTTTTCTTTAGACTTTCACCTACAATTATAGGAAAATGTTTAGGTTCCCTAAAGTATGATAATCTAAATAATGATAGTTACTAGTACCTTTTGCACCAGATTTGGTATTTGTACCTGGTTTTGGTGTGAAAGTAGTTTGAGGATTTCTGATTGTATTGAGGTTTAATCTCTAGGGATACCAGCAGAGGTCACTTGTGTTTTAAGAAATACTTGAGTTTTGAAAAACATATACTTGCAGGATACTGAAGGGAAAAAAACCCCCATATATTCTGATTATTTTCAGAGCTTGTACCTCCAGCTCCCCTTGTTACTCGCTTTTTGAACACAAGAGCTATGAAAGAGACTTTTAAGAGCTACATGGAGTTGCTTGTTAGCATTGCCTTGGATCCAGACACCATGCAAGCCTTGGAAAAGAGCAATGGTACAGTATGTTTAACATTTGTACATTTTTATTTGATTGCAAAGTTATTAATAAGGCAAGTATTGGTTTTTTTTAAATAAAAACAAAAAGAAACCCCACTGAACTTTCAGCTACATACCCACATCTGAAGAACACTTCACACAAATCACTTTGAATAATCAAAGTAATTTTGAAATACTGTTTTGTCTGCTCTGTAACATTAGGCTTGTGCTGTGAATGTCACAACTGAGCTCTTTCTTCCTGCTGGTGCTATCTTTTAAAATCTTAGCAAACATTTACTTCAAATTACATTCTTCAAAGTGGGTGTTTATTATATGAAGAAATACCCTTATAAGTAGTTCTGATTCTTGCTACTATTAAAAATTCTGCTTTTCAAATTTCAAAACTTAAAATTCTGATCAAAGATGATGGTATATTTTGCTTTGCAGAGAAAATGTCTGGACTTATATACTGTAATGGACTCCAGGATACAGGTCAAAGCTGTTCTATTTCTCAAAATCTAGCAAAACATTCATGTATCAAAATAAAGGTCCTGAAAGAGCAAGCAGTTCATTTATTATTTAGTTACAGACTGTTGTGTGGAGTATATTCTATTTATGTGTATATATATAAAAAAAACCTGTTTTCTAGGCTATCATTTCCTGGTTTGCTCTGGTTGTGCATCAGTGCACACTTAACCTCAAGGTGTCATACCTGTGCATTATGTCAATAATCCCCCTAAAAGCAGAGGAATTGATTTTATAAATAAAAGACTCCATACTGAGCTGGAAGTTTTCATTCATGGCCATATGCCTGTGTTCAGATGTACATTGTGCAGTTTACAGTGGTTTATCAGATAACTCCTATCAATAAGCACTTTCCTCAATATTTTTTTTGTTACAAATGCTAACAGGGTCATCTCTTGTAATATGAAATAGCAGATTTCAAAACCACATATTTGTCTTCATAAAACTGCCAGTGGTGTTGCACAGAAGAGGACTATCTAGGAAATGGTTTGAAAATTGTCTCCAAGATTTATGCTCTGCATTGCTCTATCTTAATTGTTTCCATTTAACAAAGAAAAGTCAGAGAAGGAACAGGATTGCAGTCTGTGATTAAACTGCACAATCTCTAGACCAGTTTAGCAGGATAATCCAAAAAATATTTTTATTTCATGTTTGAAATTAACTGAATTGCAAATTGCATTACTTTTTACTTCTTCGTGTTGTGTTCATGGGTAGAAGTATAGTTTGAATAGGAGGCTCATTACTGTGTCTCTCAATAACCAACTGCTATGGGTGTTTTATGTGTCTTTTAGATGAGCTGCTTTTACCTCACATGAGAAAAATTGATGGAATGCTGAATGACAATAGGAAAAGGCTGCTTTCCAAATTACGCTTGGATCACACATTCAAGGTATTCTCTTTTAAATTCTGAGTTTTAAAAGAAATAAGTAAGTTACAGAATGCATATCATGCAAGCACAACTTAAAACCCAGAAGGCAAATCTGTAGGAGAAGTGAGTATGGATTTGAAAGAGATGCTCTAAATTCAATGCTTGTATGTGGCATTTGGAGAACATTTGTGATGGAGATTATCCTGCAAAGGTGAAGTTCTAGTTTTACTCCCCAAGCTTTTGGGTTCGCTTGTAAGCATTTTTTCTTTTCAGCTTCTCAGCTTTGCCAAAAGAAAATTTGTTTGCTGTCCTTCTGGAGCTTTTGGTTAAGTGATTGTTTTGCCTAAAGATCTTAAACTTTTACATGAAACAGCTGTGTTGTGGAGCAGATGCCTGAACTTGAAGTAGAGAACATGAACAGAGTAGTGTAAAACCAGGACAGATGGACTCAAGAACAACTTGTTTGTGTGCTCTTTCATGTATCTTCAGCATGGAAGACTGGGGAAGGTGGGGGTAACAAGCCCATATTACAGCAACTTTGACATGGTAATAAAAACAGGTCTGGATTTGGGCAGGGAAGAGAGCAGCCATACCATGTCAGTAGAGAGGGTAAACAGGAGGACAGTCACTGCATTTCCTACTGTTCCCACCCACCCTCCAAGCAACAATGCAGATTTCAAAAGGGCAGGTAAAGTGAATTAAGGTTATTTTCACTCCTGTCTGAGAATTAGTTGTTGATGTCTATAATCAGACTGATTATTTCTTCCTTCAAGAGTTTTGAGACAAACAACATTAAAGCAGACCTGTCTATAAACACCATCAGACCAAATTCACTCTTTCAGCTGTCTTTCTCCTGTCCCCTTATGTCCACACTACAGAAGCAATTGAAGAATTAGTTGTTTCTTTATAATGCTGTATGCTTGGTTTTGAGAGCTAGGTGAGAAGGGAAAGAACAGCAGACTTGAAACTTCTGCTTTTTCATAATGAAATCTTTAAAGGATCTTTCTTCCCCCCCAGCCCCACTCCTGGTAGGTCTTACGGGACACCAAGTGACCTTTTTCAGGGATGAGAACATCATCAACCAGTGGAACAGCTTTAATTCACAGGATTCTTGAACTTTTTTATTGTTAGTTATGCAGTTTTCCCAAGAACTGTACAAGTTGTACCTGCCTGAAAAGAATTTCCTGTGGCTTGCTTCTTACAGTGGAAAGGCATGGGGAGGGCTGTGTATTTTCAAACCATACACAGAGAGCCTCAGAGAGGTAGCATGTAAAATCCTCCATTTTTGTTTTTCTCTCATAGTAAGAGTTTGTGTAAATAGTAATTTATATTGCTGCTTCTTTTAGACATATCTATGCAGAGAAGATAAGCCACATTAGGGTAGGATATGAATTTGTAGAATTCTGGTTATATTCACAGGACACACAAAGTAAGAAGTATCTTTTTCTCCCAGTTTAACGGGAAAAAAACCTAATATAATCATCTGTAATACTAACATGTAGTTACAGCTGCTTATTCAGTTGGATTTCATAACTCATATAATAGTTTTGCTGTGTATTCACTTAGAAGCAGATTATGTACCATATCTAAAATTAGCTTAAGCTTGTATTTCACAGTATGGTCTGCAAGAATGGGGTTAAGGATGTAAGGAAGAGATCTGCTTTTGATGTAAACTGTGAAATAAAAAGCCTTTTATGTTTGCATTCTGGTGTGAAGGTATAGCTTATGCTATCCTTGGGTCAATATTTTGGATAAAAGTGAAATGGTTGGTTGTCATCATGAAGGCTATTACAGTGGATAGAAAAACTAAATAATTTAAACCTGTTGAAGTTGCTGTTCCAGTTGGAAAGCATTGCAGTGAATTGTGTGCAGACGGGCTAGCTAGCTGAGGTTGCTGCTACTACTAAGCAACAATCTCTGCACAGTACATTTTATAGCTTTTTACTGAGAGGATTTTTTCATAAAGCAAAAAGCAGCTGAAGTGTATATAGTGCTAAGAAATGACGGGCAGGGGAGGTTGTTGAATTCTAGTCCAAATCAGGTCCTTAAGCTGCAGCGTTGATACATTTTTCTGTATGCCTTGTTTTTTTCCCTTATACTGGAATATAATAAAAGACACATATATTTCATTTAACTTGAAATGCATTTTTTCAGGACCAGATTATATAGCATAACAGAACTATTTCAAAGCAGCTGCTAATGTAATGTTGTATGTGTACAACAAAGTTGTGTTCAAGGTTACTCATGCAAATAGTGTAGAACTGAAGCTGGTAGAAGTGCAGTTCACTGCCGTGTTTTAACCTGTCTTAAAAATGTGTGCTTTTCTGAACCAGCTGTGTACTTTGTTGTGCATAAGCCTTTCAACCTTGCATATGTGATAAGATGCAATTCATTTGTGTTTTGCAAAAGCTGGGACAAAACCTATGAAGACATTTAGGCATTCCATCCCTGCTATAATTGTCAGACTTTCTGTGCCTGACTAAGCATTAAATACTCGGGCATCTCCAGGTCACTCAGCTTTAGAGATTTTTGGGGTAGAAATTGAATGGAAAGCATCTTAAAAGGTTAAATTTGCCTTGTGGAGCCTGTTTCTCTCTTTCTAATGTAAGAATCACGGATGAGAATCTGAGATACAATAAAAGCATCTTCTCATCTTGAAAAATTATAGCAGTCAAGAGCAGATAGTCATGCTTTTAAACTGTATCAGATCTTTGTGGAATAATAAATTGTTTTAGAAGAGGCTGCACTCTAACTTTTCAAAGAAAAACGGCCAATTTATCAGCACTCTTTGGGGTCTGGCCCTTCTTGAATTTTTTTGTCATCCTTTTTCTTTATGTGCTCTGTTTCAAGAATGCTTTGGAAAACTTTCCTGAACTGACAGTGATCACTCGGGATTCTAAGACAAAAAGTGGAGGAGTTTCTGTGTCTAAGATCAAAATGAATGGCAAAGCTTACAATAAGAAAACACTGAGGGCTTCTAAATCGACCACTAAATTAGCACAGGTGAGTTCAGCAGGTTTATTTCTGCCACCATCTGACACCATCACCACATTTATATAAAAGACTGCTTTGTGTTTAGGTTTTTTGGTAGATTTATCAAAATACAATGTCTTCGTTGAGTGAGGTGCTTTGTCTGTAACAAGAAAATCTTAAAAAACAACCTTTAAAGTGGTATTTTAAATAATTGTTTTAACTCATCTGTGAAATGTAGTTATATTCCCGTAGGGAGACAAAATACAAGAAGTAATTTGAAAATTATTCCCCTATTTAAGTTCTATATTTAGACCCAAATGCTCTAATCCTTTCTATGTGTACAGGAAGCTGTCTGTAGCAACTACCCCAGGTGGCAGAGGATGAAGCAGTGATGTGCTGCTTCCCTCCTGCAGGCAGCTGCCAGGGGCTGGATGGGGAGGGCAGAGGTGAGCTCTGCTGTTGCTGTAACATGCCCAGCAGCAGAGCCCTGCTAGAGCCTGCTCTGCTTCTGTCACCACCAGAGCAAGGACTGAACTTCAGGCCCATTTCTACATAGGAGTCAGGTTCCTGAACTGTTGCAGAAGCAGCAACATGTTGCCTTCAACGTTGCAATTGTGGCAAAATCACTGTGTAGCTAGCTCCTAGTGGTAACAGCTTCTTATACTTGCTGCAAAATATCTAGCTCAAAAGTGAAAAGTTAATACTGTAAATTTCAGGTAACGCTTTAAAAAAAATGTAGTTCTTTGTTGCTCCTTTCCTCGTTTCCAAAGACAGAACAAAGCTGTTCATCTTCAAAAAAAAAAAAAAAAGAAAGAAAGTGTTAAAAACTCGTGGTAAATCTTAACACTTTAGCATTGTTTCTTTTCACAGTATTACTAGAGAACACTATAACTGATTTTGCTAGGTACTGACTCACAGTAACTTACCTCCCAGCACTAAACAGTGGCTAGACAAATGGAACTGTAAACACGACCCACCCTCACATTTATTGCCAAAGTAATATAAGCATAGAATCAGCTCTTCTGAAGCACAAACTATGCCTTTTTGCAATTACACCCATCAGATAGAAACACAGTTAAGCTTGTTAATTCTTGCAGTAGTTCTTGAGAAGGGGGGTGTCTTCACTGCTCTAGACTTGCAGTGTATTCAGGAGGACTCCGAGTGTTCTTAAACCTTGTTTTGACAAAATAACATGGTAGGGAAAGTGGACATGACAGATAAATGTGATGTAATATAAATTACAGTATACCAAAATATGTCAAAGCAATTATTAGAATGAAGTACTCAATTTCTGAAAACATATTTGTTTACAGCAGAAAATGCCTTTTGTATCTCTGTCTTGGAAAATAGCATGAATTTACCTAAAACAACTGTTCTTTTTGCAGGAGTTTACAGTAGATCCAGAAAAAATACAGTTGTATTCTTTGTATCACTCACTCCATCATTACAAATATCACATCTATCTAACATGTAAAGAAGAGGTAAGTATTGTTCTTTGAGATTCTTTTACATTCATTGAGGGAATTTATTGAGGTAATTAAGTCCAGCTAGAGGCACTGCTACCTCTTGGTAAAGGAGTATGGATTACGGCCTCCTTTTATTCTTAATTCTTTATGGCAAAGAAAAGGATGTGCTGAGCACGTATGTTGCCCCTAATAGGCACTGCTGCCTAGAATATTTGGACTTGAAGCTTACAAGGTATGTGTGTGAAGTCAGTTTCCCTCAGGATAGTATGTCTTCCTCACTGTCACACACACCAATAAAATCTGTTTTGTTTATTTTGGGTAACTCCTCAGATCCAGAAGCTGCTTTTTGTCGTAGAGTGCCCAATTTTATATTTTTTTTTAATATATATTTTTTTTTAATCCTTGGTGGAAGTATTGCAGGTAGCAGAAATACGAGAGCTGAGCTCTGTCTCAGTTGCTGAGAAATGCATCTTGGGGGGCATTTTCCCGTATTTTTAAAGCTGAAGGTTTTATTCTAAAGAAGGTTTGTATTTAAGTGCAGAGTATTATAAAAATGAAAATTCTGAACTGCTGGCAGCCTAACATGTACATGTGTATTGCATTTCTTTCTCTCTTCCCCTTCCTTGTCTTTTTTTTTTTTTTTTTAAATAGATTTCTTCTGTTCAGAAGAAGAGTGCAGATCTAGGACAGGAAGAGATTGTGCAGCTCTGCATGAAAAATATGAAATGGGTGGAGGATCTTTTTGAAAAGTTTGGTGAACTTTTGAATCGTGTCCAGCAGAAGTGCTCATAACGAAAATGTGTCCCAAATCTCACCTTTTTCTATGGCACTAACCTGGTGGAGCAGAAAGCTCAGAGAGAGGCTCTCACTTCTTTTACGATGCCAGACTGCGTTCTTCTCCGTAGCCATTTTTGTTTCTCTTGATGGAACTTTTTGCCTTGGCTCTTGCAAAGGAAAAGTGATGCTGCCAAGGAAACCAGTCCTTTGGAGATGGAACTGAACGTAATCCTAACCACTTTTTTAACCTGAAGAATTATTTTCTATTTTGTAAACTATTGGATAACTTAGTTTTATTTTCAGAAATGTTTTTGACAAGTGATAAAGCATGCACTACATATACTTTTTCTTTATTGCTGAAGAGGTAACAACACTTAAAATACTACAGATTTTTCCATCCCTGACTAAGCGACAGAAAAGTCAGTGTTGGGCTGAACTCATTTTTGCATGTCTGGCCACCAAATTTAGAGTTTTATACATTTTGTGAACAGAGCCGGAGTAATATCAGTTTCTGCATACGTGTGTTGCCATCATAAAATCCAGAAATGTCATTATGCTTTATGGACTCCTTTTACTATTGTCATGTTCGGGAGACTGAACATGGAGTTGGTGCAATCCTATGACTGCTTTTTGTGTCAAATTATATTGTAATGAAAAGACAATGACCTTAACTATTTTCCCTGTTTTGAAGAAAAAAAAAAATATTTTCCTTTATACTATGTTGTGTTTTTTTTCTTTTGGAAAAAAAAATTCAATTGTACATTTTATCTCACTAATAGTTGTATTTTTCACAGAGAAAATATTGTGGTTAAAATTGTTTCATGTATCTTTGTAATACACTTTCCATTGTTTTCAGTAAATCTTATTCATTTATATGTTGATTTCATATTGTAAACTATATATCTTGAGGTAACCCTTTTGTTTATACAGGTTTGCTTCAGTGTTAACCAGAATAATGCATACTAGACTAGTTTTGATTTAAGTGTAGTTGTGTTAGACACTGCAATTATTTTCTGATACGTGAAAATAAATTTCTTACTAAACTAGCACTTGATTAACCGAGAGTTTAAATGAAAAGCTACTTCACTTTATCTTCGTCAACAAAGATTGATGATTGAATAGACTATATGCAGTGTTAAACACAGCTTACATAATTGTTTGTAGAACTGGCAGTTGCAGAGCTGTTCTCTTTTTGGTGCCTTTCAAGTCTTCAGACATCTTTGTAGCTTCTTTTTTTCTCCCCCCCCCCCCTCCGGTTTGTTAACAGTTGGTAGTGCCACGAGTCACACTCAGACAATGAATGTAATGGGCTCTAATCAGGAGAACATTTTCTTTAAATTTGCCAACAGAATGCCTTACTGAGTCATTCAGAATATGGTATGTACTCTACTGGCGTCCTAAAAAAAGAAATCATGTTGGTCTTTTTTCAGATAATATAGGAAAAAAAAAAGATTCATTCCTTTATCCTTTCACTGCCACTTAGTGCCTTAATTTCAGCCAAGAAAGCAGGGTTCTCTATTCATTGGCCAAATTAAATAAAGTTAATTGCCACGTGACCTTTTTTTCCCCTTTTTTCCCCTGATCCTATTTAGTCGTTAAATATTCATTAGACCTTAGAACTATAAAGAGTTTAATGAATAGATGTGAAAATGAATTTATTTGATCTTGAATAATCAAGTAGAGGTTTGAATATTAAAGTATGTACAGAGTTGTAGCTGATTAGTTATAGAACCTTGTAGGATTTTTACCATATTTCCAAAGCTTTTCATCTTCTAAAAGCAATAATTCTCCTTTAGAATTTGTATGCAGACTACAGTGAACAGAAATGGGCACGTGTCCTTGCCTTTTTTAAAGCCTCTTCATAGAGTGGTTTTGCTTTTAAAAGGAAGGTCACTGTCATGTTGATAGATGTGTTGTGCTACTGCTATGTCTACTATAACCAAGGAGAGCAAGATGGGGTTTTGTTTAGGAAAAATGTACAGATAGTTGAAGCAATCATGAAGCTAATTCCTTTTCACCATGAAAAGAAGGGTATGCACAGGGCTGAAGAGTTGCTATTGTTATGGTCATACCGTGTTGAGTCTGGTAGGAGCTAGAGTTTATATGGTGAAACAAAATGGCAAAGTTGCCAACATTGGTAGCAACCAGCTAAAACTATTTTAATGTAAATATGCACACTGGAGATATAGTAGAGATGTGCCTGGGATACTCTGATGGATACTGGGGCTTCCCAAATTAGTGTATTCCCCTCTTGGTGGGGGTGGTTGGCAGTGTTTGAACATTCATGAGAGTTAGGTGCTTGCCCAGGCAGAGTTCTGCTGTCACATTGCAGTGATATGCACAGCACAGGCTGGGAATTCCTCATCTGTAGTTTTAAAAATGAGGAGAATGCAGACTGAAGGAACAATAACCTTGGCTCCCTGATGGTATAGTGAAGAACTCATCAGACTTTGTGTCTCATATATTCCTTCCTGATATGGCCACAAAGCAACTAATTGACAGAGGTCTCTCCACTTTCTAAATTATTTCTATACTGCTACTGTATCCTTACTCTAGATTTTTGAATCTAGAAGTAGCATTAGGAAGCTACTTGTTTCAATCCAAGTCCTTAGAAGCTTGAAAACAGAAACGAGAGGCATTTGGAGTAGCTTGTCCCTATTTAAAAAGAAGGTAACTTTAGCAACAACCATTTAAAAAACCCAAACAACAAAAAAACTGGCCAGGATGCTCTGCACTGCCATAGAAGGTGACCTGGCTTATTTTTGGCTGTTTTGTTCCCAAGGCCAGTTGAACAAGCACTGTGCCTGTATAAGACAGGAAAAAACCTGTCCTGAGTAAAAGTAACTACCCCAGACTGTTAAAGATGAATATAATGGACCTTCCATCTTTGTCCTGGGCTGCAAAAATGGTGGCTGGATTATTAATTTACCAAATTAGAGTAAGTAAAACCATGGAATTCTCAAGTGCATTGAGGGATCATAAATCAAAATAAAGCTTTGCTAGTGGGATTGAAGAGGTTTTTTATACTGAAGCAAACTTAGGAAAAAAGTAAATGTTCAAATTTTTTGCACAAATACTTTGTTTCATTGCATTTTAGATAATTCTGCACCCACACCTCGGTTGTTTTTTTTCTTGAAGTAACAGTGAGTTCTTCATCCCTTAATATCTGACAGGGGAAATTGGGCACTCATTTGACTGCAAGAGAAGATGCACTAGGAAGGAACAAAACCCTCCTTAGGCTATGAATTAGCAAAACAGAAATTAAACCAATTGCATGATCAATTATTTGAGGTTTAATTCTGCTATTTTTTCCTTTAGTATGGCATCCCCCTTTATACTGGGTTTGTTTTTATTGTAATACAGTGTTTCTCTTAAAGACAGGTTTTCTTTGAGATGCTACTTCCAAAGTTTTGCTAGCAAAAAAATCAGAGACAAAATTGGATTGAAAAACTGTATCTGAAAATGGATAAGAACTTAAGGGTCTTTGAAGTTCTATGACATGTATTGTATTCATATATTGTCAAAATGAAATACTACTTTTTACAAAGTGAAATCTTACAGGCTGTCTTCCAAGTAAATGGTTTCCATAGGGAAATATATTTTAAATGTTATTTAAATATTTACTACTATTTAAAACAGAAAAGCTAAAACTATGGTCACAAAATGTCAACGTGTCATGAACCATTTCTTACTTTGTTGCCAACACTTGACATTTGGTCTCCCTGACACTCTTACATATCTGTGCATTACACAATGCACATTCTGCCATATCTTATTGTTTCAGCTAATAATAACATGTCATTGTTAACAAATGCATGTTTTTTCTGCGTGTCTCCTCTATGTAGGGCAAAAATGGAGCTAGGGCTAACTAAGAGACACTTTATGCTTTCTTAGTCCAGATTTTCAGGTGGTCCGTAACACAATGTATGGAAATGTGAAAAAGAACAGTTTTGTACCATTCATTATGTTATTAACTAAACCCATTAAAGTGAAAACACTTTTTAAAAACCTTACAGTGCTTAGTCATTTATTATTAAAATACTAAGTCTTAAAAAGGTAGATTGTTGGAAAAAAAATTGGCAGTTTAGGTTACATTTTTTTATCTCAGTGTGAAAAAACGTGGTTCTGGGGTGGGGTGGTTTTGCTTCTGTTGCATGGATTGAGCATGTCTGGTTTATGTGGTGGTTTTTGCATTTATGGATTCTAAATGTTCTGAATTAATTTTCACAATATGTCTGCCAGGTCTTAAACTGATATGGTAAGTGAGGAGCCAGACAACTGGGGTAAGAGAGTGATTCAGGTAGTTTTTAGCTGTAGTATTTTATTTTGTTCTCTTTCTTGCTAAACTAGGATATCATCTTTATGTAGCTATGGGAAGAAATGCTGTAGAAGGTTTTCAGGTTTTTTTCTCTACTTGGTTTTGTGCTTTGCTTTTTTTTTCTTCCCTTATTAAAATGAATTACTCTAGATATTCTTGCAAGTATTTTTTACAGACACAGAGGGCTGAAGTCCTGTGGATATTGGTCATGATACATGGTAGGCCTCTGAGCCACTTGCTTGCAGAAAAAGGTGAATCTGAAAGGCTGGAATATTTTGTAATGGTCCTGTGTATAAGAGCTGCTTTCCAAACCAAAAGAAGTATAAAATGCGACAGTTTCCTATGGAGTTGATTATTATTTTCTCAAAAAAAAAAACAACTTTGGGAAGTGGGCAGGCACAGCAAATGTCCCACTGCAGTGTGGAGGCTGAAGCTTTTGATGCTGTGTTTGAGATACAGGCTGTAATTTATTCGGAGTGGTTTTGTTTGGGTTTTTTTAAGAAAAAAAAAAAAAGCAAGAAGCTAAGTATATGCAGTTCTTTTAAAAAACAGGAGCTCCTACCATGAGCAATTTGTTGGTAAGCATATTAGGCAATCAAAATAACTTGTTCTGCATTTGCCTCTCCTATAGAAAACCTAACAAACCTTTGTTTCATTTCCAGAAACTGAAGAACAGAAAACTGATTTACAGTGTTTTGATTTGATGTCTTCTAAAAACAGAGCAATAAATACAGAGGACAAGCTATTATAAAGGAGAAAAATAAAAGGTGAGTTGGGGAAAACAGCACATAAGTGTTGATCTTATTTGTCCTGGGTATGTTTTACATTTCTGGTTTTAAAAGTTCCGCTGGGCTATTTCTTGTCTGTGTGTTTAGTTTCAGTTTTTTGTTGTGGTTTGTTGTTGTTTTTAGCTGACTGATACACAAAAGGTAGAGGGAAGTAGCAATAACAGCAGTGCCTACCAGCAGGGCTGAAGGAGCAGTTCCCTTCTTTTTAGGAAAAACAGAATGAGGTGGGGGGGCTCATATGTACGTGATGGTTCACGTAGGAGGGATCTGAGGAGTACAAAGTTGGAAGAATTGTGGGTCAGATGTGTGGGAGGACATTGGAAAGGAAGAAGAGTTTGGAAAGGGCGAAGCTAGGAGAGCTTTTGGAGTGGAGTTAGTTGAAGAATGGAGGATGTAGTAGTCAAGAGTGGTCCTAGTTAGGAAATAGCTTCAATTAGGCATCCTGAAAGGTGCACGCTAACTGAAAAGTGACAAGCCAGCAACTTGACCTGGTGGCAGGTGAACATTCCTGGTAGAGGATCCCACCCAGAGCGCTATTAGGGTTTTGCCACACGCAGTAATTTACAATATTAATCTGAGTAATTAATCTGAAACATTAATGTAATTGGCTCGTTGGTCTAGGGGTATGATTCTCGCTTAGGGTGCGAGAGGTCCCGGGTTCAAATCCCGGACGAGCCCTTCTTTTGTGAGGGCCTTGGTTACATAGATATCTGGTTACCCCAGTATCTGCTGGAGGGACAATACAGCAAAGCACCAGCCATCCAGGAAGTTCCTGGAGTGCTTTGGTGACAACTTCCTCCCCCAAATGGTAGAGGAACCAACACGAAAAGGTGCTGTGCTGAACCATGTTCTCACCAACAGGGATGGGCTGGTTGATGATGTAAAACTTAATGGGAGACTAGGCTTGAGTGACCATGACATGGTTGAGTTCAGGATCATTAGGGCAGCAAGGAAGGAATGAAGCAAGCTCACTACTCTCCACTTCAAGAGAGCAGATTTTGGTCTCTTAAAGGATCTGCTTGGCAGGGTACTGTGGCACAAAACCCTGGAGGAAAAGGGAGCCCAGGGAAGCTGGTCTGTATTAAAGTATCCCTTCCTCCATGCCCAGGAGCTCTGTCCCAGTGAAGAAGAAAGGCAGGCAGGACAGCCAGGAGGCCTGTATGGATGAGCAAGGAGCTTCTGGACATGGTTACATGTAAAGACAAGGTATATACAGAGAGTGGAAGCAGGGACAGGTGTCCTGGGGGGAGCACAGACAAGTCAGAGAAGCAAGGGATTGGGTAAGGAAGGTCAAAGCATAGATAGAGTTGTACCCGGCCAGGGATGTTAAGAACATCCTTGTTCCCACCCTTTAGATACTTATAGGCATTAATAAGGTCTCCCCTCTGCCTTCTCTTCTCCAGGCGAAAGAGTCCCAGCTCTCTCAGCCTTGCCTTGTAAGGGGGATGCTCTGGTCCCACTACATTGTTTGGCATCATCCTCTCCTGTTTAATTGTGGTGGTTGCTAGTGTGACTCACCTCTGCATTATTCATGTATCACATATTTTTGCTGTGGCAGCAATAGATGAATCGTATGTTAATTGAATAAAAGCTGAAGCATCAATCTTTTATGATGTGTTTAGGTCAAAGTGGTAATTCATTCAAAGCTCTGGGAGAAAAAGGATTTAGATATGTCCTCTAAGTAAAGCAACTTTGGTGGGTTTTGAACCCTCATGGGTTTTTATTGTTGGTCAGCACACAGAAATTACTGTCCCTTCAGCTAAGAGAAGACAGTATGTGAATGCTTTTTATTTGCACCAGTGCAAGGTCCAGCAACTTTGTATAAACAGCCAGGGAGGTAGTTTGACCACAGTAAATGGACTTTGCACTAAAGGAGTTGAAGAGAAAGCTTGTGTGTTCAGTGAGAATCCAAGTGTTGCAATTCTGGAACCGGAAAGGAAAGGAAAGGGCGTACTGGCTGGGGATTGTTACTTTTTTTTTTTTATTACTTTTTTTTTTTTTTTCTTTAAATGTGAACTCTGCAAGTTCTCTTCGAGATTTTGTTGGGTAGCAAGGCTCTCTGCAGGGTCCTTTCAGGGGTGTTTCCCACCCTAAACTGTGGGCCTGGCAAAACACAGAGTTTGGCAGCCCCAGCACATTGTGCAGTAATATAGAATATAGAGGGTGAATTATAGATTCCTACTTGTAGTGTATATAAACAATCAACCCAATCCTCTGCTCTAGAAGACAAGTCTTACATTCAATGTAAATAAAACTGGTGTGTATCTGTTTTCTAAAGGATTCTACACAAATGGTCAAAAGGAGGAATTCAGTTATGCTCAGAAAATCCAACACTTCTCACTTTCCCCCCCCCCTTTATGTCAACTCCTTCTGTCCCATTAAACTGGTGCCACTAGGTGGCTTCTCATTTTGGGAGCAGGGATGTGAAACTTGTCCCTGGTAGATCATTGTTACTGCCTCACAGTGGAAATCACTGCTCATTCAGCTGGACCTCCACAGGCTCTCCACAACGGCTGAGACCTGCTCCCCTAATCTTTTGTGAACTTACCTAAAGCCACTTTCAGTAGTAACGTCAGTTAGTGTGTTTGGTTTTGTGTTGCAATATACGGGAGTTCGTGTTCAGTCAGTTACTGCAGCTCACCTGACAAACAGGGACTCCCAGCTGGGCAGGTGGTTGTATATCCATTATTTCTGGTTGAAATAATCTGATCTCTCTCTCTCTCTGGTTGAACAGGTTTCTGGTGCATAGATGGTGGTGAGTTTTTACTGTTCTGTGAGGAGTCTTTATCCATCACTAGGACCATCCTGCCCTGTGCACATGTAGGCATGCTGTAATCCACCTCAGCTTGTAATACATAATAATTCTTGGAAAACTTCCACAGGAGGACAAGTTTAAAAATTCCTTTAAGACAAAATCCGTTAGTATTACTGAGACTGAGAAGCAGAGGCTTGTCCCTGTGGTTTAGGTGACATTGCTAATAGTCTTTGCCCTCCCTACACTTCCTTAGAGTAAGCAGTCTCAGGTCTTTCTGGCTCCAACTTGCTCCCTTTCAAGCCCCTGTGTGGATCCTTACTCTCAGTGCAGTGGGTTCCACTGGAGGTCAGTGTGCACCAGCTCAGACTCAGCCTGTCTCCTCCCTGCCCTTCATTTGCCATCGCCCTGCTTGACTCTCTCCAGAAGTCACATTGGTATTCCAGCCCAGGAATGGAAGGATTGCACTCCTGAACAATGCACCCTTTCTCCATTCAAACAGTCAGTCATCCAGAAATGCCTGTCCTGGGAACTTGTTTGTTGTTCCAGTCTCTTCAGAAATGCAAGGCTGGAATCCTTACAGATTTCACATCAGTATAAAAGGCTGGATTTTGTGCTTTGGGAGTAAATCGTGCCCATGCCCGAGCAGGGGAGCAAGTAGCCTCTTCCCAGAGGAGGGGTGTGGTTGGCATCATGAGTTGAAAGTTGCAGGCTGGCATCACTGTATCCCACAGAACCTACCACTGAATCATCTTCCTAATCCAAATGTAGATGGGGAATTGGGACTAAGCAGAGAGAATCTGTGAATAACCTGCTCTGCATCAGAAGGGAGAGTGCCAGTCCTCCAGCTCATGGAGTTCACCCCCAAGCAAACCTCTCGTGCCCTTCAGTACAGATAGAACGTGTTACTTATTACCAAGGCAGTTCTTTCAGCTTCCTTCATGTCTGTCTAGCATATCACATAGTCTTTTGCAATCCAAGATTGTATGAATAGCTGTTCATTTTCTTAAATTTGTGATTAATAAAGGTGGAAGATAAAGTTTTATAATTTTTATCAAACAGTTTCAGTATTAAAAAAACCCACATACTGGATTTTGTATATTCATGCCATGAAATAGAGAAGATTTGATAATGTTATGATAACTGTGACTTAAAGTTCTGTAACTGAAGCTGTTGGTTTTCCCCTACATGAGTATGTGACAGTGAACCATATGTTAAAATTTCATTTATCTCATTATTTTTTAATGGAATGGAGCAACATTTTAAGGGTTACTGTTTAAAAGGTTCCTCTTTCATCAACTTCAGCACTGCAGTGAATACAGGCATTGTAGATATTTAAGTGGGGGGAAAAAAACAGAAGAGTAACTGTTCTAAATAACTGGAATATTTTTCTGAATTTTTATGGTAATTATTAATTGCTGTGCATTTTCAGGAACAGCTATGAAAGTTGGGCTCAACAGATCCTTGCAATTATGACAATAAATTTGTATGTATATATAAATTTAAGCTGTGTTGATGTACACTTCATCTTTAAAGCTTATTGTTATGGGAAGACATTTGAAATTTAAAGAAATAAGTTTGGTATGAGAGAACCTTCTGTGATCTGGTGTGTGTATGAGATGTAAGATTAGCATTTGAGATGCAGAGTCTGTTAAACCTTTGGAAAAGTGGGATGTAAATTCTTTTGAAAATAAGAAATTGGATAATATTTTTCTGCAATGATGCCTCTATCTCATACTTAATTTTTGGTGACAAATCAAATTAAATTATGTTTTCTATTTTTTTAGCACATGAAATGTGGGTAATAATTGAACCATTGAACATTTCTTGGATTTACAACATTTTGTTTTCCAGGTTTGGGGTCCTTTCTGTTTTTCTAAAAATGTTGAAATGGAAACAGCCTTTTTCATGGGTTTCTTTCAAAATTCCTGAACTTTTCCCAGTCACTTAACCAAGGATTGATCTGCTGTAGATGAAACAGCAGCACCCCATGCTTCCATCTGTTTTAGGCAACACATCCTCCAACTTTTGTCTTTTTGAAAACAACATTGAATTACTTAATCACACGGTCATTTATTTATTTTAGTTTGTAAGGCCTTTTATTCAATTATATCTCCTTTATTTGTGCCCAGAATACCTGGAAATTAAAGGTGCTGTAAATGCTGACTGGCTGTCCAGCTTTCAAGTTCATCATGGAAAAATCTAGACAGCACTTTACATAAAGATACTCATCAGTTTCTCAGTTTGTCATTATAACAGTTTCCATTTTGCCTTCCCTTTCCCCGTAATCAGAGAAGACTTGAATGTGGGTCTTTATCATAATCTTTATCCTCCAGCAAACCCTGAATTGCCATGAGTAAGCTAATCAGATCCTGAGCAGCAGATGTGCCTGAAATTGTGGCTGTTGAATTTAAATACTCCTTTTCTGCTGCATGGTTCTAATTAAACCCTACGGTTCTTTAAGAGAGACTCAGAGAAATTATTGCAAACTTAAGTCTGTAAATTCTTCAAAAGGCAGGCCACTCTCTCCATCCTGTTGTAGTTGGTAGAGGCATTTCTAGATGACCTGTAAATAAATCAAAATAGATTCTTCTTTTGCTGTTCCTCACTATAAAAGTTCTTTATAACGGTTTCAAATAATTTGACAGAACTGTACAAATTGGGACCCCACTGCCTAATTTGTTAAAAATGCATTTCATCACCATAACTGGATCACCAATTGTTGTTCTGTGCAACTTCACATCCCAAAGCCAACAGTGAAGCTTTCTGTATCATCAAACTTCCTTCACTGGTGCTGTTTATAATCTCCCTTGCAGCCCTACACCCTACAGACCAGGTTTTGAAACATGAACCTACAATAGCATCTGTCTCTCTGGAGTCCTTTTTTGTTTTTTTTCAGCTCCTGCTTTTTGAGCAAAGTTACTGTTCCATGTGCATGTAGGAATGCCACTACATTGGTCCTAAGTCATTTTGTAAATGAATTATCTTAATTATGTCTTTGTAACTGGAATTCTCTTGTGCATCCTGTGTTCAGCTTTAGGAAGGTTAATTTGGAGAAGCCACTGTGGAAGGTGAAGCCTGTTGCACTTTAATCCTGAGATCTTTCCACCACAGTCAAAGGAATTATACCAGCCAAGAATGACCATTACTGGCTGCGTGAGGTTGCATTCTTTAAAATTATTATATAAAGTATAAGTGAATTATTTATATAGAAATACATATAAATAATTGCATAAAAGTATATCTGTGCTTCAGCAAAGTATTTAATAATGGTGGTGTTGTAAGAAACACTAGAAGTTGTATAGCATTTTTTAGCACCCCTAGATGCAAGATCCTGTTTGACAGCAGCTGACTGACCATGTATCTGCCATCTGCCCGTGGAGAAACTGGTGTGGTGTGGTTGTGCTCACTGTGGGGAAACATGGAAGCAAAGGCAGAAATCCAAGACAGACTGCTGATCACCTAGTAATAAAATACAAGGATAAAAAGCTTGTAACCTGCTAGATTAGCAGCTCACAGCGCATTATCCACGGTTCATTCTGTTCCCTGCAAGCAGTATTTGGACAAATTGTCCTCTGGTGTAAGGTGTAATGTTCTCATTAACTGGTTGCTGCACCTCCTATTTGAAAATGTTTGGAGTTCTAAATTACCTCGAGATTGTGGTGAACCGTTGCGGAATGACTGCATCGCTTTATTTCAACAACTATGCAAAAATAAATAGCTTTTTAAAAATGAAAAAGATCTCGGGCATTTACTGATCTGCAGTTAATCTGTTTGCATCCAAAAAAAGTCTGGCATCAAACTACTGCAAATACAGGGAATAAAAACGTATCATGGAAATCCTCATTGACCCTGTGCATTGTATATTTTTTATTAGGTTCTTAATGGCTACTGTCAAAATAGACACCTGTGAGTCAGAGCTATTTTTTTTTAATGGCTTCCCCCTTGCACTAAGAAAGAAATCTGTTTGTCACTTCCTGTTGTTGAAAACCAGTATGAACTCCCATTTTCGAAGGCCAGCATTTTGCTACAGTTTGAATAGATTCCTTTTTCTCTGGGCTTAAGCCCAGACACTTAAGACTTGTTTATCTGAAAAATATCCTAACAAGAACTTCCACCCTTAGAACTCCATTATTAAATATTTTAGTGCTCTGTCAGTGAAACATTAAGAGGTTTGTTTGCCTTAAGTTTGTAGTATCTAGTTCCCTGGATCCCATTTTTCACAGCTTAAAATTAAATCCATTATTTGTTAGTTTGTATCCAATGAACAGCTTTGCAGTGCCCTCCCTTTAGGTGTGACAAATCGGGATAAAAGAAGGCTGACTTGAGCTTCAGTGGGTAACAGATGCCCTGCACTTTATACCTGCTTGCACTGAACACATGAACGGGCTGAAGTTTCACAGAGGGTTTTGTTTTGCAAAGCTACCATCAGCAGTTCAAAAACCTGAGGGCTCAAAGTGGATTTTTGTATCCCTCATAAGATCTGTATGATTCGGTCTTTAATGTGCTTTGTGTGCTTTCGAGTTTGCATGTCATGGATCGGAGTTTGGTCTTGTGCCTGCTCCCGTTGAAATCAGTCCGAAAATACTGGAATTTTATGTTGCTCTAACGTGCTATCAGGGCATCAACAAAGTATTCCCTACTTAGCAGAAAACAATGTGGGATCTCTCAGCAATTTCCTGCAGACAGAAGAAGCTTTCATTATCCTGAATTTAGTCTTTCATTCCAATAAAAAAATTACCCCTGCCATGATAAACAGCTCACGTAAGACATCAGAGGGAGTTGTCAACCGTATGTGGTACGTGAACCAAGCTGTATGTCCTGGTAACAAGCAGGAACACTGTTCAGTTGTTGATCCGTGGGGATGCAAGGGGGAATTTGCGTTCTGTGCTCAGCCCAGGGCTGTGTGCTGCTGCCGGGGGGCAGGGTAGCGTTGCTGTTGCTACTGGAAGCATCGGGGATGCTTCGGCCCCGGTGTTTTGGCACAGGCAGCGCAGTTCCCTGGCTGAGAGCGGCAGCGCTCTCGCATCGGAGCCGTAGGGCTGACAAACAGATTTTTGGCTGCGTTTCCTGCCCTTTTCGCCGCCAGACGGTCCCTGTTCGTGGATCCTGCTGGTGCTCGCATCCGCGGACACCGAATCTTCTACGTCCGTCCTGCCGCGGGCGGGCCGGGACGCAGCTCCGGGGCGGGGGCGTCTAGACGGGCTTGGGCAGCCGTCTGCGGTGGCAGGGGCGGGGAGGACGGGGCGGGCAGCCGAGGGTCCCCCCGAGCCCCCCCAGAGTCCCCTCCAGGCTCCCCCCGGGGTCCCCTCCGCGCCCTCCTCCCCGCGCCCGGCGGCGCTCCCGCCTCGCAAGCCCCGCCCCCCATCACCGCAGACGGCCAATGGGGAAGGGCGCTGGCGCGGAGGCCCCGCCCCCCCACCCCGCGGGCGGCCAATGGGGAAGGGCGCGGGCGCGGCGGCCCCGCCCCCGGCGGGTTACCTCAGGCGGCGCGGCGCGGCAGAGTGCGGAGCTGCCGTCGGGCATGGCCACGGTGCGGGAGAAGGCGGCGGCGCTGAGCCTCGGCGCGGTCTGCAGCCCCGCCGCCAGGCCGCCGGGTACGGGCAGGAGGGGCGGCGGGGCGGGGAGCGGGTCTGCCCTCAGCCTGGGCTCGGTGGGGACAGCCGGCCAGGCGGGGCCGTCCCGTCCCGCAGCGGACGCGGGGCTCTGCGCCTGGCCCCGGCCCGCCCGGAGCTCCGTGCCGGTGCCTGTCCCCGCTGCGCAGAGCTTCCAAAGCTGGGCGCTCTCCGCTGCCGGCGGAGGGAGGTGTTTCTGTCCGGGAGGCCCCGTCCGGGCGTGCGGGGCCCGGCGGGGAGCGCCGGGGGTCGGAGCAGCTGCCCCTGGCCTGGAAGCGGGGCGAGCAGCAGGTGGCTGGTAAAGCAGCGAGAAGGGAAGGGCCGGAGCTCGCTTGTCGGGAGCGGTTTCTGCTTTTTCTTCCCCACCCCGAGCACCTAAACTTTGCGAAACCTTGTCACCTGAGCGCCGTGTTTAACAGCACTTCCCCCAAAAAAAGGTTTTGGGGGCGTCTTAAAGGCCGAGGTGATAAAGCAGTGATTAACAGTGGAATTATTGCAGGTAGTATGCATTTATCTTTATTTTTGGCAAGAGAAGCAGTGTTGCTGTATGTATGTTTGGTGGTATTGGGTTTGTTTGGGGTTGGTTTTTTTCCCCCCTTCCAAACAGGCTGGTCAGCGATCAAAATGTAGGGCTGGAAGGAAATTCTGTGTCCTGCTCTGTTTGCTCTGCCTGCCTGAAGGTGTCACCAGGTTAAAGTGTCAGAAATTGTGTGCTTTGCCTGTCTTGCATTTTCAGAGCTTTGGAAGCTGGAGCTTCTGGGAGGTTTCTGCCTAGTCTGGTTCAGTGCCTCGTATTAAAAAGCTTTTTTTTTTTTTTCCTGGTATAAATCTCTTCAGAAAACAGGTGCCTATTTGATAACTGCTCTGAAGAGAACTGCTGTCCTTTGCAACAGTGTTAGTATGTTCAAATACTATGGTATTATTTTTTTTATTTGTCCCCCAGTCTTCACTGCCCCCTAATTTCTCTCCCTCCCCACCCGTCAACTTGCTAATTTCTGGGCTCTCTAGTAGATAGAGATCAGATGAAAATTCTGGTGCCCAAAATTGGAACGCAGTTCTCTCATGCCACTTCAGACCAAATGGGAAAAATCTCTTGCATCTCTGTGGAAAATGTTCATGGTAATATGTTCCAGACTGAGTTGCATGTTGTTTTTTTTTAAACACTGCATGACACTGTTAATTCATTTGGTTTGAGGTCTGTCATAACCCCAGATGACTTTCTGTAGGATTGCTGCCAATTCCTCATTCCATGTTTTGTCCTTCAGCATTTGATTTTCTCTCCTCTTCCTCTTCTTTCTGTCTTAATAAATTATTCATCCGATTTACTGAGAAATGTATTTTCTAATTCTAGCTTCTCTAGTGGCTGCAACTCTTCCCAGACAACTGCCACCTGCAAATTTTATAAGTATATTCTGTATTTTTAAATCCTTGTGGAGTCAGAGTCTAGCCTCTGGGCAAACTGTTAGTTGTTAGCATACTATTCTTAATCAGATTGGTAAATGAGTAAGAGTTCAGTGCTTTTATTGGGGGATGGAAGGCTGGTTGGCTCAAGGAAGTGGCGTTGAGTACACAGAGCTTAGATCTCCTTTGGATTTGTGGTGGTAGAAGGCTGTTCCATGGGCTAAGTGCCAAGTGAGTGGTTTCTTAAGAGAATTCTTGATCTTGTTAGTGATATGCTAAGCACTGATATTAGGTAGTTTGTGTGTATGTGCAATCTGTTAGGAAAGATTGTTGTTAAGTCTCTTCATCCCTGTCCCCTGCTCAGCTGCACAGTGTGTCTGTGAGGAACTGGGGTTTACAAGTGCACACAGCTTTTGGTTGTGAGAACATGTGTGCTCAGGAGTAGGTTCTGCTTTAGGTGATGGAGGAGCATGCAAAAGGATCTTGCCACAAAAGGACAGATTGAAAAAGTAGGAACTCCTGGTGGCAAAGCTTCAGGCTAGTGTAACCAGAGCAACCACCAGAGTGAGATGCATGGGTACAAGGCAGGCAGGCTTGCTGAGAAAGTAACAAAATGTGAATTCATGAGCGACCCACGCCAAACTGCAAGTCTCAAAGATGTTTAAACCCTCGCAAGATTCATGAAAGCTAGTAGCCAGAAAGGGGGCAGTTCTTTTCTAATTGCCGCATGAATTCAGTCTTTATGCCTTCTGTGTTCTTAGGCTTCAGTCTGGCACAGAAACCATTTGGAGCAACATACGTCTGGAGCAGCATTATCAATGCACTTCAAACTCAAGTGGAAGTGAAAAAGCGTCGCCAGAACCTGAAGTGCTATCATGACTGTTTTATTGGCTCAGATGCAGTGGACGTGGTCTTTGCCCATCTTCTTCAGAACAAGTATTTTGGGGATGTTGATATTTCCCGTGCTAAAATAGTGCGGGTGTGTCAAGCACTGATGGATTACAAAGTATTTGAGGCTGTTTCAACTCGGGTCTTTGGAAAAGACAAACGGTCTGCATTTGAAGACAGCAGCAGCAGCCTCTACAGATTCACAAATGTCTCGAACCAAGCTGAATTTGATAAAGATTATCAGCAGTGTACACCACAAAGGTTAGTCCATCATGGAATGTGAAGATAAGAAGTTTTTAACAATCAGAAAATGTTAGGTGTTCTGGGGGAGAGAAGGGAAAACTCTTGTACAATTACAGGACCTGAGGGGGGGAAAAAAGTAGATATTGTGGCAATGTTTGTGGGTGGAAGATAGGGAGGAAACTGCAATTGGAAGGGAGTAAATAATTCAGCCTGCATAGTTACTTGCTCTGTGTGCCTGTTACCATACCACCTTGGGGGAGGAGGGCAGAAGGGTGGAAATTAAATGCATTGCAGATACTGATCTGTTGGGCTCTAAACCACTATAACCAGCTGGAATTCAGTTGCATCAAATAGGAGAATGCAAAGGAGCAATCTTTAGTCACTGCACACCTAGCTCTGGCATGAGACAGGAAGCCATACAGTCTTTAAAGAAAAAAAACGGGTAAAAATTGGGGGTTTTATAATCTTAGCTTTACTACACTTCAAATTTAGCCTTTTGAAATGTTTTCAACTGTTCTTCATGCATGTATGGCTGGTTCTTAGGCTAGGCAGCAGACTCTTATGCTGTTGTACTATTGCATTCCATTGGAGAACTTGAGGAAAGTGCAATGGTGAGGTTTTGTTTCCCTGTCTCTTTAGGAGAAAGCAAAGAAAATCAAGTGTTCATCTTTGAAAATACTCCTACAGAAACTATGTTCATGTAGTTATGGCAATATAGTTACTGCAGTAGTTCTAGCAAGACATGCTTCTGAAAATGACAAATAGTATTGAGCTAAAAAGAAAACACCTGCTATGATTGAAGTGTTTGTGAGCAGCAAATGTGAAAGTAAAAGCATCAACCCAACTGATGTGAAAACTCTGGAAGCAGATACTAAAAATGGATAGTTCCTTGGTCTTGCTTCTCTCTCTTCTCCCCTGACTAGCTCTTGTTCTGTGCTCAAGCAAACTGTCCCAAGCCTTTATTTGGAAAGGGGAAGATTAACGGCAAATAAAAAATACTTTAATCAGATGTGATATTTAAAAATATATTAATCACAAGGGCTTTTAAAGCAACACTTAGTATATATCAGACAAACAGTCATGAAACGAGGTTATTCATATTCTATTAGTGTAGAACTAAGGTGTTTTTCTTCTGGGCAGGGCACAGATCCATTGGATTATGTTTCTTCATTTAGAGAAAGGAACAAATCTCTTGTTAGGAACAGCTTGTCACATACACAGATACATAGATAACGGACTTCAAAAGGATTTTGCAATGCCTTAAACAAAAGTTATAGAAATTGCAATTAAATATGCTTGGAGAAATAGTAATTTTATGGCTGGAGTTATGCTAGCTGCTTGATAACATAGGAAAGCAGGTATGAGAAGAAACAGCTATCACAGAACTGGTGATGGGTTTCTGAAGCCTTCCACTAGTTGATGGCAGGAGCAACCCTCATAAGTTTAGTAGTGGTGTTGCTGTGGGGCAGCCACCTGCTAGGCTTTTCAAGAATAGCTCCTAATTTTTGTCCTCGCTTGGCCATTAGGAATACTGCCTTAAGACTCTGGAGGTTCTGAGGCAGGATTTTTTTTGCTTTTTAAAAAAGTAATTTCCCCTCATTAACGATCTTCTCTGTGGTAATTGAGGTAACTTGCGAATGCTGGCTGGGACAAGTTCCAAGAGAGGAACTATGCACTTGTGCACAACTGTTGCACATGTATAATTCTTTAGGTGTTGCATGTTATTCTGTGTGACTTGCCTAGAGGAAGTGTCAGGGGGAGCAGGAGAGAAGGTATTTATATGGAGAAAATATTTTTTAAATCTTAGTTACCCATATCTAAATGTTGTTACACAATATACTTGATTTTCCATATATATGTATACCTATATATATAAAAATATATAAACTGTTTTTTAATCTCAGACATGAGAAGAGCATGTTATTTCACTCTACTCCTGTCAAACCAGAAAGCTTGGAGGATCTCTGGGAAAACCTGAGTTTAAGGCCTGCAAATACCCCTCGAGTAAACATCTCAGACAGTTTGTCCCGCCAAGGTAAGCCAAATAACATTGGTGGGAGAGGGAAGCTAATAACTTCTGGACTGGAAAGGCTGATGCCTTGGATTGGAGACAGAGTCAAACTGACTCTGATAGTATTTTGTTTTGAACGCCATATCATGACAAAGGCTAGCTTTATTTCATGGAATGGTTTGGGTTGGAAGGAACCTTTAAAGGTCTTCTAATCCATGCCCCTGCAGTGAGCAGGGGCATCTTCAACTAGCCCTGTCCAAACTGACCCTGAATGTTTCCAGGGGTGAGGCTTCTTACCATTTCTCTGGGGAACTTGTTACAATGTTTCACCACCTTCTTTGCAAAACATTTCTTCCATCGGTTTAGTCTGAATCTACCCTTTTTTAGTTTGTATTGCCCCTTGTCCCATCCCTACTAGTCCTGCTAAAAAGCCTGTCCCCATCTTTCCTTCAGGCCCCTTTTAGGTATTCAAAGGCCACTATAAGGTCTCCCTGGAGCCTTCTCTTCTCCAGGCTAAACAAATCCAGCTCTCTCAGCCTTCCTTCACAGGAGAAGTGTTCCATCCCTATGATCATTTTTGTGGCCCTCCTCTGGACCCTCTCCAACAGGCCCATGTGTTTCCTGTGCTGAGAGCTCCAGAGCTGGATGGTGGGGTCTCATCAGAGCAGAGGGGCAGAATCACCTTGACCTGCTGGCCATAATTCTTTCAATTTAGCCTAATATACAGCTTGCTTTTCTGTTTTTATTTCATCAGACAGAACCCATTGGCTCTAGTTGAAATAAATCAATGTTGAACTTTGTGGAGAAGAACACACAATTGTATAGAGCTTGACTTGAGTTAGAAATATTCTTCATAATATTAAATTACCTGCACTACTACTGTGCTTGACTGGTCATGGTCTATAGTCTACTGTTAGCTAGAACTCTTCCCTAGCTTTTTAATTGTGTATCTGTAGCATTCGGTGCTCCTTCAGTGTTGTGACAGTGAAACTGTTCTTGGCTTCTTGGTCAGGCTAAACCATGATCTAATGTGTTTTCCCTTTGGTTAAAAATGCTGATTTATCCTAGAAGCTCTCAGAATTTGAGCCAGATCATAATTGTGGAGGCTGTGATAAGGATAGTGCCACTGTTACACTGTTTTTAGTCCCTTATCTAAACAAAGACTGCTTGCAAATTAGAGCACAAAGAATGTAAGGCACTTCAGACTTGTCCAAAAAGCAGTCCTCCAACACCTGTAGTTAACTAAACAAATCTCTCTTCTTTTGCAGTGATAAAATACACTTAGAGCTGTCAAGGTGACACTCTGCCTTATTTTTGTAAAATTCATGTTAGATTAGGACTGATGGCAGGACAGGCAATTGTCTTTTTCATAATTTCTCTTTTTGCACATGCTGAATTTCCACGTGCTTTGTGTATTCCACCCTTCCCAGTTATTAATGAAGTATGGCAAGAGCAAACAATTGCTCGTCTGCTGCAGCTTGTTG
The DNA here is from genome assembly GCF_020740795.1 of Apus apus. Taxonomy (NCBI): domain Eukaryota; kingdom Metazoa; phylum Chordata; class Aves; order Apodiformes; family Apodidae; genus Apus; species Apus apus. The sequence goes on from NC_067286.1 coordinate 8,051,789, forward strand.
ACCTTCCACTGCTGGAGTCTTTACTTGAGCGCCAAGAGATCAGACCTCAGCTTCCACAGCCAAGGAGGGGCACTGGATATGTCATCACAAGTAACTACCTGGACAGGGAGATTCTCAAGGCTTTCAGTGACTCACAGTAAGTATTCATCACTCACCTCTGCAGCTTTTACACACCTTCTGTTTTCAGTACTGTAAAAAGGAGGATGTGAGGAGGCACTTTTCTCTGTTAGATCTGATTGGTAAATAGCAATTGCTAAGCTCTAAACCAGAAGATGAGAGAGCTTCTGCTGAACACTGGAAGAGACTTTGAATGCAATTATGGTATTTGATAGTACTCAGAGTGGAAATTGCTGCATTGAGGGAAGAACAGAGCATTTTGCTATCATGACATTTTTTTCTTTAAAATGACCTGTGAGAAAACAGGTTAGTTTCTCCACCATATTAAAAAAGCCAAGAATGCTGAGAATGAAACTATACAAATACAGTAAAAAAACAGTCTGAAAAACTTTTACCAATCTAATTCAGATCAAAGTTCATGTTTCTGTTTATCCAGCAATCGTTATGCCCTTGACTAACAGTAGAGGACATCACTAACTTTAGGTTTAACTGCTTGTGACTGTTTACCTGTCTGGGTTACTAATTCTTAATCTTGATTAAATACATAACAAAGAGGTATATGGCAATGATCTAACTGAGAGTGTCAGGAAAAGTATTTTGGTGTGTATGTGTGTCAATTTCTAATGTATTTAAGTACCTACACATGCAGTGAGAAACCAGTTTACCTATTTTCTGTGAAAAACTATGCAAGTAACTCTGAAAGGCATCAATAAGTAATGCTATAAAGTTAATCTACTCTGTCTTGCAGAACAGATGAATGGCTCTCAGCAGCAATAGATTGCTTGGAATATCTTCCAGATTATATGGTGGTAGATATTAGCAGGAACTTGCCTGATCAACCGGATAAAGCAGACACATGGAAGCTACTGCTGTTTGAAAATATTGGTAGATACTATGGCCAAAAAAAGGAGCCACTGTTAAGCCATGCATCTGAAATTCATTCAGGAATTGCAGAACTATTAGGTAAGTAAACTAAAGCTCTGTTCCTGAGCTTGTCTGAGATATGTGCTGATGATAAACAGTATTTACTGCAGCAGCCAAGCTTAACCGTTGACTTCTGCAAGTTGTTTTTTTAGTTTCTAGTGATGGTGACTGTGCTTTGAAATGTTGGTCCTGACCCTCTGCAGTTCAGTAGCTTGTGTTCAGGTCTGTGTAGAATGGCTGTGAAACTGGAGTGCTATAACTTGGTAGTAGTTGGCATCTGTGGAAATTAAATATCTATGAGAAATTAAATATAAATATGACCTAATAAGCATTTAGGCTGTAAGATCTGAAGTGAGAGCTCTGGGGATGCTTTGTGTCCCATTCAGAACTCTCCCCTCCTGTCCATAGAAATGTGCATGTCTTAAAATGCTGTCTAAACATAAAACTTAGAAAGCTTTTGATGTTTTAGTCATCAATTAACATATCATTCCTATTCCTCCTTACTTTTCATCCTTCTCTGCCTTGGTTATTCTTATTATTCCATGTCAGTAGGAGTATTTTGCATTTATATCCTAGTCTTCCTCCCTGCAAGATAGAGGGAAGTTACTAGTACAATCTATCTCATGTAACTCACTCTCACATCTAAGAGGGGTACTCTGCATAGTAAGGCCACTTAAATGGAAACTTAGCAAAGCTCTTCAAAATGGTTTGCAATTAATTCATCAAGCCAACCCATTTATCTAGGACATATTCCTCGTTTATTGGGAGATCTCTATTTCTGCAATAAGAGGTCATTCATTCTCTTAACAAAACAGTTTTCCTTTTTCAGTATTTCACATTCCATTCAAGATGGCTGAACTGTAATTGAGCTTAATTGAAAGTGAGTTTTCTTAAATATCAGGCTAAAAGCCTGGGTGTGGGCTGTTCTTAGATTGTATGCAAAAAGCTCTCATCAGCCTGTGAGAAATTTTTGTGAGAAATTAATTGCTTTGTTTGACCAGTTCTATTTAGAGAGATGAGCTGCTCTTCAGTGACTAACTTAGATGTTTTATTGTAATGTTTAAATAAATATGGTAATAGGTATCTTTATCTTTCCTCAGTGAATGGGAAGATGGAACAATCTTTAGAAGCTGTTCAACTCTATTTGAAACTTCTAGACAGCCAAGTGAGGGAGGAGTTCAGAAGACTGCTGTACTTTATGGCTATTGCAGCCCATAATTCTGAGCTCAAACTACAGAAGGAGGTAAATGTACATACCTAACTTTACACTCACTGAAATCTAGATATCCCAGGTACTGGTCAGAAAACACACTTTGTAGCTTAAATATGTGACTACAGGAAAAGCAGTGACTCTTGAAGAACAAAGGTGATGCCCTTCTTAAAGCAGGGAGACTAATTCTCCTCTTCTGGTCATTATTTCACACTATTCTTTAGAGTGACAACAGGATGGTTGTGAAAAGAACATTCTCTAAAGCTATTATCAACAACAAAACCTTATCCAGAGGGAAAACTGACCTCCTGATCTTGTTCCTTGTGGATCACCAAAGAGATGTGTTAAAAGTAAGTACTAGAAAATGACTAGGTCTTTGTTATCTTGCACGCTTAGGCAGAATTGCCTTTTTCTAAGCTGCTGTTTGATTTTCTTCTCTTTCTGTTCAAGATCCCAGGGACACTGCATAAAATGGTCAGCGATAAACTGTTGGCTTTGCAGAAAGGCCAAGATCCCAGCAAGATAATAGGTAACAGTTTAAATGGAAGTTTTATTCCTGTCATGGACCCAGATAAGAAATAGAGGGGGCTGAGATGATGCAGAAAGACTTGCTGTTACAATTACTAATTTGACTCTCAAGGAGGATGGGCCTGTAGAATCTCGAGGGTTGTTGGCTGTGGTGTTAACTGTCTGAATGTCTGCTGTTTCCTTGCAGGCTATACCTTCTGCCAGAAACTTGATGAGAGAGAGTATCGCTCCAATACAGAGAAGACCACGAAAGATGAGCTCTTGTCTCTATTGAAAGCTATTGATGAAGATTCAAAGCTCTCTGACAAAGAGAGAAAGAGACTGCTAGGTCAGTTTCATAGTAGTAATCCAAGTATTTTCATGCAGTATTTTGGAGACAGAGTTACTAATATGTGTGTGTGACTTCAACTACAGATTACTTTATATACGCCAGCATTGAAAACACTAATATATTTGTAAATCTTTTGTATTTGTGTATCTAATAAAATTATTTTGTGGAAACGGATGGAATTTATATAGTTATTACTAAAGCCAAAGGTACTTAAATTTAGTCTGTACTTAAACTTTAGCTTGGCTCATTCTTAATTGCTGTAGGGCCAAAATAATCCTTTTTTCCCCCTCATCTAAAGCCAAGTCTATTGCCTCCTTCTCTTCAATGATCAAAATTACTGAGATAGGGAACACCTCTCTGTGGATGAGATCTCTGCCTTCTTTTGCTCCAGCACTGAATTTTATGCTGAATATTTTTTCTAGTTGGCCTTGCATTGTAGGAAATCTGTCCTGTAGCATTGATCTTTGACTTGCTGGGTAATGGCTAGAGCTGAAAAACATCTGCTTGATATTCCACTGTTTTTCCTCAAGCTTGCCAGCCAGCTCTACTGTGTGTGTATGTGAGAAATTACTGTGTTGTTTGAAGCTAAAATGAGACCATAGTGAGGAATTGCCAGGGAAGATTACTTTTTCCCAGCTGAAACTTACTCTGTACTCTGAACTCCCATTGATCCTTATAGAATGGTAAAGATATTCTGGATTTTTAAGTTAGTCTGGCTTTGGTAGCCACAGAACATACTGTTCAAGGCTAGTTATCTTCAGCTCTGCAGTGTTTTGCTCTGTAAGTCTTACTGATGTCACCAGCCCTCACTAGAAAAGAGCTGGAACTAATGAAAGGCCTTTGGGTTTTCTTATGGCTCTATATTTTACCTGTGTCTAGTTTACAGGTGTGCAACACAAGCAATTGCTAACAGGAAAATACATAGCATGATCAGAAATCTAGTTTTGACTCCTGTGGGGTTATCTTTGGGGTGATGCCAGCAGAAGTTCATCAGTTTACTGTTGCAATAAATCACTTCTTATTTTTCGAAATGCAGTGCTGGTAGAGCTCTGTTCTTTTATTTGGGGTTAAAAGCTAGTTTAATTGGGTTTAAAGGTAATTTAATCATGAGAGTAAAGTAGTAAGAACTGTTACAAACCCATGTGGTGAGCTGTTTTTTAAAACACAATCCTATTGAAGATACTGCTCTGTGATACATCACTAAGTAACTCTTCAGTCATTGCTGATGTCTGTTGCCACTGTGTGTTGCTCCTCCAGAGTACTTTCCTCTGAAAGTGAGATGCTGACTTGGTGTGCAGTAGGACAATGTATTGCTGTGTTCTGATGGGGGATGGAAGACAAAAGTAAAAGAGGCTTATTCTAGTCAGTTAGAAAGGACTTCTAAAAGATAATCAGTTCTTGAAAACTAATAGTATGGGGGAAGTGTAACCCTTTTTAGCAGTTATTTTTAGCACTTCGTCAAAAGCTCTCAGTTAAAACTATAAAAGTGCTTTCACAGAAAAGAAAATGTATTAACCCACACTTTAAAATGTGGGGGTGCAAAAGCAGCTTCTTGTTCTTAGAGTTTCTGATCATATTTTTCTTAAGTTAGTTGTGCTGTTGCCTCGGTTGCCTCTTCAGCAGGTGTGTCCTCCCTTCTGGACTTCTGTGTGCTGTCTGGGCTGACCTTGCTGTTAACTAGATGAGATTTCTGCCTGGAAAATGGGCTCCTGCCCCTGGGCATCGCCTGCTGGAGAACGAGTTCTGAGTTACAGATGCCTCTGCACTGTGTGAGTCACTGGGTTGGCTTTGGGGCCAAACTTCGCATTCAGGCTACCGAAAAGCTGCCCGCAGAGAAGAACCAGGGGGGGAGAGATGTTGGGGATTGTTCACTGGTGGGTACGAGGCAGGGACAGTGTGGCCTTTCCTCTGCTCGGGGCTGGAGGAGCTCAGCTAGCAGTGCCCAAGCTGGGACCGAAGGGACGGGCGGTCACTGCGAGCTGGGCAGGGCGCAGCCCCGCCGGGCAGCCCTGCCTTCTGCCCTCTCGCTTGCCGGCCCTTGCTGGGGGGGTTTTCACCCACCTCAGCACCTACTTCAGGGGCGAGGTGGAGGCTGGTTGGGTGCAGCTCTTGCCGTGGCACAGCTGGAGGGAGCTGCTCCTCCCCCTCTCCGCGAAAGCACCCAGGAGCTGCTGCCCCCCCCCCCCCCCCCCAAACCCATTCATCTCACCCCTCTGGGCCCGTGTTTTTTTTTGGGGGGGGGCTAAAACCCCGGCACTCGCTTCCCCCGAGCAGCCGCCGGGGCTCCCGGCCCCGCCCCAGCCCGGGCGGGCCGCAAAGGCCGCTCCGGCCCGGCCCTCCCGGCCCTGCGCGGGAGCTGCCGCGGCCCGGCCTGCCCCGCCCGCCCGGCACCGCCGGGCTCCGCGCCTGCTGCTCCCGGCGGCGGTAAGAACGGGCGGTGCGGGGAGGCCGCGGCGGCTGCGTGGGCCTGGGGTGGCGGGAAGGCCGGGGAGCGGGTCTCCGGCCGGCGGGGCTGCCGGGGGCGGCGGGCGGGACCCGTTTGCTGCGGAGGGCGGGCGGGGTTGGGAGCGGGCCGTGGCAGCCCCCGCTCCTGTGCCGCACAGCCTCCCTCCCTCCCTCCCTCCCGCCTGCGCTGCGGGGGCTCGTTTTCCCTCTGGCCCCGTTTCTGAGGCTCGGTGACATCTGTGCCCGGAGCTGCCGCCGCCCCGGCTGGGCCGCGGCGGGGAAGGCGCCGGGAAACTTCGGGAGCCGCGCGGGAGGCTGCAGGGAAACGGGTGCCCGCGCCGGGGAGGGTGCGGGATGGAACAGGAACCCGGGTGGGTTTGTTCCAGTAATACCTGGTGCGCTGCCTTTTGGTGGGCCCTGCTTGGCGGGCTTGGGACTTTCGGGGGCCGTGGGCAGGAGCAGCAGCCGTTCTGAGCATCCCTTGCGGTTCGGAAGAGGGAGGGAGGACGGGCCGGAGCCTCCCGGCTCGGAGCTGGGTGTGACGCTGAGGGGAAGCAGGTTTTGATGTGGTTAGGTGGACGGAGGGAAGGTGGAGGAAAGGGGGATTGTCAGGTCCTGCCTCACGCAGAGCGCTGGGGCCCTACCCGCAGCCAGGAGGAACTTGTGTGCGCTCCACAGAGGCACGCTGGAGTTTATCCAGTGCCGATGTGCATCAGGCTGCTTGAGGAGCTTTGATGAAAAGAACCTGTGGAAGATACCTTGTTTAGGTTTTAATTTGTGGTGCTCTCTCTTGCACTTCTTGTCTTTATTACAAACAAATCGAAGGAAAGTGCCGAGGAGTAGAGTTTGTTCTGTTAGGAGTCACATCTGCTTCTGTGAAAAGATGATCATCGTGCTTTTGGAAGAGGTATTGTCAAGCTTATTTACCCAGTGGAAAGAGGATTTGTTCTAGATGTGTTCTCGCAAATAATAGCAGTAATCCAGCAGAAAAAGAGTGGACTGTTGCAAACTAAACAACGACACCAAGTGTGCCTGTTTGCCTCATCTGCTGAACAGCCATTTGGTGGCATGGCCCATGAGTTCTCATATCCACTTTCCACAGCTGAAATTGGGCTCTTTTTTTATAACAAATAGTATTTAAATGAAATGTAAAGTTTGTTTTGAGACTGTCGCTCTTAATCTGCCATTTTGTGGAAAACCATGCTCAAGTATCTAGTCTGCATGGTAGGAATGATGGCCTGGTGGGCAAAGGTGAGGGTAGTAATCACGAGACTGATTATCTAGGCCTTGTCATTTATCTTCTGTGCATCCTCAAGCAACTAAACTCACACCTCAGTTTCCTCTCTGCAAGTGAGATATATTATAATATTTTCCTAGTTTTCTGAGGCTGGCGAGGATGAAGCGCAGTGAGAGGTTGCGAGGCACTAGTAAGTGTCGTGTGCGTTAAAGACCTAAGTGGTCTTGGTTGGGTCCTCTTTGTGCTTTAGATTCTGACTTCAGGAGGCTGGTTTGTGGAAGAGAATGGATAGGAAGAACAACCGTTTAGTCTGGTTGAATGAATGTAGAATTGTAGAATGATAATGCTTTTATTCTAGCTAAATTCAACACGTTTTCCTCCTCCTCTATTAAACCAGCCCTGTCTTATCATTTCTATTGCAACTGTTGCTATGATCTTTATTATCTGCTTCCTTATTAACAGAGCTACTCATCCTCTTGCTGCCAGAGGGTTCGCAGTAACAGACCTTTAAACTGGAGATCCACCTCTCCTGGAGCATGTCACTGTTTTCCCACCAGTGGCTTCCCACTGGTTTCATGCTTGCCTGCTGATTGGGATGCTCTGTGTTACACCTAGCTAGAGGATGCCTCTGCTGTAGTTCAAGGGTGGCAATGTGACTGCAGCTCTGCACAGACTATCCCTTCCCTGTCCCTGCTGGGAATGTCTGTGTGTGTGGAAGGGGGAGATGACCAAGCATTTGGGGCAGGGACACCAGTGATTGTTCCAGCTAGAGGTGGGGGCTAATATATAGGTCTAACAACAACCTGTACTGATGTCTTTGTTTTCCTGTGTAATTTAGGCATGCTTTTTATGCTTTATTTTCTTTCCTAAAATAGAAATCACACAGTGCTGTGGAGAAGTGTTGCATGTTGCTGTGTATCTTGTGCATCTAGCAAGATCATGATCCTGAGTCATTGCTGTAGAACAAAACCATTTCTTAAATGCACTGAGCTTTCCAGCTGTCCTGGAAAACCACACTGATGCAATCAATTTAAGCTCTGATGGGGTGGGGTTTGGTATTACAGCAGTTGCACAAAAATAAAAGAATCTCAGTGCTGCAGATTGTATTTTGACTCTGTTGCTTCCTTATGCTGCATGCTCTTTAATGCTGTAGGTATTTTTTACTAGTAGCTGTGAGGTGCCTCTGGAGGCTGTATCTCTTGCTGAGAGTTTGTTCCTTTCAAATTTTGAAAGTGGGGATGATGGGATACTAGGTGAAAGAGGGAGTTGTTGTTTTTCCAGGACTTTTATTTTTTTAAAAGGCAGACTCAGGAATTCCTGATTTCTTACTTTAGAGAACATCCAGGTTATTTAATTGAGTGAGGCATCAAATGCTCTCTAGTAGATTTTTGTAAAATTGGAGTCTGAATGGTAGCTTGCTGCATGATAGAAAGTTTTCAGTGGTAGGATATGTAAATCATGTTCCTCAGAGGGAAACCTGAATATGATAACGAACGTGGGACATGCTCTTCTAATGGTCATTTTTGCAGTGTAACTTTGGGTACACTGCAGATATCTGTGATCTAATATAAATATGAATTAATATCTAATGTTTCATAAACTTATATTACAGATACCATGTACTTTATTGTGTTAATTGTGGGGGGGGTTTAAATAATCCTGATGTTTTATGCATAAATCATGACTTTCGCATGGAATGATAATATGGGAGTAGAATATTATATTCATTTCTCTCTAGTCCTTTTTTTGCTTCTTATTGCATTTGGATGGCTGAGAGTGAAAACTTTTAAGTTCTGAGCAGTTGCTCAGAGTTCAGCAGTACATTATGTTCAGAAAGCTTGATTGTGTCTTGGGGAAATGTCTTGTTTCTTGGTGTAAAACGTGTATAATACTATTCCAAAGGTGTTTTTCACTGCTCTCTCATAAGCAATGCTAAGAAAGCAAATTAAATAAATTTTTCTTTCTCCTCTGTGTGGATTATGGTGAGAGAACAGTTTCAGATTTTTGAGAACTTACTAGGAATGCAGACTGAGTAAATGGTAGCTGTGTTGAAAGCATCCCATTTCATGTGAGATGGAAAGTGAGTCACTGAATCCAGATCCCCTGCCATTATGGCAATGACATCCTGTAATTCCTTATATGATTCCTTTTATTCTTACTTATTTCTTAATGAGGGCAATTCCTGGTGATGTTTTCCCACTCATCCATGTTAAAAACTTCCCTTCTTCATCTTTTTCCTTTTCCTGAAAAGAACTGACTGAAAATGTCTCAGAATCCTGACAAGCCACATTCAAGTGAAGAAAAGTTGAGTGGTTTGGAGGATGATCAAGAGGAGAGCTTGGACAACCTGGATCAGTCTATCAGAAAAAGAATACGACAGAGTGCTCCAGGGTCACACAGAGAGAACACACCAAAGTGTAAGCAAAACTGCTTTATTTAAAAAAGAAAGAAGTAAATTCTCTGGGTTTTTTTGGTGGAGGCAGTCATGGCATTTTGTAGCATTCTGTGCAAGTTTGTCTGTTTTGCGATTAAATATTGTGTGACTCCTGACCATTTGCCTTGAAACTGTAATTTCTGCACATTTTGGAATGACAGAATGGTTCGGGTTGGAAGGGACTTTAAAGGTCATCTAATTCAGTGCCTCTGCAGGGAGCAGGAACATCTTCAACCAGATCAGGTGGTTTGGAGCCCTGTACATCCTGACCTTGAAAGTTCGCAGGGGCTTCTACCACCTTACTGGGCAACCTGTTCTAGTGTTTCACTATCTTCATTGTAAAAAATGTCTTCATCTGTCTAGTCTGAATCTACCTTTTTTTAGTTTAAAACTGTCACCCCTTGTCCTGTTGCAACAGACCCTGCTAAAAAGTCTTAAGGCCACAACAAGGTCTCTCTTGAGCTTTATCTTCTTCTCCAGGCTAAACAACCCCAACTCTTAGCCTGTCCTCGTAGGAGGTTGTTCCCCTCACCCTCCTGGCCACACTTCTGATGCAGCCCAGGATTCAGTTGGCCTTCTGGGCTGTGAGTGCACATTACTACCTCATTTTGGTTTAGTGCTTAATTGTTTACAATAACCATGTTGCTCTAAGCCACATGTATCTTAGGTAGCTTTGTGTGGCTGCACTCATGGAAAAAGTGCTACCCAGTATATTCTAGGTAAACTGTTGCTGCTGTTTGCATTATCAGCTGAACCTTCTGGATTGTTGCAGCCTCTGTTTCTGCTGCAGGGCAAGGAAGGCTATTATCTACAAAGCAATGTCCTGTCACCCCCCTCCCAATACAGATGGAAAGTTGTAAATTTATTCCTAATACTATTTCTAGTGTCAAGCAGGACTGTGTATTTTAAGTTTATGCCTAGGACATATTTTTTCTTTGTCGTTCTGCTTTCAACATATGAGAAGCTGGATGCAAGATGGTTACCAGTTATTTCTGGCAAATCTATAGACAAACCAAGGGGAAGTTTTCTGGTCCCAAGAATTGAACTCAAAGAGGCAGAATTCCTCAGATAACTAGTTCCAAATTTCTGTAGAGTGTCTCAGTGTGTAACTTTATATTTGTTGTGTTCTTTTTATGTTTTAATAGGGTTCACTATTACTTGAGGTTTAATGGTGTGTTTAGTGTCATGCTACACAATGTGTTCTGAGGGAGTTTATGTTCTTACATCTTGCAGGTTGCCTGATAGGAAATGTGCTGTATGTATGGAGAGAGGCTGGGAACACATGAAAGTAAAATGCATAGGACAGTCTCCACAGAGAAGTCATTGGTGTCAAGCCCTCCCCTCTTGTAAGGGAGCAGATATAAGAATGAAGTAACATGATTTGAGAGCATTCTTTGGTAAATGAAAGTCTTAGCTCTTACTGCATCCACTTCGAGGTGAAGTCATTTGGCAGGTGGACAAGAGCACTCTCGTTCAGCTCAGCTTTGTTGTCCTGCTTGTTCTTCTCAGAAGATCAGTCCTTGCTGTGTTCCCAGACTAACTGTGCAAGATTAAGCTCCAAGGAGAAGGAAATAAGGATTTAGGAGCACTGCACAAAAGAGCAAAATATTAAAGAAAAATTAGCACATTGGAACCATACTGTATACACTTAGAACAGCTTTGAAAGGCAGACAAGTGACGGACAGTTACTTTTAAAGGAGCTTTTCTGTGTTACTAGCTTAAGTCCAATCAAACCGGATTATCCAATGAGGCAGACATGATAGTTTGCCTAAAATATATCTCAGTGAACCCAGCCTATGAAGGTCCCTGGTTGGTTTCTTGCATTTTGAGTATTAGTACACTGCTCCTATGCCCAGACTGTAGTTGAAGTGAATGAACCACAGAGAGGAATTGATCCATTAGGGCAATGCTGTTGTGGCTCTTTTTCCCCCTTCTGCTCTGCTAGAGATGAACCTTGCCAATCTTGTCTGCCTCATCTGAGGTGACTGATGATCAAGCTTCTCTTTTTTCTCAAATACCTGGACTGGAGAAGAGCTGTGATGTCTCTCCTAACTGTTTGGCAAGGCATTGCAGGGCACCCACATGCACTTTTTGCACTGGTGCTGGCACAGCTAGGAGGGATCTTTACCACAAAGAATCAGTGGCAACAGGTTTCAGTTGCCTTCAGTGGGGATGGAATTGCTCCCATAACCAGCACGGCCTGCACCCTTGGCACCTGCTCTGTCTTTATGTTGGCTTGTTTTTAGGGCTGTGACACTTCCTGCAGTACAGCAATGTATGTAGTGTCCCAGGAGGAGGTTATCTAGTCCAGAAAAATGAGAAGACACAATTCCCAGTGCATCCAGGAAGCAAATCAAGTTTTCTGAAGCTGTTCCTCTTCTTCCTTCTAGATTTTTATACTCAGTCCTTACTTTTGTCTCCTGCCTAATGAAAACTGGCCCGTTTTTTCAGGTTTGGTGTTTCCTCCTTCTTGCTTGTATTACTCCTGGCCCAGTTTGAAGTTGCTTGTCCATCCTTGTCAGTCCCAACTGCCTGCAAGAGGAAGAGGTCTTAGGCATTGGTGCTGGCTCTAGTTCTTGACATCCTTTGTCACTTGGACAGTGGCGTCTGGGGAAAAAAGAGCTTGGAGAAGTGCCAGTTGCACTGGGAGCAGTGAGAATAATTAGCCACTGGTATGTTATTGCTTAGTGTTAATGGTGGTTTGTTTGCCAACTGCTTTAGAGATGAAGTCACTTCCCTGAAGAGGATAAAATTGGAATGACAATCCAATGACAATCTGCACAATAACTGGGGAAACAGTGCAGTGAAAATGCTAATATTGTTAATGATTTCTTCCTACAGTATGGAGAAAGATGCTAAGATACTATTAACTAGTCGTGAAGGAGTCAGGTTTGAGAGGGTTTTTTTGGTTTTGTGGTTTTTTTTAAAGAGCTTGCTGGAAGTTGGAAGCCACTAACATATTGAGCCTAGAATATCAACTGAGGTTTACACCTCTGTTTTCCAAACCTGTGTCTTACACCATCTGGGAAAGCAAGGAGAGGAAAGAAGAATCTTCAGATGATACTATCTTTTAGCCCTCTATACTGTGAAGAGGGTGGAAAAGGTCCAAAAATACTAGCAGACTTCTTTTCCACAGACTTAAAGATAACTGTCTGACAGTATAATTTCTGTTGCAGCTAGTCCTCCTCGGCCTGTGTCAATAGAAGAACTGATGGAAGCTGCTAAGGGAGTAACCAACATGGCATTAGCACATGAAATTGTTGTTAATGGAGACTTTCAGATAAAACCAGCTGAATTACCAGAACACAGGTAAGATTGTTACCAAACAGATACATAAATTAAATTTGCATTTGTAGGGCTGCAGAACAGCTCTAGTGGGTCAGGTAAAGGCTGTGGCTTGTATCTTGTCTGGCAGTACCTGACACGAGATAGGAAAGAGCACAGGAAGAAGAATGTAAACGTGCAGTTCTGCTTCCTCAGAAATGTGGGTGCATGAAAGTTTAACCTCTTGGAGTAGCTGTTTGGGCATGTGTGGTGTGAACCCTGGTGTGGTGTGGCTTCTATCTGTGTCTCCTTGTCCCAGGAGCCTGTGACCACAGTGTTCTGAATACACATGTCTAGCTGCAGGTGCAGGTAGTACTCTTAGGATCTCTTCAGCTTTACACTGCCTGAGGGAATAAGAGGAGCTCTTGTAGCTTTTTTTTGAGCCTGATGTCAGTTTCTCCAGGGATTTTTTGGGAAGAAATTGCTACATTTTATTAGTTTAGTCTTTGCTTTTCTGTCTGACCTACAGTAATTCTATCCTCTGCTGAGAGGGGAGAGGGAGAACAGAAGAGTCTTTGATGTCTGTGGTGCTTATGAGCCATCATAGCTGACCCAGTCCTATTAACAGATGCTTCATCTGTGGTTCCTTTTTCTTCACACACAGAGAAATGTGACTGATAATGTGTCTCCTGGGTTAATTTTTGAAAATAGAATTGAAGAAACTTGGTCCATGTCGGAACCAGGGTTGTCTGTAGGTGTCTGTGTTTGAGAGAGAGACACCAGAGCACATTACCTTCACAGGTGCTGCAGGAGAACATGCTGCAGATAGCTCTTAGAAGACTGGCATTGGTTGCCCTCTATAGAATGTGGTCATACTGAGACAAAAGGTCTGGTGCCCATCTCCACCAAAGCAAGGTGATGGTGATTCCCCATAGCAGTAGTACTGAAGTTGCTTGGGACAAGAATTGTCCCTGACCGAAAAGGCAGTAATAGGAACAATCTCATCCCTTTTCACATGGACTGTTTCTGTCTTTCCAGCTCTGACAACAGCGTTTTATAGCAGTTTTATTAATGGCTGTGGACTGCTAAACAGTAGAAACCAAAGGTGTTCATGCTATTAAATACATTGAGCCTTGTGGGCCCAGCAGGAATTGCCTTGGAGTAAAGTTGGCTGGAATGGATGAGGGTCTTTGCTATACTTTGTTCACTTGTCTCAGCCTCTGAGTTGGTATGAAGCAGAACTGTGGCCCCCTTAAATGCTGAAGACAAGATTAACAACAAGATTAAACTGAGCTGGCAAAGCTCACTCTCCCCATGTTATGTTATCTTCTCCCAGCATCTTTTGGGGGAACTTCTGTCGGGTGTTTTCTGCTCAGCAGTTGATGGCTGAGAATAAACGAGTCATCTGAAGTCCCACAGTGAAGAGAGTGCTGCTGTGTTCAGTGTCCACTTCTGCTCTGTGCTCCTTCATGTGGACTTTTCATCTGAAAATGTGCTGTGATAGTGGATAACTTTTCTGCTATGTCTAAGCACCATCACATTGATCATAGCATTTTTCAGGGACAAAGGATTTTAGCATGTTTTCTTTTTTCTATCCTTTCTTCTCCCCCCACCTCCTTAAAAAAATCAGAAAAAGGAGGGAAAGAGCTGGGGACCTTAGCTGTACTTTGGAGAGCTGGATGCTTTTGCTCATGGATGCTTAGCAGTAGCTGTAGTTCTTCATCAGAGTGGCTGATTGTCATCTCTTCAGGTGATCACAGAAACAGATGTACTGCAGAGGTCACCTTACTCAGGTGTACGGGGCTTTATGATGGGCCAGCCCTGCTTCTGTACTAAGTCCCTGTATTTGGCTTTTGTGGAGAGTTTGTGTTCAGCTGTTACCACCAAGAAAAGCAAGAGCAGTCCTTCAGGCAAAAGCCTGAAGAGGGACTCTGGAATCCTCCTCAAATTAAATGTTCTCTGTGTATAGCTTAGAGTCCCCCAGGTTTGACTGTATGTGTAGATGAGTGGTTGGAGGAGAAGGTAGTTGTGGCTGCACTTCACTGTCAGTAGAGCACATCCCAGCTCTGGCTCCTCTGAGAGGGCCACAGGGCAGAACTGCCTCTGGGAGCTGCCTGAGCCTGGGCTGCACATGGAGGCAGAGCATGGGGAGTCTGGTGGTTGTCGTGGGTGTTTCCCTGTGTGTGGATGTGTGAGCATTGTGCCTCTTTGCTGTTGAAGTGAAAAGCTGATGTGAACAGGAGCCTGCCTGCCAAAGAGGGGTGACCTTCAGTATTTTGAATTAGGAACTGAAACAGTGGAATTCATTTATTTTTTTACACAAACTTAAGAGTAGCTTTTGTGTCAGTAATTGCCATATTTATGTGTTGATATGCAGAAGGTTTTTTGTGAGGGATGTTACTTCATTTCTGTTAGGTTTACTTACTGTGTTTTACTTGGTAGAATTGCATTTCCTTAGTGAGGCTTTTGACAGGAACAGCAATACTGGTCTTTTGAAGACAAGCTATAATTTTTGTGATTTCTTTTTTAATTTCGTCCAGTTGTTTACTTTAGAGGTAGCACATGATAGATACCTTCAAGGTTTTAATTTGTATCTGCCTTTGCTGGTGTGTAACCCTTTATTAGGATATAAGCCATTCAAAATCATGTCCAGTTTTTCTTGCTTTTCTAACTAACTTAAAATGACAGAGCTCTGTTAATTGTCATCTATTCAATATTAAATTATATTCATATTACTATGTGTGTTCTTCAGGAGCTGCAGGTTATCTGTATGAGGTGGTGCAGAGACAAGGTTCATGCTTTTTTAACTGCTCATATTTACCCACAGCTTAGAAAAAAAAGTAAGAGATATTGTGCATAAAGCTTTCTGGGATTGTCTGGAAGCTCAGCTAAAGGAAGATCCACCAACATATGACCATGCAATTAAACTATTGGGAGAAATTAAAGAGGTAAGATGATGTGATATCAAGGTAACTTACTGAATTTGTGTGGTTGCGTGGATATGAACAGGCAAAAGTAGTTAAGTTTGGCTTTTCCTAAAGGAGTCTCTTGATCTTTTTCATTACTGTATCATTATCTGTGAACATATGTAAGTTTTACAACCCCAGAGGAGAAATTTGGATGTTAAAATAAATGCAAAATCATACAAGATGAATAAAAGTTAAGTAATACTAGTTTCATAATTCCAAGTTTCTGTCATGTCATGACAGTAGTAAAAGTTATGGAATCAATGGGATGCCCCAGCACAGAGCTGAGAAAGCCAAGTACAACAGTCTTACATATGATCTGTACTACAGAGTATTTACCACTTAATAACTTCAGTCTGATACTGAATGAGGTGAAACATTTGGAGTTGGGGAATAGCTGGTTAAAAAAAAAAAAAAAAAGAGATTCCACTTGTAAATGGCAATTAGTTTAAATACAAAGTGGTTCAATAACTGTTTTGATCTGTGTAGTCTTTGATATGTAGAATTAATGTACTGTTAAAACCTTTCCATTTCAGAATCTCCTGTCTTTCTTGTTGCCTGGTCATACTAGACTGAGAAGCCAGATTACAGAAGTTCTTGATCTGGATTTGATAAAACAGGAGGCAGAAAATGAGGCCCTTGACATTTCTAAATTGGTTGAATTTGTTATTGGGATGATGGGGACTCTTTGTGCTCCAGTTCGAGATGAAGAAATTAAGAAACTTAAAGATATTCATGAAATAGTTCCTCTGTTCAGGTACTGAAATGGAATTTATTAGTCATGTTGAGACTCCCTTTTAGACGTGGTGAGGCTTTCCAGCAACCTGCAAATCTTTGTAGGAAAAAAAAGAGTGATAGGAGACGGATATAGTTGTGGGTGTGAAGGGGAGAGATGCTCCAGCAGTCTTAAAGCAGGACCCTTGACCCTCTTTTTTCTGGTGAACTGTAGTATTTGCCTGGCTCCTGCATGTCACTGAAGGACATTTTCTTAACTGCCAAATGCATGTAAGCCTGAAGATAACAGGTGAAGGGTCAGAATTTAATATAAAATAGCAGGAGGAAAAAAGCAAGCAGGAGCACAGGAAACAGGTATTCTTGTTTTCCAACTAGTTCTTCATTTCCTCCAGTCTGAGCTTTCTTTACCCCCTCCACCCCACTCCCTGGATAAAACCCTTTCAGTTCTAAGGGGAGTGCACATGCCACATCTGGGAGCACTGAGGCTTCTGCTCTGTCACCCTGCTCTCAGATTAAGTTCTTAAGAGTTAGAAGGCATTTCATTAACCTTGTTTTCTAATTTGATAAGCCTCCAAGAGTTCAGGATTGACTTGGAAGAAATATTGCCAGCAGGAATTAGGTTGCTCTGAAATTAAGGTGGTTTTGTTTTCAATTTTTTCTTATTTTTGTTTAATTATTTTTTCTTCTTGGCTCGGATGATTCACTTCCCACTGAGGTTGGCTTTAGAGGCTGCCAACAGTGATAGTGTGCAAGCTTGGAAATCCAGATGTCTTTTTAGGCATTCAACACATGGTATTGCATATCCTGGGAAGTATAACCTGTGGAGCTAGGAAACTTAATTCCATGGAGGCTTTTTTACACGAGAGCAGGTTTTATTTCCTACTTTGAAGAGGCACACACATGCATGTACACGCTTGCTCGAGCTTCCTCTCTGTCTCATTGTCTTAAATTGTTAAGCACCCTGTTAATGTTTCCCATGCATGTTTTTGCTCTTTCCTTAGATAATCTGTAATACATCTTGTAAAAAGTACCTCTTAAACATCTGCAGCCTTGAATAACTTTTTCTGTTTGTTTGTTTAGAGCCATTTTCTCTGTATTAGACCTAATGAAAATGGACATGGCAAACTTCGCTGTCAGTAGTATTAGGCCAAAATTAATGCAGCAGTCTGCTGAGTATGAAAGAAAGAAGTTTCAGGAGTTTCTTGAGAAACAGCCAAGTATGACTTTGTTCCTTTCTTTCTTCCCCTCTGACCTCCCAGTAAACTGCGTGCCTTTGCTTGTAGACCATGAAAAGAAATCAGATTATTTTATAAGTTCTACAATTCCTATGGTAAATGACAGCTTGTGCCCCAGAACTGTGGTTTGAAAAAATCTGCCAGAACAACAGTTCTGCACTTAGTACTCTGGAGTTTGGTTTCATTTCAAGATGGTGTAGGGCATAATTAGCTAGCATCATCTACCTCCTATTTCCTGTAGCTGTGTGGTTTAACTTTGTTTTAGATGGTCTGCTTAGTGCAATAAATGAAATGCATGTCAATAACTGATGTTGTGGGTATTAGCAGTAGTCGTTGATGATATTTGGCAATTAGTGGTAGAAAACTGTTGCTTTGAGAAGGAATTTTCTTAACAAGACATTTTTTTCCCTGCTCTTCCAGATTCTTTAGACCTTGTCACAAGGTGGTTGCAAGAAGCCGCAGATGATCTTGCAGAGCTGAGATGTAAAATGTTGCCTTCCCACAGTGGTGCTGATGGTGCTAGTGGTGGAGCTTCTGCCTTGTGCTCCACTGCTGTACAAAATCAGGCCTATCTGAAGCTCCTGAAGTGGGATCACGCAAACAGGCCTTTTCCAGAAGTGGGTATTTAACAGAGACGTTGGTTTCTGTGCTTGTTCTGCCTTTCTGTTTCTAGGATGTAAGAGAAGCTGTTTGGATTTGTGGCCTTGAAATAAGTACAATACTAAACACTTCTCTCTTGATTGAAGCTCTTGTGGCTCTTAGGTACTTCTTTTTCAGTACTGAAATTTACTTAGTTGGAAAAGAGGAGTTAATTATTTCCATGTGGCTCCTGATACTGGCCTGCTTGTGTTGCTCTTTTCTGTGTCTTTGTCTTAACTCCACTGCTGTGAACAGGTGGGCATCACAGTGTCACTTCACAGCCCACTTCTGAGTTTATTCTGTGCTGGCTTCCTCATTCTTTGCAGACAGTGCTAATGGACCAGACCCGCTTCCAGGAAATACAGCTGGAGCTGGAGCAGCTCCTGGTGGTTGGGACAGTCCTTCTGGTCACGTTCAGTGCAGCAGGCTCGGCACTCGTTGACATGCCTGGATTTGCTGAGAAAACCAAAACCATTGTCAAGGTGCTGCTGACAGGAATGCATCTTCCGTGAGTATGGAATAGTCCTGCTCACACAGCAGCAGTGTGGTTGTGCAGGCTGGAAGTCTTGAATGCTGTCCTACCTCCTTGCTTTATTTATCAGCTTTATTTTGCATATATAGAACATGTATCATTCTTTATAGTTTGGGCTTTATCTGGATTGTGCTTCTTCCATTATATTTGATAAATAAGGCAACTATAATTGGATACTTTCTTTTTAAAAGGTGGGGAAAAGGTGAACAACTAAAATACTGAAGTAATGCTCTACTCCACATTCTCTAGGTCCTTTAACCTGAAGGAATCTTTGGCTACCATCAGTGAAAAGGTGTGTGCTGAAGTTAACAGCTGCCTTTCCCAGCATGGCTTTACACCTTTCTCAGCTGAGAGAGAGACTGTCCTTAAGGGACAAATCCAGGCAGTGGCCCATCCGGATAACACCATATGCAAGCTAATAGGTATGCTCTGACAAACCCACTCTTCTCAAGTGACCACTCCTCTGTCTTTGTGCAACTCCTAGTGGCCTTGTCACGCATGGCTTCTTGTTTCATCTGTTTCAAGTATTTGTTTGCTGTGTTCAGGCTTTCTGTACTTTACATGAGATGAACCTATTATTCATTGAGTGTCTCTTTTGAAAACAAACCAAAACCCTTGGTCCAATTTTTCCAGATTCTCGCATTCAAAAGTTTCTGGAGAATTATCTTGCCTCTAGTCACCAGAAATCAGTACCTGCTGTTCCTGGAGGATTAGGCCCTATTCAAAGAGAGCTGGAAGAGGTTGCTGTCAAGTATGTTCGTCTTGTCAACTACAACAAAATGGTCTTCAGCCCATACTATGATGCAATCCTTGGCAAAATACTGACTAAGGAAGAAGCCCAACTTGTAGGGAAGTCAGAAGAATCATAAAACCAGTTTGTATCCTCCCGGTATGGTATTGTCAGCTAATTTTAAAAATTGCACCGATATTTGTCTAGGAAAACAGCTTTCAGTGTAAATACTGGTTCCTTTTAATTCACTAGTGATGGCTGAAGAAAATACATGAAATGCAAACGGGGTTCTGAAGTAAATGATGAAAGAGAGATGCATTTTTCATGTGAGCATGCAACCTAGGTGGGTATGTCCTGGTAGTTTTCTGGCTGCAATTTTTAGATTTTTGAGCTGGTGCTAGGTAGGACAAGTTTAAGAACCAAACTTTGTATTTAAGTGGCTCATTTTAGGGCATTTTACTCTAATTTACCATGAATTTAGTTTAAGTAATCCAGAGCAGACTAGCAATGGTCCTTCCCAGAAGGGGTGATTTGGCTTTAAGAAAATCTTACTTTAAAGACTTAGGAAGTAAGCTAAAATTCTAAAGAAGAGAAACTTTAACAGGCAAAAAAAGAAAGCCAAACAGCACTTTATTGTAACATTATGGTTAGCATGGTAGGCTACTAGTCTTTTCTGCATTTTACTGCATTTCTAATAGCATTTTTTTGCTGTTTACCTGCAGATCTTACAAAACACATAATATATTTTTGTAGCAAATTTTCTGGTTATTGGGTAACTGTCCTCTGCTATGTACAGTACTTACAAAGGTGGCAATCTTATAGATTGCAGCTGTATTTATCTCTTGTAAAGACTTCAGAAGGGCAGAGCTAAAACGTTTTGATGAAAATAGCATTTCTTACCTTTTTTTTTTTTGGCTAGTAGTTGACTCCTTTTTACATGAAATACTGATTTTGAAGTAAATCTTTGTCATTTTTCGGAAGGTGGATTTAAAGTGTACGAACCTTCAGGCTGAAAATTTTACTTGTTTTTTTAAAACTACAACTGGAGATGGTTGCATATTCAATCATGTCTTCAGAAATATCCAGGAGGTGCAGAGCACTGTTGGAAGTGTAAGTGATTTCAATGTACTGCAAGAATTGAGTGATTTCGTGTCAGTTTGAATACACAGGGAATATTTTCCTTACATTTTTTTTTCACTTTGTAGAGGTGTTCTTGAAACTTAAAATATTTGTAGGTCTTGAATTTGGTTTGATAGATGCTGTACAGAAGAGCTCAATGATCTTAAAGGCTTTTTGCCATTTCAAACGCAGCTAGGAGGTCAGTACATTTGACATTTTCCTCTAGTTGAGCACAACGCTGTGTTACAGTCATCAAAATTTGATGATTTTATGAAAGCAAAGTTCATAGTTAGTGTCTCCAAGTGCTAGACTATCCAAAAATAGAATGTATTGTTTTATTTTTCAAAAACCCCAAACCCAACAAGTTATATAAAATAAATAAACGGGCCCTTTTATTGCTAACATCCAGTTTCATTTTATTAATCAACTAGTCAACCAGAAATATAGAACTAAGAAGGAAGCACTTGATTATGAATCAGTGTTGATGCTTCCCCTTCCAGTTTTCCTTTAAATGTCAGTGTGGATATAACTGCACTAACTTTGAGTTTGGAGGAAGGTGGGATAAGCCAGACCTTTTATTCCATATTAGCCTATGCAAATATAAAACAAATCTCTCATTCATTAGAAACCCCCTTCCCCAAGGAAAACAAACACACACCAAAGCCCTGTAAGTGATCCCCAGCTCAGACAAGTGAATTTTCTCTTGGCTAAATGTACTCAGATAGGAAAATGAATGTCTGTCTTTGACTCCTTCTTTGATAAATCAAAAATGAGTAGGTTGATTAGCCAGAAAAAAAAAGTTCTGAGTAGGTTTTTGGTGTGGTCTCTTTCATTGTTTGACTCAGCAAAGGATACTACAGAGGTCTTCAAGATTGCTGCTTACTGTACTTTGTTATTAGGATCCACTTCCAAATACAGCCTATAGCTCTGCAGCTCCAGAAAATGTATTCAGTAGTCTGCTTAATGAGAGCACTACGAGAAGCATTCTTGCTAGAGATGTAAAAAAAAAAAAACCAAAACAACAAGACAAAGCTGTTTTCATCTTTGTTAAAGGAGAGTTGCAAAAGTTAGAAATGGCTGCTGTTATTTTATAATTCAGTATTGCCTAGAAGCTGCCTTTAGAGGGCCCTGTGAATTATGCAAACTACAAAAATGTAGATGCTGTAGGGGGTGATTTCAAAGCTGTGGGGAGGAACATCCCTGTGGTGAACCACTGTGCTTGGAAAAGGCTTTGAAAAGTAAGTGGCTGATGCCAGAATGACTGGGACTGTGTTATCAATAAATAAAATTGTACTTGCCTTGAAGATGGCTGCTCCCAGATCTGGATTTCCGGGTCCAGATGTCCATGATGGCCAACTCCTGCTTAGTCTGACATCTGCGGGTGGATGGTGCTGCCAGTAGCACCTGCATGGATCCTCAGGCTTCCTGTAGAGGTCAGTGCAGTCCCCACCTCTGGCTCCAGCTTCAGCCCCCCTCGGGGGTGGGGTAGCCCTTTCCACAGTAGCCATCTAAAAAGGTTTGGTGTTTGTTGTTTTTTAATGATAGTGGGTGACAAAATGTTTCTCTACATCCTCTGTAGAAACAGGGAGATTCGATGAAGTGGCAAAGCAAAAATGCAATTCTGGGCTTGGTAAGGCCAGACCCTACTTCCATGTGAGCAGTTGTGTGGTTGTAGGAACCTGCCAGGCTGGGAGGGGAGAGCAGGGCCCTGCAGGCACCCCCAGCGCGGGGGGGTGGGAACGTTGTTCAGCTTGGCCAGGAGCTGAATGTTCCCGTGGCCTTACCAGAGTGCAGCTCTGAACAGCCAGGCACAGGGTAAAGCCTGCACAGAAACTGCTTTGAAACTTCCCGTGGTGTTTTTTGTTGGCTTGTTTGAAAATAACAGGTTAAACTGTGTAGCTAATATATTAACATGTAGCTTTGTACATTAAGTGAAGACCAATGCAGTTATCCAGGAACAGACTGTGTTAGCTGGTACTCTTGGGCAATGCACAGCAGAAATACGTACTGAGTTTGTCTTACAATGCTGTCTTCTTTCAACAGTCATGGAATTAAAAGCAAAAGTATCCTGTATCCTCTAGAAAAATGGAAAAAAAAAAGCTAATTCTAATATGTATGCTCTGATCAATTTCCTGTGATGGTCTTATTAACATTGCTTTTGAAGTGGCTGAGTTATATTTATAAGAAGTAACTTGTTGTGTTTGAATAAAACCAGAATGAGGCATGATGTTATGGATATCCTTTTATTTTAAAGGAATGTTTTTTTCCATTTTCAACTACAAAACAGATTCCATACATTCTGCCATAAATAAAAACAAACAATAAGGCAGGACACTACATGAACAAACTGAGAACAACTGTTTTCCAGAAAATGTGAATTAAAAATGCTTCACAAGTATAAGCCATCCAGTTTTTAAAATAAAACTGTTGAAAACCCACGAGATTTTGAGTGGTAGATGTGAACACCCTTGAAGAACAAAATGCAGCTTTGACATTTTGCACTTTTGGTTTTGAAAACTGAGTTTTGTTCAGAGCACATTCTAAGGTTGTTCTGGCTGTTTTCAGGTCAAGAACCATATGGGAGAAGAGGCACCACAGTAACAAAACCATTTTCAAGATTGTTTTTTTTGCTTGCAGCTGTCCCTTTTAAATGCTTGACTTTTAAAAGACTGACGGACTCAATGCAAGTCTTTGTCTGTCACAGCAGAGCTGGGAACTTGTTTCACCGGATCCTCTTCTGCTGTCGTGCTCTGTAAATGTCATGTACAGGGGGAACCACAGATCCTTTCTCCTCGTCGTCGTCAGAATCTTCATGTGGTCTCTTCACAGCCTTGTTGAGCATTGCATTATTTTCCACAGGTCCGTTCCCTTCCACAGCTATTTCAGGTAGGCCTCCAGTAATTATTCGTACAGCTTCATCCACAGCTTGAGAAAGAGAAAAAGCTTCAGTTAGTTGTTGAAACCGACTAGAAATCAGCATGCAAACAGGGACACCAAGATGGAGAAGTTGTGGAGATTTCTGGAACATGAGACGTTTTCCTACCCTCTTGTACAAGTGTTAGGAATTAAGTCTGGGCTGTCTAGAAGTCCCAGCTATGGCAAACACTCATTATCCAGGGCAGGCTGCTGCCTCAGCTCCAGACCTCCTTTTGTACAGGCACTGAGGTCATTTGCAAGCTTAATAGAACAAGAAAGCCTGTTGGGGAAACAGTACAGCTAGTTCATGACTCACCAGCAAGTATGCATAGCAAGTCAGTTTCTGCTTATCAACAGAGAAAGCTTCAAAAATACCATGTATAATTTAAACAGATGTTTTATTTCCACTCTAAAAGAAATTAAATCCTAGCTTGCTTTCTCTCTGATCATTTGCTTCTTTAACAGAGAGGGTGAAAAGTAGCATGTTATCATCTGCCATAGCTGACATGAAGCCTGGGGTATGGAAGTGTCCTGGTTTTATACTTCAGATCTCTGCCTTCTCAGTAGTAGCTCACAAAACACTGTTCTGAAATTGTTCTCGAGCACTGCAGCAACGGGCATGCAGAGTTATGCCTGCCAGTGAATTCACCATACAGCAAATCTGTAATGTAATGTTACAGTTACAGGGCTGCTAGAAATAAGGCCTTGCTTCTTCTAAAGGATATTCTGAAAATCTTTCTTCTTCTCATGGTTACCACCAAAACACTATTAAAGTGGTAGCTGCTGATTTTCAGCTTTTTGACTTTTTGTTGATCTCCCCACAGTTAAATGTACCAACATCTCTATGTAGATTTCAACCTGCAGTGTCTCAAATTCAACAATATACTCTTAAATAATAATGACCCAGCTGTAAATGAGGTCTGGATTTTAGACAGCAACATCCATATGTAAAACAGTCATATGCAGCACTATCACAGACTCCAGAGTGAACAAGAACTTACTGTCTGGCAGTTTGCATCTTCTAAATATCTCCATGAGCTCATCCACTTGAACAAAGGGACCCTAATTTGTTACCAAAAAAAAAAAAGTTTAGAAGATTATTTTCAGTAGAGTGATACATACTGTGGCTCTGTCAAAACAAAATCTCTTCCACAACTTTTTGAAGTTTTCAGACTTAATTAAAACAAACCTGAAAACAAACAGGAGGTGGCAGGAGCTTCATGAGAACTACAGCTGCTGGTGGAACAGGAAATACACCGCCTGGGACAGGATGTAAACCTGGAGCTGTGGGAAGAAAAGCTGTATGAAGCCAGTGCAAGACAGCTAGACTGTAATTGCTTTGACAGCATTAATATTTGATGCAAATAATTACTACCCTGTCACTTTGGCCTCTACTAATTACTGAAGTCTACGAGCAGTGTGTGTAACAGCTTATTACCATTCACCAGACCCCTCAACTACTTGTACTTATTTCCATGTGATGTTAATATTAAGTAAAATATGTATCTGCCTCTAGCAATCCAAGTAAATAGCAGCCTACAACGTAAGTACGTGTTTAGATGATGGAAGACTAGTAAAGTCTCTGTGATGAGGTTTGCTAAACACAGGTTAACAACTTGCTGCCAGGTCAAATCTAACCACTTCCAACTGAACATCTGACTTACGTGCTAAGTGTCTTGGCTGAAATGGAATCATTTGTTGAGTGTCCGGTTTGGGATATTCAGGTTTTCTGTCTACTTCGTCTTTCAGAACAGGCACGATGGAAGGTGCAACCACAGGGTCTGGGATTATAGCTGCCAGCTTGGCACGGGAGACATCCTGTGGAAGCCAATGAGAGAGCACTGAACTTGGCAGGATCACACTGCTTGTTTAAATTACAGAACAAAATACTTCCCTAGTCCCTTATTCTCACTTTGTCATTGTAATTTCAGATGCCCTCTTGCAAGACCATCTGGGCAAAACTTGCACTGTCCCAGCTGGGAGTGGAAACACTTGTTTTTGTTACTGAATGGGACCGTATTTGTCATTTTTGAGTGGCTTGTTTTTTTAGGTTGAAGAGATTGAGGTGAACAGGTGCAGACCACTAGGCCTTCACAACTATCACTTCTCCCTCATTTCATTTCCTACATTGCTTTAGCTGGAAAAGAAATCAAGCATAAGGCAGTCAGCAGGCATGCAAAGCATCAGTTCAAGCAGGATTATGTCTGGGCGTGTTACAAGCAACAGAAACCAGCCCAAGGGCTGGATCACCCCAGGCACATGGGGCCTCACAGGCATTTATCAAGCTGTACTCTCTCCTAAGCAACTCACTTCAAAATAACTTGGTCCCAATCGAGTTACAAGGATTCAGTGTCTCAATGTGACTCCTATTTACACCTACCAGATTATTTTACAAACATGTCAAGACCAACAGTTCAGCTGCTTTGCTATCTTGGGTGACACCTGTATTTTTCAAAAATGACTTTCCTGTGTAAGAAGTGACTGGAAGCTGAGGCACTATTTCCACGTGGCTAAAACAGCAGTTGCGGTACACGTGGTCAGGAGTGAGATGGGGGACCACCAGACACGTGTCTGACCCAGACTTTAGATTCCAAATAGCAGCACCAAATCACTTTAGCCACAATAAACAATGGGGAAAAAAGCAGCTACTGATCTCTGGAGGTAGTTTTCCCCAGCCACTTGCAGCAGCCCTTGGGACTGCAGTGAGTTTGCTTTGCCATGGTTCTCAATGAAGTGAGCAGGGTTTTGCCAACTGGAGTTGAAGTGCAGCCAGTGAACTTTCATACAGATGAGCCTGATTCTACAAAATTCCACATGAATTTTAGTTTTTGAAGGAGCTCAGGTTTAAGTCTGAAGCAGAGGCAAGTCCCAAACAAGGAGTTGCTTAACTTTGATAGGATGGAAATGAGTAACAGTAACATCAAGTATTCTTACCCACTTACCTTATACCCAAGGGCCTTCAGCTCGCTGGCAGAGCAAGGGTACAGATCCATGAACTTGTACCTGTCCACCAGCAGAGCTGTTTCTTTACCCTCATATTCTTCCTTGAATGCCGTAAACCTCCGCTTCTCAACTTTCAGGATACTAGCCAGGTCACCAATGTTACTTTCAAAAGCTAAAAACCGAGCCCAGATTTCCCTAGAAAAGAACAGAAAAATAGACCTTTGCTGAAGGAGAAAGAATTGCTGATCTTGACCCAATTAAAAAGACACGAGGGAAGCAATTCAAAGGAGGTAATCTAGGAGCATGTGACCATTTCTGTTATTTACTTTAGAAGCACCTATAACATGCATTCCTTCTCAGTGCTTTAAACATTTCAGTAAAATTTTTCAAGCTAGTGGATTGTAAAGGACTGTAATGAAAAGGAAAGGATTACTGGGGTGAGTAACCAGCATTTGAAGTAAGATTTTATCATCAATGTATGATGCACAAATAGATTTTACTCATCCCACTACACAGAATTTCACTCTGAACCTGGTATGTGAAAGCACTTTTTTACATACATTATGGTTCACTTCATTTGCATAGACTAGCATATTCTAGCAGGCAAGAGCAACGCCCTGCAACACAGCAGGCAGCACTTCAGACTTCTACACTGCCCAAAAACCAGGTAGTTACTGCTCATTTCTGTGGAAAATCACATCTATTAACTAAAGCAACACCTGACCGTATCTCTGCACTTGATTCAACTTCCATTTTAGTTTTGGAGTTCACCTTTGAAGAAGATTAAGCTCTTGAAATTCTTGGGTTTGTTCTCACTTTTCAAATAAAAGACATAAAAATATTTCTCGGGAAAGATCAGCATCAAAGTGCAGGATGAATATGCAGAGCAGCATGAGGTTTGATTTCTTAGGTTTGATGCCTGTGCCTACCAGAATGATGATGGTCAGCACCTGGACTGCAAAGGGTTTGGTAAACATTGTTTTCAGAGAAATAAAAATTAGCAAAGGAAATGTGGTGGTTCTTGGTTAATCCAAGTCTTTTCTGGTTCTTTCCCTATTTGATTTTCAGTTGGCTGGGAGATGTTCAGCTTTCTCTCCTCAATAAATTCCTGACTCACCTTCTCTAACATAATGCTCTTGAAAGATGTTCTCAGCTCCCCCTCCCCATCTACCTAAAAGCATGGATCTGGTCAGTGAGACCTGTCCCCAGCCACCCCACCTGCTCAAACCACTGAACCCTTACTGGGCAGGGGGACTTTGCCCCCCTTACAGGGGCATTTTGCATTCTATCCTCAACAATCCTGCATAAATGAGGTTGTAAACTCAATAAATCAATGAATTTCAGTGCAGGCAGGATAGGGACTCTCAGGTATCTGTCACAGTTGCTCTGTTTTAGCATGAAGAGGGGAAGGAGCATCTCTACCTCAGTTTGTCCTGCTGTTCAGTTTTCTAATTTCTTTGGGATGTTTGCAGTTGAGAGGGGTTATGTATCTTTTTGAGTGTAGTGAAACTGCTTTTGCAGACATACCCAGATTTCTCAGGTGGAAGGCTCCCTGAAGTTAAAACACGTTCAAACAAAACTCTTGTATTATTGTCCTCTTTAAAAATAGAAAGAAAAAAGAAAAATCACACTGAGTAGAATATATTAAAGACAATTTAAAGTCATATCTATTCAAAGAAATGTGTATATTGAATATAAGCCTGACATTCCCATACCTGGATTTGAATTTCAGTAAGTAGAAAAAAAAAATCTGAATGTCTACATAAAACTTTACCAATGATAAATTCTACTGTGAATTTGTTATTTGAAAGTCTATTTTTGTTAATAGCAACAAACCTTTCATAATACATGTTCTTTTACAACAGCACAACTATTTCTTGGCATCTCTTCAGGATCTCTGTTTTCTTTAATTATCACAGGGGCACATCTCAGAAATTTTTAAATTAGCCTTACAATTAATTACTTCCCTTTTAAATTAGGACAATATTAATATACTTGGATAGTCCTCACAAGCCCTCTCAAAATTATTGGACCTGGTTCCCAGTGAGCAGTCAGCCTTTGTACCTTGCCAGCTGGGGGAATGGAGTGGTTGATGGTTTTGCTCTTAAAACTGCCAGATTCTCCCTGTCACTCTTGCTGTACATTTCATCATATCACAGGTTCAGTGATCAGTTTTATTGTTTTTCATCAAAGTCTGCTAAGACAGAGCAACACACTGGCAAGTTTTAAGATAATTTCTTTTCTGGTGGCAATCTATGGAAAGGCATTGCAAATATTCATGTAGACCCAAAATAATTTCTTGTAAAATTCAATATCCATTGACTTGAAAAAAAACCTGTTTGCAGCTCACAGGAGAAAAAATCTGCTCCAAATCTGTTCAAACTTTCAGAGCCTAAAAAAAACCCCAAGGTATTGCAGTCTGACAGGAAAGATTCCTGTGCCTGGTGCCTACAGAATGCACTGGGAGTGGCAGAAGATCCTGCAGCCACTGCTCACACCAGCAACATGGAGCCTGGCTCACAAAACTGAGCTAGCAACTGGTAATGAAACCCAGACTGTGTGACACCTCTTAGGTGTTATGCTACAAATGCTGAGCTAAAGTACTGAGTACCTGAAGAAATACCTGAAGAAATCTGAAAATCTAGTGGGCGTCTGACAGACAGGACTGGAGTATGAAATGAACCATTTCTCCCTTTTTTGTAATTCCCCATGAAACATGGACCAGGACAGTTTCACACAAAGGTTTCTGTCAGCCCCTGCTCCCCACAGCAGCTTGGGGTTCTGGTACCATCCCTATTGACCCCAGCATCAGGGATCCTACAGAGACCTGCTGCCAGCACCACCTCCTGCCTGGTGCTCCCCAGCCCCATGGCAGCACAGGCAGGGCTCTGTCTGCCCTGCCCATTGCACTGCAAACCAGCTCAACAGCAGCTTCCAACCAGGACCAATATTTACAATATTGCTTTTATATCTTGCTCATCTCATCTATTTGGGGACAACTAGATTAAATTAATCCTAGTTGGGACCAACTAACCCATCACTCCTCTCGTGCTGATTTCAGCCTCCTACAGATCTTTTTCCAGGGGATTTAGATGTCTCGTGTTCTTCCAACTGTGCACCACAGATGCTGTAAAACTGCTGCAGTGCAAGTGAGTTGCCATTTGGGAAGTTCACTCTCCTCTATTCACTAGAATCAAGATCTAATGTCAAGGCTTTTCAGTAAGGACAAAACAGCAAGGTTTTTTTTTCCCCAAATGAATTGTGGAGTTTGATGAAGAGCTTTCATTGCTCTTTAAGATGAATTAAAAGCAAAATGCAATTTGGCCTGCACCTAAACTCACAGGGGAGGCCCCTTAGTGCTTCATGAGGCCTCTCAAGGCCTAAGGCTTACCATTCAGGTGAGAAAGGTAGTCAATATATGCCAGGACATATTCTGGAATGTCCCCATATTTCTTCAGCCCTAGCTCAAAAATCTTAAAGGCCACAGATTTATCCTGCAACATAAAAAAAGTTAAAAATGTTATTAGCATTATGTGAGCTACACACCCTCTTGACACCAACATCAAAGTGAGCATCTGTGATTACCTTACTACAATAATACTCCATTAAAGCTGCAGTAACGTAGACGTGATGGCGGGTCCGGGTATCCTCTCTTGCTTTCTTAAATATCATTCTTCCAGATTTTATGCCTTCTGCTCGCCTTGCAAATTTCATATACTGGATATAAACCTAAGATGAGTAGTAATATTTATTTGGTATCAGTGTCAACAAAGAATACTAGGACAGAATGCATGTTATGACTGTATCTGAAAGAATGTCTTCTCACAAAATACAGCTAATAAGTTACAACAGGAACAAGAGTGTGTTGTGCCTCTACGTTGCTTTGCTATAAATACTCAGGCAAACCTTTTTACAGACTTTTTAAAAACTGGAATATACCTCAGACTGATTCCCTGAAATGACAACAGTTAATACATTGATTTCTTCAAGGAAAGGGAAGTAAGTAGATTAATATAATATACATAAGATGGTGCCTTCAGAGAACTAGAGGCTTATTGTAAAAATGGTAACTTTCCAATAAAGACATCCATAAAGCTAAAGAACAGTCAAGAGGTCTGATGAAGCATTTTACTGTACATTATACAATCAAAGATACAAATCATCCTCTCTGCAAATATTTTACCTGATCAAGGAAATAATGAATGTGCTATTTATTTCAGTGGCTGATTTGTGATTTGCATTTCTTTGGGATTTAACTTTCCTCCACTCTGAATGAGACAACAAATAACAGCATTCCTCACATAGGAGGAACTGGTATGTGCTTTCTTAGAAAACACATATTTGGGAAGCAATGTGATCTGTCTTTAATTAATAGAACGTGTCAGTAAATTGATAGCTTTCCTCTGACACTCACCTATTTAATTTTAAACCTCAGACTGTCTTTTTCCTCCTATGCTTTGTTATGTCTATAAACTCAACTTTTTGAGGGCAGGTTACCCCCTCACACACAGCTGCCACCACAGACAATGTAGTTTACCATATAACTTAAGCAGATGTGCAGCAACACTCTTGGAGCATTGCAAACTACACGTACACAGCACAGTGTATCTCTGTGTAGGGAGAACAGTGGGCAAAAGCAACGTGCTTTTAATCAGTTCAGGAGAGGCAAAGTAATATTTTAGTTGGGCCAACAAAACGCACCAATTCTTGTGAGCTGTGTCATGAGGTCTTGAATAACTTATATCTTCATTGCTTGTTTTAAGAGATTCTCCACAAGAGACAGGAGAAAAGTGCACATGGCTTTGTGTAGCCAAGTGGATTAAAGGCTACAATTATCAACCTTGCTGAAATGTTAATCTAATTCTCTCATCTCAGTACTCCACCTGCTCAATCATTCTTGTGATCCAAGGTAGTCCTGCAAGTACTTCCCCATTCTTTAAGTGTATTCAGGTGACTACCAGTGCAAATGTGGAAAAACTCAATAGTAAGTATCATCTTACCAGAGTGGGATCAATGTCTTCAATAGCCAGGAGTCGGTTATATATGCTGTGTACTTTCTCGTACTTCATTCGACTCTGAGTAAATAAAGAGGAAATACAGACAGCTTGGTAATACTATTACAAATCACCTGTGAGAATGCAAAAATCAATCGGAAGAAAAAGCTGGTTTTTTCTGTTTCCTGTTCCCCCCAGTTGAACACTATGTATGTCAGTCCCCTAACTCAGATGCATATTTTGTCTTATGCAGTTATTTCTTTACTTCTCACATTCATTTCTCACCAGTGCTTACATACAGGCTTTTCAAGAGTCTGTTAAGTCTTTTTCTAATTTAGCAATGCTGCAGCAAAACTGCCATTGTAGGTATCTGAGAGAAGAGTCTTCACCTCTGTCTAAAGTTAATGTGCAGAGCTAGGAAAACCACCTTCTCACCCTCCAACCCAGACATTTCAAGTAACCCATTCTGTTCCCTGCCAGCTGCAGCTCTGCCAGGTTGCAGTGTGCAACCTTAAACAATCTGAATCGCCAGAACACTCAGGATACAAGAGGCTGCATTGAAACCCAAGGAAGGCTTTTTCTTTTCAGCATGAAAGGGGGCTTTTTGCTGTTGTCCTCAGGATCTTGCCACAAAGACTCTTCTGAGTTACGGTAAGTGGGTGAAATACACCCTGCAGAGGATTCCAAAGTCCTCATCCCATCAGTGGGAAACAGCCTTTATCTGTGATGGTTCATATGTGAACCCAGCCACTGTTGGGACACTACTCAGTATGGAGGCTGTGCAATCTGGTGGTAGCATGGGGAAAGAGATTCCTCAAGCAACCTGCAGCACAGCTGCCTCCCCATCTGCTCTCACAGCCAGGCAAACACAAACCCCCAAGATTTAGAAAAGAAAGGTTTTCTTTATCCCCATTTTAAAAGTGAGGAAGCTGATGCTCTGGTAAACATAAAACTATCAGCTTTTCTATTTCATAGTAATTTGAAAAATATAGTCAATATTTAAGTGGAAAGACAGTAGATTTTCAAGAATTTTGTAACTCATACTATGGGTTTTTCCTCTCCATTTTGTCAGCTCGGTCTCAGAAACACTACATGAAGTTAAAGCTAGAAGGAGTAAATTAATTGTATAGAATTCTGTATATTGAGTATGTTTCAGATAAATGACATTATTGATGGGAGATGTCTTTGGGTTTTAACATCAGTACATTAGTGGTTTTGCTCACCTCTTCATAATCTGCATATGCAAAATAAAGAAGCATATTCTTCTTTAATAAAGTGCTGATCGCTCTTTCATAAATATTAGCAGCCTCATCACTGAAAAGTTTAGCATTGTTCATGTCCTGTTATAAAATAAGTATGATAATAGTTCAACATCTGTGACAACGAAGGCCAATCTATGGAATGTCTTCTGTGTGTGAAAAGTCTCAGTGAACTTCCATGCAAGGCTCCAACAAAGAGAAAACAATCTCCCCAGTACTTAAGGAATCACAAAGTCAGGTAAAAAAAAAAAAAGACCCTTGTCCTAAAAATGGCCAACACTGAAATAGTTTTTCTTAACTTTCATCTCAAATGCAATTATGTTTATTTCTTAATATGTTGCCCAAATATGTTGGGCTATTATTTAAATAGCCCAATTTAAAAAATTCTGAATATGACACAACTTATAATGCTAAATATTTTTCATTCCCCCCCTCCTTGTTTCTTAACTATTTGAGGAAAAATTAACAGTACACCACGTCAAAGCAATGAAATGGGAAAGAAAACCAATGGACACATGCTTACCCCTTTTTCTGCCAGCAGCTTACTAGACTGCTCAAGGTACTGTGCAGCTTCATACCAGATATCTGGGTGATGTCCCAGAACCAACAGGCACTGCTCGTAGGCAAACATAACTGGGGGGGAAAAAGGAAGAAATACTCCTTGTATATTATCACAGAAATGGTACCATCTTGCACAATGAAGCATGAAATACAAAAACCAGCCAATATTAACACTAATGGGCTTTGAATACAATGATCACAACTCCAGTTCTTTTATATTGCTGGGAACCTTATGAACCCAACCAGCAGCTAAAAGCTGCCTCCTCCACAGAGGAAGAAGTAGAACTCACTCAAGAACATCAGGCACAAAATCAGGCTGTGATCCACTTCCTGCCCTCCAATAAAAGTTCAGTGACACACAACTATAGCACTGTCCCCCAAAATCCACATATTACTTTCAGCTTAGCTTGAGCAAAAGCTAAGGAGCAGTTTAAAAAAAACTCCCACACAATTCACTAAACATGATCAACTTTTGCTCCAGCATGACCCCTGAGCACCAAACTGCATTATTACTTATGTCGGTCGTCATTAATGAAGCTAAGAAATACAATTCTACATGTCCTAGCTCAATATCTACTTACCTCTTTTTGTTATGAGAGTTTGATCTTCTGTACGCAGAGGATTGCTCTTTTCCCACTGGATGTATTTCTTCCACATGTCCACCTGCTGAGCCTCCTGTGGGGTGTTTTGTGGGGGGACAGAGGGAGCATTGCGGTCCAGACCTTTCATCACTGTCTCATATTCCTGAAACAGAAGCAATGTGTCGAACAGCAGATTTAAACACATCAAACACTTATTTTAGGTTATGTGTTATAACCTAACATTTATGCTTTGTATATAGGCTGAGAGAGTTGGGGTTATTTAGCCTGGAGAAGAGAGGGCTCCAGGAAGTCCTTATAGTGGCCTTCTAATACTTATATGAAGCTTACAAGAAAGATGGGTACAAACTTTTTACAAGGGGTGATGGTTTTGAACTAGAAGCAGGTAGATTCAGACTAGATAAAAGGAAGAAATGTTTTACAATGAGCGTGGTGAAACACTGGAACATGTTGCCCAGAGAAGTGTTACAAGCCCCATCCCTGGAAACATTCAGGGTCAGGTTGGACAGGGCTCTGAGCAACCTAATCTAGTTGAAGATGTCCCTGCTCACTTCAGGGGTTGGACTAGATGACCTTTAAAGGTTCCTTCCAACCCAAACCATTCTATGATTCTATAAAACTAATGCAAGCATTTTAGCATACCAGTCTTATTAGTCTAACACACACTTTTATTTGAAAATAAGAACCAAGTTTAATGTCAGTTTGTAGAATTAAATAGAACAAAAGAAAGTTGTACCTTTGCTACACGTCGTGCATTCATATAATCTCTACTCCTGTCTTCAATCATCTTCTTAGCTAAGTGAATATTTATGCCCTGGAGAAGGGTGAAAAAAGGAATTGGGAATGTGCAATTTCAGTTGAAAATACTCAATCTCATCTCATACAGAAAAGAGTTTGAAAGGGGATGCAAAAGTGAGCAAGAAGGACTGAGTTATTTTAAAATACTGATTTCAAAAGGTAATGTATTTCTCCTAACAAACATATGGGCAAGAACTCATTTATCAGAAAATAAACTTTCTACTGAAAACCAAATTATATTTTTAATCACTTGCAGCTTTCAAAAATACAATGAACTTTACATAAACCTTCTGGGGGAGAAAGTGGAGAGAGTGTATTTGTGATTTACATTTTTCCATTAAAATCCTGACTGGTGCCTTGTCAGAGTCCCAGTCCCTGCCTTGCTGCTGCCTGCTATTCACCAGGTGAAGGCTGAGACAGCACATGAGCAATTCAGTTTTCTTAGACAAATAGAAATAGTGATTGACCTCAAATCTCTGCCTTCTCCTCTGAAGGAACTGACAGCTGTTAAAAGAGGTTATATTCAACATACACCCTTGTCATACATCTACCTTTGTCAGCTGAGAGAGACTTGAGACATGTCGCTGCAGAGTGACACCCCTCCAGGACCCCACACGTGCAGAGGGCCCTGCTGTGCTGCTGAGCAAAGCAGCAGTGGATCTGGGGCAGCCAGGCCCCCAGGCACAACCCACATCTCCACAGCAGAAATAGGTCAGGTCACTGAGTCCCAGGCTTGAACAAAATCTGGAAGAACAGCTCCTATGGAAGGATAAGCAACTGCTCTTTTGTTCATGCCTGCGTCAGTGTGGACTTCCCTGCTGTGGCTTGCCAGGACTTGGAGGAAGGTGAAGGCAGCTTGGAGCCCTATTCCAAACAGGCACCTGAGCTAGGTACCAATTCATCACAGAAGCAAGATACTGCCTGGGCACACATGGTGCTGTCTGGGATAGCTATCTGGGCCAGGTAGAATACAAAACCAGCAATGTCCCATTTAACTCAGGACCAGGCTGAGGAACAGCAATGTTCTAGGATGCACTCCCAGCCTTGTGAGGTGCAGCCATGTGGCTATGTCAGCCAAAGATTGTCAATTCTCTGTCCCTCTAGAGGTTTTAACGCTTTTGCCTGTTGGTCTAATTAAAGATACAGGGGACTGACAGGCTGACATTGCTACCTGGTGGCTACTGACTGAGCTTAAGCGAAGCTTGAGAGTATTTCAGTTGCAGCAAATAGCCAGTGACCTTTCATACTGAGACCTGCAGGTGGTCTCTGTACTTTTGGGCTACTGATGTGGGAATCACTTCTCCCTCAAAGAGCCCTTTTGGTGAGGAACATTTTCTGCCCCGTGCCAGGACACTGGAACACAGCAGCCCTTTCCCTTGGGCCCGGCCTGGCCAGAAAAGGATGTGCAGAAACCCATGTCTGAGCACAGTGCTGGCCTTTGGCTTCCAGCAACTCTGAACAGCTCGAGGTACCATTTGTGTACAGGTATCAGCCAGAGCTGTCTTGATACAGAAGGAACATAGCACAGGTTTCAGCCATCATTTTGACAGTCTCCTTACATGTTAATGAAAGTAGCAGGAACCAGCAGTGACAGCCTTCATTTGCTGTGTGGGAAGGGAAGAGGGGGTTTTACAAGGAAGTTGTACTGGGGATTTTCCTATGCAGGAGAGGACATGTTGCTGGGTATCTTCCTTGGTGGTCAGCAGGCTATCTGTGCTAGCACTGAGTACTGACAGGGTGATGAGCTGTTACCATACATGCTCGTGGCTGTGGATGCCAGGAGGTACTCCCACTGGCACTCCTATTAGTGTCAGGTCGCCAATCCTACAACTTGCATAATTAGCAACAAGAAAGGATAAATTGTCCCTTCTTTCCATCTCAGTGCACAGCTGAGCTGTAGCATGCTGGCATCTGCAACCCCAGGTGCAATATGCAGGACTAGGGAAAGGGCTGTATGATCACTCCTGCTTGATGGTGCTGAGCACAAAGGCTTTTATCCTCAGTTCTGCATTCTCACCTCTGCTGACTGGGCTAGGTTAGCAAGCCATTACCAAACCTGTGTACAAATACACTATCAAGGTGTAGTTAACAAATTAGCCTGCAAGGTCAATGAGTTGAGGTTACACTTGCTGGAAACAGTTTTGGTAGCAGACTCACCTGTACTGATGGCTTCAGGTGAAGGATGGTGAGGAACGTTTTAAATGTACTTGAAACAATTTAACTTAATACAGTGAAAGAAGTCCAAACCATCATAGCTGAATGCCATTTTATGCTGTCCAACTATAATGGAAAGGAGGGGAGTGCCTCCTTGGGGAAGAAAGCCCTCATTGCCAGCTGATCTGCTTTAGCTTCTGTTAAATATATTCTCTGCCACTGATACCAGTGATTTCTAATTCACCAGAAATTCTACTGGGCCAGCTGGGAAATGGGGCATCCTATAGAAATGTATCCTATAGAAAGTCTTCAAAACAAAAAATAATTATCACTTGGGCACCTGTACAGTTTTGCCACAGGCATGTGGGCACTACATACTGCACAGGCAAAAGGTATTTATACTGCTGGCAATCTCTTTTACACATCATTAATTACTGGATACAGTTTGGGCACCATACTTAATGACAGGATTAAAAGTCACAAACAAATTTCATGTTCTTGATTACCTCTTCGTATTTGTTATAATCTCTCCAGAGCTGTTCTATGTTTATCATTGGATTCACACAACCACGCTGGTAAACCCTACGGACAGCTGTTATCCTCTGGTTCTCTGCATAAGATCCTACTGCTTCTCTAAATAGTGGGAAGAGAGATTAATGTCAGCTATTAGAGATCATAACTGCTATGAACATCCACATTGCATTAACTGAGCTTAAAATAATATAAGGTACTTACACGCCCTTCAAAAAATTGATGTAATCCACCCAGATCTATGTGAGAAAAAATATTACATATAATGAAACCAATGTTTAGTTGTACTTCTTAGAAGTAAGAAATAAAATGGGTTTTGATAAAAAAACATACCTGGTATGACATGATTTCCATGCCAATCTTATCCAGAGCAAAATCATATGCCTGAGCCATTTTTTCTCTGAGGAAAAAAACAAACCACAAAGACCATAGAGCAACTCTAAAGTACTAAAAAATTCTTTATTTAAGAGTAACCTTTTATGCAGCAAATTCTAAACAAACACTGAGGTATTAAAAGTATCATTCAACAGCAGAGATTAAAAATGGGCATTCAGGTAGCTCTAAATTCTACATTTAGTGTTTAATTTTAAAGAAAATGATTTAACTCTACTGGTGGCAATCTAGCACACTAACAGTTCTCAACATCCCTCCCTCCTTAAGTAAGTGAAAATCCATGTCTACTATGTGCACTGGAAGTTGAGAATAAAGAACACAACTATTCTCTACATCTTCTTAGAAGACAAATGTACCCATGGTTTCTTTTTTTTCCTAGAATTTCCCAAACCTTTTTGTAATTGTCCAGGAACATCAAAAGGCTGGGGCAATTAGGAGTAGCTCCCCTATGTGCAAATCGGCCAATATCTTTCACATGATTTCTCATCCCCTCAAATTTAAAATGTTCACAGAATATTTCCTTGGTCAAGTTTCAATGAAAACAGCTTTTTCTCTTTCCCACTTTTCTCCCAGTTTCCTTCCCTCAAACACCCTTCAGTGCCTTATCCCCTCCTTGACCATATTAACAGGAAAAATGGAGGGAAGTTAAATTAGATGAAAAGACATGGGGGGTGCTGGTGCTTTTAAAAAAATTGCTTCAAAACAGTATTTTCAAAATAGATTTTAAGAATCTGCTTTTTTTTTTTTTTCTGCTAATGAATTAGTTATCTTGCCAGTTATAACACAAAGAAATTAGGGTGGCCAAGGAAAGAAACAGTTCATAGATGTTGAAAGGTGCTGATATTTTCTGAAATCTGAAGTAGGAAGAAAAAGCATTAAACTCAGCAGGATTAAAAACAAGCAAAATTTAGTAAATTAAAATGGATTAAGATTAGTGCAGCTAAAAAATATGACACCCTGATTTTTATGCCTTTTTATGCCTTCTGAAACTTTGTCTAACTACTGAACTATTTACTATTGCTGGAATCCCTCAGCTGGAATCAATGCTGTTTTGTGAAGACTCTGAACAGGGTCCTAAGGGAGAAGTCAGGAGGAGTGTGTTTCACACAGGTTGAAGCACCAATCTCATCTGCAGGGAACTGACATGGACATGACAGCTACTCCTTCACTCTTGTCCCACCTCCTTATATGGATTCAGACTAAGGAAACTATTTTACCCAGCAAGATCAATTGAAGAAATTTAAAAGAAAATGCTATCTAAATGCAGATTATATATTATGTCCTTCTCCCTCCCACTCCAAACAAGCAGGTTTGTCACCCAGTTTCCTCCCCACCCCCTGGTCAAAAATCAAGGGATTCACCATAAAACTAGAATAATTCAGAGCAACTCTTAACTTACTTGTAACTAGGTAGCTTTCCCTTGGTTTCTCGTACATAGGAAAGGTAACATTTCCATAAATCAATGTGTAAAACCTTCATAAGGCATCGCTGAAATAACTGTTTAATACATCAAGAAGACGTGATCAGGATTCCAGACAGAGAAATTAGGTTTCTACCTTTAATACTATACAGTATTAATTAAAAGAATATTTTTAATTATGATTGAGATTTGTAAGAAAGAATAAGTTAAACTACTCTTCCTTTTCGATTAAAGCATCTCCAATGCTATGCAAGGGAACTGGAGAGAATTAAGCAGAGAAATTCCTCTCTGCACTTCACTGATTACAGCTTGGTAGCAACATCAAACCAACTTTAGAGATACTTTTAATCTGTTTTTGAATAGCATAATCAGTTACAGCCATAGTTCTTTTCAATCTGCTTTAGCCTAATCACAATATGCTTGTTCTTTCTATAGAGATATTTTACATAGATTGATAGGACTCACCTTTTCCACTTTGTCATAATTTTTTGCTTTAATCTACAGGGAAGCAGAAAAAAAACAAATCACTTAAAAACTGTTTTAGAATATTACAAATATATTCTTCATACAGTATCACAGCATTCCAGCTTGTACTTTCGCTGCCTAAACTAATTACATTGTAACACCACATAATGTTGCAAAAAATAGAATTAAACATACAGAAAATAATGTACTTTACTTAGCTTTCTCAAAATTAGAGGATTTATATTATTTTTGTGATTTTTCACTATGGCCAAAATTTTGGTAACAGTATGGCAAGTTGCCTTTCTATAGCCTGGTTTGAATACCCAGACTTTGCCTCTTACTTTAAGGTACTCTGCTGCCTTAGGTACATACATTGCCTTAAGTACAAAAGCCTCTAGATCAGGATTTGGTAAATTCAGAGTCAAGTACCATATTTACGATATTTGATTTTTTATTTTTTTTTCCTCAAAGTACACTTTGCTATAATATCCCATGAATTGAGTAGGGGAATAATAAACCATGAGAACTGTTTTATGACAGGTGCCCCCAGCCCTGGTGCCCCCTTCCAGGATGGACCAAACCATGCCCACATCTCAGCACTCATATCATTCAGACAGCAGGCACACTGCAAAGGTAGAGGGTGAAATCTAATCTCAAAGTAACACGTTGCCTTTCATATAGGACACAGAAAAGCACAAGACAGATGCTGAGGGCAGACTGGCATCCTTTGTTTATTTGTTAGCTCCAGTTAACATTAACATACTAGGCAATCTGTAGAGAGACTTGAAGAAACAAGGAGAATCTACAATACCTCTAGAAGTTGCTTATCTGCATTGAAAGAAAGAGCCTTTAATGAAATGAGGATTTGTTATGCTGTACTGCATTTTTTGAATGCATCAAAACTCCCTTTTGAATCTCCTGTATCTTCATTTATTCAGGGGATTCACAGCTTTTTGTCTTGGTGTGAAACACGAGAGCCACAAGAGCAGCTCTGAAGGCCTTTCCTTTTCCCCAGGAAACACAGCAGTAGGCAAAGAATACACTTTTGCATTAGGTATTAATTCAATAATTCAAAAACATCTTGCAGATAAACTTTAATGGTACACATGACAGACCTGTGTCCATACACTTTGGAACTGGAACAATATTCTGCCCTAGTCAAAATTATTTCACAGAATCAAAGACTGCAGGAATTACTCCTTGCACATGTTTCAGAGTCTTTCTGTTCTAACTATTCAGTCAAAAGATAACCTGACCAGAGAAATAATTGTTTAAAAAATAACATTGCTCTGAAATAACACAACTAAAACAAACCCTGAGGCACCATGTCTGTGCTGCAGAGAACACCTCTAACCTCTGCTGTCAGATACTCTGACCCAAAGCACCCTCAGGTACAGATATGTACCCTACTGCCACTTTCTCACAGCTTTTGGGGTGAAAAGCACAATCTTTCAGCCTTTAAAAAGCACTTATAATAATTGTAGAGTTGTTGAGACACGAGTCTTTTGTGGACACAAATTAAGAAGTCTGATCCTGCCCTATTTCTAGTTAAAGGAAAATAACTCCTTGTTATTTTCCTGTACAATCCAGAAAAAAGACACACATCACCCATTTTTACTTCATCCTTTTTTGACAGTAACTTCTCAGGTTTCTCAACACTTCTTAGAATATGACAAAAAGGATTCAAATCTCACCAAAGAGCAAGAGCACTCTCTCAGTGTACACCTCCCACCCCCGCAAACTTCTTTTATCCTTGGTCACAGAGTGGAAGAGAGCAACTTAATCTTGGTTTGTATGTCTAGCACAGGGCACAGCTGACTACATTTTTTTCCCCCTCATACTTGCTCAAGTAAAATCTTCAATAAGATGAGCAGAAACTTTTTTTTTTTTTTTAAAAAGAGTGAATCCCTAGAAGATAGCATAAATACTTTTTTTTGGTGAAAATTCAGTAAAAGCTTTGCCATTAACAAAAGGCATCACCTTGTAGTTATTCAAGAACAAGACTAAAGTAATTTTTCAAAACTCAGAACAGAAAGCCATAAGCAGGCAGGGCAAAATGAGTGTGCCTTCCAGGTGTAGCCATGTAAAAAATGTTTTGCACACCTGCCTCAAGTTACTACACCAAAGACAATTCTTAGATGCAGCTGAGAGGGCTGTGAATGCTGCCTGCCTGCTCAGCATATCTCCCAGCCCCCTGCCAGGCAAAAGCCCACTGACAGCTATTACTCAGCATTAGTGATCCAGACTGACCTCAGTAATTGCTTACAGCATTAAGTAAGCACACATTAATCCCACTTAATTGTTTACTAGAGCAGTTTTATTAGCACTTGCACCACCAGACATCATCAAAAAATGGAGAGCACAAGGAGTACTTATCAGTTAGACTACATGCACCTCCAATAACCAAAGTAAAATATTTTGCTAAGAAAAAAAAGCTTTATTTTTTTTTTTATTTGCATGTGTTATGACTCAAAGAACAAAATATCTTCTATGTGAATTATCAGATGTATGAAAAGCTGGACTTCAAGTCAGTGTTACGTATCTGTTAAATCCACACAAGTGGTTTGATGCCAAATATCTGAAAATTCAGGAACCTTGGTACCAATGAAGTTAGGAGGCTGGAGATTGGCACAATTTTTTAGAAACAAAGGAAAAGTATTGGCCAATGCTTACTGGGTCTCTCATGAAGAATTTTTACCAAGCCCCAAAGCCAGAGGCATTTCTGGGCTCACCACTCCCAAGCAAGCATCCTGGCACAGGGATGCCACGGGGATGGGGAAAGCCCATCAGCAGAGAGGTGGCAGCTCCAGGACCCACCATCACACATTTATGTGATATTTCTTGTTTTTCCTATTACAGACATGGGCACAGGCAGTGATCAGGCATGGACAAGTATGAAAGGATTGAGATTTAACACTGTATTTTTGTCCTTAAAGACAAACAAAGTGAACTATAGATCTTTACAATAGATTATCCTTCAACTTCTAACCCTGCCTGTAATCCTATTCTGATTGCTTTAATTAAAGAGGCAGGCACTACCCTCTTGAAGCCTAACATACAGGAGTGTCTCCACCACCTACAGAATGAACCCAGACATATTGTCATTCAAAGGTAAAGCTGCTATATAAGTATCTCCCCTCCATCCTTGAAGACTATACAAAGGCCACCTAGTCTAACCAGCTATACTTGGACACGCCTTTAAGTAAAACCTTGCTTTCCTCTGCCTGCAACAATGAGAAATTCCACCTGTTTTGCAGAGTAACTTTAAATTTGATGCTCCAATAGGAAATTTAAGTCACTACTGTTTTGGTTTCGCAGAAGATGAATTTGTAATAACAGGGTCAAACCTCCTCCCAGAATTCACAACATGCTTCCCAACAATGAGCTTCATAAACATTCAAGGGCAAAGTTTAATCCATAAATTACATTGCACATCACTCTTTTTAGCAGACTTATTAAAACACTTATGTATCATATAAGATTATGCAAAGCAAGTTATTTTCTTAATCTAAAGACTTAGACTACTTGTAGTTGTCTGGAAACACACAACACGAACCTAGAAAGTTTGCTTGTTTTATTTAAACCTTTCAGTGTTTCTTGGTTTTGACCAAACTCCTAAGGAAGGAAGGTCAGCACATGGTTCTCAAGCACCTGTATAGCTTTTTCTGCCATGACTCTCATTTCCTTCTTCTGGGCCTCATCTGTTTCTCTATCTCAATGCCCTCTCCTTTTTCAATGGTTATCTTCCAAGGGAAAAAAAAATATTTTTCTCAATAATAAAAATAATGTTGCCTTATCCATTGCCCCCAGCTCTCTCCCTGGTGAGGCAGATCCTCTCCCATCCCCACTGCCCCCATGCTGGTCTCCAACATTTTTTGGAGCTTTTTTCCAAAGAGAAACTCTATGCACCACTGGCAGACTGCACCAGTTGATGAGACAGGCTGGGAGAGGAAAAACACCACAGCAGCACCAGCATTAACTTCCTAAGGATTTAGTTCACAGTGACTGGTACTTTTAGAACTACTATTTCCTAAAATCTGGTTTCATTACAAATACTATAATGTATGCAATATCTTTAATTTTTAAAAAAAAACCACATACACAACATATGTTTCAGAGTACAAAATTACCACCAGAGCATACATACATGTATTTGAAAGTACTGAGTTTATTAACTGAAGGCAGTTCACCGCTCAAGACCTAAAATCATTCATGCAGCTACATGACTAGATCTCAGGTGATTAAAAAGTTGACATTTAAAAAAAAAAAAATCAGACTACACAAAATTTATCATCACTGAATCCATCTGTGTTGACCATTAGCTTTTTTTTTTTTTTAAACATCTTGATTCTTAGGGTAATCTAATCAAACACTGACACTCAATCCCAGCAGGATGTAATTTGGGTCTCTACTTGTATAGAGAGATGTATCTAACTGTAGGTGTAATAAAACACATTCACATTTCTCTACCTATTTCCAAACTCTGGGTTGGGGCTGGCTGGAGATATGGTTACACTTTGTTTGCAGAATAAATACTCCTTGAACCTTAGCAGTTCAGACTTCTCAGACTGCCTCAAAGAAGTGCAATCTGTGAAAGGCTGAAGAGAGCAGAGTGTGCTAATTCATCCCTCTGCCTGCAGCACGTTCACCCTTTTTGGTATTTGCTGAGGTTTCCCATCAGCAACTAATTGTGTGAACACTTAACATGACCAACTCATTTTCCTACAGATCAAATACCAGAAATTACCTTTGCAAATAACAAACCAAGCTCTGCTCAAGGGCATGAAATGCAAGACTAGCATTGCACTCACATGTGGTCATTAACCCAAGAAGGCTGAATTGTAACTGCCTAGGTAACTGGATGTAAAAACTGTAACTGCTGAAAAAAGCACGTATTTCACATGTGCAAGATATTCCAAGGCTTAACTAATGAAATCCTTGATTTAAAAACATTAGCATATAATTGCAGATGTTATTTCTGTAAGATAAAATTTTACTACAATTTGTACCAGATAAGAATTGAACTATTTGGTATTTCTGCAGCTTTCATTCCAACTTTTAATATCCCTTGTGAAAATATAGCTTTATCATGCTATTAGCAAAGGCTGCAAGGAATAGATACTCTTAAGTACACTGAATATGGGAAAAACTCATTTTCTCAAAATTTAGTAAGATGATATTCTAAGTATTTTCATTCACTATGGTGTAATTTTTCACATTCACATGGTTATGTGTCTCAATTTCAAAGTCTGTCATACAAT
The DNA here is from genome assembly GCF_020740795.1 of Apus apus. Lineage (NCBI taxonomy): Eukaryota > Metazoa > Chordata > Aves > Apodiformes > Apodidae > Apus > Apus apus. The sequence goes on from NC_067286.1 coordinate 8,096,529, forward strand.
GGGATTTGAAAAGTTCCTTAAAATTATTCTGAATTAAATACCTGCAACTACTATTACATGTATTATTTCTAGAGCTTCCACAACCATGGCATTTCATAAAAAATTCATCATAAGTTGAAAAACAATCTCCTTACAGAATGCAGCCACAGCTGCCCTGTAGAGAGCTACCATGTAAAATAAAATTAAAAAAAAGCTAATTTCACAGTCTGCTTTCTGATCACAACCATCTTTTAGGTTTCTCAGTTGTTTCCTGATTAACTAAGCAGTTATCCGTACTATCTTGTACACTTACATTTGCATTTATATTTAGATATACTTTGAATTTGCTCACAGTATGTAAGAATAAATCAACTTTTCAGTAAGACTATTGTTTAAGCTAATGAACAGGACCTGTAACTCTGCAACCCAATTACCAGTTCATAAACTACATTAAGAAGTATGACACCAGGCAGTGGGCAGCTAGTGAAAATGTTAGCTTTCTGCAGCAAAATTCTGGGCCATGTCACCATTTTCTGTTAGAGATGGAAAAAATACAAAGAGCCAAAGGCAGCTCTGCCTACAGGAAACGTGATCATTAGTACATGACAGGCAGCATTTTTCATAAGGAGCCAAGCTGCAATGGGAGACTGGGACAGAACAGTGGCAGAGCTGGAAACAGCTGCTGCATGAATAGCCAGTAATATGTAAGGTTGCTCCTCACTCTCTAACTTCTTGAAAATTGCCATTACTGTCTCATGATCCCAAGCTTTTTACAGCCTTCAGGAACAATTAATCAAAATACATTAGGTTAACATACTCTACCATCCTTTTTCCTCTCAGAGGCAGCAGCCTGGAGATCTCTCTACATGAACATCTCCACCATCTGACTAGTTGTTAAAAAAAAGAGATGACTGAAGAGTTGAAAATACTATTTCCAAAAATGTGAGTATAAAACTAGATTTATCTGGAAGTTTGTGAAAGAGAAGAACCCAGCTTCTCCTGCCCAGGAGTGGTGAGGGAGCAGATGCCAGCAGGAGTCTTTTCAGGAAAGAGTGCAAGTGAAGAAATGCTACTCTGAAGACAGAGTAACATATACCCCAGCTGAAGTGGAATAAAAGAATTCTTAATTTAAAAAATGGCATAAACAAGTAATTACCAATGAAAAAAGTATCTGTCTCCAAGCGGAGATGTCTTTTTGTTTAATCTATTAGACAAAAGAACCCAATACTTTTAATTTTCAGATGCATCAGGACAGAAATTAATCAAGAAGAATACATTAATATAATATCCTTAGGTGTTAGCAAACTGTATTCTGGAAGTGCAGTAATACAAGGATGGAGAGCCTGGACAACCTTGCTAAACAAAAGAGTAAAGTGATTGATGTAGAAATAAATAAAGATTAAAACATTGCAGTGAAGAAACTTAGTTTTGCTACTAATATAGTTTAGAATACTAAAGAACCACTCCACCTAGTTCCTAAGTATCTACACCAGTGTAAAGGAGAATTAGGACTTCATTAAGAAACAGATCCGAGACAGAGTTACTAAAAAATAATTATTCTGCTTTAATTTACACTTAGTGCAATTTGAATTCATTTCCACGTCCAGACAAATCTTTAGGACTAGCATCTGCCTCTTCTCCCTTCCAGAAAATGTTGGCCTTTCAGTCCTGCAGTGAGGACTTCATTCACACTTCACAAAGCAAGCATCAATTTCAGGCACCACAATCAAGAGACTAGCCAAAGGATGAACAAAGAAATATTTCTTTATAGGTAGCCTTAAAAAGTTCTGTGACATTTTGTTACTTCACCACTGTATGGATCTGACCTTTTAAAATTGCCTCATTGTTGGGAGTGAAGTAGAGAGCTGCTGCATCTCTATTATTTGTTTACTGGCAAGTACTGCCTCAGTCAACTGAGCTGACTGTTCTTTGCTGTGCTGGGGAAAGCCCACATTTATACAGCCCATATAAAGCAGCAGCACTGCTAGCTTTTCTTCTTGAGTTTCATTTCCTCAAACTCTTCTGTGCAAATCATTACGTTTCCCCTATGAATGTTTTAAGATAACTGTCCCCAGCAGCATTTGGTATCAGGTATATAATCAATAGCTAAGCCTTCCCCCACAAATCACTTTTCATATTTGGGCTCTTAGTGTTAAGCAGCTCTTACATGCCAATAAGCACCTTCTGCTTGTGGTCATATCATGTTTAGTAGATCACAAGTATTTCCTGATTAGAGAAACACCAGCCTACATTAACACTAGTCACTTTCAAAGATTTTTTCAATATAAATTTTATCCCCGTATTATCTTTTACTCACTTTTTGCATCTAACAGCTTCATTCCGAGATCCCGAATCTTACCCACCAATTTCACCTGAACTGCACAATCTGCGTTTTAAAATGTGCCTGTAAACCTCCAGCAGCCTATTGACATGCGGGTCTGACTAAAAGCACCGAGATCTCCTACCTAACATCAGGAAGATGTCTTTCACACTGCTTGCCCAGGACTATTCAAGAAAACAAGAGCTTGTCTTATTTATTTAGATCTTGCCACACACAAGCATATTTTCTGTAACAGCATCCAGCTTTATGCTTGTAAGGGAGAAGTACGAGCTACCTATTTTTCCAAATAATGGGGGACAATCCAGTGCTCTTTCCTTCTTTGGTATTTACTGTGCTTTAGTGTACAACACATCTTTATCTGGGGTACCCATTCTTTAGTATCTCCTCCAAGTCTGGAAAATCATTACCTTTATCTAGGCAGTTTGCCCATTATAAAATTTAAAGTAATATTGGCTATTCAGTAATTTACAAATGCTAGCCATCCTTTTTTTTTGCCACTCCTTTCTAGCCAGATTCAACCTCATACCTAGATTCTCAATTTGTCTGCAAATCTCATTTTAATAAAAAGTCTATTTTAAACATGCCCCGTGGCTTGTAATTTCCTCTTCCTTTTCACACTCACTTGAAGCCACAGCAGAAACCATCACCTCATGTTCACACTTGTGCAAACTACCTTGCTTCCTTCCAGATTTAGGCATTTTTGCTCTTGCTACCAACTATAGTTCACTTCTGTTTCTCAGTGTCTTTTCTATTTTAGAGAAGCAGTAATTTTAAAAAGTGTTTTGAGATGGCCAACATAAACAGATTACTGATATCTTTTGTGATTATTAGAAGACATGCTATCTCACAAAGAAGCAGTGCTTTTGCAACTAGAATCAATTTTATATTGGTTTAAGTCCCCAAGGAACAAATTTATAGGAGTCAAAAGCATACACAGTGCCCATGGATTGGAAGATAATCTGTTAATGTGACAAAATGCAAGGAGATAAAGACTTGCTGTCTTATTTATTGGCCAGATCACTGAAGGAAAAAAGTTAAATTAAGAAGGAAGCTTAAAGCAAGATATTTGGCCCATCTCATTGGGCTAGAGATCCCCAGTTGGTAAACTCTGACAAATTACACCAGTTGTCCACCTCAACAGCATACCACAAGTCTCGCAGCAGAGGCAATGGAATTGGACACATGCACTCCTGTAATGCTTTTTTCCAGCTAATTTAGTATGATAATAGGCTCCAGTATCTTACAAAAGGCTGCCAAACTGAGAAGCATACACTGCAGTCTGTCATCACCACTAGTAAGGCACTAACCCTATAACCCAAGTTAAAAACTCCTTGCAATAATAAGGCCTAAAAAACAAGGCAGGGATCAGAACACTGCAAGAGACCTCCTATCATAATGGGGTATGTTAGGTATCACTACCTAGAACAAAAAAAGCCAATTGTTTCATTACACAGGTCATGCACCTTAAAATGTTCTAAGATCTAAATTAAGACCCTTAATTTAAAATCTTCTAGTTGCTTTATTTTCTTTTCACTTTTTTCAGAAAGAAGTGTCCATTACAGTAACATGCTACTCATAAAAAAAAAAAATATATATATATATATTCTCCTTTGATTTTGATATCCTCAAAATGTCTCAGAGAAAGTAAGAAAACAAGATTTCTAAGAAAGTGATTATTTTCTATGTAATTTTAGATATAGCTGGGGAAAATGGGACATTTTAGGGGGCATTAAGTTCCCCATTAGGTTTGCAATTTAATGACTTCTCACTACATTTGCCTACAGTTTTGATATATTCTTTTCAAATATGTTTTCATCAAAAAGGAGAAAAGGATAAGTTTGATAGCTATAACTGTTTCACACTGTGAATCATATGAGCACTTTTTTTTTGTAGAATAAAGTTATCAAATAACAGTACTTTCTGTATGGAAGGTTTAAAGAATTCTCCAATAATTCAGCAAGATTATACATTAATAATACACCCAAACAAGCTCAAATTTCAGAGAGATCTTACATTTTAAAGGGATCCTTGAACATCTATTTAAAAAAGAGAATCAACAAATCTAGAAGGCAGCAATGGTCTCTTAAACTTCTTCCACACTGACTTAGCAAAAAGGGCTAATAGTGCAAATGAAGAAATCACAAGACTAAGAAATTCTGGCCTTTTGAGTGGAGAAATTCATTCAGAGATCATGCATTAATTTCTTCTATTTTGTAGAGTGGACCTGGTCTAATCAAAGCCCTCTCCAAAACAAAGCCAAACAAGCAATTTTCCTAAGGAACATGCGTTACTCAAGAGTAAAAAACAGTACTAGAAAATGTAATTATGTCATACAGCACAATCTTCTGTTACAATATTAGCACAATACTAGCTTGGCCTGTCAGCAGAAGACAACTTGTTCTTAATGTTTAGTCTCCATGGCTTGAATGTAAAAGGCATTTTTCCAATAATTTGCTGTAGAAAGGGCTTGAAGAATGGTTCTCAATCCCATTAGAAGGGTCTCAAGTCTCCAAAGGTGCCCAGGTGCCCTCATGTTGACCACAGAAGACAGTTGTCTCATCACAAGAAAACAAGAATCAGCCATCTAGAAGTTCACAGAGGAGAACAATTCTCTGTCACTGTGTCCCAGCATCAGTTTGCGCTTGACAGGATATAAACTGCGTCACAAAATAAACCTTCTTAAGCTCAAACCACGTGCACTGGAACTGCCATGTTACAAAAATCATCTTAGAAGGAAGGGATGCGGGTCTTGGCTTTGCCATTGATTTCCTATGGAATCATGAAGCAACATTTATTTTTTCTAAACTAGGAAAGCAACCTGCCTCAGAGATGTAAGATTAACCTAAACACTGTGCTGGTTTTGCTCTACAGCAACGGGATCCTGCAGCTGAACTGCACAATCTGTGTTTTAAATACAGGCAGCTGCCCTAATAAGAAATCCAGCATGTCAGAAATAAAGAAAACTGTCTACCGTTTCCTATCTGAGTGCATACTCTTAATCATAGCTACTGAAAAGTCACATCTATGATGTTAAAAAAACTATTTTAAAAGTCGATTGTAGAATTAAACTGCCAGATTTCTGTCTTCTGGCAATGAAGAGGAAAAAATCCACTATAAAAGCAGCATTTAGTAATAGTACATTAAAAAACCGACCTAGTCTTCATAAAACAGGATAGAGAAAAATGGGCGTAGAGTTACTTTTAAATCTGTATCAGTTTATACTACTGCTTAGATAACTTACTAAGCTACGTTACATTTGAATCATTAGCTACATACAGATGCACTGAAACTGGAAAATAAAAATACAGCTTCCATATCCCCGTGCTTCAGAAATTGAAACGACTTCGGTGACACTTCTCCTGGAAGCAGAGGGTGATTAGCTCTTCGCTGCCCTTAATTCTACAGGTCAACTCAAAATAACTCACACCTCATGAAAGTTCGGTTTGTGGGTTTATTTTGGTTTTTTAAACACTCCATACAATTAAATCTGTAAGATTAAAACCTCCTTTAAGTCAGCTGTACTTATCCTTAAGAAAAAAAGATTTTTAAAGACAACTGTCTTTACAAATTCATTATGTTTTGGAAATTTATCAGTGTCAGATTAGCAGAGAGAAGTGCTGCTTTGATTTCAGATTTCAATATAAAAAAAGTCATGTGCTAACATTCATTGCACATGCAGCTAGGTAGGTGCATTTACAGGTTGTTTCACATGTCATGAGATGAAATGCAAAAGCAGGTCATAAAAGCAGTACAGAAACTCACAGCCTATGTAGCCTAGGAGAAGACAGATGGAATACAACTGACAACCCAAATTCCTACCACCTCTCCCCATCTCAATACATAAATATCAGAAGTTAGGGTCAAGTATTTAAGCTAAAGACTTCGGAGTCAAGAAAGGCACAGGTAAAGCCCTAGACTTGCCAAAGAAAGGTCAGCCTTGATCCATAAGCTAGAAGAAAACCCCTTGCTTACTGACCAGAAAAAGAATTGCTGCTTTTATGTACAGCTGTACAGAACAAATATATAGCTGGTAGCTCTGTCGTCCTTGTTAGAGAGAGCACTTGAAATAATTCTTTCCCTTTCAGTAAAGCATTGTTTGATACCAATCTTGTAATTTCCTTGTTGCTTTTCGCAGTGAAAAATGAGTTTGATTCTACACCCTGACACCAACAAGTGGTGTCCCTGTAGAATTAGGCATCTTCCTGGGAACTGCTGTTTGAGTAGTAGAGATCCCCCTTAGTTTGGTAATTCTTCCTCTTACCCCTCAAACTGAGCATTTAGTAGCATTTCTGCTGTAATTGATGATTCAAAAACCCCAAAGTTCTAAAACTTTGTTTAAAAATAGCTTATGCAGTAGATGGACAGCAGATAAATATTTGATTTGGACTGTGAGGACATTAATTTAGCTGCTGGATCGACAGATGCATTGTTATGTAGACAAAGACTGGACAGAAAAACACAAAATACTTCCAGATGGCTTTTGCATTAATGAATGTTGCAAAATGTCTGCCAGCTTCCAGCTCTGCATTAAAAGTAGTATGCAGGCTCCCAAGTGACTTCTTGCATTGTAACTTGCACAAAAGCACACAGATCTCAGAAATACTAGGGTAGTTCTCTTTTCTTACATTTGGCTGCTTTAAGCTAGGATGCCAAGAGCACTAGTTGGTCTCATGTAAAGATACCAAGCACACAGTGTCAAACCACTATCTGTAAAAGCAACATGTAATACAGTAGCTTTACTATCTCTGGCATAAAATATTTGGTTACACATGAAACAAAGAACTGTAACTTAACATAATGTAAACTACCTAAATGGAGAAGATGCAGCACACAGCAAGGGAGACAGGGTTTTCAAGAAAAGGTGTTAATTTCTCCACATTCAAACTGTAGCTCAGAGTTGGAAGATGACTATGCTTGACATGTTTTTGTTGTAAGTCATCACAGCGACACAGCATTCATAAAAGCAGAGTATGAAGATTTAGCAACATGGTGAAGCATCACTACAGACCCTCTGTGAACCACTGATCAGCCAGTACCTGAGCAGAGAATTGTCCTGGAATACAGATCATAGCAGAAAACTGCTCACACAGGTGAAAAACACAAAGGTCTAGACAGTTTTTAGCAACTCTGCCAGCATGGGAGAGAGGCAAAACACAGATAATAAAACAGAGTTCAAGGAGTTACCTCAACTCAACAGCTGGTCAAGATTCTTATGTCTTGGAGGCACAAAAGTACACTCTAAGAGCAATGAAAAATGTTTTGACTACAAAGCTTTTGCAGAAATGACAGACTACTCCAAGTCTGTCATGCAGACTAATGAAAACACCTCATCAGTGCACTGTCTTCATTCAATTCAGACCAAAGATCAACCAGAATTATCAAACTTCAGCAAAATGACAAATAAATATGTAACATCTAGCTTTCATTTGTAAATAGGTGACAATTCTTTCTCAAAGTAATTTTTTTTAATAGCTAAGACTAGTTGCAAGAACAGCAGAAACTTCTGTGGCATTATGAAGAGAAACTTACCTCCATCTGCTTAGTGCCAGAAAAATATTTCTGCCAAATTATAGCCTGTCAGCTAATTTTAAAATTCCATAGTACTTCCCTTTTAATACTCTTCTTTAACACACACAAAAAAGCATGTGGGATATCATGTTTAAATACCAATCAAATTGTCTTTAGAAAAAGAAAAAAGCCCCTAAATTATGTAGTTGTTCAGTCATATAATATATGGAGAGATTAAAATTTTATCCTTTAACAGTAAATTGTACAGTCAGTTTCATGCTCAGGCTTACCAGAACTGAGGTTTTATCAAGGGCAAATACCATAGAATATTCTGATGCCTGAAACAACTACTTACACTGCCCATTCTGCTAAAGTATTACTAGGCAGAATTTCTCTTGACATGGATTTCTGAATAAGATCTCCCTGAGGAATGCTAGATAGCAGGTGACAATATTGGGCAAGGAACATGTACTTACCAGGGCAGCAATTCCATTTTTAGGGACTGGGGTAGGGCTAGGGACACTGTTCTGTATTAAACATTTTAGCTTGCCTCCACAGTATATTTTCAGATAACTTGCAACCAAAAACTCATGCATTTGGGACTACTTCAGAATGCATTTCTATAAAGAAAACCTTAAATAAGGATGTCAGGGGCACCTATTTGTCCTTTTTAAGATTCATCCCGGACTGACCAGTCCATCTGAAACTTCACATTCTTACAAATGAACTGTACTTTCAGTTATTTTTTATATCATGATCAGTCATCATTACCATGGAGTAAGCATTTCTAGCACAATTTTACAACTGGACAGAATTTACAATTCTCAAAGCCAGTCAGTCAGTAACAGAACGATGAAATTGCCCTAGTGAAATTAAAACTGCTGGACTAATGCTCTTGCTGTAAGGCTTGCCATTCTAATTTAGTATGAAGCAAATGTTTCTCTATGCATGAACTTGTCAGCATTATCACGTTATTGAGGCAGACTTTCAAAGCATATTGGCTGTCCCAAAACTATTAATTACTGCAGTGTCTATGGAAAATCTGGTGAGAGAGGTCCATTGACATAGCTGAGGGGAAGAAAGCTGCAAGCTTAATTTCCACCAGCAAGATGTGTTACAAAAACCATTTTATGTAAACTTGCTCACTGTCACATATCTTCAATGTATATGAATTGCATGATAATAAAAAGTGCTTAACACCTTTAAGAAGACGAAAGCCTACACGTATTAAATTACCACCATTCTATTCTCCACAGCAGTAACACCAATGAGCAGGCTTCCTGTACCTCAAGCTCCTGCATGATACAATGAAATTACAATTTTATTTTCTAAGTATCTGTGATACAGTACAAAAGAGTAAACCGATAGATTAAGATACATCAAATTTCAGGGAAAGTTCAAATCAAACTCAATTCAGATCTGATCCTACAACATAATGTATATAATAGGCTTCTGAATGTGTTAATGTACTTTAAAACTGCAATACCATTACAATTCTACCAGCAGCCCAGCAGTTGCATAAGCAAAATTAAGATATTAAAAGCACCAGATTTCTTCTGCAGTAATTAGGATGTAAAAAGGTGTCCTGGTTTGAGCCAGCATGAAGCCAGGTTTGTCTTGGGATTAGCTTTTGATTATTTCTTTAAACAAAATCAGGAACTTCACAGAATGGTGGAAAAAAGTTACCAATATTATTTAAGTACTAGAGCAATCTGTCTGCCCTGTCTCTGCTTTTGATGGACAGGAAGAAATGGATAAGGCAGGCCAATGCTGGGTTCAAGATACCAAAAGCAGAGCAGGAAATCTATAGCCTTATTTTCCCCCATCATTTACACACTGTATTGTCATGTTTTTGCTAACTGAAGCTGTATATAGAATATAAAAATTTCCATTGCTGTTGTAAATATATTCCACTTCAACACTATGCACTAAGTTATGAGTAGGTTTAAAGTTAAGTAATCTAAGTAAATTATCTGTTGACAGTTTGCACTGATATACACTCAGATTTCTATTTAATTATTTTAAAATTAATTATGCTTTTTGACATTATTATATTAATGTGTATATACACATCAATGAACATGCATACATATACTTAAGAGAGATTCCTGAGGAATCCCCAGGTATGGAAACTATAGTATGTTTTCATTTAAGCATAAAAAGGAAAATTATCAAAATTTTGTCAGTGAATTTTAAATACTGCATATGCTTGTTGCTTTACCTTCCTTTTTAACTTTTGATATACCAAGTAGGCTTTTTTTACTTCTGATCCATCACTTGCTTCAGAAATATATGTGTGTAGATATTGGGGAACGAGCCCTTAACAAAAGCTGCAGGGATGCAGAATTTGACAGTTCAAATGTAATGTTTCCTCCCCTTCATATATCCTGAAAGCAGATTTGAGATTACAAGTATTAAAGTAGGACAAGTCACCGCACAGTTAAAATTCTCATTTGAAACTATTATGAAAATATGCTAAACCAGCTCCTAAATTAAGAGAGAAATTAACTGGAAGTTGTACCAGCACCTGTACATACACCCATAAAATGCCAACCATAGCCAACAGTGTTATACATTATTACACATGCCTGGAGAAATAAGAGAGATGTAGGATGGGGGGCAGAGAAAGACCCTTGCAAGTTTTTGTTCTTTGACAAAACATCTTCCCCTTTCCTAAGGAAAATAAAACAAAGACCCAGCTGCAACAGTCGCCCTTTCTACTATTTGAAGATTAAAAACATTCTTAGTTTCGTGTATAAGTGTAGTTTCACTGAGCACAATGAAGTTAGCTCACATGCTAACTTCATCATGTCTCTTTTCTCTAGACAGCACATAAGCAACCTCCTGCCTGCCACCTCATTTTTGTAAATCTAGCCATTTTCATCTGAAAGGCTTATTTTCATTTGATTAAGTAGTAAAGATGGTGTTTAAAAATCTATGCTTCCAGGAGAAATTGTATCTGAAGGAAAATTTTTGCTTTGCTGCAGTCTGGATATAGAAAATACAAAATCAAACAACTTGGCATCATTTTGCAAGCTTTTTTTCTAGTCCAAATGCATGACTTGCAAAGTATTTTTTAAAACACATCTGATATTCATTCTCACATAAGTCAATACAGAAGTATTAGAGTATTCATAGTAAAGTGCTTGTTCTGCTAGAGTCAGGAGTTAACACTTCAGAGTGTGCAGTCATTTTCTCTTTCCAGTTTCACACACTGGTTTTTATTCTCTATTTCATGCTCTAATGCAAACCATGGGGAACTGGAATGAGTAAGTCACACTCATTAGAAAGTCCATGTCTCACACAGTCATACTGAAGGAACCAAATAAGGAAAGACAGTTAACCCTCCACCACACTACTGAACTTTTCAAATGAGTTGATTCAGAGGAAGAGCATGAATTAATGATAAAGCGTATAAAATTGAGATACATGCAGAAGCTCCCTAACTGTTTTGCTGAGACAGTGAGCGTAAAAGTATGAGTAAAATTACCAAGCTTCCTCAGCATACCAGCAATTCTAACTCTCCTTTTGGAAAAACTTGAAGCTGTCAGACATCTGAAAGTTTTTAGCCCAGCAGTCAGTCTGTAAGACCTTTGGCGACAGGATCTGCTAATGGATCAGCAACATGTGCTCACTGGAACTTGTCAAGAATAACATGGACCCTGTCCCATGGTATAGTACAATCTGCTTCTATGGAAACACACCCAGAGCCAGGCAAAATGTTTACACTTCAGAACAGATGTGAGTTCTGTTAAACAGTCTTGTCTCAAGATGCAATCATATTCCATCCTATAGCAGTATTACTGAAAACCGTCCATAAACTAAATGTAAAAAGAACATCTTTCTGTTTACAATGCCTGCCCTTAAACTGAAACATTTCTAATGCCACAGGAACCTGGAAATGCTCCTATGCTTCCAGTCTAGGAACACTTACCACTACCACATTAGTTAAATCCCAATACAGATCAGATTCCAGTCACTGTGAGGTTTTCTCATGTGTAGTTAACTGCACGTATACAACATGCCACAAAATAGTGAATGCCATCTGTGCAACGGTAGTTATGCACCAATGCATGTAACTTCCTCTCATTTTTTGTTTTATGCAAGAAAGGGAATATATCAAAGCTTGCTGTGCTAGGTACACAACACTTCACTGCAGAAGTAAAAAATTGTTATCAGATGTAGAACACCTAACACATTTGAGCCATCAGTGAGAAAAATTGTACCCCAGTGAGGGGAAAAAAACCCAATGCACACTGTTAAATGAGAACATTTGTACTAAGAGGACACAAGAGTGCCAGAATGAATCACTTGCCTTCACAGAAGTCTCTAGCTAAGAGAAGCCACTGTGTTTCATCACAGCAGTGACTCAAAGCCTTTTCAGAGTCTGCAGACACCCTGCAGCAAATAAAGTCAAGCATTGTTTTATGAATAGCACTAACAGATTAAAGCTTTAAGAGAAAGTGTTCTTTCAGCCATAAGGCTTCTCAAAAACTGAATAAAGAACATCAGGTAGCTCAACCAGCTGGCATCTGGAAGAGATGTAGAAATGGATGAGAAATTATCATTTTTGTTCCCTCACCCGTGCAGATGAAGATAACCTATCTGTAACTACTAACAGGGTACACAAGAAAACTCTATTTTTACTTCTGGTTCTTTCAGGTTCAGACATGACAAAGTAGCTCAAGTTTGTGCCTCACCTACCACCCATTCTCCCACCCAAAACATCAACACAAGAATCAGTAAATGACTTCAGCAACAGAAAGCACACAGTAAGAACATTTTTCACTGTCCTAATTACATTTGAAAGTGAGACTTCAAGTGTTGTGAACAAGAGTTTTATCTAACTAACACTTCTAATAGGGATGTTTCCATCACCCCACACGGAAAGAATACAACAGAACAGGAAGCAGTTCATGTTTATTAATGTGAAAACATCAACACACTACTGAAGAGGGTTCATAGTAATTTCTTCATTAGACATAACTTCCACTTTAAAAACTAAAATTCCTAACACTTTCCATTATATTTAGGATCAAATAAAGGTAACAGAATTATAAAGACACCCACTATAGTGTTGTTCTATGTATCTTCTGAAACTACAAATGTCAATTCTGGGCATAACTTTCTGGTATTTTACAACTTGTAGGACCATGGCAACTATGCAAGATGTACATGCCTGTATTTACATATTGAATAGAAAAGACAGGAAAGAAGTTGCATTCACTTTCTAGTGCAAGTCTACAATAACCACACAGACAGAACAACATTTATTAACAGAAACGGAACAAGTCCACACATGAGTAAGAAAAGGTCATAAATAATACAGTTGTAAAAAAGATTTATAATTTCAGACTGAGGTAGTCAAGAATGCGCAGTGTCTGTACAGAGCACTTGTACAGCAGTTCCTCAAAAGCAGAAATTTACTATGAGAAAAGCAGTAGACTAGTAGGGTGGGCATGGATTATAATGGGTATGTCTTCCATTAAGAAATTAACAAAGATCAACTAGTGATATATGTAGTATTTCCAGTTGAAAGTACCACTAAACAGAATCTCAGCCAAGAAGTCTATTCTACTTTGACTTCTGACCACCCCAACAGCCTGACAGAAGTCAGCTCCCATTTTTGCCCAAGCAGACTAATTTTGGTGTTATGTAGAATTTTTTTCTGAACTCAGAACCAAACTAAAGTAAAACAGGGGAAGAAAATGTTTTGAAGAAACACAAACATTTTAAACAAGAACAATAATTTTTCTAAATGGTTTTATTTACATTTTTCATATACAAGTATATTAAATGATACATTCTGACTAGTGTCCACACCAGTGTGAGTTACACGTATTAAAGATACTGATGTACTGCATATGATGAAATGCAAAACAATCAACCCTAAGCTTTAGTCCCACTCTCTGCTGCAGCATCTGCTTTGTTACTGAGACATCTAAAATTCAAAGTGATCATATCCAATAGAAGTTATCTGAACCAATGTATCTAGATTCACCTCTTTAGAACAAGCAGTAACACAGAAGTCTTACTTGCAAAATTTGCAAGATGAAAAATACATACACAGCCAAACATTTCACACACATGTTCCTAGCTTTGTATTTATTGTTTCTGGACTTGAGGTATTTGTCACAAGTGTCTTGTGCTTATAGTTTTTAATCTTTAATTATGGCAATCTGTCAGCCCCTACTAACATCAGTTCAAAGTGGCTGGGAGATGATGCAATATACTCAACAACAAAAAAGGAAAAAAGGTGTGGAGTGAACGGTCCTGAAACATTCAGGTCAACTACAGACTGAAGTTTCCACTTAGAGCAACTAGAACTAGAAATTCTTTTGATCATTAGGGAACATGTTGTAAATCCATGAACACACTTTAATGAACGTATTTAAGATTTTCAGCCTCGTGATTTCTCAAAGGAAACTAGCAGAGAAAAAGGTGACAACTTCAAATGCTTGCCTTAGAACTGCTGAAATATTTAAAACACTGGTAAAGTAAAAGTTCTTTCAAGTGTATGAGAAGCATTATCAAGTCTTTCTGTATCTAAAAGATGGTTCAAACAGTCAAAGAGACAAAGGAAATAGTAATAAGACAGCTGGGCCTACACGGTCATAGGGTGTATTACATCAGAATTTATTATTACATTTCTGTAGCACCTTTCAGCCAGATGCCAACACTTTAATCACTAACGTGAGCCTCACAACAACCCTGTGAGGTAGGTAGGTATCTGTTTCAATAATGGCAAAACAGGTTAAATAACTTACCGAAGGAGACACAGCGAATCAGCAGAGCAGGCTAGAATCCAGATCATGTGATCTATGAATTTAACGTTATGGCAACATGTGGGACTGAGACTTAGAAGCTCCTTTTTAAAACTGTGAAAGAGGCACTGACATGTGAATTGATTCACGTTTTCTGGAAGTATATTTTTACAGGAAAGGTATCAAGAGGAAAATGTGCTTTAAGCAACCAGAGAAAACAAGAGTGAGCGCGAAGAGTGGCATTATTGTCCTACTTCCTACATTTTAGTAGTAGATGCAGAATAGCATGTTAGCTATTTTACTTGCTAAAATATGTATAAAAATAGATTACATAGCTCATCAAATTCAGTAGACTAAACTCTGTTCTCACAAATCTTAAGCATTCAAATGCTATGACCCAAACACTGAGCTGGGAGTTGTCTGATCCAATTATTTGATCTATTATTCACATGTCCTGCAACTGCTCCTTTGAATGTCAGAAGAAAAAAGAGCCAGTGTGAGAATCAAAATTTTTTGATCAAACTTTAATAGCAGAATTCCCATTAACAAACTGTCAAAGCATGCTCTTCTCAGTTAATCTCCATGTTCTACTGACTACCAAATCAGTCATAATAGAGAGACCAGGGCATATAAAATTGGTGCTTGGCACATAAAATGGAAGCATGAAGTGTTCAGTTACTTCAACACAGTCAGTATTAAGTTCCAAGAACTACTTTACACTACATCCCAGTAAGGACCAAAGTCACACACAAAAAGAAAAACAGAGTCCATGAGCTGAACAAACCCTGTCATAAAAACAAAAGGTAATCACAGCAGTAAGACCTATGCTTAGAAGTTTTAGATTACAAAATGAACCGGCATATGAAAAGAAGCAGTTTTTGTTCATGTAGATCATAAACAGTGATTTCTACTTGAAGATCGGGTGACTAAAAAGAACACATTCCTCAAGTCAGGCAAAGGGAAATGTAAAGATTTCTAAGAATTTTATAAAGATTTCAGCTGTTAAAGGGCTAATTCCTTTTTCATTAGGCCATGATCATATCCCCACCCTAGCTCATCTTCCAATAATAGACCACCACTATGTAATGACACTCAGCTGAGATGTACATCATTTAGAGGACAAAATTCCCTAGTGAAAGCAACTAGTGAAACCAACTCCACTTTCCTCTCCTTTTCTGTCTTTGTGATGCAAAGAGGAAATGTTACCATATTGAAGAAGAAAGTGACAATGCTTGTTTTGACATCAGGGAAAATGCAGCTTACAGATTTAACAATTTTCAGATTTAAATGCTGAGGCAGTGAAAGTGAATCAAAAGCAATGCTAAACAAAGATATACCACAGGTTTACTTTCCCAGCTCAAGGCTGCAAAGATCTAGACTTCTGAACTATCCGAGATAAATTTTGTAGCAGAAGACTAGTAAGATTTCCAAGGAGAAAAGCTTTTGGGAAATACCTTCCCTCTATTCCTCATCCATTTTAAGGTAGAAATAAAAAGCTTCATAATAATAAAAAAATAAAATAAGCTTCAAAATAATCCCTCTATCTCAGGTAGCCTTCAAAAACTAGTTGAAGTCTTAATTTATATTAAACTACACTTAACAGAACATTTGAGAAAGCATTTCATATTTAATTTACTCACAGATAGGACTTTATAAATTATATGCAACTTAGAACAACACTGACAACAGTGCCTAATTGTGTGAATTTATGTGTTTTTAGAGAGGAATTTGGAAATAGTTATTTCAGCATATTGCTATCAATGGTTACATAGACTAAAAAATAGCAGAGATATGCATGTTGCTTTTTGGTTAAATTGGTCACTATGTGAGTTTTGAGAGACATTACTGGAACTAGAAAAGAAAAGCTGAAAATTAAATTAGGATTTTAAAAATTTCATTTAAAAATGAAAGATAAATCTCTAAAAAGTAACCTCTTATATTTCTTTTCAAGTGTAACCTCTACCAGAACCCTACTGTTCATGTTTTTCCATTGTTTTGACTAACAGAATAATACATTAATTTCTCTTATATTTGAAGTGTAGTTATAAGGCAAACACACACACACAGACACACAAGCTAGTGATCTTTCTGCCAATTCCTTCCTTGTCTGCTTTACCTCGTGTTGCCTCGTTACCATACCTGTTGCGTAGAAGCTGATCTTCCTTCCTTGAAGAAGCAGGTAAAAACTTACACTCTAGACTGTTTAAAGCTTTGCTACTGTTAATGTTTCTAAATACTACTAGACTATAAAACAGCTAAAAGGTGTCGATTAAGGGTAGCAATGTCTGTCAATCAATCTCTGAATGTGGTTCAAGACAAGAAACTTTACACTGTTAGTAGCATTTTCTGCTGAAAGACCTGTAATGTAGTGCAGGCCTTCTGAGGTGGTCTTACTTGACTTTAAATTTGAGGCATGGGAAAGATAAAGATCTTAAGCACAGAAAACAGATAACATAATGATCAAAATAGGTAAGATTCTAAAGGCTAGATCTGTAGCAAACATTGCAGGGTACAAGAGGCTAAGGGATTTCCCTGCAGGATCCCACAAGGAAAAATACACATCTGTATGTGTTAGTGCTTTTCATCTCCCAATTATGTCCAATCACCAACATTCCAACTACTATTACAAACTACTGAAAACAAAATAGTGAAAATTATATGTACTTAGGTAATAACAAATTTAGGTTGCACTGTTTTACACTATAACATCTTACCATAAACTGCAATATAAAAAAAAACTATTAAGATTCCCATAATCTCTATTTAATAATCTTTAAAATATACTGCCAGAATACATTTGGATATGTAAATTCATATAAAATAAGGTAATTATTCAATGTAGTTTTGCCACTCAGATTACTGCCTAGCAATTTTCACATAAAATGGAAAAGAATTGCCTATCTCATTTCCCATGCATTTCCCATCTGCAGAACACAGGTCCCCACCCCTGTAGTTCAGCACGTAGAGTATCTGTCTCTTAAGAAAAATGTGCAGCTAGAAGATGCTCACAAAAAGCATCTGTATTAATGTTCAATATTAGCTACAAAAAATTAACACAATTAAATCCAATTATACAGTGCATTTCATGGCATGGCACTGAAGACCAGTTAAATGCTCAATGCAATTAGTGGGAAATCTTATAAAGTTATGTAAACACTTGAAATTTTGTTGGGATTTTTAGAAGCTAATGAGTTGTGCTAATCCATCTCCCCAGCATTTTCATTCCAGAAACCAGCTTCCATCCCACACCCTCCCTGAAAACACTGTTCACAGGAACACTCAATTCCCTAAGACACCAAAAAAATTAAAGGACTCAAACACTCACAGGAAGTCATTCAAGTTAGTTTGTATGTATAAATAAACCAAAATGTCCTCTAAGTAAGTGACACGGGAGGCAATAAATTGACACGACAAGTAAATAAAAGGCTTAAGCACTCCAATACCATTGAAACAGTTTTAATGTTGTTGCAACTCCATAATGCAACAATCATCAACTCATAAAAGACCCAATACTTTAGAATTCATTTTAATCACCCTTTACCTATTTTACAAAATAAAGGCAAGGCATATTTTAAATCCCCCTTTCTCCGGATACTATGTGCCTATCTTATTTATGCTTATTAAAATGTAAACTTAAACTCCTATTAAATGTTATATAAGAAAAAAATGTAAAAATATTAACCTCTGCTTCAATGTACAGTTTCCAGAATCTGCCAGAACTGGGGAACTGGGCAACAAGGCGTTCATAGGTCTTCCGTGCTTTGTCTATAGGTTGATTCTAAAAATTGAAAATCAAAATAGCATTTACAGTATTATGATTTATGGAAATGATTATGCTGATTTTACTCCAGAACCAAATAGTGTGAGTGGACCATAGATAAGGAAATGTAATCCTATGTCACTAAACCTGTGCCTCTCGAATGAGAATGCTCCAAGCGTCAAGGTCATATGGATTTTCTTCTAGTTTCTTTTCAGCTTTCTTCACTTTTTCTGGAACATATTCAGCAGCCTAGAAAAATGAAGAAGAGGACATAAGAGATCACAAATAGAGTTTGAAAAGTTCTGCTTCAGCTACAAAGTGAAGCTAATGACAACATTCTGACAATGTAACACTCCAGATCTCAGGTTTTATGCCAGAGTTACTAAATTGTAATTTTATCTGGAAAACAAGTTGTCCCAATAAGATAATGCACTCTTACCACAACTTCCTACATATTTGGTGATCCAGCAAAAGGCTAGACTATACTGACTATACATTTCTAAAACACTAGAATAAATTTGAGTTTGCCAGAAAACTTATTGCACCATGAATTTTAAACAGTTCAACCAACCTGAAACTTTTAAGATGCAAACAAGTATATTCAGACTGATTTTTCTGTTACAGACCTCAACCAAACAAGCTCAGGTTACTGCACAAGTTATTCTGTAGATGCAGGAAAGTATTTTGTATGACAAGTTACAGATTTATCAAGAAAACTGAGAGATGACAACACTAGCAGCAACACATACACATTATCCTAGCACAATTTTGTTAACTTTCTGACATGTCACTGACTGCATTCTTACAGTTGCCTTCCTGTAGCTTTGGCACTAACTACCTTAAATTAGTTGTTATTATTATAGTATAGGTTTAAGAGTTATTTTAAAGACTTGTGGAGATACCTTACTTTATGATATCCAGAAATTTTTTACTAGACTTCACACTGTTAGCACTAAGTAGATTAAAAAAATTATAATCTCAATCACATGCAGACAAGCCTTAAAATACATACTTGTTAAAACCCTAAATCATATGAAGTTTTTTATTAAGCATGAAACATTGTTATGATCTGCACAACAAACAGCTTATTTACTAACTTTCCAAACCTGATGTTAGCAGTCCTAAAATCACACAATCAAGCAAACTTTTACATTTGTGAGATGCAGTGATAATAAACTGTAAATTATTACTACAAGACCTTTCTTGTGAAATCTTACAAGTCAGCTGCACAATTACTGTTACAATGTAAGACTCTTTATAGTGCAGTGTGACTGATTTACTATAAGAAAATTCTAAAAAAGCCCCATCAACTGCTAGAAGATTAATTCAAAGAAATAACTGTAGTTCTTCATATTGGATCTAGGTCAGCACATAGCTCTGAAGTTGCAAAAGACAGTAAGGACAGAGACAACTGATACTCGTATCAAAGGTGCTATCACACACTTAGAAAAGGTAATTAGACACCACAGAGGTACAACTTCTAAAAAAATTAACAAGCCTCACTATGGCACACCTCTCTTGAGAGAGAGATATCCCAAGCATACATATCTAAGGATTTTACTGGAAAACTACTTATAGTGGCATTATACAGAGATAAGCTGCCAGTGAAGTATTGTACAAAACAGTAACTTAAAAAAAAGAAAAACTGGGACTAGCAAATGCAGTAAGCCTGAGTTATTTAGGAACATCAGCTTTATTTTCAGGAGTGCCCTAGTGTCCTGCCCCTTTGCTTTTGTTAACCCCTGCAAATGCACTACTCAGTTCATTATGTTACACACTGCACTTCTACTTGATAACTTAAAAAAACTACCGTATTTTCTAATATTTTCAGCACTACCAGTTTTCGTGTAAGACTTACTAGCAGCATATAATTCAAGGCATAAGCCTGAAAAGATTTCAAACTAAATATACTTATGTAATGGACAAATGATGAAAAATAAACAGGAGGGGCTTTTTAGCAGACTAAAGAATTATTTTTTTCTTCAGTTTTCAAGTGATTTGTGATGTTAATAAATTGCTCAGTGAAAAACAGTATAGCTTGGAAAGCAAGTCTCAAGTCCCAAAGCAAACTAGATTATAAAACTGTGTTATTAAAAAATCAAATTAAAAATTAGTATTTCAAACCTGTCAGCTCAAAAGTAGCAAAATTTTAAATTTCTATATGAATGTTTTTACATTCCAAGCCTATCAAAATTCTAACTCTGTAATACTGCAATTTGCAGATACAGGCTTCAGATGCAAAACACAGTATGAAATGAACTAGTGGTTTTATATCTTCCGAAATGACATTCATAAACATATTTCAGCTTACAGAAAACAGCACTGAAATTGAAATTTCCAAAGCCTAAAGACTATTTATGTCGTTTCTACAGATGACCTAAAGCTGAAATGTTGTTTATTCAATAAAGCACTAATTCAAATTCGTGCAC
This sequence comes from Apus apus, assembly GCF_020740795.1. Taxonomy (NCBI): domain Eukaryota; kingdom Metazoa; phylum Chordata; class Aves; order Apodiformes; family Apodidae; genus Apus; species Apus apus. Next base: position 8,117,310 of record NC_067286.1, read on the forward strand.
AGCAGTGATAAGCACTGCTTCTCAATGTATTCCATCTCAGTGAAATCCACTTGTCTCAAATATTCAATCAAGCATATATCGCATATATAATCTGCATCCAATTAGACAGAAATGCCTATCAGGAGTACTATTAATGCCAGCTACAACTGAAAAAAGACCTTCCCACAAAAACTACTGAAGCATTTGTGAAAGCACAGCAGTCTGCACTGTAAGTAATGACATTCAAAGAGGAAAAAGTAGAACGAGCCACTGAAACACACCTCAACAACTGTAACAGTAGTTCAGTTGTAATCTCTCAAACCTTTTCACATGATGCACAAAACTCAGCTGACAATGTGGTGAAAACACAAATTCCCAGAATTTGGTTAGGATCTATGCAGATGAAGGGGCTTGACCTACCTCAGCTATAGCCAGAAAGACATTTGATCCCATTTTTGAAGACTGCACATTATCTGTACTCTGTGCTTAGGTCTGCCAATATCACAGTTCAAGGGGATGTGGCTTTTGATTACATTACTTGTAATTGTATTGCTTGCACAACAGCCAACATCCAACACTGTGCACACTTAGTTCTGCCATGATCTTCACCCTAAAAAGCATCTTCAGTCCCTCCCTCTGATTTACAGAGGCACTTGAATTAATCTCACCCTGTAACAAGCCAAGTTAAATAAGAAACAAGAAAGTTAAATAAGCAGAAAAACAATCCTATTAGAGAAGTGATTAACTTTCTAGTGGTTCAACTCCTTGATTTCAGGATCAGATGTGATGCAGAGTAAAGGATACAAAACTATACAAGCCTTTCGCAGTCCCAATTTAGATCAGCTGAAACTATGATAGAACTGCACCTAATCAGACAGACAGTGGCTTCTAACTTTTCTTAACTGCCTGAAAAAAAAACCCACACGGCAAAGAATTGTTGCACACAAACTGGAAAAGTACTTTTTTCCTCTGCTTTTGATAACTGTGTTCAGTATACCTCCCACATAACTAGGAGGCTCCCATCCCACACACAACCCTCTGAGAGTCACAGAATTATTTTAGTACCTAAGGTTCCATGTACTCAAGCATCTGGATTATTACCATCTAGTCTGCTTCACAGCTTCCCTTTTATTATTTATATACTGATAAATAGCAATGGACTTTTCCTTTCACAGATAGTAAGTGTAAAATTATCTTTATAATCAAAGTTTCCAAAATCTAAAAAAGACCTAAAAATTAGTTATCCAATGGGACACCTAGGAACACCTTCCTACAAAATCCATCAGCTGTACAAAACCCAACCTGAATTCATAAAGGATGCCCGAGGAAACAAGAACAGAGGAAACAAAGCTGACTCACAGTATTTCCTAGGAGATTTTTGTCAATCACATTCAAGAAAAGAATCTTGGTTTATACTTTACAGCTAAAAGCAAGTTAACAATTTTCCCAAGCCTTAAAGAATGAACCTTGACTCCAAAATGTGTAAGAGAATACTTAACCAAACACCTCTTTCAAATATTCGCAACACCAAATGCAACCAATTGCTTAAAGTATCCTCCTGTTTCCACAAAAGAATCTTCTATGATGAAAAGGAAATTTATTTTTAACAGCTGTTCCACCTGTTTAGTGGCCATCTTAAGATGCCTTAAAAACTAACACTAATCACAAAACTAGAATCTCTACAAACAAGACACATAGGCCAATGCACATGAAAGGATGGGAATTTTAATGGCTTGTTCCATCAGACTGGTTCAACATCCAAAAGGAGTTTTATGTCCATTTAGAAGTTTCGGCTGGCTATTGCACAGCTTAGCATAGCTTGGATTGTAACAGATCCAATTAATATAATTTTGGATACATTAATACGCAACTTAACAAGCACTGTTATTTGTACAGTTGAAGTTTAGTTATTGCTGCATGTGCACAGAATTTTAAATTCTTCAGTAACAAATCCCTTTACTATACTATAGTTACAATTTACCAAACCTTGAAATTTCTTAAATCTGTTTTTAATGCCTTTCATTCTTCTAATCTACCAGTAAAGCCAACTATAACAATCTTGAAAAAAATTTCGTCCTTTAAGACTGGGTCACTATTAACAGACGTAACCCAAAATATAAATCTTAAATAATTTTAAAATTATACTTTTGCAAATACTGCCCCCACAACATAATCTAGGCTGTTTTATATCTCTGAACAAATCAGGAGGTTTAGATTAGCAATGGCTACTATTCTTTCCTCATGAGAATATTTTCCAAACATTAACGTTTAGAGAGACACATTTTCCACTTTAACTTCTTGGTATACCTGGAATTTACTGACCCTGGAAATGAAGCTAAAATGCAGAGATTGTATACAATTGTGTCAAAACTGGGAAAAAAATGCTGCATTACCAACTCAAAGTCTTCCTCCACCTTGTGTTGATTCTGTTTAAAACCTATTCCTACAGTAAATGTAAACAGTAATAGTAAACCCAGTTTTGCCATATATTATATACAACAACATGCTCTTAGAGGAGTTTCTTTCAAATGGCTCCTCCTGAGATAAAAAACCCACACAATCCTGCAAGAATAAACTTCTGCTTCCAGTACTGTGTTCAATTACATCTATTTTAAACATATTAAGTTAAGTTAACTACAATAAGATTTACTATTTCATTCAGAATTCAGAAACTTACATGATGTACTATATCAGAGACAAGGCATGAATGAGAGGAAGGAGTCAGGAACGGACAGAAGTACCAGTAAGAAAATGGACTAGAATGTTTTAGAGGTCTTTTCTATAGTGAGACAATACAGACATCCTTTTTTCCACAACTCAGTCTTGGACCAGGCTCATGCTCATGTGAAATAGTATGCATCACAGACTAGGGTACATATTTTAGAAACAGTTACTGGAAGCATGAAATGCATGTTCTAGCCTTAAAAGATTAGAAGCAACTAATGCAGAGGTAAAGGAAATATTGCTTTAGTCTTCAGATGAAATTGATGGCTGGGTAGTATGTATTTATTAAATGGATAAGAACAGGGGTTCTGTCATGTTAAAAATGGGCCGAGTGCACAATGAATTTAGGTGGTGTTAGAGAGTACAGGAAAAAAACACCACCATTGAAATGAAACTAGATGTGTACATTACAGTCCAGAAAAACGTAAAGACATACATAAGTACAAGCATGAACTCTTTCTAACCTCAAGACATGAGCAGATTGGGGAGAGCTCGTCAGGGAATTTTCTGGCAAACAGTGCCAGATGCAGCCTTTCATTCTACAAATGTGGATTTCTATTATATAGACAGAGCCAAGTGTTTGGTATTCTAAAAACCAACCTTGGAAATTCTGGTTTGTTAAACATCATGTAGCCCTTGCCAGGAGTCTGGTAGAGACCTAACAGATTTTCAGTCCTGAGATCACTGAACTGGTTCTGCAGAAATTAATTTGAGTCCAACATAGTTAACACAATTCAAGAATTTAAAATATACTGCCACAGCAGTGACTACATCACATTTCTTCGCTCTCCTGCTCCAGTCGGTTCTACAGTAATGACGCAAGAAGACAACCTACATAATAGCCTAGGTTCCTGATCTACCACACAGTAAAGCAGCCTAAAAATGCCTGGAGCTAAAATGAGCCTAAATGCAGTGAATGAGGCCACATTTCAGTTGAGCTGCATCTGATACAATGAAGCTGCCTAAACCCCAGCTGGGTCCTATACCTTACAATGCCTTTACTTTCCCACCCTCCTTACATCCAACAGCTGTTCTTCCTTCCCACACTGCCACAACATCATACTTGCTGAAGACAGCATGGTAATGTTATTCACCTGATGGTTTTGGAAGTTTCCTCCAAGATCTGGGCAGCAAGATTCAGACACCTCTGTGTCAGTGAGTCAGAACTACCAATTCTGATTTGTCAAAGATCTGTAACAACTGTATCATACACTATCACGTGTACATCGTATGCACAACATAGATGAAAATTAACTGTGCAGTCACCCTCTTACACTGATCTAACTATGTGACTGTCAATGAAAATGGCACCTAAAAAGCTGAGAAGCTGGTCATGGAAGCCACAGATGAAACCTGAAACAGGAAAGCCAGGTGCAAGCCAATCTCTGCCCAGCTTCAGCTTCCTACAAAAAGGAACATTTAATACCGTAAGAATATTCTGCATGTAAAGTCAGAGCCCTTCAGACAGCCCTAGGTTACAACCTACAGCAGATGTAGTGTGGGGAAGGGAACAAGGCACAACTGCCCCAGGCACACTGCTTGGTTTTTCCTCTTGCCACAGACACAGTGAATTTAGGTCTATCAAGCTCTACAGGATCACAGCTAGACTGGCATCAGTGCTTACTTCAGGTACACCTGCCTCACTACACAGCTGGATGAGTGACAGCCTAGAGTGTGGAAAGCTTCGTAGTAGTATTGATAAAGACACTGATACAAAAATATGACCTATTTTAACATCAGGAGTAAGAAACAGAAGTCTGCCAGGGTAAGAAAAAAAAAACCAACAACAAAAAACCAAGAGGACAACTTAGTGAAACTGAAGAAAATTTGATGGAAGGGACATAAAAAACCAAAACAAAATTAGAGACTTCTAGAAACCAGAATTCAGAGGCCTTCAGAAAGAGGATGGAGTAAAGTAAAAAATAATTTAACCCAAGCTATAGGAGACCTGGCATTTTTAAAATTTGTGTTTAAAGTTTACCTAATGTGAATACAGTAATCACAATGGGTAAAGAGGATGAACCTGGATATGGATCGAAAACACAAAATTAGGCTGTAAATTATGATCTGCAGTTTTTCGAATGCTAAAATCCTCTGTGATAGGACATCACAACATTAAAGCTGTTAGCTTCCAAAACAGCTTTTACTTCAGTATGCATACATTCAGTCTTTTGCACATTATCTCTTGCAAAAGAAAATACAACCTTATGTCAGTATTGTTTAAGTTAAACAGTAACATATTACAAGCTACAGAAACACACAACTTTAACCAGTTTAATGATGCAATTAAACATCAATGCCTTTTTTTTTAAAAATATCTTGGAGTGGGTAAGCTCAAATGTGAAACATATTACACATAAGTATTAACAACATTTTATGGCTGCATATTTTTACTTCTTTATAGCCATCTACCTTGTGATAGAAGTAAACCATTCTGAAGAATCTCTTGCTTAAACATACTACAATTATACTTGATCAGCTTTAAGCATACAGGCTGGTAATTCAGAAGATATTTTCCTAATGAGACAGAAACTGGGTATTTTACATTCTGTGCACTTGTCTTTCCTACTCCTCCCCCCAAATTTGTGATCTTACACCATCCTTTCAGAGTACAGGTCCAGACACACAGAAACATAACCTGTTTTGTAAAGAGACTCACATTTTACAAAGAAAAGCTTCTTACAAGAGCACTAACTCATCACCTTAATGTATTTTTGTAGCCTACACTGGGCACTAAGGCATGCCCACAGTTTTATCAATCACTCCCTTCAGTAAGGAACTTCCATCCTTACCCCTCCAATTAATACAGATTTTAAACACAGTGCTATTAAAAAGACCTTTTAGAGAAATTCTGCCAGTAAGTAGGATAAATACATATTGTAGTGTACACAAAATAAACCCAAGCCAAAAATCAACTGAAAGAGTAGTTATTTCCCCCACAAAAGAAAAAATGCTGTTCCATAAGTAAGATTCTTTATTAAAGACACTGTCTCTAATTTAAAGGTGTTTTAATAAAACCTTATTCTGGAAGGAAAGGGTACTGTTCAAGAGGCACACAGACTTTTACCTTAAGTGCTTATGCTCAACAAACGCTCACTTTACAAAACACTGCAAACGTATCAGTGTAAACAGCTTATCCGGGTTTCAATTCTCTTTCGGAGTGCGTGTACTCAATGACCATGAACACATGAGATCAGGAAAACGAGGCTCACTGGACTGCCTACTGTCCACCTCGGCCTGAACTTAGAAGTTTGCTTACCAGGAACCAGAAGACCGAGAAAGACACGGTTTTCAAAGCATTACCGGTTTTACCGAGGGCGGACACTGGGAGCGGCTCCGAGCACTCCCTTCCCCCAGCGCAACGCTTGGCTGGCGGCAGAAACGCGAGTTCCTCAAAATGGGTGTGTGCGGCGGGGGAGGGGAAGGGAGCCCTGGGCCGCCAGCGCCGCCGAGGAGCCCGGCAGGGCTCGCAGGCCTGGGGAGGAGGCAACGGCCGGGCTCCCCTCAGCGCCCGGGCCCGGCGACGGCAGCTCCCGGCGGCCGTTCAGCCCCGCCGCGGCCTGCCCAGCGCAGCGCGGCCCCCGCTGCTCCCCTCAGGCAGCGGCCTGCAACCTCACCCTCCTCCCGCTCACCTGCTCGCCGGTAGCTCCCTCTCCGGACATGGCGTGTTAAAACAGGGCTGGGGCTCAGGGCTCCCCCACCCCGAACCGATTAAAAACCCCTTTAAAAAGCACCCGGCGCTGCTGCCGCCGCCACCGCCGCCGCCCCGGGGCCCGGCAGCTCCAGCGATGGCACCAACGGCCGCGGCTCCGGCAGCGCCTGCACCAAAATGGCGGCGCGGCCTCCCGCGGGGCGGGGCGGGGCGGGGCGCGCGGGGGGCGCTGGGAAGGGCCGGGCCCAGCGCGGGGAAGTGCGTCACGGCGGCGGGCCCGGGGCGGGCTGCGGCCTTGCCTGGCCTTCCCTTCCCTTCCCTTCCCCTTCCCCCTCTCCTTTCTCGTTTCCTTTCCCCTTCCCCTTCCCCCTGCAGGGGGAAGCTCCGGGGGCCGCCCGGAGGACTGCTCAGTAGGGCCCTGAAGGCCGCGGCAGGCGTGCTCATGGCGCCCGTCAGGGGTGGCCCGGCGGGGCGTTTTCTCCCGTCGCGCGGCCCCTGCGGAGCCGTTTGGTGTTGGCGCTCTGAAGGGCGGCGGGCAGAAGGCATGAGGTGGTGGTGGTGGCTTCCAGCCCTGGCCTTGCGGGCTCGTCGTGGGCCGCTCCGTTCAGGAAGCGTTGCCTCCCGAGCGGTCGGTCACTTCTTGCAGCACCCCGGCGGGCTGCCCTCGGTGAGGTAATGTCAGCGACGTCTGCTAGCAGTAGGGCTGTCCCTTGCATCTCACGAGAGCTCTAGGTGATCCAGGCAAGTTCAAAAGACAAGCTAGGTGTCATAATCTCAAAAGCCATCAAGGACACAGGAAGCAACTCCCCTTAAGGTGACTTTTTATTTTAAAAGTCTGTACATGAGAGAAGGCCTTTGAGTCAGACGCTGCAGAGAAACTGTGTATTATGTGAAACAAATTGATTGAAGGAGGTTTGGCAGATAGGAAGGGGAAAGCTGACTTAGCTGCCTTCACAACAGCAGGATAAGTGTTCTTAAAATTGTATAATACGTTCATACTTATGCAGAAATACTTTAAGTAACTTGATACCAGCACTTGGTTTCTTTCTGCTTCATCTTGTGAAGCCACCTTCTTAAAACACAGTAATGTGCAAAGAGGACATAGAGAAAACACAACATGCAACCGTTTCTCTGAAGCTTGACTTCCCCTCTGCCCAAAAAAAAGGGACCAGATAGTAAACACTTAATTGGCCAATCTGTGGAGTAACATTTTTCTTCTCAGCATTGAAGCATTTTCATTCTGTTACTCTTCAGAAGGGAAACACAGATATGCCCCCTACCTGGAAGTGTGTTCAAGGCCAGGTTGGATGGGGCTTGGTGCAACCTGGTCTGGTGGAAAGTATCCCTGCTTGTGGCAGGGGGTTGGAACTAGATGATCTTTATGGTTCTTTCCAGGCCAAACCCAAAATTCTATCATGCCTGTCAGTCTGTTTTGATAGATAATCTGTCTTGTTCTACCATTTCTTACAGAACAGTGATTTTGTGATACAGGGCTAATTTGTTGTTTCTTATGTTAGTAAAGAGCAAAATAAGTGATGCTTAATGTCATAAATACTTCTGCTTCTTACCTCCTATAGCCCCTTCCCACACACAATAAAATAATGTGCTATACCTTAAACTGGTGGTGTTCTTGATTTCTGTAATTCCATACATAGAACAGATGTTGGGAAAAATCCCAGTTGCTGGAAATACAACTAGTGCCTATTCCTTTTCTGTCAAGTGTTCCTGGGATAGCTTGAATGAACTGCAGCCCTAATGTGTGATCTTAACCCTAATGTGTTAGTGGGAGAAAATGGAAAGGAGCACTAATGTACAGAAAGAGGCTTAGATTTTAGGTTGTTATGTATGTGTTGAACCTTACCACTTCAGCCCGAAGAGCTTGTCTTGTATTGCAGTTAAATGGGAGCTTTTTCACAACTGTGTGGTAATGAAAATGTCTGTGATTTGGTGTTAATTGCAGAAGGAATGGTATTACTTACAAAACCTGTGTATAAATGATAGGTTAAGTTTGAAAGTAACTTTAAAAATGTTCCCTTGTCTTTAAAGTTTAGATATCACAGTGTGAGCTTAACTCATGTTTTGCCTCACTGTAACTTAAATTTGAGCCTCATGCAAAAGTTTCCTAGCTTTCAGTAGTGTTGTAACTTTGTTAATTGACCCACTTAACAGGCTGATATGGAGCTTTCTTGTTGATAGTATGGGAGCAAATAATGGGGATGCAGCAGCTAAGCTTACAGTTTACAATTACTGAGCTGCTAATTCCTTCTGCCTAACTCAGACATTTCAAAATGTGGCCGTTCCTTCGCTTCCTTCTGAAGCTGTGTCATCTCCAATGGAGCAGCTCAAGGCTTCTAGCCTGAAGTAACTGGAGCAAATAGGACATGATTACAGGCCTGTCTGCTTGGGAAGGCTGTAATTTTCAGATGGTTTGTGATATCAAAGCAGCAGGACGTTGCTAATAGGTACTATGCTGTAGTGATTCATGCTTAGATCAGTAATTGACATGAAACTTAATGGCAAGCTGTGAGTTAACAAGTAAACTGTTGTGGATTATACTGCTCTGGAAGGGAGTGTTGCAGAAATTGAAAACAGATCTGAAAACGAGCATGAATTACAGGCTACTATACCTACAGTTCAGTGGTACCTAAATACTTCTGCTTGGAAAAAAATAGACAGAAATTACCTGCACTTAGAAAAAACAACTGGAAGAAAATGAGATCTTAAAATAAATGTTGAACCTTAAAGGCTGCCAGGCCAAGATCTTGGCAAAGCGTAAAGTGAAGCAAACTTGAAAGGAAGCTGCTTTCAGAGAGTTGGGACATGGTTATCAAACAAAGCTGACATACCTGTCTTCCGAGTGATTTTACCTGCCATAGAAGATTTTTTTTGAATGCTTGTTATGAAATCACACGTTCCATACAACTCTTTTAGTGCAACTCTATTAACCACTAAAAACATTGTTCAGAAACTTTTTTTTCAACAGTATTGGCTATCATTTAATGCTGTTTAACAACAGTATTGGCTATCATTTATTTTTTGTAAGCAGCATTTTTAGTTTTCCAAGACGAGAATAAATAATCCACATGAAGACCAAACAAGCTTTTTCTAAATCTTGTTCTGTTTTTACTCCAGCATTCTTTCCCAATGTAAGTAGTTTTACTCTTTCTGTAACACTGCTTGTTGTTGTGGATTAGTGTTCATATTCATCAACATTTATTTATATTGCCTTGTGGATTCTTTGAAAAAATTACCATAATTAAATGAAATCGGAAGCTGGATCTCTGTTTAAAATTGTATTTTAATGATGAAACACTAAGCAGTGAAAATAGTGCTGAAAGTTGTTTAAGCCAACAGGTGGATATCCCCAGAGGCAGGGATACATTGTTTTGTGTGTTTTTCTTACGATTTGTGGACACATATTTATGGATGCACCGTTTATGCTCTACGTACAGTGAGTCCAACAAGTCTGGAATGCTTTGGGTGTATAGTATGTGTGCAGATCTGTTCTCCAGTATGTGCTCAGTCAGTCTCCCGTATCCAGGAGCCATTTCTAGGGCATTCCTGCATGCCGACCACCAGGCTGCAACAGTGTCCGAGTGTCTGAAAACTGGAGAGAGCCTGACATCCCCATTTCTGCCTGGATAAAATATCCAGGCAAGAAAAACAAGAGAAATCTAGAAAAGCTCAAATTGCAGAACAAAGTTTAAAAAGAACCAAACAAATAGAACAAAAAACCCCGCACAAACAAATGGAAAACTAATCAACAAAACCACCCCCAACTGAGTAATGCTATCTGTCTGTGGACTGAGGGACAGTGGACTCCAAAACAAGCCTTGCAGCTGGAGGGATAAAGCTGAAGGAACGTCTACAGCTCCAGCAGCACGGTTCACTAATTGCAGTCTTCTCAAATTGTTGAGTGTTTGACTTTGTAACCTAAATATTTTTGAAGTAGTTAAAATGTGTGTAATGACCTCTGTCATGGCCAGATCTCTTCCTGTGGCTTGTCCCTTGTTGGCTTGTGACTCCGTGTCCCCAGCACTGTGACTCCCCCAGGAGGTGGCAGACAAAGACCACTCCAGCTGGGCTACCTGGCTGCTGTCCAATATAGGAAAAGGCATGGCAGTAACTTCGGGTCTTTTTATGTCTAGATTACAGGACTTTTTCCACATTAGTATTTGACAACAGAAGTGGCTTTTTGTAATCCTACTATGAGTCACAGCTTGCAATCATGAATCATTTAAAAAGTAGTTTAATTTTACCTTCTTTTAGGAAAAAGTCACATGCATCTTTACTGAAAGATAATAAGGGCAGAAAATAGAAGCATATGGAAGGAAAATAGAGGCATCAAAGGATGACTGGAAATCAAAGAGGGAACTTGCCAGTATTTAGCATAGGAGTCATCATCCAACAAATAAAAAGGAGAACAAAGTAAGTTGGAGCAGAACATGCTTAATTGTAACTGATGTAAGCACACGTTTGCATACCAGTGTTCAGCCTCAGTTGTTTTCTAGTGTATGCTTGCTCTGGTCTTAAATACATAGACAAAGCCTTTTCGAAACACACTGTTGACTGCAGGTATTTCTCACTTAGGATCAGTGATACAAAATCTAGTGTTAATTGTGATTATCCAATATAATGCTGCAGTGCTCTCAAAAATGCTAGTGGTTAACAGCAAATAAAAGTTAACTATCTAAGAATAGTGTTGTTTGCACTCAAATGGCTTCTACTTAGCTGAATAATCCATGAGGGTGTAAAAGTAAGTTTATAAGATATTAGCTGCTATTCATTTTCATAATATGTTGGAATATATAAACACAGAACATCACAGGTTTCCACCTCAGGCTGTTTTGGGTAGAACCCTTGTTTACTTAAATGCAAGTTGTCCACATACTAGGAATTTCACCCTGCTGACATAAATCCTACCTATTAGAGTGCTGTGTTTGTGCAGCCTAGAGAAACAGGAAAGGTGGAACTGGCCAACCAGTCCACCTGTAATAGGGGTGGGGAGGTTGCTATGCAACTATAGTATTTAATGTTTTATTTGAAAGCTCTGCTCCAGGAAGCAAGGGTTTACATAAGCATCAATCAATCTATCTTTCTTTCTTCTGAATTAGTTTCCTTCTATTTCGAAACAAAGCTTGCTTGTGTGGTGCACGTACATTGCAAACTTTCAGAAACCTAGAAGCAGTGTGAAAGAAACCAAAGCTTAGGGTTGTTTCAATGTCCTTATTTTAGGCAAGCTTGACTTGCAAATCTTGGAAACGCCAGTGCCCTTCTGGTGCTGGAATAGCGATCCCCCCTCCTTCAACCTTTATGGTATACAGCTTGATCCACAAAATATTCCTTGGCTCAGCTCGGCTTCAAAACTCACTGTGACTGGCCTGTGTGTCCCACCTTAAGCTACACTTCTGTCTCTAATGCAGCTGCTGTCAGAGTTTACAGTTTTCAAAGTTTATTTTGATGAGTAACTAATGTTTCTGACCTCTGTGCAAATCTCATATACTGGTGATGTTACCTAGCTCAGATTTAGACCTGCACACTGCACTTGGAATAACAGCTCCCTTTGAGTGTATCCCTGTGTAAATTTACCTTGGCAGATTGCATGCTCTTTGAATCAAGCATTGTGCTTTAATATTTATCTGTAAAGCATCTGGGTACCATGGTGATCAGATCAGACAAGCAGACAGTTAAATTTGCACTTATTGTTAAATGGCAACGTCCTCTTCCATAAGAAGTTGTGCTTCATGTTAACAGAACTGTTCTCTAGTAAAAATAGTGATTCCAAGTGTTATACAATTTTTAGTAAATGAATGGGGACACAAAGCTAAGGAGGTGCTTTTACATTCTCTTTATTAGCTAAGCTTGTAGTTAGCAGTGAAGTTACTGCATTTAAAGCTCAGTCATGATAATACCTCAGCTCAACCACCATATGCTATAGTACAATTTGCTTTGTTTTCTGTTTTCTAAACAGCATAACACTGCACTTTGAAATCTCGGTTAAAAGAAACGTCTCAGCCTAAATATAGGATAAAATATCCTTCAGGATATTTTTTAGTCTGAGAAGTATGGCCTCTTCTAGGCAGCTCTAATTATATATTGATTATACTTAAATTTTGAATTACAGTTCATTTCATGTTACATTCATACATTAGTTATTTTTTTCCTTGTGTTATTTTGACAATTTAAAAATAATAATAAAAGGATGGGTATTTACTCTGTAACAGTAATTTCATTTTATTAGCATACAGAGGGTAATGAGGCAGAAAAGGGAACATCATACTTATACATTAACTTTTGTTCCAAGTAGTAACTTTCCAAAGACTGTCTGGGGACAGTTCCTGGGGAAAATTCCTCCCTGGTTATAGTACACATTCTCCCATACCTTTTGTGAGTTGTTACTGCTATACAGTGAAAAAGTTACAGACATCCATGGTGAACTGCAAAACAGACCACAAAGCAGTTCTTATCATGTATTACTATAATTTTAGTTGCATATGTGTGTATGTATATGTAAAATTATGCAAAACATAATGATCCTGCAATGATTTAGCATGAAACTCAGTGTGCTATGGATTTTTATTAGATTTGTTGCGTCCTTGGCCAAAAATGCTCTGCCTTTATTTCTCATCATTCAGTCCTTCTCTTGCCACTCTTCTTGCAGTAGTTTGTCCTGGTTTTGTTCCTTGAAGCAACAGAAAAAAAAGCTGCTCTTTATCCGAAATGTGCATCCATTCCACTGCATGAGAAACAATTTCAATGCTCATTTGATAAAAAATGAATGAATACCACAACTTTCCTTTGTATTTCTGTAATTTGTTAGAAATTATGACCACAGAAGGGTATGTGTATCCCAGCACAGTTTGGGAATGCTGTCTGCTCAGACATGACAGTGGGTTTGGGAATATTGTTGACACTAATTACCTTGTTAATCCAAGCATCCATAGCTACAAACATCTTGCCAGCAGATCTGAAATGATTTAGCAGTAGTTGTTTTCACAGAATGGTATTACATGCCTTTGGGCTGTTGTTTGGATGCTAAAAGTGCCAGGGGATTTTCTCACAAAGCTGTATGGTTATAAAACCTACATGGGCTCATCTTCCTGAGAGAAATACAGCCCATGTAAGAACCATTGGTCTGTCAGAACAGAAATCGTTCAGTCCATGGTTCTGTGTCAGTGCAGTCTGACAAAGTTGCTGCTAATGATTTTGTGGTCTTCAGCTCTAGAACAGCTTCTGAAGCACCTGCTGCTATTCCCCTGGCAGAAATGTTCCATGCTTGAGGAGCATGGAATTCTCTATCCTAGTAATTAGAGAGAACAGAATCCATTTCAATGTCATGTAACAGCCTACCCCATACATTAACTTTGTTACTGCTAAGAAATTAATTTCAGGGACCTCCTTTATCCCGTGATCCCTGAGATGAACAGATAGGTTAACCCTGAATTTCTTTAGGGTGCAAGCCAGAGATAGCACAAAATGCTGTGGTCCTGTACATCTCAGAATACAGAGCCAGACAGCTCTATTGATCTACATGCTGGTGAGATGGAGGGCAGGGCAGCAGCATGGGAACTATCAAGGATGGGATGGTTTTACAGGGGGACACACAAGTGCTGTTGAAATGCACGTGAGAACTTACTTCTTGGTTCACATGCTGATGACTGTTGTTGAGGGAGTATGATAAGCTCACTGATGACAGGGTGCATGTGTAATTGATTGAAGGATGGCACACAACACTGTCTTGTAAGTTACGAGCTCATCAAAGAAAAGCTGAAATACAGCAGGTTTGGCTGGTTGTGTTAGACTGCTTAAGGGACTTCATGCATTGTGGATGTTATCTAGCTCAACGTGCTTTTTTCAGCGATATCTTTTCCTCCCAGTTTGCTTTTTATTCTTCCTTTGCTGTATGACTCATTTCTCTAACAGGCTTTTGTTATAAGAATCTGCTGGCTTTCATGATGAATTCTATGCCTTCCTTTTGCTACTCTCCTTTCCAGGTTTGCTTTGAAAATTACTATGTTTATAAATTAATGGGTTTTTTTGTATTTTTCTCACAGAAGACTTCTCTCCATACTGGTTACCAGTGGTAAAGAGCCGTGCTGAAGCTATTTACCAAATCGTTACATATCTTTTATTTTCCATACATGTTCAGGTCTGTAGGGGAAAACACTGTACCAGAAAAGTGAGAACACTGTGAAAATTTAAGTTAATACCAAGAGGTAATGAAGAAAAATGCCACTGTTTTAAATACAGTGGTAAACAGCACTTACAGTCATGACACATCTTGAAACCATATTTACTTATCTTTTCAAAGCCCTCAGAAGAATACTATGGATTAAAAACTGTTAAGGTTTGTTTTATCCCTTGTCTTTGTACTTAAAAGTTAGAGCATCTGTCACTAGTACTCAAGAACAAGTGCTGCTATCCAAGAGCAGTTAGATTAGTTACACAAAATAGGTTTTAAATGTCTTTACAGCTTTCAAAAATGCCTGTAAGGATATTTACATGCATATATGAAATGGAGGAAACAACTGCAGCTCCTCTTTCCCAGCTGTATTTAATTTGTCCTTTTAAAAAAAATTTGTTTAAATATTTCATAATGTTAAAATACACTTTCATTCAGGCAGGCCTTAGGAGCTATTTGGGCTGATGCTGTGGTTTCTGTCTACTTAGGTCATTGCTTATACATTTTTCCGTCGTTTTAGTTACTTGACATAGAGTTGTTGAAAACAGACTGAACTATCACCTAAGATAATACAACATATTGTCTCAGAGCCATCTGACAGAGCTTTCTGGTAGCATCACCATCTATTTCAGTAAAACATCTGGGTGACACTGAACAAATGACTGAGAAATTCCAATAATGTAAGAAAGAGGAATGAAACAGGCCACCATTTTCAAAGTCATCATTTTACCTTTTATGTTTATGAATTCAGAAAAAATACTATTCCTAATGATTATCTGAATAAATAGGATTCAATAAAAGTAATTTCTTTTGTATTTTAGAAATATTTTGAGGAAATACATTTTCTGATTATATCTGAGAATAAAAAGGTAAGGGAATACTTAAAGCACTTGTAAAATGATAAAAATCAGATAAAAGTTTGTGTTACTATTTTGTCATTACTACTTGCAAATAAGTGTAAAACATGCTTGACAGGAGTTGTCCAGATTTTTTTACCAGGGATAAAGAGGAGATCTCATTAGTTTGCCTTCTTTGTAGTTTTTTTAGGGACTAATGCAGTTTATTTCTATTAAGAAAGGGCATATAGTGAAAAACTTACCTGAAATAATGTTGAGAGTATTGTGTCAAAATACTAAAATAGTCAAAAATAGGAGGGGATCTGCTAGAGAGCAGCCCCGTGGAGAAGGACCTTGGAGTCCTGGTAGACAACAAGGTATCCATGGGACAACAATGTGGCCAAGAAGGCCAATGGTATCCTGGGGTATGTTAAGAAGAGTGTGTCCAGCAGATTGAGGAAGGTTCTCCCCTCTCTCTGCTCTGCCCTAGTGAGACCTAATCTGGAGTACTGCATCCAGCTCTGGGCTCCCCAGTTCAGGATGGATGGGGATTTACTTGAGGGAGTCCAACAAAGGGCTACGAGGATGATTAAGGGGCTGAAACACCTGTCTGAGGAGGAAAGGCTGAGAGATCTGGGGCTTTTGAGTCTGGAGTGGAGAAGACCGAGAGGGGATCTAATTAATGTCTATAAATACACAAGGGCTGGGTGTCAAGAAGGAAGGGACAACCTCTTTTCACTTGTGCCCTGTGATAGGATGAGGGGCAATGGATTCAAGCTACACCATAGGAAGTTCAACCTCAACATGAGGAAGAACTTCTTTAATGTAAGGGTTACAGAGCACTAGAACAGGCTCCCCAGAGAGGCTGTAGAGTCTCCTTCTCTGGAGACTTTCAAGACCTGTCTGGATGCATTTCTGAGTGGCCTGCCCTAGATTTGGTCCTGCTCTGGCAGGGGGGTTGGACTTGATAATCTCCAGAGGTCACTTCAAACCCCTAACATTATGTGATTCTGTGATACATAAGAATTAAACCTGCCACAGGCTAAAGCAGGCATCAAGAGCTCAAGAAAGGATAGAATAAGGAAAAAGTAATATCCCTTCTTTTCTTTTCTCTTTTTCCAATTTTTAAATAAAAAATATAAGATACAAAGGTAAAATCTTCAATGTGTCCAAGTCTGTCTCTGTAAGGAAGGGATTCCCTCCTTAAAACAGTAGGCCCTCTTGAATCAGCAGTGAAATATAGAGTCAATTCCATCTCTGAAGAGTAATGAATGTTTCAAATTGGAGAGTAATTTGGAAAATTCTATAAAAATAAACAACAGCCAGACCTAGGGTCACCCTTACTACAGGAAGAAAAAGTCCATACAGGCCATCTGGAGAGTGTGTGCTTTCCACATGGCTATAATTTCATATTCACTGTTGGATCCTTATTTCTTCACCTTAAATTGTCCTTGTCTTTGGATGAAATTCTAATGCTAGAGAAGTTAATTGTAAAACTCACACAGATCTTACAAGGGACTTCTTTAAAGAATCACTTGGAATTTGTGGAGCTTTGGCGGCAAAATGGGGTTATAGTATATTTGAGGTAGCCATCTTCTTCTCAGTGCAGTGCTACCTTCTGTCGGATCTGTCAGGTCCTGTAAACTGTTGCATTTGTCCCCTAATTGCAAGATTAATATCTTCTTGTCCCTAGCAATTGCTATAAACACGTGAAGAGGTGCTGTAGTTCTTCCAGAGCAAATGGTATTTTTGACATCTATTGACCCATCGAATCCTTTTAGGAGCTGGCTATCTTTGACAAAATCACATCATTATTGAATTGGCTCTCTGGCCTGTATCCTCTGCTGTTTCCTAACCAGAAAAGCAAATAAGTTAACAAAACAAAACAAAACAAAAAAAAAACAAAACACACAAAAAAAACCCACACACACACAAAAAACCCACAAAAAAACACCAACCAACCAACCAAAAAAACACAAAACAAAACAAAAAAACACACACACACACAAAAAAAAGGCCTTCAGTCCAGACTGGTGTGGCACCTCTAGACAGTTTGAGTAGGAGGAGAAGTAAACAGCTTTTATGAACAATGTTCCAATTACAAAGAGCAAAAAGGTAAAGCCAGCAGAAGACGTATTAGCTTGTTTACTTGCTTGCTTCTTAAACTCTCCCTAGCAGCTTTTGGGCCCCTGTCACATCCATCTCAGCTATTCATACAGTATCTGTTGTGCTTTATTCATGGCTGTTTTCGCTACCAATGGTGTGCTTACAGCTCACCACTTCTTTTTAATAGGCTAACTCTGTTAGCAAGTCAGGATGTGAAATCCAGAATGTGGTTTGGGAACTGTAAAACTTCACTAACCGGATGGATACTGAGCAGGGATATTGTCCTTGTCTTGTGGGATCTTCCTTATTGTCTCTAAAGAGACAATTTTTTTTACCCCTTTATTTAGTTGTTTTTTTTTTCTCTGTCTTTTCTTCCTTACAGAGCATTTGATTTAATAAATTGCATTCAGACAGGGTTAACCAAAACAGTAAAAGATATTTAGGAAAAACAAACCCAGTACACATACTCTGGTCATTTCTCTGGTAAAACGAGTGCCAGTGACTCAGTCACATTGCTCTGCAGACGTCGTGGGTGACAGAGCCTACTTCATATTCTCTTTCTAACTGTCAAGGTAAGAAGTAAACAGCCTCCTGCCACAAAATGCTGAAGTAGCTTTAGGACTGCAGAGTAGGAGCCATAGTAGTCATTAAATTGTGCCCTGGTTTCCTCAGGTATCCTAATGTAGGAGTTGTTACTGAGGCAACACAAAGGCTACTGTGCAACTCCCACAAAAGCAAGTCACTGGGGTGTGTCAGGTGTCTAGGTACACAGTGGCTCTGGCTCTTTTTCCTTTTTTTTTTCTTTTTTTAAAGTTAAGCAAGTACGAAAAGCAAATGGGGATGGAAATAGCAATGTAAAATGAATGTTTAAAGGTTTTTCAAATATTTGGATTTTATGTTACCTTTCTGTGCCCTGCTTTGGGTAGGAGAGAATAGAAATGCTGCTCATCAGCTGACCTGAGCCTGCATGAAACTGATGGGTGAGTGGGTGGCTTTACCAAATGGCAATCTTCTCACCTGTCAAGTCTGATACCTAAGGTTTAGCAGAATCATTTCCAGGTTGGTCTGGGAAGAGTAATATCTCTATTTCATATGGAGAAATTCCTCCATGGAGCCCTAGTGTTTTATCCATGGTAGCCTCACAAAGGTGTACGGCAACCCAATGAATGACCATGCTGTTCTAAGCAAGCATGGTTGTGATAGGTGAAGTGCTCTGCTAAACTCACAGCTTTTACATTTGGCTAGAAATAGACAGGAAGAAAAACCTTTTCAGTTAGCCCCAAATGAAGGAACAGTCTCTAGAGACAGGCGGCAAACACAGTTCTCTCATATTAAGTCATAAGTTGCATATAGTTGTTTGTCTAACCTTTTTGGCTTTTTGTGTCTGTACAACAGATCTTAATGCACCTGAAAATAGAAATTCTGAAGCTTATATATTCATCCTTGTTTTATATTTTAAAGCATGAGTGTATATTTATATATGTATAAAAATATGTATACAAATATGTATTGCAGGCCCCTTTAACAGTAATCCCTGACCCATCATTTGCATCATGCACAGCTGACTGCCATTTATCTGCTTTGCTCCCTAGAGCCCATTTTGTAAGTTAACAGCCATGCTGCTCTTGTTGGTAGGATGGGCACAGACTATAACTGGAATTCCAAGGCACTGACAGGCTTTCTGCATACACCATCTCGGAAAAAAGTAGGGTATGTGTAGATACTGTTCTAGGGTGGCTTCCATTTGAAAGTCCTCTTGAAAATCCTTCTGAAGGTATAAAAGGCAGACAAGCTGTGCAAGTTGTTGCCTAGTACAGGTATACCTCCAGGTGTATTTTCTGATCAAATCCTGTATTCTAGAGCATCTTTATTTATTGTGGCTAAATGTTCTGATAATGGCACCTCAGATGGGTAATGTGACATCTTCATGTAGTGGTGCTTTTTGGGTTAGCTGATTTCAAAAGTACTTATTTTGGCAAGCTGCTGTATGTTGCCTTCCACAGGTGCCCCAAACAGATCCCAGAAATTAAATGTTCCTTTGAAATGAATCTAGGATTTTGTTAGTTGGATTTGAAAGAGCTTTGGAGTACCTTCGTTTGCTGTGGTGATGAAGTATGAGGGCATATATGAATTTAAGATCAGCTTGAAAGATATGAGAGGAATTGCATTTCAGTGACTGCTTTGGCTGTTGTGTAAGTACCTGTTAGGAGAGGGCTCCATGCCAGGCCACTCTTCCACCTGCTGCTGAGTTTCCTCACCAGCTTAGTAAGTTAACTCATCTCAGACCGTAGCCAGGTGGTAAAATGGCATATAGGCACTCTGAATGCAAAATCAAGATTGAAAAATAGAAGAAAAATAAGGGTTGAAACACAGAAGTGCTAGAAAGAGGATAAATCACTCTAAAGACTCTGAGTGGTCCTAAACTTGATTAGGCTAAAAATTCTTTTCATGATCATGGATGTATGTTTAAGCTTCTGAAACCAGAAGAGTGTCAGGACATTAACACATGTAGCTGCATCCTTGTGTTTCAAAAAGTAAGGCAGGAACAACATGTGTTCTACTCAAAAAAACATGCAGAAAGCCTCCATATCTACAGAATGATTTCTGCATGGGCTGCTACACCCATTGACCTTCATGCACAAGTTTTATTATACTAGCATGTAGTTACAGGAGAAAGATTAGCTCTGAAAAACAAGTTTCAAAATAATTGCTTTAGAGTAATTTTGAAAGATTTTTTTGTCTTCTATTCAACCATGAAATGGAAGTGTCCTGCTGATGGCTCCAGCATATTTTTAATTGAATAATTAACATGGATAATAGGCATTCAGCAGCATTTTTGTTGGTAATCACTGGATTTACTAATCTCCCAGGAGGTGGGATGATTCAGAATCTTTTAATGCCCCAGAATAGTAGGTAATTAAAACCCTACATACACAACTTGAAATAGAATTGAGTACAAATGGTGAGGAGGAAAAATTAGAACATGAGCTTGAGGGAAAAAAGGGGGGCTAGGAATTGAAAAAAAAAAAAAGTCCTAAGTACTACTAATAATAGAGATACTTATGAAATTACATTTTAAGTATTTGAAATTTTTCTTCCTTTGTTACACTTTGCAAGTGACCAAGACCTTTTTGAAAAAAATCCTCTGTCTGTGCTAGTTTCTTAGCAGGGCTTTGCTGCTTGCAGCATGGTAAGTGTGCTTGGCTGGACAGAGAGCAGAGCACTCCCAAAACCACGTGGCCACTATGTGATGGGTCTCAGGAGAGACTTGTAGTGGTCACATGTTTCGCAGAGAGTGGGTGATGTACTAGTCAGCTGCTGAAAATCATATGCCTAGTAACTATCTGCTGAGCTGTGTCATGGTGAGAGGAAACTAAGGGTTTCTATGGGGAGGCTTAATCATCAATGATATTCATTGTGGAAGAAAGTCTAATGAGCAAATACACATCCTGAGAGTGCTGCATCATACATCTATTAATGGAGATGAGAAGCTATAGGCTCCAGAGCCACACTAACATGCACAGTTGCACAGCTTTGATTAATTTTTGGTGTGTTACCTTTCACTGCAGTAATGCGGTTCTGGGTGGAGACCACTAGTCTTCTGTGGATCACTTTCTATGGATCAATTACTGTCACTTGACAACAGGGGCTGCTGCTTACCACTGGAATTAATTAATGGAAAACTAACAGAGAGCTAACTAGTTTCTCTCCCAGGTGCAAGAGTATTATTTTAAGATTAACTTTTCCTCTGCTGGAGAGGGTAGAAAAAGAAACTGCAGGTAAATGTTGGTCCTATCATTTCCTTGACTAGATGAAGGCAGTCATACTGAGGTGACTGGGCACAGGATGGAATATAAACAGAACAGAAAATGAGTTGCTAATCTTATTTCCAGTGTCCATAAAGCAAAGCTATTAATTAACCTGTACAATAAGTACTTTTTTACAGAAGTATTGTTGGACATCCGAGACTTCACTATTCGCTTTAATGAACTAGTGATCAAGTTCACACTGACATAAGCAGGGCTGCATTTTTCTACACTGTGCTTCTCTGCCAAATTTTGTCTACTAAAATGCAGGAGTATTGAAACATTTTATTTGCAGGCTTTGGGGGGGGAAAAAAAATAAAATATGCTGTACAATGGCAAACATTATTTGCCAATTTGGAGCCACCCTTTGGTTTGTGGCAAAAATCTGTCATGAAATTGGGAATTTCTAGAGAAGTGTTGTCTGCTCCTGTGGAAATGTTTGCAGTCCAAAATACTTGACAACTGGGTCCAAGAGAGAGAAAGAACAACAGAGGGCAGGGTGTTCCCACCCCTGTAACCTGAAATTGCTCTGACTTCTCAGGCTGTGACGCCTTCCAAGTGATGACTGAACATAGACCAAGGAATGATGAAGGCCAGAGTACCTTACTGCTACTACACAATTCCCGATTGGGTAAGATAATAGCTCTCATTAAGAAGGAATGGCTCTGTGCTCCAAAAATCCATTCATTTAGTGCTTTAAAGTGCAAGTGTGATCAGTGAACACACTATAAATGGTAATAAAACCATATTACATCAACGTGAAGGTGAATCATGAAACAAAAATGCACAACAGAATTTTAAACTGGAGAATGGATGGTGCCTGTATTCCTTCACATAATTAAAAGAATAGTTATAGTTAATAATTTAAAGTTGCCTTCTGCATATACAAAACTGTGGAAATAATTGTGTTCTATCTGATTTCAAAGGTACTTCTGATATATGTAACAGTATTGTTCAACCATGAGCTGATAGAATTACTGGGAATTCAAACCTCTGCTGGTGCACCAGAGTTCACTTTTTGTTGTAGTCACAAGACCTTTTTTGCTGATGACAATCTTTGCAATTTTTAGCTAGGTAGTAATATCTTGAGCAGCTTGGGATTTAAGAAAGTATTTTCTTTTAGTGTACTTTTAATTTGTTATCATTTTCATCAGCCTGCATGTCACTGGCATGGCATATTAATGGATTGATTGATAGAATGACATTGAGTTATGATCTGCTAGCTGAGCTGTCTTTGTTACTCCAGTGTCTTATGACTTTAGCATGCAAAAAAATTGAATTAATGTTCCATTAAAAGGTAATGCTATTCTCCCATTTGCATATGCCAAACATGATGCTTAATTGCTTTAGAGAGAAAACTCTCCTTATGCATCCCAAGTCTGAGCATGCCCCTGCTGCAAGAGAAGCAAAGGAAGTCCTGCCTTTAATTGTCTCAATCTTCCAGCTCTGTTGGCAGAGTGAAAGAAGTGAAGTGGTGGGAAGTTTCCTCTTTTCTTGTCATGTCATTGGCAAAAAAATGTAGGTTAGTCTTTAAACTTCTGTGGCAAGTAGGATACTAAGCAGTATTTTCCTGTGCTTTGTTAAACTGTCCCTGTCTTGAAAGAGAAGGGAGGAAAAAATGCCATCCTTGGTACTGTTGGTAGATACTTCATAGTAGTGCTGCTTTTTTCTTTACCTTTTTTTTTTTTTCTTTTTTTCTGGTGAATTATTACTTTTGGTCATATGCATTAGTTGGTTCTGTGAGAAAATGTTGATAAAAATAATTAGCATATAAAAATGAGAAATAGCTTACTTGTATCAAAGGCAATTTAAATTGCCTGGATTATCCAAAGAAAAGACTGAGTACACGTGGTGATAGGCCAGTAGAGACTTTACTTGCCATTAGCTTTACGTACCTCCTTCCACTTCCAAATATTGAAGTTCAAGCTGATAAAATCAGTATTAAATGTTTTCTATTGTTCTGTTTCCCTGGATTATTTTGTATTTTTCTATAATTTACTCTAAAAATCTATTTTGCTAAAAATCTATTTTAAAAGCTTTTTGAGAACCCTTTATCTTCCATCTGGCACGAAGAGCATTTCTGGAGAGGGAGGGAAAGAAACAGAGTACTGTCTGAGGTAAATTTGATAGTAGAAGACAGGATAAAACTAGAGGCACTTAGACTAATTCAATTAATGCCATGCTGAATTTAAGAATATGCTGTCCTCTACAAGCATAAACATAGATCAGTAGCTGAATTAAGGAAACAGTATTAGACTGCACCTGTTGGGTTTCAAACTGAATTCAGACCTTGTTTCAGTATTGCAGTTGGGACTGGCAGTTGCTGAAGGGATTAAATTATTTAAAGCCTTCAGCTGGCTAGTGTAGGCTAGCAGTAGCTTATAAAACACTTAATCTATTTTTTTAATCTCTTCATATGTTTGCTTTACTTAGACAGTAAAACTATACATGACACACACCTGCCACATTCTGAAGCTTCTTTGTCAGATATTTTAAATGTATCAATTAGAGCAGCCTTTAAACTGTAACCATTTGGGTTTCTTTGACAATGTGCTGCTTGTTAGCCTGTACATTTTCTTCGATGAACTCAGAACCAAACTTGAAGTATGCAGACATTAAGTTCTTTTTTCACAATGTCTTTTAAAAAAGAGGTTCCCTTTTAAAAGCAAATGCTGCTTTCCAAATAATTAATGTTTACTGTTACCATTTAGTTTATGATTTTAAAAAAAGAACCTAATTCCAAATAGTATGGAGCTCTGGAACTATTTTTGCAGTGCATTAATCAACTGCTTACACAATAGTACAGTAAACTAGTTTGAAAATAGGTAATACTGTTTAGCTTGTTACGTGATAGGTCACTTGTTTCTAGAAAGCTAAGAGTAACTAATGAGTAGTCACAATATGGATTGGATGAAAAAGCAATCTGGATAACTGCAACACAGGATTAATTAGATAAATCCTCTTAGGTTTGATTAGCCATTGCCTAGATCTACAGTTTATTTTGTCATTGCTTGCTCCTATTAAGGTCTTCTTCCTGTCAAAGTTTATTACTCTGGTTTCAGTTTTGCATCATACCTTTTTTGTGTCAAAGTTAAGTGCCACTGTATTAACTTACAACCTTCCAAATAATAAGCAGAGTAATACCTGGAGTCAATTCAAATAAATGTTGGCAAAATCTTTAGAGTCTTCTTTAATAATAAACTTTTTATATGGATAATTTCTGTTTTGTTCAGCAAATTATGTATTATATCTTTTTAATTTGGCCTTCAGTGTTAAATTACAGGACAAATAGGCATATGTATCTGTTAACAAGGATAAGTAAATGCTTAATCATGGAAATGAGATGGTTCCTGCAGATTGCTCTTCCTGAGAAGCATATGTTGTTAATATTTCTGGCCAACCGTTAATTTTTTTTTCTTCTTTTCCATTACATTGTGAAGCCATTAGTTTATTTCTGTAAGACAAGTTTTTGTAGTACCATTCATACAAAGCAAATTATCTGGTTGATCTACTCCAGATTGTATTTTTTTTAGAATGTATAGCATGAACTCCATAAATTTAAAGTGTATATGTTAAAGTCATTGCACTAATTAGTGTTCCTTATCTCACACTATAGCTCAGACTATTTTTTTTTTAACTAAAGAATGAGCCATTCTTTAGGAATAAAAAAGGAAAAAAAAAAGAAAACAGAGAATAAATAAAACTTCTTAGTTGAAATAGAAAAACCTTACCCCTCTCAAGAGGCACAGGAACTAACAAACCAACACTTGAGAGCTACAGCTAGATGGCTCAGCCAACCAGGGGGAAAACAATATACAAATAAGCATGGGAAGAATTGGGGATTTCAGTGGGTAATAATCAGAGTTTCATCAGTGCTGGATTTCATGCTGTTATACAGTGCTTTGTACATGTCAGGACAAGGCTTCATGTTTGGTATGATACTTGTCGCACCAAATCTGGAAGATTGTCTGGAAGCGTCTCTGTTTTCACTACTTCTCCAGTGCAATTTGTCAGTTAGAATTTATTGTAAATATTTGTCCAGTAGCCATCTAAGTGTTGTTTCTTCTATAAGACAGTATTAAATCTGAAATTTGGGTTCACCTTCAATGACCTAGAAAACTTTTCATGTTCATCTGATATGATGTGTAGAAGTGAATTGGGTTTAGCTGTCATGTCCTCGGCTCAAACCAAAGTAAAACTTCATTGTAATAGAAATTTAGCTCTATGAATATAATGCCTTTTAACAGAAAATCAATTTAATATCTTTGTTGTTTCTAAAAGCTGCAGGAAAAGACAAACCAGAATGCTAGTTGAAAGAGAAATGTGGAGAATGCAGGTGACTAAATGTTACCCTTACAGCCTTCCCATTCCTAAAGCAGGAGCTGGGTTGGTGTCTGTGGAAGATGAGAACTACTCCAATTTATGTCTGTCTGACACCTCCTTGAGGACCATTCCAGCAGCCAGGAAGGCTGGGAGCACAGTGTGTGCCCTGGCACACCTCTGTGCTGGAGGCTGCGGTGGCACTGGCACAAAACTGCTCAGTGGAAACCTCAGTTCCCAGAGCTGAGCAGAATTACAGCACACCAGGAGAAAAGGAAGGGTCTTTACCTTCGGCTGTGTGGGAGAGAACTCTCAAAATGAAAAAATAACCATGCAGCCCAGGAGAAGTGTGTTCTTAAAATGGGCTAAAAAATTACTAAATGTGATTAAATTTAACGTTAGATTTCTACAGTGTTAGCTGAACTAACTGTCAAGTTTAATATCACCTCATTCAAAGAAACGAAAAACTTCACAGATAGCACAGCTGATTTTGTACTTCCTGATATGCCCCTACAGAGCTGAAGTTCCAGGGCATGAGTATCTTCCCTTTCTGTCTCTCTTCTAGATGATGATGGCGTGCAGCTCCCCACATCCACTTCATCGGCAGGTGTCATTCCCAGCCTGCTACGAAGTGTAGCAGATAATTGAGATAATTCAGATAATACTAGTCATATTGTAACCATTCTAACCATAATATTCTGATAATTCAGCAACACGATGAATACATGATTGGCAGTAACCAGGGTTTTCCTGAACCGCTGCTTGGTCAGAAACTGGTATTGAGGCATTGTCAGTCAGTACTCCCTGCTGTGGGATGGGATGTACCAGCAGGCCTCCTAAGACAAGCTCATATCAGGAGCTTTAGTAGGGAAGTGACTATCCATAGCAGAGGAAACAGCTTTAAAAAAAAATGTTTTTGTTTTTAAAAACAAAACCAGAAATGAAACCACACTTGCACCTTCCCAATGTTGGGGATGGGAATTTTATTTGTAAGGTTCTCTTATAGAAGAAAATATTTGGAGTGCACCTAGATTAGGTTCAGCAAGTTTTGCAATATTTACCACTCTTTTCTGGGAAATACTGAGTAAACCTGGTGTTCTACCAAGAAAGACTGATTCAGCTAAATTGGAAGGATTCATAAAAGTCCAGTGATTGTGTAGATATTTGAAATAAATTATGTCAATGTGTTGTAATGTAATCAAACTGTTGCCTTTAAATCCTGTTTTCCTTCCAATGTACTTCAGCTCAGTTACTCCTGAGGGCTGTCTTGATGTGTCTTAGGTGGAAGAATCTTTCTACAGGTGTCAAAGCAAATATTTTAGGCATGTGTTAACTACCTCATTTCCAGGCACCAACCAAGCAAGACCAGAGTACAGAAAAGGACTACAGGGAGAAAATTATTTTAGGGTGTCTGGGGAAAAAAAAAAGAAAAGTGGACTTCTCATTGTGATTTGTGGGAATAGGAAGTTCTGAGTTTTCTGTGGACTGAAATTAATTGTTTTTAAGGAGCACTATGTATATTCCGTGCCACAGATTACTTTTCATGGTAAAATGTATGCTCTCTAGCTCAGATAAAGTAATTCACTGGAATAATATTGATTTAGGATTAGAGTGAAAAATGTACTTCACTTCCTCTTGGTAAACTAATTCCAAATTAAGATATAAATTAAAAGGTTAGAAAGAGGTCTCAAAAATGAATCATGTTTGAAGCCTCATAACTTTGTTATTGCTTGTCTAATAAAGGTAAAACTGAAAAATATAGTCTGAAAAGAAACTAAATTGAAAGTATTATTCAGAAAGAAGCTTAACCAAAGATGTCTTAATGTGTAAGTTTGGTTCCTTAGTCACTTAGTGAGGGTAATGAAGTACAAAAAGCAATGTTAAATCATTGTATATAATGGAAACACAAATGATGCTAGAGATAACAGAAATTAGTCTGCTAGATCAGGAGGCATTTCTAAGGCTACTCTTGAAATATATTGCTCACTGAAATGAAAGGGGAAAAGGATAAATGAGCAGGTTGCTGCAATCAAGAGATTCCGTCACTGATCAGAAATACAGCTAGGAGCTGATTTTTTTCACAAGTATATAAAGCAAAACCAGAGACATGAGTTAAACAGCTCATTTTTAAGCACCACTTAGTGCAAAGGCTACAGACAATGACTAAATTAGTTCTGAGTGTCTTATACTAAGAAGTATACTATTAAAGAACTAGATAACTAGGCAATTGCCTATTGTGTTTTTAATTAAAGATACAATTTTGAGCTTGGTATTGAAATGTGAGAAAGTTAAAGGAGTAATTATTGAATTAAACTAGTAGTTCTCAGTGTCATCTAAGTGGAATTGCTAAAGGCCTCGTATAAGCAGCTAAAGCAATCTTTCACACATGTAATTGATATAACTATTTAATAAAAAATTAATGAAGAGCTACTCATACCCTGCTGTGAAATAGTTATTAGTTTCTAGTATAATACATGAATTTGCATCTGCTAAAGAAATGCATTTAAATGCTAAAGAATGTTTGATGACTGATAGCTACATTTCATGTGTTAAAACAAAAAATATTTGTATTGCTTTTGAATTTACAAGTAAATAGCTGTCATCATGCCAGGCTATATGGCATGTAATAATGAATGGAAAAGCACCAACAACATATTTCACTTTCTTTGTTCATTTTGGGGATTTTGGGAGGGGGTTTTTGTTTGTTTGTATGTTTTTAATACTTTTCTCAGTAAAGGACTGAGCACATGGAGTACTGATCTCCAGGTACTGGCCTTTGAGGGAATGTTGATACATAAGTCATCAACAGTTGAAGAACTGGGAAAATATCTGAGTAAAATCTTGATCCCACCCATGTCAGTGATGTACTTTTTAAAGATTTCAGTGAGACTGGTATTGTGTTTCTTGGACTTTCCATGGTATATGCTTTTTTCTCTGTAAGGAGAGGGAAAATGTTGGCAGCCTTACAATGATGAATAGCATTGGCACTGGCAAACTTTCTTCCTTCAGGAAATACAGACTCCTGAGGCAGGCAGGCAGCTGCTGCACTGGTATGACTGCCTACAGGGCTGGCCAACATTGTCTCCTTTTTCCTTGGATACCCTCTTTTTCTGCTGGATTCCTTCTGTTGTCTCATTCTTAGACATCAAGCTCTAAGATTTAATTCCTAAGCCTTCATTTTGTTTTATATTTTAGGCAACTCCTGACCATGAAATTCTGCTCCATAATTTGAACTATATTGCTAGTTATATTACTGGTTTTGTGTCTATTACAATGAACACTAATATTCTGTGTATTTCCACTAACTTCTGGTAATTTAATTTGAGTGTTATGTGACTTGGGAGTTTTATGTTGTAGTTATTACACACAAAGCACCAGGAGATGTGAATGGAAATGGAACTTTTACTATCATTCCAGTATTGATCTTAATAGCTCTATACATAAGAAAGTTGATACATAAAATATTCAGTGTGCCAATTTTATTGCCAATAA
The DNA here is from genome assembly GCF_020740795.1 of Apus apus. Classification (NCBI taxonomy): domain Eukaryota; kingdom Metazoa; phylum Chordata; class Aves; order Apodiformes; family Apodidae; genus Apus; species Apus apus. The sequence continues at coordinate 8,146,407 of NC_067286.1, forward strand.
GCAATGCCAATAAGCATCTGGAGCCATATTCATCCTAGAAATAATTTTCCTGACTATCACGGATTTGCACCAGGAATTCATTTAGCCAAGGTTGCTTGTGTTGTGCATAAGTGTCCATTAGCTTCCTTTCTACAGTCAGATGTTGGAAAGTTTATGCCCAGCCCTGATGCTGCTGTATAGACAGGCTGGTTAAAAAGACCATTCCTGTTGATTAATGTCTTCTCCTACTCTTTTTCATGGCTTAGTTTCAGGTTATTTCCATCTGTGCCCTAACACTTGCCCTTTTAGCTATGAGCTTGAGCTGCTTTTAGGTGTTTTTGTGAAACATGAGAGATAGGTGATTTATTTCCTCATAGGATGCACTTTTATCACATTTTGAGGTATTATGCAGAATAAGAACTACAGATTATAGTGTTTTACATTTATGAAATGTAATAATAAATTCTATTTATTAACAAAGCGTATTTTTAATTAAAAGACCTGGCTACTCTCAGATTTGTAATTTTTATTTTTAAATTCTTTTATAGAATGCAGAAAAAAAAATTTAAGTCTACAGAGGTGCTTTTTGTCACTGAAGTACAAAAGGGAAAAATGAATTTACACTTTTGAAGTTGTACTTTTCTAGAAGAGCTGTAAACCTTTTCCTTTTTAAAATGTGGCACAAGATGTATGAATGGGAGTATTTTAGTCCCTGGCAGATATATTATTTATGTAACACATGCCACTTTGTTATCTTATTCTAAAAGAGTTTTTATTTAAAATAAATAAATATATCTTAAAAAAACACCAGAAATGGTCCTGAGATTCAGTGCACTTCTTAGAATTGTAGAAATTGTGTTTTCTAAGTCACAAGTACAGTGCTGACAAAAATAACATCTTTGTAGAAGGATCTCAACATTTCTGTCTTCTTGAGAGCCTCAGCTGGTTTTCAGTACTGCTGCTGTGGACCTTTTCTTGTGCCTCTGTGTCCTGGTGGCCATTCTTCCATTACTTGTGATCCCCTCCAAGAGATGCTACAGCAAAATCATGTCATTGCTGTTGCAAAACTCTGCAGATAACATTAAAACTTTTGCACGTACACATGAACTAGCAAGGTTCAGTCTTGCTGGTGCAGCAATAAAGTTTGATGCTTTGCAGTCTCTGTGCCTTCATTTTCTCATCTGCTGTATCTCACAGCCGTTCATTTTAGTGTTGAGCATGACATGCTGTCTAGGACCATGTTTTTATTTATAGATACAGATTTGCCATTTTCCTTTCCACTTCTGCTCTTTCATCTTTTAAACATCAGATCATGTATGTGTAGGGTTGTACACTCTGTTCCAATAACAGAGGCTGGTAATCATAGCAAAAGATGATAAAGCCAGAAAAACAGACTGATTTCCTGTCTGCCTTCACCCCAAGCCTAGTTACAATGTTTCATGGGTAGACACGTCGTATTAAAAACCTGATGCTGTGAGGGTATTTTACACTTCAGAGGCTAAAGCAGAGCCAGCACCAACTGCACCTGCAGTTAGCTAAGTAGAAATGTTACCTTATCTTTCCTTCCATTGTCTGAAGAGAGATTGCTCAGAGGTTACAGTATTTTGTGGACCATAACGACAGTCTGCTGCTATTGTTCTTGTGATGTGATACTTTCTGCCAAGTGTCTCATTACTAGGAATGGACCACGGTGTATTTCAGTTGGTCAAAACAATTCGTTCAACTACTGTGTTATACTTTCCTTTGGAACAGGTTTGGACTGTTACTGGTTTGGAAGAGAAAAATAAGGAAAAAAAGCACAAACTAATTTTTGAAACATTTGAGAAAATGTCATTAGAATATTTGTATATCAGAATAAACACATTTATAGGAAAACATGTTCTTTACTAAAGAAGGAAATGTTTGGGGTTTTTTTCCATATGGTTTGATCTGGTTTCATAACTCATGTAATTAAAACGTGCCTTTCCTGTTGTTCCTTCTAAAAGGAGAGTCTCTAATGTGGTAGTTCAAATTTTAGAAGAGATACTTGACTGGTATTTCATTAATGATGTCTCAAGGGGAACAAATAAAGAAGACTTTTAAGATACCTGCTTTTAAAAAGTAGGAAAACATATGGGCAAGTTCCTGATTTAGTAAACTCTTAAGGGAGGATGTAGGAGAACATTTTCAAGCCACGTGCAAATTGACTTGGATAAAACTGCTTCTCAGGAAGGATTTGTGCTGCAGACAGATTAGTAACAGGATCTTAAACCACCACAACAAAAGGGGTTTTTTGTTTGGTTTGTTGGTTGTTTTTTAATGTGGTTGGACTGTAGCTGCTGATAGCAAAGCCCTGGCTCAGTCCAAGCACTCACAGGGTGAGGTTCGAGAGACCCAGGTAACGAGGTCGTCTTCCTTTTAATTGTAAAAGGGGCTTGGATGTGATTCAATGCCTGCCAGAGTTAAACCAGGCTTCACTCCTGTCTGCTGTGGCTTGTGGGGGAGAGTGATATATTCTCCATTAAGATAAAACTTCTCTTTGCCATGATAAAACATCAGCTTAAACTAGGAGTCACTTAATCAGACTATTTACTTTAAAAGGCTTTGGAGTAAGTCCCAAAAGCACAACGCCAGAAATCTTTATTCAAGTAAATAGTTTTCTTGCAGTCAGAAGACCTGCTAATAAGCAACTACTCACTATGGTAATGCAAGATTGTTTTAATTCTGTAACTTGACTGCCTGCTTCTTACATTTAATGAAGTTTATTTGTAGGAATGAAGCATTTTGGAAAGTGAGGTCAGCTGGAACATTTGTGGTGTTCATCTGTCTGCAACCCTTGATCTTGCAATGTATCATTCACCAAAAAAAGAAGTGTTTACTCAACTGTAAAAATGAAATGGTTGGTAATATTAGTGGATGGTACACTGTGAATATGCTTAAGTGTAGGGTACAGAAATTATGCTTATTTGAAAACAATAGTAAAATTCAACATTTTCTATTAAAGAGTTTAGAAATTAGCACTATATCATTGGCATTTTAGCTTGAAATATTTCATATTTTTTTTTAATTGTCATTTTTCTTCTCCATAGAAAAAGTGTTTCAATTTAGCTTTAACTTTTTGTGTTAAGTAAAAATACTTTTTTTCCCCGGTGCTCTGATATCATTAATTTGGTAGCAGATTCTTTGTATCACTTGGCTCCAGAGTGAAATGTAGCTTTTCATGCCAACAATTTTCTTTGTCTCTCAGCCTCGGAAGTTATCTTTCTCAGTTTATATATCAGATTCTCAGTTTTCTTGTGTATTATTCAGATATTGTAAAATATTATGTTTGCCCTTACCAAGTGCCTCAAAAATAGAAATATACCAGATTGCTGTACACCATTAACATTTGTGAATCCTAACAATCACTTCAAATTATTTTCCTGCTGTAGAGAGAGGAAAAAAAAAAAGTGACTATTCAATATTTTTAGGTGAAAGACACTCAGACACCACAAAAGCTAATAACCACACAAAAGTAGCTATTTACACTCTTGCAAGAAAATGTACAGTGTTAAACTACAAATTTCCAATATCTTGATACGTTTCATGAAGATATACCCTTTCCCTGTTTATCTTCTAAGGTGTATGCATGAGAAATAATCTTCTTCTGTGGCTCTTTCAAAGTGGAAAAATAGACTGAAAATGAAAATATAGGCTGAAAAATATAATACCATTATACATTATCAGTTACATGATCCAGTAAAGACATTTAAACTACCCCACAGGAATATATTGCATTACTGTCTTTGTGGTCAGGTCCTTTGTGATTCTGAACAAGAACTTTGCATAAAGACACAGTAAGCATCTGTCAGATCTACACCTATTGAAGTAATATGAGCACAAGCAGAGAAATTAGCATTTCACAGTACCCCTGAACAAAATAATCTGTGACAATTGGCAGGGTGATTTATTTTTTTCAAAAAAATAGTTGTTCCAGTTGGTTGGTTCAACAACTGTGGCACTTAAAAGAACAGTAAGGTTGGAAACCAACAATTATTAAAGAAAGAAAGAAAAAAAAAAAGTTCTGCAAATCCTAACTGGAAATAGTAATTATTTATGTAATTTCAAGATAAACCCTTTATATTTTTCTACTTCTGTGTTTTTTCTGCTGCTTGATACATAAATGTTACTCTTCTATAGTGGAGTCATCCTGCCTTTCTGTGATGTGAAAAATAAGGGGATCAGTGTTTTAGTTTGGATGAAGTGTGCATTTCTGAAGACATCCTCTTGTGAATCCTAATTTGCCATGCTTTGGCTGCATCACGGAGCAACCACAGAATGAGCAAACTTTATTCTTTTGGGGTGAAACTGAACCAGGAAGTGTGGTCCAACCATCAGTGGATTGCAAGGTTTACTGCAGTCCTTCTAGAGGTTTCCTGCAGTTATTTTTAGTTTTTCAATGAAGAAACATAATAAAACAATTCTTCAAGGCTGTTGTGTTTGTTGGGTTTTTTTTTTTTCCTTTGTGAGCACTTGCACCATTTTTTGAAAGCTTAAGTCCTTGCACAAAATTGGCTGTTAATTAATATTTTCTTAAGGAAAGTACTCATTGCAAAGCAAGGAGAGGCAGTTCATCTCAAGTCAGCCAGCTTTTGTCTACACAATAGCCAAAAAGATTTTAAAGATTCCTTCCACATTTCCTAAGAGTTAGCATTTTAGTCACCCCATCATTATCTTTGCGTGCAAGACAAGTTAGAGTTACCGTTAACACTTGGTAGAATTTGAATCAGTAATGTCAGGATGGTTTGGGAGGTTCTTTAGAACTGGGTTGTAAGGGCTGAGGAAGAAACAAAGCAGAAAGACAGGCAAGAGGAAGAACATTTTCAGTTTTGTTTTCTTCTTTGGAAAAGCCACAGAAGTAGATGGTTGCTCATGCATACCTTAGGAGACTCACCAGAAATGGTGATGTCTTTGTGAAATGGACATCAGCACAAGCATGATGGACAAAGCCCCAAAAGCCACCACTAGAGCCCTGGAAAGTGTCTTCTGTCCTTTGCAGCTTTTAAATCTTATGGAGGAGCCAGGCTGTTAAACTTGCAAATAACCAGCAAGCTATACAAAAAAAAATGCCCCCCTGCCCTTTTTTTTTTAAAGTCCTGATTAAAGCTGTTTTAATAAAGTAGTATTTTGATGCAAAAAAAAATATTAAGTTTGAAATTTGTGTTTGAATATCCATACTTGTTTTTGCAAATTACTTAAGAAATGTAATCTTCGTAGAGAAACCTGTGTGAGTTTTTTACTGGAGAAAATGCAGTGCTTCTCAACTGACCTTCTAGTTGTTGCAAGAAGAGTGAAGTGTATGTTTGCTTTAAATTTGAAAGTAATTTATGCCCAGCAACAGAAGGTTGGATTTTGGATATGTCTAGCAAACAAATCTATGGGGAAAACTTTGAACTATGATTATTTGAATATGTTGGTAATCAGTGGAAAGTGTAAATTTAATTTTTTGCTTTTTTTTAAATAAAGGTGCTTTTTATTAGTTTAGCTCTGATTGCTTTACAGGTTTCAGCAGGAATTTGGATGTTGGAAAGTTGTAATCCAAATGTATCACATGGGATGCTTTTTTCTTGTAATACAAGTCATACCTCAGTGACAGTTACATCAGTTAAAAAAAACACTAGATAAGGAATTGCAAGGATAAAATAATAGTTAACTTTTTCCATTCTTATTTCTGTTTGGGGAGGATAAATAATTGTAAACATAAAATATTTCAGCCAATATGAAAAAATAGTAAAGTAAAACTATCATTTGAAATCTCACCACAAATTAATTCCCTGCTTCACAGATACTGCTAAATACTGTGGGAAAGACCAGAGACTGTGACCTGAAATTAAAAAAACAAAACCAACCAAAACCGAACCAAAAGCAAAAAGGAAAATTGAAGCAGAAGCTTCCCCTATTCCTCCCTCCTTGTGTTTGTCTGTCCTTGCTGCTTGTACTCCTCAGGTTAGGAGACTACAGCCTGGATACCTTGATTGGTCACAATACGGTGTTGCCAACCAGCGCTCTTCTGGGTTGTTTGGAATTCATAATTTCTATCCAGAAAAATAAATGGAAGACTGCACAGCTCTGCCTACTAGCTGACAAGGAAAAACTGCCTTCCTCTTTGGGTTAGCTCTGGCATTCATTCATTCAGTGTTTTCTGGAGCTGACACAACTTGCCCAAGAAAACCCTTTTTGCTGGGTGAGTTGAATCTGCTAAACAGGAGGTTCAATGCTAGCACTGGGGAGTTATCACTGGGAGAATTTCACTGGATGTGTGGAGAGCAGATCACCTCTCCCTTTTCATAGCAATGAACTTTGAGCGTGTCTTGCTGTTTCATGCAACTGCACCCGAAGTTAATAGTGACTGAGTGAAGGGCTGGGTGGATGGAATTACAGCCCTGTGGTCTTGCCTTCTCCCATCCTTATCTTCGTGGGTTTGCTCCTCTGGGCAGCTCTAATAGCACAGCCTTGTTCAGGACTCAAGTTCTTTGAAGAATTAAGAGTCCAGCTGATCAACAACTCATAAGCTGATATAAAGAACTCATACTGGCTGTAAAAAGTGTTTTGATGATGAAGGCTATAGCAGTTTGATGAGTAAACCAAATTGTTCTAGCCAAAGCATTTTCTGCCTGTGTCTGTGTGCTGCCAAAAGCTTCTAGCCTCCGTTTGTCCTCAGATCATCTCTTTTTGCAGAATAATAGATTACATCTACTAGAAATACCTTCTTCTGTAACTTCTGTTTCTTCTTCCCACTCGGAGCACTCATACCTAACTCCTGCTTATCTTCTGCAAAGGTATAGAAACAAGGAGGAACAAAGAGCCCATGGAGGTGTGTGTTTCAATGCTGAAGTTCATAAATGAATCTAAATGACATGGGCTTCCTTCCACTGAGTTACTTAAGTACTTTGAAACAAAACACTCCCCTCCAAATGGTATCAGTAGTCCACATTACTTACAGGTGTATCAGGAGCTTCCGTATTAACCCCTCGGTCACCTACCAGCACAAATGTACCTGCCAAGAGAAAATTAGTTCAAAGAAGTGTTTACTGTTTTTCAGATGACACAAAATTAATGTGAGGGCCTCTCAGATGCAGTTGTATTTAACCTCTGATAGAAATGTCCATCAGTGTTTAAAACTTGCTGATACATCTTATGTAGACTGACTGTGTGTCGTGGGTAATTAAAAACTCTTCTGTGGCCCAAGCAAGCCTCATGAGTAGTTGACTGAGGGAGGAGATTCAGCATTTCAGCTTGAGATGGCACTAGCTGGACCTTTTATGCCATCTGGGCCCTTTAGTCCTAAGTATGATGAAATTTGCACTGAGAACAAGGAAGCCTTTAATCAAAACAGCCCCTGAGTAAGGAGTAATGGATCTTCAGAGAGATGCTACTCTCCACAAAAGTGACTGAAGGGCTTTTGGAGAGATCTGCGAGTTTGATTACATGCTGATCATGCTCCCCTGCAGGCTGAGTGGAAGTCTAGCTTGATCTAATTAGCAAAAATGGGAACATGAGGACGAAACTGACAGTGGTGAGACATTTCGGGAAGCTCTTGTTATTTAGCAAATATCACCAGCTTAAAACTCCAATATAAGGGGAGAGGTTAATCACCCCCTTCTTTTCTAAACCTAAATTAAAATCTATCTCTGAAAGTTGACAAAAATTGTGGAACTATATCAGTGGAGCACTGGATTAATAATTTTGTTTATTTTTAGAGGATTAGTATATTTCAAATTTACAGCTATATTTGGATCATTTTGATTATCAAACTTTAAGAAGTTGCATGGTAAGAAAATAAGAAAATTGCTAGAAATAGTTCCTAAAAAAAGCTATAAAACCTCTGTTGAGGCTAGTTAGTAGCTGAGAAGGAGGATTTTTTTCAGGAGATTACAAGCATTTAATTTGGGGTTCCATGTATGCCAATTTATGTTTGTGGTGATAGATACAGCTTGAATCAGCATATACTTAATGCTTTATTTTGTTAAGTAATTTTAGAGTTAGTATGGTTAAGTAATCAGCAAAAATGCTTATCAACATTTAAAGTCTTTTAAAATAGTTTATATGTTAATAAAATACGTATCTAAATAATTCTGTAGTACGTTATTTTTTAGGAGATGTGTGAAGAGAAGCTTCATTAACGTTTATAAAATTAGTAAGGAAAAGGTGTGATGAGCAGCTCTAAGAGCTGTAATTCACTAACATTGACACCCACCCATTTTCCCCACACCTAAATTATGTCTCACTACATACAAGACTATGTATTGATGGTGTCGAAGTGGTAACTCCAATGTTAGGTTTTAGTACTTCTGTACAATAACTCTGTCTTCACCAATTAATTAATTCTAATTCTGACTTAGCATTCTAACAATCTTCATTACAAGGACTGGACCTAAATGAAGGTTAAAATCAAGCTGACATACGTTGAAAATACTGGGATGAGCAGTGAGGGAAAATAGGGGAGTACATGTAGTTGTGCAAGTAAATAAAGGAATTGCTGGATATTTTTGACAAGCGGTGGAGAAGCATGTGATGTCCAGTTGTAGCTGTAGCCAAGGATTGATCTTGGGGATAACTACTTTGTAGGCAAACAGTAATTCCTTTCTCACCCCACATCAGCTGGATACTATTTAGGGTGCAGAATGCTGTCGGCAGAAGTTGTCCAGTCCCACAACCAACCACTAATATGTGAGTGATGTAGAACATTAGGGGCATGTTGCTGCTGAGGGTGTATCCTGTCCTTTTGTCAAAAGCTGAGCAAGGCAACATACTGAACTGTAACATGGGGCACGAAATGGTCACGGCATTTGCTCCGTCCTGTTACTCACGGAGCAGCAAGTGGTGTGTTCAGTGGAGTCTGGCTGATGCGGGAGGGACTGCTCATCAGGGAAAGATGGCAGACTGGCTCTGGGAGGTTGGTGCTTCACAGCTATTTTTGTAGGGCTGGTAGGGGAGTCTCTTCAGCTTATACAGCCAGGGCGTTCATTTAAATGAACGTGGAGTCCACACGTTCGTGCTCACATTGTCATCTGCTAAGCTGCAGGTCTTGAGGGACAGATCTTTTTCCCTGATGCGTTTCCTCACCCTTCATGTTACGTACCCGAGAGTGTTGTGGAAGTTGGCAGCTAATGAGACGGGGCAGAAGAGCTCACCGCTTGGTGTTGGATGGTTAGGACAGCTGTCGCTGGAGGACTACCAAGGGGTTTGCGGGTGCTCCTCAGGGAGCTCTCCGAAAGCCTGAGGCTGCCTCCCTCCAGGCAGGGCCAGACCGGGCCGGGCAGAGGAGTTAGCGGCAGGAGTTCCCGTCGCACGGCTGACGAGCGGACCGCCGGCGGGCAGCCGAGAGGCGGGGGGTCCTGGCGGGGCTGAGCTGCCGCTGCGGGAGGTGATGGCCACGCACCCGCCCCGCGGTCAGCGCTGCGGCAGGGCAGGATGAGCGCCCGGCAGCTGCGGGCGAGCCGCGGGCAGCGCGGGGCTGTGTCGCTGCGCTCGGAGGCTGAGGAAGGGCTCGGCGGCCGGGAGCGCGGGCAGCGCCGCGGGAGGCAGCGGAGGCGGTGCGGGGCGGCTCCCGGCTGCGCGGGGGCTCCGCGGGGCGGCGCCGGACGGGGGCGCTGCCGCTACCGCCGAGGAGCGGAGCGGGGCCGGGCCGGGCCGGGCCGGGCCGGGCGGCGGGAGGGCCCCGCAGGCTGGGCGCGGGGCCGGGGCACGCCGGAGCGGGGCCTCGGGGCGAGGCGGTGCGCAGGCCCCCTCCGCAGCGCTCGGCGAGGCCTCGTCCCGCCGCTCCGGGGCGATGGGCGGCGGCGGGCGTCGCTAGGCCGCTGCGGGCTGGGCAGCGGCGGAGGCGGGAGGAGGCGGCGGCCGGGGGCGGGCTGGGTCCCTCCCCGGGAAGATGAGGCGGAGGCCCGGGCTGCCGAGCGGGCTGAGCTGGGGCTCTTCCCTCCCAGCCGCCAGGACAAGATGGCAGCGGCCGAGGCGGCGGCGGCAGGAGCGGCGGGGCTGAGGGGCTGAGCCCAGCCGAGCGGCGCTTCCCCGGCTGCTGCCGGAACATGCCCAGGGCGGCGGCGGCAGCTCCAGCTCGGACGCCAGCGCGGCCCGACCCGTGAAGGTGAGCGGCCGGGAGAGCAGAGGGGCCATCCCCGGCGGGCGGAGCGCGGCGCTGCCTCGGCCGCCCGGCGGTTTTCGCCTCCTTACAGCGGGGGTCTCCGGGGCGAGGGGCCGGGGCTGCCCTTCCCCCCCGCCCTGCCCCGCCGCGGCGGCCGCTGCCCGGCGCGTAGGCGCTGCCCTTGCCGGAGCGGGGAGCGGGCGGTGCCGCTTCTCCTTCCCGTCGCTCCCGACGGCGCCTGCTCCGCCGCGTCCCCCAACTTTCCCTCTCGGCGGCGCGGAGAAACGCCCGAGCCCGCCGGGGCGGCCCGGGAGAGGTTGGGGGGCAGGCGTGCTTGCCCGCCGAGCCCGGTACGGGCGGTGGGGCTCCGGCGGTGCCCCCCGCTCGCCTCCACCTCCGGTGCGCCCGGGCGGCGGCGGCGGCCGCTTCCCCCGCGCCTGGCGGAGGGTCCCGCGGGTGGCGCCGGGCGCGGCGGCGGCTCCTCCCGTCACGTCCAGCGCTCCCTGCAGCCGCCCCGGGGGCTCCTCCTGGCCCCGGAGGGACCCGAGCCCCGCTCCGCTCCTCGGGAAGAGCCCCGCGGGGCCCCCCTCCCCGGCGCTGTGGGGGAAGCTGGCGCTAGGGCAGAGGGTGCTGAGGGGCTGGTATAAATAAAAACAACAGGGGAGGAAGTTGACGCTTGAAAATTTGGTCGGTTCCCAAGAACTGGCTCTGTAGAAACAGAGGAGGTTGTTGCTGGTGGCTCTAACGTAATGGTTGCAGCGGGGATTGTGCGGGGTTTGTTCCGGTTCTTGATTCATCGTGGTATCAATTATAAAACTGACAGATGCGTTTGCATTGTTTGAAGCTGTAGGAAGTAGTGATTGGATTTTTATTTTTTTTCTTTACACGGAGGCCTCAATTGTCGGTGCTGTGTGCTTACCTCTCTAGACATGTCTTCGGAGGCTGTACTTTTGTTTCCAACTGTTGCATCTGGCTTAAAATGTCAGTGCCAAAAACTGCGATCGTTTCCTTTTTTGTTAACTCGGTAAGTTGTTTTGACTCCCAGGTTTGCTTTCCCAGAAACGGCGTGGCACTCTGGATATTTTTGCATTTTCTTGCTTGTGTATAACCTTGTTTATTTCAGTTACAGTTGTATGTTTAAATTGAGGGGAAATGTGCTAACATGAGAGACAATTACATTAAGTAAAGCTGTAGTTGTTTATAACAGTGCATATTTCTGTGATTGTGCTCCCTTCCCCCCTCCACTATTAGCTCCCATTACATGATTTGCAAAAAGTTTATGCTGTGATTGATTTCACACGAAGCAGAAAAGCTTGGCTGGAGTCTGAGGACTCCGTATCTGACATAACATAATTCCATAACAGAGTTAATTTGCTAAAGGTTTCCATAAGCTGAGTTTAAAATTCACACAGTAACTGTCTAATAAGTGTGGCAGCCAACAAAGTGATTAATTAAGCATCTGGAAAATAGGTCAAGACTGTATTACGAAGTGGCACGGTTGAGGTCGCAAATAAATAGAGCAAAGTGTTAATGTGGACTTACCGGGAGAAAACGGATACTGGTGTAACAGCGGTGACTGCTTTATCTAAGCTGCTGCAAGCCATTTATGGTAGCACAGGGTAAGATGATGTTTATAATCATGTGAAACAGGAATTAAATAGAGTTTTCATGTAACACACTTACTACCCGGGACTTCTGTTGCCGTGCGAGTTCTGCTGCTTGTTCAGGGTGTGGCATGGGTTGTGCTTGCAAATTATTTTTTCATGGATATGTTTGGCTAGAGGCTCTAATTCGAGTTGTGGTGGTGTGTGGCTCTCTGGGTCGGAGGACACTCTGTAATCAGAGAGATGCCATCAGCTGGACTAAAGTTGCATGAAAAAAATGGCTTGGGAGGCTGCCTCTGGTGCCTGTGATTTTTCTTTGTTTTAGGGTTTTTTTTGTTTGTTTGTTTGTTTGCATGTTTCCTCCCTCTCATCTTTCAAACAGCTACCTACAGAAACAAGGAAATGAGACCGACTCCTGCTTAACGAGATCCTAGAGACAAAGGCAGGGTGTGGGGAGGAAGAGCAAGATTTCAACTCGCCTTACAGAAGTTGACACAACCGAAATACTAGGATTAGTGTGTGCTGCTTTTCTTTGTTGTGTGTTTCAGTTTATAGCAATCACTTCAAAACAAGTGTTGTTTTGGAGGTGATTTCTTGGGTTGAAGGGAAGGGGAGGCCGAGCAGTGCTTTTAGGGGCAGAGTGTTAGCTTACCAGCTTCTGGGTAGAACGGAATTAACTGTGCTTAGTTTGCGTGAAGATCCCAACCTAAACATGTAGGTATGTTGGGCTGTGCTTCTCCAAGCTTGTGTGCATAGGTACGTACCTCCCTGTACTATTTTAAGGCATTGTACTCTTCCTGTTTTTAGAATAGCTTTCTTCTTTCACAGTATGTATTCTCTTTCTTGTATTTTCCATTCTGCCAGTATGCTGATGATAGCAACAAAGACCCTTTTGACAGAACGGTGTGTTTCGAACCAGGAGTTTTGTAGTTGGCTTTTAATGTGTGTGCGGGGCAAGAAGAGCATTGATAACAGGCACGGCGCTGTCAGTTGGGACTGGACATGTTTCAGAAGAACGTTAAGTACAGGAGGGAAACTTCTTTTGGTTGAGCTAAATTTCTCTGTTGCGATGTGAGGTCTGTGAGGTTCTGTGGCATGCGACTGCCGTGCGCATACAGAACAGTCACTGTCGGCAGGATTGCTTTCTGCACAGAACTTTGTGGAAAAAAGCAGAGAGCATCTACGCTGCTTTTATTTATTTATTTTTAAATTAGACAAGCCTCAGCATCACTGAACGTCTAGTTATGTTAATCCATATGCAGAAGCATTACAGCTGAGGTAACCTGCTCTGCCAGCTGACAAGTATGAATTGGGTCGAGCAGGCCTGATAATCAACTGGTGATAATCGGTCGAGAAAAGAGGAAATGTGCAAGTAGGATGTGTTTGTGGGGGTCCCAGAGCTCCTCAGTTATGCATTTGCTGTTGGATTTTGTGAAATAGTATCCACCTTTTTATACCTCAGATAAGCTTGGTTGTACCTTTTCGTGTTTTCTTCGGTTCCCTGGTGATGTTACAGCGCAGTTAAAGGAGAATTTCAAAAGGCTTGGCATAGCACCAGTTTGATGAAGGAAACATCCTTAGCACTTCTTCATTGAAACTATGAAACTCCTTTAGATGGCTTATGTAAATTCACAGCTGGCCAAATACTTATTTTCAGCTGGTCTAACTATTAAATTTTTTTTGCCTTTGAAAAGAAGGGAAGAATTGAGCTTGACGTCGGGGAGCTTTTTACTAAGTTAATGTCTTTTTTGCTAAGTCACTGAAATGCTATTTTTCTTCAGATCTCTCAACTGAAAATAAGAGATGGAGTGGAAAAGAATGTCTTACTTTCAGTTATGAGATGGAGTGGAAAAGAATGTCTTACTTTCAGTTCAGGTCTTGGAAGAAAAGCTCATTCTTTGGATCAAGTAGGAGATGGATCTCTAGGTATTTGAAACTGTTTCAGAACTCTGGTTGAGTTTCATGTGAAACCAAGTATGAAGAAGTTAGCAAGGATGAGGACTGAGTGTGTTAGAGATGGCTGATGAGTGTGCAGTGCACCTTAAATGATGATCTTAAGTGTACTTACAGCAACTTTCAATAGCTAGTGCTGGGAAATGGGTAAGCAATGGCTTATACTTTCTGACTTCTACTGGCAGTGAATATCCTCTATTTGACCTTAAATAACCTATAATGAAGCATAAAGCCTGGAAAATCCTGTTACCTGTTCTTGGCTTCCTCTGCCCCTCTTTATAGACCCATTTTAATTTATAGCCTTTATCCCTTTTATGGATTTCTGGAGAAAATGAAGCTCTTCTCCTCAGAGGCTCTAACTTTTTGAGTGACAGATGAGCAGAGGAACCACATGTTATTGTGAAAGTGGGTTTTAGACTGTGACTTTATTTGACAGTGTAGTATTTCCTACAGGGTAGGTATTTATTTTTATTTTTTCTTTATTTCCCCCCCCGGCACCTCTCTGAATTCTTCAGTTGCTCTAATTCAATGTAGTGAATGTTGGTCAAGATTAAGAATTGTTTTTGGATGCTGTTAAGCAGTAATCTTTGTACAGTTTTGTAGTATTCTCTCACATTATGTCCCTTTTTTTAATACTATGTTTTAATATTCCACTTCAGTTTTGAGAGTGACTAACTTTCTGGCAAAATGGGTTCATCTCTAGCTTACCAGTTTTACTTGAAAATGAAGTAAGAACCAAATAATTGGAGTGGTTTTTTTAAGCAAGCCAATTCAAGTAGTTTAGTTCTGATTTTTTTCTTACTCGGGGACGTGGAATCAGTTTAATTTCAACATCTCTCTCCCTCTGTTATTAACTTTACATATTTAGTAGCATTATGTAATCTTTTTGTACAGTCTTTTTTCACCTTGTGTTTTCAGGAAAAATTGGAAAAGATGCCTTTTTTGGAAGACCTTTTATCCAGCTTGATTGTGCCCTACAATTTTTTTAGTGTAATGGGATGAAGCCTAGAGAAATACTAAATTCAAGTTGCAAAACACAGCAATAAAGTAAGAACCAGTGAAATATAAAACTGTTTCTTATATCTGTTTTGTCTTTGTATATTTTTTGTATGATCAAAGCTACAGCAACTATCTGAATATTTAAAAAATAATTGGATTCTTATATATAGAGAATTATTGCATGGTTAAGAGTGACACTCCCATCAAAAAAGCTATTTTAAAGTCAGTAATCTTAAACTCATGTGACTCTTTCCATTTGTGCTAAAATAATTCAACACTTCTAGGCAACTATATTAGTGCTTTTTAAAGCATGTTGTAAATTAAATGCGATTAATGCATTTAATGTAAAAAGTCAAATGAAAATCCCTTAATATTTGAATAAACATTACTTGTCAAATACGTATGGCACCGCAGTAATTACTAATTCAGAATAAGTGATGGAAAACATAGGTACAAGAAAGCCCAGATCTTAATGCCTGTGCAGAATCCCAGTAAATTCCTGGTGAAAGGAGGGGGGTGCGGCTGGAGGTGGGAAGTGCTCACAGCCACTTTCCACCCTGTCAGAAACTACTCTGTAATCCACCGACCTGAGCCTTTCTCATCCTTCTGAGTTCACAACTCTGTGCTCCTTTAGGCCATTCCACTCTGTTGTCCTGCAGCTGTTTTTATGTGGCCGGGACGCTTAACTTCCAAGGCATTAGTTGGGCAGGAACTTAAATTGCTGGGTGAGACAAGATTTTTATCACAAAGCTGAAGCTTGTCTATTGCTTTGCCTTGGGGCAGGTGACGTCCAATACCTGAGAGAACTCGCTTCGGGTTATTTTAGAGTCTTAAGAATGGTTTCTGTTGAAAGGGACCTTAAAGATCATCTAAGTCCACCCGCCATGCATGGGCGGGGACACCTCTCACTAAACCAGGTTGCTCCAAGCCCAGTCCAACCCGACCTTCAGCACGTATCTTTTAGAAGTTTTATTTTAGTTTTACTCGATTGTTGGCTAGGAGGTGAACTGTGCGGTGGAAGTTGGTCCCCTCACCTTCTGCTCACCTTGTCTGAAAGTGTGATCAAGTGAGAAAGCAAAACTGGTCCCAGGGCAGGAAAACTGCCAGTGGAAAACTTCAGCTGGGATTGTGCTAACTGGTGCAGCTGCGCTTTGTGGGGCTGGAGTGTCTTCATTGCTAAGATGTTTGCTGCTTTTATTAGTGTGACCAGAATCCCTCCAGGCTGGCTCCTGTGAACTGACATCTGAACCTTTCCCTCATCCTGCTCGTACAGACTTAAAAAGTGCCTGCCCACAGAAAGGAGCTACCACAGGCTCCAGGTCTCAGGTGACACAAATGCCAAAGCACAGGGAGAAAACCAGCTTCAGTACTGATAAGCAGCACAAAGTTTATTCTAAGGGAAGCAGAGAATCTGATTTATGTATTGGCAGTTTAAGTTGCCTCTGGAGGTTAAGAGTAACCACTAGCATCAGGCATTAAAAATTATCTGTATGTACAATTTTATCTGAAACTTTAGTAATTTACAAAAGTAATTTACTTTTTCTTACCTAGATATGAGAGCGAGTTTCTTCTCTGCTGTTGTTTACTACTTTGTTTTGGCCCTTTGTCAGTGTTTACAAAAAATAGTGTGTTAACCTTTACCTTACTAGTTTGTGTAAAATGTACTCAGTTTTTTCCCCCTCTTCTGCATGGTGAAGGTTTTGCCTGTATTGGTGCACAACAATTGGTGGAACTTGCACAATTTCCAGAAAACTTTTTATTTGTTTATTGTAAGATGTCTTTCTGCCTTTTTGACTGCAAAGCTGTTAATGTGCATCATTGCCTTGTAAACCTCTTCCTTCCTATGTTTTCCTAGAAACTTAGGTCATCTGCTACTTCCTACCCCTTTTCCTTTTAATTATTCTTTTTTTATGATTAGAATTGCTTGCTTGTCTAAAATCTGTCGTTCTAGCTGAGAAGTTTTTCTATAGCTTGTTTTTAGAGGAATAGAGGAGATCCTCAGAAGAACTTCATTTTTTTTTATGCTTGAATCTGTTTAATATGGGAATTTTTGTGTTTGGGAGATTGTTTGTGAAGCCCTTCAGAAGGAGCAGGCTTTGTTCCTAAGAGAAGCAAAAAGCTCTTTCTTTATCTATTAATATAATCTTATTTTGTGATCCCAGAAGTTAATTGGTATTCAGCCTAATAGGAATGGATTGCTTTCATGAGATTCTCAAGGTCTTTTAAAGACCTTTTCTTTATGGCTTTTGCAATGATGCTACGGGCTAACGCCTTCTTTTGTGTCAGCTCTGAGCCCTGCAGGAGGACTTCAGGGAAGTTCTTATCAGCAAATATTTTGGGAGCTCTTTTTGACAAGTGCTCTTTGAAAGTAAATGTGGTTTTAAAACTCGAAATGAGCGATTGCTAAAAGTTTATTTATTCTACAAAGAGAAAGACTATTAAATATGGAAGGGAACATAACATAGGAAAAACTGATGTACATTTATCGGTATTATTCTCTAGCTGGTGGGTTCATATGCTGCATGCAGTCTTGACTTCCCCCCCCCCCCCCCATCTTTCTCTATTGTTAAATCAATAAGTTTCTTTGCACTGGGGAGAGGGAGAAATTTCTGATGGCTTTGGAAAACATTATAATATAGGTTATTACAGTTATTGATTTGTTAGGAGGCAGAAGGCTGAGCCTTCTGTGGGGGAGTATGCATTTCTAATGCACTAATTTTTGCCCGTGGGAAACACTGCTTCTTCCACCTTTTTCAGGAATCTGAAAGAAGCAGGAAATACCTATTTTTTCCCCTCCCTTCTCTCTTTATTGTTCTACATGTGCCATGTATGTATAATTTATACAACTATATTTAGCAAGCAACATACCCTATCTTCTTGATGTTGCATAGAATGAAAGCACGTTATATAAAAGCAAAATATTATTTAAGACACAGTAATTTGAATTAAAAAAATAAATTAGGACTTTGAAGAGTTCTAATTCTGTGTTTATGTATATAAACTTTCAAACATACACCTGCTGTAGGGGTATGTGTATGTGTATACCTCAGTAAGTTGCTACTGTGTATACCTTTAAGCTGCTACTGGATGTTGCTGAAGAGAGTGAAATTAAGATTGCAGCATTCAGTGGTAAAATAAGTAATGTGTTGGATTAGATGTCTTTATTATTTTTACATTTAAATCAGATTTTTTTTTTAAAAGGCTATTAATTCATATTTACTGTACCATTGCTGTTGCGGAAGGAATTTGAATATCATCTAGGCACACAACTCAGTAACTGCTTGATAATTAAGTTCTTGTTGGACCTCTTAGGAAACTGATTGTGATTTTTCTTGTATTTGGGGAAAGTTTTAAGTCAGGGTAGTTCTGCATGTGTAGGAAACTGTTTTGTACATCTCCTGAACTGTGGTCTCTTGGTACAGTAGATCCTGATTTGCAAATTTTTGCATCACGTGGGGCTCAGTGAACTCGATGAGTGTGCTGTTGCAAACTTAATGTGGAAGTCCTGTGGGGACAACAGTAATTTTGCATTGCTGTACTGGTGTGTTCTTTGTCCAGCTGAAAATCTATTATAATACGAGAATGAAGGATAATTTTGAATGAGCCTGCTCCACTATGTGTAGTTTAGAGGACTTGGTGAAGAATTAGCTTTATGTAAGTAGGTTCTCTTTATGGGCATGCAGATATTCTGGCATACCAGCCATTCTGTGAAGGTGAAGTAGCAATGAGAAAAATAGGCATCTAGACTTAGACACTTGCAGGAGCTCCATTTGATATTGTCTGGAGCTATTCTGAAATGAAACTTCTAAATAAACTTACTAGCTGCGTTGGTCCACTTCTAATTCTAACAAAAAACCAGCAGACTAAGAATACAAAATTAAGCAATGAAATAAAAATAAAAAGGCTGGAAATAAGAAGGAAAAATGGCACATAGATTTTTTCAGGAAGTTTTTTTTTTTTAATAGAAAAAAACAAACCAACACAAATATTTGAACACATGGTTTACCAACAGGCAGTTTGAGCTAAACCCCTCTATCAAATTTTATTTCAGCAGTAGAAAAAGTGTGACTTTGTGTCCTGCCTCTCCACTCATCTTGATCCCTCTTGCTGAGTTGAAGGGTGGCAGACAGTAGCAATAGTGTGAGTACATCCTTGGGCACTGAACCCGAAGGTGTGGGCATTCCTAAACACTGTGGTTAGGGATTTTTATTTCAGTGTGCCTACTGTTGTTTGCAGGTTCAGAAAGAATTAGTTGTTTAAAAGAAGAGATTAGGCTGGCGAAGCCTGGGCTGGTTGAAATGCACTGTTTGTGTTGATGGTGGCACATTCTGATTTGGGGCTGGTAGCCCATGCTGTGCTGCTTGTGCTTTCTTTTCAGTTGCATAACAGCTTCTTGCCCAGCAGAAAAAGAAATACTGGAAGTATTGTTCCATTTGTCTTTTTAAGTATGATTGCGGTCATGTTGGCGTCACAAGATTTAGCTTTTGATATTTGTGGAAAATATGAATATAGTGATTGTATTATTCAGTACTGCTGCTTGTACAAATGAGTGTTGAGTCACTGGAGTTCACTCGGATATTTTATGTAAAATATGTTTGTGTTCAGTGTATGGCGTCAGTTCTGTTTCCAAGTATTGGGACAATGGTGTAATTGGAACTAGTTTGTATCACACTTAAACTTACAGTTTTGATTTCTGGTATTGATGAACATTGGTGGTGTCTGATTAAAAAAATCTCAAATGTTGCACAAATATTAAGTCAGCCTTGTAGCATTTTTCTTAAGTAGATAATGGCTGCATTTTACAGCTGCAAAACTGGATCATTTTACTATTTGCTTCTCACTATGACCCTCTCCAAGCTTGGAAGAAACCTCTAGTCTCAACCTTTGCCACTGATCTGTGCAGGACTGAGGTTTTTGGTTAGGGAAAAGCTACCATCAGCTCAGCTTTATTTTGTTGGTTTATGGTGGGCCAAAATATCTGAGCTCTGAAATACCTTACATGTTTTAATCAAAGATTGTAATCATTCCGTTTGCCATTAAACTTCTGGGTCTGTGGTTGCTACCCCTAAAACTGGTTGTTGGATTCCTTGGTGACCTAATGTCAGAGCCACCTCCACATCTCGTTTTTTCTCTGTGGTGGAGTGTTGTGTGTGTGCCTGTGCACTTTATGTCCATTATTGTCTCTGTGGTTATGCAAGGAAGCAATTCATATTCAATATTCAACCTGGGTGCTTTCTCCTTTGCTCCGCTCCCTCCCTTCCAGGAGTCAGAGATCTGTTTGCAGGGCTCGTTTTGAGGTGGCTGGAGGAGTGGGATTCCCTGGGCTTCTATCTCTCCACACTTTGTTCTTTCTGGGGATATGTTTTCCTTTAAAAATTGCATGGAACCTCAGTTGGCAGTGCTTTGTTATGAATTGTACAGCTGGAGTAAGGGAATTCCTCAGGGTGAACAGTTCATGGGTATGAAAGTGCTCACATCAGTACAGTTTGTTCAGCTACGTATCCAAAATAAACAGTAACATAGAGGTGCTGCTGCTACCAGTAATAAGATTTATCCTCAGGGGAAAGAGAGGGCAGCTAATTCAGCTTTGTATTTGCTACATAACTTGAAAAGTTGGGTGGCACCTAATATAAGAAGAACAATATTTTTACCTGGGAAAAATACCAGTTAGTATCCTTGCAGTGCTTTCAAAGTGTTGCATAATGTAAATAAAACACTCAATAAGTGCTGCTGCTCAAATTGTGCATTTGCTGGAAGTTACTGAGCTTTCAGAAAGCCTTCTTTGGTGACCAGCTGCGAAGGGTGCTAATGTGTTGGAACCAGTTCTCACCCACCAATGGATGGTTGAAAGATGTTGGAGAACAAGTTTTCTGAGTTAAATTGTAACTATAGTATTAGGTGCCTTCCACGGGCTAGTCTTTGCCTGCTGGGGATTTTATTACAACAGCAGCAATGTAGTGATTGCACTTCTTTGGGCATTTAAAAGGGGCTGTTTATTTTGTAGAAGAATTAAGGGTGTAATGTGGCAATTTCTCTTTGGCTCCACTGCAGTGGTCTTACCTAACAAGTTACTCTGCTACACTCCCCTTACTTTGTCATGAGGAAATGTCGATTTACAGTTAATAATTAATGGTGGGCAGGCCTGGAACAGCCTGTGCTTCTTCTCAAGGTTGTTACAGTCTGCCAAATTGGTCATGTTTATGAATTTCTCTGGAATTGCTTGAGAAGGTTGGAGATAGAATTTAGAGTCTAGTGAGGAGCATTGTTACGGTGAGGTGAACATTAGCAAGGTGTGTCTGGAGGCGCTCCATTTCGGCGAGCAACGTTGTCTGTTCAGATTCTGTACACAGAAGCTTGACTTGGAGGGGGGACACAAGCTGTGAAGTGTTTCCTGATTATTGTCATTACTTTGTGTAAATGTATTAATTTAAATGAATAAACACTGAAATTACTTATTTTAAATGTGTTTACTTTTTTCATGCATTCTTCGGAAACATAAAGTTCACAGTCTTGACTCTGATCAAAATTCACACATTTTGTATAATGTAATGTTTAATAAGTCAAATGCAGACCTCCCAGTTTTTTCTGTGTAAAACTTAGAGCCAAGAAGAGTAATTTCTTTCTCAGGGACCCTATCGAGAGGTAATAGTAGTTGGTGAGTGTCTTGAGACAGCCTTTCTTTTCCACATCCCCTGCAGCATTTGTAGCAGCACCTGGCATGTGAGGCAGGATGCAGTAACATCAACTATCAGAGCAAAGCAAGCTGGAGAACTCCAGAGCCAGCTTCAGCTGGTGTATGCCACTGCCTCAGAGTCATCACTGCACTGAAGTGAAGTTAGAGTGGTCATCTTGCACTTAGGGAATGAGCAAAGGGCTTTAAAAATGTGTGTAGGGAGAACGGACAGACTTATCTTAAAACTGAAAATTGATTCTGAAGCTGCTCTAGTAGATGGAGGCTACCCCTGGTACTCCTCCTCGGGATTGTACTGTTCAGTCCATCTTCTGATGGCTTTTTTTACTTTCATTTTGTTTGCATCCTGGAGTAGTCTTGTAATCCACATGTTTGGATTTTATTTTTTAAGTAAATTTACTGGGAAGATGTGTGCCAGTGGCTCATGAATGCACAGGCTCAAGTACCCTCCCCTGAAATGAATACAAAATGAGGGTTGTTTGTTTTTTTTTTCCTTTAGCATCAGTTGCTTTGCTTTACACATTCCTTTCTTATTGTGCTGCTGGACTTGTTAATGTAGATATCTTCTGGCAAGCTTCAGTTTGTATGAGGAAGCAGTAGTCTTGATAAGAAGTCTGCAGAAAGATCTGTAAGCTCAGTGAAATGAACTGTGACGAGGAGGAGGAAAGAAAGATCCACTTTTTGGTAGGTCAAAGTGTGCAGTATATTATTTTCTTATAGCAGGAGACCAACTCTGCAACACAGTAACTCTTTACTCTTTCCAGTGTAGCTATCCATGGGCTTATATGGAAGCCTCCAAAATAGTAAAAAACCAACCAACCAAAAAAAAAAAACAACAACCGGACTTAAATTGAACACCACCACCCCTCCAAATCACAAAAAAACAACCCAAAGTGAAACCAACAAAGAATCCCTCACAACCTGGCAGTGCTGTTATTGCAGAATGTGTCCTGGTGTTTTCCCTTTCCCTCTAAGGTTTGTGCAGCTCTGCTGACTGGGTGCGGGGCTGGGTTTTCATCTGGGTGCTTGGATGCCTATGTGCTCCAGGGTGGTTGCTGAGAGTTGATTTTGGAGATCTCAGTAATGTGACCAGGATGAATTATTCTTTTAAATATAATTATAGCAGAGAGGGTGATGCCATAATATACAGTCTATAATATGTTTATGCTGTGCATCAGGCACCTTGTAAACAAGTTCTGTTATTTAGTAGACAACTTAAGAACTTTGAGAATTTTTGCTGGTTTTTTTTGAGGTTGAGCGTGAGTCTTAAATCCTTGGTGTGGAGCAGAAGGCGAGTGGCATTCCCATAGTGTTTGGTGACAAGAGAGCCTGGCTGCTGGCAGTTTCCAGCCTTCTGTGTCTGGCTCTGCGCAAACAGCTTTGGAAAGGGAAGAGCTTTGAACTTTGCTTCTGCTGCTGGGGCAAAAACCATTATAGGATGCTAAACTGAAGTGATAGCGTGATGAAAATAATCACTCTTAAGATGTCTGAATGCTAATTTCCATAAATCAAATCACAGTTTTGGAATAATTATGCCATGCATTTGGTTAATTTTCGTTTGATCAGTCATTGCAATGTCTGGCTCAAGTTTTATGTGACTCATCTACAATTTAAATACCCGTTGCCAGAATTTTCATGTGCTTGGTATGAAAAAGTAATTTAATGAAAGTATTACTGGTACTGAATTAATCATCTAGAGCTGATTGGACTGGTCTAAGCCGCAACTTCTGTGAAACCTTGTAGTCATTTACACTGGGGTCCATCCAGTGCCTTTTTCTTAGTATTATGTGATGTAAAATTTAAGGCTGATGTTTGGCAGGTCTGGAAGGGGGACACAGCAGGTTCAGTGCAGAGATGAGAGCTGGGAGGTACAGCATCTGAGAGATGGAATCTATGCATTTTAAGGTGGAATTGAGATTCCTCATCCTACATGTGGGCCAGGTGCTGCTGCCCTTGTCCTCTTCCCTCCAACGTTATGCTGACGTGCTCCACTCTGTGTCTGGGAAAGGCAGGCATGGTGTGGAACAGGGCCCTGGATTGTCTTGTGGCTCTTCTTTCCCCAGAGCTTGTGTCCTGAATCAGGGTGAATTTGGGTGCAGGACTAATTCTGCACCATCACACAGGATATGCAGAAAGGGGCTGCCGTGCTCGAGGGCTTCCTGGACTGGCAAACTGCCTCCTCTTGTGCAAAACTGTTGGTGGTTACCAGTTTCTGAGGTGACAGTGTTATTTCTGAGAGGCTGTGCAGGCATAGCCTTTCAAAATGTGATGGCCCTGGGGAAGGTGGAGTCATTTAGGTTGAAATTGTGATCTCAGCCTTACTGGGAATTCAAAAGTTGAAATAATGCGTACTCTTTTATACTACCTTTCTCTTCTCTCTTAGCAAGGAAGTAATTGTGTTGGCAGAAAAAAATATTTAAAATAATGTTAAAATATACCGAATATAGAAAATATCTCTAGAAAAATATGTATTTGTTCTTCCTTTCACATTCACTTGAAAAGAAATTTTATGTGAGAAGTCAGTCCTTGTGAGTTCTCTATGTATAATTATCATCCCAGTTTTTAGAGGTGATCTGGATCAGGAAGATATTTTATCGTTCTGTAGAATGTTATACTTAGTTAAACTAACAGGTTACCTCAGAGTGCAGGTCTTCTATGGCCCAGCTAATGAAACTGGCATATCTGAGTTGAAGTGGGAAAAAAATATGTGCCTCCTACCTCTTACAACTGTGTCACTGATATGCAAAATTCTGCAATGGGATGGTGTATAACTTACAGAAAGCACCTGCCTTTTGTGAATGGATTAGATTTCTCTATATCTTAATTTACCTGGAAAGTTGCAATTGTTTATGTGAACGCACACACACTGTTGCAGTTGTTCATGTGAATGCACACACACGCCTGAGGTATTTTGGACCCCATCGACCCCAGCTCGATTGCTTTCACTTTTTTGAGGGTGAAATTCTTTGAGCTTCGACATTTGGGTCATTTGTCTATTTGCTTTTAGAAGCTAAATGGTGCTTACAATGAGTAGCTCAGGTACTTCGTGTAACTGGTAGCATTGGCTCACAAGGGCTTTTAAGTTATTTTACACCATCATTGATAAATATTTGAATTGGTTATTTAACTTATGCTGCTGAACACTACAATGCTTTTGTATGTAGAAGTGCTGGGGTTTTTAAAATGAAAGCTGAGTTTTTAATAGCACAAAGACAGTTCTTCACTGGAAAAATTATGAATAGTGGCCTGCTGCAGGCTGTCTCAGTCCTGCCCTATGCAACCAGCAAAAGCACTTACTGCTTTAATCTGCTGCTTTAACCTTTTGTGTGCACTGGTGAGGCACGAAGACCTTGCTGTTGGCCATAAGAAACTAAATATGAAATAACTGTAGGCTACTTTTGGAAAATATATTCATGTCCTTCCAAGCAAAGCTTGGAAATGTGAATGCAGGATTCTCACTCGCTTTCTCTCTCTCTCCATAGGTATGGCCTCACAAGTCTTGGTCTATCCACCATATGTTTATCAAACCCAGTCAAGTGCCTTTTGTAGTGTGAAGAAACTCAAACTAGAACCAAGCAGTTGCGTGTACCACGAAAGAACCTACCCGCAAATCTATGTGAATGGTAAAAACTTTGGAATTCCTCCCCACAGGGTTAGTACTTTCTTTCAGACTAAAAATCCATTTGACAGACCTCGAGGACAGAACTTTTTGTTGCAGTCAGATGCTGTTGCTTTAAAAAGTATTGCAGGTGCTACAAAAGCATTAGCAGCGCGGGCGCAGCAAGCTCAGTCGGAAGCACCTCGGACTGGCACGCAGGGAAGTCGATCGGATATCCTGGAAGGACCCCAGCGATGTGGATTGAAGCGTAAGAGTGAGGAGCTAGATAATCAAAACAGCACGATGCAGATTGTAGATGAACTGTCCATCCTGCCTGCAATGTTGCAAACCAACGTAGGAAACCCCGTGACGGTTGTGACAACGGCTGCAACTTCAAAGCAAAGTGGTACAAGCGGAGATGGAGATTACCAGTTAGTACAGCATGAGGTATTGTGCTCTGTGAAAAACACATATGAGGTTCTTGATTTCCTTGGGAGAGGGACCTTTGGACAAGTAGTGAAGTGCTGGAAAAGGGGGACAAATGAGATTGTGGCAATCAAAATCCTGAAGAATCATCCTTCATATGCACGCCAAGGACAAATAGAAGTGAGCATATTAGCGAGACTGAGTACTGAAAATGCTGATGAATTTAACTTTGTGAGAGCCTATGAATGCTTTCAGCATCGTAACCATACTTGTCTGGTTTTTGAGATGTTGGAACAGAATTTGTACGACTTCCTGAAACAAAACAAATTCAGCCCTCTGCAACTGAAAGTAATACGGCCTATTCTGCAACAGGTGGCCACTGCACTGAAAAAACTAAAAAGTCTGGGTTTAATCCATGCTGACCTCAAACCAGAGAACATTATGTTGGTGGATCCTGTTCGGCAGCCTTATCGGGTTAAAGTAATAGACTTTGGGTCTGCCAGCCATGTATCAAAGACTATTTGTTCAACCTATTTACAATCTCGGTATTACAGGTAGGTGTCTTTTACTTAGTTTTTAACTTCTAATGGAAAAGGTATTAGAATTTATGAAATGTAATGGCTTAAATAATTGCTCTTTCAGATGTATTATAAGAATACCTTGGAAAACGTAAGGACCATCTAAGAGTATAGGCCATACTAAGATTAAGTAGTTGGTTACAATTTTAAATACAACTAATTGCTTTGAATGTTTTTATAGTGTTATTTTTCCCAGAAGTATGTTTTGTGTTGCACTCTGAAGTCATCACTGACTGTTATTTTGAGACCTCTGATGAGACTTTTTAAAAGGAAAATAGAAAAAAAAAAAATTAGCTTTCACTTGCTTGATTAGGATGCCTTTCCTGCCTTCCTAGCATGATGTTTGTTGTTTTGTTTTTTTTTTTTCTGGAAGCAGCTGGACAGTATACTAGAAGTGCCATATTTTAAATCTTGTTGCCAAAGATCATGTAAATGCCTTTGTTTTTCTCCCGCACTTGTAAATATTTTGCCTCATTCTTATAAACTCCATTCTGATTGAGTGCCTTCAGCAGCTGTGGACTTCAGTGAACTTCTAGTGAAAGGGTACTTGAATGTTTAGGTGATACCAGGCAGGCCTTTAAAGTGATTTTGGTAAATTGTTATATTCTACATGGGCTTCTAAAATGGTTGTATATTTTTGGTGATTTTTTTTTTTTGTCCTTTTTTCATAGTTATGTGATCTGCATAACACTTAAAAGTTATTAATATTTACCATCTGAGGTTCATCTGTTTTCTTTATAAGCTGCACTTGTCTTGATTGAAGACCTTTTTCAGTTCTGCTTTGGTTGGCAATAGTATGTCCTGTGTGTTGCCTGTCTGTCTTCAGTAAAAAGCTAGTAAACTAGGACAGTGAGTAATTTGAAGAACATTTTAAATATTTTACAGCTATTCATGCTGGAAGTGAAAACTTGTGCTATGCAATTCTAGGCTTGATGAAATTAGTGATTGGAGTTCATGCCAAGAGAATCTAACTATTTTTTGCCTGTAGCTTGTAAACAAGAACACTTCATGTACAGTGCTCCTATAAAATATTCTAATTCATCAACTGCATTTCTCTATTGCTTAATTACTAACTCAAGCTAAGGGTTTAAAAAACACACAAAGTTAATCAATAGAAAACTAAATTGGGAAACCAGATGGATTGATGCATACCCACGTTATACAAAAATGTGCATGAGAGGAAATAAGAAATTAAGTAACTTGAGAGTGCATTTTGGTGTAATAGCTGTTCACCACTCAAGATGCAGTATTTTTGGGCCCCTCAGGACAAAAATGGTTGAGTCTTGAGAAGATGGCATGAATTCTGTGAGGTTTTAGACAACTACAGTGCCTTAACATCAGCTGTTCTGTACAAATTCATAATTCAGCAGATAATCAAAATGCATGGTCTAAGAATACTTCCTTACCTATTTTAGCTTTCTATTTATTGAGGCAGTTGCAGATTATTGTGAACTATTGCCATTTTTCCCTCCTCTCTCCAAAAGAACTGACAAAGGGAGAGGCTGTAGGCAGCCAGGCTGGGTGGTCCTATTGTAGTACTTTGTTCTCCACTAACTGGTTTCAAATTGGTTTTTCTGTTTCAGATGGCTCAGTGTTGTGCTTATTCAGTTGCCTACATATAACTTTTAGCTGTAGTTTTGTTTCACTTGGGTTCATGTTCCTTTGCATCTATACTTTGTATAGAACTTTATCATGTTTTAACTGGAGTGAGCAGGTCTGTATGCTGGCAAGGTCAGTGTGCAATTCCTTGGGATCTTGTCTGCATTTTGGATACTTCTACTGCTTTACATGCACTGAAGTCTGAGTAAGTGGGTTCATTATGGATGTGCATTAAGAAATATTCTTCCCCACACTCACGTAGAACTCATGGGTGTTTATGCTTGTCTTGGCTCAGTGATGTTGGGTGATATTCATATAGACTCATACAACATGTGCATCTAAAATTCCCTAGTTACTAACTTGCACTTAAGTGCTTTGTAAATATTCAGACTGTTCAGTAGAAGACCATATTATTTTATCTTGTATAGTTTTGTAATCCTTCTATAAAGTAACATTTAACTCAGTATTTTTTGAAAGAAAAAAAGGACAAAAAAAAAAGGATCTGGCTACTTGAATAGTTTTATTGTTATGTATGTTAAGTATTGGTTATGATAATTTTGGAACTGACTTGAATTTTTTTTTTTTTTTTAAAAGATGCTATACTTCAAAATTATTGTCAGGAAAAAGTTTTGCTTTGGGAAGATTAACTTCTGAAAAGCTTGTCAGTATGCTGGATTTCATCATTGATGCTCAGCTCCCTACCAGCTGTGTGATTCAAATTAACTTAGTGTAGCTTGGCATTCAGTTTCTCAAACTTTCATTTTATTGCTTTGGAAGCACCTGACTAGTGTAAATAAAAACAGAAAACAAGGATTTGTTTCTGAAGGTCTCAAACTAGATGGTACCAGGTCCATTTGAAGCGAAAAGCCTGAAAGAAGATTGAGAATATTCTCAGTAATCTGACAATATATTGTATCGAGGTGGAATTTATTTTGGAAGAGATTCTACTTGTTGTCAATCAAGTAAGGAGCTCCTTCATAAAATGTAACTGTACTTACATGTCCTTTGTATTAGAAAAGGGTGGGAGTGATAGCGCAGGTTTGACTTGTTTGACTATGGCAGGTTGAAACAAACCCTTTAAAAAAAAATCAAGCCACAGCTGGGACATTGAAATATCTTTTCTTTTTTCTCTTTTCTTCCCTTAAAGTCAGTGGTGTGATGCATTTGTTTAGGTTACTTAGCAAGAAAGCATTAATTTAAATAGATTTTTATTTAAAGCTTGAAGCTAAATTAATCCAGTTAGAGTTCCAATTGGAAATGTTTTTTTAATAAGTTTTTATTCCCTGCAGCACCTCTTTTATTAGTGGGATCCCATCTGTTCTTGTACATCTTTGAAAACTGTTTTTGTGCAAGCTCTGTGTGTGTTGTCATATACTTTACCTGTAATTCTTACCATTGGGGATCCTTGTCTGTTTAGAGATGACAGTGGATGGGATTTGGATTTACTAAGTGACAGGCACAGTGCAGTACTTTTACCTAGGAAATATCCCTGTATTTAGTGGGAAATATCCCATTGATACTGATGTCATATGAACCTGGCCTGTTCTGATGTGCAAACAGCACTCAGCCAGGCCCAAGACTTTAAAGACAAAGGTATGAAGCAAAAGCATTTTGTTTTTAAATTACTATTTAGTGATCAAGAGGTCTTAGGAAAGGTTGGTATGAAATGCCCTCAAATGACAGCATGGGATGCATCCCATGGCATCGGGATGCCACTGCTCAGCCCTGCGGTGCCGGGGCAGCCCTGCTCCAGGTGTGAGAACTAACCCTGGCCTTCCTTCTGCTCACCCCGAAGCTGCCCAAGTGCCTGTGCCAATGTGAGGAGGGAGAGGGGTGGCCTGGGGAGAAGGGAGAAGTTGTTATTTCTGGCAGCACTGTGAACTTCCACTGTGCTCATTTTCAAGAACAGGATTTACACTTTCTCAGTGGAAAACGTGTGCCCACCAGTATCTGAGGAGGCCTATGTTGAATACTCAAAAAAAGCCCACAAAGAAGTTTTGCAAAAGTGAATGAAGAGAAAGGGTTTTGGTTGGGTTTTTTCTTCCTTTTTTTTTTTTTTTTAATCTCATCACTGCTTTTTAAAATTATTTTCCTTCTCACGGGATTGTCACAAGCCAATTATTGTGAGAATGGAGAATGCCACAAGTCTGATGTTATGATTTTTATCTTGAATGGTAGTATCAGTATTTTCCATCTGTAAGAGGAAGTGAGTAATGAATTGGAAAAATAAGTAATAAGAGGATTAGGATTTAAGACAGGAAATGTTATACAGCCAGGTGAATAGATAATGGGCTAACTTACTTAATCTGTAGCAGAAGAAGCGGTGACATAATAATGACTATTGGAGACATTGCAGTATTTTTTATATGATAAGAGATCATAAAAAGTGACACTAATTGAAATTTTAGAAGGATGTAGGCAAGCAGAAAAATTGAGACAAACTGAATGGAGTGATCATGATTTGGTGTTTTCCTGTTTCTGTTTCAACTTTGTCAAGCAAAGAGAAAATAAAATAAGAAAATGGTTAAAACAACTATAAACATACTTTTTGACATTTCATTACCTTTTGGAAACTCCTGGCTATTATATGTTGCTAGAAATTGGAGTATGGATATGAATAAATACTAATGACAGTACACTACCTGAAGTTACAGATTATTATTTTTTATTGTTTTAGAGATGAAATGTTATTTTGAATGGTCTTTTGCTAAAAGACAGTGTCTGTGCTCACATGACTTTTTTATGCTGGTGTGGATTTTAATAGCTGTGGGCTAGAGAGATCTGGTATTCGAAGCCTTTTTGTTTCTGTTGGCCTCACATGTTAAGACTGTTGACCTTTTACGAGTGATCTAAGTGGTAAATAACTAAGCACTGTATACATTTTGAAAATAAAAAAACCCTTACATACAGCATAGGTGACCAAGCTTTTGTCATATGTGGAAATGGTGTGATAAGTATGTCACTGTCCTTTGGGTCAGCTGTGCCCCTGATCACAATAAGGGGAGTGCTGCATCCAAAATCAAAAGCTTATTTTCTCTTATCACATGGTGCAGGCTGTGGAGGAGGGGAATCAACATATTTCTTTTATTTCAAAGTCTGGTGTCTTGTGCTCATCTAGCAGGGCAGGAATTTTCCCAGGGCATGGTGTTCCCCTCTGGAAGTAATTTTCCTTTGATTTGCCCCTGTCCTGAAGTTAGATCTGTTTAAGGAAGCAGGTGTGAGAAGAGGGGCTTCAAACTGGCAGGGTCCAAGAAGTGTTAACCTCCAAGAAGAGTCAAGTGATCTGAAATGGTCAGGGTTGTCCTGCCCATCTGCTTTAGGGGGAGGAGTTACTTTCTGTTGCCATGAGAAGCAAGGGCCTTGTCGGCATTTTACGTTCAGAGATACCTCTTTAGGTCTGGTTTCACAGCTGACGTTTCTTCTGGTACTCCCTCCAGGAGCTTTTTTCCAAAGGGACATCTGTAGAAACCTGTGTGTAACTTCCTCTTTTTGAAATAGCTGTGTGCAACGCCAGCGCTTAAGGAGTTCTGTTTTACTCGTTGGCTAACACCCACATGACAGTTGGTGGTGCCTTCTGCATGTTGCTGTTGTCTGTCCCGTTCAGCTGTTGTTCAGAGTGAGTAAAACGTTGTATTAAAGGATGCACAGTTCCATCTAATGGTAAACATCTGTGTGGTAGGGTTTGGTAACGAAGAAGTCTCTGGTAATTTTCTTCTCTTGTTGCTTGGCTGTAACACCAGGTGAACTCATAAAACACATTGCTGTGTTGGCATTGCACGTTGAGTGTAGGTCACTAAGGCGCAGCTATAGCAGGGCTTGTGTGTGCAGAGCTTTGATTTTTAGGGTTTGCTGTGGTTGGGAGGAGTTACTGCTTAATTGTTTTTCAAGGGGAATCACTTTCGTATTGATTAGATTCAGGGTTGTCTTCCTAAAAGAGAGGATTTTGAAAACGAAACTTAAGTAAATCTTACGAAATTTATCCCTCATAAAATCTGTCTAATATGGACTTAACTGTAGCCATGGTGGGTATAGGATTGTGTGTGTCACTTCATTGTATGCTCCTTTTTGCACAGTCTCCAGAAGCAGTGGAACAGTCACTGTTCCAGTTGCCTGTGTAGCTGCCCCAACAGTTACAATAGAATCATATCACAGAATGGTTTGGGTTGGAAGGGACCTTAAGGATCATCTAGCTTCAACCCTCCTGCATGAGCAGGGACACTTCCCAATAGACCAGGTTGCTCCAAGCCTCAGCCAGCCTGGGCTTGAACACTTCCAGGGAAGAGGGCATCCACAGCTTCTCTGGGCAGCCTGTTCCTCTGTCTCACTACCCTTACAGTGAATAATTTCCTCCTAATGTCTAACCTAAATCTACCCTCTTCCAGTTTAAAATTATTACCCCTTGTCCTGTCACTAAATGCCCTTGTAAAAAGTCCCTCCCCAGCTTTCCTGTAGATCCTTCAGGTACTGGAAGGTGCTATAAGGTGTCCTGGGAGCCTTCTCTTCTCCAGGCTGAACAACCCCAGCTCTCTCAGCCGGTCTTCATCTCAGCCTGTCTTCATAGCTCCATCTTTTTGGCCCTCCTCTGGACTCGCTCCACCAGCTCCATGTCCTTCCTGTGTTAGGGACCCTGGAACTGGGCACAGTACTCCAGGTGGGGTCTCACAGTTGTGTTTCCTATCTTTTGTCTCCTGTCTCCCATGAAAACATTTACTTCATCATCCTGTGCCAGATGGTAGTGCAGTTAGAGTACAACTGGAATTTTAACTGAAATATATGTTTCAAGAACAAACACTAGAGTTTCCTAACAGAATGGTGCTCCTCTTGGCATCCAGCACTCCATACACAAACTGCTATTTAGTTTGGGAAAACGAAATGAATGCAATGTAATTTATCTCCTTATAAAATGGGGCACCAGTTGAACCTGCAGTAGGCTGATGGACAACTTGAGTGATTATGCTGGCAGAATGGAAGGTGTCTGGTTATCAAGGGACACTCGTTGCTTGGAAATGTTTTTCTGCTCTGCTGGTGACAGCAGTAAAATATGATCCTAGTTCTCCAGCAGTGTACCCATAAGGAAAAGCAAATGATGTGAGTCGATGCATTCAGTGGAGTCAACTCATTCCTGAATCGGACAGTGATATCCTCCCTCCAGCCTTCCAACTAAGCGTAGTTGCTAATCAACAGGGTTGTTCCAGACAAAATGCCAAATGTCACTAATGTTGCAGCAGAGCTCAGAGAGATAGAAAGATCACTGTTGGTGTAGTCCTTTTGGAGAAGAGCAGGCCTTTCTCCCTCTCTTCCTCTTGCCCTCCACTCCCAGGAAGGATCAGAGAGGATGGAGGGAGAGTGATAATCATTGTGTCCTGAGGTCCTGACATGGCTTTCACTCATTCAGTTGGTTTTGCTGCAGCTTGGAAGGGTGATTTGATCTGGTGTGAGCTCTTCTGCTTTAAAGGGTTTTGGAACAATAAAGTAGTTGAGTTGCGTGGTTTAATTACTGCCCATGAGCTGGGCAGTAGCAAGGGCTGTGTGCATTCTCTGAGTTTTGTTGCACTAGAACAGCTTTTTATTTATTGCTTTTTCACCTTCCTTCTTAGTTTCAGAATAAAGCACCAGCAGTTTATGCTGTTTTTCCTCCCCCTCAAATGTATGAAATGTATTTGATTTGTTGTTCTCCCTCTTACTTATACACATTCCTTCAAAATTAGAAAAAAAATTCTCGTGGCTGTAAATTCCTGGAGAGGCTTGTTTTCTCACTGGCCTTTAACTTGATTGGATGGAGTCCATGTCACTCCATGGACTACAAAGAACACAGGCAGCCAGTAGCTCCCTAATGTTTTAGTTAAATTGAGTGTTTTCTTTTGGTAGGTTTAGTTTGTTGGCAGGGTGCGTTATTACAGCTGGGTAACACAGCCATTGCATCCAAGTAACTTGTCTGTTATCTTCTCCTAATATCAAATCAACATACATATGTTTCAAATATCAGTAAAAAACTTGTATACAAATAAACACATCTTAGTACAGATTTTCTTTACAGGGAAGACCAAGGGGAGAAGTCAAGCAAAATTGCCATCTCGGGAAGCAACTGCTTTTTCAAGTCCACCCATTGCTGTCACATACTTCAAGGTTCTAAATAAGCTTTACCTAGAGTGGGATATCTTGGCTTTTCTCCTCCTACAATGCCTAAAATTCTTGCCCCCTTTTTTTTTTTTTTAATTTGGAGTTTTAGATGTTTAAATGAGAAGCAAAGCTCTGTTAATAGAGTTTTCTGTCAGTTAGGGAAGCACAGTATGAGAACAAGCTAAAAATGCCTCTGTAAACAACTTGCACTTCAACATGCTAGCAGATGTTATTCTATCACTTTGAACTGTGCATCACTGAAGTGTATTGGGATGTCTTAAAATAGTCAGGGGTGGTGGCCAGAGGCTCTAGACTACTATAGATGGTGAGGCTGTTTCGCTGTTGCAATGAAATAAGCCAGAAGTACATGCTGCTAAGGTCACTTGCTTGCTCAAGGTCAGCATGTTCAAAGTCAGCTGCTATACTTGTGAGCATGGTTACTGTCAGTAGTATATATAAGAAAAGAGTCCTGATAATGTAAGGAATTGCTATTACAAGTGAATCGGGACACTTAACCATTTTTTCCCCCCCTTTAAAGTTGCAGGGCTGTGACTGCTGGTTTCTTATCTGAGCAAACAACTTAAAATGTCAAGATAAGCTTTTGTGGCTTGTGTCTGCTTTATTGATTTGGCAAGATTTTGTTTCCACTTTTTGCATAGTGTTAAATAATTGTTTAAATAACTTCCCATTTTAAACTGCTATTTCATGATTGCTAGGACTTAACCATAAATAATTGTAAGTATCCT
Organism: Apus apus; assembly: GCF_020740795.1. Taxonomy (NCBI): domain Eukaryota; kingdom Metazoa; phylum Chordata; class Aves; order Apodiformes; family Apodidae; genus Apus; species Apus apus. The sequence goes on from NC_067286.1 coordinate 8,180,802, forward strand.
CCAGGAGTGGCAATTTTAGCTCATCATAACTCTATGATTATATAGCTGTTTGGTAACAAATGTAGTTTCAATTACCTTATTATCGTTGACATAACATGGTGTCAAATACCTTATTATCCTTTGCTCCTAGAAGCAGAAGCTGTGATTCATTTTTTGAGGTTGAACGATAGACCTGAGTTTGTCCTGGCTAAAGTTTTGGGAAGCAGCTTTTATTTTTCACACATAAAAATAGATCTATTGAAATGTGATCCTTTTTTTCACTGCAGTGATATTTATGTCACAGATCTGTTTGTCATACATCTTGTGTGTACAGAAGTGTAGATATATCTGGTATCTTAATTGCAGAAAATACCAGTGGTAGCTACAATGCTGTATTTGTAAATATTGTGTCTGACTGCTTCCACTGTGCTTGTTTTGAAAAGATGGCTGTGTATTTCTGTTGTAAGAGCAGGTAGTACTGGATCTAAAAATCAGCATGATTGAAAGCGAAGCCTTTGCATCAGCTCCTGTCTCTTCCACCTGGCATCCTTGTCTTCGAAGGAGAGCTGTCCTGTGGGTGAAGGCTGCCTTCTGCCTCAGCTCACAGCATCCCACACAAGGGGGTGAAGCAGACGCGTGGGAGAAGAGGTCTTCTGCACAGTTCAGTACACAAAGATCGGCCGAGCTGCTCCTCTGCTGACACAGCCTGTGAAAGGGAGGGGATGTGCCACAGCTGGGGGCTCAGCCCACTTGCTGCAGAAGGCAAACTGCCTCCCTTGGTCTAAAAATCAAGCAGGTTAAACAAGTGCAGAGAGATCATGTCAGCGTGTTTTGAACACGTAAGACTAGTGCTGGTTCAGATAAAAACCAGCAACAAAATACTATTGTGATTAAAAAACAAAACAGTGACAAGAAAAAAAAAACCCTTTTGTGAATTCTGGCATGTGTTGGAAAGTGTTAGAAGTGTCTGACATAAAAATAAGCATTTGTGATGTAATTAAGTGAAATTAAAATTCCATATGAAAATAAGTTACCCTAAACGTCCATATTGTCAGATTTCCTACCATATGCTTGAAGGTCCTTGATCCTACATTTTTCAGTTAATATTTTTGGAGAGACTTTTGTTTGGATTGGTAGTATCTTCTAATGAGGGAGACTGGCTTAGGGAACTGGCGGAAGCAAGTCAAAAGCTTTTCACAGATAAGATTTTAAAGCAGTTGCACTTTGAAACTGTGATGTTACCTTAAGAGTATGTGAAGTGTCATTTTGCTTAAAAAACTTGGTTTGCTGGTAATTGGAGAGCAACAGCTGGTTAAAGGGCAAACATAATGTAACTTAAACCGGTAATACTTGTGTGTGATTAGGTGAGCCTTTAGGCAGACTGGGTTGTGCTGGTGACGTGAACAGTGAAATATTTTTTATCCCTATGAAGCATTTAGTAAAACTCTGAATCTCCCTGCATGCGTAGGTGCAAAGTATGTGGGAGAGGGGGCAATGCTGTGGCTCTGCCATGCGCTCTGCTGTGGGAAGTGGGCAGAAGTACAAGCTGGTACCTACTACTGATCCTCCAGAGAAGATGGACGAGGTGAAGCAGTGTTTTCCAGCTTGTTGTGTGGCATTTTATGAGCAAGTGGACTTCAGCTCCCGTGTCTGAAGACCAAAGTATGACCATTAGCCTGTTAAGTAATGGAAGATCAACTGTGTCCCTGCTTCTTAGTGGGGGCCTACTTAAATGGTAGTAAATTCAGAATACATTTGGGTCGGTTCACTTCACTTCCTTATGCTTCTGAAAGTCTAGTCTTTGTTTACTAGCCATAAAGATAAATTACAAATTCTGACCAAAATGTCTTTCTCAGTGCACAATATGTACCTCAAGCATAAATTATTGAAAATAGCTTATTTGATAATGTGTGGTATCTGGAATTTTCTAGCAATAATAATTATTACATATTCTGTAAAATACATTTTATTACCTGGATTGCAGCAGCATAGGAGCTTGGCTATGAAGCCCTTATTCTTTGAGGGGGCAAGATAGTCACAAAGCATCTTCAGAGCAGGCAACTCAAACCTGTTTTCGTTCCTCTGTTAAACTGGCATGGAATTCTCCATGAGGCTGTTACCTTCATGGAGGGTGCCGTGCTGGGCCTAGCATATTTAAAACCACCTAAAGCTGAGAAACAGAGCAGCTTGCCAGTTGTGCTGTTTGTGTTAAACTGATATGTAGGCAGTGAAGTTGCTTGCACAGGAAGCTTTTTTGATGCTAAAACCCAAACATTTGAAGTTTTGTTCTACGGTCTAAGGACTATAGTAAATGTTGCCATTTTCCCCTTTGTAAATGCTAAAAATCCTTCTGTTGTCCCAGGGCAGTGCAGCAATCTGTCAAAATATCTCTTTACTGGGCTCCTTTGACTCAGAAGTGCACCATAATTGAATTTTTATCAGTGTTCTGAATGCCATATTGGATATTTTTGAGAACATTCTTATAGCCAGTCGTTCAGATTACATTGGGATTTACTTAATTTTGTAAGTGTTAAAAATATCTAAAAACATCAAATGCTTCATTATGAAATCTTTCATGAGAGTGTGCTTTATTGTTTCAAGTGTAGTTTGTATCATTGATCTTGGAAAAAGAGCTTTGAGCAGCTTCTCACAGAAGCCACCTCTGTAGCCACCCCACTACCAAAACCAGGCTTCACAAACCCCATAATTCCTTAAGCAACAATATCAGCATCCTGTGTTTGTGTGAATGTATTTAAATGCATATAGAACACAATTTGTCTCTTTTTTTGATGCTGCACGTTCAAAGCTAATGTGAATTTAAAAGATCTTCTAATAGTCCAAAATCAATTCTAGAAATTTAATTGGAACTTTCTTCATTATTGTTTTTGTTACTTTCTCTCAATAAAGCTTACTTCCCTGATAACTCTTGGGTATGTGCACATCATAACTCCATTGAAAAACTGTGTGTATCACATCACTTATGTGTATGGCTTTTATATAAATGTAACACTATATGAAACTTATAAACTGAAAACCTTCACTTTTAAAAAAAAAATTGGTTTGAGTTGTTAAGGGTACACTGGAGGTTGCAAATTGGTAGTAGCACTTAATGATACCTGCCAAAAAGGTCTGATGTTGTGTTGTTTAATTACTAATAGCTCTGGGTAATTTTTCTCATTCTTGAAAATTAATCTCTCACATCCAGTACTGTGTTAACTCAAGTTCTATTGTGTATTTCTTAATATAAAGCATTCTATTTGGCCATGCTTGTTTTGTTAAAAGGGTTTTTAACACCTTGAAATTTTCAACGATATTTCCACAGACCTGTGACCCCCCACCATAAGAATTATTTCTGAGGTGCACTTAAAACATTTTCTGCATCTTCTACCTGACCAAGTTTTGAACACAGTAAAGTGACCTCTGGGGTATGTCTTGTGGTACCATAGATCTTTGGCTTCTCTAGAGAAGGACCTGATGAATTAATTGTGTGGGTGCCAACAGGGCTGGAGAGAACTCCAAGTGGCTCCTCTGTTTCTGGCAGTACTGGGGCTGTGTGCTAATGTATTTGCCATCCTCATCATGAGAGAATCACACTGTGCTCAGTGTTGTGTAGAGATGCAACCAGTTTTGGATGCATCTATATCACTGGAACAGTAGCTAAAACTGAAACAGAGTGTCTCAGCATTTTTGGTTACAAGAGTCCTAGAAAGTAGAACAGGAGGATATAATTTGTAGATTATATGGTATGAATTCTGACTGTGCTTTGGTTTTCATCTAGCCTTGAATTATTTCAACAACTTCTACTAAGAAAGCATTCTTGCATCAAAAGCTTTCCTGTACATGTAAAGGAGCTGTGAAAGTTCTGTAGTTAAAGTTGATGTGTGTCTGATTGTGCTGTGTGATTTCTGTAGAGAGAAGCACTAACAACAGTGGAGTGCTTCATTGATACTGAAGTTGGTTTTTTGCTATTAATTCACTGGACTTTCTGCCTTACCAGTAGATGAACTGTATGAGTCTCTTCTCTCGTTGTGTTGACAGAGACCTGTTTTTTAGTGATCAGTACCGCATAATGTCTGTAGTGTTGTCTTGCTGTGTGTACTTTTGCTGTTTAACACGGTGTTTTATGTAGGCAACAGTTGTTTGGTTGTTAGAAACCTACCACAATAGTTAGGAAACTGGCAGATAGGTAACTATGGAAAAAAACTGCAACACTGTAGAGTATCATGTAGAAGAATAATCAGGAATTAGTGTATCTCTTTAGTGCCCCAGTACTCCAGCCTGCCCCCTGACTTACTGTCCTGCAGAGGTGGTTGCTCATGGAATGGTGCTACATGCTCTTTGGGAAAGTCAGTTTATAGCCATGCACTCACCTTCCTAAAAGGCGACTTCAGGACTTCCTAGACCTAATTAGCACTAATTTCATTTCACTTAATCTCTGGTTGTTCTGAGGTTACGTTGGCTATGAATATTAAGTATTTACCTATGAGAAACACCTTCTTCTTTATATTTCTATTTGTAGCATCATTACTAGCATGTGTGCAAATATCAAATTACTTTCCCTCCCTCACTCTAATGAAGCGTTATCTGATGTAAAATTAAAATAGAAACCCCACAACTTAGCCTTATATTTAATGCAGATTTACTGGGTTGGATGGAGGTCATGCCTGTATGGGGTTTCCTGGTTTTTGCCTATTTTTTTCAGACTTCAGCATTTTCATTCTGTGTGCACAGAGGATTGAGCTTAGGTGAGACCACTGGCTGACTCTTGCAGGCTTGTATGAAATAAAGCTGGTGTAATACCTGTTAAATAGTTTGGTTAACCACTGCATGTAGGTCATAAGATAAATAAACTGAACCAACTTTCAGCTGTTTCACAGAGGACAGTTATATGAATTAGGAATACCAAATGCAGAGCAGTAGCCTTAGCCCTTCCTCTCCCTTACTGACAGAATGAAACTTCTACTAAAAGTTAATTCCTTTGTAATTAGCGCTGCTCCCCCGCCCGATCCAGGAGACCTGTCATTTTCTAGTTTGTGCATGGTGCTTGTTTTGGATTTCTTAGAATCATAGAACCATTCAGGTTGGAAAAGCCTCTTGGGATCACCAACTCCAACCATCATCCCTACTCTACAAAGTTCTCCCCTAAACCGTATCCACCAACACCACATCCAAACGACCCTTAAACACATCCAGGGATGGTGACTCCACCGCCTCCCTGGGCAGCCTATTCCAGTGTCTGACCACTCTTTCTGTGAAAAAATTTTCTGTGGAAAAAAAAATTTCCACGTGTTTCTGATGATGAGTGCTAGGCTGATGCTGCAGGGGAAGTGGGCTGTCCTGGCCAGGGTGAGGACTGGCAGCAGCCGTGTTCCTGCTGGTCTGGAAGCAGGTGATGCAGTCTGCTGGTGGCATGCTCAAATGTGCCCCAGGGAGCAGCTCCTCAGGCACCTTCAGGGTGGCTCCTGCAGAACTGAAGTCCCTGTGCTTTGTCACAGAGGTGAATGGGAGCCACTGTGGTGCTCGAGTGGGAGGAGGAACAAGCAGAAAGCCACCTGCCCATGCTGGAGTGGGGCTGGACCCCCTCGTTGCTTCCAGTTCTGCTCCAGTGCAGCAGTGGGGCTAATGCATGCCCCTTGGGGAACCCAGGGCTACATAACAAAATGTGTACCTTTTAGAAAGCTAGTGTGGTAATTTCTAGTTGCTTAAATAACATGAAAGGCTGCTATATATATTTGGTGGTGTGGTTATGTTTTACTTATGCATCCCCACGCCCTGTATTACGCTCATGCATGCCCTCAGTCTTTGTTGTTCATGAATTGCATCCCTTGTGTGTCTTAAGCTTGTGTAACAACTCATTTACCCTTGCTGGTCTACTTGGTTTCAGCTTTTCTTCAGAAGTTTATAAAGATGTTTTCAAGCATTTTTCCCTTATCTTAGCTGTGCCTTAAGAAAGAACTCTTCTTTTGTGAGCCAACTCAGTGTTTTGTCAAGCCATTTACAGGGTTTGAGGTGAAAGCAAAAATGAAAGGCAGGACACAGGCTACTGTGATGCAAATCAAAAAACACAAGTATTCTGTAGTTTAATGACAGTGGTCTGAGTGGATTAATTCTTCAGTTCTTAAGTTATAGGGATACAGCTTCGTTTTTCTTCTGCACAAGACTGTGCCAGTGTAGTTTGTCTTAAACATTCTTTGAATGCTTTCTGTGACTTTTTCGTTGATCTTTATACAGTAGTTGCAGGTAAATCTGAGTTTCTCTGTGTATGTTGCATCTGTAACTTTACAGTGGTAACCTGCAAGGACACGCAAAACTAACCGTTTGGAAGATGGACTGTGACCAGCTTGTTGGAGGGGACATTTGGTTGCCTGCAGTCACAGTTCTCTGAAGGTGGTAATGCAAGAAACTCCTGCAGTAAGAAATAAGGTGATTGCTGGGTGGGTCTAATCTAGTGGAGATTTTTGGAAAAAGCTTCGGAGCTGACTTCTGAGTTTTTTTGGCTGACTTCCTAGTGTGCGTAAGCATGCGTTTGTCCTGATACTGCTGAAGGTTTCAAGTACTTCAAAGCAAATCTGACAGCAGATAGAAGTCCTGAGGGTGCCAGTACCAGCAGTGCAAACCACAGCTGCAGAGCAGAGGGAAGAGTCAAAGTAGTGTTTTCTGCAAGGGGGAAAAGAAGTTGGTGGTTATCCTTGTTGTTTTGCAGTAGCCGTCTGGCTAGTCAGTATGTCTGTAGCTTTGGACTAACTAAATAATACGCATGTAGCTCTTCCATGTTATAGAAGGCAAAATAGAGATAGATCTAGGGTTGTTGACTTTTGTCTGGGAAGAGAAGTAGTGTAAATCTGAAAAAACGGCAACAGTAAAGTATAATTAAGTCCCATGGTTGTTGATAAGCTTGTTCACCTTTGTGTGGCATGACAGCAGATTCTCTTCTTCAGCACAGTCTGGTGCAAAGACTTGTGGAGAAATGTGTGAAAAGCTTCCTGACTTCTAGGGGGGAAATAATTTCCTGATATTTGCTAAGAGCCTGTGTTCTTATTTCTCTGTCCACCTCATTGCTCAATGCTTGCTTCTCATTACTGGCACTGCCACTGCAAGAACAGAAAAACTACACAGAACCAGGAACTTTGTTTAAAAAAAACCAAAAACCAAACAAAAACACTCATAACTCTCCCTTCCCCCTCTCCCTCAACAAACACGAATCCAAACAAAAAACGCACCACCATCAACAGAAACAAGCAACCACAGAAAAAGCCCCAAACCCCCAAAAGCAAAAGATACCTCACGCCCAAGAAAGCATACTGGGAAATGGGGAGATGCACACTCAGAATCATGCAAAGATAACTGTGGCTATATACACACCTGTACTTACTGGATTGTCTTCTCAAGACAGTGCATTGCTGTATTTTATTTAATTTTTGTCCTGTGGTTGTAGGTTTTTTTGTTATCTTTTTTTTTACCCCCTCACTTCTAGAAACAAGTATTAATAATTATGTCTTTCTTGCTTCAACTAGTATGTAGTATTTTGTGCCAAAGTTCTGTAGGTCTGAGCCTATGAGGAATGATCTGAAAAATTAAAATTAGCCCAGATTGTTCTAACATACACTCTGGTGCTTGACATCTGAAGGACTGCCATGTGGGATTCTTCACATATTTCCTCTGGCCACTGTCTTTTAACTGCAGCATCTTGAGGGGATGCCTTTATAGGGATATCAGTAGTGCTGGATAGTCCTGAGAGTTCAAGTTCCTGCTCCTTCTGCTCTGAAGGAAAAATAAGTTGTGCTTGTAAATTAACTTTTTTGGGGGGACATACTTACCTTACTGATACATTGTAGTTAGTTCCGTGGTTGGGGAATCCTTCTATCACTTGGAAGTGTGTGGGTAGTATTGGGAATAGGGTAACTCCTATTCTTTCTGGTGGTAAACATGGTGAGCACCCAAGGCTCAGCGTGTCCCACTGTCAGCCCTGGGGGCACGGATACCTAGGGCAGAATGCACCCAGGGAGAGAGTGTTTTTGAACAGCTCCTCATTATGCTGCAGGTAGGCAGCTCTCGGGTCTGAAAGTCACTGGCTAATCTGTGTAATTATTTTGAGTATTTAAGCATCTTCAGTTAAGTAGCCAGCTTTGCTGCCTTAATAACATCTTATGCAATTGGGCCCTTCCCACGCTCCGTGCCGACTTGAGGCGACGCGGCACAGTAGAATTTTTAGTGTGCAGAAGAGGCAGGAATGCAAAGGGAGTTGTTGAAAAGGGACTATGTGCAATTAAGATTATTTTCTTTTGCAAGTCAAAATACCTTTTTTTTTTTTTCTTCTTTCTAAATCTGTTGTATGTCACTTACTTCTAAAGAGCTGGTAGCTGAAAGGGATTGAAAGCCATTTCCCTGGGTATTAATCTGTGTGGTTAAAACACAGTATATTTTTATTCTTTGTAAAATTTAGCTTTTAATTTAAACTGAATTTTAAAGAAGATCTTTTAATCCTTGTATCTTTCATTTATAGCCAAACTAAATTTCCAACGTTGTTTTTTTCTATTTGCTGTAGTCTCTTTTTTTCATTGGGCTCATGTGTGACTTGCCTAAGACAAGTGTGAAAACTTTGTCATGCTTTGAGACCTGACTTGTGGAATTTGCACAACTGATGAGCGCATACTTAGGAGTAATGTTCTTGATACATACAGAAATAAAAATAGTAGACATGCATTCCTGTGAAACAGCAAATGTATTTTATGGTGATGTCAGTACAAGATCGTTTCCTTTGTGAAGAGGGATTCTTCTTTTCCTTGATCTCATTCTTTCTCCTCCATCTAATATAACCCATTCAGAAAAAGGCAGGATGAGGCCAAGGGCTGCAGAACACAGGCATGAGCCTCTAATAGCCTCCTAAAGAATATAAAACCAGCTCTGAATGATCAGCCAGTATCCAGTCTCTGAAAGTGACCAATAGTGAAAGCCTAAGCAAAGCCAAAGCAGCAAAGGAGGTACATTTTTATTGAAGGTTCCAAGTATATTCTCCTAGCTGCTGGCAGTGTGAGCCCATTGGCTTCCTTAGGTTCCACCTTTTGTGTCTAGTAGCACATTAGAGGTTGTTTTGTTTTATGGATCTTCTTTTCCTTTTGATGTGATGTCTTTTGTGTTTGGTTTTATTTTTTTTTGGTGGGTTTGTTTGTTTTGGTTTTGGGTTTTTATTTTGGTTGTTTTTTTTTTTTCTTGAAAGACTTAGGCTTCTGGCAGGGCCACAGCCAGCAGGCAGAAGTCCACAGTTGTGCTTTATGAAACAGATTTTGTATTTGTTGTCTAAAGAGATCTTGATGAGGAGCTGCTCTGTGGTGCAACAGATAAGTTTACTGCATGAGTGACCAACGCTTTGAAATGGGATCGCGGGCAGCGGATGTTGCTGAGCCAGGCAAGAGCCCAGGAAAATAGGGTAAATTGTGGTGGAAAGATGGTTTAATGACAGTTTCTAAGCATCTCTGTTTGAGTACTGTAGGGTAGTACTTTTTATACAGGATCAGGGAACTGTAATTTGTTTTCTGAGTCCTTTGTCTGCCGCTATCAAATAAGTCTGTCCTGTCCCTAAAACAAAAATGTTTTCTTTGGATTGTGTTCCTTGTGTACTTTTATCTTTTTTGATATCTCCCTTTGGCCCTTCCTGAGGAAATTTCACAGAATCGCATAATCACAGAATTTTAGGAGTTCGAAGGGGCCTTTGGAGATCATCAAGTCCAACCCCCCTGCCACGGCAGGACCACCTAGGGCAGGTCACAGAGGAAATGCATTTCAGGACCCTTTGTTAGGAAGGCCTGTGCTCTGTCTCCCACCCGATGTTACTGACATCAGGAAACAGTGCTACTGGGAGAGGAGGCAGGAAGTAGACTTTAAAATTCCCCAGTTTGGAACAGTTTGGGTTTTTTCCTGTTGTTTGTTTTGTCCCTGCTACTAAATCTAACGTTAAAATCAGGGTGTTTTGTTTTGTGCATGTGAAGCATAGTAGGAGCAACCTATGACTCCACCTTAAGTTTGTTCTTCATTATCATAGTTAGATGCTGCAAATGCGAATGAATTAACAGAAAAGAGGGCTCTGCTTTATATTGATAAGGCTTTTGGTGATTGCACGAAAATGGGGGGGCTCAGGAGTTCCTTTTCCTTGCTCTACCTCTGCATTGCTATCCTGCAGGAGTGGACGGGTGAGGGATGGCTCAGCAAAGGTGAGCAGCACAGGACAGGCCGTGTTTTCCAGTAGCATGACCCTGAAGGACTGTTTGTGCTAGAAATGTTCTTTTGGGGCAGGTTAATTCTGTGCTTTCCTAGCTACCTTCTATTTGTGTTAATAAACCTCCTACGTATCGCACATGTGTTAAGAAGTGGGTGGAGAAAGTGGGCGTAGGTATCATTGGGTGTTCCTTTTGATAGGAAAAACATAAGCATTTTCATGAGAAGTGTTTGTTGAGAATGCAGAGCTGGATTTGCCCTAAAAAATGTCTGGGAGTTGAGTTCTAAGCAATAGTCAATTTTCAGAGCATCAAATTTGAATAATCTTTAAACAAACAAACAAACCACCACAAAAACAATTTTGAAAAATTATATGTTAATTTCTTGATTGGCTGCAAAATCCGTTTAGCTTTCCAACCTGTGACTAGTGTACAGTCTAATTTCATTTGAACAGGTAATCCTGTGTCATACATCTCTTGAATGTTCTTTGCAGCATTTTTTTTTAAGAGCACTTTGGGAGCAAATTCATGATGAGCTTGTTGTAATAGTTGCACAGAGGATAAAGAAAATAGCTTATAGGTTTGTTCTGGAAATGATGACTTGACAGTAGCCTCCGGCAGTGGAATTTAGCTATCAATAGTGTGTTAATCCCGTTAAGTAGAGAGCCTTTCATAGGGAAATACGAGTCATGTGTTCTAGCTACATAATTACCTTTAAAGTAATCATGCAACTTGTAAACATTGCCTCGATATTTTCGTGATTTCTTTTTTTTGACACGGTTATGACACAGCAATAACTCCTTATTGAAGTGGTAGCACATGCAGTGGCTTTGACTGGTATTTATTTCAGAATATTCTTATCTAAAGTTGTGTTATTACACGTAAGCATTAACTTTGTCAGCTAGTTCTTGCCTGTTCCTGTTTACTGTTTAGAAAATAAATGTCACAACAGTTGTAATTTTGCTTCCATTTATACACTGTTTTTTAAATCATAGCGAGCTTACATTGAGACACATTGATGATTTGGGGAAGTTTATGTAGCCAGTGCTCTTTACCTGCCTGGTAAGTAGGTGTCCTCAGGCCAGGGGACACTTTTCACCTAGAGTTCACCTGGACACAGTTCAGCTCCTGTCCTCTTCCTCTCCTGGGGGTATGGACAGTGGTTCAATAGTTAAGCAAGGTTCGAATGAACTAGAAGGAAGAAGATAGCTGGTTTAACGCATAATGATTTACTTGATTTAACTCCTAGTGTAATTTCAGTCTCTCAATTAATAGATTATTAACTACTTTTTTTCTGTGCTGAACAGTGAAAAAAAGAAACTATGATTTCACTTGTCTCTCATTTCAGTGGGTATACTGGCACCAGTGGGGGATAAGAAATACACAACACAGTGAGGTATGTGCTTATTCTGTAGAACAAAGCCTGTTTTTCCATAGTTCTCTTGAAGTTGGTAGAGCTGGTAACAGCCTGCCCTTGTTACTACTGCCATGCCATGCTTTATTGAAAGATGCTGCTGTAGAGTCCTTCCAGATGTAAAACAGTGGAGCACAATCTTTTAGTTTCAGATGTTTGAGGCTGACTGTAGAGTGGTTTTTTCTTTTTTTTTTTCCCTTTTTTTTTTTTTTTTCCCCCCGTGGTGAAACTGATCAGCAAAAGTTGAGCACCCCCTCCTTCCTGATCTTGGCAGATAAAATCTGCTGGTGGTTGGTTGGTGTTCCTCAGAGCTCACCACGAGATTGCAAAGATAATAGAAGCAAGTGAGTGGCAACTATTCATGTGCCACAGTTCATATGAACTGCATGTGAATTTAAATCAGGGATAAGCAATAGTGAGCCTATTTTTGTCATGTTTAAAATAATTAAAAAGATTTAGAAACGGGTCTGGCATATTTGAGAAGTCTTCACACCTGTAGTTTTATAAATGACATAAACCTGTTTACGTCAGGTTTAACTTTAGCAGGTCCGTAAATATGCTCTAGTCTTATGGCTATAAAATGGTAGCAGAAGGTAATGATCTCTGTTTTGGAACAGAACCACCTTGCCTTTTATTTCAGAAGACAGTTTTTTGAGGTCTCTAAGTGCAGGTAAAGATCTCTCTCCTTGGTACTTCACCAAAGCATCTTTTTGTCTTTAGACACTCAAAGTCCTGTATCAAGACTTGTAAGCTATTGACATACTTTTTGTAGACTATAGTGTTTTTTATCTTCAGATCAAAATTTCTTTCAAAAAATACAGCTTTTAAATTTTTTTTTTTAATATCTGGTGAGTTTTATGTCTTTCTTAGTTGATTATTTTTAGTTTTTTATGTTTTGTTTTTTTTTTTTAAAATCTGTAACTTGAATCGTAGTACAAGCTGATTTGCTTCAGGGCATTTGCAGAGTCAGAGCCAGAAAATGATAATAAAAAAAGTCTGTCACTGTCATCTAGTCTAGTTCTCGAATGACTAATGAAAATAAGAATATTTATCATTATGCTCTAATGGACTCTTTTCCTCATAAGGTTATGTTACTAGCTTCCAAGTCTCTTCTATTTTGACTTTGATGTAGATCTGATGCTGTTGTTGTTTCCAACTATTTATTCTCAAGAGGTTATTTCTGCATAAAGCTTCGAGTATTCCAACATCTCAGCAATTGTTAGATAGTGGATAATTTTGTTGCTCATGTTCCAGCAGAATCATTCATGTATATGTTGTTTATAGAGCCTTTTCAAGGCTGCTTGACAGCACTTCTTCCTGGGTATTCCTAAACAAATGTATAGGTCTGTCTTGGAAGTGGGATTACTGCCAAGGATTTCTTTAAGTGTGTTGCTCTGCTTGTGATAGTTTATTCTACCCTGTTAAAGGATAATGTAACTTCTTATTCTTGTGTAGTCAACAAAAAGTTGACTCTACTGCTGTGAGTCATAAACTCAAGATTTCACAAGGAAAACATTCAGACAAACTGACTTTGGGGAAATTCCTGTTACACAAAAATCCCACCGAGCTGGTGATAATGATCATGTCTGATTTCAGCTCTGATTTTTGGCTGATGTCAGTAACAAAAAAGAACGACAAGAACTTCATGAATGTAGCAGAAAAACATGATTTCACCCACCAACAGTGGGTGTGTAGGGACGGTTCAGGTTGCAGGCAGTAAACTGGGGACATTGCTGAAATGTTGTGGCAGTGGGCTGCTTTTGGGAGGTGGATTTTTTTCTTACAATAAGAGATTTCTTTTTTTCTTCCCATTTTTTTTTTTAATTGACTTCTTCTTAAAAGTGAAAAACACAATGTAAAAACTCCTAAAATTTAATGAATTTGACCCAAAAGGAATATTAACTCTGTTAGTGAAGGCACAACAAGGCCTGTGTTACTAAAAAGTGGTGACATAAGGCAGGCCTGGCCTTTGAAAGTTTGTCCTGTCAATTTGTGGGATGACAACATAATCCAAAAATAGTTCCTGAGACTAAGAAAAGGTAATGCTTTCACTGGAGGGTATTTTTTTTCCTTGGGAAATTAATAAATGCTAGAACCAAAACAAGTGTTAATTACTCACATTTCCAAGGAGATTGCAAATAGCTTTTTAGAGGAGAATTGTTAACTAAACTTTAGTTTTCATCTTTTCAAAGAGCAGGAATGCCCAGTAAATACTCCTGCTGTGTAGATTCTTATAATACATTAGCCTTTAGGGCAGTGTTCAGGGTTTGGCCAAAGGTTATGTTACATGTGACACAGACTTCCCAGTGGTTTTATTTTTGCAAATGTTGTTAGTTATTGGCATTTTGAATACATTTTTAGTTGACATGTTTTAGTTTTGTATTTTGCAAGTAATTTGAATGTTGAAACTGGAGTATATTCTTGACATAGTATGGTACTTAGATGGATTATGGATTTTATGTGGCATGTATGTCAATTCTCAGTATGTCTGAGAGTGTTTCACAATCTTTATTTGTATTATATGAATGTGTTTTGATAGTTAAAATGAAAGAACAGTTGTATTCTTGAAAGAACTACTGCTAATATTTTTTAGAGTTCAGGAAACGTTTATTGCTCTTCACACTTTGCCAGCAGAATTTCTTGCAGGGTCTTGTGGAATTCTGTGTCATATTTTCTCAGTACATTGAGAGGAGCAAACACTGAAGGTAGCTTACCTTTCTTTTTTCTCTCTGAGATACAAATGGGTAGGTAACAGCAGCTCCAGGCACTGAGCGGTCAGGGTGCTGCAGCCCTGTCTGAGCAGCAGCACTTTGGCAAATGAGGGGAAAGTTCCCTGTCTATTTGATCCTTGCTGCTTCTGTTAATATTGTCAACAAGTGTGCCTTTTCCTGACATGAGTGTCTGTCTATATTGGGAACAGAATGGAGCTTTTATCCATAAATAATGAGCTGCTTACAATTATCGAGTGTCCTGGACTGGACTCAAAGGTTTTACTCGGATGAAAAACTCCCATTATTACCCAATTATTATATAGATCCCATGATACTATCTTTTTTCTTCAAACTGCACTACCTGTTTTTATCTTGTATTGGCTCTGATGGCAAAATTACAGGATTCTGCTTAATGAAAAAGAATTCCCAGTGTAATTCCATTACCCTGATTTCCTTCTTTGTAGTGTGGTGGTTGATTATCTGTTTTTTCTTATTAGTTATCTGGCAAGAACTGCTTTAGAAAGAATATAAACATTTTTGTAGTGAGAAGAATAAATGGAAAAAAAGCCCCACCCTGTGTTTTAATGTTTGGGTAGAGTGTGTTATTTTTTTGTGAGTAATGTTACTTCAAAAATATTTGCAAAGTGGAGCTTGCAGAAATCCTGGGGTTCTTTGCTCTAGTCGCATTCCTGTTGCAACATGTTGCAGGGACTGATGTGACATCAATCTAGATGTAATAGATACATAGTTAAGCAGTTTATTTTAGGCTCTGTAACTCTTCTAAGAATAGGCAGGCTCTGCTTTCAGCAGGAAAGGACAAATAAATTAAAGTGGGATACCCAGGAAGGGAAAAATAGGAGAAAAACAGAGAAGAAAATTATCTAAATATAGGAGGAAAAAGGGAGAAACCAGCAGCATGGCCCTGGTGTGGTGTTCAGGGCTGGGGTGAAACACGTGAAGGTGCTGTTGTGTATGGATTCTTTAAGCAGACTGCAGTGCAAGCAGGTGATGTGACATACTGGAAGGCTGAGGTCTTATGAACCAGTCAAAATAGACTTGCATAATTTTCCCTGGTAGTCCATTGGTTTAGTTCACTGGGGAAGAAAAAAACAAACCAGCATTTTATGGTTTCTAATGTAATTTTTTAGTTTTCTCTGAACCCTGACAGAGGATTTCTGCAGTGACCCAAAGCTTACGCTCTTCAGTATTTAACCCCTGATTATGTTAGTGGGTAAGGATGTGACTTGTTCTGGTAGTGTCATATTTACACCAGGGATCTAATCATAGACATTTGCATGGGAAAAACTCACCAGGTCAGCCAGTCAGTTCACTTGCCAGTGCATCGTAAATCACGAGAGCAGGACACAAATTTAAATTAAGGTTGTTGAACATGGGTACCTTGGGCTTATTTTTCTGCATTGTTCCTGGAAGCAACAGATGCCAATAAGCTGTTGTGGCAGATAAATACCTGTTGGTTATGAATCTACCAGTACATTTAGTACCTAGAAGTGTTTAAAAATATTTTTATTCACCAAAAAGTCTCTACTAGTTTAACCCTGGGAAAGCAGGTTTGATTACATGTAAGTTAACCCACTTGCTCCAGTTGCTGCTCTGTACATTTTCTGGCATAACTTTCTTCTAATGTTTCTATTATATTTTTTTTTCCCCCCATTTAGCAGCTGACATAGCTATTAAGTGACTAGTTAATATTTTATATAAGGAAATATCCAAAGTGAAATGGATTTTGCTGTTCCACTTATTTAGTGAATAGGACATGAATCTCCTATGTGGAGCTGTGGTGTCAGCACTTGACTTTTTGCTAGACACGACTTTTCTTTTAATTGTATATGCTTTGAATATTTGGATTTTAAGTGATAAGGTGCTGCTGTTAAACATTTTAAAATAATTATACTGAATTATTTCTCTTACAAGTTCTTAGCTTGTTTCTCTTTTAAAATAAAACAACTTAAACAAGTCTACTGTCTGTTTATCCTGCTGTCATGTTGTCGGTATTTAATTATTTTTTTGACGATGTTTTACAATCCAGTATAATTACTTAAATTTTCTGTAATGAAAATACTGGCATTTTTCTAAATTTTTTTTTTTTTTTCCTTTGGGCTATTTTTTTCTTTGAGGGCAGGATTGTGCCATGGGCAACAACCTTCAGTCTGCAAGTCAGGCTAACAGACTGTCAAAGCCTTATTGCAATACTATGTAGAGCATTATTAAGAAGGTAAATAAGGTAATAAATGAAAAACATACTTGTTAAGATATTATTATTTATTATTATTTAGTATTAATAAAGTAAAGAAGGGAAATAAGATACTAGTTCCTGTGAATACAGAATGATCTGGAGGTCTGAGAGAGATAAATATTGCTCTGCCTGTTCAGGACTGTTTGTGTTGATTTTTGTTGAGCTTTCTATAATTCAAACAATGTAATTTTAAGTCAAAACTTATCAGTCCCAATTGCAAAATGTCACTGAAGCATCACTGTGCATCATCCAGATGGGCACATATCAGCAGTGAAAAAGAAATAAAAAATCTTTTCACATTGAAGAAGTGTGTGAGCAGATTTTCTTACCTTCTGGGGTATGTATATGGCATGTTCATTTCCAGTGCAGTATGCCTACCTGAAGAACTGCTGTGCAACAGATGTAGGCTGGATATGATTTTACATGGCTTCAGGGCTTTTTGACCTGCAGCAGGCAGGCATGTCATTGGAGGGCAAACTCTTTTGCAAGTGTTGCTGCAGAATGAAAGGAATTTTCGTTTGTGTCTTCAGGGTAGATTTTTCTTTGGTTGTCATTTTTTTAAATTTGTATCTTATTAACATAAAGTAATATCTTATTATTTGCATGATTCTTGATGTAACAGCCTTATCCTTTCGTTCTCTGGTATTTTACCTTAACTATGCCAAAGTAAGAATTGATTTAAATATAAATAAATGAGACCCTCATGCTGATCAGTTATATCAGAAACTGGTACCTCTTTCTATTTCCTTGTGCCTGGTGAGAGTCCTTTTGTAGGTTTTTACAGTGGGATCAGGCTGTGTGCTTCTTTAGGACCACCATGGCTTTGTACCCTCAGTCCAGATGTAAAAGTGTCATCTTTGGGGGTGAAAGCACAAGAAGCCTTTGCACAAAACTGACTTCCAAGGTCTTGCTATTCTTGACGAAGGTGCTACAAGCAGACACTGCTGTGTTTACTACTGTCTTGTAGAAACTCCCTACCTGCTCTTCAGCTGGTGTGTTACGGACACTGATAACTCCATGCAGACCCTGATAAAGTTGATAATCCAGAAAATCTACGCTAACAAAGCAAAGGGTCTATGCATCTGTGTGTGTTTGTTTAATCTGGCATCTCTGATTTGTAAGGCCTAGAAATCTCCCATACTGTGCTGTTCTCATTTTTCTGTTACGCTTGTTCAGAGCTGAAAATTGTTGCTAGTACTGGATCCTCTCCTCGAGTGCATGTGCTTGCCCACACTCCTCGAGTGGAGGCCAGTTTCCCCACTGCACGGCCTTCCACTGTTAGGTGTGCTTGCCCTGACTTCTCTCTGGATTCCAAGTAAGTTGATTTCAAGCTAGGTTGGACAATTCAGCAGCTCAGCTTGAGTTACTGTTTTGGCATGGGATTTTGGATGTTTCAGTTTTCTTTCTGGGTGTTTCTTCTTTTCCTTTCCCATCCCACCTTCCCCCCTGCTTCAATAGAAGGAAAGCAAAGGATAGGGGAAAAAACCCCCAAAGATGGTTGTAGCATACAGGGAGGAGGCATGTCTGAAACAACACACTGTACAATAGAGACCATCTTATAAAATGAGATATCTATGCCATTAGATAGGCATAGGCAGAGCACGGTCCTCTCTGTAGGTGAGGGCAGAGCCAAGGACTGTGCGACCATCTCTTGCAACCCACAGCTCTCAAGGATAATGCCCTGCAAGGAGGTTTCACAGTCAGAGTACAGCACACAAACACGCAAATGATATTGTCAAAATTCACTTACTGATAAGTAACCTCATTTGCTGCTGAAAGTATTGACTCTTTGCTATTCAAAATGTAAATGAAATTTATTAAACGGCAGACTTTATTTACCAGTAAAGCATCTAAAGAGTTTCTCTGTACACAATTTTCTTCATTATATTGCTACATCAGTATCTACTTTTCTTAATTTTCATGTAATTGAAAAGCTGCTTAGCATATCAAGTACATAAATAATCACTTGTTAAGTTGCAAGCTTTCTGAGGAAAAACAAAATCATGACAAGGCAGAAGCATAAACATCTCCTGGTTTTAATTTCATTTGAGACAGTGAATAAATGGAAAATAATCTGTTGCAATCACTTCTTATTTTATCATTCTCAGATGAAAAAAAAAAAAAGGAATAAAATATTTATTATCTTTAGTAGTTCTTTTAAGTGGTAAGAGAAGGTGTACTAGATTAAAATTTGTGATGGCTCTTTCAAAACAAAGTTCTTTTTCAGTATCAGGAAAGAGCACAAAGATAGCTTGCTTGTAATTTTGTTTTATTTTATCAAATGACCTAAGATTTATTTGTTATTTGTCTGGTTTGATTTCCTCCTGTCTTTTTTTCTTCCCCTTCAGTTGTGAGCCCTATGTTCAAATAAACTCTTTTTGCAATGATTGCTTCTTTCTATATGTATTTACATATTTGGGCCACTCTCTACAGAAAGGTTTTTAAAACCTGTCTCCTTTTCAATGTCAGATCCAGGTTCAAAGTTAAACTGATAATTGCATTGACACTCTGGCAAGTTATATATAGCAGTGGAAGGCTGTGTTGTTCAGTAGGTCTTTTCTAGCCATTGAAAGTTCTATGACAAAGTTTTATTATGCTAAAATGATTTTTTTTCTACCAGGAAGTGAGAATTCCTTTTCCATGGTGCTGTGGACACCACCACAGCAACACCGTGGCCTTAGAAGTTTACAGGAGATGTGGTGACTAATTTCCTCCTGTCTTCACTATCACTTGCCATGTGAGGGTTTGGTAGTGCACCAAACTCCTTCAAAGGAGGAATGACATTATGAATGAGGGGATAACTTATCTTCCTGGACATACTTGTTCTCCCTGTGTTTTGTGATACATGGTGACATAACCCTAAATTGCAAAGTGGTATTTTTGATTCTTTCCTGCCACCTCAAAGATACAGATGCCCCATCCAGCTTAACTAATGTTTCTAGTGTCTGTTTCTGGGCACTGAAGTTTTTGCTTTCCGTTTAATTTCTCTTACCTTCTTAGAGTTTAAAAAAAAATATATTTTTATATATATATATATCAGAATTTGCTAGTTATGTACTTCCTAATGCCAAATCATAGCAGAGTTAAAGGAATACTATAAAAATGTGCAGGAATAGCCAGGATTGTGAATGTAAATCTGTAATGCAGTTTTGCATTATAGATTCACACCAACAATTCTTATAAAAGGATGGGGATGAAAGCTCATTGTCTGGCATGGTGAACTATACTTGCATTTCAAAGACCAAAGGTACTTTAAGACATAACACTACAAGTCTGTATTCTAGCATCTTGATGGGATTAAAAGCAAGAAACAATTCAACTATGGAAATGTTCTTAAAGAAAAACCCCAAAGAAAACACTCAAGTGATTATCTTATCTGTAACATGAATTTTTAAAATACTTCTATAAATTTTATTGACATAATTCTAACAGAGTGACATTATGAATAAAAATTAATCTGACCATGAAGAAGATTGTAGACACTTTTTAGTTTGGATCAAGAGATTCGTTTGAGTAGCCTTTATCTCTGGGCAACAATAGTGGTTTTAATATGTAGGAAATGAGAGATATATATGTTATTAGATCTGTGATCTATCCTGGTATTTTGATGGAGAAAATTTATGATAGCAGCAAGTTGTACTTCAGTGTCTTCTGCTGCAAGTTTCTATCACCTCTGGACAGCTGATGACTGTTTTTATTGTGTATTGATATGAACATTATTGTTTAATCCACCATTGTGGATATTTTTCTGTTGATCCATTCTCAAATAGTCTTCATATTTTTTACTTCAACAGTAGCCAGTGAATGAAAGATTTATTCTGGCTTTAAAAACCAGCAAAAATCTTTATATATTTACATCAGTTTTTAACCTCAAAGGGGGTGGGAGATTCCTTGGTCTTCCATAGTGAGGCAGGACACCTGACTGCTTCTCTTCCATTATTTTCTATAACTAGAGTCAAGTTAATGATCATTCATTTTTTCCTGAAATTTTATAGTTCTAACAGGGTTTCCTCTTGTACTGAGTCTCTTCAAGTCTTGAATTTATATTGTCCTTCTCTGCATCCTTTCTATTTGATGTATCCTTTTTCAGATGGGGGTGACCAAAACTGAACACAGAATTCAAAAGTGAACACACTATTCAAGGTGAGGGAATATCACTAGTTTTATATAAGGCATAATAATTTTGATGTCTTTGTCCATTAAAAATAAATACTGATATCCTGATTGTTCTTGCTCCCAATTGTAAGATATTTTTCTTGAGTAATATGTAAAGTTGTCTAGATTTTTAAATTGTAAAGTTGGTTAATTTATAACCTGTTAATTCTTATGGGACTTAACTAATAAATGCATAATGTAATTAATTTTCACAATGGTTTACTATACACCATGTATGCTCTACTGCCTGTCATTGTTTTGATCTAATTGCATTTTGAAATTGCTTCTGAAGTCCATCACAAATGCACTAGAGAACAAAGTGTTCTTTATTTCCTTCATCATCCAAAGATTTCAAAGATTTTGTCATTCCGTGGTTCGTTTCCATCACATCCTTCAGGTTATTGAAGCATACTTGCTTGTGGGGTTTTTTTTCTTAGTGTTTCCACCTTGATTTGGATCTCTCTAGCCTAGTGCCTTTTCCGTGTTCTTGCAGCTCTTAAAAAGGTTTTTGCTCCTCCTCATTCATGATGAAGACTGGTAGCTGAAGAAAATGAATCGTACCTGAGAATACTTGTTACAGCACCCATTGCCACCTCTCATTATCTTCATCACTCCATCTGATCTTCCTCTTAGGCCTTTCTTTAGAAGAAGAACTACACATCTCACAGCCCGTGTCTAGTTATTTCTTTCATGAAATATTTGTGTTAATCTAGTAATGGTAGTGGGGTTCAAAAGTGTTCTCAGGTATGTAATTTGTTGTGACTATAACTCTTGCAACTCTTGCATGAGTTCTTTTGAGCCATAGGGTGGCTCTCTATAGGGTGGATCAACATCCTACCCTTTTGATGACTTACATAAGTTTTCATTAAAATGATGACAGTGTGTTGTATCCTGATCAGATGAAGTGAAATAGAGATATGCCTGCTACTTGGAAGTGTTCAAGTCCAGGTTGGATGGGGCTTGGTGCAACCTGGTCTGGTGGAAAGTGTCTAGATGATCATTATGGTCCTTTCCAACCCAAACCATTCTATGATGCCCATCAGTCTATGAAGTATTTGACATCGTGGCAGTGAATAGTGGTAATGAGGGGTAGTAATGTTTAGCTTATATGAACAGGGTATAAATTATTCAGAGTGTTTCAAATTGCAAAGTCAAAATGGCTTGATAGGCTTATATGCCTGTTTGGAAGGAATTTCACTGGCAAGGATATACCAGCATTCCCAATGTCTTTGGAGTAGGCAATAGTACCTGGGGAGTAGCAGCAGCTCTGTGTTTCTCATATGGCTCTGCTACCTTCAGCTTCAGGCATGGAAGCTGGTGTAAGTGGTGACTGAAGGTTTTAGTCTTGGAGAGAAATCACATGGATGTGTTGAAGGGAGTGGGAGACAAGAGGGGAGGAAGGCTATTTATATACCCTTCTCTCATCTGGAGGGTGGCAACCTGGTGGTCAATAAATAAAACAATGGCATGTGGTAGACAGTAGATACATTGACCCTTTCGTGCTTCCAGAAGAGAAATAGAAATAAAAATGGCTCAGTTTTTGATGTCATGTCCTTGATATGTGAGGGGATACATGTAATTGTTACAGGACTGTCACTGGGAACTTATTTGAGAAATTCTTTGTGCATTCAACAGGATTTTTTTTTTTCCTAAGGTTAGCAGCTCCAGGAAGCTGCTGTTATTGTTTTATACTGTTCTTCAGTTGCTGTTACGCACATTAACTGTGGATTTTTAGCTATTTCCTTTAACTTTTGTTCTAAATTGGATTTCTGACCCAAGACATCTAGGTAATTACCATTTGAAATGACTTGACTTCTTACAAGTTTTGTCATGACTTGTTTTTTTTTAACATGGCTACTTCCTGCTTTTTAATCTTTGTTCCCTCGGTACACATGTTGGAAGAATTCTTCTCTTACTATGCTAAGGTTTTGATTTTTGTGTAGTTTTTGCTTGTTTGTTTGGTTTTTAACCATCAAGGAATTATTTAACTTGTCTTCAAATGTGCTTATTTTGCTGCTTCATTCTAAGCTGGCTAACATGCTGAAGCTAAATTATTTTATGAAATGTTCTGCCCTTTAAGCAAGTTAACAGAACAAATGCTGTGGTTACTTTCCTCATAAGCTTACAAAACCTTATAAAATAATACATATGTTCAAAGTCTGTGATATAATAAATAGACATGTGACTATCTATAGAAGCAGCTGAACCAAATATTCATTTGCATCTTCCATCTTTTTACATATTTCCAATTGAAAAGTCTGATTCAAGAGAGCTGAATTGAGCTTTGCTGTGTCAAGCAAGAAAGGAAGGTTTCAGATGTTTTAAGAGAGGAATTATTGCTTAATAAAGTGAATCTTTCCAGTGTGGCAATACTGCATTTCAAATTCTAAACAAAGTTTTCTGTTAATGTTTTAATTAATGTTTATTTAACATTAATAAGAAATTAATGTTCCATTAGCATTGATAAGGAACTAGCATTTAGAAGAAGGAAATAGATGCTTTCTCTGTAAAATCTTGCTTTTAATTTCATTTAAGTAGGATTTGGTATCCTTAAGAAGTGCAGAAAATTCTTTTATTCTCCTGGTTGATGTCTTGATATGGGAAAACAGATGCTGTTTACGAAGTTGGGGGCTACAGTAGCTTCTGGTGTACTGAGCACCTTGTCATCTGCAGCAGATACCCAGCAGTAGTGTGTGTGTGGTGGTGTTTTGAGAGAGAGGAGTACTAATTTACAGTCTTCTTTGAGGAATCCGATCTTAAAGTGACTGTGTTGGGACATCTGGAGTTCCTACCACTTCATGTCTATAGTTATAGTTAGTAAAGGAAATAGCTTTTTTTTAAGTTGTATGCAAAAATATTTCTTACATGAAAAAAGAACTGTGGTTCATCTTAAAAAGTAAAAATTGAAGAATTACTCCCTCCTCTTTAACTCTTTCCTCCCCAATTGTCTGAATAGATTGTAACTGGCAATTTAAAAGAGAGAGAGAGAGAGAGAGAAAGAGAAGACAACTCGCAACAATCTAAACATATTCAACTCCAGTACAAGTTCTCTTTTCTCTTATAACCTTTCGTGCTATGGGAGAGTTGCTCCATTTTAAGGACCAGCATGAAGCCATAATAGATGTTGAACCTGAAAAATGGCAAACTTGGCATTTCTGTGGAGCAGCAGCTCCTTATCTTTCTAATTAAGGCTAGCCAGAAATTATTTTTGGCCGCTGTAGCATAGTGAGGTGTGGGTGGCGCTGTTTGGGAGCACATTTATTCCCTTTTCTTTCTGGGTGTTAGGTCAAGTGTTGGGGAGTGAGGAGCAGTGGTGTTGTCTCAACTGCTTCCCCTCTCCTTAAATTTGTTAGCACTTTTATTGGTATCACAGAACTCCTTGGTACCCATGAAAAGCTGAAGACTACTATATTGTGAAATACAGAATAAGTTGTGGTTTTTTTGTTTTTTTTTTTTTTTTGTCATCCTATCTACCCTTATCCTTCTTTTATTGGCAACCCTGTCCCTCAAAAGAGACAGACTGACCGACTGTGGCTATTTTTATATGGTGCACATATTAACCGTTGAGTAAATGTAAGAGGTTTTAAAGAGCTTATTTTAGCAGAAGCATTTGTTAAAGCCCCTATATCCATAGGCTGTGTGTATGTCCATTAACTATTCAGGGCTGTAACACAATACAACAAAAGGAAGTGTATTTTAACAGAGATCTGTAACAACCATGTGCAGGTTGGCACCCAGCCAGCGGCTGAATGCACGAGTTTCTTACGGCTATTTCTAGTCTTGTGGCATCTAGATATATTCCATTTGTTTCTCAGATAACGAAACTAGCTAATACTTACTGCAGTGTCATGATCCTGCATTACGAAAATATGTTACGTTTGATCCCTAGAAGTTTATTGTAATCAAATCCTTGGAGGCAGTGGAAAACGAAGCCTCTCCACTTTCACTGCCAGGGTGACAAGATTTGTCCTTCGTATAATCACATCCGAAGTGGTTTGTGGCAAGGATGGGAAGAACTGAACTGCTGGAATGAATGGAAAGTGCATAAATATTTAACAGAATATCCTGTCCTGTAGACTATCTTATCTGTGGAAAGTCTCAGATTTTCTCTGTAGCAGAAGCCTGTGTGGTTTCATTGGTCAGGGATGGAGCAGACTGTTGGGAGTCCTTCCCACACGATGAACGTGCATCCTTGCAGCTTGGAGTATGTCTACATACAGCCTCTACCAACTACCCCTTGTGAAAAGGGATCAAGATGCTTCAGCTCTTGGTCTACTGTATACTACAGAAAAGCTTCTCTCTCCCAGTGTAGCATGATAATAGGAACTTATTTCCAATCCAGTATATTTTGGTGAATTAAAAAGTATTTTGATAAAGGTAGATGTCAGAGGAGAAGATAAATGAGGTAGTAGGAGTTTACCATGGTTGGAGATCCTGTTTGTATGTGGAATGTCAATATGATACACCACCATATACTGAAGTGTAAGATTTTTAAGCTTTTACACAGATGAGAAATTGCAGTTTTCCCCACTAGTGTGTTACCTGGTCAGTTGACTGTTACTGTTCTGCCCAGCTGCAGTGGGAATTACCCTGTAAGATTTAACCACCCTCCTACTGTTCTGTGGCATATTAAGTTAACAACAGATTGTGTGTCTTAAAAGTAAATTACTTTATGGTGTAAAGCTTTAAATAATACTTAATGTCTCCAGGCCTCTTTCTATATCATCATGCATATTTTAGTTATTTTTCCTTTTGTTAATAGCTTGAATGAAATGGGACAGGTTTGAAAAGAACAAATGTAATTAAAATGGATATCAGTGAAATACTTGAGTTTTGTTCCACATGAACAGGAATGTTAAAAGCCCCTTTAGCAGCTGTGTCAATACCAATTTTTCTGGTTCTTGAGTACAGAAATAAATTCAAATGCTGTTGGTTAAATAATTCACGTGTTTTAGGTGAAAAATAAGACCTGATCTCTAGCAAGTGCAGTGGTTTTCATTTAAGTGATTTAAAAATTGATCACATTGAACTAATTTGAGTGTATTAAGGGATTTGTAGTTACGTAATTAAATTGATATTTTAAATAGCTTTAAGTGTACTGTCCAGTTGAGGAGAGTCCAAGTGTATTTCCAGATAAAAACATGTTGGTTTTTTGCTTTTGAGATAAAAGACTATATTGTGTTTAGAAATCATCCAGGACATACTGGAGGAAAGGCAAAAATGTTGAATCAGTGACATTTTGTTTTTCAGGCATATCAATGATTTTGGTGTATGTAGCAAACTGCTACTTACAGGAAAAAAAACATGCCAGAACTGCAACATTTTACCACAGATTATGTAGATTAAAAAAAAAGCAATTTCTGATGTTATTATTTAGTTACAATATTTATCTTGTGTTTTCAAACAACAGATTTGGTTCTTTTTTTTTTTACTTTGTCATGTTGTATTGTTGAATTACTTGTTTTCCCGAAGGAAAAAATATTCAGTAACCGTGTTTAATTTGCAGAGCACCAGAGATCATACTGGGATTGCCGTTTTGTGAAGCCATAGACATGTGGTCGTTAGGGTGTGTGATTGCAGAGCTGTTTCTTGGATGGCCACTGTACCCAGGAGCACTGGAATATGACCAGGTAGTAGAAAAAAATGTCACAAACATATACACACTTTATGCAACTTGAGAATTTCAGATAATTATATCCAGGATTTCAAATGTTAATAACATCCCCTATTAAGTAATATTTATTCAAGTCTGTTCAATGCTTTTAATTTAGTCTTATTGATTGTCCTAGAAACATAAATCCTGTTTCTAGACCAAGCTGTTTATTGTGCTGCTTTTTTGAATTAAATTTGTCCTTCTTGCAAAATAAATGTGAGTGTTGAAGCTGCTTTTTCTGATGGAAGCCGAAGTTTGTGGCCACTATCATTGCATTGTAATCTCTCTTCTGTTTGCCATGAACGGGGTTGACTTTGGAATGTCTGTTCAGATGTCAGGATTAGTTTTCTTGTGAATAAGTCGTTCTTCTTTATGGAAATCCAGCATAGCTCAAAGATTTGAGAGCCTATACTTCATGAGGAACTGTTACAATAATACTGAATATATACAGTGCTAAAGCTGGAAGCTGTGCCTTTGCTTTGTTGGGGTTTTCATCTACTGACACCATTGGCACTAGTGTGATGACTTAAAAAAGAAGTTGTTTCTAATGAAAGATGTAGAATATTTTCTATTTAAAACTCTTAAGAGAGAGAAGTCTTTAATTTTCCAGCATAATATGACATGAAGGAATGTCACCAGCACTCTTAACTATCCCTGCCTGGTTCTGAACTTTGCAAGGGGAGGAATCAATCTTTTGGTAACATTTCATATTTCAGTTTCCTTCGTTTACACAAAATTCATTGTTTCACGGGGAGGAAGCAAGCAGTGAGTGGAATGTAGGTTGAGGCCTTGATGCATTTAGAAGACCTTTGTGCTGGGTGTTGCTGTTAAAATGGAGAGTGAAGAGGAAGAAACTAACAGCCATATAGTTCGTTATGTTCTTTAAGGAAAGAGTGTAGGCATTTGTTTAGAAAATAATCGGTTATGTCTCAAAATTACCAAGAATGTGGCAAATTTATTTACTTGTTATTGTGAAAGAAACTGCAAGAGAAGGTCTAAACTTTCAGAAAAAGTGTCAAAAGATGTAATTTCCAGAATGACTTTGACTTCTGACCCCATATTGCTTCTGGAGTGGCGGTTAAAAGAGATGCTGCTGTGGGTGAGGAAGGCCCTGTGAGCCCAGCTCACAGTTCATGGCCTTCTGATCATGATCTCACATACAGGCAGATGCTGCTCCTGGATGTGCAGTGGGACTTTGGACCACATCTTCAGTCACTCACAGTGCAGTAGGAATTGGAATGGTGGAGAATGCTGCCCATATCCAAATTATTTCCTTAAATTAGCTAGTGCTTTGTCATTATGGCAGCAGCCCTGACTGTTAATGAGTGCCAACAGGCTTGTACAGCCGTGGGCCTCTGACTTCTGTACAGAGAGCAGTAACACTGCAAAGCTAAATCTCATGATTATGAGGATGTTTTTTCAGAATAATACAAAGTCTCATTTGAAATGAAATTATTTTCTTTTCCCTGCTGCACTGCAGCTATCTTGTTGTGTCTGAAACCCAGGCAGTTGAAGGCAGTTCAGTATGGTGTATAGAGCACCCACCTTCATGGTGCTTGTTGGCTCAGCTTTTCTCCATTTTAGACAGGTAGGTCCTTATGACAGCAGTCGCTTATGTTGTGCTGTTATAGCCCCAGGCCAGCATGGCTTGACATTTAGATATGGCCAAGCAGTGCAAGTAAACAGCATTGTCACTGATAACAGCCACCTTCCGGGATGCTGTACTTCATGTAAAGGACTACGTGGATTAGAGGTTAATCTTGATGCCCGTAAGATTTTCTGCTTGCTTTGCAAGTGAACGCTGAGTTTAAAAGACCTGTAGTTAGAGACAGACGTATCATTCAAGTTTACTGGAAACATCTTGTCTAGCAACTTGTCTGATCTTCATGTTGGAGAAGTTGTGGAAGAGGAGCTGTAACCCCCTCTGCATGAGCAGGAGTTACCTTACTTTAGTCAGCCTTGTTGTTGTGCTCAAGCAGGTCTGCAAAACTCCGTGAAGCAAAATTTGCTTCAGGGTTTTCCTCAGTGTACAGAGTCCAGCAGTTGTAGGAGATGACTCTCAAGGAAATTCCTTTCCTCCTGCTACATGGCATGTGTCACGGAGTAAATGAACAGACAGGGGCTTTGTGCAGCATTTCCCCCTGGCATGTGGCAACCAACGCGCTAGCCCTTGAAAGGAAGCTCTTAGTTGTTGTAATAATTTGTGATTATAACTGGTAACAGCTGGCTTTCTCTGTGGAGAATAGCCATGTCTTCTGAGCTTTAATACTCATTAAAAAGAGGCACAGGTGCTTAACTAATTTTTAAATAAATGCATTGTCTCCCCCCCAATTTCTAAGTATGGTATGCTTAATAAACAACTAAATGATCTAGAGAGAGTTCTGGTCAGAGTGGGATTCTCTTTGCTCTCTGATGTAGGGAATTACAGAGGATACCAAATACCAAAAGCTGCCAGTGCTGTGTTTAGTTCTCCCCATTTTGGTCTTTAACTTATATTTCAGCAGAAGCCTCATGTGTACCTTTCCTCTCTATGGTTCCTCTGCTTTTCTCAGGTGTTCCTAGCTTTGTCTTCCATTGAATTAATTTTATTTCCCAGTTTCTGGTTTAGTGTATTTCACTCCTCTCTGCTTTTTTTCCTTACTTCCATTCTCTCTTGTTCCCCAGCTGCTCCACTTTTTCCAAGGGTTTTCCCACACCACCAGCCCTCTTGGGAGGTGTGTGATGTGGGACTCTGCCCAACGCCCTTCAGCCCTCGCTCCCCTTGGGTCTTCAGCTCTGGCCGCTGAAATCCATGCTCCTTCCATCCAAACCTGTAACAAGCTCAGTTTTCAGTTATTGCCAGTTATTCCTCCAATTTGTCTTTTTTTGAAGATTTTTTTTTTTCCAGTTTTTAAAGAAGTATTATTTTTGGGATAACTTCCCCTCCCTTATACAGTGAGTTAACATTGCATGCACAGTAACTAAAACCACATCATAGCATGTTGTTTCAAAAGATTTCTGTTCAAGTCTTGAATTTTTACTATTTTAGGTAATAATTTCTATCATCAACTATAAGGAAGGTAGTGAAAAATGCATAGTAAATTATCTTCTAAAATAAAGGCATGTTAATTTTGGTGGAAAAGAGCATCTGACCATTTCACGTGTAAAGTTAGTCCGTTCCCATTGCAATCAATAGCAGATTTTCTGACATGAGGGCAGTACCTTTTGCTGGATGCCTAGAGGTTTTACACACACTCCCTTTCCAGCTGAAACATTTGCTTGAGATGCAGGTGTGTCAGACATGTAAAAGACTGATGCTCTGGAAACAGCAGATAGGATTTTTATAGCATTGTGTAATGACTGTATGCAAAAAAAAAAGTCTTCAAATTTCTGTATGCAAGCAGAGCACTCCTACTCATTTTCCTGTTTAGAATTAAATATTACATTGAGGATTTGAATGGGTTGAGGAGTTTATGACAGCCACTCTTTCCTTTGACCAAACTTTAAAAGCTTGCTTATATAGGTCACTTGAGAGGTTTGTTTATGTATGGCTTTCTCTGAGAGATAGAGAGAGTAGTAGCAAGGACTCAATGTTAGGTTTCTCTCCTATGTAAGATGGAGTTGTTGAGCTACAGTGCTCTGAGGGTGGTTCACTTGGCCTTTTTTAAAATTAAATGCCTAAATTTGAACTGTGTGGATCAGATTTTGCAAATCAGAGGTAAATTCTTTCCCATGTTTATTTTTTTTTTCTTCCTCAGATTCGTTACATTTCACAGACTCAAGGTTTGCCAGGAGAGCAGTTGTTAAGCATGGGAACGAAAACTGCAAGATTTTTCTGTAGAGAAACAGATGCACCATATTCTAGTTGGAGATTAAAGGTAAACAGTATAATATAGTAGAAAACAGTGTATTATATTTGCCATAAGATACTGTTAGCTGCCTTCCATGCCTCCTATGATTTTTATCAGTCCCTGCTCTGTATCCTTTCCATTTTTTCCATTCCTCAAAACCAGTACTCTAAGCTCATGGCCACGTGTCCTCCCAGCTGGCTGGCCCAGAGGCAGGTCTGGAGCAGTTGCCAGGCTATGGTGGCTGGGTGGCCAGTGCATGGTTGCCAGGTGAAAAGTGGGTGCTGAATTGCAATTAAGCCTTGTATCTCCAGAGGTAATAAATGAGGTTTTCTGCATGTGCTCGATCACTCCTTTTCACTTTGCTTTAAGGAATTCGACTCTGAATCTCAAACTGCTCCGTCAAAATTTGTTCTAAACTGCCTTCAGGACCACAAAAAGTTCAAAGGAGAGAGGTGATTAACAAACAGTATGACTGTGTGCAACTCATTTTGTTCAGATCCCATGCTGAAACAGTCTCTGTTGGCTGAAAGCTGCAATACAATGAAAGCAGGCAAAGTTAAATGTAATTTTATGGTCTGCACACCTTCCTTTTCTTTAAGCAACATTATTGCACAGGGGCTGTAAGCAGAGGTTTAACTTCTATGCAAACGTGTTTTTTTTTTTTTTAAATTGTACTTCTTAATGACGCTGCTTCACCAAGTTCAAGGAGGACTTGGGAAGTCAGGAAACGGTTATTACAGTTGACATAAAACTTGTGCAGCAACAAACAGCTGAGGAGCTCAAAGCACAAGTTGTGAAACTGCAGCAACTTGGTCAATCCCCGGCGGGTGTTGGGCTGGGTGGCTGGGGCTGGTGCTGCCCTGCCCTGACGCTGCCAGGTTGGCTTATGTAAGGATTCTCCAGTTACACCCCTGATTGTTCCAGTTTTCTGTGTTTGTTTTTGTTGTGTTTTTTTTTTTTTTGTAGGCAGTTGATCATTAGGTGACAGTTTAGAACTGGCTTCTCTGTATCGGAGGACCTAAACAAGTTCTTGGCGAAACAGCTCTCCCCGTTTTTAGAAGCTGTTATCTTTCAGAGCTTAAATCTCTTTCCAGCAGAGACTAAATGCTGGTTTGGGGTGGTATGGACTGTTGGTCATCACTTGCAGTTTTTGTCAAAGTTTAATTTAGGGAAGTTGTCTCTAATCTGTATGCTAAAAATTTATTTTCCCTGCAGTCCTGCCTTGCCTCCTGCAACATGGGCACTTAAAACCAAACCTGCCTTCTGGTGCTGTCTTTGTTGAAAGAGGAAAATTGTAGCAAAGTGGTATTCCAGCTCATAAATCCCTGATAGGTGATCACATTAATTCTCTGGGATTTAATTGCTTGTTTCATTTTTCAGTATTTAAAATGCTTACACCACCTGTTTGTTGTGCAAAGAAATAGAATGATAAAAAGAACAAAAGAAAGGAGAAACAAAGAGAAACTGAATAGAACCGGCCTGGTTTTTGGTTGGGTTTGTTTGGTTGGTTTGATTTTTTTTTTTTTACAGTGATATGGTGCTAGTGCTGTTTGGAGTTAAAAATCTGTATTTTAGGAAATGTGTAAAATACAAATAATAGAAAACTTATGATAGATAGAAACATAAGTGCAAGGGGGAGTTTCATTAAATAGTGTTTTGCTGCACTTTCAGCACTTCTTATGTGATTTACAAACCATCCCTTGTCATCCACTACTGTGATCAGTCAGACATGAAATTCAGGAGGTTTTGTATTTCAATGTAGAAAATGAAAGTAGTCAGAATAGCAACATACAAGTATATACTTGAAATATTATTTTTTTAATAAAAATGTTTATTAGGTGAATAAATATGCAAAGTTACTTTGTTGCTGTGTCATTTCTTGTCAGCTTCTAAACTTAGCTTTCCTTTTTTTTTGAGACATTGGAGGAGCACGAGGCAGAGACAGGTATGAAGTCCAAAGAGGCCAGAAAGTATATTTTCAACAGTTTGGATGATATAGTGCATGTGAGTATTAAAGCATTCTTCCTTTGCAGAAGGAATGTGTGATTTTAAAAACACTTTGCTAGTTTGAAATGCACACCTGTTAGAATATTATTTACTGCATATCAGTCATATCCATTATTCTCTACATACATTGCTTGAGGAAAATGTCTAGCTATGTTAGTGCTTTGAGCTTTTTATAAAGATCTTCCTTTGTCATTGCTTGTTTTAAATGGTAGTATTGGCCTTGTAGTGGGGAGAACCCTTTAATTTTATGTATAAATATACTTTCTCTTCTACCTTGTCTGTCATTGTGGGTAAAAAAAGAATGCATATGAATCCTGCTATCTTAACTATGTAATTTTCAGTATAATTCTCCTTTCTTAATAATCTAATACTCAATATAATGTTTTTTTTCTTCTTCTTCTTTTTTAATAAATTAGCTGTTTTTGCACTTTAACTTTGTAACTCTCTAGTCAATAACAAAATGAAATTTTCATTCTGTTTCATATCCTGAAAACAGAATCAAATCTGTTTGCAAGATTGGCATGAGTACATGTTTGAAATTTTTTTTGAAAGCTACCTCTGTAGTTTTAAGTTAGACCATATAACACTTGTTATCCCAAATATTACTTTTTATATTCCAAAACCAAGATGGGAATGAAGCCTTCAGGAGTTTTTAGCTGGCAAGGGTGCAAGGGGAGTTGTGTGTGTGTTTGTGTGTGTGTGTGTGTCTGTGTGCGTGTGGAAAGAAGTCATCAACTCCAAGCCAACCGTACTGGGCTAAGCTGGCAGATTCACTGTGCCCCACATGATAAAATCACTGAATATTAGTACTTTATGGCAGAAAGAATTAACAGAGTTAAACCAATATGTGTGTCTTCTGTCTGACTGTGTTGTTCAATGCCAGGTGAACATGGTGATGGATTTGGAAGGAAGTGACCTGTTGGCAGAGAAGGCAGATCGGAGGGAATTTGTCAGTCTGTTGAAGAAAATGTTGCTGATTGATGCTGATTTAAGAATCACTCCAGCTGAGACCCTGAACCATTCTTTTGTTACCATGAAGCACCTCCTTGATTTTCCTCATAGCAACCAGTATGTAACACAGAATTATTATTTTTTTAAAGTTCAGTTGCAGTGATTCATGTGTATTCCAGTGTTGTTTCAAATATCAGAGGGAAAATGTCATTTTTATTGTGTCAGAGAACTCTTTCAAGTGTTTGCAATATTGGGCACATCTACTGGCTTGAGGAAACTGAATAACTGTGTTGTGGGTTTTGTTTTGTTTTGTTTTTCTGAAAAATAACATTTAGAACAGTACATTTTTAAGTTAGCATTCGTATCCCTCCTTGATAAAATTCCAACACTGCAGAAACTTGGCCTTAATTTTTGGAAGTATGAAGAGCCTTACTTCCTGTCAGTCACTGAGAACTAGTGTAGGCATTTCCTTTTGAGATTAACGTCTCAGATGCTTTTTAAAATGCATTGGCTGATATGGAATATGTTGAAAGTTTTCTTGCAGTTGTGGAATTGAGTATTTCACTGTGGATTTCCTAAAGTGCAAGCATTTCACTGAAAGAGCTTTCCATCCATTTAATTTGCTCTTCTTCCTGGTTGAATGCAGTTGTGAGAAAATGGTGTTAGATGGAAGGAGCAGGAAATAGCAGTGTTTTTCTTTAAAATATGCATTACCAAGGCTTGACATAGTAATATTGGTATTTCTTTTTCAACTTTTGTGTATGATGCCATTCTGGGAAACTGGGAACTGAGGGTTTTGAACTTTTCTTTTTTTCCTTGCTCCGGGGAATTGTTTTATACATCTGACAACATGTAATTCTAATTAAAGCTACTTATTTTCTGGTTTTGATAGAGTGAAGTCCTGTTTTCATATCATGGATGTATGCAAATGCAGATCAAATTTGTATGACTTAAGTAATCGCAATAAAACGTCACTAATGAGACCAGTTGCCTCAGGCAGTGCAGCTAATCTGACTGCAAACTTTACCAAAATTGGTCCAGTAAGAAGCCAGGTAATGACTTTTATTTTTTTTAATTACTAATTCTGCTCCTGTAGTTCCTCTAATTAATTTCGTAATTAAAAAGGTTCATCTTGTAGGTGAAAAAGTATTCTGTCTTTTACTCTAATTTTTCCTAAATGTTTTCTTAATCAAACGAACAAACCTTTAGAATTCAGTGTTTCAAAACTTAAGTTACAAGCTGTTGTTGTCACAGTGTTGTCTTGTAGTGCCCTCCGGTGGCCAAACGGGATTGCTTCCTATGAAACGTATTTGGAACGTTAATTCTTAAAAATGATTTTAATTGTTTATTACATTAGATGGTGGGAGAAGTGTGTGAGAAATTTCCATTCACAGTTGTAAGGGTACCTGTATTTAATTTGTTCCCGTAGGCATTAGCTGCATCTGCCCATTCCATTTTGCACCAAGGAATACCACTGCAGGCAGGAACTGCTCAGTTTGGTTGCAGTGATGTTTTCCAACAGGCATTGATTATATGTCCTCCAACTATTCCAGGTATGTTTAACTGTGATGGTTACAGTTCCTGAACTAATGGCATTATTGTCTGTTTGCAGTATTTGAGTTTTCCATTATATCCACTTAAACTATATATTTAAAATAGCATAATTATGCCATAAAAAATTATCATCATGTGAATCAGATCCAGATAAATTGCATCTTTCTGAAAGAAATAGCAAATTGGCATCTGCATAAAATGATTTAAGCAATTTAGAGCCCATCTTCATATGTCACACACATATATGATGATAAGATGTAAACATATATGCATCTTGGATAAAATAGAGGACACTGTGGAAACTGAAGCAAGAAAGGAGGGTACTATGAAAGAAAAACTGAGAGGAAACAAGAAAGGTGAGAGGAATATCAGTGGTGTGGTGGGCTTTAGGGGTTTGTTGGTGGCTTTTGTTTGTTGGTTTGGTTGTGGTGCAGTGTTTGTTTTTTTTTTTCCTTCAAGTAAAACAAATCCCTAGGGTATCCTGTGGATAAGGGTGAGAAAATACAGTAGGTCTTGTGACTGTTCTCTCTGGACAATAAAGTTGAGATTTTTTAATTGTACTTCGGAGTGAATGTTAATGAAAACATCTGGAAACTTGGGGCTTTATTTAAGGATGCAACTACCCTGCATAAACAATGTAACGTTTACTGTCCTGTGGTTTTAATGCTGGACAGAACTACCACAGCTTTCTGATGGCTGAAAAACAGAGCACTAAATCTTTGAGAATCTTGATTGCATTGTGCTGTGAGGCAGAAAGGGTAGCCTGGCTGAGCTCTCCAATATTATAAAGGATAAGATTGTTTCGGGCATACAATTTTGTATTTATGGAAAGAAGTAATTGGCTGAGGGTTCAATTATCAGAAACATCTGGAAGATTGTGAGGTGGAAATGCCAGCACGGAAGTATTTCTGCAGTGTAGAAAATGACCAAATAAGCATGTGTATTTCTAGGAGGACAAATAGTACTGTAGTTGACCTTTGTTTCCCTAAACAAATTCATTTGCATAATGCAAATGTAGGCCCTGTTTTTTGGAGGAGTCTTCAAAACTTCAGGTAGATTTCAGAATATATCTTGTAAAATTTGTTTTTTTGGTTGTGTTTTGTTTTTTTTTTTCCTGTTGGGCTGATCAGAAAGAAGCGGGTGAAAACCAGCTGTTCTTACCCTACAAATAGTAATTTATAGAGAGGGAAAGTTAGCTTATATTGTTTACTTATTGGGTTAACTTGATTATAGTCTGCATCTGCAAAGACGCAATTTATCTGTCTTGGTGATGTTCAGCTTTATATTGAGAACAGATCTTGAAATGAAGGAATTTATAGAAAGTAGGTTTTTTTTGAAGAATGACTTAGATTCCTCCTTAGATCTCCCCCCACAGTTTGAAGTTCTAGGAATCACACTAGATTCACATGGAAAAAAAACCCAACAACAAAACACTTTTAGCCTAACCTTATAGCACAGGAAGTCTTATCTCTTTAGATAAAGACAGCAGACTTTATCAGTAATGTTATTTGTAGCTGCTGCATCTCTCTTGGCTTTCAGAAGCTCATGAAAGCTCTAAGTGTTCACCATGCAGAATGTAAGCTTCAATGAGCTAAATGTGTATCTTCATACAGATTTCCTTCTGAACTCTTAGAATGGCTAAAGAATTTCTTATTTAAATTGTATATATGCATATATGCATATATAAATATATATGCATATACATATATGCTTATCCCATAATTTAAAACCCTGATGTTTTGATTATACCCAGGTGAGTAAAGGGATTATAGGAAAGGAAACATTCAGGCAAATACTTCTTCCATGATCTGTGTGTTATATTCTTAGTATGATGGTAGATTTCCAAATTTAAGTTCTGCTACAGCTTGAATGAAGGGAATATATTGTTTTCATCATGTAGGTGACAAGTTGAGTTGCTGGCATGGAGATAAAGGAATATTAATGGTACCTGGCACTGTTTCAAGGTTTCCCTGCTCTGTTGAATATCTGAAGTGCTAAAGCTCTCCACCTCTGGCAGAGCTAAGATGTTACTGTTCTAGATGGCTGTGTGGAAAAAATTAGTCAACAGTATTTCAAAATTAAAAGCTTTGGACTGCATGGTTATAACTTAGTATTGTGTTGCAACATGAAAGAATTGCATCAGATGAAGGTTTTCTTACATCCTTTATTGTAAAGTTTAAAACACAAAACAAAATAATTTAAGTTTAGTAGTTCTTTAGTGGTTATCTCCAAGTAGCTGTTGGTTAGACTTTGACTAAAGCACAAGAAGCAAAGTTCAGTTAGAAGATGAAATTAGTATATTTGCCTAGCCAGTATTATCTTCTTGCATAGCTATTCTTTGGCAATAACAGCTTAAAAAAAATTGTCTTTGATTTTAGTTTAACATGTTTATATTAAAAAATATTTTTAGTAGTAAACATTGCAGCATTGCTATATGTCTGTTAGTTTCTTGTGACAACAATAAAATCTATATGGAGCACGAGATGCATCTTTTCCCTCTTATGCTATTGTGGTAATAATCCAACAGTTCTACAGTTTGCATTATTTTGATGAAGGGATGAGTAGGATTATGGATTCTACTGCAAGTATTTGATGGCATAAGCAGATAATTTTACATTGTTTCCCGCAAATATTTGTTTGCTAACATATAGGGGCTCTATAAAAGCTGAGAGCAATGGATATCTGCAAGCTGGAAATACAAAGCATGAGATGTGCAGGACTCAGAGAAGCTTTGAAATTCAATTCTGCTTACTTTTGTCTGCTTATTTCAAATACTTTTAATGTAATTTGTGATAAAGGATAAATGCTTAGCTTTGCAGAACTTTCTGCCAAAATTATTCCACTTTCTAGTAGTTTCCAAATAGTAGGTCTTGGCAGTGTTTTTTTTCTCGAAATAACAGCATCAAATATTTGTGCAGATAAGTAACAGCACAAAAATCTTTTAGGTGTTCGTTTATTTAGCTTGAAAGTCTGAGTTACAGAATTAGATTATAAGCACATAAAGAAAAGTGTTAGGACGTGATCCTCTGTGTTTGCATTTTGCTCAGAAAATATGTGCAAGACTAGTGTTTTGCTTAAAGCTTGGGTATGTGCTTTTCTCCCTGGCAGGAATTCCTACAAACCCTAGTAAACCCACCAGTTTCTCCCTGAGGGTGGACAATGCAGTTCCTTTGGTGACCCAAGCGCATGCAATTCAGCCGCTCCAGATTCGAGCAGGAATCCTTTCTCAGGTTGGCTTACTTTAAAGTAAAAATCCTACCTGTTTTATTATTAGTTACGAAGTATTTTTGCCCTGTAGAGTTCTGTTGCAGTCCTTCTCCTGTTTCGTGCTGAGCTACAAGCAGCTAATGTAAATTCATTCCTTCCCTGTATCATGCAATCTTCTCTGCTTCTCAACAGACGTGGTCGAATCAGACCCAGCAAATACTGGTTCCTGCATGGCAGCAAGTAGCACCAGTGGCAGCTCCTGCTACATCTCTGGCCTCTGATCCTGTGGCTGGCCCACAGAGGCTTGGAGACTGGGGGTGAGTTCACATGGTTTTGTGCAATACCTTAATGCCTTTGGTTTAACAAGATCTCTGGGTGTGATGCAAATGACTTGCAATTTAAAACCTCCTTTTTTTTTCCTCAGGAAAATTATTACCCAGGGCACCCATTACAATTCATTGATACCACAGCCTCTTTTAACACATCAGATAACCTTGTCTGCCCCTCAGCCAATTAGTGTGGGCATTGCACATGTTGTCTGGCCTCAGCCTGCAGCTACCAAGAGGAACAAACTGTGTCACAACAGGTTGGTACAATATTTCTGACATTCAAAACCAGTGTATCTGTAGTTGCTGTTCAGCAGGCAGGGGAACAGCCTGTAAAAGGGGCATATTTGTTAGTGACAGTTGTAATGAAATAGTGATTTCCCCTTTCTCACCTGAGTTTTCAGTGTTATTTAGGTAATAGAGACTAGATGGAAAAATGCTTGCAATAGTAAGAGGCTTTAGTTCCTGTTGATTACTATGTGCCTATCATGATAGCAAAGTTGTCTTTATAGCCTTTGGGAAGGTATAAGAACATAATGAGGTAGCTCTAATGAGATATCCTAAGCTTATGTGCATGAGGATGTATCAGGTTTAGACAACTAAAAATAAAGAGATACTATATAACATGGTTTCAGTATGTCTTACAGTGATCTTAATAGTCCTTCCTTCACTGGTGGCCAAAAATACTTTAGCTGCTTGTGGCCAGGTTTTGTTTGCTTTCTTTCACCCAAATGGGATTTTAGTTTCTTTTTTGCTTTCTAAGAAAATAGGATTTTCAATGTATTTTATTCAATGTTGTTGCAAATTTTAGTCTTAGATATTACATAGTTTGGGGGTTTTTATTAATGCCTGAAATGATCTATCCCAAATATTTGTGACTGTGTTTACTGGTTTATGTTTTTCTTTGTATGAGTTCTGAAAATTGGTGGTTTAGCCTACATTGTTTTCCTTGGTTTTTTTGTTGAAAATAGTTTTCAGGCCTGTTGCTAGAGATTCACTACATGTCAAATGGTGTGTTTTCTTCGCAGGAGCAATGTGTTACAAAATACCAATATCCAAAATTCAGCCTTTATATCTCCAAAGATACTTAACCTGAAGGCTGTAAAGAGAATAAGCTGTATAGATGCACAGGACAATCATAACTCAGAGGGACAGGAAAGTAACTGTTGTGAAGCATCGGTCAGGCTGGACCCTGATTCATCTCTGTCAACCAAACAGCGCCAGGCTATCTTCATTGCTGGCTCCCCCAGCCCAGCAGTCAGTGTCATCACCATCAGCAGTGACACAGATGAAGATGACATAGGACAAACACATTCACTGAGAGAGTAAGAATGTCTACTTTTAGTAAAGTGTTACTTCAAAATAGCTGCATTAGCACAGCTGCTGTATTTTGATGCGTCTCAGTTAGGAGAAGACAAACAAAGCACTTCTAATCAGATTTCACTAAGAAGTTAACTCCGTACCAGTATATTATTTGGAAGTGAAAAATTCTTTCAAAAGACTGCCACATTAATCTGTGTAAGTTAGATATTTGCAATAGGAGACAATTTTTTATTATTTTGTAACATATTTGGTCAAATGAGAATACTTCCATGTCCAGCATACCTTTGTTTTGCTTAATACTGCCATACCCTTTTTATTTGTTGAAGATCAGTCTTCTGACTTTGTATAATCAATGTTATCATCCTAGCAGTAGCTTCCATTAGATCACATGACATAACTAAGGGTAAAAAATACTTCTCTAACAGTATGTAAAGGTGTGCATTTGCATATAAAAGCAGATGCTGAGCGTGGTCCCCCAGAGGAGTTTTCTTTCACAGAGCTATCAAAGAAACATGTATCATTTTAAATGAGGGCTTAAAAATTTAATGCTTGTTTGACTTTATTTTTGCTTGTTATGATTTTGAGCTGGAGGAACTTGTATTTTAAATCAAAACTTTGTCAAATATTTCAGGGCTCTGAACTGTTGAAGCAAAATCTTTTTATCTACTTGTTTTCAATTGATTCAATAAAAAATTTATTCATTTAGTATGTTTCAAAAAAATGCATGTTTAGTTTAGAATTTCCAGAAGAACTCTTGAGAAGGTTTAAAAATTCATCTTGGATGTAAAAGAAACAAGGAATTGGATATTATATTACATCTGAGGGACCTTTTCTAGTATTTAACCTCTTTTTATTCCCTAATTAGACTAAGTCAGTGCTATGCAGAAGGAATGAATGGGAGGTGGTATGTTTGCTTACTTGCTTTCTTTCTGTGTGTAGATGTAAAGGTAGCCTTGACTGTGAAGCCTGCCAGAACACCCTGAACATTGACCGTGTGTGTTCTCTCAGCAGTCCTGACAGCACCCTGAGCACAAGCTCCTCAGGACAGTCTAGTCCATCTCCTTGCAAGAGATCCAACAGGTAAAAAGCTGGGCTCCTTTCAGTAAAGAGAAAGACATTCGTGTAGAGCAGACTCAGTTTACAATAAAAAATGAGAAAGCTGCGTTGCCATCTGGTGAGGCTAGATGATGTAGTTAAAAATTGATTGATTGGCCTCCAGTTGCACAGCATAGACTGTTCTTTTATCACTCCTAGCAGTTCTGTCTTGCTACACTGGAAGTTTTCAGAATCCTGAATGCATGATGTTTACACAGAAAATATAAACA
Organism: Apus apus; assembly: GCF_020740795.1. NCBI lineage: Eukaryota > Metazoa > Chordata > Aves > Apodiformes > Apodidae > Apus > Apus apus. Next base: position 8,221,702 of record NC_067286.1, read on the forward strand.
TGTTGCATGATTTCACCAGGGACTGGCTCCTGGCAGCTGGCATTCACCATCTCCTTAGCCCTTTCTTCTTCTGGGACAAGCATGGAGCATGAAGCTTCAACAATGATAGCAAAGGCTATTATTATCGGTTGGTTTGTCCATCTCTCTCCTTCCAGCTGCTTTGGTAAAAGCAGTGGTTGAATAAATGAGTTTTCACCACTTGACCAGCATGAGTTTCACAGACCATGAGTGCCAAAAGAGCTGCCATGTAAATAGAAGGTTTTGTTTGTCTCCTTAATCTAAATTTGTAAAAAAAATAAATCTGTCAGTCACACACAGACAGTGCTCTCTGAAGGAGCTTCAGAGACCTTATTTTTCAGCAGATAAGGTCTAGTGTGGCTGCTGGTGGTTGATATGCAGATGAGAGGGAGCTGCCTGCCACTGTGCAGGTTGCTTCATCAGCTCTCTCTGCCCCATCCTGACTCCCACAGGCCCCAGGGATGGCTTTTTGCAGACTCCGGAATGTGGCTGATTTCTAGAAGGAAATTAGATCAGTATGTTCTCATTTGCTAGTGTAATGAGCATCGAGAGACCTTTCTGTTTTGGTTCAGGAAGAAACAAAATATTCAACCTTCGATTTGACCTGAAAAAGTAAAAATCTTAGAAGTACAAGATGATTTAAAAAATAAATTACAAAGTGGGTGCAAGTTGAGTTATGCATCTAAGTCTTTATGGAGAAGTTATCTCCTTTCTCTGAGCCTTGCAATTTATGGGTAGAATGAGTTTGAATATTGATTGAACTGCAAGCTGAATATCTGTGATTGTATAATTAAAACGGAACTATTTTATCCTCCTTTGAGTAGTTTCAAGTCCATAAATTTTATGTGGCAATTTAACAAAGTGCATCTATTTTATGAACATATATTTGTTTCAATGCAATGCTTTCATTTTTTGATAGCATGTCAGATGATGAACAAGAAAGTGGATGTGATACAGTGGATGGTTCCCCAACTTCAGACTCTTCAGGCCATGACAGCCCATTTGTGGAAAACAGCTTTGTAGCTAATACCAATAAAAATAAGGAAGCAAGAGCATCAGTTAATCCTGAAACCAAATCAGCTGTTTGCACGGTAGTGGTGCCACCTATGAGACTTGAAAACAGGTTACATCTTGATGAACAGATGGTGAATACAGGTAAGTTAGTTCAGTTGTTTTCTTCTTTCTATACCAGTAGAGAATAACAGAGCTTTGAATTTGTATTCAGTAGCCATACATCTGAAGATTTTGACCCATTGCTAATCTGTAATAAAAACTTCTAAAGTGCGTAGGGTTTTTTTTTACTTTAGGGCATTATTTTATTATTTCTCCCTGTATGCTGATGTGAACCCAACATTCTTCATCCATATCTTGGCAGATTCTACATGCCAGCCACTGAAGAAGGGTCGGTCTGTCCTGGGAAGAATAAACCAATCTTCTGTTGTAGGCAATCGTCAGCAAAAACTGGCATCAGCATTCCATCAGCAACATATAAACTTCAGTCAGGTATGTGTACTTACTCACATCTGAGAAGTAATTTTTCTGTCTTGAGGTTCCAAACGTATTGAAAGCTCATAATTTCAGTTGCTGTCGATGGTAACTACAGGTTTTCAACAGCTTGATTACAGAAGTGTTCAAATCTTGAAAAATGGATTTTGACTTACTGGGCAAGTCTTAGGTATCTCTCGCTTTTGGTCATTTTCTGAAAGCAGCTGACTTTATTATAAAAAATTACTGAACAGCCACACTGGGAGAATGATCAATGCCTACATAGAATCAAAGCATGAGACAAATGTAAAATATGTTAGCACATTTGTTTTTCATTCATCCAAATGCAAAAATGCTCGTAGTGTGCAGTTAAGAACTGCAGCTCTGTTTCAGTCTCATTCTGTTAGTAGTCAGCATGAAGATACTGGTAGTTTCAGTATCCAGAGCTGAGATGGAGCTTAGCAATCCAAACTGTTTCTTACTTTTAGTAACACGTAGTGAAGCTGGTGGAGAAAGAGATGTAATTGTAGTTCAATCCAATCTTGGAAGATACCCAAAGTTAATTCAAAAGCTACTTTTATTGTTACCCAACAACGTAGTGAATGTATCTAGTGTGTCTGAGAACTGAATCAGACACGACATCAGCTTAAGCCCCTTTTAATTAATTAATTTTGAGCTGTTGCTTCATTGAGCTTTTGGTTTGATGTCTGGCGGTACGTTTAATATGGGAGCAGTACCTGTTTGTTTAAGTCTTGCAGAGTAACTGTGAATATTAAATTGTAAGTTAAATACTAAATGCAAGCGTGCTATATGTAGATAAGAGGATTTACCAATAATGACTTGAATAGTTTAGATTGAAAGACACATTTGGGTGGGTGACACTATCTCCCCTTCTACATAATTATTATGCAGAAGGACTGGTTTGATTAATTCTGAGCAAACCTTAATATGATCAGCATTAGTATTTTTAATCTCTTCAATGGCTGCAGCTCCTCAGCCTCTTGGCAGTACGTGTAGAGTGTTATTTTCATTACAAAAATTTATGCTGATCCTTCCTTCTTTGGTAAATGCCCTATGTAGTTTGAAGTCTGCATCGTTTAATGGGAGTAATTGATTTTAGTCTTTCTCTTTATAACTGTTAATGATTGCCACATCTTCCTGTGATCATAGCCCTAGACTTCTGTTTGCCTAGTTGTCTCAGATATTTTCAATCCGTTTATTATTTTTTCTGCTCTCCTCTAAAATTTCTCTCCTATTTGTCCTCTTTGTGCCTCATTTTGGTGCCCAAACTGAATGCAGCACTTCCAATTGATGCCAAGCCAGTGCTGAGTAGAGTGGAATAAGCACCTTGCTCATGTGATACATGGTATTTCTGTTAAAACAGCCCAGCATGGCATTTTATTTATTTATTTATTTATTTTGCAAGAGCATTTAAATAACTTGTGTTCTGTTTACCATCTCTTATTGTCAGATTTCCTGTCTGTGCTACTACTTAAATAGCTAATTTTATTTTGTTTTATTTTATTTGGTTTAAGCATTTAATTATTCCTGTCTCTATATTTCTCTTGATTTTGAGTTGACTAGTTTTAGTACGTTATTCCATTTTTCAAGCTCTCTTTATGCTTAGCAATATTAAGACCTGCCCATTTCTTTGTGTGGACAGGTTCAGCACTTTGGGTCTGGGCTGCAGGAATGGAATGGAAACTATGCTCATCGGAGGCAGCAGCCTTACCTCCCAGCCAGCGTTGCCGGTCATGCTTTCTCCCTTCCCCAAGGAAGTCCAAATCCCACTGCCGTGCACGCACATCTCCCTGGAAGTACCCACCTTGGAGGACAGCCTGCTATTCTTCCATACCCATCATCAGCACCCCTGAGTACTGCTGCTCCCGTTGCCCACCTCCTTGCCTCGCCATGTACCTCAAGACCCTTGTTACAGCACCCAACGTACAATATATCGCATCCCAGTGGTATAGTTCACCAGGTTCCAGTTGGCATAAATCCCCGTCTCTTACCTTCCCCAACCATTCATCAGACTCAATACAAACCAATTTTCCCACCACATTCGTACATTGCAGCATCACCTGCTTACACAGGATTTCCATTGAGTCCAACAAAACTCAGCCAGTATCCATTTATGTGAGAACTCAAATACAGTGTATTGAGGAAGCTCAATGATGCAGAAGTTTAATTTAAGAAGAAACATGGTATTTATTAAATATTAGCCATGGCACAACAGGAAAATTATTTTTTTGAATCATGTAGACTTGGGTGCAATTTAAACAACTGAGCTTTAAGAAAACTCACTTTTAATGTGTTTTGCACATTTGGTATAACTTGTCTTTCTTTGGTCATGTTATCTTCTTATATAGTAACCTTAGACAGGTGACTTATGGGAGCAGAAATCTGGTTTTGCTCCTGCTATTTTTTATAAAATTGCCTTCTAACTAGTGCAAGACACGTCTACATTTGGGAAGCCATTCAGTGTACAGAACTAGAGCAACAGATGCACATACGTCAGCAGTACAGTGTAGAAGTAACTTGTTTGTGTTGCGTATCTTGGTGTTTAAACGTTGAGTCACTTACCTAAAAGTTGAGCTGTTGTTCCTCACATTGCATGTGTCTTTTGCATGGGCAAAAAAAAGAAGAAAGCCTAAACATTGCTCTTAAATGTTGTTGTCCTAATAATCTCAGCTGCATTGTAAACTGTTCCCACACATAGTGCCTTAAATATTTGAGGTTGTTAATGTTATTACTTATATATAAATGTTGAGGACTGCAGCACTTAAAAATTCAGATCTGCTGATTTTTTGATAGCGTAATGCTCATTTTGGGTTTTGTGTGGTATGATTTTAGTACTGGGTGTGTTTTCCTTATCGAGGAGACGGCATGTTTTGCTGTAGCTGAATTTTGCTGTCTTTTTTTCCCCCAGAATGATCTAGCTTCAAGAGAAGATTTTAGTAGTGCTTCAGAAAAGTTGATTCAGTAGCAATCGAGTAGTGACACACAACACAGTATTTCATACTGGTAAATGGAACTGCAATACAACCTAAGTAGTTGATTTTTAAAGTGTTTGTCTAATTGGATATAATAAAATGTTTAGAGGTGCAGTAGGCATGACTGACTAGCTAATGAAAGCAAAAGCCAAGTGCTCATTGATCCATGATGTGGTTTCATCTTAGCTTGAGCAAACCATGCAGTATTTAATAACTAGTAGCAGAATATTTACTATTGAAGCTTGAAAAGATGTGAGTTCTTTGTGTGCAATCTTTCATTTATGCATGGGAGAGATTTTAGTCTTTTTACATTATAATATTTGTTTTAGCCTGTTGTGGGTGTTTGCTTATTTAATACATTCCGTCAGGGACGTAAATTACATGCTTTTTGCATTATTTCTTTCCTTAGGAAGTATGTCTTTTTTTGGGGTTTTTTTGTTCTGTTTTGTTTCGTTCAAATGAAGTTGCTTTTGCAGCACCAAAGACTTAATCATCCATTTCCTATAAAAGGTAGCTACTTTTTCATAGACCTCAAGTATGCTGTAGTGTAGAGATGGGATTTACGGAAGGTATTAAGCTGAGGCTGTGTTTTAGCTTATGGGCAAGTAATAAATTGTATCATTTATCTTGAATGTATCATAGATAAGCTGCTATATAATGATTGCCACTTCGGATAGCTGTGAAATTAGGTGATTAACTAGTTCTTTATTAGCCTTCTAATTTCTGTACAAGTCTAATTACATGAAATAGAAGCCAGGTTTTGGGTTTGTGGGGTTTTTTGTTGGTTGTTTTTTTTTTTTTTTGGTTTTTTTGTTTGTTTGTTTTTTTGAACTTTGTTTTCATGTTTGAAGTGTCGTAACTACTATACTGTAAATGATGAAAGATAATTGCATATGGGTTTTTTTGGGTGTGTTATTTGCATCAGTATTTTATCTCCATTAACTATGAGCTCATCACGGCATATAAGTGGATGTATTGATGTAACTTAATTTTTTTATGTTTTCATATTGGCATTGTGTAGACACTTAAGAAGCTGCATCTTGCAGGCTTGACTTAACTTTTTTTTAAAACAAAATCTGGAATACAATCCTTGCAACGTTGACTGGAATAGGAGTGCAAAGCATTTGAGTTTAACTCTGTCAATAAGCTAATAACTGGTAATCTTTTTTTCTTTACTCCACTAACACAAGCAGTGTTTTATTTAATGAATGTCTGAATGAAATAAATGTGCCTACATTTGATTTATTTTTTAAGTAATAACTAAAATACAACAGTATTAGATTATTAAAAATAATAAAAATACCAGCAGTACATTTTTAATCACACTGAAAATCAAGAAACCTAACTTTTCCCAAAAGTTTCAGTGTTTTTAGTAATCAACTCTATGCATTTTGTACAAGTGTGTGTATATAAAGTATACATGAGAAACTTTCCTGAGGAATTTGAAATCATATCAACACATATATAAAGCCTAAATATAGGGAGTCAAGAAAATGCTCAAATTGGATAACCACCTTGCCACTTCAAACTTGTGCTATATGGTCCAGCAGATAGTTTTCTGTTCAATCCCTTGTGTTGGGAAAGATGATGTTTTTTTTGGTGCTTACTCCATTGCAGGCAATGGACACACCAAGAATCACCAATGCAAATGGAGTCAATGAATTTTGTATTGTGATAACAAAAAAACCAACCTGCATTTTTTTTTTTTTCCTGGGGCCATGGGGATCTTCATTGGTCTAATATATTTACTGTACTTTCTTTTTACTGTGCTTGAGGTTTTAAACTAACATGCTTGTTGAATTGACACAATTCTGTGTATACCACAAGAGTGTCCTATTGTATGCAAGGAAAAAGTTGCTGTAAATGCGCCCCAAATTAGATCTGCTGCTCTTCCTATGTGCTGTAATTCTAGAAATGTCTGCATTTCATAGAATGAAATATTTGGGATCCTGCCACAGCTGAAATTCAATACACTGAGTGATTTTTTTCCCCCCTATCCTGCAATATGCTCAGAGAGAACGGACTCTTGTCACCACAAGTGTCCGGGGCCCACCTGCAGAAAAAAAAAAGCTTTCAGGGTGAGGACCTTTTCTGTGAAAAAAAGTCATCCCCTGAAAAGCATTTATACACGTAACCATTTTAATGCCTTTTTTAAATAAAACACTGCATGAGTACAGAACTGCATATCTGCGTATTACTCTGATTTGCAAGATTTTATATGGATTTCTTGTGTTCAGTTTTTAACTTTACTTCAGGGTGTTTTATTGGTCAAATATGCTACTGTATTAACTTTTTTTTTGTTTTAATTTTTAAATTTTTAGTTTTTACTGCTAATTAACTTGGTTTGTGTTAAGTAAAAGTTAAATCACACTGCAAGCTGTAGGAAGACTTGTTCTAGAAATACCCAGTGATAGAGACTTGATTAATCAGTTTGAACTGTTACTGTTTAACAATTTGTAGACTTGTGGCTTTTTTTTGCTTTGGATTTCTATGCTACACTAGTTGGCCATGTAGCAATTGCACTGTGCAATATTACAATATGAGGACTGGGAAAATTTTTTATGGATGTAATGTCTCTTACAGTTTGCGATAGTATTTCTTTCTAGTTCTCAGTGATTTAAATGTGACCAAGCCTTCTGTACTTTGTCACAAAAAGCGGGTTTTCCAGGTGACTATTTTGGTGAGTGTCAAAATAAGAATTTATGGTGTATTACTGTCGAGATTCACTTTGAATTAAAATATATATTGCAGCAGATGTCTTCTCGTGGCTTTCATTTTTTTGCTGTGTTACATCAAGGCTGGATTAACGTAAAGGTGATGAAAATTCTTGGGGAGGGCTGTAGAATTCTGATATAATCGCTTGACTAAGCTGCTCTTCTCTCTGAAATTTTAAATTTTAATAACTTTCAAGGTTTGCTTTGAGGAGGATCTTAAGAATCTGCCTTTAGTGTAACCAGACCTTGAAGATTCTTTTTTCTGGTTGTCCCATTTTGACAACCTTAAGAACAGGTTATCTGGCCCAGATACCAGCAGATACATCGCTGTTGCTAAAGTTGGTACCAAGCCTGTGTGGCAACTGCTGCTGGCCAGCAGGAAGGTGCTTCTGCTGCTGCAGATGGCCCCAGGTGGTCCGGGGACTCCAGATGGCCTGCCTGCTACGGACCAGAGATCCATGGAAGGGACATTTGCCAGTGCTGCTGCCAGCCAAATGTGCTTATTCTGTTGTGGGGTTACAGTGCTGATGGAAATCTAGTGCTTTGAAAGCTGTCACAAGACAGGCTGTTGCGTATGGATGGTTATGAAGTAGCATGGTTTCTGTGCTTAACATCGCATCTAAGGTGCTGTCAGAAATGAAATGTAAAAGACTGAAATCTCAATGCAATATATTTTTGATACCAGACTCTTCAGAATTGGCAGAAAATGCTGAATAGGAGGAGCTGCTGTTACTGATCTTTTACAGAGGCTTGATCTTCAATGCAGCTTGGTCATACTGTCTGGAAGGCTTGTCCTGCAGCACTACACCTTAGGCTACCTGAAAATGCATCTCTGTCCAAATTCTACAGGCACTGCTGTCGCGGCTGCTCCCTTTCCATTCTTTACAGTTAAACACACATACTGTTGACTTTTAACTGCACGTCGGTGTTGGTATCTATACCCATAATTTCCCAAAGAAAATTATACACTGTATTTTACACTCTTGATTTTGGAAATGTCTAGCAAACAAGGAAAGGCTGCCTGAGCCTTTCAGAGGGAATACACTGTCTCTGAAATCCTTTCTGTCCTTGTTTTCTATTAGTAATAATGTCCAACTGTCTCCATGCTCTCTCCCATCCTGTGGAAGGGTAGGGCTAGGACAGACAATTACCAGTAAGTACTCTTCCTCTCAGCTGCCTTTAGGGTGTCAATTACTGGTTTAAAAATCAGTATTTTTACTGTCACTAAATGCAAAGGACAAATTTATTCTTCATATGTGATAGCAGATTAATTCAAGGAGAAGTTTTCAGAGTCAATGGAGCTGTCACGTGCTACCGATCTGTAGTGGGACAAGTGGTTTGGGATGATGCTGTGTTTTCTCAGTGAGTTGGCTTAGGCTGTCAGTAGGAGAGGTGATCAGTCTCTAAGAGGCAACAGAGAAGCTACTGTTTGTCACTCACAAAGCAGCACAGTCGTCATGATGATGGTAGGTTCCCACTAATGACTGCAACTTGTGTACTGTGACTTCAGCTTCTATAATGAATGGAGGCAGCGGGAGTCCCAAGGTTTGGAAGGGTTGGGAAATCCTGCTGCTCCCTGCTTGAAGAGCTGTAACTTCCTCACTGGCTTATGGTGCATGTTTTGTGCAGTGCAGAGCTCTGGGGAACACCTGAGAAATGTTAGTTAAATTATTAAATAATGGATAAGGTTTGATGGCGATTGATGTTAATATAATACCTTCCTACCTTTCACCTCTAAGAAGGTGCATCTTCTAAGCAGATTTGGAGAACTCTAGCTGCCCCTGTCTTGGGGAACAGCACTGACTATACTTTAGTAGAACATAAAGCTTCATGCTGAGAGGCTGAAATACACATTTCAGTGGGTTCTTAATTCCTGAAGTAGCAGTTTGGGAGCATCTAAACCCTGTTGGTAGACATGCCTGGAGACTTGAATCCTTTCTGTGGTTGTATCTGTGAACTGAGATGTTAATAAGCTTGACCTTGTTTTTTTGTCAAAATGAAAAATAAAAAATGTTCCGTTGTAAAGAGAGAGACCTGGGCCTGCTACTTGCCTCACAGAGAGGTCACTTCATGGCCACCAGCCTCTTCTCATCTATGGAGGAGATGCTCATCTATGGGTTCCTTCATAAAGACCAGCAAGACTCAAAATGGTTGTGGTGGGTCTACTGCAAGCAAGGCAATTTTGGATCTAGTTTTTATTCATCCTTTCTACCAAGGTCATACAAAGAACCCAAGCAAACATGAATTTTGGTCTCAGTATCTATGGTTTATTGTTATGTAGCCTGGGAGAGCAGTACTCTTTCCCAGTTGGAGGCATACTGGTCCCTAAGGAGAAATACTCAATTAAAAAATTCTCCTTAGCCAATTGGAGTAGATCTTCATTGGCAAGGCATGGCACATCTCGATTCTTTATCCATAATTAGACATTGTTTCCAGAATCTGGACTAGTTTCTAGAGGAAACCAGGTTACAAGCACATATGTACACTCTAACTCCCTGTTCCATGTGTGGAACCATGGAAGGGAATACATGGGCAGAACACGTGTTCAGCTTGCAAAAAAAGTACCTAATACCAAGTACCTGATACTGAATATACAGAGCATGTGCACACTCTAGGAGAACACATATGTAGGAAAGCAGATTTTGACACCGTGTTTGGATGCACAGATACCACCCCACAGATGGAAATTACCTTTCTGGAAAATGAAGTCAAACAGGTTTGAGAAAGTTAAGTTTAGGGAGTAGTTAATTGTAGTTACTTGGTAAATCTTTAATGATTTTTCATTAGCTGTAAGATATCCTATTCAGTCACCATTCTGGAAAATATGTATTTTAATAATCCTTTGAAATAACAGCTAATTCTGCTAGGAAAAAATGTATTTGTGTTATAAACAAAATATGCACACACATATATACTGTATATTGGCAAATAAAGAGATTACTATAATGCTTAAGAGCTGGATCAGCAAAAAGTACAGTCAAAATTAACCTATTGATGGATATTATACAAAGATTGTGTTATGACAAAACCTGAAAAAAAAAAAATAATGAGATGGGTTTTACACAGGATTCCCTAAAGATGGTGAAAGGCACCAGCAGAGGGCCCTGCACTAAATGAGTTGGCCCTAAATGACCGGAGTGATGAGTAAGCTATCCATTTTACTATCATAATCATACAACTGCCATCTTTTCTCTGTGAATAATCATTAGCAGTCATCATGTGAAAGCTAATTTTGCATAGAATGAATTAGTGATTTGAGGAAAAAAGGGAGTAAAACGGCACAAATGGGAGTTATTATTGACTGAGTAATTATATTGGTGACATTCCGAGTGTGCTGAACTAGTCAGATAAATATGTAATTATGGGTGATGAGGACTTTGAGGATGCTGTGAGTAGCTGGATAGTAAAGCTAGGGCTATAGCTTGTGCTGGGGTTTGCTGTAGCTCAACCTTGACTTGAAAGAATTTATTAGAAAGATGAGTTCTTGCTTTCTGCTGGAACTACTGGGAGGCTGGGACAACTGGGACAACTTTCCCACACGTAAGCAACACTGTGCCCTTTCAGCATCAGCTCTTGGGGTCCCGCAGCACGTTCTGTCCTGAGCCCACCTTCGCTTTACTCCTCCCACCATCACCATCTGTTTGCCCACAGACATGATCTGGGAACTAAAAGAACTCAAGGAAGCAGTGCCAGGAAAGAGAATGGCATTAGAATAAAGATTTCAGATCACCTCTGCTGGAAATACTAATTACACTAAATGACTTGCCATGATGTTTGGTCTGGCTGTGACAGGCAGTTTCTGCCGCCTCTTGCTGGGGCTCATCTCCTCTGACATCCACAACACGTTTTATGTGTTCCTTTGTCTCCTGGTGTACCGTGAAGCGTCGCAGAGGTCAGAATCTGTCCTTTGAAGTTCTCCTTTCTCCCTGGAGGTCTGAGTGTGGTCAGGGGCAGGGAGAGGGTGACCCAGGGAGCGAGTGCAGGAGAAGGGTGAAAGGAGAAGACCTTTCCTGTGTTTACACACTGGCTGGCTGACAATGTAGATGCCCGTTTGCTCAGCCCCAGCTCACTCCAGACACTGTTTCTGCACTTGCAGAGATGCTGCCAGTGGTGCTCTGGGCTGTGGCAGAGCTTGGGCTGCTCTCTGGCACCTCAGGTAACGAGGGATATCTTTGGAGATGTCCTGGCCCGGAGACTCACAGATACATCAACGGGGAATAAAGGGCTCCTGAGGTGAGCAGAGAAGGACTTCCAGTCTTACCAGGTCCCAGGATCACTGTGAGGAGGTGCAGCTTCATTTACACCTAAAAGATGGTGGGCACGATTGCTTAAAAAAACTCGGGAAGGGATCGGAGCCGAGAGCTGGCCCGGCACTCAACCTGCCCTGGCAGGTACAGAGCAGGGAGGCTTTTCCCCACCACCTTCTCCGCCCCTGCTTGCGGCAGCCGCTCCGCGGAGCTGCCCGCTCCGCACAGCGCCCGGGGCGGAGCTGGCGGGTGCGGGGGGCCGGGCGCCCCGCGGGGCTGCGGAGGGGGGTCCCCGCGGCCCCGGCAGCGCCGCCTCCGCTCCCCGCCTCCCCGCGCTCGGAGGGCGGGGAGCGGGGCCGGGACTGGCGGCGACGTGAGCGCTTTGTGGATGAAGCTCCCATCCGAGCCGGAGGGGCCGCGACGCCGCTGAGGGCTTAACCGGCTCCGCGCTGCGGGGCCGCGGCGAGCGGCTGGCAGCATGCGGGGCCCCCCGCCTCGCCGCCGCCTCCCCGCACGGCCGCTGCTCTAGGGCCCGGCGGGGCGATGGGCAGCGCTGCCCGCTGAGCCGCCGCGGGGCTGTGCCAGGCGCGGGGATGTGGCGGCGGGCGGCGGGCGGCGGGCGGAGCGGGGCGCGCCCCGCGCTGAGAGCCCCGCCGGCTTGCGGAGCGGGCCTGGCCGGGGCCGTCGCGCTGCTGGGGGTGATCGTCGCTCTCCTGCCGAGCGCCCGCGCCGAGCCGGGTAAGGAGCGCGGAGCGGCCGCGGGGCGCGGGAGGGGGGCGGCCCGGCGGCGGGGAGCAGCGCGGGAGCAGCGCGGAGCAGCGCGGGAGCAGCGCGGTCACGGAGCGCGGCTGTCACCGCCCTGCCCGCGGAGAAAGCGCCGTTCGCGTGGGCAGGGCGGCTCTGCGGGGCCGCTCGGGCTTCCCTGCGGGAAGTTGCCGCCGCCTGCGGAACAGCCTCACCTGCTGCAGTGGCAGGGGGTCTGCTGTGCGTCTGAGCCGGGCTTGCAAAGGCGAGAGGTTGAGAACGTGAAATCGAGCCCGTGCCGTGTCACACTGTCAGTGGGAAATAGCCAGGCTCTTCTTCATTGTCTCCGGCATCCTTTTTTTACCCGCTCTTCGCACACACTCATCTGTGGAAAGGGGATGCTCGGGTTTTCTGCCTTTTCCTGCGGGCAGCCTGCGCTGCAATCAGCTCCTTGGTCTTCCTGGCTAAGGCACGAATACCAGCTTTTCCTATGGGACAGGCTGGTTGGATTAGGTCTTGTTCCTTGCAGGGAAAGAGGGACGGGCAGAGAGGCTTTTGTTAAACCGAAGCATCATTTCTAGGGATTCTGGATGTGTGGCGGGGAGGAGGGGAAGATGAGGAAGGGTTAGGAGAGGGCAAGCTCTGCTGAGAGCTGAGTGCTGCATCTCAGATGCTGAGGGCTCAAAAAATTTCTGGGTTATATTATTCCCGTTTCTCTTGACTTCTGGAGTCAGGCAGCATTCTGCACTCTCTGGACTTAGAGCAGTCGATACTCACTGACCTCAATGCAGAAATTATTACTGTTGCTAGCAGTTATTGTATGTGCCAGGTAGAGATGCCAAATACCATTCCAAGGCTGTGCTAAAGTAATTGAAAGAACCTAACATTGATATATGGCTAGATTAATCCCATGGATATAAGAAACGAGTAGGGACGTGGATCCACATTTTGAAGCTGTTAACAGTGATCATATACAACTGATGTCAGTTTTATAGCCATAATATGGTAAGATTTCTCATTTGCAGGTTGTAGGTTGGTGGAACAGTGCCTCATACTTCATTACTTGTTCTGAACATGTAAATACTGTGGTTTGATTTATTTCTGTAAGATAAATTGACCCATGATCAGAGGATTCTATAAGAGAAATTGACCCATGATCAGAGGAATGGCTGTTTTTTTTACCTGTGCTTGCCAATTCAGTCTGGATTTCACATGAACTCTCGTGCCACATCTAAATGATGAAATGGATCTTTGCTTGGAGGTAGCCAGCCTCTCCGAGCTAAATTTGAAAAGCTGAGGTATTTCTGGCAATGCAACAAGACACCTCTTCACACTCCATCACTAGATTCAAGAGTAGAATGAAAAGAATATTCTGTTTCTGCCATTGTGGTCTGTAATGTCTTTATGACACAGCCATTATTTCACTTTTAAGTGGGGAAATCTAATAAGAGTTAAAAAAGGTATCTGGAGGAATCTCATAGCTTCCAGCTGAAAAAATAATCAGAGAAGCTACAATAGTGCCAAGCCAAAGCACATAATAATAGTATGCACAGCACACACAGTGGAAAATACTGTCACCAGTGGGTGTTGCCTGGGAATTTTAGATGGTCAGGTAGTTATGTTAAGGTAGTTAACGTAATCTGTTGTAATTAATCACTTTGAGCATTACAGCTGAAATGGCAAATAAAACTTTATTAGTCCTATACAGTGTTTATCAGTAGTTATGATAGCTAAGGTGCATAATTCAGATACTGATCAACTTCAAACTGTCTTCCAGTGAGACAGGGCACAGGAGATACTGTGTCCCATTGAAGTCAGGGGCAAAACACATAGTAGAGCCAGATTTTCAATCAAGAGTATTAGTTTTATCTAAGAAAGTTAACTGCAGATGAGGAGAAGGCTGAGGTTCTCAACTACTTTTTTGCCTCAGTCTTCACTGGCAGCCCCTCTCCTCACAACTCTCATGTTGGTGGCCCACAAGATGCAGACCAGAGAGACAAAGTCCTCCTCACTGTAAGTGAAGATAAGGTTCGTGACCATCTGAGGAACCTGAAGATACACAAGTCCATGGGACCTGATGAGATACATCCCAGAGTCCTGAAGGAGTTGGTGGATGTAGCTGCCAAACCACTATCCATGGAATTTGAAAAGTCATGGCAGTCAGGTGAAGTCCCTGGTGACTGGAAGAAAGGACACGTTATGCCCATATTTAAAAAGGGTAGAAAGGAGGACCCTGGGAATTACCGACCTATCAGCCTCACCTCTGAGCCTGGGAAGATCATGGAACAGATCCTCCTACAAGACATGCTAAGGCATGTGGAGAACAAGGAGGTGATCCAGGACAGCCAGCATGGCTTTACCAGGGGCAAATCCTGCCTGGCCAACCCAGTGGCTTTCTACAACGAAGTGACTACATCGGTTGACCAGGGAAAAGCTCTGGATGTCATCTATCTGGACTTCTGCAAGTCCCCCACAACATCCTTCTCACTGAATTGGAGAGATATGGGTTTGATGGGTGGACTGTTCGGTGGATAAGGAACTGGCTGGATGGTCGTGTCCAGAGGGTAGTGGTCAATGGCTCTAAGTCCAGATGGAAAACAGTGACAAGTGGTGTCCCTCAGGGGTCAGTGCTGGGCCCACTGTTGTTTAGTATCTTTATTAACGGTATTGACAGTGGCACTGAGAGCATTCTCAGCAAGTTTGCTGATGACACCAAGCTGGGTGGTACACTAGATATGCCAGAGGGACGGGATGCCATCCAGAGAGACCTGGACAAGCTAGAGAAGTGGGCCCAAGTGAACCCCATGAGGTTCAACAAGGCTAAGTGCAGGGTCCTGCACCTGGGCCCAGGTAACCCAAGATATGAATGCAGGCTGGGGGAGGTCACACTTGAGAGCAGCCCTGTGGAAAAGGACCTGGGGGTACTAGTGGATCAAAAGCTGGACACAAGCCACCAATGTGCAGTTGCAGCCCAGAAGGCCAACTCCATCCTGGGCTGTATCAAAAGAAGCGTGGCCAGCAGATGGAGAGAGGTGATTCTGCCCCTCTACTCTGCCCTGGTGAGACCTCACCTAGAATACTGTGTCCAGCTCTGGTGCCCCCAGCACGAGAAAGAGACATGAACTGTGGATGACCATTGTCCTTGTGGGAAGAAGAGAGAGGCTGTGGATTGTTTCCCACACTTGGAAAGGCAGCTATTGAAAGCAGATCTGATCTTGGTGGACCATCTTTCAGTTGGTAAATACACTTGGGAATATTGTTTGAGGAAAAGGCATGTTGTTCACAGTTGTGTTGCCCATGAGCTTAATCAACTGATCAGAGAGGCTGCCTTGAGGGGCCCTGGGGAAATAAACTTTCAAGAAACAAAGTTTTGCTTGTGTAGCCTGTTTGAATTATAAACTTGTCAGGGAAAGATCCGTTTCTTCCTGCATTTGCTGAACGCTGGCACAGTGAGATCTCACCTTAATTAATAATGATTTCAAAACCAGTAACGAAACCTCCCGCCCTGTGGCTGCTCCTCACAGCTGGAGCTTTGACTGAACAGCTTGGAGAGTGCTCCGTGCCAGCTGCTAAATTGCCAGTCCCACCTCCTACGGACTGTAGCTCTCAATGGATGGCAGCTACCTGAGCACTGGCTCAGCGCCTCTCAGCTCCTGAAACTCTGCAAGAAGCACCAGAATTGGCACATCTGGAAGCCTGTGGGTTGGTGTTCATACTGCCAAAGGAGTTGCTGCAGAGGCGAGGGCTGCAAGTCCTTTCCTGGATCCAGTTCCACGTTGAGGAAATGGGTGAGGACATAGAGATAGGCACTCCAGACCTCCTGTGGCTGTTCTTCAGAATTAGTAATCCAGCATTTTAGCAAATCAGCAACAGGTTGGTCACTTTGCTCTGTTAATGATCTGTCTGATTATCTCAGCAGAACAAGATGCATGCAGATATCTGAGGTATCTGTGAAGAAATAGTGAAAACTTCAAATTCTGACTCATTTTACTCAAAACAAAACAATCTACAGCATGGGCTGAAAGATGAGGCCACGGGGAGCATGCAAAAAGATGCTTCTTTAGGAGGATTTGAGGATTTGATGGGTACACTTGGTATAGATCCCCCAGTCATGACTTACCTTCTGCCACTGCCTTCCTGGATCTGAGTTATTCGCCACGTTAGCTGATAATAAAGAACTAGATACAGGATACTTTAAATTCATATGCACTGAAACAACTCAAATGAAATTGTTCTCTGTAGATAAACAACTGGTATGTCAGATGAGGTTGAAGGGCATCCTTATGTTTTGCCTGTAAGGAATGCTGACTGCTGTTTGAGACCTGTGGTTAGAGAAGAACTTTTAAATCTTATTTTCAGTTGTGTTCAGTCATCCAGTAGTGTATTGGGTATGTTGCATCCTCCTCATCTTCAGCTGCACTATTTTCTGGAACCTTTTACACTTGCTTGAGGTCAGGCTGACGAACAAGAGGAGGGGTACTGTGAGTAATTTTCTGTTTATGGCATTTTCTTATTCATATGGGAATGGTTGTTTCTGCTGCAGTAAATACTGATTATATTTGCATATGAATTTAGGCTTTGATGTCCAAACATGTCAACATTTCATTTTAAAAAAAGAGCATTTCAGTGGTTTTCTACTGTTTTAACTCCCTTGTGCTGAGTTCAAAAAGGAACTACAGTACTTAACTGAACTAATCTGCATTTTACTGCTAATCCTGAGGGCCACGGGCAAGTCACTGCCTTCCTACTAGCAAGGTGGGGTAACACACACGGGCTTTGGACATTTCTCAGCTAAAACACCCCACAGAAAACCATTCCCAATGAAGGTGTTTAGCTAGAGGAAGTACGGGATGCAGGAAAAACAATTTCTGTACATCTCACACAGAGCAGTTTGCTGCTGATGTAGCTGTAATATTCTTGGCACAGTTGGTCTTTGTGCCTGCGATTGCCTCTTGAGTATTAAGGGTCAGAATCTTGAAGAAAGGGCAACCATGTCTCCTGGAAATTAGTTTAAAAAAATCAATACTGTATACAAGTCTTGATTGTATACAACAAGTATACAACACTTGTGTGCTTGAGTTGACGGTGTATTGGAGTTTTCCTACCAAAAGAAGAAGAAGAAGAAAGAAATACAGGTAAAATAGGTTGGGACAGAGCACAGCAGACAGCTCTATACCTGCCTGGGTGAGAGAGGTGCTTGTTCAGAGACTGCCTTTGGGAAGGGGAGAGCACAGCTCTATGAAGGACCAGAGATGAGGAACTTCCAGCACTGTAGCCTGGGTGATACACCTCTGTTCTCTTCAGCCTCCTCTGAGACAGTGAGGTCCTACTGCCTCTGGGCTCACGCTGGGCTAAATCGTCTTTTACCCACTGTTCAGACAAACAGCTTCACTTTGTGGCCCTTGTCACCAGGGGGTTTGAGACTTCTGTAGTCATTGCTGAATCACAGCCCTATTGGATAGGAAAGGCTTATTTTTGTTTTTACAGTTAATGGTCTCATCTGTGATCCCTCTGTCTTCTTCATTCACAGTTTGAGGTTAGGTTGGCAGCTCCAGGAGGAGTTGAGCAGAAGGGCAACTGCTGTGATCTTTCTCTCTTTCAAATGTTAGTGAAGCCTGAACCCTCACACCCATAAACTGCCTAGTTATACCTCGCTTTTTCTCTTCATACCCTGCCTAAAACTCAAATACATGAAAAACAAGGATCCACAGCAAAGATTTTTAGATCAAAAAAATTAATCTTCAGAGTTTATCAAGAGAGTTCTGAAAAAAACACCAAGGTCTTCCCTTCTCCCTCCTTAAAGATAACTTTCAATAGTTTTAGATTTGAAAAGGTCTGTGTCAAAAGAACCTGAATTGAAAAAGAAGCAAATAAGAGCAAAGTCCAGGCTTTGAACTGAGGTTTTGCTGGCAATCCTACATACACACAGAAGGATATAAAGGGAACATCTCCATCTTGTAGCTGTTGTCAGAAGAAGAAAAGCCAGTAATGTTCTTAAAGTCTGGAATGGAGATAGGATGCCAATAGGTGGCTGAAGTGCATCTTTGAACACAGATCGTGCAGCAATGTGCCCTTGTGGCCAAGAGAGCCAATAGTATCTTGGGATGTATTAAGAACAGTGTGACCAGCAGGTCAAGGGAGGTTCTTCTCCCCATCTGCTCTGCCCAAGTAAGACCACATCTGGAGTATTGTGTCCAGTTCTGGGCTCCCCAGTTCAAGAGGAACAGGGATATGCTGGAAGGAGTCCAAGGGAGGGCTACAAGGATGATTAAAGGGGTGGAACATCTGTCATATGAGGAAAAGCTGAGAGATATGGGGCTGTTTAGTCTTGAGAAGAGAAGACTGAGAGGGGACCTTATTAATATCTATAAATATCTGAAGGGTGAATGTTAAGAATGGGCCAGTCTGCACATTGCTGTAGATCTGAAATTATCTGCAATACGTTGTCTATAGTTTTATCACCTGTTAGCAATATACCAGTGTGGGTCTTTTAAGGGGAGTACCCCAGTTGAATCCTACTGATTTTGAAGAAGAAGAATACATCACAGAAATCAGAGGAAAAGCTGTGCAAGACCATAAACACAGAACATGAGTGTTCTGGGCATATTCTCCGATTTTCAAGTATTATCATCAGGTTTGATGCCTCAGCTGGGGAAGCAGCAGCAGGTTTTCTTTTGAATTTTCTCCTGAATTACCTTTGTGTGTGTTTTTCTTATTATGACTAAAAATTGATTTTGATTGCCCTCTTGGAAAGTCTTTGTACACAATATACATGCTGATCATGTGTTTTCCTAAGTACTCATGCAGATGGGTGCTGATAAGAATTCCTGAAGGAAGCTGATATAAATTAAAATCCATCTGTATACCAGGTAATAAAAAAGCAACAGACCTCTCCTGTATTGCTTTACTGTTTAGTGGTATGATCTCACTGCAGTGTCTTTTGCTGAAAAGTAAGTATAAAGTCTTTAAATTAATAATTGTCCTTTGTTTGAGAGGTATGGATTTTGTAAATTGGACCTGATATAGCTACTAGCTAGGATAACACAAGAAGGTTCTTACATAATTGTGTGTAACTCACAATGATAGGAGACAGGATTTTTTAAGTGTTAACAAGTCAAAATAAAGACTAAACATTTAAATGCATGGAAATTAAAATGTCAAAAAAATAATTCCAAAGGAATGGGAAACAAAGTTGTATTAGTTCTCCATGGTAAATCTGAAATGAAATAACAAGAGGCCAGCAAAATGCATTGGCAACCAATGTAAAAATGGTAAGAGTTGAAAAAATGAAGTTTGTCCTTGGGAACAGTATGTTACCAAATAATTGTTCTTTGTTTTGAAAATAATAAAAATTACTTAGATTGTGAATGATATTTTTCATTACTGAAGTTCTGAAAAACTGTTTTAAAAGAAACTATTACAGACTTGCCCAGTTCTTTCTCTGTGTACTTTTCTTTGATGAGTAGCTTTGGCAGATGGATGTACCAGTGATTAAAAAAATTGGATTTTTATAGGGGTCATGGCTAGTTAAGAAAGGGAATGCATATTTACAGTTTTCAATCATTGCAGTATGTCTTCAATGTAAGGTCTTTAAGATGAAATTTTTAGGGGTAGTTTTAAGAATTCCTTAAAACTGATGTTGTTGGTTTTATGTAGGATATTCTTCCATGATATAGTAATTTAAAAAATGCTTAAAAATTTTAAAAAAAAACATCTTTGATGACTGATTCTAAGACCAATGTGGGCTTGATTGTTGTAGCAGTCCAGTATTCTCAGCTGGGTTTGTCTGAATTTCTTGATACTCATCGACTCTGAAAGTCTCAAACTATTTATTTATTTATTTATTTGTACTGGGTGTAGCTGCTGATTAGATATTCACATAAAATAGTTTTGGAAAAGCTGTCCATTGTTGACTGACAGTCCATAGATATACTTGAAATTGCCTAGCTTTTGCTTGGAGTGATTAGTAGCAGAGATGTTTTCAAAGCTGCGACCTGCTGAATTTATCAAGATATTTCCCCATGCAAGGTTTGGTATCCAAAATTAATTGGTATTTAAAACCAAAAGTTTGACTTACTGGAGAATTAGAACTTGGGCTCTAAATTGGTTACAGGCAGTCGCCTTTCGCTAGACAATTGGGAACATTGTTAGACATTTTATGGGGTACTTTGTGGCTCTTCTGCTATTGAAAAACTGCTTCTTTTCTACACCTCACGTTTTTTTATTTTCTTTGGCTAATGCAACACCTGTAAAAAGCCTATGGAGTCCTGTCACATGATTGATATGAAATTATTGAGTTATTTTCAAAAGGTATTTTACCAGATTGCCATCTGCCAAGAGCTCTGAGACACCTTTATGTTTTACTGAGAAACCATATCCAAAAAACTTGTTGACCAGCTGCTGTTCCAACCATCCAGCTGTTCCTGAGCACATGCAGCACATCCCCTAGTCTCACATCCACAGAACAGTGCACGTTGGAGAAGGGTAGTGATCAGCCATAAGGAGGAGTACCAAACATGGAGAAAACTGTATTGGTAAAAGATTTCTAGGTGTTTAGGTCACGAAAGATTAACTAATGATAATTTCGTCTTCTGCATAAAATGTCCCACAGAATTTCTCTTTGCTTTAGTGACTGATGCAGATGTGGCAGCTCTGGGTACCCTTTGAAAGACCATGTGATCCTAATGAAAATTTTTCAGGGGCTGGACAGTTCATCACAATTAGTAGTGAAGGGCATTTATGTAAGTTTTGGAAATGTATATAGTTTCAAAACTGAATCTGTCCCACTATGTTTTCTAGCCACCCTACTTACCAGACTGAAGAGCTCTGAAGTCTCTTTTCCATGCATGTCTACTCAAACTCTGTGATTGAATCATGCCTTTTGCTTTGAGTTCTCAGATAGCTCAATTGAAGGCATATTTTCCACATCTTTCATCATTCTTGTGAGTCCTCTTTGAAGTCTTTCCAGTCTGATGTCCCTCTGGAACTTCAGCCTCCAGAGCTGCTCTGGTATTCCTGGTTCATCAGAAACAGGCATCAGCATCAGTGTCAGATGTAATGTAATTTTGTTTGTTTGTTTGTTTTAGTGCTGATCTCACCACATGTAAGATTTGAATTCAATGTTACTCCTGTAGGAGTTCCCATTGATCTGATTCCACCTCTGCCTCCAAGATTTATTTATTTTTTTTTAGGATAAATCTACTCTGTAGACTTTGGTATAATTGAAAGAAGCAGGATTAATTACCCCTGAAGCTACAATGCTTCTCCTACTTGTGGAAGCTGCAATCTGCTCAGTAGAAATAATCCTTCATCATTGTTCTCCTCTGTAGACACTGTTATCTTGTGAAATTTGTCTGTAGTCTTTATTTCCAGATGTGTGATCGGATACTTGACTTCAACGGCCTGCCTGCTTCATTGTGCATCACCTTCCCAGTCCTCATCTGAGAACTTTTATCAGAGATAGTTTTGACTTTCTCCAGTTTACTGATAAAAATGCTGAGTGCAAGGCTGAGATTCAGTCCCCCTGGGAGTCTATTAGAAGCATTGCTGCTCAATTTAATAATTTTAAATCCCTTGCATATGCACCATATTCATTTTATATTTTATTAATCAAAATGTGAGATATAAAGTCAAATGTCTCATTGAAATCTAAGAATATTAGATGAGATTTGTAGTCTGATAGAAATATGAGAGTAATCTAAAGTGATTCATTGTCTGTAAAAATTAATTCCCGGGCATTAATTATTCCGTCCTCTTTTTGTTCATCATTAATCAATTCTTTCTCTGCTAATCCAGTCGATCATCACTAGCAATATCAAAATCTCTATTCGACAGTTCCCATTTATCCTGTTGAAATGTCACAATATTGTAGAACAAAGAGAAATAGTGTTCTTTGTTTGCTTTGTCTCCTAGTGCTAAGAATAAGGGGACAATCGGCAATTGAGGAAGAAAAAAAAAGTGTAATTCGAAACCAGTCAATGGTGCTTGACACTTCCTCTAGCTGTAGGATTTGCTGCCACAAAGGCAGCACTTCAAGAAACCCCAAAATGTAGGTCTGGGACACTCTTTGGTAGTTTCTGGCTGCACTGACTGACGGAGACCAGACAAATCCTGTTGGGTTCTGGATGGCCTTTCCTGTGTGCCTGTGTAGACAAATAGAATGGCCAAAATTTGAATTACTAGCACTAAAAGAATATAAACTAGATGTATGGAAAAGAAGCTCCTGGAAAATTACACAGTACTTGGGTGTAGGGGCCACTTCTGAGGGCTTCGTGCCTTCTGCTTCATGAACAA
Organism: Apus apus; assembly: GCF_020740795.1. NCBI lineage: Eukaryota > Metazoa > Chordata > Aves > Apodiformes > Apodidae > Apus > Apus apus. The sequence goes on from NC_067286.1 coordinate 8,244,196, forward strand.
CCATGAAGAGACCTGGACGTCACCGTGTGTCTGTGTGTCCCTGGTGGCTCTGAACACAACCAGGGCTCAGGCTGCTGCTGAAACCTGAGATCAATTTATCAAGCCAAGTGCTGGAAGCTGTGCAAAGGAATGAGTTTAAGAGAGGAGAGGATTAGGGACTAGGTAAAGAGGACAAGCATCATCTTTCCTGTTGCAAACTTTGATACTCTTTCTTGGTAGGTATTTCAGGCAGAGGTAATGGGACACTGGGTGAACACTGCTAAGACTTTATTCCTCAAATGCACCTGAAGAGTTGGGGCATTAGGGTTGTTTTAGGTAGAGTCTGACCTGTGTTTCTTGCTATCGTTTGTTTGGGAGCTGGAAATACACTGGTGAAGATCCTGGCCCAGGTGGAGCCCGTGGAAACTCTACCACTGGTTTTCACATGGGTGAGATTTCTGCTGGTTTGCTTTCCTTTCATGGGGAGGTTGGCTTCTTTCTTCTTGCAGCATGGGTCTGGGTGTCCTAGGTAAGAGGCTGAAATGACATTTTAATATTGATCTCCTTTTTGTCCTCTAAAAGGCCCCAAGCCAGCCACTGCAATTAATGAAACTATTTGAATGCTCAAAGGCAAGCATGTATAATGTTTAGCTGAAATTAGACTACAGTCCTTCAGCATGCTGCAGAATGCTGATCCCTGTTAGATCAGCTAGCTGGGCAGTGTGCATTTTGTTGAAAAGTCAACAGCTCATTTCAAAAACCTGTGAAGAATAAAAGTAGCAGATAACGAGAACAGGACTGAGATAATAAAGTATGGAATATTCAAAGTTTATCAGCTATTTTAATATGTCCAGTATTTTCAGTGTAATGCAGATAATTAAAATCACCCCAAAGAAATAACCTTACAGGAACATATTCTTGGAACCTGATTTGTTTTCAGCAATGTTAACTGTAGGCTAAAATAATGTAGCATATTATGCAGCATATATGCAGGATAATTTTCTGTAGCTACTATTACAACTGTCCAATCAAAGAAATCTCTCTAGATAATTTCTACAGTTATTTAGCTGCTAATTTGATTCTAAGTTTTTCTTTCTAGGCAATTATTGCTGACATTAGTGCTGTCCACTTGTGAACACACAGAAAAATTCTTAACATCATTGTAGCCAGCCTAAATTCACTGTATTGATGTTGATTAAATTATTGATTGTTGTTTAAACTATTTGGGTATTTCCATGACTACTTAGGTCTAGCCATGGGAATCCCAGCTTTCAGATCTGGCCTGGTCATGCTCACCTAGGGAAGCAATAGGAGGAATCCCAGGGATCTCAGGGGCTGTGGACTGTGTCTCTGATCTGTGAGTTGGGACTGAGGTTATGGGCTGTTTCTCTTGTGAAATTTATAGAGTTTATAGAGATATATGTCTCTATAGTTTATAGAGATACATCTGTGAGAGGTGTTTTCAGAAGGGGGGGGGTTGTGCCTGTTCATAGTACAGTAATGACCAAGGAAAAAGGCAAAACTGTTACGGAGGGCATTAAATATATAGGATGACACTGATGCTCTCCTGAAGCTCATGCTTAAACAAATTGAGGTTGCAATTTTAAGTTGACCAAACAAGTTGAACTGCTAATCTGTTGAGCCCTTCAGTGACCAGGACAATGAAAATAAAACACCGTAAGCAATAATCTGGAAGCTAAATAACTGTAGCGTGATGTTTGAGTTAACTATTTCTGAAAATTGGTTTTCCCCCTTAAATAAGTGGTAGGTTGTTTCCATAGATATAATTGCTAGCCAGAGTACAAAGTTACCTGCATTAGTTAAACTGATGTACTGAGACATCTGTACCTCTGCTGTACGTGGATATGACATTTTCAGGAATACTGTGAACTTTATTTCAGTTTGGAGTGGCATGCAATTGTTGTGTTGGTATTGTTGACTCCACTTTCTAGAAGGAAGAGAAAAATACAGTGATGTGCATTTTGAGTTTTCTCACTCATGCTTTTTTTGTTTGTTTTGTTTTTAAATCCAAATACACTTTGAGAGTGAAGACAATCAAGTATATTGATTCATGCAGTTTCTCTTTTTATAAAAGGTTTGGTCTGTCTGTGGTCTCTCTTGGTTCCTTTGCTTTCCTAGAAAAATAGTTTGGGAGCAATTAACTTCAAAAATGCATACTTCTTCCCTTCCATCATCCACTACCAGGCTCTTAAAACAGTAAGTCAATTTGTGTGTGTGAAAGCTGCCACAAGCAGCAAGTTCCTCCTTTTCAGTATCTATGCATATATCTGGGTGTTCCAGCATTCCTTGGTAGAAATAACATGGTTTTGCCCATTAAGCACTGAATGTGTACTTCTGCAAACAAATATTTATCAATTACAGAGCACCTTCTTCTTTTACAGGCTTTTTAATAGCAGAAGAATGTCATTCTTTCTCTTCAGTACTATTTAAGCATATATAAAGTTAAAAAACCCATGATAGCTATTATATAATGAAAAATAATGGTCTTTTTTTTCTCTATTCCCGTATGAAGTAAGTTATTCCCACTAGAGGAACACTTACAACACTTTTGTTAGATCAGTACTCTCAATGATAATATTGGCATTTATTCTTGTAAACAACTGAAGGATTGCCATTTTAGCTGATGCCAGTCTCCTTAGGGAACCTATTTTTTAATGATTATTACCACTGCACCTTTGATAATTTCCATGTTTTAAAGGGAAACATAATCTCACTTTGGAGCAAAGAATGTGATTTATTTACTTTCTACTTAATGCAAATGGTTTCTTATAACTAAGGAGGCAATATGATCTGGAAGATGTAGGTTAAATGGAGTTTTAATTTTTGTTCTTAAAATATAAACTGACAGTGCTGACAGAGTGGCATTTAGATGAGTTTTCTGCTGTATGTTTTTGTCAACAGGGTATAATAGGGATTACTTTGTGTTCTTGCCAATGGGTAAGTATCCCATTGTGTGGTAAAACTTGTTCTTAGGACTATTTTTAGGCTCACTGGTTAAGCTGTCGTTGCTAGAGAAAACAGTCACATTCAAGAAAAGAGATAATGAGGTAACTTAAATAAGCATCTGCTGTGGCTGCGCCAGCACTTGTAACGGGTTCGTATTCTCCCAGCTGGGAAACCAGGGGGGATTTTCGGCTTCTTGAAGAAGTAGCAGATATTCTTCCAATATTTTGGAATGACAGAGATTAGCATAAGCAGAATTTGCAGAGTAGCATCTCTCTGTTTTTTTGGTTTTGTTTTGTTTTTTACTGGACCTCACATTTAAACCTGCGGCTCTCACTTCCCTCCTCTGACTGGCTTTGTGTGGTGCTAACATGTGGTGTGAGTGACCCTTCCTGCTGCCCAAGCAAACCTCAGGCAGGGGCTGAGGCTAACCATGGAGTCCCAGCTAAAGCACCAGCAAGTCCCAGGTGAAGCTCCAGCAGATGCAGACACTGTCTGTGGGAGGCTGACCTCCTCCAGCCTGTGCTGAGTGTGTCCCTGCCTCCTGGGCTCCTCACCCAGGTGCCAGTGGCCAGAGCCAGTCTGCAGCCCAGAAGCAGGCTGTGCCTGTGGCTTGGTGGTACATTGATTACTCTGGAGATTTCAGCTCTTCTGTGGTGTTTCCATGTTGGAAATTGTGCCACACATGTTACACATTCAGTTTTGTGGGGCTTCTGTATTGTGAGTAGTTTCTGTATTGGCTGCCTACTTGCTGTTCCTTAAGTCGAGTGCACTGGCATGTTTCAAATATTGTATGGTCTTTACTGGGGTGTGCAAGTGTCTGTAAGGCATTAGTTACACTGCTTCTGGTGTCTGCTTGGGCTTTGTTGCACAGCCCCTGATTACAGAGACTCTAAGAGATAAAATGATGTACACTTACTCATGTCATCAGCCTTAAAGAATTAATTTACTTTAACTAGCGTCAGTGTTGGTTGCACTGACAGCACTATTTAGGTTAAGTGAACTCAGGCTTTTAAAATCCATGTTATTGCACATTTTGCTTCCAAAATTTCATGAACTGGAGAAGCATCACCAATGCTGAGCTAGCAATACATTAATAGATCTTGCTATATTGAAAACCAATTTTTAATATATTTACTGTGAAACAGTTATAATGGGATAATTCTCTCACTGTAAATCCAGAGGGGAGAGAAGGCACCTGTCCATTTTACTGTGACTTACTTATCTACCCATGGTTGCTTTTGCCGAGTTAATCTCTGTAAACCATCAATTTTTCATCTCCACTTTAGGTTAATTTTGGTCAACTCAGTTTAGACAAAAGGTGTGTTCTCAGTGCTATATCCCCTCTACAAGTTTAGAGCGTTAGCCATCTTGTAATAGCAGATGTTTAGCAGGAAAGAGGCAATATAGGGCTGAACATATTTCCCCTCAGTGCCATCTACAAGCAGGGATGCACTCTGAAGGCAGTGGGCCATGAAGACCTGGTCACCAGCACAGTAATATCAAACACTTCTGTAAGACCCAGAGAGGCTGCTCCTTTCTTGGCATCACGAGTCTCCATTTCAGCTTTGTAAATTCACTCAGGCAGAAACATTTTTACCTGTTTCTAAATTGACTTATTTACCTACTTGTTTTTAATAGTTGTTTTTTTCAGGCCAGCTGATCGGTACACCTTCCTGAGCATTTAATTTGATTTCTACATTAATTCTGTATCAAGAAATAATTAGAATAGACAAAGAAAGAGTAAGTAGGACTTAAGTTATGAAACAAAACTGCCATGTGTATTTATTGCCTGTGGTTCTTCAGGACCCAGTCATCTGCTACAACTTCTTTTAATAGCTCCTTCTGACTTTAATGTGATCAAAACAAATGTAGCATTTTGTTCTTGAGTTATGTTTGGATTCTGCTTTTTAGTTGTTGGCACAAAACCCTTTGAAAAGGGGTGGGAGTGCTGACCCTGAAGCCTGGTATATCCAAACCACCAGGGATGTACTGCAGAGCCTGCCTCAAGCCCTCTGGTGCATGGTTATCTTCCACGAAGTGGTGGCACTGGCAGAAATCTGTAACAAAAATGTTATTGACTCCTATGGGATTTTTGTAAATGCATCCATTTGCAATTCAATTTGAAAAGTAGTGTGCAAGAAACACTAGCTAACATTTTGTAATATTCTGCTTGCTTTCCTAGGGAAACAAACTAAAACAATAGAGATTTTACCTTTTTTTTTTTTTTTTTCTCAGTCCATTTGAAAGACTGACAAATGTACAACCCTCCTCAGTAATTTAATTTCTTAATCCTTTGGCCAGTTTCCATGAGGTTTGTCAGAGACAGAGATGTCTGCTGTCTCGGGGTCTTCCTGCTTTCACAGAAATCTCTGGATGGAAGGGAGCTGGTGACAGATGCTCTGCTGTTGCTGGCTGTCGCCCAGTGCTGCCAGCCAGCCGAGGTGGGTGCTGGAGCCAGCTGTCCTGGGGAACTGCTGTCCCGACATGGAGGGAGGGTTGGTGTTTCCAGGGTACATTCTGGGGCTGTGGGGCTTGGGGTGTGAGCAGGGGGAGCTGTTGGCACAGGAGAGCAGGATGAGAAGAAGGGATGGGGCTTCTGAGGGGCAAGGTGGAGCTGGGATTACTACGCTAGGAGGATGCCTTCCCCAGCAATTCCTGGTTTATGGAGGCAGGAGGGTCCTGGCCCTGGCAGGCAAACTGGAGTTTTGCTGTGGTGCTGGGCAGGGAGCCATGAGCTGCTTCTGGGCTTAGGGACAGAAAATGCTGACAGACATCTGCCACCGCTTCCATGAAACCAACTGCTAGAGGTGCAATTGGAAAGACATTATAAACACAGTTGTTGATTCATTCAGCCAACAGAAGGTACCAAGATATACAAATTACCTCTTAAAAGGTTCGACCTATTTCTCCAGGCTTTTCTTTGAAATAAAAATCCTGTCAGCACAGTCTTGTTTACACCAATGCATCTACACATGCAACAGTTCTCTTTTATTCCATGTGCATTATCCTGCTGAGTATTCACTTGCAGCTGTAGCTCCTGTGTTTATCACTGTGGCCGTAATTGAAACTTTTCAGCAGGTTTTTTTTTTCCCACAGTGCTATTGACAAAAGCCCCACAAAAGCCCTTCAGCGCACATTTTTAGAGAACATAAATTTATGTTCTGTCTTCCAAGATATCTTGCGTTCAAGATATGAAGTGTTAAACACTCAACATTTTTCTGAAAGTAAGTTTGTTTGTTTTTTTTTTTTCTTTGAGGAGGTATTCAGAAATTGCTAACTAGTTTCACATTTATGGGTTAATCCATAAAAAGGTGATGGAGGTCACTGGTGGTCAGCCTTTTCTTTGGAGGGAGAAAAAAAGAGGGCGCATTCTGATGTGTGGTTTTCAGATCAGTGATTTACATTACAAAAAAGTGTGATTTAAGATTTTGTGGTAAAACAAGATGAAATTTACATAAACTTTGCTGTAAAAATAGCAATATGTTCCAGTTGGAGCTTGCAGAAAATGCTTACAATTAAATAGCAGGTAAAGGCTCTTGGAAGCTTCTCTCCCATGCTCATCCCAGGTGCTGCCTCCTGGAACGAAGCTATGACCTGTTTATCACTGCGTGGTGGCTGGGTCACAGCTTGTAAAAGTGCTGCCATGGCTAGGAGGGAGTAAAGGGAGGATGCCAGTAAGAAATAATTCCTTTTTTGAATTTGCTGAAATGTCGGTGTAATTCTCTTGACATGACAAACTGATGTGGTGACCTGTGGTGTTACTCCCTGTGTCCTGGTATTAGGTGTTTTAGATCTTGGATTGTATCGCAACCAAGATTTACAACAAGGCTTTCATGGGCCATAAGCTGAGGTTTTACAACATCCCGTTTCTTCTCACATTTGTCCTTTTTTGGCCTTTTGCCAAAGGAAAAAAAAATAAAAATACTCAAAATACCTCAGGATCTCCTATGGCTCAGGTTTAAAGGTACTAAAGAGAGCAGTGCTCAGTAATTTTCAATGAGACAGTAGGTACAAGGGCACTGACTGTTGAGGGTTACAATGGTGTTTAGGTGCCTACAGTTGTAGATGGGAGCCTGGAAGATCACTGGAGTGATTTAAACACAGAAATGACACTGCTTTTCAAGGGGCTGGTGGCTTCTCAGGTGAGGAGATGTTGGGCAGCTCTCATAGCTGGCAGCTTCTGCAAGACTTAGGAGGCACTTACATGCATCATTTGTGAATCTGCTCCTGAGGCACTTGTGATGAATTGTTCCAAGGACTGTATTACTTTTGTGTTTGTTTTGTCATCCATGCAGGCACTGGCTTCCTGATCTTGTTTGCAAGGTTATGTACGGCAGGTTATCCTTTTAGTAGCTTTTGTTCTGCTCAGAGTATCTATATCTACCTTTAGTGTTAAATACGAAAGAACCAGCCATTCATGTTGCCAATACCAAAGGACTAGAAACAGTTGGTATAAAACAATTTTGCACTAGTTAAGCGGAGTTGATAGAATATGCTTGGGTTATTCAGTACTGCCAGTGAAAAAAGCTTGCTGCTTACTTCTCTGTCTCTGACATATGGCTCTCGTGATGATGCACAAATGCCCTTTTATAGGTGAGAAGAATCTTTGCTCCATGTGTCTGCCCCTATGTATTTCTTGCTCTTTCATATGGCAATGAATGTTTTGGTAGCTATGACAGACTTGCATATTAAGCACATGCATATATTTGTTTGTATGTAAATGTATTGCTTGTATGCAAATTTATGTATTTCTCTATGTCCCTCCTTTTTTTTGCCCCTGTGTTTCTGTAAGGCCAGCATCTGTTTATCCGAAGGTCTTATCTTTAAAATTGTTTCTGTGAATATTTGATCTTATATAAGGTGCTCAGCTCCGTGGCTTATATTTTAAGAGATTAACAATCACTGCGATTTCAGAATATATGAAATAAATGGAAACTACTTCTTTCCCTGTCTTTATTTCCTTGAATTTATGTTCACATTCATGATTTGCGTTTCTCTTCCGAGCCCCCCGGGCTGCCCCGCACAGGTTGGTTGTTCAGGGTCACAGTACTCAGAGCTCCGAGCAGGGTCTCCTCCTCGCGCCTTGGGTGGGGATGCACCTTGGCCCTTCACCCTGCAGTGAGAAGCAAAGCTGTTCTCCCAGGTTTGTCAGTGGATTCCAAAAGGGTTACACCTCTGCGAGACACCAATTTGGGATATTAAATTGAGCTGTCTGTGGGATTTCTTCATGTTACCGGGATATTTTACCTCATAATGATCCTTTAGTTTTCCAGACTTCCTCTTCCTTCCAAACTACCCTTTATTTCCTCCATGCACAACTGCATTAGGCATCTGCCCAGTGAGAACTGGGCAGAATACCTGGAAATAATAATAACAATGCTAGTTTGCCCTTTCACAACATTGTTTCGTACAACTCGAAGGAATGGAGGGAGGCCTCCAGCGCCACGGGCTGCGGGCCAGCGGCAGCCGGTGAGGCCGGCGCCCACACGCGCAGCTGGGGAACGGGGTGACCCTGCTAGAGGAATCTGCAGCTGTGTCCTGCAGGTGCTGCAGCATTTCATGCCACAAGTGTCAAGCACGCTTTGCATGTGTGCTTTCACCTGTGTGTTTACATGGAATCATAGAATCGTTTGGGTAGAAAAAGACCTTTAAGATCCTCAAGTCCAACGGTTATCCTAGCACTGCCAAGTTTACCGCTAAACCATGTCCCTGAGCACCACTTCTACATGTCTTTTAAATATCTGTAGGGGTGATGACTCTGCCACTTCTTTGGGCAGCCTGGTGCAGTGCCTGACAAGCCTTCTGAAGGAGTGTGTACCCAGTTGTTCCCTGTGCCTCCTAGTACCTCTTTCCTTGGTGCTCAGTAATGGAATTAATGTGATACAAACATGTGAACAGTGACATGTTTCTTGGAGGAGGTAGATGAACATGTCTGTTTATCCTGTCTGCCCTACTCTCTCTATGTCTCTATCACCATCATCATCCTTGGGTGATGGCCTTTTCTTCACGAGGAAAAAACGTATTAAAACTCTTCACCCTCAGAAAAGGTCAGTGAAGGGAGATTTTTGAAATAATGACTTATCGAAGCAATCATGGTAGTGAATAGACAATAATTATTGACTATATTAATGAATTTGTATTTATTTATTATATATCTTTCTAAAGCTGGGCTTCTTACCACTAAGTGCTGGACAAATACCAGACTAAGGGGTCATCCTTCCCGAACAGCTTCTCTGTCCTATTCAGTCTACTGCGGATGGTGCAAAGCTTTCACCACTCTAAATTTAATCTGGAGTAGTCTTTCTCTTCCATTCTGCTCAAGTTCCCAAATGACTCTATGGGTATTTTGTGCCATCCAGCTAACATATTTCCTAAATTGGGTGTTGAGGAATAAAATGTGAACATCTTACTTCTGGCACCACAAAACTGATTTTTGCTCCCTTTCTCCAGTGATGCTTTTTCTCTGGTGATGACAGCATTTGCAAGTGAGAAAATGTGTCTTCCACTTTTCCTAGCTGAAAGTACAGCAAATTTCTTTTACAGAACTGCATGGGGCATTTTAAAATTAATATCTGTTCCATAAATGTTAGAATTTCATTACATGATTGAGATAATGGGCACTAAACTCAGTGGTTTTGGGTTGTTTTCCAATTATCATTGTATAAACATAAAGGAGAGATAGTTCAGGAAGGGTCTCTGAAAATGCCTTCTGTGTTCTTCCAAGCTAATATTTTTTAATGCAACCTCTTCCAGTTTATTCTGTGAACTCTTTTTTCTTTTTTTCCTTTTTTTTTTTTTTTTTTCCCTGGGCATTCCTAATTTTTGGAAGACTTTGAATTCTGAATAGATATGGTAAAACATGACATGAAGGTAGGCTGCTGTTTATCCTCAGGAAACACATTCAATTTGCCTGGATTAGGGCTTTAAGAGCTTTTGTAATGTATGAGCGTAGTTTAAATCTTCATAGTGAGCAAGATACATGGAGCAGTGTCTGTCAGTCAGCAAGGAAATGGAGTCAGCAATTTAGTAGTTACAGCACTGAAAGTCTTAATGAAATGAACAGAAAAAAGCAATTATATCAAATGGCTATGGTTGATATTTGGACTATAAGCACAGTCTAATACACTCATATTCATATAAAAATAGAAAATTCATCTGCAGTGTAGCACTATTTTTTTTTTTTTATCTTTAATGAGTTCCTTTCTAAATACAGATATGAAATCTCTGATTAATTTCATTGGTGTTGATTTTTCTCACCTTCAGTGTCATTTATGATATGAGTAGTTTACACTAATGCCTCAAGGTGTACATTGATAGTGCTGCTATTTGTAATGGTATATCGAATTAGGCAATCTGAACTTGATACACAGCTGTTAATTTTTCCTCTTAACATCTGATGCCTGTTTTTGCTCTGGCTTCTTTGAACCTCTCAGGCACGAGGGCATAATTTCTCATGGCATCATGTGGGTGGGGTGAGTAGGTGGGGTGAAGCACACGAAGCACCTCCTGCCCTGCTTGTCACCATCTGAAGTGCATTGCAAGCAGAATTCATTTCTGTTAATTTACTGAAAACTGCTCAGTATTGCTGATCATGATGGGAGAAGCCTCCACGTTACTGTTGTTATTCATTGCTGTGGACAGCACTCCAGTTTTGGCCCTAGTGCTACAGTGATACATCCTGATGTACTAACTATTGTCTTCTTTACATATTTAGCAAAATTCTCTCTTAGAGAAGTGAAATAGGTGAACTATTATTAAAATATATATATGTTGATAATTAAGTGGCTGATTTTAAGTTGCACATGGAACCAGTCCAATTTACAGCTCACGCTAAACTGCACTAATTATAGCCAAGGTAAGGAGTTTTTAATAGTTGCTTGGATAACCCATTTCTTTTCTTGCTTGTATAGTATTACCAGACAGCATTTTATATTGTGGAGTAAAATAATTTAACAAAATTTAAAGGCTTTAATTTCTTGTCTTTTAGAAATTACTATTTTATTAAATGCAAAATTAGTATTTTATTTGACTCGTTGTGTGTGTAAGTAAATAAGGATTGTTCTATACTTAGTAGGTTTAAAATAGGTTTATTTGTGTAGCAGAATGCTTATTATGTGTATTTCCTATGAAATTTACAGTGGCCTGACCAGTAGGGTTGTAGACTGTAAGGTGGTGTATTAATGCATTACAACTGTACTATCAGTTTTTACCCTTGTATGATTTGCCTGCTCCTTTATGGTCATATATTTGCAAAGAACAAATCAGTTACCTTAATGTACAATATTCAGAAGCATTTGGTGGTGGAGGAAGCTGTTGCTGCTCTTGTTTTTATTAGAGTATAACCAGAGTAATGGTAGTGACACAGCAATGCTGTTGCAAAGAGGGTGCAGAAGTCTGGAAATAGATGTGCTGACATTGCATTTTGAATGCTTACAGAATAGTCTTTCATTTAATAGTCTCTTATTTATTTTTTAAGCCCTTGAAAGCTTTTATCTGTTTCAGTAAAGAGTGGATCAAGCATTAGGAATGAACCAGATATGTGAAATGAGGGTTATTATCTGTGAGATCTCTGCCTCAGTTGCAGGATTTGGAGGATATTTTCTGCTGTGGACAATGAACTGTAGAAAGAGAAGAGGTCCCTCAGGACAAGGCAGCCCTGATAGGCTTTGTGCTTTTGAATGTATAGAGTGAGCACAAAAGAGTTCATTCATGATGCTAATGCAAATAATTTAAATCAAATTTGAGGCTTCTTTTTGTCTGAGCATCTAGCTTGAGAAATCTGAGGCTCAGTTTTGAATATGTGTTGAGAAGGAGTTTTGACAAGGCTGCCAAATTCTAGCAGATCTTTAGAATGAGTGAACTGTCATTTTTCAGAGGCTTATAAAGTGTAGGTTTGGTTGGATAGTCATAGGGACAGTAAATGACACATTTCTTACAGTAAGATAGCTCCATTTCTCCATTTCACACCCCTGCCCAAAAGCATCTGTATGCGTGCATTTCTCTAAGAAAGAGCTGCAGCAATTTTTTTAGACAACAAAATACCAAATTTTGCTGGCTAAAAAAATTGTAATCTATTTTATTGAAAACCCACATCCCCATATCTCCAAGTTTGATTTAAGGATCATCTATGTATAACACTTCCTCTTGAATAGCAAACATATAAGGAAGTGAAAATGGGGCCTTATGGAACGAATTCAACAACCTGAGCTACAGGAGTCCCCACCAGCGATGCCTCTGATACGGCACCGCCTGTCACATTGACTATGTCAAGATCAAAGCTGTAGATGAGATCTGGGCAGTTGAACTTGCATATCCTGAGTCCCAGTTCAGTACATCATTGGTGGGGTATTTCTTGCCTTTCTTTCCTTTTAAGTCTTCAATTGGTTGCGACTCATGGTGCTTTTTAAAAAGGGCTTCACAGCGTTAGCTCTCCTTTTAGAAGGAAATTTTCCTTCCCCTCTAAATGTCAAGGAGGTTACCTGGCAGGATGCAGTGTGGCAGAAGTATTTCAATCTCGAAATAGTAATAAATATTTACAGTTATTTCTCCAGAGCCCTGTAGTATTGTCAAAATGAGCAACTCTAATTACAGAATACTGATTCAGTCACTAGTGCAATAAACAGAGGAACAGAGGCTATCCTTCCCTGCTTGGAAAATGCTCCTCCTGTGGTTTTGTGGCATGAGTTACTGGAGTTAGCACCACAAATGCAGCTTCTGGTGCATCAACAGCTCTCACCAGCCATATCTATTAATATGTAGCAAAAATTAAGTAGGATTTAGCTTTTTGTCTGGTTTGAAAATGTCTAGTTTGTAGTTAACAATTCTACAGTGGTGGTTTGCTATGCTCAGATTAGATTGTTTTGGTTAATTATTGAAATAAAAATCTGAGTATAACCTGCAGTGCTTGCAGTGGTAGCACTAGTGGTGATCAGGGCATCTGTTTGACTGCAGAATATGCTGTGGAGAAGTGTGCAATTTGCAGACACTACGTAGTACCTATTCCAGGTAGTTTTGAGGTTTGTAGTGAGCTGTAGATGAACACCGCTCTTGACCTGGATTTCTGGTATAATGAACCCCAGGAGAATAGGCCTGTGGAATTTTAGAAGGGTGAAATTGGTGGGTTTTACAGAAATTAAACATCTTTTAAAAACCTCTGCATCTCAGCAGAGAGCACTCTCTGGGTTCCTATAGGGTCATTTAAGAGTTCTATAGAAAACAGATAATTCTCTGATTAATTTCATAGTATCTTACCATAAAACAATAGTTTACAACTTAAGCTTACTTATTGTGCTAAAGTATCATTCTCTGGCAGAAAAACTGTTTTTACTGTAAGGGTGGTCAAAAGCTCCAGCTTTTCTCATGAAAACTATGGAGTCTCCATCCTTGGAGATGTTTAAAACCTGACTGGACATGACTCTGAGCAACCTGCTCTGGTTGACCCTGCTTTAATAGGTGGTGCTGGTCATGATGACCTCCAGAAGGTGCCTGCCAGCATCATCCATTCTGTATCACTTCCTCTAAGGTGTTCCCCTTCCAGTTACTCCACAGGTACACAACTCGTAAGGAGTATAGTGCCAGGGTCTGTCCTGTAGGATCTGTACAATCTGTCAGACCCAAATGTCTTTATAGTGAATCTGTCTATAAGGACAGATCTTATTTATGATCCTATTCTACTGAACAACAATCCCCTCTCTCAAGGGCTTTAAAGAATGAGTATTAGTACTTAAATAGTGACTAAAGATAATCTCTGGAGTAATTGCATTGATGTACAATTCCAGGTGTTATCCCTGCAGAACCAAGGACTGCCCATTCCCCTCACCAGCCTAGTCCTGCAAGGCACTCCATTGTGCAGAGCAGGAGCCCAGTGTACCATGCTCCAATTTGTGAGACCCATGCGTGGGAGGTGACCTAAGTGCTCATAGATCTCATAGACATGACCTGGCACAGCATCAGTATTCTGGTTATAGGTAGAGATGAATGTCCCCTGCACCGTAATTCCTGTAGGTACAGTGGCACAGTTGATCCTGTATCTTGTGTGGCTTCAGAGTGGCACTTCACCATGTTAATGGGGACCTTTTAACACTTCCTTTTATTTCAAAGGCACTAAACCAAAACCAAGCTTTTCTCTTTTTTTATTTCATTCCCATTGCCCAGGATAACAGACTGGCACTGTAACTCTGTGCTGCAACATTGCACAGAGTCTGAGACAATGATTTACAAAACCTCTTCAGGAAAGAGAAACTTCTATCATGCAGTCAGGGATGGTCTCAGCCATGAACACCCTGCGAAGTTCCAGGGCCTATTCTCAGGCACAACAGCCGTGACTTCTGCTGCCTTGCTTGGAAGAAAGCCGGTACCAAAGAAATAGCTTCAAAAAGGCTCAGGAAAACACTAAATAGCAGGAGACAGCGGTGGAAAAAATAGTTAGCACATTAAAAAGAGAAGCTTTTGTCCAAGATGGTGTTCTCTACAACAGGTTGCCTCTGCCAGCGAGAAAGAATTGAACTAAAGATTGTTCAGAAACATATGGACCACCTACTCATTTTTTCTTCCCCTGCCAGGAGCTACTCCCTGCACCACACAAGTGAATGTTCCGCCTTCTCCAATCTATGCACCAGCCACCACAGGTGCTGCTCTGCAGCAAAACCAAGTCCACCATTGTTTGAAGACCTGAGATTGCCAAATACACTCTTTTCCCCCAAAAGTATGGGGAAAGAGACTGATTTCTAGGAATATGTCAGGAAACTAAAAAAGCAAGGTTTCCACTCAATGAAAGGAGCTCTGGGAATAGGCTTTGTAGAGGTTGCCAAATTGGGCAGTGGTTTTTGTAAACAGTGTTATAGATTGCAATTTGAGTTTAGGTGTCTCTGTTGCAGCTGTGAGAAATCAGGGTCCTTTTTCAGGAAAAAAACATGAAATACTAAATTGTTTCACTAAACTCTATACACATCCTAATTAAGCAGGTCAGCTCACTTCAGACTTAAATTTATAACAATACACCTAAAAGCCTTTGCAGAGCTGGAGGTCACCTGCAAAATAAAGCGACACAGCCTATGAAACTTAAAATCACAGAATTGCTGCAAAGACAAGAATCCGTCCTTAGCATCTGTGAAAATATTAGCAAAATTGTCTATAACACGTTAATTTATTGTTTGCTTCATTCCCATAAGGCAATATTCAAATCCTACATCAGAGAAGGGAATTTTGCATGGTGCATAATGTCATTTTGATGGGTTTGAAATCCCTAAGCAAGGAGGCTGCAAATAGACCACTGTGACAAAGCCAGTCCCCCCAGCTAAGCCAGAAGCTGTTGTGTCAACCCAACCTGTTCTTCCTTCACTTCCTGCTCCTGGGAACTACTTTGAATGTGAAGCAGCAAGAAAACTTGTTCACGTTCACCAGTGTGATATTCTATGTGTAACTCTATACATCAGGGTCCTCTTCAGTTGCATAATCTGAGAAGAGGCTTTTGAGGCTGAGCTACCCACGCCCCTTCCCTGCAATGAGGCAAATCCTGTTGGTGACCTGGCTGGAGGCACCACTATGGGTGGTGAACTTCATGGTGTGTTTAACCAAGCACTGCAAGCCTAGCTCAGGTGATCTCTGCTCAGGGCTCAAGGGTCTGGTAAACTTTGTGAGGGGAGATTTGTGAGCTAGGCAAACCTTTGCTTGTGAATAATTTCAGAAGGGCATTTGCTTCTCTTCACCTGTAGAATAGCAATAGTAATAATGATGTCCATTAAGTCAGCCCATTCTCTGGCCAGCAGTTTTGCAGCACACCATTCCTGTGGCGACTTTTGCTGGTATGCATGGACAGGGACAGAAGCCTGCAGAGAACATGCAGTTTTTCAGTTTTATTCTATTTTCATGACTCCTTGAGGCCAACTGTCTCCCTCCTGGGAGTATAGGGCAGCATGTGGACATCTAGGAAATGAAATAGAGTGGAAATACTTGAAGTATTAGTGCACCTGGTTGGACAGCTAGCTTTACTGATGGAGACTGCAAAGCCTCTCTGGGTTGTGTTTGACCACCCTGAAAGTACAGAAGTTTTTCTCTTATGTTTAAATGAATTTTCCTGTAATTCAATTTGTGCCCGTAGCCTCTTGTCCTGCCACTGGGCACAACTGAGAAGAGTCTGACTCTACCTTCTTCACTCCCTCTTCACATACCAGAGAGGGGAAGGATCACCTCCTTCAACCTGCTGGCAGTGCCCTGTCTGATGCATTCCTGGAAGCTGTTGGCTCTTTCTTCTGTTTTGTCTTAGAAAGGATAGCGCTGTTTGTTGTCATTAATGCTGTCCCTGTGAGGGCTTGACCCCATCTTGCCACTGATCCCCTTCTTCATGCATGTGGACAAAAGGGTAGAGGGTCTTGGGTTTGAAGCTAAAGTTCTCTGATGGGTATTTCAAGTGTGCAGCAGGTTGGAGGTGTGTCATTAACACTGCTAGAGTGAAACAGAGGTCTGAGACTGGACATACGTGATTATAGTATTATGGATTCATCTGTTACACATGATTAGCCCAAAGAAAGGTTTGGATTTGTAAAACAATTCCAAAAATAATGAGTGGAGGCATTCAAATTCAGCCCTTCAATGCCACTCCTAGTGGTTTAAATCAAGTCTCCTTTCATCCTGTGCAGGTACATGGAGATAAAATTTGGCCTTGTAGCTTCATTTTCACCATCATATGTATACCAGAATTATTCCACTGAATAATTAAGTAAGTTTCTAATTCACACTGGAAGTATCCCCATGTGGTTTGGCTAAAGCCGTTAAAAATAGAGGTAGTGAAAAATAAAGGTAGCTCTGAAATGTTACATTTATAAGCTCTGACAATGGAGCAGTTAAGTAAGACACAGTTTATTGTGTCAGTCATTAATGTAGAGAAACCTGAACCGTTTCCTGATGATTTCACCGTGGGTCGTTACACAGAGTGATGCACTAGCACATAAAAACTACTATCAGCAAAACTGAGAGGGGAGGGGAGGCAGGTAGATGTTACTGCTGCCTTGCAGAGAAATGCTTTGCAGTAAAGGGGCTCTGTGCAGTGCAGGCATTTTGTGATTCTGCTCACACGATTCAGCCCACAGCTGCTTCCCGGCTCCCACTCTGAAATTCTCTGAAGTTTTGGGTTTAAGTACAATGCAGAATTGTATTGCTAATGGGAATGACCTTCTCAGGAGATAAAGCATCTGTGGGGGTTTTTTGGTTTTGAGATTTTTGGTTTATTGCAGCTTCCTGAAGCCCTGGTTTCCAGTGGCAGGAGTGAGTGATATCTTACATGGTTTGTCAGTGCCACGAACTCTTATGCCTGCTTGGGTAGCTTAGCTCTCCTCCACCTCAGAGCAGCAGCCTGGTTGGTCAAAATCAGTTCTTTACTGATATGACATGCTTGACCTGATAGAAGGCCTACATTTTCATTGACGTTTTTCCTAGATTCCATATCTCTTTCTCCTGCTATTGTTCTTAGAATGTGGAATGATATCAAGGGTTTTTCACCCTGCAGGCCTTCTTGCTCCAGGGGCACCGGAGCAATCTCCCTCTGGTACCTTGCTTCCAGTTTTGACTTTCCTCAAGAAGCAAGTGCTTTTTGACAAGATAAATTATGTCAGTTGCAATTCTTAAATTAACTGAAGTGTTGAATCAGCTGGTATAGAGGAACAAAATTACATGAATTATCAGAACAACTCCAGCAGACAAAAGAGGAAACATGAGACAATGTTAACCATGCATTTGCGATACCAGAGCCTAATCAGGATGTTCTATTCAAGCTGCACCAAGAATTTCTCCAACTAGACTTATTTTGAAAGGACAGCATCAGACTGTGGACTCCATTAATACTTCAGAATTATCAGGGTTTTTCATTGAATACATCTGAAAGGTCCCAGTTTCACATGAGAAATAAAATAAAGTCTATTTACCAGTGACAGCTGATGGTATTATTACTGGCCAGGACTGATTATGCTGTAGTCAGGCACAGTGCAAAAATTTTGACATAGCCTTGTCATTCTCTGCATCCTACAAACATATTCCTTTGCTGCTATAGTTCTACTGTGAATTAGACCTGACTGTACCAGTCAATCTGCTGACCTTGTGAATATCCCTAGGACTCTGGTTGAGACCCTCCCTGTAAATCTATGTTCTTCCATTTCCCCCCTCAATCTGTCAATAGCTACTGTAATGCTTCAGTTTTAGTTAGAGTTGGCTGAGTCACAACTGTCACTCGTTATTTACTTGCTCCAAAGTGGGGTGTGCTTAGATGAACTGCTGGCAGCAGGAAAATTCAACCCAGATGACTGCTGGGAGAAACATTGAAACTTGCAATGCACTTAACAGAGTGTCCTCTGAAATGACTGATGGAACTTGTCAACTGTTTCACTCAACCCAAAGTTACATTTTTTGGCATGTAATTTACTTTTCCACTATATTTGCTGGCTGTTTAGTAAGGGTGGAGATGAGTGGCATGCATTTTATTGCTTGCTTAGAGTTTGAGAAATCATTGACTGTACTTGTCTCTCCTTCCCTAGTGGTGGAAAATGTTTTTCAACCGCAGTTGAATTTGAGTTGGAGTTTTCTGGGGGTGAATCAGTACAGAACCTCAAACTTTCTTCTCCAGGGTATGCAAGAAGTAGTAATTGATTCTCACTTGGCTTTTTTTGAAATTTCTATGGATCCTATGATCAAATTCAGCAGCTACTGTCAGAGTATTGGTAGGGGATGTAGCACATAACGCTGGAAAATGCATATTGACAAAGAAAATCCTAATCTGATCATTTGACATCTCTCATAACATCTATAGAGAGTCCTTTCTAGTTAGCATAGGGACATTTACACTCCAACGCGTCTAATGTTTTCAGATTTTGTTACAAATAATATAAATGGCAAGAAAATCTGATGCATTTAAGAGAAAAATTGAACAATATGGCACATAAAATACAGTGTAGTTGTGGAAGAGCTAGAAAAACCTAAGAAATTCTCTGTTGCAAATGCTGTATGCAAAATCTATAAAATCCAGTGCTGGAAGTGGGACAGGAAAAATGTGTACAAGTTGGACATTCACCATTAAGCTGAACTGTATTTAGTAATCCCATTAAACCAGTCTATAAGTATAGTCTGCTGTAATCTTAGCATAGACTTTTGCTTCTGTTTAAGTACTCAATGTACTACAGAATAGCTAGCTGTTACATTTTTGGCCTCATTTTGTATTTTATTTTAAACGTATTTGTATTTGTTTCCAGTGCGATCATGTTAAAGGTGTCTGAGTCAGTGGAAACACTTGAGTGTGTCCATTCAAAGCCCTTGCTGAGTCCTAAGCTTTGTCTAGGTAGAAAAAAAGATTTGTATCCTGCTTTTTTTTTATTTATTTTTTTTTTTTTTGGAATTAGCTTTACTAAAAAATCATTTGTCATGTGAAGAACCATCTCCTAAACTGGCTGTTTTCATTCCTTATGGACAGAGAGAAGCAGTGCATCTTCTAGAGGCTAACCCAGAAATTACCTGGAAAGCAGATCTGATTGTGATAGCCAGTGAAATCAGTCCTGCAAACACCTCACAACATCAGTATAACAGAGATGGGCTGTACTTCTGTGGAGAAAAGAATAATAAAAAAAATTGAATATAATGGAAAGGGACTCAAAGAAACTGGTGTAAGGAAGCTGGGCTGTAAGGAAAAACGTGGAGCTGCTGATACATTCCTGTTTGGATAGCCTGGTAAATTCATTGCTCTGGACAAAAACCCTCAAAGCTTCTCCTGCCTCCAACTTATGATGAGAAAGGTATATTATTATAGTGCCTGAGAGGGTATTACCTAATGCTACTTCTGCATTTGTTGTTGCAATAGTTATTTTGATAATGTAGAGATTGAATTACTGTTTGGTACCAGAATGACCATTTTATTGATTGCTCCTCACATGAGTCCTTTCACAACTAACTTTTATCTTACAGATGCATTTTCTAACATAGGTTTCTCCGTCCCACTGTGGATCCTTGCAAGTCTACCACATAATGCAGATTTTCTGATTGGGTGGTAATTATGTACTAGCCTGGGGACAGAAAAGGAGCTATAAAGCCTCTGGGAAATACTGACAAGATGTAACCAATATCTAATCTTTTCATTGTAGAGATGCTGATGTAGTTCTAGTGAAACACCTACCAACTCGCTTGCTGTTGCCCGTTAGGCAACCTCCCACTCACTGCTACCTGTGGTGTTAACCTGTGTTCATGGAAAGTAGTAAGTCTATGTTAGCTCACCTTCTTGTCTTTAATATCTTCTATTACTGTAGATTGTTTTTCCTCCACAGAATAGGTAAATACAAGTTTAACCTGTATTACCATACCTTGTGTAGCTTTGTGATGTAGATACAATCAGTAAATTTCAGACAATATTTACCAGCAGGGAGACCTTCTGGATAGAAGGGCAGCCAAAAAAAGTTCAGTGGTATTGTAAAATGTAATTAATCCAAGGACTATGTACAAACTTTAAATTACAAGAGACTTGAAAGGAAATCACGGACTCCATTCCCTTTCTAACCACTTTGAAACAATGTCTTACGAGTATTGAAAGTATGGATGAATTAGGGTTCCTTCTCTGTCCAAACAGGCAAATCCTGCTGCAAAACTGAACTTACAGTTCTTGGGGTACAGACTCATAGCTCATTGTTTTTCATAGCCATCTGTAAGGCTTGCTTGTGCTGGAAGGGGAGAAAATTCAGAGCTCTTTGTCCAGAACAGCTTACTCAATAAAAAATATTTTCTTAGCCATAGAATTGGAGGGAAACACCTGCATCTTCTTAACAGGGGTCTTGACTCCATCTCTTGTGAGTAGCATCAGCAGTTCTCATTTGGGAAGAATTACATTACAGCATACCCAAAGAATAGCCATTTCAGAGTTTCTTTGAAATCTAAAAACGATTTGTTTCTTTACTTATTCAATATTGATTTATTTAAGGACATAAAATGAATCATTGTGATTTTACTTAGATCCTGCATGCTGTGAAATGAGTCTTTCTGTGCCTTCCAATTCTAAATTACTACTTTCTTTGATCCAGAGCAATGATTACTGTTGCCTCAGTCACAGCATCAAGGATCCAACTAAGCACTGATTTTTTAATTTTTGTGTGTTGCAGTTTCTATACCCTTTGGTTAAAAACCAGTGAGGTTCATTATAGGAAGACCACTTCAAAGACCCAATTTTATGGGCAACAAATCTGAGAGAAAAGGCCTAGGTTGCTGATTCCATCATGATACACCTCCTATAGCCTCCTGCAAATTCCAGATGCTTTGGGCAGATTCTTTTTGGCTGATGGGAGCTTTGGCTGTTTGCAATGTGTTTATAATAGCAGCTCTAAAACTGTGTGTTCTGTGAGTGATTTTCCTACAAGTTATGTTTACTTTGTGCCTTATTAGTAGTGTGAGCTGTTTTCCAGGGAACTGCATGGAAGTGTTTGCTGTACTAACTGATCCTCTGTGCCCTTCTGGTAAATAGAAACCCTCCAGAATAACTGAATCACAATCTGAATTTTGTGCTGGGGAATTCTTACACATCAGTATTTTCTATAGTAACATTGAAAGGAAATTACTCTAGAGATACAGGGTTTTCTTTTTTACCTCTTTCTCCTTTGGTTTGTTGGAACTATCACAGCCCTTGTTGGAAAGATCTCTAATTCACAAGGCAGTTAGCCTCCTTGGCAGACTAACTATTCTAATAAAAACCCGCTCTTCTCATATCTGAAATACGTCACTCTTCTACCCATTAAGGCAGAGTTTCTTTATGATGATGTATGCCAAGCCCCCTGCAGTTTTCTTAGGAAGGGAAACAGCGATAGCATTTCCTATTCCACTTGTCATCCCTTTATTTGAGAATTTCATTCAGCTTCTGTAAACATTAAATTAATTCAGATGAGATCACTGCCTCACAAAAGATCACTTTTTTACACATACCACAAGTGGGGCCCAAAGTAACAGAGAGATTAAATACCTTCCAGGTCTCCCACAATGAATTACTGTCAAAAGCTGAGCCCTGGAGTCCTGAATCTGCTTCAGAGTTGCAGAAATCCCTCACACAATTCCCTTGGGTGCTGAATATATAGGATACACAAAATGCAAGTATCTTTGATCTCTGATTTAACCCCTACATGCTTAATTAAAGACTGTAGAAAATATACCAGAATTTTTATTTATGAGTCTTGGGTTTTTAGGAGCTGATACAACAATGTGGCGAGGTTATATATTTATAGAGGCTGTTGCAGTACTGAAACATTCTGTGACTTTGATTCAGGTAGAGTGACTTTCTAAGACACCCATTTAAAAAAAACACCTTTCAAAGTGGAATATAATGGCAGCACATGCACTTTTAACTGGTAATATTCAGGTGAATATCTGCTTGCTCTGCCTGAGAAAATGCAACCCAAGCTAGTGTGCTGAAAATCTTCATTTTACAGCCTCAGTTACAGAGGAAACTTTGAGTCTCTTCACACCCTGATTAAGCTTATATTTCTATAATGAATATTTTAATAGCTTTATTTCAGATTGTTTTGTGTTACGTCTCTACGTTTTGAAAAAAGTCTGCTTCCCTCTGAGATACTCTTAAAAAATATCCTAGTCTTTCTCACATGCTCTGTCAGCTGCTTTTTAAAGTTGCATTCATTTGATCCTTTCAATAAATGTATCTTCTGAGGTCAGAGAGCACTGTAGTGCTTTCTCAGCTTGCCGGTTTAAGTCTAAATCTTTCCTCATATTGTCCACCCAGTGAGATTTGGTTTAGGGCTCTACTATCACAATGCATATATGGAGGATTACTTCAACTTGTTCTTGGAAACAATTTGTAGAAAACATGTGGCTGCATCATTTTCACTTTTGTGATCCCACCGCATCAGTTCTTTTCTCACAATTTTCCTGCTGGCACACACCACCTACGTGCTACCCATCTCCTTCTGACCTGCTTGTCCTACCCACCTTCCCCTGCTCTGACTCACGAAAGCTGTGTTCATCTGGGCATGGCCTCTGCCTGCTTTTTGTGGAAGCTCTTTTCTTTTCTCTTCTGAAAGTAGAAAGGGACCATGACTACACCAGGCATGCTGCTGGTGCTGCTCAAGTACTCAGTCAGCATTTACACTGTTCTTTTTCTAACAATTTAAAACTACTGAGAAGAGAAATCACAAATTCTCTTAAAAAAATAGTTTCCAAGCAAGCTGATCACAAGTAACAAAATCATTAAAATGCTAAATAATTGTGAGAGAACACTACGCACTTGCTTCTTCCTTAAGAATATCTACTTTCTTAAGTGATTATAAAACAATAGAGAGAGAAGCCTGAGAAGAAGGGCTTGGGGGTCTTGGTTGATGAGAAGCTCAGCATGAGCCAGCAATGTGCACTCACAGCCCAGGAAGCCAACAGTATCCTGGGCTGCATCAAAACAGAGTGGCCAGCAGGTGAAGGGAGATGATTCTCCCCCTCTACTCTCCTCTTGCCTGATCCCATGTGGAGTCCTGTGTCCAGTTCTGGAGCCCCCAAGACAGGAAGGACATGGAGCTGTTGGAACGAGTCCAGAGGAGGGCCACGAAGGTGATCCGAGGACTGGAGCACCTCTCCTATGGAGACAGGCTGAGAGAGTTGGGGTTGTTGAGCCTGGAGAAGAGGAGGCTCCCAGGGGACCTCATAGTGGCCTTCCAGTACCTGAAGGGGCTACAGGAAAGCTGGGGAGGGACTTTGTACAAGGGCGTTTAGCAATAGCACAAGGGGTAATGGCTTTAAACTGGAAGAGGGGAGTTTTATGTTAGACATTAGAAGAAATTAATCAGTGTGAGGGTGGTGAGGTACTGGAACAGGTTGCTCATAGAAGCTGTGGAAGCCTCATCCCTGGAAGTGTTCAAGACCAGGTTGGATGGGGCTCTGAGCAACCTGTTCTAGTGGGAGATGTCCCTGCCCATCCAGGGGGATTGGAACTAGATTATCTTTAAGGTTAAACCATTCTATGATTCTATGAATATTAAAGTGAACAGATCTTTCCTTGGCATCATTTGTCTGTAACATCAGTGTATTTGCATTGATTTATAGCAGATAAAAATCGGAACCAATTTGACTTAGTTCACTCTGCTCCTGACTCTCTTGGTTTCAGTGTGTTTCAGAAGTAACTCTACATTTAATTTAATGGTACCATGTATGCTGTTGGCTTGTGTTGTAAGCAAACTACTTGATAAACCCTTTGTAATATTATTTAAATACTTGGACATGTGAAAGTCTTTTGAAGAGAAGGATAACAGTCATGCCTCCTGATTTAACGCTGAATTGTATAAAAAAATGGAACTTACATATCCAGTCAACCTCCTCTAGAAAAGTAATGATCTCTCTGTAATGAGGGGCAAGTCAGAAATACATATAATTGGAGGCACATCGAAACTTGCTCTGTGAATGAAAAGCTTTTGTTAAAAATATGCCATTTGTCTCATTTTCTTCTGCAGAGACGTAATATCTTAATCATGAATATTTCTGCTAAATGAGCTATTTGTTGCATTCAACAGTAACAAAGGAAAATACAAATCCTAATAATTTTTAGTGACTTGATTCAGCTATTTTTAACCCCTTGTAATCAATAGCTGATTTTTTTTATTCAGCAAAATGACTGATTTTTTAATTCAGCAGAAATGATTACATTTTCCCATCTAGCACCAACTCCACTGGAAATGGCCATAGATCATACTGCTTTCCATATTGACAATTGTAAGACTTTTTTAAAAGAATGCAAATCCTAGGATTATTTGCAGTGAGACTTGGATGTTTTATCTATACAGAGGTGGATAAATGTGAGTTCAGATATGACACCCTCTGGCTTACTGAAGTTTAGGTTTGTACATGTTCTCCTTGTGCTTTGGTACATTCACATATACAAAACCTCTGATGGGGATGGATGAGAAAAGATTGCTTGCAGAGAAATGAAATCAAGATTCATATTTTTTCTGTGCTTTGTTATTGGCACTGCTGTAACTGGGATGATCTAGGGATATAAAATGTTTGTGGGAGTAGAGATGTTTTCTTAGGAACAACTTTGAGAGCTGGCAAAATTGCATGTTTTGGATGCATGAGCCTTTCTTCATCTTTCACATCTGAAAGAAAAGCAGCAGCTTTCAAAGTTAAATGCCTGAATAGAGGTTCTCAGAGTATAGTTAGAGAAGTATGAATTAAAATATCTATGAGGGCATTATCAGAGAAGAGAAAGAAGTAGATTGCCTTGTAAGGATGTGGAAAATGTATGATTAGTACAGAGTTTGAGTCCTATTAGTGTCCTGGTACCATGTGCTTACAGATATGTCAGTTATCTTTCTACTCAAGTTTTTTTGTCTATCAGAATATACTTACTTCCCTCAAAAAACAGTATAGAAAATGAAGCAACTAGTATCTGGTTTGGACTCTGCATCCCAAGTGCAATATACTTGGCAAAATCAGGTTTTTGGGATTTCGAGTTTATATCCAGAAGCAGTGAGGAGTTGACAAAGTTGTTGGTGGTTTTTTTTTTTTGTGTGTGTGTGTTTTGTTTTGTTTTTTGTTTGTTTGTTTTTTTTCCCCCCCTTTATTTAATTTGGGGAATGGATGAGACAATTTTGTTAGGGACAGCATCCTCAGTAATAAACATAAAATTAGAACTCATGACTAAAATCTGATATACACAACAAATAAAGCAAATATATGGTGTGAAGAGGATGATTTTAAAAAGTGAACAGACGTCTTAATTCCTGATTATGATCCAGTTCCTCTGCTGAATAAAGCAGGAATTTGGAGGAAAGGGTGGTATGTCTGTGTGCAGCCAACAGCTGTTGTAAGAGGAACATTTTCTAATCTTGAAATACTTGACTTTCCATTTTGTGTAACATTTATAAGGTTTCAGTTTTTGATTGTGATATTTATCAGTGTTGGGCAAAATTGTTATGTCAGTAAAAATAATAATAAGGGAGAACATGGTGTCAAGCTTCTCAAGCCTCTGAGTGAAGGTGTCTGGTGTTGCAGGTGTCCCCTGGTTCGCTGTGAGACCCTGGAGAAGTTGCCCTATCAGCTGTGCCTCAGCTTCCCTGAGGCAAATGTCTTTATAAAATAGGGCAGGTAACGCATCATTAAATAACAGGATTTTGAAATGGTAGTTTATATTTTAAAATACCAGTTTATGAAAGTATCAGTTTTGTATTGCATATAGATTAGATAAACCTCTGCTTCATTTTGCACACATCATTATTGAAACCACCCTTTCTTAATTGTCTTTGTGAAATATCATTACAGAATATGTAAAAAATAAGAGAAAACAGGTGCTAATTATGGAACCATTTCTATTAAGGTGTTGAAGTTTCATTCCATTTTTCATTTAGAAGAAAATACAGTAAGCATGTATTTTATCAGTTTGCCTTTGGACTGATAAAAGCAACACCTAGCTTTCAGTGAGTAAACAGGGGGTGGGAGGTGATAAATATAAATGTACTTGGCCTTCTTCGAATTGTTTTCTTCTTGAATCAGACCAAATTTGGCTTCTGTCTCCTGAAGTCCCCTTTCATATAATTTTGGTGTACTGATTCTGTAGGACTCTGATGTGGGATGTTCTGTAGAAGCAGGTGTGTAAGCATTAATGAATCGTTTAATGCGCATTTTCATCATCCCGTGGCTATTTATGCAGTTTGAAAAATAAAATGGTTATTAACTAATTAGAAAACTGGATTTTCTGTGTGTCCTGGGACTGTGGATTATAAAGAAAATCCCTCACATAGAAAATCTTTTTAGTCATAACCTACTAAACCTATTAGTAAGTCTCATCAAGGCAAGAAGGTCAGTTGCCCCCTGAGGATGATTTGCCTCCTCTTTCACCACTCCCATAATTAGCTTCCTTGTTGTAAATGTTTGCCACTGAGTAGTTGAGGGCAGAGCTATTAATCAGGGGAAGCAGGTGCTGTGGTCTGCAAATGCTCCTTTCAAGGTTACAGCAGCACTGCTTGTGGCTGCCTGGTCTCTCAGACCATCACAGCAATGGTTTGAGAAGAAAACTTCTCCCCATGCCCTCCACTCTGGGTAGGTACCTGGTGCCACACTCTTCACCTCTACTCCTGAAAGAACTTACCTATTTTAAGTAAGGGCTGATGACAGCAGGTTGTACAGACCAGATCTGAAGTAAATGTAAATACTGGTTTTATTGGTGTGACCTGATTTTCCTGCCTTTTTTTCACTTTGGGCTCCAGGCTGATTTATGGTGGACCCATAGATTTTGGTCGATCTGACAGCTTGCTAAAGGGCTTCTGCTGGTACTTTTGGAACATATGTAGCATTTCAGGCTGGAAAAGTATCTGTCCTAGAGGAGAAATTTGTTTTGCAGCATGAACTAGCAGGAGAGTAATGGTCATTGCAGTGTGAAACAGATGCTGTAGGGAGGCTGGGCTGCTTAGTTAGGGACAGAGGAAAGAATACCAAAGCATTTCTCTCCAGAGCCATGCAGATTGTCCGGCCGTGACTTCAGTCATGGCACAGTATTGGATTTAATGTTAATCAAAATCTGCAATGGAAAACAAATGGATGAGAGTACACCACAGCAAACCAGCATAAACTCTGTTTAACCCCAGGCAGAATTTATGGAGCTGATTGCTAGAGGGAGGCAGTGCTGTTTAAGATGTATGTGTCTGTCTTTCACAGCAACATTTCAGAGGACGTGGCATGCATGCAGGACTCTCTTACTGTAAAGAAGAAATTATTATTTTTTCTTGCTGCTATGGTAAAACAATTATCTTGTTAAACTTAGAAAAAAATGTGTTGGAATAGGCAAGCAGGGAAATTGTTTCCCTTCCACTTCTGCACAGTCAGCAGGCTTGTCTGTGACTGCTTCGTCCAGCTCAGTTGCCAAATTCAAACTAAAGAGCCAGGAAAATGCAAGCTTGTATGGGCTCAGCAACTTGTCAAGAAAGCCTGGCCTGTTCATCTACTAGTTGTAAATCTTTCTCTCTTGAGTGAGATCCTGAGAGGCATTTCTTCTGCTGCTGACATTTGATGAATTTAGGAAAATGTGTATTTTATGCCCTGCCTTTTAATGATATTTTAATGAGCAGCCACTGGGAATTAGTACTGTGACATTAGTTCTGGGTGAATACTTTGTGAATTCTTACCCCTCTGTGTGCAGGAAAGGTTGTTCTTGGTCTCACTGGAAATGCAGCAACTTTGTTCCATTACTGTTGGAAGAAAATACTTGTTTTCCCTTAGTGCATCCCTTTCCTAAGAATGATCTGCTTTTATTTATAGAGTGTAAGCACATCTGTTTTGATAGCTTGTTTTTTTTAATAAATTGTATCCAAAATTAGTATCCAAGTGAGAGAGATTATTTATAGAAATATGTAACTGCTCTTTGAGTCTAGGTGTCAACAAGCTGCCTGTAGACTTCACTTAGAAAACACCTAGGCAAGTTGCACATTGTTTGCTGGAATCTGTTGCTGTCAGAGGACCAAAGGTTGGGCTTGTTTGTGTTGCAGCTCACAAGCATGGCCAAGCCTAGGAGTACCTCGTGTGATGGAGGAGTAGGAGACCACGTTCCATCAGTGCATTTGTTCATTTGGAGGCTGGGGGTCAGCAGTGGCTGTTGGAGAACACTTGGCCACGGACACTGGATGCTGCTGGCAGGCTTGGGGGCTGAGTGGATGGTCCCAAAGCTGTGCCTACTGCAGGATGTCTCGTGGTAGTTATGCAGCAGTACCTGTGTCCTGTCTTTGGGTGTCTGTGGTTTAATCATGGCCCAGCAGTGGCTCTGCTCGTTATTTTTATCTTGGACTCATGTGTTTTGTTGTGTTTGAAAAGATTATGGTCAAAGCCTTCACATTTAATGGAGAGTTAACCTAGAGGTCTGTTAACTGGATAGCTTGCTCCATTAATGGTATTTAGTACTTTTTCTTATCACTGTTTCAAATTCATGGCTATGTTTAGCATCTGATACTGCAGTTTAAACTTACATAGAACACAGGCTGGTTTCTTTGTGTTGGATCCCTGGGCTGACTTGAGGCACCAATTGCAAGCCCATATCTTCCCTTGCTGTGGGAGACAGATATTCTGGAAAATCAGAGCTATGTTGTACAATGGTGTAGGACAGTGAGTGCTTGAAGGGCCAGGCTCTTGGGGGAGCCTGCATTCCCTCAGCTGAGGACAGGAGTGAGAAGTCCTCCAGGAGATGCTGCTGTGCAGGTCCCTGTGCAGGAAGGTGCTGGAGACTAAGTCAAGGGCAAAACAAGTCTTTGGTTATGAATACCAAGCCTTTTTAAGCTAGGACATTTTGAAAGTGTGGCCATAGGTGTGACTGGTTCCTGTGACTTTCTGTTCCCTGGCTGGTACTTCTGTTTTACATTCCTGATGTGACAGCTGGGAGCCTACAGCAATGACTGTCAACATTCAACCTTTTCAGTGAATACTATTTACAGCAGAATGTGGCTCTCTGCTGAAAGATTATTTTAATTGTCTTTACCTAACAAGAAATATACAACACTTTGTAAGACAGCAAATAATCTAATCAAAGTGACTTAGAAGAGTAATGGGTCCTTTAGTTTTAACTCTGGCCAAACCAGAAAATAGTATTTTGCTTTAGATTGACTCAAAAGGAGATGCTGAAGAAGTTAATCAGCCCTGTCACAAGTGTTTTGCATTTACATGCAATCAAATATATAATTTTTCATATTCTTTACCTTCAGATTGCTTACTTACTGTCTAAGCATGTCCAAAAAAAGGATGTTTTTTTAAAAATGAAAATTTGAAATACTTTATTTTCAGAAATATTTCCTTGTGATGTGTTTTTTTGTGTTTGTTTGTGTATTGTGTTTGTTGGTTTGTTTTTAATAAAAATTCTTCAATAGATTAAATAATGAAAACCTGCCTTTTAAATGGAACTAGTTTGGAATCACACCCAGCTTTTTTCTGCCTGATTTTAATTCTAGCATTATTTAGACCAGCAAATGCTTGGAAATCAAATGTATTGATTTCCACAAATGGGAAATTTCTTAAAAATACTCAATTATCTACTCAAAGTAGCAACATACTCTGGGCTTTATTCTTTTAGGGGTAAAAAACAAACCAAAATGTCTTAAAAAGACTAGAACAATATATAAATTTGTATTTTTAAATTTATTTTTAAAATAATAATAATTTTGGAAGGTCAGTTGTCCAGACTCTGCATAAAAATGTTGATCACTTTGTCCTGGTAGCTTGTAAATGCTGAGTATTTATTAGATGGTTAGAAGATTACTTTCAGGCACTTGAACTGATGAGTAGCTTACAAATTGAGCTCCCTTTTTGAAGAATATGTGATGTTTATGTGTGTAATTTTTACTTCTGCACTTTCAAAATCAGTGAGCCAGGTTTCAAGTTACCAAGATCAACGTGAGTGAATTGAGATGGTCTAAAACAATTAGCAAAGCTTTGTAGTGTGGGGTGTTGTTGTGTTTTGTTTTGGTTTGTTTTTTTTTTTATGCTCGTCTCATTCCACCAGAAGACCCCCTGGGCAGTTTGCCCTTTCTTGGATGATGGGCACATGTGGGCTGATGTGCTTCAATTCCTGCTCACATCTTTCCCATGCCATCACTCCACTCCTTGTTGCCTTCCAGCTGTCTTCTTAACTTCCTTCCACAGAATCTGAATTTCAGTATTTCTTGCCTGCCTTTTAATGGTGGCATGGGGGTGTTTTCCTTGGGATCTGGACTGCTCTCTCCCTCTGATGTACCAGAGGGCTTCAGCCCCCTTGGTAGTAACTAGGTTTTGCAGCTCTTCATGTGGGCGTTGTGAAGCTGGTGGGAGGAGAAAAAAAACAAAACCTGCTTTCAAAGCTCCTAGAACTGTGATAAATCTCTGAGAATCCTTCATACTGCATTAATGTATTTATATATTTCAGAAGCTGGAGACCAAGCTACCGTAAAAATCTTTAATGTTATATACATGCATAAAATTTTAAATCATTGCTTAGTGATCTCATTGTAGAGGGATGATGAGAAGAAATCCCATGGAAATGCAATATTCTTAATTCTGAGTTCCTTCATTTGTGTTTCTCATTTCTTAGAAATTAACATGTCTGTGTTCAACAGGTACACTTCAGGCCAAAATAGCTGAAACCCATGTATTTGGGGTCTTGATTTTGGACAAGAATTCCACATTTAGCTGTCAATGACTTGCTTATCTTTCAAGTGCTGATCATCCCCAGGGCACTGGCACTGTGTAATTGGTAGCTGTTTCTAGGGATAAGCAACTGAGGGAATAAGGTTGTTTGGTGTTGGTGACTGAGTCTGGCATTTAGTTCACCAAATCTGTTAATGTTCCCATAAATAAATATAGCAGGCTTTGGGCAGTTTTAGTGTCACATGACACTGTCACTCTGTTCCAGGCTGGTCCCTTCATGCATTGGACATCCATAGGGAAAGCCAAGTGAGCAGAGAATTCAGTAATGCTTTTGTACAACCACCTTCTTCCCATGGAGAGAGTAAATGCCTTCATGGAAATTACTGCACTGATCCACATGAGCTCAGCATGTCCTTTTTAAGCATATGTGTTCATAAGCCAACAATTGTGAAGGGGCACAGAGGTGGGATTTGCCCCAGCAGGGAAATGATTCACAGCAGAAGTGAGTTGGGTAAGGGCTGCTCACAGGGCCCAAGCCCCTGCTGCAGATTCAAGCCTCTCTGAGGCCTCTGGGTTAACAGGGCTGGGTCTGAAACCCTTCTAGGGACAGTAGGGAAGGTAAAGAGGGGCAGTCAGCATGGCACAGGAGAGTAAAGTTTGGGGAACTTAATTGTTTCTTATTAAAAATTAAATTAATGCTCAGTTAAAATGGACGCTCAATATTTTGGATACAAACTTTCTTGAAGATGCTTTATGACTCACCTGGATGTTGAAGTGGCTGTTGTATTTCCATTTACCTAGGCAATTATATATATAAATTAAATATGTAATAAAATCTAGAAAGAGACATTATCAGTTATCTACCTGAAAATGCAGTGATGGGGTTTATGTATTATTATTTTTTTAAAATATTTTTTTTAAAGGCTTGTCTGCAGGTAAGCCTGCTTGTTGAATTGTGATCTAGGTGGTAGCCAAGCAGCAGGTCAATTATCAGTCATTGATTGCTGAACACTATTTCCTCCTCTGCCTGCTCTTCTAAGGAATATTATTATCTTCAGGATATTTGTCTAAACAGTGTGCTTTTTTAGTAGAAAGCAATGTTATTTTCACCATCAGTGCAAACCTTTCCCCAGCATTTATTTGTCTTTGCTTAAAGAGATCACATTTTTGTGAAGAAACCATAGGCCAGCAAGGCCTAATTTTGCTAGAGTCTGGGAAGACTTGTAGTTTAATCACTTGTGACTGTTCTTTTAAATCCCCACAGCAAATGTGGTTTGGCTGCAGGTCGATTTGAAGATTGAATCAGTGCAGAATGCCTGAACTCTTATGGAAGACTGAATATACTCATTTATTTTTAATCCTAGAGCCCTTAGCCACACTGAGGGGACCCACTGAATGATATTTGTTGCCTTCCAAATGTTATTTTCACTTAGCTCACTGTGGTATTTCTTGAATAACTGAAATGTACACCTCTAGGCACGTTGTGTGATACCAGGCGCAGTGTGACAGCATGACTAATGTGCATTTACAATTAAATAAAGTTCCTGAAGATTTCTTTATTCATATGATAGTGCCAAGAGATTTCAAAGACTTTGATTTTGACAGTTCAGTAATTATACTGCATCCATTTTGCTGTTCTTGAGAAATTAGATTTCCTAAGTTGGCTGGAGCAGAGGTGCAGTGTCTCCCATTTTAATCTGCTGTCTGTAATCTACTCAACACTTTCTATGTATTTTAATATAAAAAAGTATCAGATTTAAATTGGAGATTTTTTTTTTTTCACCTAGTTTACTTGTATATACATAGTACACTGTGTTACTCATTCTTAACCTATCTCTTTCCACATGATAATGATACCTGGAGAATGAAGATGATTAACACAGTAGTTTACAGGAAAGAAAAAAGACAACAGCCAGAACTTAAACACATACAAATTAATGGATTTCTCATTGGAATCCAGAACTTGGGACTTGCCTTTAGTGGTATCCATGTACTGCTTTCTAATGCTATTACACCTGGCCTGAGTGGATGTACTGCTGAGTGATTTATCAGATTTCTCATTCAGACTTTCTAATTCTCATTAGGCTTGAGTCCCTGGGAAAGCTGGTGACCACAATTTAAAACAACAACAACAGAAAAGATAAAAACAATAACATATGTTGAAATGGTTGATGATTTCTGAGATATTTTAACAGGGTTATTAGAAATACCACAGATTTTCAGGAGTACATCCAGCTGCTTGCTCTCTGGACTTGACAAGCAGTGAATTGCTGAAGCATGTACAGTTGCAGTGGGCCTGGTTCATCCCTGCCCTGCTGCTCTTGCAGCTGTTTGCAGATGTGCAAGGCAAAGTTCAAAATTATGTTGGATCAAAAGATAGATATTCTTATCTGCATTAAGGCCAGTTTATACAATTGTTATGGAAAGGACAGGCTTTAAAACAGGAGTCCTGTGATGAGATGGTATTAAGTGACCTGAGTTTCAATGAGCTTTACACTTACTTTAGAAAAATGCAAGTGATAACATTAGATCTGGGGCAAGAGGAATTAGATTTAGTATGTTTACAACAGGTTGAAATTTATTTATGTTATTAATTAAAAAAAAAAATTGAGTAAGAAGCAAGCAGGCCATATTTCAATTGAAATAGTTCTCATGAACAAATTGAATTGACACCTTGAATCAAGTTATGGGGTTTTGTTTTTTTTTTTCCCTCTCCCCTGTGCAAAACCTTATTCAGATAATAAGAAAATTGTGTTTTAATGATAGAGCACAACTAGTCACATATAGGGAGACTGAATTTAGGCACATGCTGGCTCACCCTGTGGTATTGACTCCCTTTTTAATCCACTGCTATGCTGTAGCATTGTTTCTTTATCATAGGAATAAATGTGTAGTATTATTTTTTTAGCTTCAAGGTAAATATTGCACTGTCAGCAAACCATCTTATTTCATTGCAATGCAGTCTCATTGTGATAGCTGGAAACTGAGATCCTGTGACTGATGCTGTTTAGTCATGTCATATACTGTATTCTGTTGTCAAAATTTATTTTTGTTGTTGTCAACATTTTAATATGTCTAGGCAGAACTTTTAATAATTGCAATAAAAGAAGTTTTTGGATGAGAAACATGGTGCCTTGCAGAAAGGGAATGAGACTGAAGCATATTTATCACTTTGACATTACAATTTCTGAGATGACAAATCTTTGATTTGTGCAGAAAATTGTTACAATTTAGTTTTTTAACTGGAATTCCAGACACATCTAGATTCTATTTTAAGTGTCACCTGTTAATGAAAAAGCAGTAGTCAGTGAAGAATGAAATTATTAGTCTTTAAGATTCAAATTGGTTTTAGCAAAACCATGGAAAATAAATTAATGTGAAAGTCAACAAGACAAACCCTTAGACTGTGACCAGAATTTGCAGTCTCCCTTCTGCCCTCTACTGCAAATAAAGCATTTTCCTTCAGTTTAGGGTGATTCAAAAGAGCTCCTGCCTTTTATCCCAGGCACCAAGGCAGGGGGTCTCTCACAGATCCCAGTCCTGCAGGGCCAGAGGAGCCTCCAGCAGCTTGAGGGGCTGCCTTGAGAGTGATGTTCACCTTGCTATGCTCTTGTTTTGGATTCAAAGGAGCATTTTGGGAATTGCTTGGGGATCTGTTGCTGCCACTCAGGTCTCAACTGGGGTTGGGCAGAGATAATCGCAAAGCCAGAACTTACCTTGATTATCTTCAATCTTTTTCCCCCCTCAGCTGCTTTTCTTTGCTCTTTCAAGGTAGCCTGTTTGGTATTTTGCAAAAAAAGACTTTCTCCTTGGCTAACTTGTGGCCAATGAAGCTCTAATTCTGTATTGATTCTCTATGCTGGCTTGCCTTTGCTCTGCAGGGGATCCAAACTCCTACCTGGGACTCCTGGAGCATCACAGGGGGCACGAAAACAGACAGAGCTGCCATAGATGTGGTGTGAAAGCTGTTGGAGAGCAGGGCATGTCCCACAGCTTGTGCTGCTGTTCCTCTTGGGGCTTGCAGGGAAGGACAGATCCCAGAGGAGAAGGTGGCAAAGCAGCACCATTCATTGAGAGAATTTTAAAAATCACAAGGTAGATGTATCTGAGGCAAATGGATATTTGAAAAAGTAATTTACCAACTTTTTTCTGCTTGTGCAAGTGGCATGAGCCTCTTCTGATTTTCTTCATGTGTTCAGCATCTGCACTTTAACTCTTCAGTGTACTCACAATTTTAGTTCTACTTAAAGGTGGTTCATCCATGAAGTCACCAGCTGACTGCAATAGTGTCTTGATTGATGAAAGAAGAGCAGCAGTCTTTGAATTAAAATTACTTCTCATAAGGGTGACATGTCACCTGTGTGGCCATGTTTGTGTGCACTGTTCCTGTTCTGCCTGGCATCCAGGCCAGTAAGTCTTGACAGTGATGAAGAGTGTGTATTGAAAAAGTAGCTGAAAGTGGCATAAATCTGACTTACGGAATTTGCTGAAGCACTGCCCTAATCTGTGCAAAAAGTCACCTGTCAGGAAGGTTATGGGGAAAAAAACTTCAACATTGCACTTGATCTTACCTGGAGCAAAGCTTTGGATGGTCGGGATTTCTTTTTGGTAGCATCAGGCATTTTGATACCTGAGCAACTCTTAACTGATAATAAGAGGAATTAATAGCTGCATGACCTGGCAGTTTTAGCACCTTCTTCCTTCATGCTTTTTCTCTTCCTCTGTCTTTTTTTTAATTAAAAAAAAATAATGTAAATACTCTATTTTACTTTCCCCATGTTATTCCTGTATAATTTGAATTATTTCTGTAGCACTGCAAGCATAAAACAGGTTAATGGAAAATCTTCTTAAATGCTATATAGTGAACGTGTTTGACAGTGCAGTTGTAATGCTCCAGAAATCCTGGTTATCCTGAGAGCTTTAAAATCCAGATATTCAGTTATACTTAACATGAATGTGGAATGTTTGCATAGTGTACGTACAAAGGAAAAGCCTGTCGGAACAGGGCATTGTCTCTCTCTGTTTGTTAAAAGTGACCACGCATGTCTCTAAAGATTAACAGAGTGGTTGGAAAGAAATTAGGGTCTGGTTTGGTTAGAGGCTGTTTTTGGAAATAGCTTCCAGAGTTTTTTAGAGAACAAAATCTTATGAAACTTTAGCAAAAAGAGCAGCAAGCAAATGACAAGAAGTATCATAGAATCACAGAATCACTTAGGTTGGAAAAGACCTTTAAGATCATCAAGTCCAACCATTAACCCTGTGCTACCAAGTCCAGCACTAAGCCATATTCCCAAGCACCACATTTAGATGACTCTTAAATACATTCAGGGATGGAGGCTTCACAATCACTGCCCCTTGTTCTAATGGGGTATTTCCACTTCCTAGATACCTGCTGGAAATAAAATACAGCAGGGAGGGAACAGTCCTGGAGATTCCTGGAGTGCACAGAAGAGAACTTCCTAATGCAGCTGGTGAGGGAGTCAACCAGGGAGCGTGCCCTTCTGGACTTGCTGCTCATGAACAGAGAAGGACTTGCCAGGGAATCAGCAGTTGGAGGAAGTCTAGGGCATAGTGACCTGTTTAACAACTCTTTCAGTGAAAAAGTTCTTCCTAATGTCTAGTCTAAACCTTCCCTGGTGCAGCTTGAGGCCATTTCCTCTTGTTCTATCACCAGTTACTTGTGAGAAGAGACCAGCGCCTGCCTCTTTACAGCGTCCTTTCAGGTAGTTGTAGAAGGTGTTGAGGTCTCCCTTCAGCCTCCTTTTCTTCAGACTAAACAGCCCCAGTTCCCTCAGCTGCTCTTCATAAGACTCATTCTCAACGCCCTTCACCAGCTTCATTGCCCTTCTTTGGACACGCTCCAGCACCAAGATGTCTTTTTAGTATTGAGGTGCCCCAAACTGGACACTGTATTCGAGATGTACCCAATGTGGGTCACAGAGCCAGGCTTTTTCAGGATTTAGTTCTGAGTTAATTTAGAAGTTAGAAATACGGATTTCAGCTGGGGATCCAAGGAGGAAGCATTTTCAATTATTTTCCTAGCAGAGCCATTTTTACCACTCTGTAAGGTGCAACATGATGGAGCATGTGAGTCCCATGAACTAAAGCACAGCAGAAGAAAGCCATACTGCTGTGGAGGAAAAAATATATCTTAATTGACTTATTTTAAACTTTTCAGAGGGAATATTTTGTTTTCTATCATGATCCCCAAACCTTTTTATGGGACTGGGAAGGTTTAAATTAGGAGGTCCACCAACTTGGTGCCTGAATAGCACTGCCCATCTGGAAATAGCAGTGTGATTTCTTTCTAATAATGCTCTTTGTTCCAGGCAGTGGATCTTATTTTTGAGAAACCAGCTGTTCACTTTTTTAACCTTTAGCTGCTAACTGGTTTTACGCTTAAAAGTGACTTCAGCTATTACTAAAAAGTGATTGTGCCTGTAGCAGTTATCCTGGGTTTTTTTTGTATGATATTTTTTAGGTCTCCTGTCATTTCACAGGGAAGATGTTGCCTAATTACTTGACAGAAAATGCCATTCCCTTTTACTTAGGGAAAAGAATAAACTTTTAAATACCACATCACTGATTAGTACTGACTTTTTTTGTGTTTAGGCAGCCCATGCAAGAGCAGAACTACAGTTTGTGAGTACATCTACCTGCTATATCCCCACATTTGAGTCATTGCGAGCTTCAGGTTTGCTACATTTGATGCCTGTAATCATATGTTGATAGCTGTAAATTAAATACTGAACCAGTGTAGAATAGATAACTTGTTTGTGAATGTGTCAGAGAAGTGCAGGGGTACAGCCTGTATAGGACTGAGCTCTTCATATGAGGGATGGGGCTTCCTGAGTGATGCAGAGATCCATCCTTCTTGCAGGGAAATGGGTGAAGAGCAGCTGCAGCCACCTGCGTCCTGGTGGTGGGCTGAGTGGACATTGCTCCCAGGAAGCCTGGAGCTGGGCTTAGGTATCTCCAGCTTGGGAGCTGGGAGATTCTTGGGAGCTTCACAGTCTGCCAGTATTGCCATTTATTTTTCAGATTCAGAAGCAGTTTAATTAATGACTGAAAAGTTGGGTTTGACCAGGCAGTTACTTAACCTTTTTACCACCAGAGACTGGACTTTCCCTTTGTGCTTTTAGCCTGTTGTACTCTGTCAATGATGGTGGCTGATTTTTTTATTACTGACAGTTACGGTGTCCTGTCAGACAAGTATTTTCAGCAATTTCCAAGAGGTGAGAAAGTGAAATGAGGTGACATACTGCTA
The DNA here is from genome assembly GCF_020740795.1 of Apus apus. Taxonomy (NCBI): domain Eukaryota; kingdom Metazoa; phylum Chordata; class Aves; order Apodiformes; family Apodidae; genus Apus; species Apus apus. Next base: position 8,282,507 of record NC_067286.1, read on the forward strand.
TAAACTTGAGCTATTGCCACTTTTATGCAGCAAAGAAAAGATCCTGAAAATGAAGGCTAATGAGCTGTGCAAAGCACAGGGAAAGTAATAGAAAATGGAAATAATTTTTAAACACTGCATGATAGTTTCTAGCCTGAGCCAAGTCCTCATCTACTGTAGAGCAGACAAGGAGCTTAAGAATTAATTACCTAGTTGATTAAGATGTAATTTTTAATTGTAACGTATATTGCATTTCATGTTGAATATCCACTGCAGGTCATAGCAAAGTTGCAGGTTGATTTGTTGTTCAGAAGAATTTAGTTGCTGCTCCATCATGCTGACTTGACCTCAGGAAGCTCTCTTTAAAAGGTGGAAATCAAAGGGTAATACTGAATTTAAAGAAAAAAAAATAAAAATTATTTTTTTAAAAGGAATTGCCTTTAAATTGGTAGTTTCTGAGAAGTCAGTACATAAGAAAGAACAAATTAAGATAATGTGGGTAAGGCTCTCTTCCTGGTCTTTCCCTTCTAACCTTTGTCCATTCTGGGACCAAGTAATAGACTTTGTTTTTCTGGATTAAAAAACTGAATTGTATACCAGAGTGGATTAACACTAATTATTTGGTGCAAATCTTGAAGAGAGAATAGAAGTTGGACTTGATTATTGTTTTGTTGCATTTTAAAAGTAAGTATGTTATTTACTTCAAATGTCAAGTGGCCTTTTCAGACACACTCTTCATTGTGACCAGAAAATTTTCTAATCTAAAAGTCAGTAAGATACTGGCTAAAAAAAAAAGTGTGGTTTGGTTTGGTTTTTTAAGCCGTGATTTTAATTCTTTGAAAGCATTATCAATGGGGCAGTACAGAATGCTGTACAGGCAGAGAAAGCAGGATGCTTTTGTAGGTGACCTACATTTCTTTCCTGGTCTTCACCTCTTTATCCTTCATTACAGGCAGGGGCCAAAGGCAGTGGAAAGAGCCTGAGAGTAGCAAAAGATACTGTAGAAACCTCTGTCCTTGTATTGATCTTGTGTATGTGGCATCTCTGAGACCATATTTCTCCTTAGAGAGGACTAACTTCTCTCCTGGTTATCTGGCTGGATGATAGACCCCAAAGTGGGTCTTGCCTCCATGTCATCTGGGGCAAGCACAGTGGTGCCCAGGGTGCAGCCTGCAGCCTGCCCTTCATGTCCTGGCCTGAAATAGTAGCTGGAAAACATGAAGAGATCATTGTTCTCTGGCCTTGGTGCTTGCATGTGTGTTGCATCTAGTAACTGTAACTTCAGAGCTCTGAACTGGATGAAATAAGTGGAAATAAAGAAGTTTTAGGGTTGCCTGGACACGGTGTGAGGCAGCCACTGCTGCAGTGGGTTCAGTGAGGCACTGTCCTGGTGCTGGCAGAGGATAGTCCAGAGTCTTCTCTACTCACAGCTTACAGCCTCGAATGTTATGTGCAAAGATGATTCCCTTGAAGATGTGCTTGGTTTGGTAAGCAGAAAGCTTTTTGGCTCAAGGGGACATTCACAATTACCCAACCAGCATGTCAAAATATATGGTATTATGTAATTTGGTGCACAGTTCAACCTTTTGAAAGCACTATCGTTTCTTTAAAAAAGTTCTGGGGATAATAATTTTTGTGGGGGTTTTTTCCTTTTCTTTGTAGAATATTCTACATGGCTTTTAGCAGGGATTCTCTTTAGTCTCCTCTTGTATTTGATTTTTCAGTGGCAGTTTAAACTCTTGAAAGCTTAATAAAGGAGTAGCTTGTAGTTAAGAAGATACATTTTAATTGCATGTAATAAGAAAGCTGTACTATCATTGACTTGTAGCTAGTAGTGGAAAAACTGAATCCAAATTTCCTGCACTTTTGATGCGAGCTCTTGAAGAGTCTAAGTCTTAAAAAAAAAAAAAAAAAAAAATCTGTCATCTGAAAATGCAATTTGCTTAAAAGTCACGTTGTTTTAGAATGTAAACAATGAAGCTGAAATACTAATACAGTCTGTTTCACTTAGTGGATGTTTTCTTTGGTTTTGTGTGGGGATTTTTTCAGTTTATTTGTTTTTTTTCCTCCATAAAAAAGTCCCTCACATATATTAAGACTCAAGGCAAAATCATGAGAACTGGCAGCTTTGATATTGCATGTTCCCAAATTACCTTGATTTTTTGGCTACATTTTTTATTAAATAATTTGTGTTACTGCTAACAGAGTATACATACACTTCCCTGAATAAACACAGTTCCTTTACAAAAGTTTGTATAAAAGTGTGTTTACAAATAAATAAGCAGTGTGTTAAAGCAGGCTGTAAGGCTTGCAAAATGATTGATCCTAAAAGTGTTGCAGAATAAGCAATAAAAATTAATTATTTTTTTTTTATTTTATATTCATGCCACTAATTCACTTATGTTATATGAACAATCTGAGAACTCAAGGAGAAATGGGAACAGGTACATTCAGTGGGAGCAAGAACAAGACCCCCATAGCACGTTCTGGTTTCTACAGGATTATGTGGGTTATCCTGCAGCACAGCATGGTGATGAATTCCTCCTCTGCCACACTTTTCTGTACTCCCTAATAATCTGACTGAACATCTGCCCTGTGAACGCAACTTGCAGATGATGCAGCTGGAATTGCTGGTGGCAGAATTGGTTCCTCAGTGATAGGAGTGTGTTGTTTTCCCCTGGCTAAGCTGTTGTTATCCTGCTCTTCACCTCCATCTCTGCTTGCTGGGTGCAATTAGAGCATCCCAGCAGAGCTGCTTGTGTGCCCAAGGAGACACGTTTCTCCCCCAGGCAAGGCTGGCACTTGGTACAAGTCACACCAGTCTGTCTGTTCCTGGAGCAATATTGATGACAGCCGTGAAGCGTTTGCAGGCACAACTCTGCTCTCCTGAATCCCAGCCAGCTTGCATTTGGGCTGGGTAAGCAACAAAGACAGGACATGTCAGAAGCTGCAGAGAAATGGTTTCCTTGCAGCCCTGTATTTTCATTTTATAGCTAAATTGTTGCCTTTGGTGTAAAGCTTTGCTGCTGGTGCATTTCTTTGGGATGCAAAGGGCAATCTGTGTGTGGAAGATGAGATAGATGGTGCACAAACATCCCTAAGACAAGAGATTGCTGTCTTGACTTTTCACATGAGCAAAATGTCACCGTGCAATTGAGATGACTGAAGACTGTGTCCAGACACTTCTCTGTTATTCATTATAAAGTTCAAATGGTCTTTTTGTTGAGAAGAAAACTTTGTGCACTATGATACCTCCTCATACAGGTTTTCTTGCTGAAAAACTGTTTAAAGCGGAATTCTGGGGATATGGGGACAAAATACTTTTTTGTCATTGTCAAAAAAATATTAATAGTTTTCAGATATCATTTTCTAAGATCACTGGGAAGAGGTTGTCTTTTGACAGGAGATGCTGCTTGTTTTTAATGACTGGCTCTTGCAGCTGTTGACTGTTACAGGTAAATAGAGGCTAGGATGTGTACAACTTTAGGTGCTGGTAAGATCATCTGTGTTTGAATCCTCAGGTGAGAATTTTGGGTTTGGAATGCCAATATCTAACTTGGGAAAAGTTACAACCAAAACAAATGTTAGAATCAGTTAACTCAGTTACTGTAAACTCTTCACAGGATAAACTCTTTACAGAATCAGGTAGGGCTCAGGCTGCAGGCACCATGTGCAGGGGTTTGTAGGTAGGCTTTTTGACGTGGCTAGAACTTGCCTGCATGTTAAATGTTATGCCAAAGGGGTGAAATTAAGCTGCAAATGTCTTTGTGGAATGGTGCCAAAAGTGAGATGTGTGCCACGCATAGGTTGTGATGTAATTTCATTAATATGTGGCTGGAATAACAGATGATATGAAGGCATAATTAAATTCTACCATTCTACACAGGGAGTAAGAGTAACATTTTCATAGCTACATAGGTATTTTTAGAAATGCTTTGAGTATTTGTGTCTTTTATTGCTAGCATATTTCATATTCTTGGACCTGCATCCCTTGTGCCATTTTCCCAATTGTAAACTCTTAAGGAATAATAAAAAAAAAAGAATTAACATTTGAGGAAACTCCAAAGTGGCTCATAAAACGTGCATGTTGATGCTAACTTCATAATGTGTAGGCTTAAAATTACTCAAATTGCTTAATGCTGTGAGTAGGGTTGTGCCTATTTCCACTGGTGTATCAGATTCTTTTTCTGTTTAATTCCCTGTTGTAACCCATTATCAGTCAGATCTGACTGATCACTCAGTCTCTCATGGTCAAATAATAATAAGCAGGAAACTTCATACTTGTGAGAAGGAAAAAAAATATCATTTTTTAGTATAGTAGTGGCATTGTTTTTAAGAGGTGATGCAGCCCTACAGTAATGATCTCTATTGCTGGGTAGACAGGGCTGAAGTGGTAAATGGTATCTCTCAGCAGTACTCCTCTTGTAGGTAGGTTGTTATTTTTATGTGTTTGTAAGTAATTTTGTTTTGCACAAGTGTTTTGTTTTTTTTTAAGTCAGCTTTGAAATCACTTTGTCTTAGGCCTGATGGATTTTGACCTGTAGAAAATCCAGATTGCTTATGTAATCTAATGTTTGGATTTCTCTGTGCTTTGAGTTGCTCTTTCCTAGTGGCTCAGAAGTGGCAGAACATGTAGGACTTGATGATCCTTATGGGTCCCTTGCAACTCGAGATATTCTGTGATTCTTGGAAATACAGATCTTATGGGCATGGAAAGCAGACAGGTGTTTTCATTAGCCACTACTTTTTCCAGAGATTTGCTTAGCAACTTGTTGTCTCACTAGAAATAACCAAAATTATTTTAAGAATAACATGCAACTGTGGTGTCTCAGGAGCGGGGACAGAAGTTCCTCTTGCTTCAGAGGTCCATAACTTCATTATCTTTATTTACTGTTGCACATTAATTAGATGTATGCATAATCTTCAAACTTTTGGTGGGCACAGGGTGCCTATGCTAATGTGCTCCCTATTGCTAATCTTTCCATTTTGGTAGAGGGAAGTGGGGGAGATGCTGGTCTTCCTCTTGGTCACCTCTGTGCTCTGCTTTGGTCCCTGTTATTCCTTTAAGTATGCACAAAAGGGCTCAGAAACTATAAACCCATGACTTTTCTCAAACTGAATCAAATTTTCATTTCCTGCTGTGACATTTTTTGAGATGTTTCTCAGTATTGCAAATGGAAAGCTCCCTAATCAGTGGTGGTTGTTGTAATGAGGTTACTGCTAAATAGGTTTTAGGATTGCTGGAAGTGGTGATTAGTCAGTAGCTTGAAGTATGAAAGTATAACAGCTAATCCTGAGACATGAGAAACAGCTACTGGTATGTACAAGCAGTGGCTCAGTGCACAATGTATGCGGGTCGAGTTCTCATGTGACTTTCATGTTGATTTTAATTGATTGTCTTCTCCTTTCATCAAGCGCTTTCAGTTGTTGGTAGATGTAAAAGTGAAATATTCTTCAACACCCTCCCTTTTTCCCTGGTGTGGTCTTAGTTTGCACAGTATTTGATAAGGATCTGCAGTTCTTGATATCATGTAAAGGACATTTACTTCAGTTTAAACTCAGTGTATTGGGAAGATAATTTCACCTTTTGCTTGCTGCGTTCAGTCACTACCAGGATGCTGAATTTATGGCAGTAGTGTGAAATGGATATTGATGGTCAGTATCTTTCCATAAAGGTAGAATCAAATAAAATTTGTGGTGGTGGAATACTAGCAGTGTATTTCAGTTATTAAAATATGAATTAATGTTTTTTAACCTTCACTTTCTTTAGAGCTTTACGGCATTAATGGAAGTAAACAAAAAAGTTGCTAGTTGCTCTGGAATAGAAGAAATAAGAACTGAAGGACTAAAATTAAGCAGTGGTTAGAGGATATTTTTTTTCCAGTGTTTTATCTACTTTGCATTATTTGAGCTTTTCTTGTCAAAATGTGTTAACATCAACACTTATTTCAGGTTTGCATTGTCTCTGCTTGTAAGCATTCTCATTAAACCAAAGTGTGAAGAAATAGAGGAAGATTGGTGCATACTGTGTGGATTGATGTGAATAGGTTTTGCTGTTTTAGAAAGCAAGAAAACATTGACTTGTTTAATTCCCCTTTAGGACTTGTGTTCACTAAGTGCTAGATGAAATCCCATGTGAAGGCTTTGCATTCACTTTTTGGTATGGACTTGCAGTTCAGAGGTGAAACAAGCTTGAGGTGTAACAGATGGGGTCCTGATGACTTTATCAGCTGAGATGACCTCAAAGAAGTGTAAGCTTCAGGCTGCCCTAGGCCTGATTTTGCAAAGCACGTTATCTAGTACTTAATTTCCAGCATATGTTTGGATGTATTTTAGCTGAGCAAAGTACATGTCATCTTTCCTACCTTTGGTTAAAAAGCTGCCTGACTGTAAGAGAGAAGGAAAAGCTGCCAAATGTGTTGAACTGCTGTGTGCCTCCCAGCAAATGATGGAGCATGTAGAATATCAGAAGTTAGGCTGCACCAATCCTTTAGGTCTCAGGTCCCCCAGTGACACACCAGCAGCCGTGGTGCAGATACAAAACCATTACTTTGCTCTGCAAACCTCTCCTGGTGGGTCAGGTCCCAGGGGACCCTGCAGCCTCCTGTCCAGCCTGCTGATCTGTTGCAGTTTCATTAAGGCTGATAGGGTTTGCCTTTAGCCTGCTTACCTCTTGTTGCTGTAGGTGATCCTGTGCCTGCCTACCTTTGCTTTTCTTAAAAATGCTAGTACACAAGGTAGCCCGTGTTCATTGAAAGGTCTGGGGACTTTTTTTTTTTAGTTGCTAGGAGGGCAGACCTCTGTTCTGTTCCCCATTCTGGAGCTGCTCCCCTGAAACAACTTGTTTCTGGATTCTGTATTCATTCTTGCATTTCAGTGGAGGGAAGATAGTAATGACCATTCTCCACCATAGTTTAATAAAACTCTTAAATACGGGGGTAAAATGGAAGATCTGTGGTGTGTTTGCTTGGGTTTTTTTGTGGATTATTTTTGTTTATAGAGTGAAAATGTCACAGTAAATGTAATTCAAGCACGTCCCTGTTGAATGCACACAGGAGCCTGAAGGAGCTGGTCTAATCATCTACTTTGGCCTGCGCATATGGATGATGGGTGGTGTAGCACAAAGGCATCACAGGAAAGAGACTTAGCTTTAAATAGGTGCAGTGTGACCCATTTTCCTCCCTTGTGCTGTATGGTATTATGCTGCTGGCTCCTGTTTGTTCGAGCTGACTCCCTTTGTCAGTGACTGGAACTAAGATCCAGCCTGTTTTATATCTCAAAGTCTGCCCCTCCTTATTCTTCGATGCCATTGTGGGTGTGGAGAAGGTGGCATCCTCTGGGTCTGATTCAGTGAGAGGGCTGGGGCTGTTCAGCCTGGAGAAGAGAAGGCTCTGGGGAGACATTATAGACGCCTTCCAGTAGCTGAAGGGGCTACAGGAAAGCTGGGGAGGGGCTTTTCACCGGAGGGGGTAGTGACAGGACAAGAGGTAATGGATCAAAACTGGAAGATGAGAGATTTAGGTTAGACATTAGGAGGAATCTCTTCATTGTGAGGGTGGCGAGACTCTGGAACAGATTGCTGAGAGAAGCTGTGGAAGGCCCATCCCTGGAAGTGTTCAAGGCCAGGTTGGATGGGGCTCTGAGCAACTTGATCTAGTGGGAGGTGGACATGCAGGGTGGTTGGGACTAGATGATCTCTAAGGTCCCTTCCAGCTGAAAGCATTCTATGATTCTGTGATGATTCTATGAGTTGGAGGGCAGTGACTGGTTCCATATTGTGCATCTAACTATGCAAGTGGCACAGCCTGGCATGGTAAGTGCCAGTACTGAGTTTTGATCTATTATCTTGGGGGAGGGAGAAAGGGGATAAAACCCCTTCAATTTTATTCTTGAGTGAATCTTAATCTTTAAATTATCAGGAATGTGAGATTTCCCATGCTACAATTTTAGAACATCTGTAATCATTTTAAGAAAACACAGCCTAGGAACATTATGGTGTTGAATGTAGAGTAAGTGGTGTTTGAAATGCTCTGTTGTACATCTGCACAAGTCAAAAAAGGAGTTTAATTTCCTAATTTCTTTGGGATCTTACACTCTTCTCCTCGTGTTCATCCCTATTTTATTTTCTTCCTTTTGTGTCTATAATTCCATGCATTATTAGAACTGGCAAGATGAGCACCTCCAGATGCATCCTACAGGAACCCAGCCAATGCTGACTCTATTCCCATGTCAAACTGCATGCCAACTCAGTGAAGCTTGGTTGTCAACATCTATTCCCTTTCTACAGTGCTTCTAAGCCCATCTTCTCACATAATATTTTGACACAGGGTGACTGATGATAACCTCAAGAATTTTCCCAAGCTTCAGGAGGTGTCTTTTAATATGTTGAACTATCCTAGTTAAAAGTAGTATTTTGAAATAGTGTGGTCTAGGAAGCTTTCCTTATTCTTCTGTCAGATGAAATTACCTGAGGGCTTTATAATCTGTCATATTTTAACTTTCACTGCTTTTTGTGGTGGGTTTATTTTTAAATGTCTCTGAATTTTTATTCCCTTTGAATAAAAAAGCAGCTCACTAAATTTACTAAACATAATGCATTTTGTTTTGTGGTTTGTTGCAACAAGAGAACAACCTTTCTTTTTTTGGGGGAAGAATACACTCATTTTGCTTATTATTTTACAGGTATCAGGCAACAGCATATCAATGTTGCTCCTTCTACAGGATCTTTTCCTAATTGGAGATCTATACTATCACCAACACGGCCTTCCACAGAAACTAAGACTTCCTCAGTAGCTGATATTTCTATGGGGCATACTTTGGAGAATGCAAACTTGCTTCAGATGATAAAAACAACCCTGGCTGGCACACGTACCAGGACTTTGGATCAAAGTCATCTGTCACCCACCCTTTATCAAGGCAGTGGAAACAGTGCATCCCAGGAACCTGCTGAAGTTTCAGCTGAGTTGCTTCTGAGGTCATCCTCTCAAGATACAGATGAAACAGCTGCTGTATCAGGTTTGCCTCACCTTGGTATGTTTGCCACATTGTCCACTACACCACCAGTGACACATTTGAGTACAGCTGTGCCATTTCAGCTAATACCATTACAAACACCCTCCATTTCAAAAGAGAACACCTCAGGATCAGAGATGCTTGCTGCTGTTCCATCACCATCATTCTCCTCATTGGTAATTCAGTCACCTCATACCATTAACTTTTCTAAACCAGCTGTACTGCCCATCAGAGTGCCTTTGTCTGCAGATCCTGAAGGTTTCTTCAGCACAGATTCAGCCAGCTCACAGGTTAGTGAAAGCAGAAATAGTTCTCCAAGCATGGTCACTGTAGTACATTCCCATACAGAGAATCCCAGTGGCAAGTGGTTTACGGGTGCCATGCCTTTCAGTCTCCTTGGATCAACAACAGTGCATTTCACAGAAATAGTGGGAAAAGGGTCTCGTTCAGAAAAGACCTCTTTTTTGTCTGTATACTCTGATATTCCTGTGTCAAAATCATATCAGCCTTCCCTGCCAGTAACTTCCAGAAGCCTGTCATGGTTTACTAATGAGAGTATGTATAATGTATCTTCTACTGGAGTAAAACCAGACAATCAGCCACTGAAGGCAGCGTTGACTGACAGAAACAGTGATATCACTCCTCTGTCATCACCAGTTTTTCAGGATAAAGCAGTTCCTACATCAGTCTTCCATCCTGTGGGTACTCCACATCTAATATCCCAAATAAGTAATCCTCATTCTTCCACTGCACTGACTAATTACACTACAGGCTCTACCAGTGCACCTTTCATGTCATCAGCTTCTGAGAGCCTGGCTGAGGTCTCCAGCACAACAGTGAGCACGTCTTCCCCTTCATTGCCAAAATCACTGATTCCAGATGCAAAGCACACTCGCAATGCAGTGCTGCCAGAACCAGGATTTAGAAGCAAAACAGATGTTCTCTTTAGAAATGCAACACGCTCCTCTTTAACAAGCACAAGGTCTCCCTTGCTAAGTGAGACAAATGACACCTTTACTAGAGTAGCTCGCGCGAACGGTCCCCGTGCAGCAGCAGCTGATGAGGAAACTTTGCAGATCCCTTTGACTGTTTCCTCGCAGCACACGCTGGTGGCTCTGAGTCAGCCTTTTGCAGAAGACCTGACTGATGGAGCTTATCAGGCAAAGAGTGTGCGGTTGCCAACCACTTCTTCACGTAGTCTCCCAACTTTTGATGGCTTTCCTGTGGCAAGAACAGCTCAACAGCCTTTCATAAGAGGCATGACAGCAAAGACATCCACACACTTCACTGCTAATAGTGTTCTTCCTTATGGATCTCGGCTTTCCAAAGTTTCTCCAGAACTCCAAACGAATAAACTCCCCAGAGGATTAAAGATACTAGGTACTGTGTTGGAAACAGGCATGACCAGTCCTGATCTAGCTGCAGTGCTGTCAATTTCTTCCACTACAGGCTTTTCAAAACCTGAACCTGCTTTCACAAATACATCTGCTACTAGTGCCTTTGTGACTGCACATTTTCCACCCGGTGCTGCAGAAAGTCCTGGTGTAACTGCAAATAAAAACAGAAATATGAGGGTACCCACTGTTGTGACCTCAAATGCAGAATATTTACCTCCAAGAGCTTTACATAATTTTACCTCTGGTGAGACTTCACATTCAGTTGATAGAAAGCATCTTGCCTCTGTGCCTCCAGCATGGAGTATGCAGTCATCACTGGTTTCCATGACAACAGGAATGGACAGCCAGGATTCTGATTTTTCTGGGATTTTGAGTGCAGACTCTGAAAGCAATTTAGATCCTGTCATCTCTCCTGAAGTTGCAACTTTTGCTCCTATGTGGACTGATACAGCATTGCTGTCTTCAGCTGACATTAATATTCCTTCAGGAAAAACTTCAGTCAAAACGGCAGTGAAAGAAGTTCCTCCAAGTACTTCTCCACTGGAAACAGAGTACCATGTGCCATACTCAGAAGTTTCAAGTCTGCAGAAGAAAATTACTACAAACAAACAGTCACTCTTCTCCACCCCTTCAGCACACTATGCATATGCAAACTTTAGTACAAATATTTCAAGTTTGCCCTTTGCTGGAATTCAGTCGAATAGTTTTCCAGAATTTGATGTAGGTGAATTTGCACTGAAGACATCTGCTCAGTATTCACCCCCTGCTATCACTTTGACAGTGCCTGACCCCCTGCAAAGAAAGCATGGGAGCACAGTGGGAAACGTTGCTAATGTCTTCACTATTGGAGACATTAACCTCAGTATGCACTATGAAGCACCTCTGCATTTACATGTGCCTCCTGTTCATGATACAGGTGCTTTCCCCAGCTCTCTAGAATCACAGGCAACTAATGTTGGAAAGACAACTTTACTGACAAAAACCTTAGACACAACACCAGTGTTGGCTTTTCCCCTCACTGACAACTTGACTTTTTCAGCCAGCTATGAGAGCAGTGCCACCCACAGCACACTGCCAACCAAGCCCCTGTTTCCCATAACCAAGCCTTCTAGCTCAACTCTCTTGCATAGTTTTATTACAGAAGAAGACACTGGTTCTGGAAATTCTTTAGAATTTGCAGATGACCCATTAGAGTCCTCTGGTTATCTGGTTATAGCTGATAAAAATCCAGATACATTTAATGTGGAGAAGTGGGACACAAGTGCTACAAGACATAGTCTAGTTACCAGTAACATATCTAAGAAAGCCACCAAGGGCATCCCATTGCAAACCCCTACCACCAGTGCTCTGCAGTCAGTCATCATAACTTCTGTCCATGCATCACCAACACCATTAACTTCTCCTTTTTTGTCAACAACCAACTCTACCCATTCTGTCATTACAGTGTTATCTGGAGTATCTTCTGGTGCAATACCTACAGTAGGAACTTCAGAAGCAAAACCACTAACAAGAAAATCATCTTCAGCTTCACCAGTGCCAGCCTCTTCCTTCTTTTCTCTGGGCACTGAAAACACACCTTTGCCATCTGTGATGGCTTTAAGCACACCGATACTAACAAAAAATAACACTGCCACAAAATTGGCATCGGATCTAAGCTCGGTAGGAACACATGCAGATTTTCATTTTCCAACAAGAAACACAACTGCATCACCCATGGACATGACAGCTATGCTCATAACCCCTAAAAGCAGCACGGTCACAGCTTCCACACTCGCACCCACAGCACACCTACCAAGGCAGATAGAAACAACAGTAACTGACACCCAGAAGTTCCCAAGCTCAGAAATCACCAAAACGTCAACCCCGTACCCACTGACAATTACAGCACCTTTGACATCTATTACAGCATCAGCGAAAGCAACTAGGCTTCCCCCTACTCCAGTGGAAAACACCTTTGCTCCTCCCGAAACCACGGCAGCCGCTTTTGCTAACATGACAGCAGCTCCTCCCCTGGATTGCCGGCTCTCCAGGAACCTTATGGTTAAAACAGGTACGTGGAGCCACAGAATTTACTGAAGGACCTCTCTTGTCTATGAGGGGCAACTGGTGATGAGTGGGAAATACACTCAAGCATCAGTGTGGGACATTAGGGAGTAATCTGGGGCCAAGGCTGCACTGACAAACCAGACAGATATAAGAAGGGTTGCTAGTATAGGGGTGGCATTTGCTTTATTTGTAGCTTTAATTTTACAGTGATGTGTTAACTGAAGTAGCCAGATCAGGTGTGCAGGGACGATGCTCCTTGTCCCCTTTGCTGCCCTGCCTAGTCCTTGTTCTGTGGCACAGCAGCAGGACAAGTTCTGCTTTGATTTCACGTGTTGACATTCCTGGTGCAGGCAGGAAAGCTGGTATGTGCATCCCTGTCCTGCCTGCTGCTCTGTCGGCACCTCAGTGGGTCACTGCAGGGATCTCGCAGAACCACCCACGTGGAAGGACAGCCCAGTATGTCACGATGGTTTGGTGTCTGATTTGCGTTAAGGAGTCTGTGCCACTGAAGAAGACAGTGCAGTAGCCTGCCTCAGTCTTTGTCCCTCTTTACATGTAAATAATTCTGGTTTTATACGAACACCTAATTCTATCATTAAAGATGCTTTTGAAAATGATGTTTCGTATTTTGAGATGTACCCTTCAAAATAGGAGCAGTTTAAGCTTTCTCCGTGAGCAGTACCACTTGTGGCTCTAACTGTTTTTTTACAGACAGCTTTTCCTTAGCTGTTAAGAACTGTGAACTAAAGAGGTCTGGAGACGTTCCTTGCCCAGACTTTGTATGGACTCCTTATGGTAGCACTGTGCAGCACCAAAAGATTTGTGTATCTTGGAGATTTCAGCAAAGGAGAATAGCCACATAAAAGGGTTTATGACTTTGTAGAGAACTGAATCATAGAATCATAGGTTGGGTTGGAAGGAACCTTAAAGATCATCTATTTCCAACCCCCCTGCTATGGACAGGGGTACCTCCCACTAGACCAAGTTATGATAAGCTACATCTAACCTGGTCGTGAGCACATCAGGAAGGAGGCATCCACAGCTTTTATGGGGAATGATATTAAATAAAATTAAATAAGCAGCTTTTGGATCTAATGTGTGTTTAGTAGCACATCAGTAGTAAGATGAGTACAACAACTGAGTACAGAAGTAGGTTGTATACAGTATATGATTGAAAATAATTAAGTGCAGCTATAAAAAAGTATTTCTGCAAATTATAAAAGAAAATCTAGTTGTAATGTTAATTAAGGAAGTGTACAGACACTTCCTAAATGGAAAATAATTTTAGCACAACTATTAATTGTGCTGATTAAAAATGTGTGGAAGAACACATTTCTTTATTTCACTCTGGCTGTGAAGGTATGAAGCACACATAATTTACTTGGGGCTGCCTGTGCAGCACCAGCTCAGTCCCCTGAGGATGCTGCACCGGTCTCTCTGCATCATACCTCACTCAGAACAGCAAAGACTTGCTGTTGCTAAAGAAATTGCATTTATGAGATCTCACTCTGGGAGCAATGGGCTATTGCCACGGGATGAATAGGGAACTTGGGGATGCTGCTGAGCCCCAGTAGTTCTTGCTCCCATTGGAGCTGCTGTAAATCTGAGCTGCTTTGATGATCTTCACCGAGCTAACAAAACATAAAACTATTTTAAAAAGCAACCAGTAGCATGGTAGCGTCTCAAACCAGTGTGTGGCTTTTGCTCTCCCACAGTTCTGTTTCTGAACACAAGGAGGATGCTGATCAGCAATCCCTTCAAGGACAGTGTGAGAAAAGGACTCAACCAAGTGCTGAGACAGGCTTTCAACCAAAATGTCAGTGCTCAGGTAAGCTTGCCTGCACGATCTCACTGAAACAGCTCTCCTACCAAGAGGATCCCAGCAGGTTGCAGCTCCAGTGGCATCTCTGGATGCAGGAAGCCTCTTGGAGGGAAGCTCCGAGGTATCCAATGGAAAGCAGGCATAGGTGGCACCCACTCTGGGCTCTAAAAATATAAGGACCGCTTCAAAGCTTTTGCCTTTATATTTGATGAAGTAGAAGGGAGAAATACAACTTCCTTTTTGGTATGTTCTGGGATATGACTACTGACAGCAGTTTCTTCCTCCCCCTGCAGCTCAGGGATGACTCTGGTTCACGGTCAGCCCAGTGCCTGGATCAGTTGCAAGAGAAGGGCTGGTAAATGGGGTCTCATTGCTGTCCTCTGCTCCCTGGGTTGAAAACTGACTACCTGACAAGTGCAATTCCACAGGAGAAAATCCTAAGCAGGGAGAAAGCATGTTTTATTGAAAATAAATGAGGGAGATATGTTCATCACTTTGCAGTGAAATTGCCTGAGCCTCTGCATTGCTGGGTTAGGTGGATTGCTGGGGCACTCTTCTCTGCAACACATTTTCTCATGCACTTAAGCAGGGGTTTGTGCTGAGATCAAGGCCATTATGAGTTACACTCACTGCTGGGAAGCCACTGGGAAGGAAAAGATTAATTTTTTTCAAACTGAGGACATCAGGTTGATTTTTGTCCCCATGCTCTATAGCTACAAGTTTAGATTATGTTAGTCAGCTTGGAAATTGTATATTTCTGCATCTCAGCAGCAGCCATAAAAACTGTCAGACTTATTCTCCCACCTTCTTGTATACCTGAGAAGAGTTGCCTTTTTCTAATGGAGGAAACAAGCTAAACTTTAGTATGGAGGACCAGTTCCAGGACTTAAAACTTTTTGGAAAACACAGATTTCCAAGGTAAAATTCAACTCCTGCTTTGGCTCAGTATGTTCAGTCTTGTAGTCTGTTATTTCTACTCACGTAGGTGATAGCTTTAACCATCTGGAGCAGTATAGGGCACATAGTATAGAAGAGACATTTCAGGTTGAAGAATCAAATATTGGGAACTTTTGTCTTTCAAAAAACTGTCTCCAAACCTGCTATGGTAGACACATGCACAAAGTCAGTGATCTTTGACATGATGTAAGGAGCTGGATGTTCTCTGGATTATCTGTATTTTTACATTCATAAGTAAAATGTCCCAGTATATATACAGGATTGAAGCCTCAGTCTGAATTAGAGATATGTGAACTATAGTAGCAATACTGCCCTGCTTAATTCCAAGCATGTTTTGCATGCTGTGTTGGGTCTAAAACTCCCTGAGCAGTTCTGCTAATGCTGTGTCTGAAATGACACTTATTGATCTTGTAGGGTTTTTAGGGAATTACAGGATAAGAACCCTGCAAGGGAACTATATTCAGGATGAGAAATCCCATCAAATAATGGTTGCACTGCAAGCAAAATTTTTTAAAAGAAGTTTCCTTGTGTGTTTTAGGTTGAAATCCTGGAACAATCAAGTAATTTAACGGTTGGTTACTATGTCACGTGGGGCAGGCTGGTTTTTATACCAGCTGCTGTAATTGAAAGGCTTCTTGCCTATGGCATTAGCAACGCCACAGCAGACATAAAGCAGCATGTGCCACATCTCCAGTCTGTGGCTGCCCTGGCCTTGCCCTGGAAGCCCCTTCCTGCCTACCATTTCCAGCTGAAAACAGGTGAGTGAGGTCCTGCCCGCCTGCACCTGGGGTTGTGTGTGTGTGTGACTGGTTTGGTGTGCAGGGACGGTGTTCCTTGTCCCCCTTGCTGCCCTGCCTCAGTCCTTGCTCTGTGGCACAGCAGCAGGACAAGCTCTACCTTGGTTTCATGTGTTGACATTCCTGGTGCAGGCAGGAAAGCTGGTATGTGCATCCCTGTCCTGCCTGCTGCTCTGCCGGCACCTCTGTTGGCATTGCTGTGGGATGAAGTGGTGCTGCACTAGGGACGAGTCAAGTCAAGATGCTTGGCTAAGTCTTGGCATTTGGTTAAAATGGACTTTAACTGATGGGCTGTGCAGGAGCCTGTGTGTTTCTTTTGAGGACAATCAGGTGAGAACCATGATCATATGATGTATACATATATTGTTCTGGCTAGACCCTTTAGATGTGACAGAGGTCCCAGCCATCTGACCCAGGGGTGCTGTGTAACCCCCCTGTATGCACCAAGCATCAGTGCAGCAGAACAGCATAAGCTACGAGCGGGCTAAGAGTGCTGTAAAACAGTGAATTCAGTTGTACAAAGAGTTCTTATGCGTGTGCTTACATGTTTACGTATACGTGCTTACTGCAATTGCCCCATTAAGTATATTTTTCCTAGCACAAACAGAATGAGAATCAATATTATGATCAATTATGTCTTGCAAGAGCAAATGACCTGCAAGATTTAAGAGCGTAACTTGTGTTTTACAATGATTTCACTTACTGCCTGAGTATTTGTACAAGGAACTGGTCTTACAATCTAAATATCACTGCAGAAGCAATCTCCATTTGTTTGTGGAGATTATTAGCTCTAATAATGCAATTTCCTTTTTACATTTTGTCTTAACTAGAGGTAGTTTAGTGCAGTGCTTGAATGACAAACTGATCTTATGTCATTATTTTCACATGCTTAATTTGTCAATTGGTCATCTTGCTGCCCAACATTACAGGAATTACACTGCCAAGAATGTTTTGTCCACATACAAAGATGTTGTTCCTTTTCCAGAGCTGCAGTTTGTGGGTCAGACAGACAATATACAGTCATGTAAATTTGTTCAGACCATGGAGCAACGGTTACAGAGAGCATTTCAGGATGCTGAAAAGAAGGTCTTAAACACCAGCAGCAACTTAACAGTTCAGGTACAACGTTTCATGCTTTGCCAGAGGCTGTTGTCTGACTCTCTGGGCTGTTCTTTCCTATGTGTATGCTTGTATTTCAAAATAATGTCTTTGATAGCCATTATGAAAGTAAGTTTACTCTCTCATCTGAAATGAGATTGGTTTATTTATTGCAGGAAAAATTACAAATGCATGATTTATAGAAAACTTACTGTTATTTTAATGAGTTTGAATTTTACTGTTCACAGTTAAATAATTTAAGTGAAATTCAAATAAAAATAAATATATACAAATATTCTTCTAAACATATATTTTTACTGAATATGTTATTCTGACATGTTAGTTACTCTTAGTGAGGGTATTAATTATAAAGGTAGTGTCATATGTAGCTGTAATATCTGATCAAGAGTACAATGAATAATAAGATCTTCAAGGTGGGCTGGATGTAACTGGAGAAAAAGTATGGACATGACAAAAAGCAATTGGCCAAACATATAGAATGAAGGTCCTCAACACTTTTTAAACTCAAAATTATAATTTATGGCTCAGACCATAACCTTACATAGCAGAAGAGAGTTCTCTTCTCTTGCCCTGTGCTCATTATCCAGCCATCTGCTCTTGGCCATTTGTAAGTGGACACTGGCAAGGCAGACCTGTGGTATGAGCTCATACTTTTCTGATGCTTTTATTATACCATGTTTTATGTTTTTACTTAGTGATTTAAATAATAAAAATGGGGTAATTAAGAAACATTCATGAATGCTGTTGGCCCTACTATCAGTAGCCAAAACACCATCCCTCCTGTCCTACAGCATGAGTTTCCATTCCTGCCCTGCCTTCACTTCTCTGCTTCCTGCATAAAACTGGTGTTTGAAGATCTGATCCAGTAGTCACTAAATGGAATTCTTAAGTGCAGTCGTTGGATTTGGGCTCAGGAAGAGACATGCATGGAGCTAAACTGGGGAGGAGAGTTGGTAATTTTATGATGCTAGGACCAGAAGACACATGATATCCCTTAAGTTCATATGGAAAAGATGTGGGTCTAGATAACTGCAGTAGGAAGGCAGCAAAGAGAGTGAGACACACAGGCCTAATTCCTCTGCATAAAATACTGAAGTTTGTTTTTTTTTTTGTGATAAACATCCTCTCCCTCATCGTTTCTGGTAAAAAAAACAAGGAAAGATATTTTCAGTCCTGACTGTACCTTTTCTGCCTGCTGCTGTCCTCCAGTAACTCTGCCTGTGTTAAACAGTGATTAAAGTATCACAAACTGTTTTACAAAATCATGTTGAGTGAGCTGTATCTAATTAGTTGTTCAAGTGAGTTTCTTCCCAGACTGTTTGCACTGGTTTTGGTTTGCTTTTTGTTTTGTTGGGTTTTTTCCTCTTTTTTTTTTTTCCAATTGAACTGAAACAGCTACACCTTATTTCTTTACCTCTGTTTCAGATTTTGAACACCTCCAATGTCTCCCAAGCTGTCACTCTGTTTTATGTAGTGAGCAACCAAAGCACAACTCTCAATGGCAGTATTTCCAGCAACCTTCTTAATCAGCTGTCAGCTGAGCTGGTGGGTTTCTATCTCACCTACCCACCCCTCACCATTGCAGAATGTAAGTATGCACTTCCCAGCACACAGTGCCTTAAGATGAGCCAGCATTGGGCTTTTACTTTGCAGGCACCACAACAAGCTTTGCCGTTTAACTCACAGATTATAGGTGTTTTTGCTGACTGCTTTTTAAATTTCCTTTAAAAAAACCAAAAACCACACACAAAAAAATAGAGGGGGGATTAGGTGGGGTAGATTTCTGGGATTAGTATTTACTTCAGCTGCTAGAAACACTGGCAGGTAATGAAGAAAAAAAATATATGCTGTCATTAATTAAAAAAATGCTTGTGCCAAGTACCAAACAAAATAAAATTTAGTTTTATATTAACCCTACAGAATCTCCTGCATTCCCCATTTCAGGAAAAACTAGCACAGCATATAAAGTTCACCTTCAGCAGAGCCCTTTTACTCCAATGGAAGACTCAGCCTTGGTTCTGGCTCTAGCTGGGTAGCATGCTTGGAGTCTGTGTTTGGGTAGTGGGTGAGCTTTGTCTATGCTTCTCCATTTCAAAAGTTGTTGGTGTATTTGCTGAACTTCATCCTCAGCTTAAAACACGGTCTAAGTACTTTAGCATCAGTAGTTTGCTTGCATCTCCTTTGTTAGGAAGGGTCAGAAGTACAGAGAGCGAGAGAAAGTTGTGTGTCTGGGCAGCCTGTGTGGCATCAGCGCGCTCTGACTCTGCATGCTAATTTATCTAAAATGAATAAAGGGACAAGATGTGATTATGGGGATTTCTGTCTAATCTGCTTGTTAAACTTGGTATGTGAAATTAAGCTCACTGCAGAGCCGGGTTATCCATTCGCTGGAAGTGATCCGTGTTCATGGGAAGTGGGAGGACACAGGGACCTGCTGGGTATGTCTGTGCGTGGTCATGGACTCTGGTGAAGGAAGGGCATGCTTCAGCTGATCTCACTGTGTGCAGATTTTCACAAGATGCTTGTTAAATTTGAAATACTGTCCTCAAATACCAGTAAAGATCTGGTTAAGCTTCTGGGAGCTATAAAACTCACTGATAAGGTGAAATCAGTGATAGAGTAGTTTGCAGTTTTTCATTTCACCAGTATTGAAATAACTGGGCACATAAGTATAGAGCCAAATATGTCTTTATGATCAGAACACGGAACTGAGTAAAATTATTAGGGTGCTTGTTCATTTCCTGATTCTAAAAACATGTGATGTACTCTAGGTGATCCTGCTCTGGCGGGAAGGTTGGACTAGATGATCTTTTGAGGTTCCTTCTGACCCCTAAGATTCTGTGTGATTCTGTGAACTAGGCTGCTGGAAAGCGATCACTGGGGAGAATGCCTGTTACTTTTTTTGTCAGTCCATTTCATTTGCAAGCAGCCCAACAGCTGAGTAATTATCTTGTGCAATTCTTCATCAGTTACTTGCACAGCAAGTACTCTGCTGCCTCTGAGGTGAGTGGTCACTCTCAGGTATGAGGCAGTTGGGAATCACAGCTGACTGATGATAAAAATCCTTGAAGATGAAGAAGTGTATATTATTCTTGAGGCGTTACCTATCTAAATTGGATATTTGCAAACAAAGAGGTGAAACTGCTCAATGATGAGTTCTTGCACTGTGTTGGGCCATTTTTGAATCAGGCTTTCCATCACAGGGAAGAGACATGTCTCAGGGTAGGTTTGCATTTTCATCAGGTCCTTCCACAGACAAGGGGAGGTGGAGGGATGCAGTTGACAAAGAGTGTGCTTGTGGACCTAGAAAGGGGCATAGACCATTCATCATGAGATAGACTCCTTCCTTCTCAAGCCTGTCTGGAGTGCCCTGTGTATGGAACTTGTCTTCACAGGGCATCCAGGAGCACAAGGAGAAAGCTTGAGGAGGTTTTGATGATGGTTACCCTCAGTTCAAGTGTCTGGGCTCCAAAATAGGCCTGTTGTGTAGGAAAAGAAATATGGTGCTGCTTGCCAAAGCAATACAGGCATATGCTTGGTGTCGGGAGCTGTGAAAGGCATTTGTCACGCAGTAAGAATCTCGTGTGAGCTGCAGTTCTCTGCTGGTCACCACACATGATGAACTTACCTGCTAAAGTCTTCAGCTAGTGCTCCTTTAGCAACTAAAGGCTTATACTTCATTTTGGAGGTCTTGGTTTTATTCCCAGCACAGCAGGTACACTGCAGACTCATGAACTTAATGCGCACACAGTGTCTGTGGCTCCAGAACGATAGCGTGTCCTGTGAAAATGTTTACTTTGAAAAGTGTTGGATGCTTATTCATGTGGCAGTGCAGTTGTTCCAGTTTATCAAACAAATACTTTTGCTGTTTTCAGAGTCTGTTATTTCCCAGTAGACTCCGGCGGCTCCTCCAGAGCCTTCGCAGTCTGTCATGAAAATGCACAGCTCAGGACGTGCTGTGAAGTCCCTCCTCAAAAGCAGTTACTGTGTGTAATCAGATGCTTTGCAATATTTACTATTTCAAGCCACCCTGGAGTTTACAAATCAAAGTAACTCAATAGTGGTGTTTCAACATGCGAGGCTTGGGTGTTTTCTGAATTAAGTTCCAAGCATTAAGGTTTTTCATGTTGCATAAATCTATTGAAAAAATGGTGAGAAGTACAATGAATCAGCAGCATATTGAAACTCTCAGCCTAATGCACTTTGGAGATGGAATATCTAACAAAAGGCATCAAATCTGCAAACATCACTTCTCAAGGGTGTAACCACACATGGTAGTAAGACCTTAAATGGTGCAGAGTGAGAGTACCACACTCCAAGGTGTGGTCACAGTTTCATTAGTCCTGTTTGTAATTAATGTGTAACTGCACTCTGTGATTGGTGGACTCTGATCCTGGTTTATTATTATTTTAGGTTAAAAAGGTGATCTGGGTTAAGTAAGTATGGATTAAATTGGAGAATCACCATAGAATGTCATCTGGTTTCCACAGGGAATTACTCACAGAGAGAAAGCAGCAGAAACATATCTAACATAGAAATGTGCATATTGCATATAATTTTTAGTAATGGCCAATCCTGGGCTTTGCCCCAGACAGTGCACAAGCCAGTACTTTGGCAACAGAAGAGGTATGTTCTATGCCTGTACTGTTGGCACTTGATGTCCTTTTTCAGACAGAAGAAATTACAATCCTGAAAATTATACCCCTAGATCTCCTCCTGGGCCACAGTTCAATTTTATTTATCAGTATCTGGTTAACCAAATAGTTTTGGGACATATAATGGGCAGGATGTTGGCATATTATAACATAATTTCAACTTTTATTTTAAAGCTTTGGAGTATCCAAACCTCGATGTCTCAGAGTCAACTAGAGACTACTGGGTGATAACAGGTACTTTTTAATCTCCTTCCCTCCTCCATGCACTTCAGGTAGTAATTTCAGTGCTTGATTATATAAACACATGGGTGCAGTAATCTTACACAGAAATAAGTAGGAACTTCCTGTTGCATTAAAGCAGGCAAATGTATTTAATGTTACTCTGGAGCATAACTGTGGTTCATCATCTCAAACAGAGATGTCTCCTGTGTCCAACACTCGTCTCAGAATTTATGCCATTAAACCCTTCTGAGAGCAGCATTATCTTAGCAGAGTTTTAAAATACAAATATACTTTTTTCTTTCTTTCTTTTTATTTTCTTTTTTTCCTTCATGGAACTTGGATTTAAATCTGAAGTCAGAAGAAGCTTGTAGGCATAACCTGGGAGGAAAGGTGATCTATTCAGCTGAGGAAGTTTGTTTTGATTTGCTGACTGTCTGGGTCCAGGAATTTTTTTCATCCTTCACCTGAAGCATTAAACATGTAACTTGCTATTAGTGAAAAAGAAGGTACAGAGAATGGTACTAGGCTTCAAAAGACTTGTTTTATGACAAGTATAATTATTTTATAATTTCACTGGTATCATGTTGTCATTCACAAGCATTTTGACTTTACAAGTGATAACTGGGCAAGAAAGAGACTCTCTTCCCCAGACATTAAGTGAGTAGATACCAAAGGCTTCCTAATTGGTGTGTCTGTACCTGGAATTGTTTAAGGCTCAGGAGAGCAAGAGAAAAGGAGCTTTACATGAAATGGATTAAATTCCATTCTCTGCTTCCAAAAGCTGGTGTTATTTGGTACTTGAGAGAGATATTTTGAGATTAAAGACAGGTTTATGCAGAGATTATGATTCTCTGAAGGGATTGGTACGGTTCCTCTGCATTTGGACCCCAGAAACTTGATGTGCCTTTTCTTGCTTTTGTGCACTTGCTGTACTGGAGTATTGTTGATAATACAATGGAAACAGTGTTTTTTTAAAAAAATAATCATGGTGGTCCCAAAAGATTTTTAAAAATAATATTGGAAAAACATGCATTTGTATAAATTAAATCAGCATGCATATCGCTTATTTGAATTTTATCTAAATTCAGTGTCTCTTTCATTTTATATTATTTTTTACCTGGGAAATTTTTATTCAGTTTTCAGTGCTCTCAACCATACAGTATTTTGTTTTGAACAGATCTGGACAAAACTCTAACTTCAGAATTCAAAACTGCTGGATGAAAAACTGTTGTTTAGTTAACAAGAGCATCTGGCAACAAGCATAAAAACTGTCAGTTCTCAGATAGCTTCTCACTTACCTTTTACGTTAAAGATCATAGATTAAGTTCTTGTTGGAGTCATTTTGGCAAACTGAAGACTTAAAATGTGGGGATATAACTCTCTGACACATCATTGACATAATCTGAGAAGAACAGTGCAGGAGCTGAAAGAGAAGCACATTATATCCCCATTGGGAATTACTGAGGGGTTGTGACAGTGTCCAGTCATTTTTCTTGGAAGCTAGACAGTAGATCCCTGTCCCAAAATGCCCTGCAGACCACTTGTTACTTTATTTGTCCATCTAAAATGTGCTGAAATGTGATTTTCTCCATTCCTGCAGTTATTCAAGGGGTTGATATTTCATTACTGGGACTGAACAACCAGAGCTTTGCCAGGTTAATGGAGCAGCGTTTGGCCCCCCTCTTTATGATGTCCCATCAGCAAGGAAGACGATTCAAACGTGCCACCACCGTGGGCAGCTACACTGTGCAGGTGGTCAATGTGACATCAGTTGTGCCTGGATATGTGTTGGAAAAAGGGCTTGGTTTCCTGTCTCAATTTGTGTGTAACACCACCATGTGACCTACTCCACCCTGTTGAGATGTCCTGTCTTTTTTCATGAATTTTTTTGGAAGTCAGCCATGCTTGCATGTCTCTCATCTTCTAGAAGTTGTCATTAGTTAATTAGCGTTAATAAACATTTTCTCTGTGGTTGCTATGAGGATTGTTTAGCGTAAGGTCTTGTATTGAGCATAATGAAGAGTTCCAGGCTTTTGTTCTTAGATTAAAGAAGTTTCCTAGGTCTTCGTTTCCTAGGTCTTCATTTCCTAGATCTTCCTTTCCTAGATAACTTGGTAAAACTAGAACTTGTTGTTTCTTTTTATTGACAAAAAAAAAAATGTGTGAAGCAGTCTTCATACAGGATTAGTCATCAAATCATGCGGCCACAAATCACATCATGAAGTAGAGGTTTCAGTCCTGAGTAATTTATTAGTAATCTCTCTTATTTAGCAACATTTCCCATTCAGTGTTTTGAAAAGATCATATTTTGTTTTCTCACTAATTTAGCCAACTGATGATAACTGTGGGGGATTCAAAGAGGATCTGTCTTCAAAAAATGGATGACAAGTTAATGCTTTTTTTTTTTTAATTACATGATGTTTTTCAAGAGTTGTTTTTTTGTGAGATACAAAACCAAATCACTACATTTCTTGTTTGCCCACAATTCTGTGTGTTTTCCTACTGAAGGAATTGAAAAGAGAGAATATGTTTCTAGTTGCCAAAGTGTGGACCTTTGTAAAATTTGCCATGACAGCATGGTTTTGTCAATAATATAATGGAGAAGTATTCCAAACCTCCTTTTTTCTCTCATTGTTAGAAGTGTTCAACACTTGCTCTTCTCTCAGGAGAGACAAAGGTGCAATGTAAAAACTCTCCCAGGGCTCTGCAGAATAAAATGGAAAAAGTATACTCCTCTTTTTTGTCAGCTGGGCTCAAAAATAATGAGTGAAGAAGGAAAATGTGAGGGCATTTTTCAACTGCAATATGCCAGTAAAGTATAATTTTCAATATTGGGACAGATTTTAAGAATTCCTACTTTACAGAGGATTGTAATGTCCAAACATTTGATCCTTTCCTCCTTTTTATTGCATGCTTTTCTTACTGTAGAGTTTTACCTTAGGATCATGTTTAAAAATATCAAAGGCAGACAGTCCTCACTAATCCTAATAGCCTGGGCTATGAAAGGGAGAAGCTCTGATATCCTGTGAGGATATTTGCATGGAGCTTATGCTTATATGGGGTCTTGAAGGAGTTCCCCATGTGCAACTGCCTTCAGGTATCTCCTGGCAGATTTTGCAGTGGTATAATAAAAACAGAGTTTCTTTTTCTCTCATTTTCTTTTTTTCTTTTTTCTTTCTTCCTGAAAGATGGTAAAAATCCAGCGTATTCCAGGACCCAAGGAGCCAGCTGAGCTGACATACTATACTTTGTACAACGGGAAACCTTTACTGGGCACTGCAGCTGCCAAAATATTGAGTACTGTTGACTCCCAGCGGATGGCCTTGACACTAGGTTATGTTGTTCAAGTTCAAGCTGATCGTAAGAGTTCTTTTAAAAATTCTGTCATTCAGTCTTTAGTTCACCTTTTCTTTTTTATTTTGTTATTTTTTTTTAAATTTCTTTGAAAACACAATTGCAGGTGTGGGGATCCTCCATTGGTCACACAGAGAAATTTCAGCTGCACCTTTCTGAGCAGCTGCTGCTGAAGTCAGGCTGCTCTTTTTTTCTGTGGAAGACAGGCTAATCTTTTATCATAGTAAATCAAGGGAAAAAAACAACTGTTATTTAGCTTATCACTGTGAACTGTATTGTAGAGCTAATTTTACAAATACACAGTTCTATGAACTGAATGACTCTACAGAGCTGTGAAGTCAGAATGAATTCTGATGCTAATGAAACCATGACACCACAGGCTAATGACTGTTGGACCTAAACTGCTATTCAAATAACTTGGCCCAAAGTAAAAGGGAGGAGCTATCAAGTTGCCCCTTATTTTTGACTTCTTCATAAAAAATGTAGATTATTTCTATCTCAAAGTTGTGTTTTGGTTTTTTTGTTTGTTTTTAAATAATAATTTTGGCAAGAACTTTGTAAATTGCAAAACATGGTTGCTAAAGATATTCTTTATGCACAAGTCAGGAAAGTGAAGCTGGACAGAATTACTAATGTGTGTGGGCAATTTTCAGATTCAAGATATGGTAGCATCACTCAGTCAAAATAGTAATCCATTCTTGAAAACTACAGTGTTTTCTAATTTCTCTTCTAAGACTTGCATCAGTTACTGGGTCATTGTGGGCACAGGTGTTTCCTTAAAAAAATGTTGAGTGGACATTTCTGTATAAGCAACCCACAGTCATAAACCTGTGGTGGAGCTTGGATGGTTTTTTGTGCAATAACAGCTTAATGTATGAACCAATGCCTTTAGCTAACTGAATCTCTCCACTTTGCCAAGGTATTTATCCAAATGGAATTAAAATTAAGTAGTTGAATTCTTTAGAGGATCTCCTTACTGGCTAAACAGCATATTAAATGGGACTCCCTGCTGTCATTATTTCTACCTGAAGAAGCAGTGATATTGAAATAATTATATGTAATGGTAATAGGAAAAGAAGGAACCACTATAATAAGTAATTGACCTATCATCCATAAACAAATACTTTGTTCTTCTAATTCAATCATTATGTATTTTCCAGAAAAGGCACTAAATACTGTATCTGAGTCTTGATCATGGTCTGTTACTGACTTTAACTGGACTAAAACCAGGGGTCTCCATTCCTGCTTCCGCAAAGTCTAGTATTTCAATTCCAAACAACTTTGTTTTCCATGAGAATATTTCTTTCATGAATTTTTTACTACAGTAGCTGTGCATGATACATAGCAGTTTCCTAGCTCTTTTTGCAGTTTTGTGATTTATACGGGTATTTAGGAAATTGTATGGTGCTACTCATGATCTAACTTTGCACTTTCATGGTCTGAAAGGCAACCTTATTCATCTGTAGATTTTCATACAAGTTAAATATGCACAGAATATCGGAAGAAGAGAATACACATAAATTGAAATTATGACCCCAGGTAACTGAGATTCTGAAGCTAGAGTATTTGAAATGTAGGAGGTAGTTGTGTCTTTATAACTTATTACAGAAAGAAATCCATTTCTTTCATTTTGGACATGGTATTTGTAGTCTGTCTTTGTATTCCTGAAGAAAATACTTTGTGTGCACTACATTTTTTACTCATTATAATTCCTGTTGCAGCAGAATGAAAAGTTCTGTACCAAAATGCAGTAAGAAAAGACATCTGCCCTCAGGAGCTCACAGTCTGGTTAGACCAGACAGATGAATAATAAAAAATATGGATGTTCCTGTTTTATAAGTGAGGGACTGAGAGCAAAATCAAAGGCTTGCTTCAAAATCCACCAAAGTTTTACTGAATTCAGTGAATTATGGATTGACTTCTCAAGGTCCTGTTGAAAGCTGTTAAGTGAAGGGGGCCTATAGGAAAGCTGGGGAGGGGCTTTTCACCAGGGAGGGCAGTGACAGGACAAGGGGTAATGGTTTTAAAGTGAAAGAGAGGAGGTTTAGGTTAGACACCAGGAAGAAATTCTTCACCATGAGGGTAGTAAAGTGCTGGAATAGGTTGCCCAGGGAGGTTGTGTAAGCCCAGTGTTTAAGGCCAGGTTGGATGAAGCTTTGTGCAACCTGCTCTAGTGTGAGGTGTCCCTGCTTATAGTGGGGATGACCTTTAAGGTCTCTACCAACCTTAGCCATTCTATGATTCTATGAATTAAAGATGTAAACCAGGATTCCTAAATGGCTGTCCTATAAGTCAGAAGATCATAATTTCCTCTGTGTTCCCTAGAAAGAATAATTATAATTTTTCAGTAATTATTTGCTGCTCTCACATCAGCAATCTATAATTGTAATTACTGTTATCTGATAAAATTCAGACTCGGTTTCCTTCCCCACAGCCCTCTCATCCCCGAACTACAATGTCCAAAGTCAATTATTCAGTTTTTAATGGACTTGCATAATTCTAAATCTTGCAAGGTTTCAGCTTGGCTTTTTGGACAGTCCTTAAGCACATGGTTACTGTTAACACTGTGTACAAGGTCTGTACCTAGTGGTGCTAGTCCTACATCACCCAACAATCCACATCAGCTTCGCAAAAACTTGTGGTTCTACAAAGGAAACCGGCTCAAGCTTCAGACAGACTTTCAGCTGCCTTTTGTAGCTGCTTCTGAACAAGATGGTATGCGTTTGAAGTCTGATCCTTAAAGATGCTGAGTGCCTCTGACAGCTAATAAACTCAATGACATTTGAAAGCACTAGTCTCCTAGGACTGGGGAAAGGCTGCTTCACGCTGATGTTCCCACAATTGTCTGTCCACACCAGCAACCAGTGGCATAGGAAAAGGAAGAAAGATAGCACAGTGAAGCCCACAAAATATTTTACTTAAAATTTAGCATCATAAGGAGGTTATCTGATGTTTTTCCAGAAAGAAATGGAATGAGAGAATAGGGAATGTGTCACAGGAGGATCTCTTACATGTGTACAATCTGAAGGCTCAT
Organism: Apus apus; assembly: GCF_020740795.1. Taxonomy (NCBI): domain Eukaryota; kingdom Metazoa; phylum Chordata; class Aves; order Apodiformes; family Apodidae; genus Apus; species Apus apus. The sequence continues at coordinate 8,310,901 of NC_067286.1, forward strand.
ACTAAGAGACTTTATTCTGATAAAAATGTAATCTAAAACATTTTAGCATCACTGTATTTCTGAAATGTACCTTTCCTGGTACCATTATTAATACAGCTGCAAATTACCTCTTTCCAACCTCATCATTTCCCCTCCTTCAGAAATGATGGGTTCATTTTGACCTTAACTATGATATAGTATTTCCAGAGCACGAGAGAAGCATTTTCTTATTACCCTGTTAATATCAGTAATAACTATTAGTATGCTTAGTTTTTGAAAAAACTCTTCCAGTTAACTCTTGCTGAGCCAGTAAGTGTTTGACACCAGGTATGAACTCTGTGTGTATACTTTTAACACACATTACCTTACTATAAGCTGGTTTTGTTTGAAAAATAATTAGGATGTGTTACTTTCACTTTATTTTTGTTGTTTATTCTGTAAATGAACCACTGGACTGATATCTAACATGGCATCTTATTTGACTTGAGAGTTGAGCTTTTGCAGCTGGCTTTATAACTAAGAGAGGAGCACCCAGGGATTTGTGAATTAAACAGTGTTGCTGATTAATTTTTTGTTTTACTTGAGGAGTACAGAGATACAGTTAGGCTACAACAATCCTTTTATACTAATATATAGAGACAGTTGAAGAATGTGTTGGATGCCATTTAAATCTTGTGTTTGCACAGTGGAACTTACCAATGTTGGTTTGCAATTGTCTGTAGCTGTGGTGAAGAACCCCCCAAACAACCTGTGGATCATTGCAGCGGTGCTGGCTCCCATTGCTGTGGTCACAGTTATCATCATCATCATCACTGCGGTTCTGTGCAGAAAGAACAAGAATGACTTCAAACCAGATACCATGATGAACCTGCCTCAGAGAGCTAAAGTGAGTGACCGATTTCCAGATCCAAGGTGTCTATTTGATTCAGGTTTTAAACTGTGTTTCTCTGCTGGATGTTGTTGAAGGATGTTTGGAATTGAAATGATCATTACTCACAGGTTGGATCTCTGTGTTTCTTCTCTGTCCTTGATGCTGCTGGTCACACCAGTTACCCTTCTGTTTTACTCAGGACTCATCAACTTGTTTTGCAGCTCATCCCTTGGTGGCAGTGACAGAACAGCTGTTACGCAGTGATGTGAGGCACTGGGGCAGTCATGTCCTTCATAAAGTTGAGGAAATGGACTATCACCCTAGGTCTTCCCACAGCGCATCTCTTGTAGGACCCTCTTCTGAAACCCATGGCCTGAGCTGCTTCTACCCATGGCTGAAGCTCTGGGCTTTGGCAACAGTTCAGACCTCGTTTTAACTAGAAATTCTCCATACAGCTGCTAATCCAGAAAAGACATCCTTGAACTGTTTTTGAGAAAATTTATCCCCTGGTATTTTTCTTTTAGATGTTTTGAAGTTTCTAATGTATTTGTGAATATTGTTGACTGGGTTCAACCAATTATATTTTCCTTAAATTTAGTAACTCATATAAATTACCATTTTTTCCCCCCCCATATTAAATGGCTTTCCAGTTTGGTTCTCTAAGAGAAAAAAGTCTCAGAGCACTGATTTGTCTCTGTAGTGAAAAAAGTCTGCCTTCTCAATGCTGCTATTAAATGGTTCTTAAACAGGGCCACCCAAAGTTAGGAACTTTTAGTGTACAAAATGTGTCTAAGTCATACCTTTTAGCTGGCTTTGTTCTTCTCTATTGTCATGGGAATTAAATGATAATTTTTTTCTTTGGTTTCTTAATGCTACAGACAGCAGGATTATTGTGATTTTGGCTCTGTTGCTTCTGCTGAAAAATGTAGATTTGAGAAGAGAGTTGAGGGAAGGCATGATGCATATGACAGCTCGTTTCTCCTCATCTTAGGTTAGTTGCAGATGGGTGCAGCTGGTGCCAGTGGGAAAAAGATGTCTATATAAAAAATTATACATAAAAAACATTTCCACTTCAGTTCCAGTATGCTCATCTCTTTATCCACTGTTATCAAGTTACTGTTAAGACTAGATCTGCAGAAGTGAAACAAGCAGTATGACAAACACAAACAAAAATTAATACCACTGCAGTGATATCATATAATGTCCCATTGAAACCTCTAAAATGCAAGTCGTGCTTTATTAGAGGCTGTTGCAAATACTATGCACCACTTGATTGTTCTTCTATGTAATCTTAATCCCAGCTAAAGGACAAAGTAAGAGCAAATTTGTACACTGTTTTGAGCTGGACATGATTATGGGATGCTTTTCAGATAAAAAAAGGTGCTATTTTAAAAACACCAAGACTGCTGGTTGAAGCAACAGCTCAGAAAAAACTCGGAAGTGCTTTAATATTTTAATCCATAGCTGTCATTCCAAAAAGAAAGAGAGAGCTGAATTTTTACTTCTCTGGAGAAATCAGATTTAATCAGGCTATAAGGATACATGGTCAAGTTAAAACCTATTCAGTCAGGTTACATTTGCATCAGCAGTCAATGTGCTCAGACACGAGCTGGATGTGCAGAGCAAAACGATTGGTGCTGAGCTCCCGGCATTCCCATGACATTTGTTGCAGGAGATTTTTCTGCAGACTTGCTCACATTTGCAGCTGGGATGCAGCAGTCCACCTCTAGAATGTGTTTCCCCTTTTGGTATATTTTGAGACTCCATAAAATTTCATTTAATTCATTATATGAAAAGTGATGCGTTTCAAAATGAAAGTTAAATTGGTTTCCCTTTAGTTTTATGACGATGGCTCCATCAAAAAGTTCAGCCAGGTCTGGTTCAGAGATAGGCTGGTATATGGACTGTGGAAGATTAATTCTGCAGTGGGACTGGGAATGGACTGGTTTTGTTGTCTGTGATTTCAGCATCTTTACTTAAACTAAGGCTAAGAAATGTCTTTTCAGAAGATAATGAAATACGGTCATTTTGAAAAGAACAGTTTCATTTTGCTTTTTAATTCCAGCATTGGGGATATCAGGAATAGTGGTAATTATTTGAGCTGTAATTGCTACTTTTTGGCAATACAAACAGCTGATGAGCACGTATCTGTATCGCATTTAAAATGAGTCTGTAACATTTCATGGTTTAGAAAAGTGCCTGAGACTGCTTGACTAATGCTGAATCTCTTCTGGAAGTGGAGTCACAGCAGAGTGATTTAATTTAGTCAAAGCAGCAGCTTTAATATTTTGTTGCTATTGAATCACTGAAGCAGTTTCTTGATACCTTTTGAATATCCTGCAAGCAGTATAGGGAGGAAAAGAGAAGGTTATGGGGTACCCACAATCTCGGGTTTCAGCAGGCTTTGTTGGCAGTGGTGCCATTTGATGTGTTCAGGTTTCGAAAATCCCGTTCCAAGGGGACAGGCGGAGCGGAGCCGCTTGCTCATCGCTGCAGTCCTGCTGCTGCTGGGGCTGCGGGTCCCTGCAGAGCTGAGCAGAGCTGAGCAGAGCTGCTGCCATGGCCCTCCAGAGGCTCCATCCCGTGCCAGAGGGATAGGATGCACCAACACAGCACGGAGGGGTAACGAAACATTTAGCCTTAAATATCCTTCTGTAGCCGGGGGAGGTGATGTAGCATAACAGCAGGATTGCTGCCTGTGCTTTGTAGTTTCTTGTAGCACACTTTAAAAAATGACCTCTTCTACATAGGACGGTTCTTATTATCTTTCTCAGGAGTTGCATTGCTGTTCTGAATTGCCTCAGCAGTCAAGGACAGCTAGACCAAGTTGCAGGGAAAAGGGACTCCAGCTGTAAAATCAAAAGAAGTATAAATTCAAGTCAGTGAAATTCTGAATCAAATTTATTTTGATGTTGTTTCAGTGCTGTTTTTATTTTGAGATACTGTTTTTTACTTTGAGGTTTTGATAGATGTTAGTTTTTTTACCTCACTTGCTTTCTAATTCACAGCATGCTTTTTTGAAGGCTGTAATCTGATTTGTCACCTTTCCTTTCTTTTAGAGCATGAAAGAATAAGCTTGCAGGTAAACAGAGATAAGATCTGCAGTCTAAGTCCAAAAAGCAAAAGCAAATACTGCAGGCCATGAGAAAACAACTGCTATCAATTTGATAAAGGGCATGGGGAAAAAAAGATCAGAGAAACTGTCTATATACAAGGGTGTATGTATATAGAGGGGAGGGGCCAGTCTTCCCTTTTTATTTTTATTTTTTCTTTTTTTTATTTTCTTTTTTAAGTATCAGGGTCTTTTTCATAATCATTATAAGGAAACAAGTCCCAGAAACAACTTCTTATGTTCAGTCTGCCTTTTGCCAGACAGTCTAATGTAATGGTCTCATCGTTCATTTGTTATTTCAAAAGCAATATCCAAATCCCAGTCCTTTGGTTTTTCTCAGAATTGTGGCTGTATTGGACATCTATGCTTGCAGTGCTCCAGTGCTGCCTCATCGTGATTTAGTCTTGCCAGTTCCCTTCAGGGGTGGCAAAGCCATCTGCTCCTGTGGGTTTTACAGAGCAGAGTTCCAAGATCAAATTTTATTTAACGCAATGTGTCCACTGATGAGGATGGCTTTTTCAGCTCTTCTGTTCTTGCAGTTTATTACTAGACATGGTGGTAAGTAGAACTCAGATTAAAATAATCCTTCATTTTCTTCCTTTGGCAGATCCAAGCTGGTACTTTGCAGAGTTCTTTAGTAATTCTCATGTTCTTCTTTTGGGGTTTTTGGGTTCTTTGTTGTCGTTATTTATTATTATTATTTTTTTTTTTTTTAAAAAAGATGTATAAGTTGCAACAACTTCTACTCTTTAAAAGACATGGAGGGAGAGAGAACTGATTTAATCAGCTGCTCTCTTCTGTTACCTTTTTTTACAGAATATCTAGGAGAGTCTTGACTAACATTTAATATAGTTAATAACGTTGAAAAACATTAGTTAGAAATATTGTCTAGAATGTTGTGCAGTAGTTCTTCCTATCTGTCCTGCACACAGCTTCTGCTTCCCCTTTCTTCATTCCCTCCCCTTTCCTAGTTTCCTCCCTTTGTAGCTAATGTGGTGGCTGCTCTTGTGGTACCCTGTCTTCAGAGGATGGCAAGCAGAAGGTTCTGTTGGGGTGATATTGTCGTGACTTGCTCTGAGGTGGTGATGGTGAAATGGCATTTCTCTGATACACTGCATGTTCCATTGTGGGAATGTGTGGGGGCATCTGCTCTCCCAAATCAGTGTTAGCCCAGTTAGCGTCTCCTTAATGCACTGGAGATACTTACCACATGCTGAGGTATGTGAGCACTTAGAAATCATCAGCCTCAGTTCAAACAGGAGACTGGGAATGAGATATGCAGATCCCAGATAAACACACAGCTTGTTTTTTTAAAAAAAGACAGCACCATTATTTTCAGACTGAGGTGGTCTATGAAATTTATCAGTATTTATAGCTCTAGCCCAGATTTAGTAAGGGACGGAACAAGAGAAAATGTTTTTTTCAGAGCTCATCTTTTTTTCTGTGCCATCAGCAAATTTTTTTATCCAGCTGATTTTCTTCCAGAACTAAAATATTCAATGAAGGTATGACAGGAACCTGAGAGAGACTATGCAGGTATAAAATGTCTAGTTCTCATTTGTTTCCTAAAGTATATTTGAATGTTAAAATCAGCATTGCTCACCTTTGAAGTGTTTTATGGTGCTTTTTTGGTGTTCTTTCTTTGTACTGCAGGATGAGCATCCTTCCAGGTTTTGGTAAATTGATTTAATTTAGTGTAGCAAGACAGCAAGAACATTTTAATGTATTATATTATTTTTTTATTTTTCGATTTTCTTTCTCCCCCCTCCCCCCCTTTTCCCCAGTAGAAAATGCAGTTTGTAAAATTGTTTTGCTTAAATGTTTTAATTTTACTGTTAAGAGAATCCACCTTTCAGTGACTGCTTTGCCCAGAAGGCATGTGTCAGTTCTGCTTGTTCCTTGCAGAGGCAGCAGGGAAAGCCTGGCTGGGCTTTGGGGCAGGAGGGTCTGGGAGCACAGCCCTTGGTTGCTTTGCTGCAAGGCTCTTCCAAATGCCACTTCCCAAGAGGAACCAAGTGAAGTCAATAACAATCTTCCTCGTGGGCAACTGGCAAGCCAGGGGAAATATAATTTCATCAATCTGAAAAGGATCCTTTTCTGGAAAATGTCACCTATGAAATTTTTATGTGTGCCTTTTTTTACTTTGTCTTGATTTGGAATAGATAACTCCCACCCCCTTTGGAAACACAAGATATTTTTTCTCTACAGGTTTATTTTTCTGCCTCCTAATTTTTATCTTCCATACGTTCATTCTTCCTTTGTGTGCTAAAAGAATTTCTGGAGATGTTATGGAAGGGTAAGAAAGGTTAGCCAAGATTAGTTTTACACTAATTAATCATCTGCAAAATATCTGTAATGGATATCTTATCAGAAAATTCCTTTGTTGTAGGGCATTCATATGGCCATCTAGATACTTTTACCTGTTGCTTATGTAACTGAAGATGTTAAGAAGTAGTGGAAAATTCTATATCAAAGTGGAAATTTTATATTAACATATGGTACATGCTGGAAATCTTTTTTCTCTCACTTTTTTTTTGCAGCCAGTACAAGGTTTTGACTATGCCAAGCAACACTTAGGTCAGCAGGGAGCTGAAGATGAGGTTTTACCTGTAACTCAGGAGACTGTTGTGCTTCCACTTCCAGTTAGAGATGCTCCTGCCTCCCAGGAAAGAGAAACTACTCAGGATGGGAGCACCATTAAAACTGCCAAATCCAATGAAACAAGGAAAAGGTATGGTCTGGCATATTTCCACAGTGGGTTGGATGGGGTACATGCTGCTGTTTGCTTAGGAAAAATAACTGTGAGGTTTGGCACCCGGGCTCTGCACGTGGCAGATGGTTCCTCCACAATATCTTCTTGACATAATGCTGGTTTGTGCTGGATGTGTAAGACTGCTGCAAAATATAAGATAAAATAGAGTGAAGTGAACAGAGGAGGCAAATGGGCAGTGGCTCTCACATGCATGCTGGTGCATGAGCTATCAACTCAAACAAAGCGTGAGATCTGGAGCATAAACACCCATCACCTCTCAAATGAACCAAGACAGGACCTCAGCAACTCTTAAGTTGCTGTAGCTCCACTCTCAGACTCTGACCCTCCAGAATTGTACCCAACATCTTAGCAGAAGGGGAAACTCTAAGCATCCACTAAATGATGAAAGACCTCTGGATCCAAAGCATCTACAGCAGAACAGAACTTTTAGTGTGTAAGAATAGACTAGATGACAGTGTTTAGGGTAAAGTGTCCCAGGTTTGTGGTTTCTTCATAGTAAGTCTAGGAGCCATCAACAGCCACTGGTGCAGGGCTGGAGGACCCAGAGCTGTTGCTCTAAAGTGGTTAGACCTCCCCATTGGTCATAAGCTGAGGTTTTTCCTACAGAAAAATGGAAACAGAAGGATCCTGAGCTGGTGTCTGCTTTGGCCTACTTCTCTGGTGGTACATCACCTGGAATATGGAGAGAGCTGTGTGCAAGCAGTGCCTGCAGAGAAGAGGAAGCCAGCTGAGAACTCCCCCAGTTCCTGCGATTGCTTGGCTGGCTTTGGGTGTAGGCTGTTATTCTGCCCTTAATGTCAGCCATGTGTTGCTCACACCATGAATCACTTAAACCATGAGGCTTAGGTTATATAGTTCATGTGAACCAAGCAGTACTTGTGCCTTTTGACCTCTTCCATCCTCTGATGAAATCACAAATGGAAGATGTCTATGACACTGCCTGTGGTTGCTGGTGCTGGGCCACCACAGGTTAAGTCTTTGCAGGAACTGTTCTTTAAAATGTTTTGAAGCCTCTCTAAAGCCATGTGTAAATACATACAAAAATGTAAACCAGCTCTCTTAATTAATCCTCTAACAAAAGAGATTAAGCACTTCACTCAGTCCTTTGAGTGCAGAAATACCCCTCTACTTATTCTGCACAATTTGAAGCAAACATTGATAAGCAAACTTGATCCAGAAATTCCGAGGGAAGTTACTCTCATTATAAAAATGTGTTGAACTCTGGTGCCTTTCTAAGCAAATAACTAAGTTAGTTTTGCCTCCTTCAGGGTGGTTGCTTGAGTAAGTGAGAACATGCAGAATTTTAGCTTTATTTCATTCCCAGGAGCTGTGTCTGGGGATGGAATTTAATGGTTTCTGAAGATGAAGAATTATTTCTTGACCTTTTTGCATTTGCTCTTTCATCCAGGCTACTTTGTAGCCTGGAAAGGTCAATTTAAATCAAGACTGCCATGAAGTGGCTGGTAACTGATCAGAATATCAGAACTGACCTGATATTACCACTGAAGGAAACTTCACAGTTAGTAATAAGATGGCCACTTAAAGGGAAGAATATTTAGATTAGTGGCAGCAGAGATCATTGTGCATGCTATCTATGCTTGCTGCTTTTCCTTGTTCCTGAGTGGAGCATGTTTTCTTCCGGTGTTGATCTGTCTCTGGATGAATTTTTTTTTATTTTTACTGGCCTGGGAGTATTCATTAGCAGTAACAGACAGGTTTACAGGGAAGAAATGCTACTCTTCAAGAATATTTATTCTCAGTAGAGTTTCACAAGAAAATCCCTAGGCTGAGCTGGGTTCTTCTAAAACCCAGTAGCTAGAAAGAGCCTGTCTCAAATTATATATATTTCCACCTAGACTATCTTCAAAAGCAAGTCCCTAAGAATTATATTTCTCATACTTGTCCCTTCCTGTTCTGACCACAGCAAATGCTCTGTGCTTATACGAGACAGGGGAGTCAGAGCTGGAGGTGAATGTTTCAAGCTAGGAATATAGTATCGGCAAAAATTTACAGGATGTTTTTTAGAGTTGTTTTGCTTCAGTACCATTTTCTGGATATAAAGCCGTTGTGACAGCAATAGAACTTGTTTTGAATTTTTTTTTTTTCCTCTGTAACTTAAAGTCCTTGTGACAAAGTCAATTTTTTTTTTCCCCAATGCAAAGTCTTTACGTTACCCTGTCATTGGCCCTGACAATTCGGTGACAGATTGCAGATCGGTGCATGAGTAACTGTATAGATCCTGTAGATTGTTTTCATTCCTGCTGCAGCAAGTTTCACATGTTGAAAAAAATGTGACACTGTGTCTGGATGTGGAGTTAGCACCAGATTTAACGTTTTGTGCTTTGGTCTGCTTTTTGAAACCAACTTGTGTATTGGGATCTGAATCTTTTGCCCACCCCAACAAGAAAATTTCTCCTGACAGCTTGCTCCCAGCACAGCCCAGACTTGTGCTGTTCATTTCTGTTCTTGCTCCTTGTTGGAACTGAACAGTCACAGGGGTTCCACTCTGCCCTCCCTCCTGACCCTGTGCTGGGACCAGTTTCAGGGCAAGAATATGCAATGGCTGAGTAAAACAAGTGTTTCCTTAGGAGCTTCAGAAAATAATGGTGCTGGTTAAACCAGGTTACGTGCAAAAAGGAAAAAAAGAGCCTTATTGCATTGTGTGTGTACATGTAAAGTGAGTGAGTGAATTTTGCATTGTGGTTGACAAAATAGCTGAGTGTAAATGCAGGCCAAATAATAAAGAAACTAGTTTAGCCATATATACAAAAACAGAGGTCTGCTTTATTTTTGCTGTATAAATGTCAGTGAATTGATAATAGGATTTGTTGTCCTCTGCAGTGCTGTTTCTGTCACTGTGGTGGTTGTGCATGAGAAGCATTTGCTTTCAGTCCCACTAAGATGCATATCACCCTGAGCTCACGGGGATGTCATGTTCTCCTGCCACTCTGCTCCAGCCTTCACTGTGTTTCTGTGTGCAGTTTATATGCTGGCTCCTTTTGGTGCAAAAGCAAACTTGAAAGCTCGGTGCAAACGGTGCAAATGAAATAACCTTGAAATGAGGTTTGGAAGGAAGAGCTCACAGCCTCCCTTGTTGCTATGGTTACTTGCAGCCAGTCCCCGAGTCAGAATGGCTCCATCATCAGCACCGGGTCGGGAAAGCCCAGCTCAGGACGGAGCTCTCTCCAGAAAGTGATGGCACCACAAAAAGTGACAAAAGACGAAGGAAGGAAAAGAAATGGTGAGAAGTGTTTCTTCATAAAAGCTGCTCCTAGTCTCCCCTGTAGCTGTACCTGCACAGGCACAGCCTCTGGTGGAACCATCTTCCTTTACCTTCAGCAGTACTTGGGCATTTTCTGTTCATAGGTGTTTGGGTTTTTTCCCCTTTACTGCTATACTGATTTCTTAACCTCACACGAAACAGTATGGTATTTACTCTTATGTATGGGCCTTTGCAAGTTTTCTTTCTTTTGTTTTCTTTCTTTTTCTTTTCCTTTAAGTGCCAGTAAACTAATTAAGACTCGCTTCTATGTAGTAAATGGACAGGGTTTATAGCTTTTTTTTTTTCTGTATAGATTCCTAAGATATTAATTTCTATTACTGCTGTTGCTGAGCTGGCCCAGATCAGATGAAGATTAATTAATTAGGTAAAAATTAATTTGAGAAAGTGTGAGATGGCCAGATCTTTAACTTTCTGTGTGTTATCGTCCTCTTCATACCTTTTTGTTATTAAGATTGGAAGCTTTTCCTGATGCACCTAGGGTGTTAAAATTTTTGCAAGCCCTTGGTTGATGATAGTGAACTTGTGACTCAAGATGCACCAGGAACATCTGATGAAAGTAGAACACAACACCCTTTCTTTCTTGCTTTGCTTTTGTATGTCTCTCTGCTTCTTTCGAGTTACAGCTTTGCTGGTATCAAATCATATCATCCCTTGATGATTGTTCTGCCTAATCCTGAAGTGTCATGCAAAGGCTTTGCAGCCTTAGCAGGAATACTGTGTGATGCAGAGACCAGAGGTGGCCTTTTTTTCTGTACAGCAAAATCATACCATGTTTTTTCAGTGTCCTCTGTTCTTTCCATATACCTACCATATAGTTGTGCATCTTGTGGGGACCGTACAATTCATGTGTCTGTGCTACCCTGGCTTTAAATCAGCTCCACTGAGATTTATGCACATTTGCACATTCACACAGAAAAGTGAAGTTGTTAATTTTTTTTTGTTATGTGTTTGTCATTTGTACTGCTTTCTTCTGACAGACCTGTGACTTTACTGATTACTCCAGACCTGTAATGATAAGTGTTCTGACTAGTCTTTCTCAAAGAGGCTTTTGTTGTTTGGTGGTTTTTTGTTGGTTTTTTTTTGTGTTTTTTTTTTCATAGACAGCAAGACAGTATTTCATGGTTCCAAGTTTCAAGGTTTGTAATTATTTTTTCACTATTTCAAACACAGCTTTTGCAAGACAAGAACATTTATGGTTTCCAGTGTTAAAAGCTGTAATTTATGCTGTTTTTTTTCTTCCTTACCCAGGAAAGCCAATATTCAAAACCAGTGTCAGATGATGTTTACACATGTAGGCGAAATGATGTAGTGATTTTGTTTTGTTAGGTTTTAAGTCTTCAAAGAAAATTGGTAAGAACTTCCAGTTTCTTTGTTAAAGGACTGAGTAACACTTAACATCCTTTCTTCTGATGTAGATTGTAGTGCATTTCTAGAACATACACGTGCTACTTAAAGAAACCTTTCCATGTAGTATAAGGGAATACTCACCATTTATTTTTAATCTTAATTTCATTATAATTCTAGCTTCAACTTTATTTTATGACAATAACTAGGCACTTTTCAAATTATATGGAAAACTAACAACTGCTTTATTTGTGTCTTTACCTTCTTTCTTCTGTATTCTGAAAAAAAGCCTGAATGATGTTGTTATTCAATCTGGTTGAGGTGCTCCTTGTTAGGAACAGTAAAGGACCTAAATGATTTCTAGGAAAAATCTATTCATAGAATGGTTACTTGTTTGTTCCTACCACATGCGGGCAGCAAGATCTTAAGCTTCTGGGGCAGAAAGAAGTGCTGGGTTGGCCTGTTTAAATAGTAAGAGAATAGCATATATAGAAAATTTGAAATACTTGGGCAGTTTCCATCGTACTCTTTTGGCTTTGAAGGAACCTGTGCATGAAGCACCTTTTCTGCAGAGCCTTCCTTCTGGTAGAGACTTTAGCTACTTCTAGAGCAACTTCCTTCACCTGACTGCCATGGCCCTGCAAAGGGTCATCTGCTAGTTTCCAGGCACAGATACGAAGGGAAATAGATGCATTGTTCCCTTGTAAAGAGGTGGGGAGTTTTTAGCTGTAGGCATATCTTTTAAGATATGTTTAAGAAACTTGCCTGACAAAACCCTTTCAGAACAGCTTCTGAGAATGAAGATGTGGCCACAGGAAATGAAATGGCCTCCGCCTTACCAGAATTATGGAGTTGGCTCTCTTTTTATATGCTCACACAGATGTATTTTAGACTTTTCAGTTATGTGACCCCAAATGCCTCTTGAAGTTGAAATTAAAAAACAAAAATCAAAGCAGCTGTTGCTTTTAATCAGAGCTTAATGCTTTGTTCCCCAGTGCTATGATTGCAAACCCTGTTGTCATTTTGGGTATTTCGTTCTTTTTGCAGGGTTTTGTCTTTATCCAGCATGATTAGCATCAATAGAATGTGTTGGATGTTTTTCCTTCCAGTTCAAGAAAGAAGCTGCTTTTTTCCTAGCTATTTGTCTGAACCTGCTCCAGCTCTCTAGCCTGCTTGTAGGCTGACACCTCTAATGCGCATGTCAGCAAGAGCAGAAGCAGCATATTTTCTCTGAAAAGCAGCATCTTAAAACTGGATTGAATCCCTTGATGGTCACATGTTTGACTTGGGGACTCCAAGTTAGAATGGCTCATTAGTTGCCATAGTTACAGACCAATTTTAGATTCTATTTCTTGCTGACATTTAGTTACACAGAAAAATGACAGCACTGGGTGTTACCTCAGTACATAAACTCTATTTGGCTTGTATCAAAATGGACTCCAAATGGAGTCTGTCAAAGCTGAGAGTGACCAATGTGAAGCTACCATAGGTGGACAAGCTTGGATTTAAGGACCTGATATTTTGGAGGATCAGGAGAACTTGTTAGCTGAGCCTTATTTCTACAGAAAGCTCAAATAAAATATCTATTTGTATTACAACAGCGATGAATTCTAGTAAGATAATAGCATTTTTTTACCTTTTATTTTTCTTGGAAAGGCTTTATTAGTATTCTAATAGGAAGTTTACTTTGGGCACTTTACAAAAAAAAGTTAATTTACTTTTTTTTTTTTGCAAGTGCCTAATTGCATGTGTTAGAGGACTGAGAAATGAATGAATCAACAGAGGTAGTGACAATTTCCAAGATGAATTTGTAAGACAACAGGGAAGAGACCAACAGGATATTAGCACTTTCACCTATCATTTCATCAGGCTTTTTCTTCAGGGAGAAGCAAATGGCTGAATCCACACATAGCTGAAGAACTATAAAAAGTTTTCTTTCACCAGCTCCTCATGAAACGAAGCCAGTGAAAGTTGCATAGTTCTTTTTCTGAACACTGAGTGTTCGATTTTACAGCCTTCCTGTTAGCATCTTTGTGAAGGTGGGATTGCTTGTTTGTTTTGAGAAAGATGGATGTTTTAGTTGGCTAGCAGTTCTTACTGAAGCATGTGACTCCATACCTTTTGGGCTGAGAACTTGTATAGTTGAGCCCGGTTTTGTACTTGAACCTCATCATCACAAAAGGACACACATCAAAGGCAAATCTTTGCAAAGAGTCAAATTTGGGTAAGAAATCTTCCTTTCCTCTGCCTAGGAACCCCAGCTGGAGCACTTCTCATCTTCCAAGGGGTCTCAATGTTTTAAAAAAATATTAGTCTCTCAGACTGTAATTTTCTGTGTCCAGACAGAAGCAATCATATAAATTTTTAATTCTTTTTCCCTTCTGTTCTTTGTAGGGATATCTAAAAATCAGGTGTCTGCAGGAACAGAGTACTGGGGAGGAAAATCTGGCTGTATTGCTGTCTTATCTGAAATCAAAGGGAGTTTGGAACATAACTCAGCCAAACTATGATACACTGCCTCCTTTATTCTGTGGAAGTGGGAGCCACCAGTTTTCAGTGTCAGATGTGTCAGCTCAGCATCAGTGCCAGCTTCTCTGAATTTCTGAGCAGTTGCCTGAAGTGACTCAAAATGAAAATGAAATATGGCAACAGCAATTGAATCTGGTAGCACTAATGTAGCAGTCTGCTTTGACAGAGTTAGCTGGCGGATTTGCTGTATGCCTTTGATGTGATGGGTGGGGTAAAATACAAGTTAGTGTGGAAAGGGCTTAGTCTTGCTGAATTTTGGTCCTTTAAAGTTGGTTTCCTAGTGCAGACTAACCAGGCAGGGGCTCTAATGACTCCAGAGGGTCATCTCTAACTGGGACAGATCGACCTCCTCTGAGGAACTGGCCTTTTTCTTTCCAGTATGGAAGAAGCCCAGAAAGCAGCATTAGAGCATATGCACAGATTGGAAGTGTAATGATTCCCCTTCATGATGCCTGTCTCTTGGAAAGGCTGATAAATCAGAGAGCTAGGAAGGATTTATGGTGTAGAGAGAGGAGTCTTATTCTTTTAATCATTTATTCAATTATCCTGAAGCATTAGCTTCATTTGCCCCAGGGAGTGTGTCAGTGAAGGTCTTTACCTAACTCTTCAACCTCACACAGTAAACTCCTGGGCTTTTCTGGAGTAATTTCCTGACATTTTAACCACCACAGGGTCAAAAAGAAAACAACAAAAACCACCAAACAGAATCCACTTACTTTGCTGAAATGTCTCATGTTGTCACCAGTCACTATTCTCCTTGAGGATCCCAGAATCTTTATATGTTGATTCTTTGTTTTTCCTCTAAGTGTTTCAGCTTGTGTGACGTAGCCTGATATTTCCCCATACTGTTTCCATTTCATCCACTGTCTTTTCTTGGGTGTTTGTTTTAAATATAGAGTGCTGTGGCCCTGCCAGCCTCCTGCTGGGGCCAGCTAACCCTCTGTTTCTGCAGATGCAGCCAATGCCATTTCCTGCTGCTTTGTAAGGTTTTGGTTAGTAAGATGCAACCAACTGTTGTAACCTATTCTGTGAACGTCTGAGTTCACACACTTTCCCCAGAGAGTGGGAGAGCAAACAGCATCTCTGGGATGCCCAGGCTGCGTGAGTGGAGCTACCCAGGTGCTTTGTTCACAGGCACGGTAGAACTTGCATAGAATAAGTGGAAAATACTTTCTATTTGCCCCCTTCCAGGCCAGCATGGCTAACCCAGCTTGCCTTTTTGGTTGCTTTTTCCATGGCAAGAAAATACCTTAGCCTATGTTGCTGTGGTTCTTGTTGCCGCAAATCTCTGACGAAATGGGGATCTGCAGGTGGTTGTGCAATTAAGTATTTCTTAATTCGCATCTGCCTTCCCCTCCGGATGAGCTTTACTCTGCCACTTAATTGAGTCTGACAGCTGCTCTCATCAAGAGTGTTGATGTTCATGCCATCAGATCCAGTGGCAGGCTGGATGGCTGTGATCTTTCACTGATATATCGGTGCTGAAGAAGACAAATGCATGGGCTTATTATGTAAACAGAAAACTAATGCTGCAAAGCTCATAGAGCACTACCTTCTTAAATAAGTGGCTCCTGCTGGAAGTTCTCTTGCCTTTCCTATTGTCTTTCTATAGTTGTCATCCTTGTCAGTTAAATAATAATAATAATAAAATTAAACCTACCTAGGATGGTGTTACAGAAGTGCCAGCAAAGAACAGGGTCAGATGGATTCTGTACAAACATTCAAAAATACCACTCTTTTTAAAGACTTTGGTAAATAGATGAGACAGAAATGGTTGGAGGATAAGATATAACCACAGGGAAAAATATCTTTGCTTCAGCTTATAAAGACAAGAAATGTTCACAGAACATAGGACACCGATTCTTTCCTAAGGAAATAGTATTTTAGACCTGTGGCATAGTTTGCCCTTTCTTAAACTATACTTGGTTTTGAGGCTTTTGCTGTAAGGTTACCTGATCCACGGGTAATCTACTTTTTTTTTTTTTTTTTTTTTTTAAACAGGTGTTTCAGTCCTTTGTTTTTTTTATCCTTTCCAGCATATTTTGATTTGGGAGAGGGGAGGAAATCCAAGGGGGAGGGAAAGAGAGGAGAGAAGAAATCTTGTGTGGCCTTGATAATGAAATACTCAGGCTGAATTTTATTTTTTTAGTATAAATTAATAAGGAGATGAAAATTTAATATTCCACCTAATTGTTTCCTAACTGTTCAGAGCTACAGTTCCTGAGCCTGTTTTCCTATGACATGTGTGGGCAGCACCACCTGCTGGCATCACCGGCTGGAAATGGTGCAGAGCTGCACCCAAGTTGGAGGCAAGCATCCCTGGAGCAGCTTTAATCTAGCAAATACTGTATACTAATAGTTACAGTGATGTGGAGATAAAGGGTCAGCAATGATTCTGCTCTGGAGGAACCTGCTGATCTGCACTGCAATTGGCACTCAACCTGAATAAATTATTCCTTTGGATATATCTTCATGTACTTCAGTGACAGGAAGATTAGGAGGAGTAATTCAGTCTCAATGGATCATGTGGCATGAGATGTCTAGCATAAGACGTTTCAGGTAGGAAATTGCCGTTAAGTGGCAGATGAAGTCATTTTTTGCCCTTTTCTGCTGCTGAACTTCTAAGTCTATGTGAGCGCACAGTGGAGGTGAGAGTAGAACAATAAATCCATTAAAATGTTGGTGTGCATCTGCTTAAGAATAGAAATTAAAAGCATAACTTTAAATCTGTGTTGCTAATTATAATAAGTAAGTGTGCTTATTGTGAGTGACTGTAAAGAGCAACTGGGCAGTTCTCTGGAGTTTCCCACACCCACCAGCTGCTCACCCAGCTGAGGCGCTGGGATGGGTGGGCAGGCCCGGGGCAGGGGTACACAGCAGAAACAAGCACTCCAGTACTCCTACTTTTTTCTGAGCTCTCTCTGGATCCTTTTTTTAAGTTTAGAGGGTTTTGTAGTTGAATCGCGTGATAAATGCTGCTGTAAGTTCTTTCAGAAAGGGATGAATAGGAGTAAATATTAAAATACCCTCAGCTTGTGCATATGGAAAACTGCCAATACAGACACTCACCAGTGAAAAAAAGGATGATGGAAAAAACCCTACTTTTACATTATAAGCAGCAATGAATGAACAAATGCTAAGCTAAGGTGGGGTAGACTTCCTACTTCTAGTGCCATTTGGCTATTATTTCCATGCCAGTAGCACTCCAGTAGATGCAGATGTGCTGGCAAATGAGAGGGCTGATGATACTGAAGGTGCTTTTTGGTGTGAACGTACCACATCAGAAGTAGCTGTCATCTGTGATTCCTGATTCCCTTTATCCTTAATTATTCTTTAATGAGTTTTTGAGCTAGAGGAATTCTGTTTAATTAAACAGAACTCTTGGTTTCTGATCCTGAAATGAAGTCTAAGGACACAACCCACACATCTGCAGCTAGTCATGCTCTCTGCGGGTGCATGAAGATCACTGCTGAGGTCTTGGCAAGCGCAGTCCTTTGGAAACACGGGTTGAAATGCAGCTGCACTTCCTGGTGCTTTCTGCTTGAAATGGGGTACATGAGGATGTTTGGTAAGAATCATGTTTTGCAGGCTGATGGTTAGCCAGGGTTTTTGGGCATGTCCGGTTCAGGCAAATGCTGAGACAGCCTAAAGGAACGGATTCCACAACTTTGATTGCTGAGGCGATATATCCTGGCTCACCGGAGCTGTTATCATGAGAGACCATCTTCGTAGGTGAAAAATCCAAGTCAGACAAACTCTATCTTGAGTGGTGTCGCTGTGGAGGTACCTTGTCAGGGCAGCATGGAAGGTGAATTACAGTGCATTACAGACAAGATCCATCTTCCAGAGCTGCATCTGGTGACCTTCATGAGTGGAACTGGTTCAAAATGCTCCCAGAGGAGAATGACCATACTTCACTTTTATACTTACAGTAGTGTAGATGCCCTCCTGTTTGAGTGCAGACTGTGACAGGCAGGTATCTCTTCATTCATCTGACTTGGCTGCTGCTGTGTTCTGGTGGCGTGGGCAGCAGCGGTTCATTTCAGTGAGCCAGGTTTGCCATTCCCTTGCTCCGGTGAGCATATAAATTCAGTGTTTGAACAACCCCAGGAGGGACGAGGGGATTTCAGACCCACTAAAGACTCCTCTGTCATATTTGGACAGTTCTGTGGAGCTGGAGAGACAATATTAAATTAGAGAGTGATTTAACCCTCATATTTCTCAAAAGCTCAAGTAGTGTCAGCTCTAGTCTATGCCAAGTACAGACAGGATAATAAACTTACTTAGTGACTTCATATTTTATGTTATCACTGTCAAATATTTTCTTACCAAAATCATTGGCTAATCTAAACTGCTGAGTTTATACAAGTCCATTGTAATTTGTGCAATGATTAAATATTAAACCAGTGTATTTTCAGAGGAAATAAATTTAGAGCAGACCACTTTGTTCTTTAGCAGAGGATCTCTGCTCCTGTCAGTTAGGAGATGGAGGAAACATTCTTCCTTCTAATAGCATAATTATTCAAAAATGCTTCCAAGAATCTCTTTGTAGAATTTGTGCTCATGCTTTAGAGTCACTCTTTTATTCCAAAATGAGGAGAAAAGGTTTAAGATTCGACAGCTGACAAGGTGATACAGGTTTACAAACAAATTCTGGAGGAGAAAGGGCACAATTGTATGTGAAAGAGTTATCAATTTCTATAGAAATATAAAACTAAAGATGCAACACTTTGCCATTTAATTTAAAAGACTTTCAAAAGCCTTCTCCTATCTCTGAAGAAATTCTAATGGTTTAACTGTACAGCTACCTGAGGTACTGCTTTGCAAAGCAAAAAAATAAACTTGGATACCATCAGTTTCTTAAGCATGTTTTAACACACAACAGCAATGCTTTCATTTTAACTGATGGCATTTCTAGTATTAATAACTTCTGCTAAAATCAGTAGGTTTATTTTTCAAATGCTGAGAATGCCCATGCTCTTCCAGTATAAGACACAAAAAAGCTGCACTCTTGGATTAGATCACACATAACTACTGATGCCTTGGCATGTGGAGTTTTCTCTGTGCTTGTGTGTGTGTATAGAATATATTTTCCATCTGAAACCTAGGAAAAGAGGTACTTTGACTTTTGTTGTCAGTTTCACACAATTTTCCATGTCATTCTGTTTCTTCTTTTTTTTCCATCTTACTATTGCAAATTGGAAATCAGCCTTGTTTGGGGGAGGGACAGATAATCCTTGGAATGCACGTTATCTGTAATCTAACGAGATCTTCTTCCAGGGGAAAGGTCTGCCAGGTTTGCTCTTTGAGTGTACTGAGCACGTCCTTAATCTAAAGAATGTGTTTGCTGAGCTTTGAACATGCAGAAAAAAATCTGTCTTTATGCTGAGTAAGTTTGATGTGCTTTAGTGGCCATAAGTGATGAAGAGGACGGAGGCATTCTCTTTGATAACGTTGCCAAATCCACCATTGATCCCTTCGACACCTCTTCTGGATCGGTGCAGCTGATAGCTATCAAACCCGTGGCACTGCCTGCTGTTCATTCTGCATCAGAGAGGAGCCACGAATCTGCCATCATTAATGGAGAGGTAAGGACTGTCTGATAAATCCTCCAGGTGTTTCCTTGGCTACACCCACAGCTGGAACAGCCTCAAGCCTGTCTGTTGAGGACAGGTAGGAGCTTTTCACCCTGATACTATATAAAGCCCCAGCAGCATTGTAGGCTTTGACATCTGAGAAGTTAGGATCTGCTCTTTCCTACTGCAACTATGAATGTATGCAAGCTTGAAAGAGGCAACTTTCTCTATTCCTACCTTTTCAATATCCTTCTCTCCTGTCATATTCATTTAAAGCAAATGGGTAAGGAAGGTACAGAGCAGAATGAATTCTTTGTCTATGTTAATTCTGTGGCTGATCATGGAAAGTATAGAAATCAAATGGGTCTCAAGCTGATCTCTCTGTACTGAGCAATATATCTCAGTCAGGCCAAGAAATGATGCAACGGGATCATAGCTTTGCACTGTTGTGCTCCAGCCTGTTCACAGAGGGTGCAGTTTTTTTTCCTGGGAGCAAAGTGGGATGGCACGAGTGCCTGATCCATGTGCTGATGGCTCCAACAATTTTATGATTATTCATGCTTTTTTCTGTAGATTAAACTAAAACTTTCAAATGACTGACAGCTTTATACATCTGGTAAACATGACAGGGATACTCCGGAGAGGTGTCTTGTTTGCAAACTCACACTGCAACAGTCATTTAAATATCAGCCAGAATCTCCCTGATGCTGTTCAAAAGCAACAAGGAGGGTTGCTTCCAGAGACAAAGTCAAAGACAATGTCATCAGCCTTCCCATGTGGGCCTGGATTACAGCAGTCTGTCATACCCCATTTTGTTACTTGTATTTTAAGCCATGATGTGCCACATAGTTTACCAGACTCGGAAAAGCTTATTTGGATTTCAGCATTTATTTTCTGTAATTCAAGAGGATGATACTCCTAGTGCTGTGTGCTCTCTTGTACCTACTTTTGTTGAAGTTTGTGAGAAGACTCTTATATTTGACTCTGGAAGCACAAAGCCCATAACTTGCTCATTTTCACTTAAATGACAATTTGAAGCAGGAGGGAAAGTTTTTCAGTACTTAAGAGCTGAAGACATGTGTCAGATCAGACCAAACACCTATTTATTTAAGAATCCTGTCTCTGACAGGGGGCCTATAACAGATTTGTAAGGAAGCATATAAATAAGAGGAGCAGATGATGATATTTCACTGGAATTCTTCCCCAGCAATCAGTGATGACTTATTTAAGGTTTTGTTTAGTCAGGGGTGATGTCCATCCCTATACTTCTACTGGGCCCTAGAAGAGTTTTCATCAGCGAGTTGTTCCCATGATGCCCAAAAGCAAGCACGGTGTTGGGTCACGACAATTGGCTAACAGCATTGGTGTTTTTCTTCAGTGGGTGTATCTGAGTCACTGTTGTGATGGTACGTAGTTTTTAGGCTAAAATTATTTAACCATCTGCCAAGCCATAAAAATGCAGCGACTCTGTTCACTTGCAGCTCCTCGCTGCTTACAGATGGCCCGATGTGGTACAAAAAAGCGCTCTGTAGGATGACACATGCAGTGCATCAAACACACTCCAAGAACACTGTTTGGAAGTAGCCAGCCCAGCACCATCCTTTTAATGTCTTTTTGCCTTTTAGGTGAACAAGGCTTTGAAGCAGAAGTCCGATATAGAACATTACCGCAACAAGCTGCGCTTGAAAGCCAAGAGGAAGGGGTACTATGATTTCCCACAGGTTGATAACAGCAAGGGGCTGACAGAGAGAAAGAGGATGTATGAAAAAAACCAGAAAGAATTTGACCACATTTTGGATCCAGATGCAGATGTCTCATCTCCATTTGCTGAGCCTAGGAACAGGTGAGGCTTTTTATATGCAGTTCTTCATCTGGGAGGAAAGTTGATGTCCATGGATTGTAGGGAATCAAAGGGGCTGTTCTTAATGAGCCAGCTGTTTGCTGTATGCTTAGCTGGTCCCTCCTACTTTATCAAGAAAAGTCATATAACCCTAATTATTTATGAAAGTATGTTATGTGGTAAAATTGCCATGTGATTTAAAAGAGAGAAATGGAAAGACAAACAAATAGGGAAAGGGACTGTTGCAAGTTCTTGTGAGTTGTTTTCCAAGTAATGTTAATAGAAAAAGTGGTCTATTTTTGGTGATACTGAGACTGGACTTAATCCAAGAAGTAAACATCTGGCTTCATTCTTAAAGTTCAGTGATGGTATTATTTTGTCATTATTTTTATATGAATATAACTATTGCAGTAGGCATAAGATAACACAACCAGTACATTGTCCACGTATTTTAGTAAGTCCTGCAGGGATGGTATAGGTAGTATGGATGTGTGTGTACATGTTATTGGTGATCTTCCTGTGCCTTTAACAGAGAAGTCATAATTTGCTCATCTATGATGTGAGGCTGGCATATTGTATAACAATACTACTGTTTGATTAACACTTCACTGTCTCTTGAAGATGGCACACCAGTAGTGCTCATCTCCTTGTTTTAGAAGTGAGGGGGGAAGTGTACATCCTAATTCTGCCTGAGTGAGTGGACCTGCTTCATTGTGGTGCTCTCTGAAGCACAAGCTGACACATTGAAAAGAGATCACACTAGTTCTGCCATAGGAATTGCACAGTAGGCAGATTCCTCTTCCTTAAGGGTGGTGGAGGTGTGAAGGATTATAGAAGTGTGTTCACCATTGCACCTTGCACCGTGGGAACTCTGGTTCTTACTGTAATCAGGGATCAACAGTAGTTGATCAATGAGAGAAAAAGGGATACTGAAGTACAGTTCCTCTGGAAATGGTTTCCTGCCTGGAGGTGCAATATTTTGTCCCATCTCTTGGAAAGTTCAGAACAAAGTTTTCTTGTGAGCATAAATCATGACCTGCAACCAAACTATCAGTGGTGACACAGTCTCTGCACTTCAACAATTACCCTTGGGGCACAGAGATGAAAAAGACTGTAATGGGAAATAGAAAAGCAGTGTTGGCTCAGAATATGGGCAAAGGCTGTGATCAGATGAACTCTATAGATCTAGAGTTAAATGACTGAGGGATACTGTCCTTGATGGGCCATTTCGCAGGGTTGCACTAGTCAATGAAGAAAAAAGATGCTGACTTAACTGTTTATTATGTCCTTGCTGGAGGGTCTGGGACATCATGTCTTTGTGCAGCTTTCCATTGAAGGAGGAATAAATTGCTCCAAGTACACTGAAAAGATAAGATACCGAACCCTCAGTACACAGGAGTCCTGCTCTGCCTGTGTACTCTGTCCAGAAGATACAGATGAAACAGTGGAAAAACTGATATGATGGTGTGCTGTACATAAAGCAAAGGACTGAAGCATTACTTTAGGTATTTATTGTGTGTCACATGCTATGTAGGAAATATTTAAAACATTACAAATGAGGCTTTAATGCTAGCCATCTGCTTTGTGTTAAATATACTGATGTTCATGTGCCAATGTGCTGAAAGGTCTCAGCATACATTTTCCTGTGTGCCTTCAAATCTGTTCTGTAAACCTGTCATAGTCTGTTTGAGCTAGTGATCACTGGTGTGATATAAAGTGCTTGGAGGCAGGTATACTGCTGTAGAGGAATTCTTTCATTGTGTAGCTGAACCCTAAATGGCTGACTGCTGGATTTACTTTCTAAGTATATAGCCTGTATCCCAACGTAGGAAGAGAGAAGACCCATTTTTTATGCACTTCCAGTAAAGACATAAAGCATTTAGAGAACTTCACTGACGTTGCACTTGTTTGCAAACAAACCAATTCCAAAAGTTATACTAATATTTCCATACTAAGACTTGGACCTGCACTTGATATGCTGCAACACATATGACACCATTATTGTCTTCATTTCTTTTAAGAAAAAAATGTCTAAAATGGAGAGGAAAACCTCGAATAATACTACAAGGTAATGTGAGGTTTGGTTATAGATAAATGAATCAATAGAAATTTATCTCTGTGATGAAATAAAATTACTTTTAAAGCAATCTAGGTTAGCATAGAATTGAAAATACTTTATATCTACCTTTTTCTGCGTTGTATCATTATATAGTTATAATTACAGCAATTAAAAACTGAAAAATTGATTATTAATTTTTAAAAATAGTATCACTTAGGAGTAAGCCAAAGATTTTAAAATTTCTATGGAAAAGATCTATTCCAGTCTTTTCTGTTTTGTGTATATTCCACTAACTTAAACCACATTATTGCAGCATTTCCAAAATATGTGAGAGAAAAAAAGAAGCACTTGATTGTTATTCAAAATCACCTTTACATTTTGGATTTGTTTGAAAAGTAATTTACAAAACATGTCCACGAAATAAGCTGGTTTGTTCAGGAACAAACAACTTTTTGTTCTTAGTACCTTTGAGTCTTCTGTACCATAAAATTCATGTTTTAAAATGTTCCAGTTATGTTCCCAGAAGGCACTTGCTAACGCCTTTGAATACCATTTGTTAGTGTTCATACCTCCTTTCTCATTAGTAAAACTTTCTTAAATGAGCTAATTGGCAATCTCAAGGCAATTTTTAAGATCCTACTGATGATATGCACTATTCTGGGTTTTACTTTATTAGTTTGTAATCAGGTCAAGAATCTGCATGTATTAGAGAGATGTATATTTGAATCCCTTAGAAATTACATCACAACTGCATCAACTAAGTATTTATGGACCTACTGTAAAACATGTGTGAAATTTTAGAGACCTTTAATGTAGGAACATAAAGATTGTGATATCTGATTAGCCTTAGCATAACCTAATTCCCCATGTTTTTTGATAATACTGACAGCATAGTCTTGGAAGAAGTAAGATAAGGCAGTTTTAATTTATTCAATATGATATTTATAGGGGAAATTTATTCCAACCCCCCTGCTTGTGTTCTGCTTTGGCAATGCCTTTGGGACTTTCAAAAATGCGTATGGAGATTTATGATTAAAAGTCACACAAGTTTTTGAAAGTTGTCTTAAAGTTAAGTCCATGCTTGAGCACTTAGTTTAATCAGATGTGTGAAATGGATTTTTTTTTTTTTTGTCCTACCTTTTATCCTGTAAGGTCATGTAAACATCTTGTCTTCCTAGATTTCTACAAACCGGTTTCTGCTGCTCTAAGCTGCCAAGGCAGAAAGTTCTGTTAACCAGTCCCAAATATTTCGAACTCTGGAGACCTTGTTTTTACCCCACTTACTAACTCAAATAGAGCTCTCAGCCACAGGCTGACTTACCTTTAATACAAGCATTTTTTGGCATTCAATCAAATCTTAGCACAGGGTTGCGTTTTCTCTCAGGTTACCTGGCAAGCGTGGCAGAATGACAGAAGTGTCACCCAGGTCTTTTCCCTTCAAAAGCCCCCTTTCAAATTTCTGCTTCCAGCTCTTATCTGCTTCCCACAAGTTCATTCATCATGGCTGAAAGGCTGTTGTGCTCTGACTGATGTGTACTGCCTTCAAAACCCTCCCTTGCTGTAGCCTCAAAATCATCTCACCGTGGTGTTGAATCTCTTAGCACAGCAGCAATTTTGATTGAAGGCCAAAAAATTCTCGTGATTTTTGAACTTGTCCAGTGTAAAAATGTACTTGGATGAATGTGACACACTAAGAGTGTTTTTACTTCCTCAGGAGTAACTGAGCAAAATAATGTGGACACACAACATTACTGCAACATTACCACTTGGGTGGTAAAGCTACCCAAGATAACGTTGAGATAACATAACTAACGTTGTTAGTGTATGTTTCTAGTTGATCTGTGAGGGTTAGCTGGGAACAGCTGCATGCGCCAAAGGAAGGGACAATATATCCCAACAGGAGAGCTGTCCATCTGACCTGAGTACAGTCACTGAAGAAACAGCTCACTTCCAAATATGTGTTGGTAATATTTTGAATGGAACACCTGCACAAAGCAGGAAAAAAAGCACAAAAAGGCAAAGATAACATCATATTAGGCTTTAACAACAGAGTGAATAGTATGTTTATGAGACTGGCATGTTATTGTTTGAGCTGTCATTGGTCTCCAATGGGAGGATCACTTCTCTGGGGTATACAAGAAAATGACTAATGGCCAGATACACTATGAGAACAGCATTTCCTGAACTTTTTGGGGTTAGGTGTAGCCACCTTATAAGATGCAGCTTGATGAAGCATGAAGTTCCTGTATCACAATTTGGCAACCACTCCTGTAGAGTTTATGTACAGATACATCCTGTATCTTACGAAGGAATGCTATATTTGTTATTGCAATACCAATAACAAGGGAAGAAACAGTTACATTGGAGATGACAGACTATTTTGGGTATTGAGTTACATGCTGTCTTTCCCTTTCTTTGCTTCTCCTTGGTCCTCGGTGCACAGCGGTGAAAGCTCAGTGCTTCGGGATGCCTCTGCCACAGTGCGGCTCAGAGCGATGCTGGAAGTGGTTTAATCCCAGAAGTACAGCTCTGACAAAGTTGTGGCCAGTTACCAAACTGTCTATTTAAAAACAGCATCTTGCAAGCAGTTCCCTCCCACTCTTGTCTCTCTTCCTGCTCACTTTGCCGGCTGTTTGTTTCAGTGGAGTTACTACGTGCCTCTCTCGTTGCTCAGGATCAGCGGCCAAGCTCTTTGCTCCCCATCTGAGTGTGTGCAAGATCCTATTAATTTTTTTATAATACCACCTATTTATTTTTTATTAATTTTTATCAGATCAGCTGAGGTTAAAAGGTAGTCATATCTTCTTGGGACATATTGCATCTGATAAACTCCCACATACAATGTCCATGTCTTCTCTTTGCTTTTTTTTTTAACAGTTAAAATATGAATGATCTCTTAATAAAGTTACTGATTTCTAGCACTTCCGTATACCTAGAAAGAATGTCCTAGAATAAAATGGTATTTTTTTGAACCTCATTATTTTAGATTGAAGGTAAGTATTGAAAACCACTGCCTGTATTTTTTTATTTTATTTTATTTTCATTTTATTCTTTTATTGTTTTGTATTTTCTAGGCAACCGATGAAGAACTCGGTGTACAGGAGCAGGCAGTCATTGAACAGCCCTAGCCCAGGGGAAACTGAGATGGATCTTCTAGTGACTCGAGAAAGACCCAGACGTGGAATCCGTAACAGTGGATATGATGTAAGTTTATCAGATATATGCAGTGAAATTTGCTAAGCAAAGTCTCAACTTAGTCCTACTACCAGGAAACTATTGATAAGCTTACCAGCCAGAGTGTCACTGGGTATTTAATGTTACAGTATGTCATTTGCACTCAGCATCCTGAACAAAGCTCAGGATACTCAAAGCACAGACTCTTACACATTCTTTATTGCTGTACATCATTTTCCACTCTGAAATGCAAGAAAACATTTGCCCTGAAACTCACTATTTGCCAAAGGATTAAATTTTGAATTTAGATACTTCTTCTAAGTATGCAGCCATTTAAATGATACTGAGCTTATTTTCATTGCAATTGAAATCCTCTGTTCTGTGCCTCTGATGCTGCTGTCTTGATTCAGAGGGATGGACAAACAACTTCTGGGCATTTCCAGAAGTCGTTTTTTTGTGGAAATCCACTAGGGACAGTTATTGTCCTCTTACCACATCAGAACTGGGAGTTTTGAATGGGTAAATGTCAAAACCAGCCAGATGAGAGGCGGGTTTATGGTCCAAGGAACTCACATGGCCAACACAAGGCAGATTAGTTGTCTTGTGCAGTCTGAACATAGACTGGATGCAAGCTGGCACTGTGTGCGCTCAGAAAGAGGATAAAAATAGCCCCCACAGGAATGCATAATTTTTCAGTCCTTTGCCACATGTACAAAATGCTGCAGCACAGCCATCCCCGAAGATCAGTCCCTGGAAAAAAGGTCAAAATCCTTCTGAAAAGAAGGAAGTTCATCTGGTGGTTGTTCCTCCTGTAAACTCTGTATTTATAAATACAGAGTATGTATAATAAACAAGTATTTTGTGTGGGTCTTAATTGTCAACACTCTCAGCTGCCAGGGGTGTGTTTTTAGCAAGGTGAAGGAATGTACCAAGGTCAGGGGCTGTCTTCGGGGAAGTTTAAATCTTTTTCAGAATTTTTCAGGGCATGTTGTAGGTGTAAGATTTCTTAAATGATTTCCTGCATTTGAACACTACCCATCAGATTGCATGAGTCATTTCATGCCATGGAAGTGGGATGACTGCTTCACTGCTTTCTGAGGCACTAGAATACATCACTCTAGCCTGGAGAAAGAACAGTAAAACCTGTTATAACCTGTTAAAATATGTTTTACTTTTTTGTAAAAAGATACATGTATTTTTTTACCCACTTAAGTGTTTTCTTTATTGGAGCTTTCAGAGATGAAAAAAGCATGGCCTCCTGCTATTAATTCAAAATTACCATGCTTAGAAGATTTTTAAAATATGTTTTAATATCTTGTGTTTACTAGATATAAAATAGAATTAAAAAAAACCCTGCTAAAACCCCTCATCAGGAGTTTAATGAGCTTATGTAGAGTCTGAAATCTGAGATCTGTGTACATCCCACACCAGTTTGATTTTGCCTTTCTTTTAAGGTTGGAGTTGGGCAAGCTGTCCATGGCACAGTCTTTTTTTACTGATCAGTTACGTAAAATTCCTTTTGCCCAACGTGCTGCAGATTCCCTGCAGTGCACTTCTTCTAACACTGAATGTATTTCCTGTCAGAAAACAGAAAAATGCCAGGGGAAAATGGGACAGGATATTGAAATTTAGCTCCAAAGCCTGGGTTTGCAGCGTGGGCTGGTTTCCCTCGCTCCTGTTTTTGAGGTTCCTCAGAGCTGTGCTGAGTGTCTGACAGGCTTGGTCTCCCAGGATACCCATGGGTGGGCACTTGTATCTATGTTTATGCAGGGAATTCATATGGATCCCACCAGTGGTGCAACTTAAACACCTCTGCAAATCTGACCTCTGCAAATAAATGGAAGAGGGCTTTGAGAAAGGGCTGGTTTGTATGATGAACCTTATGTCCTTTCTTTTGTTATCTAGTAACATCTTGTACAGTTTTTTGACATCTGCTGTTCCAGCCTTTTCAGACACCTGCTAACATCTTCCTCCTGGTATTTTATTTAGCAGTAAGGCCTGCTGACAAATGGTGAAATTTGTCTTTTATAAGCAGATGATCAAATCAGTGAATCACACAGCCCATATTACATGAAAGCCATGAGATCTGTTACCAGTATAGCCAAGCTGTTGAGGTTTATCTTCTCAACCATGATAAATGTTGTTGGTTGTGATATATTTTTTTTTTAAAGAAAAAGAGACTTAAGATTCCTCAGATTCTTGAAAAAAACCCTCTTTAAGAATTGTTAGACTTGTCTGCACAACCAACTCCTGAGAGTTTATGACCTGCCTGATTTTGCCTTGTCCTTTAAATAGGAGAGGGAAGTAAGAGCTTGAAAACCTGCTATTACATACTATTGATTGTATATTTTTTTCCTAAAATACGCTTCCCCTGTCTAATATTTCAGTTGTGGTTTTCTAAAAAATACTTGATTGCCTGTAATGATTTTGTGGTGATACTTCTCCGAATCATGGCTCTGTTTCTCAGAACTAAAAACAGGTCAGGATCTGAGGTCAATAGCTGAGTATCTGTCTGCATAGAATATGTATCTTTTTGTATTATTTTGGAGTGTAAATGGTTTGATTTTCTGAGTATATTATTTGCCTTTATAGCATCTTTTATAAGTGGATTATTATTGAACAGTACCTTCATCAAGGGCTTGTAGTAGTGAACATGATTTATTTCAGCACTGGCTGCTAATAGGTCTCTTGTGGAATTTCATTCATGGATATTTTTAGTGTCAGAAGGAAATAATAGAGCCATGGTTGTTACTTATCTACTTGGGACAGTAGGATTTCAGAGACTCATTGGCTGCATTTATACATACAAACTACCAATGCATTTTCTATTCATGCTTCTGAAATGTACCTGACTTTTATTTACCCTGCCCTGTAACAAAACAGAAAATTAAGGGGAACTATTTAGTTGAAGGTTTCCTACAAATGTTTTTCAGTTTAAGATAACTGTGTCATTACATTGTTTCTACCCCAATTTGATGTGTGTACCACTTAGGAAGCCTGAAGTTGGGTTTGTGTCTTTGATTTTGGGCAATACACTGTATAACTATAACCATGTAAATTGCAGTTAAATTATAATATGCAAATGATTATTTATGGTCTTAAGTTTCCTTTTTTATTGGTGTCTTTTAAGGAAGTACAAGGTATAGCTATATTTAGAACAGCTAGGAGAGAAAGAAGTTAAGATCTTTTATTTAAATTCACTGTCACTTTTTGATCCTGTAACTCTTACCTGATTGGCTGGTAACAGAAGAAGAAAGCCAGTTTGATATTTTCCCTCTGCAGATGAAGAAATATGTACTGTGATCATCCTGTAGTATATATGACCATATACAGCTTGCAGAAGGTTGGGGGCACAGTTGCTTATCTATTCAGGTGTAGAAAAGCACTGTTACCTAGGGGGGGGAAAAAGAATGCCACACTAGGAGCTACAGAGCACTCACATACATTACCAGGACACTGCTGGAATTTTTAATAAGAACATCCTGTTGTATTATTTTATTTGTAGCTCTTTTAAATGCTAAAACAATTCTAACCATGTGCATGTACAAAAGGAGGTATGTATCCTATTCTTTGTTCCAGTTATCCTAGCATCTTAAGTTCATTTTTCTGATAGTTAAAGAACTGGTTGCTTTTTCAGGCTGCCTATTTAAAATGCATTTTTAAAAACTATTGGCTGTAAAGCTTATCTTACAGAAGACAGAGGAGTTAGGTATTTCACTGTGAAGTTCTTAAAATATGATTTTTTTCTGTCTTGGAGTTACAGGCAAAAAAAAATCAGGGGCCTGATTTCTGTTTGTACTTGCCTATACAGAAGGAATTACCCTAGGAGTAGCCCTTCAAGTTAAGCTGCACGAGTACTATCTGCTCATTAGAGTATGTGCTTCATTTGCTGTTCCCACATTAGTTTTGAATAAATTTCTGTGTAGCTACTGTTCAGTGGCTGGGTAAGGTGACCAAACTGGGTCAGGTTATTTTCTGCGAAGGACAGAACCTATTATGTAGCATCATTGTCAGTGGGTTAGAAAGTTCAGGAAAAGTCCTAAGCTTTAATTCTTCTGAAATCTTGATATGTGAGAACAGACAAAAGAATTTCAGTTCCTGTAGCTGTAACAAGTGGTCCCTTGTGAGGGGTCCGTCATAGTGGTGGTACTATTTAGGGTGCCATACTCCTCCTGGCACAGTTGTACTCCCATTGATACTAACAAGTAAGAAAATAATGTAAACATTAATTCTAATTGTTTTTAAGTGAATCATTGACAACTTAATCTGCTGCATAATGTCCCTGGTAGTTTTTGCAGCAAACAATGTAGGCTATAAAAGGCTATTATACTTACCAGCATCATATCACTCCTTTCAGATATTTGTCATGTGTCTATATTGTCACAATCCCTGACTTTATATATGTTACATCTGTGTTTGACAACGTTTTTTGTGAAGCAGCACAAATACTGTCTTGCAAAGCTTTTTACGTATGCGTGCTTTTATTCCATCCAACAGACTGAGCCTGAGATTATAGAAGAAACAAATGTTGACCGTGTCAACGAGCCTCGGAATTACACCAGGTCCCGTCAGGCCAAAGGCCACTCGGAGACCTCAACTTTAAGTTCTCAGCCCTCCATTGATGAGGTTCGACAGCAGATGCATATGCTCTTGGAAGAGGCTTTCAGCCTGGCCTCTGCAGGCCATGGTGGACAGAGCAGGCAGGAGGCCTACAGCTCAACACCGCACTTGCCCTACTCGGAGGTTGTGACCAGTGCACCTGGTACCATGACCCGACCTCGAGGAGGGGGGGTACAGTGGGTACCCACATACAGACCAGAAATGTATCAGTACAGTTTACCAAGACCAGTAAGTGAAACTTCTCTTTAGTATACTACAATATTATTAAGATATTTCTACTCTGAGATACATTTTTTTTTTTTTAAAGTAGCCCCATTTACTTGATTAAAACCAGACATAAAGCCATGCTTACAGTAAAGAAGTATGGATAGTGGGTGTATGGACACTTACCCGTACCCATCTCTTGCAAGAAGACTGGGTATCTATTTTAGC
Source organism: Apus apus (assembly GCF_020740795.1). Classification (NCBI taxonomy): domain Eukaryota; kingdom Metazoa; phylum Chordata; class Aves; order Apodiformes; family Apodidae; genus Apus; species Apus apus. The sequence goes on from NC_067286.1 coordinate 8,342,493, forward strand.
AGCAAGGTTGCCTTGTCTAAATTATGCTTGACAGAATGGGCTATTGGCTAGGGACTCTAGAGATGGTTTAATTGCACAGGTTTCCTGGTTGACCTTACGTAAGGCACTCTTTATCTCTCATTTTCTAGCCTCAAATTGCAGCCTACGTGTCCTTACCTCACAGAAGTAATAAAAAAATTAAGAACCTTAATGGGTGAAAATTGTTAATGGAACTTAGTAGGTATCTAGTCAGCTGTTGCAGTAGTAGTGTGCACACCCTCAACGTGTGAAACTACCCCTGAGTTCCCACATACAGTGTTGTGAAACTCAATGAAATATTTTCTTTCTTATATTTGTCGGGTACAAATCTAAACCAGAGATGATTGCTTTCGGATGAGAAATAGCCCATCTATCTATATGAGCATGAAAACTTACTCACTTTAAGGCTTTTTGTGGTTGGATTTTTTTTTTTTTTTTAAACCATGCATTTCAAATTGAGTCCCTTACTCTGGCAAGAATAAGATGATAAGGCAGAAAAATTTCTGCAGTTCAAAATAACTATTACTATGACATCCTTCCAGAACAATAAAAAAAGATACATTTAAGGGATGCTGCTTCTGAACTATTCTATTTGAAAGCCAATGGCACTGCCTGCAGAAGTTCAGGCTCATGCTATTTAAATAGTGCTTAGTGTTATTTCTGGCACTTTGAAATTTAGTGGATGCTTCATTATTTTCTTTCTAAGACTCATTACTCTACTAAAACATGTGCATGTGTAGGACCTCTAAGCATTTGATTATCTTTCTGATGTTTTGAAGATAGAGATAAAAAGTTCCCTGAAGACAACTGATCATGACAGGTTAGGATAGTCACAGGCTACTACAGTTTGATAAGGGCTGTTAATTAATAGTTTTCTGTGCACCAGTTTCATGAGTACAAGCAGTACTTTAATGAAGCCACTTACTGGTTTGTTCTCAAATGGGGATGGTGGACTGGAATTGAACAGCCACCAGCTGGGATGTGTATGGAAAGTGACCTGTGGGTAGGAAAACATGGAAGAATTACTGCTCTCAGCATCTTAACACCTATTGGCCTGCCTGGAATACCCCACTGAACAGCTCTGGGGGAGAGGCTGCAGAAGGGAGCCCTTGGGAGTGGGTTGGCTGACACATAGAGAAGGTGTCTGGGCTCAGTGAGCTGAGGAGTGAGTGAGCAGCCTCTGACAGCTGGAATGAGAGGAAACTGAGCACTGAGCACTGGCTTGTTTGTTAAAATAGGGTGGGTGTTACCTCTGCAAACCAAGAATTATTTATTTTTGCACTTTCTTAAAATGTAATGATTAGTGGCACTTAAAAGTCAACATTAACAATGCTATCATAATTCAAAATCTGGATCAAGAGTGTTTTGCCTGCTTATTTGGAACCAAATGGACATTGGTTTTACTGGTTGGTCCATAGATACAATGCAAATATAAAGACCTTCAGCCCGTTACTCTCTTCTGAGATCTGCCCCTTTGCAGTCCACTTACATTAGATTCTAAACTTTTTAAAAGATCCCACAAACTTTCCAGTAACTTAAGTTACTTTAGTACCTTTAGTTTTTATGAAACTCAATGCAAAGCCATTTAACAGGTGATACAAATGCTGCATAAGATTTCTAGCACAAACATGCTCTACCTTTTTTGTAAAGCACAAATGGTAAATGGATTGAGCAAAAATCTGCATGCAAATCCCCATCTCAGTGTTTTCCTTTGTTGCTAAGTATTTGTGCCATACACGTTTGGGGACCAGAACCACTCTTCAGGTCTCCATTTCTTCAGGTCTCCTTTAAATTACAGATCTTTTATTTTTTTGCTGTCAGTTTCTTGGCTGGTTCCACCATCAAACAGTTCTGTATCTCTCTGGAGTGTGCACACATCTTCTTTTTCATTTTCCTTTTTCTTTTCACTTTTGAGGCCTTTTGTGGTTTTTCTGTACATGCTAACATTAAAATCTTAATTATCTGTCACTCTTGTGAGGGAGTGCCTGTTTGCCAGACTGCTCAGGGGTAGCCTGTGATAACAGAATTTCTTCCTATGGGGCTTATGCCTTCTGGCAGAGAAAAGCTAGTAAAATGCAAAATCTTAGTGTTGTTTTGGAGCCTTCAAAAATGAAATAAGCAACACTCAGCTGGGTTCTTGTTGTCCAGCTGGTATATATGACTGGAGGATGGAGTTACAGCACTGACCACCAGCTTCGTGCCTTGGCTGATCATGTTGCTGCTTTGGAAATTCATGCAGCTGAGTCAAGCAGAGAGCTATGGCCAGGGGAAAAAAAAACCCTTTTTATTACAAAGCTGGATCAGTTCCTATCTCTCCTCTTTAGTGCTCTGGAATGAGGAGTGAGAGTAACAGAGCTCAGGGGCCCAAAGTGAAATCTGGCTCTGACACTGATGGACAGATTTGCAGGCTCAATGATTGGTAATGTAGCCAAGTCCTTAGAGTTTCTCTTGGATATTAGGAAAAATTCCTTCACCAAAAGAGTTGTCAAGCACTGGCAAAAGCTTCCCAGGGAAGTGGTTGAGTTGCCATCCCTGGAGGTATTTAAAAGACGTGTAGATTTGGTACTTAGGGCCATGGTCCAGTGATGGATTTCACAGGGCTAGGGTAATGGTTGAACTTGATGATCTCAAAGGTCTTTTCCAACCAAAATGATTTTGTGATTCTTCATTTAACAGAGGTAAACTGGAAGTGTTTTGCCAAAGTTCAGCTTCTTTCAATAACTTCATAAACCAAATATAAAAAAAGGACAGTTAGCAAAGCAAAACCAAATCCAGCTGACATCAACGTTTGCTTTATTCCTGGATTGCAAATCAGTTAAATCATTCAATGACTAAACAAAGACACTGCCCTTCTAATTCCTATGGTGAGATGTAAGGAGATAGATATTTCTGTAATTAGAAGGCGATACTGAATAACTTCACCCAAGACAAATATATCTGTAAGTTGGAGGTGATAAAAATATTTTAATACTGCAACCAGGGAAGTGTAGCCTTAAAGCTAACTGCAGAGTTTGTCCTTTAGACTACAGTTATTGTGTGCTGATTTAACTCTTCCTTTCCCCATCCCTACAGGTGTTACCTTAGACTTTTGTGAGTTGTAGAAGACACTGGTGCAGGTGTCTGCTGGTTGCTGAACTTTATCTTCTAGAGGGCTGTTTTATGTTTCTTGGGCCCAAAAGCTGGAGTTTCTCTGCTGAACTGCACTTACTACTTTTTAAAGTTCCTCACTGGGTAGCTTTTAAATTGTTTTAGCCACAGTAAGCTCCTTCACTGGCATTTCTTCCTGAAAGGCTGATGTGGGGTCTGCAGTCTAGCAGCTGTGCAGTCTGTCCTGAATCTCAAATTTGATTGCTTCTGCCAGTGATTGTTATAGCCTTTGTATTATGCAATTCCTCATTTTCCAACAAAATAAAACTTGGAAACCATGCAGAATATTGATCTTTTTAAGTTGTTTTGGTCTTTTGGGCTTTTTTGGTGAACAACAAAACCAAGGCAACCTTTTTTTTTTTTTAAAGAAAAAGGATAAACTCACTTTGAAGAATAAAATTAGGCAAATATTCTGTGAAATCAGCTGTGGTTTTTTTTGTTGTTGTTTTCCTGATTTGATTTACAATAGTGTATGAATTTAAATGAAGTGACTATTTCTACAGTCATACCAGTTAGCCTAGAACCTAATTGCTCATCTAAATCTACAGCAGATAGGCCTCTATAGTAAAATTCTGGTTCAGTTTATCCTCTGAGCATTTTTTTCCATTTGTGTTGCATGTGAAAAAATAGTAATGCTCTAACCTATTGGAGAAATTCTAGAAACTTGGAGTTGCCTCTAGTAACCATTTTGGTGTCTGTGGAAGCTCACCACAAAGAGGACTGACTGCTGCTCCCTAGGACAGACAGTTCCTCAGCATGGGGTAGCAGATGTTCTACCAGGATTTTTTTCACCTTAACAGAATTCCCTCTGCCCAGCCATTAGCAAAATATTACCACTCACTTTAAAAGCAGCAAAATAAGTGCTTCAGTTTTTCATGTGATTTTTTTTTTCCCCCAAAATTTTTTTCATTGGAAGTGGCAGCACATTTGTGACCTATTTTTTGTGATCCCTTAAAATGCCTCCTTTGATGTCCATATTTCAAAGCACATCCACTAACACACAGGAGAAAACCCAAATACCTCTGTGTCTCTGTCTACCTGTTACACTCAGACACTATCTGGAGCCACCAACCACTCTGAAGCCTTAGCTCAGGTGCTACTCCTTTAAAATAGGAGGTAAAAAAAGAAGTTAATTCTTGGTACAAATGCATGCTGAGAGCAAGAAGTGGGATGAAGGGCTTGTGGAGCCAGAAGGAAGTGTTGGGTTCAGCCTGTGAGAGCACTGCCAGATTTTCAGATGCAGAATAGACATTGCAGACCATTTCAAGCCCAGTGCTACTAGGAGAAATCTAATCCTTGATGCTAATAATATTTGTTTTTTTCTATACAGTTCTTTCATTTAAAATCAGTCTTTCCAGCCCCTGGCTAGGAAATGTACCATTGTCTTTGTGGATTTTTTTCCCCAACTAAAGACAGAAATACTTCTAAATACCATTCTAGTAAGTAAATATTAGAAAACTTTGTAGGTGGCATGAAAGGAAAAATGTTTTTTATAGGCATGCCTATGAGAGACTTTACCCTGCTTTAAAAGGGGTGTCAGTGAGAGATGGCTAAAAGGTTGGTCTGTATTGCTTTTGCCTTAGAGACACTGACATCAAAAGTCAGTATTTTATAAGTTACCCTTCCTCTGTGTTAACACAGTTTTACAGCTGTTTGAGAAAGAAAGTATTGGAACACTCTCTTAAATGTGTAATTTTTAAAGATGGTTACTGAAAGGCAGTGGTTTTTGCTATTTCTTATGGGAATTATATTGCCAAATTCAAACCTAAATGTAGGTGTTAAGTCTGAGCTAATAATGTAAATCCTGTAGGCTCTTTCTACAGGCAGGAGGTAGAGAGTGACTCATCCCATGGTAATGTGTTTTTAGCTTTTTCTGATGCTTGTGGAGGGAGCTTCTGGATAAACCAGATACTTCACTTTTACATGGTCAAAGCTCCACCATTGGACTTGGGACTCTTTTTTTGTCAAAATGCCTGTGTCTTGACACTGGACAGCCTTGCCATAATTTGTTATTTGCTATTGCTCTGCCCTTATCTTCAAACCTGTACATTGCTCTGAATCATTGTCAATAAAAGCATAATTAAAAAAAAAGAAACAAACAAAAGTATTTAAGAAAAGTGACCTTGAAGTGTTAGAGGGGTATCATCCATCTGTATTTAAGCATATTTAGCAAAGTTATTGCCTTAAATCTATAATAATTGTAGTAATTTAGAAGGTCACTTCTTGGATGCCAGGAGTTTCATGCACACAATTACTTGTTTTACATTTGTTAGTGATGAAATTCAGAATTGCTACTGTCAAGATGCTTAATTTTGTGACTTGGGCTGGCCCTGTGTTCCTCTGAATTATTCCACTTTTTCAGAACTATGGGATATTTGTTATTGCTTTAGGTTTTTTTGTGAAGAATTTTCTTATCATCTCTTCAAGGCTGAAAGGAAGAGGTTGAAATATGCATTGCTCACAGGCAGCTTCATTTCTCTTGATGCTGCTCTGAGGATGCTTTCTGAATGTTTAAAATACTTTGTTTCTGGAGGAAATGAAAAAACTGAGATCTTTCTTTTGTGGGTCCAAAGCAACTGCTGAGTCTCGTGTAATCGTAAAAGATCTGTTCTGCCAGCAAGGTTACAAATGTCACAGACACAGTGTTTAATACATTTTATTTTAATTAGATTCCATCTTGGCTCTAAACAAATTTGTGTTTTCTTCCACATCCTAAAATCACCCAAGTGCTGTAAATTCTCAAATAAAATGCAATTACTATTGATGCCATGAAGTTACCTTCCTGTTGGCTGGCACGAAAGCAGGTATTTAATTTCTGAGGTTCTTTTTGGTTTTAATTTAACTGAATTATACTGGTGTTTCAGAAAACATTTATCTCCTTTGCAGGCTTACAGGTTTTCTCAGCTTCCTGAGATGGTAATGGGTTCTCCTCCTCCTCCTGTCCCCCCCAGAACAGGCCCTGTGGCTGTTGCCTCTCTCAGGAGGTATTTATCTGTTGTGTTACTTTAGGTATCATCTCTAAAAACCCCTGTGGTAATACCTTGGCAAACCCTGAAGTGGCACTTAGAAAACATACAAACAAGGCACTTATAAAGACACATTCATGAAATTAGAAACATGTTTTTGTTTCATTTTAACAGGAAGAGGAAAGGAATAACAATGAATTTTCTCTTCTATTAGCTAACCACTTTCAATAAAATGAGGAAATCCAGGCTCTGATTTCTTTTAAAACAAGCTTTGCCTCAACTGGCAGAATGGCTCATTGTACTGCAGATGTGTGGTGGATAATCCACACTGTCATTCTCCCTGCTTTTCTCTATTGTAAGGACTTGCAATGTGATATGGATGAATTGTAAGAAGTTTCTCAGAACCTTGGGTCCAGGAATTTCTGCCTAGCTTTCAGATATCTCCTACCTGCGTTTCTGGAGCCAAATATGTGCAAAAGCCTGACTGCCTTAGTTCAGTGCATACATTTTGTCTCTTCATCACAGTAAGGCACTCTACAAAATGCACTTCAGGGACTTTTCACACTTTTGTGGTGGATGAATTCATTTAGCCTTCACTGTTGTGCTGTGAGGTACCACTGAGTGCCAACTGCAATTTGAGGCACCACAGACCTGCTGAGAGCTGCTGTGGAGCACCAAGGCTGAAGGAAACTTTCCTGTGACTGCTAATGATATTCTAACTGCATCCAAATATTCAGAATACAGACACTGTCTGTTGACATGTTCATGTTTATCCATTACATTTTGGCTTTAAAGCAACTGGGACACACTTTCAAAAGATGATAGAACTTCCCAAGTGCAGCTGATATTACTTACCATAGTAGTCTCCTACTATATGATACCATGTCATATATACTGTAGTAATATGGTATTGCCTACAGAAGTGTCTTGATGAACTACGTAAAGCTCTGGTTTTTCTGTTGCATGGCACAGGCATTTGTTTGAAGCAGCAAGCAAAAGCTCTATGCGATGTACCAACGTGCTTTGGCAAAGTAATGGCCAGGCTAAAGAAGTTGTTCTTAGACTTCTTCAGATCTACTGTTCTCCAGTTGTCCTTCAAAATTCTGTCATGCCAGAGCAAAATCAGAGAGCTCATACCTAGCTGGTTTGTCATACTGTAGCTGATAGGCACATATGTGGCTATGAATCTCATCTCTCAGGCACAGAACTTTATTTTTTTTTCTTTCTTCCTGCACAGGTCTACATCAGATATTGGCAGCAAAGTGAGAATACCTGAGTCCAGTGTGGCAGATCAGGCCCAGCATCATGATCAGGCATCTTTTGCAGCTGGTTCGAGAGCTCCAATGTCTGTTGGTCCACTTGATCAATCAGCTTTTCACTCAGGTGAGAAAACAGTGCAGACCCAGTGCAGCTTTGAGAGCCTTATAATTTCTTTTGCATATAAATGAATGTATGGGATGTAGCAAATGCAGGTGATTATTTGGAGAAAGACTGTATTAGGTGTTTTTCTTCTGGTGCAACTGAAGGATACCTAAAAGGGATTGCTCCTTTGTAAACGTAGCACTAGCTGCATTGTAAGATACTATTTACCCTGCAGAAGTACCAGGAAATGGTCATTTCTGAAGGTAAGATCCAGCAGTAATGTCCCAGATGGTCTTTGTTCAAGTATGATGTTCTGCTGGCTCACTAATCAGGACTCTGAATTGTTAAAGCCCAGTAAAATAGTTCATCTGTTCCGTGAAATCCACTGGAATTTTTAGGGCTGGTACAGAGGGTGTTGGCTGGCAAAAGCAGAGTTGCAGTATTGGGACTGCCCTGTGACTCACATGCTCTGATGCACCGTGCACAGAAGCAACCAAAGTGGGTGGTGGGCTTTTGAGGGGCACAGAGAAATGAAGAGGATCCTTCCATTATTAATCAATAACATCAAGCCAAGTGCTTGAAAACACAGATGTACCACGGAGCCATAAGTGAATTGCACAAGGAGGCTTAATGGCACTCAGCTCTGCTTGGTTTGTAAGGAAAGGGAGGGAAAACAACTGGATGTGCAGAATAGCATGTGTGACACAGGTTTTCAAACCAGGCTGTGGGATGAGTTTTATGACTCCCTATTTCCTGCTGGGCTGCTGATGGGGGTAAGCTGAAGATACATGTTGCCTTCCCTTCAAAACACAAGACAGCAGTGCTTTTTTGTAGTCCAAGGTAATCCTATAGCTAGTCTCCCTTCCTGTTTTGGAGAAGGTAGTTCTTGCTCAAGTGCAGAACTTGTTTTGGGTATAAGTGTCCTGATTTTAAAGGTCTGGTGAGCTCCTGGTCCTTTTGATATGAATTTTGCTTATAAGTGAATTGATTTAATCATGAGATTAAGATGATACATTGTTTTGATGCTATCTGGATAACACTTAGCTGGGAAAATGTTGGAAACAGCTTCTTATTGGCAAAATACATTTTCTTGAAGAGCTGTAGAAAAAGAGTTTATAAGTTTCAAAAAAATGTTACAATGTCAGTTCAAAATTTTGAAATTGGTAGGTTTATTAAACATTGCTCTGTTAATCTGACAGAAAAAAATTCTCTCTTAGTTTCTTCAGAAGTATGAGGGTTGTCTGCATTGTATTCAACATCTCTTGCTGAGAATAATAATGTGGATATGCAAATGTTGTAAATCAATTACATCTAGTAGGTCTCACTTCTTGTCATACCTTTTGCAAATTGTACATGCGAATCTCAAAAGAGCAGATGCTCACCCTTTCATTTTAAAGCATTTCAAGCTATAAAATATGCCAGGTTACTGAGAGCTCATTCTTCATGTCTGCACCAGTGTGTTCTTTGTGATACTTTTAAAATAATTTCCAGGGATGCAAGGATTTTATTGCTCTTTGTTAAAAACAGAGATGATGTGCTACCACTGCAGAGTAGCTGCATTCCAGAAGAGACAGTGACCTCTGTGTACCCTGTGGAGTTTTTCAGAATTATTCTGGGGGTAGATGGAAGGAGCTTCCCTACATGATAGATGCTACAAATAAATGGCTGTAACACAGAGAAAGACTAGGAGAGTTGTGAGAAACCTGCAACTGTAATACAAACAAGGATTTTGAATGTTCTGGTAGGAAAAAAAAAAGCCTCAATGGATGAGGAAACATTGCTGCAGGTGTGATTTGGCACATAGCAGCCTAGTGTTGGCTCACACAGCCCATCAACATGACCTTTAAGGTAAGGATTTGCAGTAAGAATTGGGATAAGGTATTACATCAGCTGACCATTCATTTTTAGTAGTAGCTCATTTTGCAGTGGTTAAATTAAAACAGTGTTTCATGTGGAAGCCATATGTCATTTGCAGGACTAGCACTTTCCTGCCTGTACATGTCTGAAGAATCCTTACTTCCAGCCTTGCTAATCCCTGTAAAATAGCAACACTTGAGCTGTCTGTGACCTGGGAAGAAAAAAGATCACCCACATCTCTTCTCTTAGCCCACCTCCTTCCAAACTAAGGGGCTGGAGGAACTGGGACAAAGGTCCTGTGAGATACGCTGTGGCTACATGCCATGCAGGCATACATTACCCATCCCTCTGGTTCATAGCAATTCCACAGTGACTACTTCTCTGCAGGCTGGGTGACTCCAGCATCAGCCCTGACATAGTGTCTTTTCACCCTCAACTCAATGTCAAAATGAAAACTAGGTCTTAGTCTCTAACAGTAAAAAACACTGTGTAAATGTAAAGCATAACATTAAAGTTTTTAGTCTTTATTTTGGATGCTGTGGTACAAAATATATTTCTCACCTCTTTGCACACCCTGATTGTGTCCATAGATCTTCTGGCCTAGGATTGCACGGAAGGTCATGGAGCAGCTATAAACCTCTGGTTTTGTGGAGATTGCTTTGGGGATGGGTGTCAGTGAGTTTTTCTCTCTCCGCTTATGTACCCATGCAGCATTCCCAGGATCTATCAGAGTAGGCAGCAAAACCCTTTTGCAGAGTATTCAGGGGCGAGGATGTGCTAGGGCTATAAACTATATTCTGGGGGGCAGATATTTAAAGCAGCCATGAAGTTTTGCTAATTTCTATCAATTATTGTGTATGAAGTTCAGGGGAATGCCCATGTCTTGCCATTTTGTTGACATCTGTTACCCAGTGCTATCCTATCTACTGAGGGCAATTAGTAGCAATATTCAACTGATGGGCAGTTGGAGGGGAGAGGAATTGCAGTTTCTCTGTGTTGACTCTACTAGAGTCAGTGGCCATCTCTGTAACATTATTGTACTTCCATTCCTCAGTGAAAATGCTGGAGTTGTACTTTATTGTGGTTTTATGGGGTTTACTGGCTCTTCTCCTTTCACATAAATTATTTGTGCTATATTCTGTGAATCTGAAAAGTAAAATACATGTCCATGTATTATAACCGAATACTCAAATCATAGCATCCACGTGCTTTGTTTACTACCTGATAAAGATGATACAGAGCTTTCCCACCTGGGATTTAGGAATGAAGATTTAATGACCTTATAGACACTGGAGGAAGGATGTCTTTCTTACTGGACAAACAAGTTGTTTGTATTTTATTCTAAATTGGGCAAATACATACAAATATGATGGCATCTCTCAAGAGAAGTAGTGGGAACATGCAAGAAGATGCTGGTCTTCCAGTCAGCCTAGATATATCCTGTGGATAATCTGCATAATTGGAGGAAGAACCACATAATTCTATGCATCTGTGTGAGCATCATGAATAAACCCTACCTGAAAGAGCAGCTGTAACTATATCCAGAGATTTTGTGGAACCACATACTAGGAAGGCTGGTTTCTCCCACCCAGCTTGGAATACAATAGTGGAATTTTAGTAGAAGGCTTCCTGGACATCCCTATACATACATCTTGATCAAGATGTTGATAAAACAGATCTGGTGTCAACCAGTTTCCTTGGAAATATTTAACTGGTTGCTGCATATTATATTGCAGTCAGAGACTGTTTCTGGGAAAGGAATTGAGCCAGTTGAGCATTGTTTTTTTTTTTTATTGGAAGCATTGAATTTTTATGATGGGGTTGTTGAGTTTACAGCCTTTTAAATGAATCATTCAGTTTTGTAGGTTCTGTGCCTAGAGGCACTAAGACAGTTTTACTCTGTAAACTGAATGTTCTATAACCTGTTGTTGAAAAGAAAAGTGCATGACTCTGAAACCCATATGCCAACAGCTAAAAATGTAATACAAGGAAGCAAATGTAAGAGGAAAAAACCCCTTTTTTCCCCAATGATTCAAACTTTTGATGCAGATCAGTTGTTAAAAGGATCAAATCCTAAGGACTAAGTCCTCATATCCTATTCTGAAGGCTGTGCATGATTGTACAAACAACTGGGATTCTGGCCTTCTCCAGTACATTCCAGCATTAGAGAGATGCTACAGTCAGATGGTGGGACTCTTATATTCAACTGGTGGTGACTGCATTCTCACAAAAAAAAAGAAAAAAAAAAGAGAGAGAGAAAAAACTTGACTGAGGTCAGTTACTTCATAAGCACCATCTTCTAATTTATAACTGAAAATGTCAGCTATTAATTACATCTGCTCTCTTTCTTAATAGGTAATACAGTACCAGCAGTGTTTGCCATTCCAGCAGCAAACCGACCTGGCTTCACAGGCTATTTTATCCCAACACCACCCACTGCATACAGGAGCCAAGCCTGGATGCCCTATGCTGGAGAGAATGAACTACCAGGACAGTGGGCAGACTCAGTAAGCATCCTTGCTTTTCCCACTACATATATTTTCTGTGATTTGCACAGGAGGCATTTTAAGCAATGCTAAGTGATCAGGAAAGAATATGAGCAGGATAATTCTTCCTTGAATGGGAATAATCTCTAGTAGTGGAAAGCTATTAGAGAGGGCACAGATAGTTTAGCAGTTCATCCCATGAACTGTAAGCAAGGTCTTTTAGATTCAACCTTTAGAAGGTTAAATCATTCAGTAGGTTAGTGGCTGGCACCCATTCAGAATTGGTGGGTTAGGGGCCATTGATCTTTCCCAAGACAGAGATAAAGTACTTGGATAGGCATGTGGCAAGAGTAGGTGATGCTGCCTCTCAAGGTGGCCTTGTGCTGTTTGGAAGCTGGGGAGCATCTTTCCCTCTCAGAGTCTTCTCTTAAGACAGCCTGGCTCCCCAGTCCTAGTTCCTGGCTCTGCAGTATTTTGAGTCCTCCTCACAGGCTGGAGTGACAGTTCGAAAATTAAATAATTAATTACACAATCTTAGGCTGGGACACATGTAGTTTTTAGCCCAACAATACCTACATTTCAAAGAAATGAAGTTGAGATGTCCTAAAATTAATTGCAGTTGTTTATCACATTCTAAACAATTTCTGGAATTTACGGTTCTTTTTCCACTAGGGAAAAAGAGATCAATTCTGCTGCTTGAGCTCACATCCAGTATTTATACAGAACCAATTCTACTAAACAAACTGGGAGATAGGTTCTATTTTTCGTGCATACCACAATGTTTTAGTAAATTGTAGTTGGAGTCTAATAGTTGGCTTTGAGCAGCAGAGCAAGAGACAGCATGGTCATATAAACATTCCTGGGAGCGTCTGTTTGTTGCCAAATCTTTATTACTGCTCCTGATGCCTGTGAGGAAAAGAATTCAGTTTGACTGTCTGATTCAAGTCTGAATTTGTAGGCTGTGTTGTCAAGAAAAAATTAAGTATGTTTATCTGGAAGCTGGGCACCTGGGAGCTGCTGATGTGCCCCTGACACCTGGAAGCTTGTGATGCCCTTGTACATACTCACTTTCCAGAGCTGCCCTTTAAAGCAGGGAAAACCTTTTAATTTTCCTTTTTTGTTTTGTTTTTAACCCTACTAATATTTTTAAATCCAAGAAGCCCCTTGCATCTAAGAAATAATTTTAAACATTTCCTTTAAGATGAGCACCCACGCCTCCAAAAACAAATCAGGAAAAGTGTTTTACTTTTCTGTTCTTTTTCCCTTTTGTATCCCTACTTCTTGGCTGCAGTTCTATAAAAAATGACTCAGGTATCACTTGTCAAATGGGGAGACTGAAAAACAATGGAGAAAACTGGAAAGCAAGTCTCCAGCCCCCCCAGTTCCTTCCTGTGGAAAAAGAGTGTAACCCTGTTGTGGATTTGTCTGTCTTCAGGAAAAGAGATGGGAGGAGCAGTTAGTGGCAGTGCAGTGGAATGGAGAGGGATGTGAGAAGCTATCTGAAAAAATAATTCTGGCAATATAGAATCCACAGGAAACGAATACTCCTTTTAACTTCACTTACTCATTGTAGAGCTGTAACAACTTCTTATTACTCAGACTCAGCTCTCCTGTGACTTTGCAGGAGAAACAAAACAACATAAAAAACCCCCACTGCAGTTCCTACAATGAATTTGCACCTACCAGTGGCTGAAAATCTGTCAGTAAATGGCTTATTTGAAAATCATTACTAGAGGAAATAGTAATAGTGTTAGCAACATAATATGATCAGAAAGCCTGAATAAAACTACAGAAACTAAAAACCTAAAGTAATACTTTTAATTCCTTTTTTTTTTTTTTTTTTTTTGCCTTCTGGTTTCTGAACCTCTAGATCATAGCTCAATCACACTTGCAAGGTTTTCCTGACAATTAGTAAGCACAGAGGCTTAATACCTATAAGCTGAAAACTGTAGTTCTTTCCTTTTTGTGCATTTCCTCTATCTGGACTGTAAACAAGGACACATAGGGGATTTGACAACAAGTCGTTATCTTATAAGCTCAATTTGCTGTAATGTGTTATTTTCTCAGTTAGATGGTAAGCATTGAAGGACCAAGTTTTGTGGGAGAAGGGAACTGCATTAGGCAAAGCATTTATTTTCCAAATTGCTAGATGCTGCTTAGTGAAAGTAGTAACCTGGTGGCCTCTAGTGGTGTGTTCACATATATTACTAAAATGTTTGTCTTTTGAATAGTCATTTAGTGATTAAACATTGTGCAAAACTATCAGTTAACTTATAAGTATAGTGTTCTGAGTATAGTGTAGATTAATGTGGTTTTCTGAGGGTTGGAACCAGATGATCTTTAAGGTCCCTTCCGACCCCAACAATTCTATGGTTCTATGATTCTATGAAACTGTTGCATAATTACAATGCTCTACAGGTACCACTGCCTGGATACATCGAGGCTTATCCGAGGCCCCGCTACCAACATAATTCTCCTTCCCGACTCCCTCGCCAGTACAGCCAGCAGGCAAGCATGCATCCCAGCCTGGAGCAAGCTCCTTTGCCATCCACCACAGCTTCTCAGCAGAGCCTGGCAGAAAATGATCCGTCTGAGGCTCCTCTCACCAACATTTCTACAGCTGCCCTTGTAAAGGCGATAAGGGAAGAAGTTGCTAAATTGGCCAAGAAGCAAACAGATATGTTTGAGTTCCAGGTCTAACATCTTTTGTGTCCAGTACTTGTACCATGCAGCCTTGGGGTAGCCAAGAAAGCGACTCCTTTCAGTTACAAGCTTGCTGTGAATTGTGCCAAAGTGATGGCTTTTTTCTCTGTCTGAAAAGTCAATGCTATGACATCATTTCAAGCAGAGCAACAGGACTCTGAAGAGACATAATTCAGCTTGCCAGCTAAGGAAATGCTGCAAGGTAACTGTTTAATATGGATCAGATGGATTATATGCAATTGTTTGTCACTGAGCTCCTGTACTATGACCCATAATCACTAGAGATGCTGCTGAACTTGTCTGTGCCACACAGTGTTTCATTTGCAGGCCCAAGGTAGAGCCACTTCTGCATGTCAAAATTTTGATTGAAAGAAGAAAATGCAGTAGAATGTGGTGAGCTAAAGGCCACAGGAGGTGTGGTGATGGCCGCGTTAATGGTTTGCTGCAGGACATTGTAAAAGGGATGCTGATTTCATTCAGCCTTTTCTTTCTAGAGACCACATTCAAACCAAAAGAATTCAAGAGGAGGAACACAAATAAATGTCCTGTAAATAGCCCTGATTCTCCTAATCCTATTAACAGTACAAAGAAGTGAAAGAAGAGAAGATTGAAGAAAGTGAATGATATTTTGATAACTGGTGGCTACCTTGTCCCTGAATGCCACTGATGAGTTATGGAGGAGCTTTTTTACAGCCTGAAGAGAATACAATGCATGAAGAGCCAACAAAGGAGGATATTGGTGCTAGAAGTTTCCAGGGGAAATGAAAAAAAGGTTATTCACATTTGCTTTATATTCAGGCTTTTCACTCTGAATGCATGTGAAGCTGGTAAACCTGAGAACTTTGAACAAGTCTTTCCAGCCTGGAATAATGAATACACCTGCTTGGACAAGAAAACCTCTGTTTAACACAGTGCTTTTTTTCTCTTTCTTAAACAATGATATCTACTAAAGTGATGCCAGAAAGTGCTACCTGAAGCTACAGTTGATTATGATTATACTGAAACAGTGAATGCACACCTAGGAAGTTCTGAATGTAGAGGACCCGATTACTATATTAACATGTAAATAAGTAAATGGTTACATGGATTAACAAAAATACTAATGTTCTTGAGAAAAAGCATTTCTGGAAATTATGCTGACTTCATATTGTACAAGATAAAAGTCACTAATTGTTAAACTGCATTGTTGTATGAATCCAATCCCAAAAGAAAATCAAACCAGTTGAATGGGACAATAATTTATCTTGGGCAGTTGAAAAAACTAGGTGGAGATCATGAACAATTGTTTTCAGTTCCTTCGGCACTTGGCTTCTGGAACTGAAATTGTTGCAAAATACATTGTGTTGGGTATGTTTGATGTCAACTGGAGTTAAAGGTAATGTCCTTCATTTCAGTAACTTATTTAGTTATCAATTGCTTATGCTGTTTTGTCTGATCATTTCATTTCCCTGAGTTTCTTTGGTCTTTACTGAGGTGAGAAAGAGAACTTGGTTTAGCTTTTTGACCATAAGTAAAATGTGAGAAGGAGAGAGGAGTCTAGAATAGGGGATAGAAGAAGAAACTGATGAAGCACAAGCTTTTAAAGCAGAGCTATTTTTCCCCCAAATAATTATATTATAAAACCTGACTGAGATTGTAATAGTTATCCGAGAATATATCAATGTCTTCTGCTTCAATACCTTAAATACTGCAGAAGATTTTGAAATGTTAGCTAATCTTTAAACAAGTGGGAAATTTCCTTTTTATTATTTAAAAAATCAAATATAAATAAAATGTATTTTTGTATTTTTTTATGTATATGTGCTGTATATTTATATGTGACTACTCTGCTATAGACAGAAAATGTCCATGAACCAAGTGCAAAAAAAAAAACCCCAACCAAACCTGAAAACACCCCCACCTTAGTAATTGTGATTATCGATATAAGCATACTATGTCTGGAGTACACAAATATACATTTGGGTGACTTGGATACTAAACAACCAAAGAAACTCAGTCTTTCATATCAGTCCTGTAAAAACAGACTGCTGTCTGTTAGCTGTCAGCTAACTAATACTGATCTTATCAGTGTAATACATTGCATCCAAATGTGTTTTTGTGAAGAATTAATAGCTGCCTAAGAATGCCACACTTTAAAATAGCAACTTAAAAACGACTGGGCCAAACTCAGTGTGCCATAAAAAGACTAGCTCTGCTTGGCTTCAGTGGGAATTTCACTCACTGAGAGCAAGGCTGAGTTTTTTTCTATTAGGATTCATCTACATGTGCAAGTTTCACTAGAATATCTTGAACAATATTCTGCTTATTTTCCTGTCCTTTAAATCACTGTAGCATAAGTACAGACATAGTTGAAGAGCAGCTTACTTTTATTTAGCCTAAACTGGCTCATAACTGGCTTAACTTGGTAAGTCAAATCTACACTAAATTGTGCCAGCCGTGTTTTGCATCAGCTTTATTACTTCAGTTTTTGAATGATTCCTCTATTTAGCCCAGTGAAATTTTGCAACTAGAGAGGCACTTCTATGCAATAAGAGTGAAATGGGCTGTGAAGGCAATTTCTGTATCTTACACTCCAGTTTTGCACAGTTATTCTAAAGCTGCAAGTATGGAAGCAGCAGGTATGACATGGATGGGAGAGCTGAAGCCATATAGCTGGGAAGGATAATGTTACAACTGTTCCCAAAATAGTCAAAGGAGGTAGGACCTAACAGATTTAAACAGCATCTTTTGGACACACAGCTCTGCTTTTACATCTGTAGCCATTCTTAAATTAAAGAGATTTATTATTTCTATTGAAAAATGTGTGACAATAAAGCCAAGCATCTATCTTGCAACACTGGAAATTAAAAAGTCTGGAAATCACGTAGACATCCAGGGTTTGAATGCTGACGTGCAAACATAAGGAACAAATAGAAAACCCCCAAATGAAAACATTTAAATAGCCTTCTAGAAAGAAAAACAATTTCAGTAAAGTTAAACAAAGTACTCTTCATACTACTGAGGAAGACCTGTTAGGCTTTAAAAAATGAATTTTGTTTGGTATTGTGTCAACGATGTGCAGTCTATCAAATATTCCCTCAACCATCACTCTGAAACCATTGTGGTGCACTTTATTCACAAAGGCATTTTACATTCTTTGTTCATAATGGCTTTTTATCTTGTTTGTAATATGTTTCTGTATTTTTTTTTTTTAAGTACAAAGTAAGATTAAATCAAGAGAGTGAGGACATTCCTGGGAAAGAAAAATCATGCTGTAATATTTATACTGTCTGAGCACAAAGCAATGATAAAGTGAAAATATAGTGTACAAATAATTTGTAATATAATAAACATTTTGTATGGCTACAATTGCAATATAGTTTTTCAATACTGATTTCAAAGAAGAAAGGATACCTGTTTAAAGTTATAACCTCATTAGAATATATTAATGCCATATTTACTGCTAAAAACTTAGTCATTCAAGTTTTTCTACTAAATGCCCCCTTTTTCTTTAAAATTATGCTAGATGTTTAGATGAAAAAATCTGTTTTCTGTGTACAAAGCTGTTGATGTCCTGACCACTATTTGTCTTCAGATTTGTAAATCATCAGTAGAAACATCTGCAAATGAAATGCACGTGAAATTACTTCTCAGTAGGTGTGTAATGCCCACTCATAGTAGATGTACTATGTGTGACATTTATTAACATCAGTAGAACAGTAACTTTAAGAGGGTATTCTTTGACAGTCGTTTCTGGGATAAAAACATATTAACTGGATTTGGGAGAAACTAACATTCAGTGTAGAAATATGAATAACATTTGTATCTAATAATATGGATAGAAATTGATAGAAGTGCATGTAAATCCTATATAGAGAAATGGGGAAGTTATTGTTTATAATGATATTTTCTTTTTCAGACTAACTGCAAAAACATGAGACGTAAGAAACGTAAGTTAATGTAAGATACTTTGAAGCAGGCAGAGAAAGAACATTGGGTGGAGTGGCAGAACTGGCAGTTTAAGGGATGATACAGACAAAGCTAACTACAGTTTTCATTATATATCCAGATGTCTGACTGTTAAAGAATTAATTACATTTTAATGTACTCCTTTTAGTTCTGCATTGCAAACATAAGATCCAAGTGCCAGCTTCTAAAAGTCTGAAGGAGCTGGAAAGCAGCAAATTTTCTGAGCTAGCAGAAGTCAGTTAATTTTGCTGACCTTGTTCATCCCATACAGCTCTGAGTACTGTATCCAAGGATGCTGTAAATCCATTAAGGTTTTGACCTTGCATTTCTTGTACATAAAACAAATCTCAACGGCTTCCCAAACGTCACTGACATGAAAGGGGATGGGAAGAGAACAAGTTTGAGAGAATATGAAGGATATTAACAGGTCAGGAGTACCTTAAAGTTCTGGAAGCCATGCATCTTCTGTTGTGTGTTAACTCATGTCTACTAGAAAATGGTTGTTTGGCAGCTGTCCTGAGCAAGGTGCATTCCTTCATTGTCAGTCAACAATATGTATAAATTAACTCAGTCTTACCATGAGAGAGTGTACCAATTCATGCTTCTACTCTTTTGTGTAAGCCATCTACTCTTTTGTGTAAGCCATGTGCATTCTCTGTGTAGCTCCACGTGAGCCAGTGGCATAATTAACATGAGTGGCTTCCACTTACTCAAAGTAATCTCTTGTAATATAACACTAAGTTGTATGGCATCTTTTATATATTTGATTACATCCCTGGTGGGGTGGGGAGAAGGAAAGACATGATCTCACAGCATGTTAGTATATTAATAACATTAACCTTTTTTTTTTTTTAAAAAAGGTGTTGTGAAAAAGGGGAAGTTTGGTCTGCTAAGATCAGGACTGCTCACTAGTCAGTGTGTGCAGGACAACAGCCCCCTTCTGCCCAGGACACTGCTGTGGCTGGTGGAGCAGATCTCTCACCACTTGCCACCCCTCAGTGGAAGGGTACAAGCACACAGCTTTTTCAACACAGACAAAACTTTGAAATTAAGTACATGGGGTAAATAACATCTACTTGTATTTCTGTGAGCAATTTTTTTTCAAAGCAGTGTGTTCAAATTGAAATGAATCAGCTCAAGCTTGTTTACTACAATGTTTTT
The DNA here is from genome assembly GCF_020740795.1 of Apus apus. Taxonomy (NCBI): domain Eukaryota; kingdom Metazoa; phylum Chordata; class Aves; order Apodiformes; family Apodidae; genus Apus; species Apus apus. The sequence goes on from NC_067286.1 coordinate 8,362,141, forward strand.
TAGACAAGGCAGTGCAGGCTTTGTAACAGTGCTATATGGAATCAGTATGTCAGGTGGCAACTTACACTTTCTGTGCTAGACTTTCTTTTCATGTGTTAATTTTTTGGCCATAACTCCAGGACTGAGTAAGATTTTTTTTGCTTATAATAATATTTCAAAGCTATATTTTTTCCATTTTAAAGTGTAGGCATGAAAAATGAGGATAAGAGTACTCATTTAGAATGCTTTTTTTTTTTTTTTGAACTCTTGCCTTTCTCTTGTAAATAAATAATGCAAAGCTCAACTTGTGGAAATGAGTTTTATATAGGTCAGTAAATGAACTGGGTTCTGACCTACTCTTTAAATGAAAGCTTCAAGATGGACAAGTCATAAAAGTGTACCTGGTTAATACTACAGAATCTCTATGGAGAAGAACCACATTGCACATCCTCAATCAAAAATGTTTTGCTGTGCCCAGTGAGTGAAAAGCAATCAGAAAACTGAGCATCTGGGGATTCCAGTTATCCAGCAACATTTTTTTTTTTTTCTTGGGCTGTATGCAGTACATGGCAGATGAGACAGGGATTCTGTGGGGCTCTGAGGTGGACAGACTACCCTGAGTAACACATTTGCCCTCTGGGCAGCCCTCAGCAGAAAAAGATGTAAAACCTACAGCAACCAAAGTGGTTCTGCAGAAAGGTGGTTTAGGTCCTGATTTTTAAAATTGTTGAGATGCCCCAAAATCATGTAATATTTCATGTTTTTATAATCAGCTTGATGCCATATTCCTATATATATATACACATATATGTCCACAAATACTTTTTTTTAACTAATTCTTCAATCCATCTATTTGTGCCCATTCATTTCAGGTTCCTTAAGGTGTACAGAGGCAGTAATGAAGAGTTAGTTCCCGGAGTTCTTCTATTATGAAGCTCATGAAGGATGAGAAATGGGCTTTAAACAGTTAGGTGGTAAAATGTTTAGCAGGTGTCTCAAAAATAATTGCAAATACCACAAAGAGATGTTCCAGGAATGAGATGTTTTTGCCTTTGTTAAAAGTAGTTATTGTTTTAAGAAGTGCCTGACTTTTCATGAATTTCAGTGCTCTATTCATTTCCAAGGAGCAGCTTGAAACTGTGTTACATTCTGTAAATAACTTTGTAATTTTATAAACACACATTTACATAACAGGCAATAATGGGTCCAAAGGACTATAAATTATACAGAAAGTTGATTCCACTGAATGCAATATTTAGAGAGGAGGTAAATTTTTCTTCTGAAGTGCACCCCTCTTCAGTGCAGCTCAGTGCTTGGTAAACCAGTGTGTAAACACCTTAATGTACACTGGCATCAGTTAAAATCTCATGTATCTGGTGATGAGCATTGAGTTCTGCAGCCTCCAGTGGGACCTTGTCAGGAATGCCTGTGTAGACGGGTTTTTTTTGTTGTTGTTGTTAAAAAAACCTGAAAACAGGAACTTGTAGATCCTTAACTCTGGCTTTTTACAAGCAATCAGTTACTTTTAGGTCCTGCATCACCAGCAGACTTGACCAAAAGATACCTTGAGATGTGATGCAGCAGAATACAGCAGCCTATGCTAGGAACTCAGCAGGATCTAAGAAGCAAGTGACTGTAGTAGAATAGGTGGTAAATCTATTTCAGTAGTGGATGGACAATAAGCAATTATGAGTTGATTACTATGGCAGGTCAGAGAATCTCCAAGTTAACCACTTGGAATCAATTTTATGTATTTGGTTAGCTTTTGATTTCTTCATTTATTAAAAGAGTACAAAGATAGCAGCATTAACAGTGTATTCTATTTCAGAGTTATAAACATGGAAGATCTGAATGTAAGTAAATTGGAGGTTTATTCTTTGTCCTTGCCTTGATCTACTAGTTTTAATGCTGCATGTAGGGAAAAGCCCCACCGTTTTACCCTCCACCCAATTCATAATAATATTTCTTTCTATGACAGGGAGCCTGGGAAGGCTTTTTTCATTTCATGTTGGGGTCTTCAAGCTGTATAGAAAAAATGAAAGTGAAGCCAAGTATTTGGAAAATAAGATAGAACCCATCCTACCGAGGACTGAATTTTGGTTTGGGATCTATCAACCCAGCAGAAAAGCTCAGAGCCAACAAAGGGTCTGTTCTGGACAATTTTTTGGGTTTTGTTAGAAAGGACCTGTACAGTGCAAATATTCTGATGTTCTTTGACTTTTTATTTTCATTTCATGTCTTTCTTGCCATTGCTGTGCAATTTGAATTTGACTTTCACATTGCTATACACAAAGAGGTGGGTTTTTTAGCTTGCTGATATAATGCTGGTGTGAAAGAAGTAGTAACAAACATATATGATATAATTTTTAATTAGCTAAGGTGCTGTGTGCCTTTGGCCCATGTTCTGCTTTGTGATGCTTACAGATGTTGTGTTGGTATTGAGGTGACATGAATGTGGACAGCATCTTTCATTGAAGTTATTGGCAAAACACCTGCTAACTTCAAGGAGGGCAGGACTAACACAAAGGTAGGAAGGATGCTATCTAGTTATGGGTAGCTGGAAATCAGGAGATAAGAGGTCGATTGTCCTGTCTTCATAATTTTGGATTGGTCCTGAGCAAGGTGCTTAATCTGACTATGCCTCAGTGTCCCCATCTGTAAAGCAGGGTGGAGGGATTGCCTCTCCTCACACCCCTGGTGAGAGGTTGAACCTCACTGATAATGTTAGGAAACCTGAAACCCTGGAATGAAAGTGGATACTTTAGTACAAAGATCTGTGTATTATTTAATGGAGCTTGATAATTGTTCAAGACTATAAATTTCCTGTTCCTCTGGTAGCATTTAAATATACAGGAATTTACAAGGAAAAAAAAACCACCTCCTGATACTACTTCTGTATGTTCTAGGAAGCTTTTCCAATAGCAGCTTCTACACTTTTTTACAGAGATGTTAAATCAATAAATTGCCTCACTTCCCATGCAACAGATCTCACTTTCTGATGAACTTTTCTTATGTCTTTGAAATAAGGAAAGGACTAGCTCTGCCTGGTTACAAATATCCATGTTATCTTTGTTGTTCACAGCTTGATTCAACTAAACTGTAATGGCTGTGTCTGTGAAAATTGCTCAAAAATGGTGGTTTTCAGCTGTAAATGGGAAAATTATTTTTCTGAAGCCAGTGAGAGCTGCAAAATTGTGTGATTTGTAAAGTGAAGTGTAGGAATCAAACTGAAAGAGGAAGAAAATAATTAAAAATTTATACTATGCAATCATAAGGGAAACTTCCAGGAACTGGTTCCTTTGGCAATTAAAAATGTAAAACCATACCAATGGTAGAATTTTATATATTGAAAAGGAGGCATTTAAAGTGTTCTGGGTCATTACCAAATGGCTGTGTTTTTACTCTGAATAGTAGGGTAATTCTAGAAATTAAGCTTATTAGTCCATCAAATAGTTTCTTTCATTTTAGTGGCTATAGCTTAGTTGAAGTTGTACCTGTTTTTTCTTGGCAATTTTGCACATTAAATAAAATATGTCTTAAAATCTATGGTGCTATTTATTGGCTGTTCCGGCTGTGTCCTTTTCTGTAGATCAGCTGCTTTAAAGCATAAGCCCGTCTTTTCCTTGGAGCTGCCAGGCTTCTGGGCTGTGTAGGGGTCCTGCTGCTCATGCTTTTGAGGCAGAACCTGGCAAAGGATAGGAAAGGAGTTTTAAGAACTCCTCAAGGAAAAACAATGCATTTTGGTGGTGGCTCTCCCTCTGAAGAAAGGTATTTGCCAGCCTTTCACAGGTGAGCAGGACAGTAACCAGCAAGTCCATGGCTTTGGAGGACATCTTGTGATCCAGTGTTTCATTTGTAACTTTTTGTTCTTGCCTTTGTGTCCTCTGTGACTTCCACTATTATTCAGCCAGCTGCTGTGGTTTTTTATTGGTATTTACTCAGGCCTAAGATTCCTGCTGTCAGTCTCAAGCGTAATGAAAAGAAAAAGGAAAATGCAGGTACGTGGTTTTGACAGTACTGCTTTGTGTGATTTGTGAGACAAGAAATTTGGAATTAAAAGCTCATTTTATTACAAGAAACAAATCTAACCCTTCCTCCCTCTGTAGTTTCAGAGAAAAAAAGAGACAGGAAAGGATCTTCCCAAAATAGAGGCTAAATGAAGTTCCTAGGGTACATATCACTACTAAGGTTCTGGACAGATGGTATACCTAAGATACAGTTATATAGATGTAAATTGTAACTGTGAGTACTTACGTTGCCTCAAGGGGTTGTTCTGGCTTTTCTCAAGATACACTAAAATCTCAGCCTGTTTTGCAAATGCATCTTTTCAGGATGTAACATCAAACGTCTGACTACTGTTATTAATAGAAATGCACCACTTAATGACTGCTTCCTGATTAGCACCTCTTATGGCACCTCTTTGATTCAGTATCTAGATGTCAGTGATCTTAAACACTACCACCCAAACAAACAAAAGAGGACAAATTTCCTAGAGTTAAGTGCTGCTCTTGATTTCACGACTTTATGTTGAGGTATTACTAGCTCTGAATTTTCAGGAAGGGTGAACCTGTCGTGCAGCATTCACTGCTGAAAACAGAAAAAATAATTTTTCTGATAGCTTAGTGCTTTTGGATTTCCTCTGTAATCTGTCCCTGAGCTAATTAAGGCAGCTTTACTTGATGGTTAATTTACATTCCAATGATCCTTTGTAATAAGGATGAGTGTCTATTTGGAGAATTTTAACGTAGCAAACTCTGGAATAAAAGCAGTCTGAAATTTGATGGACCCAACTGTTTGGAATAAAATACTTTAAAGCTTAAATGCATTCTTGTTTTCAAATGGCTTTGTAACTAATTTTTCCCATCATAAAGCAGCCAAGACTGCTTCAGGTTTCAGAAGTGAAAGACCTGAGGGCACTCCTTGGGGAGCACATGGATATCCTGGTAGGTGTAGACGTGGCTCCTTCAGTGAGACAGATGCCACTGCTCAGCCCTCAGGTTGGCTCAGAAGAGATGACAGTCTGCTTTTGAAGAAACCTCCTTTGTTAAGAATTGGAAATGGGAACAACCTACTGATATTTTGAGATCTCTGCCTATGAATCAAAATTGTAGCCCAGTCTCTTTTTTTTTAATTATAGATTTGTTGAGTCACAAGAGAGCTTCATATGAAAGCAGTCTCAGCTGTGCCAGCAGCTAAATAAATGTCAGGCTTAGCCTTCCCTAAACAGTCTAAAGAATGGAAACAAAAGATAAATATATGATGTATGCTTTGGGAAAAGGAAAAATAATAACGCATTAAGAACGCTCATTATATTTGTTTAATATATGTTTAAATTTTATGAAGGAAATAACCAGTTTTGTGTTGCACTAATTTGAAAGGAAAAAAACCCATAAGCCTTACAGACATGAGAACAAATTACTGGATGTAACAAGGTCAGGTGGAAAGAGAAGAAAAATAAAAGCAAATAAAATGTTCATGAGCAAATGAGAACCAACATATGTGCCAATACGTTTAACTGGTTTGTTGTCCAGGCTATTAATACCAGCGTATTAGTCTCCTGCCAAATTTATGCACATGAATATGTTATCATTTCCATCTGAATGTACAAACAGTGATTCTTTCTAGGCAGAAATAATTCATTGTTATGTCCCATGTTTGCCCTACAGTCTTTAAGCTACTTTTGTAGGTGCTCCTTCACACACGGAAGGCCAAATTGTCTTCTCCGTGAAGACAGACATGATCTTTTAATGATCTTCCTGGAACACTGACAGGCTTCAGTGAAAGGACTTTCCTGATAAAGTGCTGTCGCTGTCACTGTCCAAGAGAAATAATTCTGGCTTGTTCTGGTACATAGAATCAATTTTTTTTTTTTTTTTTCAGTAGTTGTGTGTCCCCAGGCAACTTTAGCTGAGAAAAACATATTAACTGATGTTATTCCTTGTATTATTGCCTGGTCATTAAACATGAAGTGTTATTTTAGCATAAAGGCCATATGACAGAAACTGAACAACAGATGGAAAAAGATTTAAACTGTGCTGGGAAAAGTAGCCCTGTTTAAGCCAAGAAAACCTGAGTGAATAATGTTAATAGTTAAAAAGCAGTGATCATATACATGGAAGTCCTTGTAGGCTCTTATTGTTAACTATGGGGAACTTTGAATGGTTTAGGAGTGAAATTATTCTGGAGATTTGGGAAAATGGAGATAGTTCCTCTGCTACCTAATTTGATTAAAACAACTCTTCTGTGCAAAGCCTTTGAAGCCTTCTGTATGTTGGCCATTTTTGTCCTGTCCAAGTTTGTCTTGTGGTATTTATTTTAAGCACTAATACAGTTCCCATTTTCACGGTAATTAACCATTACAGCATCTGTTTATAGGTTTAGCCTCAAAACACTTTGTGGGATACATTCTGTAGAGGGAGTCTTAAAATACCAAAGCCCAAGGTATTTCCAAGGTATTTCAGTAAAAGTCTGGTTCTTTAGGCACCTAGATCTACTTGTTGTATATTATTGCCTCAGCCTCCAAGACGTGTTAGAAAGTGAAATAAATCGTCAGTGGTTCTGTGAGAATTTCCCACCAGGTGTAAAAATGTTTCTTTTAAGAAGCTCCCTTTGGAAGTTGCTTGTGATGTGCTGTCTGGGGTAAAACAGCTTAAAATACGCCAGCTCCTGAAAACAGAACTGTGCAGCCAGAAGCACGATGGCGTGGATTAGGTGCCGAAGAGCCAAGCAGCAGTTAAATGGTGGCAAGGTGGGCCTGAAGAGTGTATTTAAGACAACTGAAGGGGAAGATGTTTATATTGGTGTGAATAATGCGTGTGTGGGGCAAAGGGGGAAGCTTGGTGTAGCTACACAGCCCTCTGTGAGGGCTCCATCCCCCGCTGCCTGCCCCGCAGCCCCGCGGAAGCTCAGGCCCTGGCTCCCGCCCTGGCCTGGGCTGAGCTGCAGGTGTGTCTGCGAGGGGGGCTTCTAGGTTTCAGGGCTGCCTTGGTGAGACACCCCACGGGCCGGTGTCACAGGCTGTCACCAGCCCTGTCCCTGGGCTTCCTGCATGGCCCTGGGGCCTGCCCGAGGCACGTCGGAGCACTGGTCACAGCCTGGCCTTGCCGTGCTCTCCCCGGCCCTGCTCAGGCTTTGGTTCATTAAAAAACGAATTTATTAGCGGATGAAACCATGAATTGACAGAGACGCCCGGCTGACAACAGCAACTGCGGATGGTAAGATTCTGTTTAAGATCCCCTAGCTGCTCCGATAAAATGCGATTATTACAGTTTGCTGATTGACAAATGTGAGCTGTAGATTCTTTTTTTAATATAAACTTTGTGTAAGGCAGATCAAAATCTGGCTGGAAAGATTAAGATAGTAAAAGAGTGAATGCTGTAATCAGCTGTGACAGGAAATGAAATTCTGGTATCATAGTGTTAAAATGCTACACAGTCGAACAGCCTGAATGTTTTTTAAACAAATTAAAATATCACTCTCTTTAAAAAAGAAGCCGCTTGCCAAAATATTGTAACTTCAAGGCGGGTATATTATTTCGTGCTGCCACCTACTGCTCTTGAATTAGAACAGGAAAAAGAAATGGGTATGTTTTTATCAGTCTGATGAACCAATTTACTGCTTTGTTAAGTTATTCTCGATGCCCTTTATGGCATTACTTTTTTAATGGCAGATCTTCACGCTGTAATGGCTGCCTCTGTCCATTTTTTCTCATGGAAGGACATGCCTTCCAAACGTAAGGATGCTATCACTCCCTCATCTAGCACAGGCTTTAGCCTAAGCACTGTTAGTCCTAAAACTGTACTAAAGCATTCATTAAATATGAATGTTACATGACTGTTCTGTCAAAACTAACTCAAGCCATAGCTTCTGTAATTTTGTGGTACACTAAAGTCAGCAAAGGAATACACTGTGATTGTTCGTAGCAAAGATCTTTATGCTACCATTAGTTTTCTAAAGCTTGCTTAGAGGCATAGGACTTTTGACTATATCTGTTCACTTATACTTGCTTAACATACTTAGAATTAAAACAAAGAACTCCCTGTATTTTTTTATTGGAATCACTGTGTTTCCCTGCTACATGTAGCTTGAACATCATCAATGGACTGCTAGGAATCCTGACATCAACAGTGTTAATTTTTTGGTGTTTTTGAAGAGAATATAATCCATGCTGGTTTTCTGTAGTAACTGGAGAAAAAAATGTTAAAATACCTAGTAGTACCATAAAAAGAATATGCAAAAAATACAATAAGAAAATATACTGCATTGTATAATTGTTTGGACTAGCATATAATAAGTAGAAAAATAATACTGGAGATCCACTAAAATACTCTGTAGTGATATAGTGACAGAGCATCCAGCTGAAATAATCCTCATCATGTTGGTGGCTATTTCTTCAGCTTCTGCCTTGCTTTCATGCTTTGTATCTTTTGTTCTTTCAGTGCCTTCAGAAGTTTATCTAAACAGGAACAAAATGTAATTTGTTACTAATTTTGTCATTAATACTTGAAGGACTTTAAAGAAAATCAAATAATGTATGAGCAAGCTAGTCACATGCCTTAGAATTTGTCTAGCAAATATTTGAAAACCAGAGGTTTGCACAGGTATTGAAAACAGGAGCTATTAAAACGGATTAAAAGCTGTGTATTGCTCTGAGGAAGGAAAAAACCCTATTGATTTCCTTTTTCGGAAAAGAAAGTGTATGGAAGCTTAGAACTGAGATATTCCTTTCAATGTGTGTATCTGATGGACTTTTTTTTCCTGTGTTCTTGCCACTTTGCACTCCTCAAAAGTGCCCCGCCTGCCAGCCTGCGGCCCTGAAGGAAACGATGAGCACCGCATCCTTCCAGGAGCTGGCCTCCCTGCCGGGACTCCAGGTAACCGCTACCTGCTGAACTATCCCCTCCATTTCCTTCCTGGCCAGCAGGTTTCCAACTCAAGATGCCAAACGCCTGGGCCGGCTCCTGACGCCGGGGCAGGCAGCGCCGAGCCCGGCGTGCCGGGAGCCGCCCCCCGCCCCGGGCCCGCCCCCCGGCGCCGGCGGGGCAGACGCACACTGCTGGGCGTCGAAGCCGTCGCCGATGAGCGCCATCAGCTCCAGCTCCTTCAGGCGGATGCCCAGCTCGCAGATCTCGCCCTCCAGCTGCGGCTGCTCCCCGGGCCGCCGCCCCGCGCCCCCGCTCTCCTCCGCCGCCGCCGGGCAGAAGAAGTGCAGCGGCTCGTAGGCGATGGGCGCCAGCCCCGCAGCCCAGCGCGGCACCACGGCGGCAGCCGGCGGCGGCGGCCGCGGCCAGCAGAAGGCGGAGAAGGGCGTCCACACGACGCGGCCCTCGGCCGAGGGCGGGACGGGCTCGGCGCGGTCGTGGAAGTGGGGGAAGTAGGGGGGCCGCGGCGGGCGCTGCTCGGCCATGGCGCCGGCTGCCGGCCCCGCCAACGGCGGTTGCCCGGGAGACGGGCCGGCCTCGCGTCGGCGCTCGGGCCCCGCCATGCCGGGCGGGGCGGCCCGGGCGGGACCGCGGCGCGTCCTTTCGCCCCGGCCCCCGCGGTGCCCCGGGCTGAGCCCCGGGCTGAGCCCCGGCCTGCAGCGGGGCCGCGCCGCCCGGCGGGAGGGGCGGCCCGTGTCCTGGGGAGCGGTGCGAGCAGAGATGGCAGCAGCCCCTCCGTGTTTGCGGGGGATGGATGGGCGCTGCCTGCAGAGTCAAAGCCCGTAGATGCCGTGTGCGAACGTTATTCACATGCCAGTGTTGTCCCAAAACGGGACCCGTTTACCCGCTGGGCAGTAGTTCAGTCGGGATACTTGCTTTATCCCAGTTGTGCGCCGAAGGCGGTGCTGGGTGGTGGATGCACAAAGCACAGCGGCCTCGTAACGCCGGGTTTCTTTTATGCACCAAAAGATGATACGTTACCTCATCGCTACACCGGTATCACTCGTCTACGTGGTTGGGTTACTAGTTCTTCGCTCCCACTTTTCGCTAGCATGCCCAGGGTAGGGCCTTTTGTGAGTCGGGGGTTCTTCCAGCCTAAGGAAGGGTATTTTAGTATGTTAATGAGGGAGGTTCACAGTAAGTTTAGTTAGTCATCGTTTTCAAATGTCTGGTTTTTAGCTCAAGGCTAAAGGCTAAAGTTAGCATCCATGCAGCTCTGCACACCAAGGTAACTCTTTTAACACCCCCTGTCACTGGTCTTGCTGACTTGTCCTTTTCGACCTCACCTGCACCAGTAAAATAGTACAGGTTGTGCATTTTGTAAATTCTGATAATAAGCTCTACCCCCCCTCCCCTCCCGTTTTTTATGGATTAGACAAGAACCACAAGTATAGTTGATTCTATGTGACAATGTGAGAAGACAGGCTAAGTACAGGATGGACACAGGAACTGCAAGCATCTTCCCTCCTCCATCGTAATTTGGGAGTGTACAGTGAAAGTCAATAATCTTTTCTTTGTGGGTCGATTTTGAAAGCAAAACGGTGCTCCTGCAGAATTTGCAAGGAGCTCTACTTTTGAAACAAGAAGTTCAATGCATGACTTTCCTGAAGTAAGTTTATCTTAATCCGAGAACAAAAAAACAAACAAAACCAAACAAAATGGACACATTGTTATTTTTTACAAAACAACAAAAAAACCCAAACAAAATGGACACATTGTTATTTTTTCGAACCTGATTAAATCTGTCTTTGTTTATGCTCTAGTTGAGCATTTATTAATCCAATTCACTTAGTCATTAGGGCACTGTTGGCATACTTTTGAATCAGTAATACTCTGAGTAATTGGGATTGGACTTTGTTTCTCAGAGCCTTCTCTGTCACCACAGTAGAGTAACTAGTGTCTTGCTGTTCCATTGTCAAGCACACCTGTGCTTCCCTACCTCTTAAATGTTAAAAAAAAATAGGTAAAATATTAGTATTCTGTAGGGAAACCCAAAATGTAAGTATATCAAAGTGGAAGGGAGGGGATACTGGAAAAACAAGTGAGGTTCTCATGACTTTAAAGCCCACACTTTAATTGGTATAGTGTATTTCTTATCTAGGGAGGGATGGGGAAAAGCATTTGCTTTCTAAATATTTGAGAATAGAAAAAGATTAGGGCTTTAGTAAAAGTGTTTGCTTTGTGAACTAGATCTTAGGACTGAAATAGTGAAGTGGTGTTAGCAGCCCTAGCTGTTATTTTTTCATCCATAGTGGCATCCTTCCTAGTGTCCTAGAGATAATCTAAAAAATGGTTTGGTATATAGGTGATGCACAAGGCTTTCTGCCATGCTACTCTTACCATTTTAAGGCTGTTTGTATGAAAAGCAAGGATAGCCTATTCATAAATGTTTTGATCAGGTTATTAATGCCATTTCTCAGCATTAAAGCCAGCATATTTACTTAATTTCAAAGAGATAAAATGTAGTTATTCATTACTATGTGTGTGTTGTGAAGCTTTAGTAATTTATTACAACTAGGAGAGACAGGATATCAAGGTCAGTCATGGCCCTGATCACTGAAGCAATTCTAAGTTTCTGAAGATAAATCCTAGAGACAAGAGAAAGACAACTCTTTTGGAACACAGGGAATACACATTTTCAGCAGAAAGGGGCAAAAATGGAAGAAGATGTGCCAGGAAGTAAGGGGAAGGTACCTGCATTCAGCAAAAAGGAAAAGTTTTGGAGGAGAGAGCATGCAAATGTTTAAATTTCGCAGGTACTGATAACACTTTTCTAGCTTTCTTCTTTCAGCATTTGGCATCAGTCAAATGTACAATTTATGAACCTCTCTATTTTCCTAAAATGTGTGCACTGGTGAATCACAGTGACACAGGCTTTTATATGCTAGATGCTAAAATCATGAACCTGAAGTTTAGGTTCTTTTAATCCTTACGGCAAATAAAGTGCAATACTAAAGCTGAAGTAGTGGGTCATGCTGTCTTTAGGTGCCATCTGGTGGAGGTTTTACGGCATGTTGGAAGTACTGTTTTTTTTTTTCTGATTGCATTAGTCATGCAGGTAAGTATGTGCTGGACACAGAAAACGCTGCAGGAGTCAGGAGTTAGAGATACAGAGATTAGATCAAGACGATGAAGAGCAATGCAAAGGCTGCAGCAGGGAGAATTAGTCAGATTGTAATGCACATCTTTACAGTGTGGGTTTCAGAGATTTCCAGTTCTCATAACTCCTAAAATTTTATCCTTCATTTAATGTATAATTACTGATAGCCTCTTTACTGTGAAGCAAATAATGTTCTTGGTAATGATATTTTGAGCATTATGATATCCCAGAGGTACAGTCTCAAATTTTGAGGGGAATGCTGGCAAGGTATTTTGGGATTTATTTTTGTAATTGTGCAGGCATCTTAATGTGATGCTTTTAATATAAGGCCGAAGATCTTATTGAATAGCAAAAGGGTTTATGCAAATTTTGTAATAGAATGGTCACTGTATACATTGTTAGATGTTTTCAGGACTTAAGAATCCATTATGCCAGTTAGAGTAGGACTTGTCCTGTAGGAGAAAGTCTTGTTGCTTTGCTTCACCAAGGAGTTTAGAAGTATATTATTTTCTACTTAGGTCTCAGGAATTAGGTCCTTTTCACATGTCCACACAGGTCCTGCCTAAAGCACGAGGCAGTGCTCAATAAAGCAGGATGGCATTTTTGGATGCTGCCTCCTGCGAACAGAAGAGATGACAGGGGAGAGGTAGGTGAGGGAGAGGAAGGACTTCTGTCACCTGCCAGGAAGGCTAGTTGTGCAAGGTGGAGAAGGGATGTCATGCTGTGAGATGTGAGAAAAGCTCTGCTTTTATGAGAACTGTGTTGATTTGCTATACTGGTACAGTGTTACACACTGATCAGACATGTGTCTTCATCTTTGGCATTCCAAATTGGTTTCTGAAGTTGGGGTACTTTAGTCCAGGCTTATGCAGCCTGTATAGAATACATCCTATAGATAGAAATTCTGTGTAGCTAAACTGACTGTAAATGGTATAGGAAAAAACCCCCACAACCATATGTACCTTTAGGCCAGCAATTGCAGTATGGGGTAGTAACTATACAAGTTTGATCCAATAGAGGGAGTAATATACATACAGTTGGGAGTGTGCTATAATTTGATAAATTTACCACATTCATCTCTGTGTATTTAACTGTTGATATTTGAAGTGCTTCTGAAAATGCTGATTTTGGAGGAGCAATTCTTTTACTTATCTAACCAACAAAGACAGTAGTGATATATTCCAGCCACCACTCCTCTACAGTACTTAAGAACTTTTTGGAAGGCTTTTCTGTTGCCAGAAATTAAGGTAGTCAATTAAAACTTTGTAATCTGAGGGCAGCTAAAATATTCTCATGTTAGTGACAGCAGACAGTGCAGCCTGTGGTGTCAGTGACAATATTGGTGGGGATGCTAAACTATTCTGTTAACTGCTTGAGTCATCTCATCTAAGCTGTATAGACTTTTTATTCTGCATTTTGTATGCACACTTCTTCATACTTACTTTAAGTGATACCTGGGAGAATGTCTTGCATTGGCTTGATATTCACAGTTTGAAAAATCTCAGCTGCTGGCAAAATACGCAGTTTAAATACTGATTCTCAGAAATGTCGAGTGTGTATGTGTGTGAATTCATGTTCTTAACACAGACTGCTCTAAGAATCTGTATCAGTCACAGAAGCTACATCTTCCACTTTTACTATGGGTTTTGTATGGCATTAAAAAAAAATAAAATAAAACCAATTGATCACTGAGATACCCTTAAAAGTTTAAGTCCAAAAGTTTAATTTAACATGTAATGTTTTATTTAAAATACGTACTAATAAGTCACAATTTTTCCCACACAGTTGAGAGTTGTGTTGGTCTTCCAGGATGGATATTCTGCTATCTTCTTTTTTTTTAGTTTATTTTGTTGTCATTCCCCTGTGGGGAACCCATGCTGGAGCAGTATGTTCCTGAAGGACTGCACCCTGTTGAAAGGACCCATCCTGGAGCAGTTCATGAAGGACTGTCTCCTGTAGGAAGGCCCCCATGCTGGAGCAGGATAAGAGCATGGGGAGGAGGGTGGCAGAGACAAGGCATAATGAACCGACTGCAACCCCCATCCCCTGTCCTCCTGTGCTGCTTGGGATGAGGAGATGGAGAAACTGGGAGTGAGGCTGAGCCCTGGAAGAGGGGAAGCATACAGGGGGAAGGTGTTTTAGGATTGTTACTATTTCTCATCATTGTGCTCTGATATAGATTGGCAGTAAATTAATTTCCCCAAGTCGAGAATGTTTTGCCTGTGATGGTAATTGCTGAGTGATCTCCTTGTCCTTATCTTGGCCCATGAGCCTTTCATCATATTTTTTCTTCCATGTCCAGTTTAAGAGGAGGAGTGGTAGAGCATCTTGGTGGGGTCCTGGTGGCCAATCAAGGTCAAACCACCATGATTAATTAATCTATATTCTTTGCTATTAATAAAATATTTTTACTGAATTAATTCTGTTTCATTTTATAATTTGTAGGATTTATTAGTGAAACTGATTTCAGAAGTTTGCCACTCCCTTCCCTGACACTTGTGTCCTATCTTCTAGATTTGTCCCATCACAACAACACAAACCAGTATGCAGAGGGCTATTTATAAAGTCTCAAAGCACTATGCTGGTAAACTGAAAATTAACAGTGAACAACTAATTAACAATTATACAACTTGAAAGAAGTGCTAATTAAAAAGTTTTCATGAGACAAGTTTTCAATTGAAATACAAAATTAGCCAGAGACTTAATGCTTGAAATAGAAATTTGGACTGATTAGCAGAACTGCAAAAAGCTCTGTGTAAGAAATGAATTATTAATTTTCTATTCAGGTTAGTCTCTGCCAGCTTCTAGGATCAGAAGAAGATGCACTGATTTGGATAGAAAGTATAGATCAAACTGTCTTTTTCACTGTTGGTGTTTCAGTCCTGCACTTGTTTACTGTGTGTTTGACCACAGAAGGTGGAGATTTTGGCAGGGAGACTGTGACTCTCTGCATCTCTGTGATGAATTTCTGTGCTACTGAGTTCAAAACACCTGCCTTATTCCAAGGACACAAAATGAGGTAAGAAAAATGAAGATATAAACTGTCGGAAGGACTTTGAATTGCTTGTTTAGAGGCATTTGAGTCTGGTAACTTGGGAGAGCTTTATATGTTTGGGGTTTTTATCCTCTTTGCCGTTATGTTCTATAGAATGTCAGGAATGAAAAACCAGTGGCTTCCAATGTGGTTTAGATGCTACATTTTTACAAGACAAATGGTGAAGGGTGCACAGATAGAATAAAAGCAGCATTAAAAAATAATCTACCTGCAGACTCTCTGGAAAGATCTTCTGAAGCCTGTTTCTTAGGATAGTGTCTTGTGTATACATATGTGTAGGGTGATGGAGAAGGAATGAGGTTATTTGGGTAGAGCAGAGCAATGTCTGCATGTCAGTTCAGCAGATAAGTACTTTTGATTATCTCTGCTTCTGAGTTAATGATGGGTGCTTTTTCTTCAAGTGTGAATCTCTGTCAAACCCTGGTTTTTGCCACTAAGCATATCTTTAGGATGACCTCATTTTTAAAATTTGTTTTTGATAGCCTATCTCTTGTTTTAAGAGTATGTTGTCTTATGAGTATATGTGGCAATCTGGAGGAAGTAATGAGACCTCATGTGGAGTGCAGAATTCCACTGAGCATTAGACTAGAGATCTGGGTGTGTTGCCACCTCATGCATGCATGGAACAAGTCATCACAGCAGATAAGGTTGCACAAAAAAGGCAGAGTTCTTCACATAAAAAAATAAAGACAGCCCAATCCCTGCCAGCTTTGAAATCACAGAACTCATGAATAATCCTGAGGGGCAGGCTTGCACCTTGCTCCTGGCTGTTCCTACGCCATACTCCAAACTCCTGCTAAAATTCCTATGGCAGAACCTTTTTGTGTTGGTTCAGTAAACATTAATAGGTTTGATAATAGTAAAGTTCACTGTTGTGAAATGAAGGAGGTTGGAAGAGAATCTACCTGTCACTCAAATATTTTTCCTTGTGTGTTGGGTGTTGACACCATCATGAATCTGTGCATTTTCAGATGGTAGAATCTATAGATCTCAACATTTATTTGGGATATTGTCTGCAAAACGTCTGAAGTTCAGATGGAATTTACTCTGAATATGCAAATGCTCATAACTATTAAAATAGGCCTTAACAGAAAAAGTCTTTGTATGGATCTGTAAGATTTGTTCATTATTATTTACTCTATACTTATTGGCTGAGTACTGTGCTAAAAACTTGTTATGTCTTTAAGGGTTAGCATTATGTGAGATTATATTTTCAGAACTGTGTAAACATTATTGGCATTTTAAATGAGTTTTTATTCATACTTGCCAATAGCTACTGTAAAAAATTAGGCTCCTGTTATCCTTGGCATTGCTGCAGTTTGGAGATGTAGATGGTTTCTAATTATAGCAGTATTGGAATGTGAATGGTCCCTTGACTGACTAATAATTTTCTTCAAAGCTGCAGCCCATCCTATCAAGGAATGTGAAAGCATATCAGCAAGTACAATCAGGTCTACTCACATTAACTGCTTAGAATAATGGAGACTGACTCATGCCAAACATAAAAGTACAATGATTGCAGTGAAGCTGCACTATAATGGTACATTGAGTTTCATTAAAAGGCATTTTCATCTTACAGGAAAGCTGATTCAGAGCAAAGATGTTATTCAGTCCAGTATGGCTTTGCTCACCATTCCTATTGCCATGCATTGATGAAAAGAAATTATGATAAAGGCAGCATTTTCTTTGAGGCTACTTAACGCTGATTTTTTAGAATGTGCAAACAAGATAACATTAACAGAAATAGCAACTGGCATCTGTTGACTGATTATTTATATTTCCTCTTTTATTTTAAGCAGCTTAAATTAGACGAATCTTAAACAGAATTACAGGTAGTCCATTCTTTTTCTTGGGAAGAATAATGACCTGTTTTAGCCATGTCTTAGGCTTTTGAGATGATCACGGTCTGTTGCATTTCTTTCTCTTTTGTGCTTGCAAGATCCATCAATGTAAGTATTGGGAAGACTTATGGATTGTATAGATAGTATATCATGGTTTAAATGGGTTCTGGGCAGTTCCATCTTCATCTGCTGTGACCTCATTCCCTCTGCTAAAAGATAACTTTATGGCTAGCTGGTTGCAGCAGCAGTGCCTTGGGCAGATCTGTGTATTTCTTTCTGTAGGTCGTCACATCAAACCAAATGATCCAGTAGAGAGATTAACTCTATGTATACAGAATCTGGAGGAGAAAACAGAATACACTGAATCAATACAAAAAAGTGCCCATCCATCATCATGTCAAGCCGATTCTGATTAATTAAAGATTACCAAGTAATGCTGTCTTTAAGAGCAGATGTAAGATGACCTTAATCATTAGCTCCCTGAGAAACATCTACATGCTTGGTTCGAGCTTCAGTTTCTCAGTAATTCACATATTTAAAGTTAGTGCATTTGGGACAGTACCTGTGCCTCTAAGCATTGACATGCTCAAACATGCAGATCATGTAAAGTGATGAGTATTCCTCTCAGAAATACTAGTTCTGGTGGAGAGCTTGTTGTCGTGTAAAATGGTCAGTTCTGACAAACAACTTTTAGATAGGCCTAGTTCCTGTAGTTCTGATGATGATGATGTGCTTCGTGGTGGATGGAAGGAACTGGAGTAAAGCCATGGAAATCAGTAGAGTGGAGCCAACTAGGAATTAATGCATCTCCTAACTTGGGAGAGAGGTGATGAGAAGTAGGACTGGGCTTTTTGGAATAAGAAGACAGAAAGGCAGCCTTGAAGAAGTCTTGCATTTCTATACATAGAAGTGATTTTTTAATTATATAGCTGATTTTTTAAAAACAATTTGAACCCAGTTTAAAGCTTCTAAAGGGAAATGATTGGGGATTTTTTTTTCCCCCTTGCTTAGACTTTGGTTAAAATATATTTCCCCTGAACCATTAGTATTCTTTTTAGGGTTTCTTTACTGTTTAGACAGGTCTGTTACTGTCCATTTTCAGCTGCCTCTTGGAAGATTGTTTTCCTGTCTCTTCAACAGACAATAGTTCAAATGGCCTAATGTAAAGAAAGATGAGCTTTCAAGGAATTCTGGGGCACCTGTGCTGTTTTCTTACTTTAAGAGCTAAACTGTAGGAATTATGCAAAATGGATGTCTAATTTACATATTTGGGGGTAAGAGGAGGGCAAATAAAGTGAAGATTTGCTGGCTGTTGCCACTTGGTCACAAAGATGTCAAAGGAGGCCACTGTCTGTGAAAATTAGCTAAATGAAGATATAAAGTGGGGAAGGGGACAAGAAGAAAGAAGTGTGTGAATAAATGCAGTGTTTGGAGCATAAGGTACTCTTCCAGGGTGTTGTTTTTTAAAAATAAGGTATTGCATGCAATCTGGTGTATTGAAAGGAATATGGAAGGTCTGTTCACAAGTGTTTTCCTAGATCCAAGGATAAATCCTGGAGATGGAACAGCATAGCTGGTGCTTACAGATACTCTCTCCAATCCTACAGCAAAGTGGTGGAACAATGGGCTCCTTCCTAAGCAGAGCTGAAAGAAACTGCTTCTTAGCTGGGAAAAGAAAGCTGGAAAATATAAAAAGTGGGTGAAATAAAATACGAGGCAGCTGGATCAGCATTATTGCACTAGCAATGGCTGATTCTGTGCCTCACTGTTTCTTTGAAACGTCCTCTGCTGGACAGGCATAAATGTTTTGACACCTGCGGCCCATTTTCCTCCTTGGTTCTTGACAAAGCTCAAAATATGAATACTAAAACACAAGCTAAACCAAACCAAACTAAGAAGGCTGTGGCTGTCATTTTAAGACGTTGGCTAAGGAGGGTTTTTCCTTTATAGCCCACATGGAAGTTGTCTAAAAATAATCTTTAGCCTGATTATAGAGAAATAGCTTCAGCACTGGAAGGCTGGCTGGAGTGTCATCTCACTGGTGCTGTGCTAATGGTTGTCCTTCCCCTGCTTTCACTGCCATTGCTGTGGATGACATTTTCATCAATGCTTGATTAATTATTATTAATTGATACATATTAATTACTCATTGGATGGCATCCTGTCATTGATTAGTTAAAATTATTTCATCTGTAAAATGCCTTCCACTCAGATCACATATTCAAACTTGGAAACAGAGGCACAATCGTTTTGGTAAATAAATGCCTCCTGTTTTATGCTGGGTCTCGCTGACAGCATTTGTGAAGCAGTGTAATGTAGCAAATCATATCCAACATAAACAGATGAAATACATCATAAATGAAATAGGACGCATCTCGAAAATGGTGTAATGAATCTAAGTGTATGATTTCAACAGACTGGGTATTTCTAATTAGCTCTGAATAGTTTATTTTGATGGATAAGTATATATCTGCATGATTAAATGTGCAGTGCTTTCCTGGTGGCTCATCATCAGTGCTCTTTCCTTTCATTCCAGCAGGTGTCTCTCTTGAATATTGCATAGTGTTACCACTGATAATCTGAACTCTGATTTAAGGTCCCTGTGTAGGTTGTATAGCTGTTAAGTGCCTCTTTCTAGCTGGGTCCCAATTAACTGAAATTCCTTTCTGCTCTGTGCAGCAATGTGGCTTTGCACACAGAGGTTTAGAAATATATCGAGTTAATAGTATCCAAGAATGAATATGCACAAATGTCATCCAAATGTGCTTCAGTGCCATAAAAATTAATAATGGAATGATACACTGCAGGAAAGACAATTTTAAAAATATCTCGTTTGATTTTGCTGGTGAAGAATATTACCAAAAAGTGAGGGCTCAGGGCTTGAATAATCTAGCATAAAAAATCTCTTGACTAAAGCTTAGAGAAAACATCTTTGGTATAATAATGTAATTAGAATCCTATTCCCTAATTCATGTTCTGAGCTGAAATAAGTAAGTAGCCTTAGCCAGAGTGGCAAGGAGATAGTATAGCATTTTGTATTCTACCCCTACTAGTATTGAAATAGGATTTTGAATGAGAAGGTGGAATTTGAGGAGAAGTTTGAGCAGGGTGGAATCTGATTAAGTCCAATGTACAGCAATGGAAAAGCTTTATAGGGGGCAGCTGCTGCTGTAAGGAGCAAACTAGTAGAATTTTGGGGGCAGGAAAGTGAATGTTGTGGAGATATTGAAAAGATGAAAGCAAGGCTTAAGTTTAGTTGTTTTCAGTAGAGGAGCAGATCAGAGATGCAATGTGGTTGAAATACCAGCTGCTGTGTTAGGTGGCAGAAATACTGACACGCTGAAAAGGAGTGGGTCCATAGAAGTCCCCAGAAAAAGAGAAGTCATGGTGGAGGTCCACTCGTTATGGAATAGAGTTTGGCAAGTCAATGTCGAAATTAATTAATTAGTATAGGTTGTAGCAGAAGTGGTCTGAAAATGAGGATTAAAACAGACATGGACTCACTAGAGACATTCTACTTATTAGCACAGCCTAGTGCTTCAGTGTGCTTCTTAGATAAAGATTCATGAGAAGGAAAGGAAACTGAAGAAATGGTAGAGGTTATTGAGTAGTGAAAACAGGATAATGGAAAGGTTCAAATTTTAACATGCTGAATGTAAATGGAGGTGATGTGTCCAAGCAAGTGTGTGCAGCATTACCTTAAAAATACATGTAACTGAAATGCAGATACATTTTGCACACTGTTCACTCAGTAGTGATCCAGATGAGGAGGGGCTGTGAGGGCAGAGATTAATTTGTCTAACAGTTGAGACAAGTAATTTTCCCCACTGAATACTCTTAAAGTGCAACATGAGTGCTAGAGAGGCTTTTGTTAGGATATTGTCTGCTACCTGACATTAGTGTTTAATGTAGCAAGACTTTTTTTTCTGTTAAAAAATGCACTTCTGGAAAATCAGTGAGAAACTAAGTCTGCTAGAATCCCTAAAGAAATCTACTGTGTATTTTAAAAGTGTTTTTTAATACAAGCCCTTTAGGAAACTGAGACACATCTCAAAAAATATAGATACTTCAGAAACTCACTGCTAGAAATAAATTCTTTTCTTGAGTTTTGTATTACTTTTCAAGTTCTTTTTGTTTCTTTTATGAAAAGCTATTTCTCTTTCACTGTGAGAGTGTTTCTGTGGGAAATATGTATCTGCTATCAACAGATTCCACATAGGGTTGTTTCAGGGATATGTGTAGTTTCTGAGGGTACAACTTCCATCTTAAGGAAAATGAAAGCTCTCCTTTTTTAAGGAACCACACAATGTAAGAACAAAAAGGCCCTTGATAACTTTGCAACAAAGAAAAGGGAAGAGTCTTGTTGCCAAGCCTGTAACCAGCAATTTTATGAGTGTAGTATTCTTGAAATATAGAAGGAAGAAAAATACCTGGATGGCAAATTGCCTTTAAAATCAATGCAAAATAGGTGGTAATTTTCCTAGCTGGCTTTGCAAATGTCAGCCATGGAGTTCTCCTTAGGAATTTAACTTTTAAGAGAGGCTGCTTAGGCTGCTGTCCTGCCACATCCTGCTGTTCTGCATCTCCCGGAAATAGTGGAACATCTCTCTCTAGATTAATATAAATTTCTTAGAGGTTGTATTTTTACACAGCTGGCCAGACCTTGCTCCACTTGTGTGTATATATATATTTATATGTAGGTATCTATCTACCTATATATATCTTGCAAATATTGCATAAAATACTGACTGTAGGTTTTGCTGATAGGAAAGGATAAATAATTGCGCATAAGGAATTTGGATAAATTAACATTAGCATTAGTTTCCCATTTTAGCATCTGTTACTGGGAAGGGCTCAGAAAGTGCTGCAGGGACAAACTTCTTGCTTTCACCATGTACTGTGGCAGTGCAAGTCATTTGACTTTAAGTAGTAATAATCTGTCTCTGGGATTAGGGCAAGAGAAACATAGACTCACAGAATAGCTTGAGTTGGAAGGGACCTTAGAGATCATCTAGTTCCAACCCCCCTGTATGGGCAGGGACAACTGCCACTAGACCAGGTTCCTCAGAGCCCCATCCAACCTGCCGTTGAACACTTCCAGGGATGGTGCATCCACAACCTCCCAGGGCAACGTGTTCCAGTGTCTCACCACCCTCACACTAAATAATTTCTTCCTGTTGTCTAACGTAAATCTATCCTCTTCCAGCTTAAAACCATTACCCCTCATCCTATCAGTACATAAGGACATTTCAGTCATAACATCTCTGTTTTGTCAACCTTGCCCAAATCTCATATTATTTTTCCCTCTCTGAATATAAGTAATACAGATCAGTGTTCACTATAGACACACAATCATTACTGCTGTGGATTTTACGATCTGGGCTTTAAAGAAGGGATGGCCCATAGGTTTATACCTGTTAAAAGCATTGCAGTTTGCAAATCTGGAGAAATCACAACCAAACAATACTCAGAACCCTGCTGGTTGCCTTTGGCAAAAGGAATTTTTTGCTTTTGTATAGTGCTGCATAGAAATCTGTTGTTTCATTTTCTGATGCATTCAGTATTGGATGGAGGCAAGGTGTGATCTGAGGAATGCACTCGCTACTCTCTGCGCCCTGCTCTGAGCAGGCAGTTGGACGAGGTGGCCTCTGCTGGTCACTTCCCACCTAAATTGTTTTGTGACAAGAAACAACTTTCTGTGCCCTTTCTAGTGATGACAACTAATCAAGCCAGTTATGCAACATGGGTGGTCCTGTGCTACCTCATTCATTAGCAAATGAAAAACCAACTTAGATAATCAGTCCAAATGTTGTATTCCATGGACCTTTTGAAGTGAACGAGAATACTTTTATTGGCAGCAATAAGGGATAGGTCAGACTTTTTTACACAGTAACATTTTCTTAATTTTTATGTAACTGCAGTCTTTAAAAATAAATCTTTTTCTAGAATTACCTTTTTCTAGGGGAAAAAAAAGGGGGCTGGAAAATAGTATAAAAAACATTTAATGTGAAACATATAATAAAATGCCAGTTTTAAAATCACTTAAGATAGTTTAAATTATTAATACTGATGGATATTAGAAATCAGTACTTCTTTTGCCAGATGGGATTTTGTTTTCCTTTTATATCTCATCTGTTTAAAGTACATATGCATTTGGGAATGGATGCTTTCCTTTTCATTACTTTTAACATCACAATATATTTTTCAGTTTCAGCCTTGCAGAAAAATGCCAAGTTAAAAGAAGCCTCCTTTAAAAAGCCGTGAACTATTATTTATATAAATGGAGTAATTGCAAAGTCAGAAATAATTTTTGTAGTGTTTTGTTAAATCTATTATGTAGTATCAAAAAATTCCCTTTGAATTATTTTTGTAGTATGATTCCCAAATGATACTAGAAGCATGATACAAAACAAAAAGAGCCAAGAAATTCCAAACTAAGGATGCCATTATTCAAGGTTTCATTCACATTGAGATGAAACAAAGTGAATATTATTTCTTTGACCTTTATCTTTCTGTGTTCAATTGCTAATACATTATTTTAATATAATTCTTGTCATGGTATGTGAACTTCATGTGATACTGTGTTCCAGTAACTATTGCCTTAATACTTCTGCAAAATTTAATAAGTATACACTGCAGTCATAGTTTATCCTGGTTCATAATTATTAATCTGAACTTTCTTTGTCATTTTAGGTGAAAATACCCAAAGCTCCTTGTTAGAAACGTTTATTTTAAGGTGACTATGAAAACTAATTTAGTAATTGAAAAAATGATTGAAATAAACACAATTATTCATGGTGCTTCTCATATTAAAGATCATAGCAGTTGTAATGAAGTCTTTACAGGAAAAAAAGTAAATCCCTGTAGTTAACCCTGTGTTTTCCATTCTGGAAATACCCAGTCCACAGCAAAAGTCACATGTATGTTTGGAAATGTTAAAGGAAAGATGGAGAAGCAGTGGGAGCTGTGTGTTTTGAGGGTATGTGGGTGGGAGACAGCCCTGTCTGTTTGCTTCATCTCTTTCTTCAGGCAGAGGCTGGGTGGGAGAGAAGTGCCCAAGATAAGAAAGAAATAATCTTACTTTTTAAAAACAGCTGTCAGACATGGTAGGGATAGCCTTGCAATATAGGAATTTAGATTCAGATTTGGAGCTTATTGCTCTGCTTTATTGTAAGATGCTCCTGAACATACAGAGATGAGCTGGGGCTCTGTCTTACATGTCACTGTTGGGCAGTTCCAGGCTTCTTGGACCAGTTTTGCTGTAGTTACACTTTGTCACAGCAAAGTTCTACTCATGTTGTGCTTGGGAATACTACACTTAGAAATTACTTTAAATCTTCAGTTATAGCCAGTAAAAGTTTCTGTTGCTTCGTATATGTTGCAGTTAGTTTGTAGTGCTTGTGCTGACTTCCAGGTTGCTGCTAGCTGTAATTTAAGCAGTTAATTTTTTTGAGTATTATTAATGTGAGGAGCCATTTGTCTTTTTGAACAGCAATTAGGATCAAGTGAGGCAGTTGAATTTAGCGGTACAAAGTATGGAGCAGACCTAAACTGCTCTGTTTTGATGTAACATAAGCATATTTCATTTGAAAATCAATTGTTAAAATGTGCTAAATTATCAAGAGCAAAGCCAAGGCCCATCCCTCTCACAGTGAAGTTACCTTGGCTTCTTGCCTGGCTAGAGCTGGAATCTATAGTCATTTCACAGTATGTCAAGTTACTAAATCAGAATTTTACCTACTAGGAATTCACAAGAATCAAAAGCAAAGAATGGGACAGCATCAACTACTACTTCCTGTCCGAAAAACAGTCTCTGAATCTGTAGAAAAATATGGAAAAATCTGAAAGAGATTATATTTCTTCCCTGTGCTACATATTCTCCCTTTCATGGTACTGCAGCGTTTGCACACACAATTGTTTCAGCTGAATGGAAATAATGTATGTCAAAATGCAGAATACAGCCATTGTCATTGAAGATCTTCCTTTCCTTCAAGCATGGCTCATTTCTTCCTGTGGAGAACTGAGCTCCAATTGACATCCCAAGGGGTATTATATCCACTGTGCTGTGGACCACAGATGCCTTTTGTGTGCCTTCTTAGGCCATGACCTCCAGGGTCATGGAGTCCTTGCATGTCTGGTAGTGAGTCCATCTGTAGCACTGGGGGCTGAGATGCTGTCCAAGCGTCAGGAATGATCAGCAATCTTTCTTGGTCTGAATTCCTCCCCAAAAAGCATTTCTGCAGGCTCACTGGGATCCAAGCCTATTCTGTTTGCATTTTGTGAGGATCACCTTGGATTTAAGGAGGATGCATGCTTTTATTTACCATCTTATTTCCAGGAAGGGGCTGCTAGTCTGTTCTTGCGATAGGAGGCCACTTTTCCATTTTCAGTCTGCTTTGCAGTGTGATTCACCTTTTCCACAGGGAGTGGAAGACTCTGGTAAGCAAGGAGAGTAACCCCATCTTATCTACCTGCAATTTTTGGTTTGGTCCAGCAGTGCTATCCTGCTCTCTCCTTGCCAAAGTTCATTGTTCCCTGAAGAGACTTCGTGTGCCAAGGAAGCTCCTAAAAAATTACTCTAGGTCAGTGCAATCAGGTTTACAAGCTGTGCTGGAACACATGAAGTTACACATCTACTTGATTTTCTGTTCCAATTTTCCACGTGTGATGTACAATAGTAATGTCAGAATAGTGCGTCACTGGCTTTAAAAAGTCCTGCAGGTGTTTTGAAACAAGTAACTCTGCACAGCCCAGTAGACAAACTGGCTCCCATCTGGGAGGTCCAGTGCCCCTGTCATGGCCCATATTTGCAGTGCAGATGCACCGAAGGTGGTGGAATTGCCTCTCTTCCCAGCTGATGAGACATAGCCAGACAACTTAATCCTATGATTTATTTAATGCAGTTGGATGAAAGTTTACAATAAAAGCTTAAAAAAAAAATAAAATTGGAAGATCTAATTCTCCTAATTCAGTGAAAAGTTTGCAAGGCAGCTTGGTTATGTTCTGTCTAGGCTTAAGACTATAACCAGGGTTTTGCATGATTACAGCCTTTTAAATGAGCATTTCCTGTTCTAATGTTTCACTTATTCTCCGATTTTGAGAGCTTACTGTGCTTTTTCCCTGGTCATCTTTAATCTGGGTTTGCATAAATTATTTCTAGATTATACTCTTGCACTGTAAGAGGTGACCTCCCATTGACAGTGTTTCCTGCAGAATCAGAACTCTTAATACAAGAGAGACAAAAAACTTCTAATGAAGCTCTGATGAAAGGAGAGCTATAAAATAAGGATTTTTATTATTTTTAAAAATATACTAATTCTTTACCCTGTCTTCTGCTATTGAAATGCTCAATCCCTGCTTTCAAAAATACAGTGAATTTGCAGTCTCTAGTACTTCATAACAACTGCAGGTCCCAGAAGATCAATAATAAACAAACATTTATAGTCAATGCTGACACTTTAATTTCTAGAAGGAACTCTTTTGAATAAGAGAATGAATCTCTCCTGTTTAATTTAATATTTATTGTCTGACTGCCTGTCTCCCTTTGCTTTGGTGATGCTAAGAACAATGAGGTTTACTGACATTCATGTCTTTTTGTTTGCTTCTTGATGCTTTTAAAGCAGCAAAATATGGAAAGTGCCACTGGACTGTGTTAGAGAAACATTGGTTGCTACCATCAGGTTCATTTTCATTAGGCTTAACTCAAGTGACACAGGGTGAGGAAGGGCACATACCCTCAGAATTTTTTAGTTCTAAATGGTGGAAATGCTAACAAAGTGTAAGTGTGAACCTTTCTTTGTGAAGGTTTACGAAACAGGCATTTTTTGCTACAGTGTTCACAGGAGCTGCTATAAAGTAGGTATTTATTGCACAGAATAGCTTGTCATTTCAGGGCTTAGAATGACTAGTGTACTCTGTGTTTGCCTTATGGACTCGTGCCAGTTTCACAGTTTAATTACCTTGTGGTGGTAAAACTCTCAACATCTAATGGTGCCTGGTCTTCTTTAAGAGGCTATGTTGGTTGTCCACTGACTGGCTTCAGCTCAAGCATATTTCAGGCTTTGCAAATGATACAGAAGACAAATCACCTAATGCATTTCCATCTCCTTTTGCTAATGTGTCTGTTCAGATTAGCAATTGTAGTTTCACAGAATCACAGAATTATTGAGGCTGGAAAAGACCTCTGAGATCATCAAGTCCAGCCTGTGACCTAACATCACCGCATCTCCAGACCACAGCCCTAAGTGCCACATCCAGCCTGTCCTTAAACTCCTTCAGGAACAGTGACTCCACCACTTCCCTGGGCAGTGCATTGTGTTTCTAGCACAACTTGACTTTGATATCAGAGTAGGACCGTAGTATTTATTATTGCTAGCTATATTATCATGTTCAATAATATAATGTATAAGAATCAAATACATTTTTAAGTTCTATTTAAAGATCCTGTTTTCTTTCCCCTCAGATATGTGACATTTAAAGACCTTTAGTATTATGTATTTTTAAAAATTCAAGAGCATGAAGTTACCATAATCCACTTCATGACTCTAGATTGATGTAAAAATAAGTGGCTTCTTAAAAAAAAAGTGTGAAATTTATATTTGTTGAAACATAAATTTAGTAATGAGTGGACTGTTGCAATACTGATGATGTAGCTCTAGATGTATACTTGTAAGGACTTTATAAAAATGTATGATTTATATGGGTTTATATGGGTTAAATATGGAGGTTGGAACCCATATTGTTTGCATACCCTAAAGAATATATGTTAAAAGTTGTCCTGTGTATAAATGACCCAGGGGATCAAAAGTTGTCTATGAAGACTTTCAGTTTTAGATCTAGCCTCTTCACTGAAGCTACGCTGAATAGTGCTTTGGAACTGCTTAAAATAGTGTCAAGTGCTGAAAATTCTTTTCTTTCCAGTTGTCTGTATGAAATGAATTGTGAGTCATCTTTGCTGTCATGTGATCAGAGACACTAAGGCCTCAGTAATCAGTAATTATTGCACCTGTTTTAGCAGGTGCCATCTAGTAAAACAAAGGATCATAGGATTTATACTGTTTTATTACCCAGCTTTCTTGCTCATTTCAGAAGCAAGCTGATGGAGCTATACCAAAAAGTGGGATAAAATGCCTTGTTCTGCCGTTTACTTTACTGGAGGCAGGATTTGAACCTTGGATTTTGAGAAAGGTATTAAATGTTACTTATAAAAACATAATTTTTGCTCAGCTCATCCCATCAACTCTTCTTTCTACTGCTTCATTTGTAATTAATATTTGTGTGTTACAATATTAAGCATAGAATATTTCAAAAGGCAACAGCAGCAACAATTATCAGATAGTGGCAGAAGCAATGCAGAAAATGGAATAATCATTCCAGGTATCGTGGAAAAGATCAGAGAATTCTCTCATCCTTTCAGGGTGATATTTATAGACTTTGCCTCTGACTTAGCACACATCATTCTGTAGGGTTTTTTTCCTTCCTTTTTTCAGTTAATCTGAAAACCTTTTTTACCAGGAGGAAACAAACTTCAAGTAAAATGTGACTTTGTATTTGACCCTTTCACTATAGAGGGTTAACAGCTTTGGTGGATTCTTCATGTTCTCCCTGCTTACATGTATCTGGGTTTTTTTTTTTTGAGTGAGATTTTGAATCTGCTAGTCAATAAGGTTGACCTGTGACATTTTAGAAATGATGGAATGGCTGAGGCCAGAGCAATACCTTCAAAACCTTTTATTTTCCTTAGTCACATTCACACTGATGTTTGCAATTTGTTTGTGATAGAGGGTGCAAAAAAGTGGTGTGATAAGTGTGCCAAATCCTAAAATGCCTTGCACTGAAAACGGAGTTAATTGATTTTATTGAATATTGATTCAGAATTTTTCATTCTGATTACCTGATTACTGAGCTGGTTTTGGCTGGGAAGGAGTTAATTTTCTTCCCAGTAGCTATGTAGGGCTATGTTTTTGGTTTGTGCTGAAAACAGTGTTATTGCTGAGCAGCGCCTACACAGAGCCAAGGCCTCTTCTGCTCCTTACACCACCCCACCAGCAGGTGGGTTGGGGATGCACAAGAAGCTGGGAGAGGACACAGATGGGACGGCTGACCCCAGTTGACCAAAGGGATATTCTGTACCATATGATGTCATGCTCAGCATAAAAATCTGGGGGAAGAAGAAGGAGGGGATGTTCAGAGTGCTGGCATTTTGTCTTCCCAAGTAAGTGCTATGTGTGATGGAGCCCTGCTCTCTGGGGGTGGCTGAACACCTGCCTGCTGATAGGAAGTAGTGCATGAATTTCTTGTTTTGCTTTGCTTGCATAAACAGCTTTTGCTTTACCTATTAAACTGTCTTTATCTCAACCCACAAGTTTTCTCACTTTTACTCTTCTGATTCTCCCCCCTCATCCCACCAGGGGAAGTGAGCAAGTGGCTGGCTGGTGCTTAGTTGCTGGCAGGGGTTAAACCACGACACCCAGTTAATGATTTTTTCAGTCAAGATGATCGAAAAGGAGGAAGAGATGTATGTGCAGCAAACCTTTTCCCCTACCACATGAATTCTCCTCACTTTTCCCCTCTCTCAGTACTGGGGACAAGGTCTCTGTATGTCTCAGATTTTGTGTTACTGTCTTTTAATTTATTTGGACTATAATAGTATGTGGCAGGCCTGGTTGTGAACAGCACTAAACACTGTACAAACATACATGAAAAAGACAGTTCGTTTCCAAAAAACTTTTGGTTCAAGTAGTTATCACCTGTGTGACAATTATGACTTTGTTACATGTACTCTGCCATGAGTTATTTTTTTCTATTGCGTTAGAGCTCACTGCTCTGCACCAGAGTTATTTTGTATGTTCAATGTATTTTATTAACACCCCAGTACATTACTAATAATCTGTGTTACAGTCGCACTAAGAATTATCAGTTTTGGGCCAGAAAGCTGTTGTGGTCAGTGCTGTTAAAACACGTCATGACAGCTGTCCTAGGCAAGACAAGGTTTTAATGTAAAATTGTTACAGTTGAACAGGTAAAGGGTAGAACAGAGTCAGTAATTCTTAATTTCTAGTTCTGCTTCTACCATTGATGCACTGGATGTTGCATCTGGTGAGGCAGACACAAGTTCGCAGATGTCTGTGTGTTTCTGCTTGCCTTGATGTAACAAGGGATTAAATCCCTGCCATGTTTGGATGGAGAAGAAGGGCAAATAACATATATATCAGATGGCTCTTCTGAGAGCTGCTGGAAGGCAGAATGACATCAAAGTTTAGGCTGGGGATTCAAGTGAGAGGTCACCAACTCATCCATCAGGACCTCCAGGTTATTTTCTCCTGAGATGCTGCCCAGCTAGTGAACCCCTAATCTGTGTAGGGATTCACAGGGTAGATCCATCCCACATTCAGCGATTTACACCTGTGTTTTTTGGACTTCATGAAGTGTTTGATGATCTTACGTTCAGCTTGTTGAGTTCCTTCTGCATGGTAGCTCTCCCCCCAGTTTGGCGTCATTGGCAAGCTTGTAGAGAGTACAGTCCATCCCATCAATCACATGTAGGTGAGAAAGCCCATCTTAGCATGGGTAAAGCTCTTTTCCAGCAGTAATGTAAACAGGTTATACCAAACACTTAGAAGTTACAAAAAATAATAAAAAAAACCTTACACACAATTGTATGGATTCCATATGTGCGTTGGTTTTATTCCAGCACTGGAGTTGTCAGGTCTAATTGAAGGATGGGAGACAACCCCCACCTACAGGTTTGGATTGGAGCTGCAGCATTTGCTTGTGAGCAAATGTCTGTTGAAAGCTGACAATCCACTGGAAGAGTTTAAGTGACGAAGTACAACCTGTTACAGCAGGTAACAAGAGCCTGGGGGGTACAAAATTACTCTGCAGGGAGTATTTCCTTTGAGAAATGCTGCTGCCAGCCGCAGTACAATGGTGGATTGCACTCACCACAGGATGGTCTGATTTGTTCCTGTAAGACTGAAGGGTGATTTTAGAGAGGGAGAACAGCATACTTGACCTTCCTAACAGCCTAGCCAGAGCAGTCCAGTGGTGATTTACCCATGGTTACAAAGTGAAAAATGTCAGAGCTCTCAGTGGTAGCCCTTTGTTCTAACCATTAACCAAGTAAAAGCTTGATTAAAACCAACGAAAGCAAAGGAAATGCACAATTCCATATATAGAGTCCCTCCCCTGTGTTCAAATGTGGATGTCTTGAAAATGTGTTGGGGAGGGAGGAGGGGAACAGGGGTGTTGTGAGGGTCACTGTCTGCGGACAGTGGAGAGAATGAGAAATCAGGTTGCTGCCTTTACTCTGCCAGTTTAAGCCAAAGCCACAGGGATATTATTTTTGACACTGTGCACAGTGGATTATAACTTCAGCTCCCATTGCATCTAATGGGATCTTTGCTTGCAAAGCTGCCACTGCTACAGGAATGAAAATCTCTCTCCTAATGCTATTTAACTACTGCAGGGTTTTGTGTTTAATTGTATTACATAATCATTCGTTGCAGCATCTACACACTTCCTTTCGGAGTGCACTTGAAATGCTTATGAAGTTTTATAAACACAAGCTGTGTATCACTTTAAGTCGCTTGTTGCTTTTGTAAACTATTTTGCCTTAATACAGCATCATTTTTTCTCCTTAGCTGGATGAACACCATCTTTTACAGTGTGGCCATTTTGAAGAACATAAGGATACTAATGCTGAGAATCCCAAACCTCTCGGTATGGCATTGATAACTTGTGAGAAAACACTCTGGTGTTGCAGCCTGTTCCTACTGGAGTTAAATTCAGAAAAAAACCCAAACAAACCAAAACCCAAACACTGGGTAGAAGGTTTATCTTAAGTGGTGAAATGCTTTAAAATTGTTAAAAAATTGTTGACCTGAGAAAATATATTGCCACATACATTTTTTAATGTATGTGCTTTCAAACTCTTGTGTGAATTGATTTACATTTTGCTGCTTTTTTTTTTCTCAGACATACAAGTACATTTTACTGATCTGCAAAATGATGAAGTTGTGAGATACATCTCAGAATTACTGGGTCTGAATTATTCACCAAGCTCTTGTCCTTGTGCAGGCTGCCATCAGCTCTGTGGCCCTACAAGGCTCATTTCTCAGAAAAATAAGAGATGAGCATGATGGCTGTTGCTTTGTTTCCCTCCTGCAACTTAATTTTTTATGATCTCTTCCTACTTATACTCTCTCTCTATATATATATTTGTACATATGTGCAGAGAGAGACTTGTATGTCTGGAGAGAAAGCAAGATTTATAATTCTCCTTTTAATTTGTTTTGGAGTCATTGCTTACTGGGGACACAGTATGTACTGAACAGAGTGTACTAATTAAGTACCAAGAAGGCAGACCAACCCATTTTACTTGAGACTTTGCCACAGATGCATTAATTGTTTACATATGACTTTTTCTTGCCCCCCCCACTTCCTTTTTTAACCATCTATGCCATATATATCCTGCCTGCCAGCAAGTTGATCAGCACTACTTTCCCACCTTGTCAAAGACAGGAAACATTCCTACTTCATCTGGCCAAGGAATTGTTTTTTTCCAGCTACTGGTCTTTTTGGCAGTGACTGTAGTGCTTGGGTGATGGTTTGCAGTAGGTGTCAGTTGTGGTGTGCGTACATAGTGTATCCAAGTTGTTTCATGCTGGAGGCATCAGCAAGAAGTTTTCTCCATGCTTCTGTTAAGGAAAAATATTCTAATCTGAGCACTGATGAAAGGAGCTCTCATTGAAATGTATAATTTTACCCAGGGAAGAGGTTAGTTATGGGAATCTTCCCCTGGAGCTGTATCCTGTGAGGTGGAGTGTGCTGGGGTCCTTTTATGCTTTGAGCCTCAGGAGGGGTGGAGTGGACTGCATTGGGCTACCATACATGTGAGATGAGGGATGCTGGAATTTCTTGGTAGCCATATGTGGAATAATGTTGTGACTATTCACTGAAACTGGGAGCTGTGTGCAACACTTCCATCCTCTGCCTCTGACTGGTGACCCCAGCTAAGGCCTGTGGAGGAAAGGTGTGTGATGTGCCAGCTGTTTTACTCAGCCTTGGGCAAACCACACTAGCATGGAAATAGCACAGTTCAGTGTATATGATCTGGAATAAATTGGATTGATGTTTTTTTATGATCTGAATTGCTTGTTTAAGTCCCTCAGCAAAACACCTGCATTCACATGCACGAAATAAATAATGAAAAAGTGGTCTCCTAAAACCAATGTTTCTGACAAGCAAAAAGGAGCAAAATCTCATGAAAGAATCTATTTCTGATAGGATTTCTACCCTGGTTTCACAGGATGGAGAGGTTTGGAGGTGATGGCTCCATCTGATTTCACTTAGTCCATCCTCTTGCTTCTCTAATTGCGTTGTTTTAACTAGAAGCATTTCTAGTTAACCACAAGTCACTAAATCAACAGGGCACTGTGTAAAGAGAATTGGGACTTTCACCATTTGGAAGAGTTCTCAAAAGAAATACAGGACAATCCCAAGAGGCTCACAGGGTACCCATCAGCCAACCTGAGTCCAAGTAATTATTTTCTTCCAGGGAAAGAAATAAAATAGTAACCTTCCATACTGTATAAGTAAGTGTGGTATGATTTGTTCCTGAATTTTAAAATTTGATAGTTTTTTTCATGTATCTCCCTTCAAAGAGGAAGTTAACTCTATTTATATGGTATGTACTTGTGTATGATAAAAAACATTGTCCACATATAAATATGCATTAATACAATTCTGTAAAATATTATGCTAACACATAATGACACTTGATTTCAATCATAGGAAAAATGTCTTCTCTAAAATGCTAATAACCTCTTTACCTCTGCTTTGCTTTGAAAGTATTTTTTCTCTTTTTCCACAAACCTACATTGCTGCATATTGCTTTGAAGATTGTTTAAAAAGTTCTAAGTGACATTAACAAAACTCTGTCTTCAGGGAGTGGATCCTTTTCTTAGTAGCACTCTTTCAGTAGTTTCTCTCTGGACTTTAACCTTAAATTGAAAATTAAAGATTAAAGATATTTCAGGAATTGGTAAGAATTCTGAATAATAATTTTTTAAATTCCCTTACACTTCACAGAAGAGCAGATTTTTGGGTCTCACCTAGTCAGTTTGGCTGCAGTAATCACTATATCTAAGATGAGCTGCTGAGGATTGCCATTAAAATGATGATTTGTAATTAATCTCTGGAATTATTGAAGTTTTGGGGGACTAGAAGGTGAGATTTTTACTAAGTGAATCCATCAATTTCTAATTTCACCAACCTCTAGAATTAAAGTACTTATATATCCATTGATATTGAAGTATCAGGGAATAAAACTAGTTAAATTTAAGCACTGAAGAAAAATACCATTAATAATTGAAACAGTTTTTTGATTAAAAGTGAAAAAATAGAAGCACTTTGCCAGCAGAATGCAGTTTCTGGGCTGCAGGAGGTGAAATGTAGACCTTAGATCTTGGTGTTTCTCTTAGTCACTAAAAAAACACACGTTTGAAGGTCTGCAAGAAGATGGATATTCCATGAAATATGAATATGAGAAGAAGCATTATTGAGAAAAATAAAACAAGAGGTAGGGGTAATATATTTTAATACAACTAAGTGTTTCTTAAGACAGTAGATATCTTGGTAGCTCTTTTCTAACTCAGGTGTCCCTCACACTGTAATTCCACTGAGATGTATTTGGTTTGTTAGAGCAAAACAACAAATGTATGAACTCATCTGAATTTGATTTTTAGTCTTCAAGATGTTTTTCTGCCTACTTTTCCAATTAAGACATTTAAAGGAAGAAAAAGAAAGGCAATGCTAGGAATTTCATTGAAAGGAACCTGGAACAATAATTCACATAAAATCAGTGTAAAAAAGGTCTTCATGATTCAATCCATTATCTGTGAGTTTAATAGATATGTGCCCTGCATCATAAGACATTCTAGATTTATAACAATGCATGGTAATTACTAATAAATTATAGAGCAATATTTTATGTAAGAGCTTTTCAGACAAAATTCAGTCATTCAATCAGATTAAAGTCTTCTGTACTGAAGACCTATTTTCTGTGGTTAATGGTTTGGATTTTCCTGTCTGTCCGCTGTCAAAAAAAAATGAACCTGGATAATTGCATCAACTGAGATGGTTATAATATTTGCAAATTTTCCTTGCACAGATTTTCTTCAAATCTGCATTTATTCACTGACCACCTTCTCAGTCTTTAAGTTGTGTGCTTTAGATCTTGTGTGGGAATCTGAGACATAGAATGAAAATAGAATGGTGTAATTTTCAGTGTATAGATGGGAGACAGATTGTATCTCCTCTGGGATTTCAGTCCTTGGTGTAGTTTCAATTATGCAAAGAAGTGTTGTAGCTGTGATTGACATTAATGGCAATTGCACCAGATGGATGTAGGTTGATTGGATTTAATCTATCCAGTTGACGGGCTCTAAGTGATACCTGAGTGATGGGATTTGCTAACTGTCCATGCTGTGTTGGCTTTGGAGCACAGAGAGGAAGGTGAAATGGATGAGAGATACTGAGAACACCCCACTGACAAGTTGAGTGACTCATTCTGTTACTGCTTTCAGTTTTGGGGTTGCACGGGTGCATGAGTTCGTTTCTGCCGGTGGCTGCTTGTGGTGACTGTATGGGACACAGGACCATGCAGCATGGCTTGCACCATCTCTCCTGCAGGTCTCCAGTGTCCATCCTTATTCAGAAGCATAGAAGAAAGCTGCTCAGCCCTGCATATAGCTGAGATGGTGACACACTCAGCAGGATGCCTGCAGGGAGGGAGATGTGTTGGAGGTGTTTCAGGGCAGCCGTGGCTCAGCAGATATGGTGTAGATCTGGAGTCACACGGACTGAATCTGTCAGAAACCAGATGCCACTAGTCAAACATTGGAACAGGCTCACCAAGGAGGTGGTTGAATCACCATCCCTAAAGCTGTTTAAAAGACGTGTAGATGTGGTGCTGAGGGACACTGTTTAGCACTGAACTCAGTAGTTCGGTTAATGGTTGGACTCGATGATCTTAAAGGTCTTTTCCAACCAGAATGTTTCTGTGATTCTGTGAATGTCAGGGTGCAGCACCTGGTCCCTGGCAACTACCACACACACCTGCAAGTCCTGGTTATTCAAGGAGACCTTCCTTCCCTCTCCATTCTGGTGCAGACCCAAGCCAGTTCTGGCTGGCCCCTAGCCACAGCTGATGGGCAGTAGTGACATCAGCCACCGCGCTGGCTCTTTAGGAACTGGAGTTCGTTGTAACAGATCACCCTGGGGAGATGTTGTGTCCCCATGAGGTGCCAGGTCCTTGGCAATAACACACTGAGACGTGTATCTGGTGACTGGAGAAAAGGGGACTAACAATGAGAGTAGAAAACATTTCATGAGAATCTGCCAGGTTCAGCCAGGGCTGTTCTTGGCCCTCTGAAAAGTTTGGAGGCAAATCCCTCTGATTTGGAATTAGTTGAATTCAGTGTCTGGGGGAGACATTCTCATTTATAAACTGAGTTGTTTGGCACACCTGATGTCCTGATATTCAATAGCTCAAGAAGGCAAAGACATGATGGAAAGCACAAATGGGTTTACAGACTGTAGGAAAAGCTTTGTAGAGTTGTTCTTGATTGTGGGTTTCCTTGCTGAGGGGTATGTTGGTTTCCACGTTAGGTGCTGCATGCCTGTGTAGAAGCTCCACCCAGCAAACTCTAGCTGAGGTGGCAGTGCAGACAGGGACAGAAGGTCTTCCGTTTTTCCACAACAGGAATGTAACTTGGCTTTTGCTGTGGAGAGACTATTGAAAACTGATGACTTATCTTCCCTGTCAATAGGAACCATGTACATTTTGTCTGTTGAGTGGGAAAAAATGAAATGTGAGGTAGCTCTGTCTCCTGGAGGTACCAGTCCTACCATACTTGCTTGGCACATGCATGTTGTCCTGCTTCAGTGAGGAACAGCTGGAGCAGACATGCCCTGGGTCCTTGTTGACCCTGTCAGAAATTTTTTCACAAGTATTGAGCAAAGCAGATAATTTGAGAGGTGTATACATTGTATGATAAATAGAGTAACATTTCTGAAATGCTAAGAATTGTTTAAATAGCTTGTTCTGAGAATAATACTACTAATAACAACAATAACAATAACAGTAATAATTTAGCACTGAAAATGTGATTTAAACATTTGCTGTTTAAATAAGAAAACTTTATTAATTATTAATAAAACCAGGATATGCAAGATACCCACATCTGCTTTTTGTGTGCTAATGCCATCTTTGAATAATAGTGCCCATAAAGAGTGTTGAAAATCCTTTCCTGAACAGTGTTTGTTCACTTTTCATGCCCAGGCTTAGTTGGTGTTTCTCCCATCTTCCAAGATTTGCAATATGTGTACCTGTATTTGGTGGCACAAAATGAGTATTTAGGAGCTATGTTTTTTTTCCCCTTATTTATTCCAATTCAACTTTTCAACAGCATTAAATTAAAGAGATTTTGTTTCTGTAATGGGCAAAAATGCAGATTTCAGCCAGAGTCTGAAAGTCAGTTTGATTTTTATGCAGGGAAGGTTCTGCCCTGATTTACACATCTGTTCAACCCGATCACCATCAGATTTAATGTGATGGCAGCTACAGATAGGCTGGTGGGCTTTTTGTCCTGTAATTGGAACTTGGTTAACAAATTCTGTTTATGCAGTAGAGAGCTTCTCCACTGTTTCCTGGAGCTGTTTGTGACTTACAGAGTTGAGGACAATAAAAAATGTGAAAAATGTTGTTTTCATTGTTTAGAGTTTGCTAGTCTTACCATGCAAGACTGCAGGTAAGGAGTAGCTTTCAGAGAGAGCAATTTTCTTCCTTCTGTTGGTGAGAGGGGCCTTGAGCTCCTGAGGAGTTTTAATGATCTGCCTAAAACTTCTAATCATCTGATTCCCAAGAATGCTGTGGCCTGTCTGCAAATATATTGTAGGCATTCTGTCTTTCTATCACTGGACTGTATTGTGTTGTGTGACAACTGCATGTTGCCTGTAGTGGAGATCCTGCTGATAATCAAACTGGGAGAATCTAGGAGGTATAGAAGTGATTTTCCTTTTTCTTGCTCTCCTAAAGCATGTCTCAAGGCCCTGGATTTATCCCACTGAAGTCTTGCAGTACTCTCTGTCTATGCCTGTTAGCTCTTCAACAAGAATAAAAGCATCTAGCTGAAACTTTTTGACACCTAAAGTTAGAAAAAATGGTTTTGGTGTTCTATTATGACGCTTAGACATTTAATATTTGGTATTCTTAATGAACATGTACATAAGATCTTTTTTGTTTATAAAGAAGAGGCAACTTTATTAGTTTTCAAAAACAAGGAGGACTGGGAATTTCGCTGCAGACTAGGCTTTTTGTGGGAGACAGGATGGTGTAAAAACTTTGCAAACTGAAATCATGGTCATAGGTAGGGCATGTGACAGCCATCTCACCTAACTTTTGCATCCGTTACTTAAAAACTGAGCTGTGGTGTTTATGCTCTATGTTTATGGCTTGTCAGTTAAGGTTGCACTGAATCCCAGTCTGTAATTTACCTGGTAAATTGACACAAAAAGGTGTGACCTACCTCACCATATTACGTGTGCCTGTGTTACCTGGTCCTGAAGTCCACCCTCGTGGACTCCCAAGTCCATGTTCCACCAAGTGGGGAAGCACTCAGGGCTGCCTGCAGCACTCACCACAATGCTCCAGGTTCAGGGCACATTGCACCAAACCCAACCTTTTTACACAGTAATTTGCTAGTATAGACCACCACTATCATCCTTCCTTTTATCTTTTTAAATTAGTCACCTACCTGTGTTCTCTGAATGAAGGCAATATGCTGTTTGAGCAATAGATACACTCTAAATGTTCAGATTAGAATCATGTTTTGTAAAAGGCCAAAAGATGGCACTTGGTTTTATTAACTGTCATTTCTTGAAGTGAAAATATTATCAAGCACCAGAGCATACCATTAAATTTGCTGAAGGTTCAGAGAAAAGTTCAAATGTAAAATGAAAAGGTTGAATTGCTCCTTGTGCCACCAATGAAGCTGTAAGAGGTGGTTAAGCAGAATCAAGTGCCTTTCCCATTTTCCCATTGTGCTCTGCTGAGGTGCTGGCCTTATTTTAACCTCTGTGCAATTTGGAAGGGAATCAGGACCACTCCAGTTCATGTCTGGCTGCAGCACTTCTGCATGTACCATTATGGTAGCAGTAGAGACTGCCTGTGTGTATCTTTCTAATATAACAGAAGTCAAGTTACGGTCCATGTGCTATTTTCTGTACTTCAGAGTAGATTCAATGTGCAGAAAGTGAAGAATGAGAAAGAGATACTGCAAAACTAAGCAGCTTCTCACACAAAGATCTCCTACAGGATATATTATGGCATGGGATAATCACCAGTGGTTGCTTGGAGTCCCTGAGTGCCAGAGCTGGAGAGCAAAGGGGTGGAATAATGCTGTAAGCAGAGCTACCCTCTGCTGGTTTGTTACCTCTGCACTACAGGGCATCTTAGACCAGCTCTTGGGCTCAGAAGTGACAACTTAGTGCTGCTGAATGAGCAGTTCTTTGTGTTAGGATCTAGTTCTCAGCTAAAATGATATGATCTGAGCAATTTTTAAATTACCTGTTTCATTCATAGAATAATAAGGAACGAAAATATCTTACTAATTATTAGGAAAACACAGAACCCTAAAAGATAAGGGCATAAGCTAGAAGGTGAGGTCTGGGAAGGAAAAGTGATGGGTTATTTTTTTTTCACCTGGTCAAGTTGGAAATTACATGAAAACGCCTGCCCTACCAAAAAGAAAACAAAGAGCAAGTTCAGGAACCTAAAAGGCAGCAATTGTTCAGGACAACCACCTCTAGCTTTCAACTGGGTAGAACATCTGAAATCTAATAATTTTTGTAGCTTTTCTGTGGAAGATGCTTTCTCAGAGAAACAAAGTAAGTTTTATCCTCTGTCTTCAGCTTTCTTTTATCAAATCCTGGTTGTGTTAGAAGAGCAGCTGAATGGGAACAAAGGAAGAAAATTAAAAAGGGCTACCAGCAAGTAACTTTTTTCAAGAAAAAAAAAGGACTGTATTTTTAGATTTGCTTCCCTGCCTGTGAAAGAGACATAGAAAAAGGAAACAATACATAAAAGAGAAATAGATGGTAATGTTGAAAATAATGTCTGTCTGTATTCACCCTCAAGCTATGTATGGGATAATTTGTCCATGTGGGAATTTTTGGGTTATTTTTCTGAAAAGGGACTTAATGTCTGTGCCTGTGGTTTCCATCATCATGTCTGTATCAGTAAATTAAACAGTGCTAGAGAGCAGATTTGAGAACAGACACATGAGCAGCTATAGTATTTAAATGGTTGAATGCTCTTTGGCAGAGTTGGGACCCTTGCATTTCCCTGTCAGTGTAAACAGATGATTTGGGGAATTGTGTGAATGCTGAGGGACAGTTTCCCGTAGTAGGATGGATGAGACCTGTTTTTTTTAAAAAACAACATAGACACATGAATGCAAACTATGCTGAGAGCAGGCCTGTTTTCTTTAGTACTATGGACATAACCTTTATAGTTGTGTCTTTTCCATGTGAGATGAGTGAGAAAGGTGGGACATCCTGTTAAAGCACAGTCTAGTCTTAATTCCCCTGGTTATTAGGAAATGCAGTCCTGAGATTGCCAGGAGGTGTCTGTAGCACAGAAATGAATGTGAGGGACATGATTGTGTCTCAGACTGTCAAGGGGCTTTCCTGAGCCATCTGTTAACCTGTCTTCCTCCTGCATGCCAGAACCAATGGTCACCTCCCTGTCACCAGCCTTTTGCACAGGCACCTTGGACCCCCCTGCCCCAGGATTGTACTACAGCTGCCAGGATTTGCATGCACCTTTTAATTCTTCAGAGGAAAAACATGAGGGGAAAAAATACATTTACAAGTAGATTATGTCACTAACTGAATATTTTTGCTTTTTCTTTAAAAGATAAACCAGGATTAATTCAAATAAAGTTGCAAAATACAGTGAATGCTGCTTTTTAGCTAATCTCTTGGGAGGAGCCCACTGCATTAGGATGACCAGCTTTCTTCTTCCTTCATTAAGATTCTTGATTGCCCTCATCACACTGGCACATTCTCTAGCAAAGGTCAGGTTCATTGAGGAGGTCACGATCATTTTCTGCTGCAGTGCTGTTTTCTGCTCCGTCATGGAAACTTCCAGCATGGTGAAAGCAGGCAGAAAATAGACCTTTTCTGCCCTGCAAAAGTATGTTTGCATCCTTCCATCCTTGTTTGAAACATCTAGTGCTTTATCTTTTCTTCCTGTCAGTTCCTGAGTTGACCCTCTGCCTCTATGATAATCTGCCTCTGTCCCAAACACATTTTTGGGTCTTTCTTATCACCCTCCTCTTCTTCCAGTAGACAAAAAGTCTGTGTCCTCTAGTCCCAGTCATCTCCCGTAGTGATGATCCGAACACTGAAAATGATCATCTTTGTAATGGTCTTTTGTAGGAACTCTTTTTTTCCAATGTATTGATAAGATTTCAACAACATTTCAGCTGAAATAGCTGCTTGCCTCAATAAATGAGCATTCTAAATGTACAACAAGGTAATATACATTGCTTAAGATTTTTCTTATGACCTGTTATTTCAATATTTTAAAAGGATTAATTCTGCTGAATCTTTTTTTCATTGTCCATTCTTCTGCTCACCAGTGCATTTTTGGTGGCATTGTGAAGAAGTTCTAAAATGAAATAAAATACAATTCATTGGAATACCAAGCTGAAGAGGATCTTTAGTCCAATATTACCTGATTTCTTCACAGGTGATTGTTAGTATTTCTGTTTACTTAAAGCAAAGCCTGCAAAAGGCAATAGCAAGTGTATACCACACCCTTTAGTGAGGAAGGCTTGAAATGTGTTATTACTCTTACTCTGTATTTCTATATATCAA
This sequence comes from Apus apus, assembly GCF_020740795.1. Classification (NCBI taxonomy): domain Eukaryota; kingdom Metazoa; phylum Chordata; class Aves; order Apodiformes; family Apodidae; genus Apus; species Apus apus. The sequence goes on from NC_067286.1 coordinate 8,403,982, forward strand.
GGTAATAATTCCTGATTTTGTACTTAGGGTAATCTTTGATTATTAGCAGTACAAGGAAATACATTAAAATAATCTTAGCTGTAAATATCCCTGCCCTCTGCAGTGTTATGAGTTAGTCTCTGCAGTAGAAGTGTACAGATAAATAAATCCATCGGATCTGACTTCTTGTCAAATTTGCCATGCTGACATTTGTGAGGGTGTAAATCTTTCTTTGGTCTCAGTGTAAATGTAATGTAGAGTGCAGTGCAGCATTCCTTTTCATACTACTTAGCAAAGGGCTTTGTGACCTTCAGGGGTCATCTTTGTAGTTAAGGAGTTAATTGTCACTGGCTGTGCCTGTTGAAGACTAAGACTGTTAACTTGGGAACATCCTGTGGATGCTCAGTTATTGAGGAAGCCTGAATGCCTGTTTCAAAACTGAGTCTGGTCCCGTATGAAATTAAAGGCAGTCAGGTGTGTGAATAATTATGTGGACCCAGACACAGAGTAAAATTGTATCAAGGTACCAGAATCCTCACTGTACATTTGTTTGGTGATTTTACTTCAGCCTGGCTGTGAGTGCTGAGTTGTGGCTGGGGTGCACTTAGTTTCCTTGGCAGGAGTTCAGATCTTGTGCTCTGAAGGGGCTCACCAAAGCAAGCCAGAGGGCTGCGAGCTGAGACGGAGGTTTGTTTCAAGTGTCTGTCCTCATCTGAACAAAATGCTAATGCAGATCCACCCTCTAATTACATCTTGTGACATGCTAGTCTTTCTGAAAAGCTTTAGCCCATTGAAAATCAGTTTGACAGAACATGCAGATATTTCACCAATCAATATCTTGATTGCAGAAAAGAAGTGCTGCAGAGATGTGTTTTATTCAGTTGTGTCTGTGCTGAAGATCACAGAATCATAGAATGGTTTGGGTTGGAAGGCACCTTAAAGATCATCTAATTCCAACCCCCCTGCAACAGTAGGGACACTTCCCGCTGCACCAGGTTGCTCAAAGGTCAATCCAGCCTGGCCTTGAACCCTTCCAGGGATGGGGCATCCACAGCCTCCCTGGGTACCTGTTCTAGTGTCTCACCACCCTCAATCCTGTGTGGTGTGGTCAACACACTGGAGGGAAGGGATGCCATCCAGAGGAACCATAATAGGCTTGAGAGGTGGGCCCATACCAACCTCCTGAAGTTCAGTAAGTCCAAGTGGAAAAGATGTTAAAGATCTCCAGATAGGTTATCTTTCAACTTCTGTTGAAAGTAATGAAATGTAGGCTTCTGTGTCAGACACTGCATTCTTGGACAAGGTTCTTGCCAGTGATACAGAAAAAGAGCTTAGCACTGTTTATTGACCCTATGCAGCCAGGCTAGGCAGACTCTTCCTTTACTGACTGGATCAGGAGGTCTCAGAGTTTTTTTCTGAGGATTTGCTTTTCCTTTAATTTATACAAACATAAGTAAGGAGACAGTATTTTATCCTCGTCATGCTATCTGGGATGTAAAGTGACTTCCCACCAGCTCCCCCCTGCCTCCTGAGCTCTGCAAGGCGCCAGCTGTGACAATGCCATTGCAGGCACCCCTGTGTGATCAATTTGGCTCACAGCTGTACTCAGTGTCAGTTGTAATTATAAGGGTTAATGTGATTAGTTTCACTTGCAGTATTGGTAAGTGTCTGTTGTTGTTGCCCTTGGCAATAAATTTCCCAGTATAAGCTCTTTGCTGTACTGTTTTATGGTACCAATTGCAATCATGGTAGGTAAGAGAGCAGCTTTGTGAAGGAAGTTAGAAATAAAGGCAGAGGAGAGCTGGTGAGTAAAATCTCTTTTATAGGAAGTAAAATACATAGTAGCTGCTCACTATAAGAGTATAAAGAGTCCCCATAGAAAAGGTTTTTACATTCTGATATTTCTTCCATCTCAGGATTGTGGAAAAATATGGTTTATTTCACTCAAATGAATTACTGACTATTGGTACCATCTGGGTAATAGCAAAACTCATATAAGAATGTATTTGCTGTTGATACTTTCTGTCTCATTCAGGCACTGGTGGCAAAAGCATTCTGTTCTGTGCAGTGATCTGGAATGTATTTAAGTCTATTTCATTTGTCACTTTAAAAGGAATAAGCAAGAGGTGGTAGTTGAAGTGTCTCTTTCCCTCTTTCTTATATGAACTGAGCAGGAAAGTGAGATGAATTGAAGTCAAACGTGAGAAATTTTTTCAACCTTAATTTGCCATCTGAGAATTACATGATTTAAGCACAGTAAGTAATGTAAGTGAATGTGCATTGCTGAGGGAGAGAATCAGCAATTTAAATGAGTTTATTCACACAGGGTGAGATGTGCAGAATTAAAAAGGCTCAGCTGGTTCTGCTGTTGTAGCTTACCAGGGATGTGTGGAGTCTCTCACATTTCTGAGGTTTTAGGGATTAGTGTTTCTCCTGGAAAGGGGATTTGTTCCATTGAACATGGCTTGTCATATTTCCGCTTAGCACAAAATACTACAGAGCTTACGATAGATGGTATGGGTTTTATCTTTACCTGAACTGTGTGATAGGGTATGTGCACATCTGTCTCTTTTCCTTTCTGCTTTTGGTCTCCTTCCTTCTCCTCCCTCTCTTCAGATATGTGGCTCTCTCCAGTATGTCTCTCCAGCCTTTTGCCATCTCCTTCATCTTCACACGGAGTATGCACATTTCTCTCAAGTTGCTGAAATTGATTTAAAGCTGAAAAGATAAGAGAACTGGAGAAGAAATATTTTCAAATCACAACTGAAGATAAGAAGGGAAACCCTCTCCCTAAGATAATGAGGGATTTGGAGTGCTGGCAAATGGGAAGTATGTATGGATATGGACATTCTGCAGAAAGGACATGTATGAAAAGTGCCAGTAAAAAAACAAGATGAAGAAGTCTTTGAAACATAAAGCTAAGAAAAGTGAAGTCCATTCTACAAAACGTAGTCTTTCATCCATCTGGGTGCATATAATTTCTATCCAAGTGGCATCATTTCTAATGTGGTAATGAGAAGGATATTAGGTTTATGTACAGATTTTGGATTAAACAGCTACAAGCAGGCAGGTTTGGATTTAATGCACATATCTGCACACAGAAATTGCAGGTAACCATAGTGTCTTAGGCACTATTAAATTCCCCCACCTAAACAGAGAGTTTACTGGAAAGCTTATAAATAGAAAGTCTGCGAGAAGTGCAGAGGGAAGGACTTGATGTCCTCTCATCCTCTTTTCCAATCTTATTTTTAAAATTTTGTGATTAGATTCTGTTCAGCTGTCGCAGAATGGTGAATTATTACTTGCAATTTAGCATGCTCAAGTTCCCCTCACAGCCATCCTGGTGCATATAAATTGCTATCAATAGCTTATTTTAATTTTCAAGCAAAGCAAGCAGTGGGTACAAAAGGACCTTGCATATGCTTCAGCACAAGTGCCAATTACACCTCTCCTGGGCAGCGTGGAGCAGAGGTGGGGGAATTATGAACGAATCCCTCCATTCCCCAGCAGCTAGACTTGCGTGCTCAACTCCTCTTTTGGCATCTGGAGGAGCTGTGATGGCAGGGCTGGCCCCAGCAGGCAGGGACACAGTGCTGCTGGTTTCTCTTGGCAGGACGAAGTTCATTTATCTTTATGCTTCAGCTCGTGTTTCTGGGAGCTGGAGTGCTTTTCCAAGACTGGGAATGATAAAGCGATGTTTTCCATCCTAGTTAGGCTATAATCTATAAAGCAAGATTTACCAAGGCCTCACATGATGTTTCTCCTCTGCCCCTCCTGTTTTTTACTTTTGGGAAAATACTGCATGTTTTTAAAGGAATAGCCTTCTGCCTGTGTGTCTGCAGTGTTGTAAAAATGAAAAAATGTAGCCAAGCCAAGTGTCATGGGCTCCTAAAGACCTTTCAGTCAGGACCAAATGAAAGAGAAGAAAATAATACCCTCCCATATTTGCTGCAATGCAATAAGAAAAACAACACTTTCTGCACTGTTTTTGCATAGCTACATGACAGTCAAGGCCAGTGGCTTCAGAGCTCTGCTCTGCTGGACACTAACCCAAGGTGTAGGTATTGCTCCCCTGAGAATCACAGAATCACCACCATTGAAAGACCACCTAGCCAAACCATCCACCCTGGGGCTGGAGGAGGAAGGGAACAACAGAACACACCTGAACAAAAAAAACAACAAAGCAGCCCCCCACAGCCATCTGCGTATGTCCTGGCTTGCATTCGTAGATAGATTGGAAAGGGAAAATAATTTAACTTGCTTTTTTTACGCTCCCATTGAATTTCTGACTTATAATGAATATAAGCACCTACTGTGTAAATTGAAACCAAACATCATCAAAGAAACATTTCCTAAACAACAAAAACTAGTTACCACTGGTTGAAAAAGAAGAGGTAAATTACATTCGTTTCATTGTTATATTTTATAGGTATTGATATAACCTGAAACCCGGAGAAGTGTGCAATGGTTGTGTTGACATAAGAACAGATATTTGCCATGTGATTTTACTTGGCATTAGAAAGCAACACCTTTAATTCTTTATAAATTGCTTTGTTAATAAGTATTTTAGCCTAACTTAATACATACAGGCCTTTGTATTAGTTACCATAACATCAAGTTTAATTTTTAGCAGGTTTTCTTTCTAAAAAAACCTTTTGCTGCAAATATTATGCTTAATTGTTTTGGTTTTTTTCATGTTTTTAATGAAAACAGACAAAAAAGGGAAGAGTCATTGGATAGCACACAACTGATTTCAATACTGGGTTACTTTTTAGTTTCTTTAAAGCAGTTTGACTGGTGATGGCCAAAAAAGTAAACTTGAATTTCCAGCAAACTTTATTAAGAGAAACTGCTTAAAAAAGGGATATTGAGGTGGAGAGTATTACGACTTGATTGAGATTTAAAATAAGCAGAATTTTTCTCAGCTGCAGGTTTGTGCTACCTATGTTTTGTGAGGTTGTTTTTACCAAACTCCTGGCTGAGCACAAGTAGTGCAGTATGGTTTCCCCATCTGAAGTCCCTGAAAAGCAGATTTCTTCAGTGATTGGAAGAGTTAACAGCCCATACTTTAATTTTTAAGTTTATTTATGAAATTTGTTTGCATAAGTAAGTGACACATTTTTAAAACTGTAGATTTATAATGCTAATGAAAACTAATTTTAGAGCACATAAAATGTATTTTGATGATCCCATGGTAACTGTAGAATTTCCTCCAAATTATTACTATGCTTTTATTCACCATATTAACATGAACTTAGGTAAAACATCTTTACAAACTGAACCTGCACTGCTTTGCTCTTGCATGTGCCAGTCATGGCCAAGAATGGCTTTGGTTTCCAGAACATAACTTTTTTGACTTTTTTGACTTTTTGGCATTCTGTTGTGCTTAAGTATATACTGGATGAAGTAGCTCAACCTTTGAGGTGGGGTCTTTGGGGTCTTGGTACTGAGTTCCTCTTCTTGATTCTGCCAGTGCACAGGAACGCATAGTCCACTTATCAATTTTACATATGTAAAACTTTTAGTTTTAAATAATTGCTTAGTGATTTGGGGGTAAAGACATTTTCAGCATGCTGTACCTGAGCTGCTTATGTGTAGAAAAGAATAAAGTGGTCATGTTAAATAGTTTAATAAGTAGCTTAATAGTGTCAGGCTGTTACAGAGCCCTTGAGTGGGAAGCATCTATAAAGTGTTCACATAGAGTATAGCCTATAGAGTTATTTGATTTTAAAGAGTTGTTGTGCTTGGGGGCCTCCTGGCAGAGACACTTTTGTCATGGTTGCTATAGAATGAACTCCACAGCCCTCCAAAATGGTAGTAGCTAAATATCAGGAGACCTTTCAAGGTTCTATCAATTTGACCATGCAGTGATTCATGCAGCTGGTTGTACTCATGGAATTGAGAGATGCAGCAGGCTGAAGTTTATAGCATTGATCCAGTTTCAGTCCTGATAAAAAGATATATGGAGAAATCATTAATTGTGATACTGTTCCTCATTGTAAAGCCATGTGCAGAGTGAACAGAAGAACTCTTAAGCTTTAGTATTACATAAACTATATAAAGTGCTCAGAAAACAAAGGCTCAGTTATGCTTAAAACCAAGGCAGATGTTTTAGAATGAAAACAAATTCTGCAGCACAAACAATTACATTCTAAGTCACAGTTGTGGTTATTTCCTTTATACTGGATGTAATTCCAAGCCTCCAAAGAAGACATAAAGAATAAAAATGAACTGTAGTTCTGTTGCAAATTGCAGGTACAATGAGAAATAACAAAGCTCAAGTAGGAGTATAGAATTAAAATGTTTTTCCTTTTAATCTACAAAGGTCCATGTCAGTTGGCTGCCACCTGACATGACATTTCTTCTCACCCTCTACCAACATCTGGACTCGCTGTGGAGCAGCACTGGTGACTAGAAAAGGTCAGTCATTTTCCTCCCCTGACATGGTGTAATTTTTTTCCCCTGTGCAGTGTCGCTGTGTCTGGGTTGAACTGTGCCTTGGGAAGCCTGGATAGGATGTGCATTCCTGAGAGGTTTGACTCCCTGCTGTGCAGCCCTGCAACATCGCAGAAGTAGTCAAGGTAATAAAACATGGGGGTTTCAGTATTTTCAGCTGGCTCTCTGAGTACTTCAGTGTTTGTACTGTTGTAGCTGTGCTGTGTTTGAATTATTTCTCAGTCATTGCTATGTAAACCTGAACATTTCTGGTTAACGTTTGATTTCCAGTGAAGGAAGCAAAGAAAGTGCCTGTTACAGGGAAATACTTTCACTGGGGCCTAAAAACATTGCCATGAAAATTTACTCAAACACAGAATGTTTTTCTGGCACTTTCCTGTCATTATTAGGCTAAGGGAAGTGGAAGCTATTACATCCATCTGTCAAAAATATTACTTGCTTTGGAAAAAGAGCATCAAGAATTGTGTTTGTCTATCATAATCTTAGGGAGAATTTATAACAGCTTGGCAGCAAGCAGGCAGTTTGATAACCTCACCTGTGCCAGGGTACGTAGTGTGGGGCAAGAGATGTAACAGGAAAAAGTGAAATTTGTTTTCCTCTAGGTTTCATTTTTGCAGCTGTGAAAAGATACAAGGTTGGGTGCTAGTGTCCAGGTGTATCCTATTCATTTCAGCTGTTAACTTCCATGTTTTCCTAAATAATACCACGATTTGCAGACTACCTATCAGTGTTCTCAAATTGGGAATTGTAACATTGGATGTTTTAAAGTAATAAATTCCAGATATTACCAGTTTTGCAGGCCCGTTGCAGTCATCTTATATTGCTGTGATTTGCCTTTTGTTGCAAATCTCCTCATTCTCCCAGGCCAAGAGACAATTTGCTCTCAGTATCCAGTCCCTTCATGTTTCGTGCCTTAACTTTGACTGCTTTGTTGCCTCGGCAACTCTGCCACGGAGCATCTTTCCACTGCATTATTGCTATTCCTATAACTAAGGAGTACATAAAATAAATTAAACTTGTCAATCACATCTAAAAAAAGATACTGAAGATGTTTCATGTCTGCTTCCAACATCAGAGAAGACAGCCAGAGCATTAGTTCTGGACTCCCATCTCTGCCTTATTTTCTTGGTCCTTATTAATTATAAAAGATACACTGAACCTGGTGGGAAATATTTGATGGCTGAAAATAATAACTTCCTCTGGATATTAAAAGTGGTGTCACTCTTACACTTTTTACTAGCAAAAATGTGTTTTTTTAAAAAAAATATTCCTAATGACAGAAGTAAATATGTTAGTAGTTTTTCAGTCTTTAGTGCATAAACTGTCATGTAAAAACAGTGACCTTCCTTAGGTGTCTGGGCCCTAATTTGAAGATCAGATACAGAACAAGATTTCTCAGTCTCTTGCAAGTTGTGCTCTTTCTACTTCCTGCAAACATTAATTTTATTTTGTGAGGTGTCTGTCAAAACCTGTAAACATAATTCCAGGCTGGCAGTCTGTAGAAAAGAACAAGAACAATAATCCTTTTAGGAAGCTGTCAAGGAAATACCTGGTCAGTGAACGTGGCTGACATATCACAGTTAAATATTGAGACATTTTTTATACAGCAGGAAATGCCAAAAATAGCAAATGTGTTATTTCTCTGAGACACAGTTGCAGGTAATTACTTGTTGCCATTTTATATACACTTCATTTGCTCAGTGTAGCAGTTATTTGACTTTTGTCATACTCTATAAAATAAAGAAAATGAAAAAAGATTTTGCACACGTCATTGTTTAGCTAAAGTAATATATTATTAGAAAAAGGTAAACTACTACAAAATATATTTACTGTTATAAGCCTGATAGCTGGAAGGTTGTGATGCACTGTTTGTAATTCCCAATCTGAGGCTGTGCTGAACACGATGTAATTTACTAGAATTCTGTGTAACTCATGGGAGGGGATACATGGAATTCCAATATTCTCATCAACTGTAAATTGGTCTGAAACAATGTTATTTGTTTCCATTTATTTTTCTTTTTCTGAGAAAAAAACCCAACCCTCAAAGAGATTTTTCCCTCATGCAAGCAAAGTCTATTGGCTTCCAAAGTTATATGAATGTGTTTCTGGTATGATTTCAAAATAAAAAAAGAATTAAAGTAATTTTAGAATTCAATAAAAGTCACGACCATGTTTGGTTGTTTGTTTTTTTTTCAGAACAGCATTGGTTTTGTTTGCAGTGGTTCTGAAGCACTGCTGCTTCCTGTGCATTCGAGTGTGCAGTGTTTCTGGTGCCTTGTGTGGGTAAATACATGTATTACAAATTTATTGAAAAAAATGTAAGAATTAAATTTTGACTGTGAGGATTTTGCAAGTGATTACCTTTTTAAATTCAGCTACTGGTAGAATAAAGCCATCTCCTGCCTCAGAGGTTACAAAACTCTTCACCAGGTCTGAAGAGCATATTGGTAAGTAACACTGGAGCTGTTTGCACTGGTAATTATTGTGATTTCTGTTTTGCCATTGCAAGAGGGCAGGTGGGCAGAATATATTTCCTGGACATTTAAACATAATGTCTTCTCCACTAGGGACAAATACAACTATCAAACTGTATCCTGTGTAATTTGTTTATATAAGACAATGACTCTGTAACAGGTAATGAGGATTTTCCTTTTGCAGACTGGGCAGAGTAGTGAAGTCAGCTCTGGCTGTTACTAAAGGAGCAAGAGCGCAGCAGTCCTCACAGATGTTGGGTTTCTGCCCTGCAGAGAACCTTTTCTTCATTTTGCTCTGCCACTGGAGTTTGGTTTTGGCTGTGGTCTCAGTAAACCTTCCTCTAAGAACAAACCTCCATTACCTGGAAGACACCAGCTAGGGCTCCTCCATTGTTCAGGATGGATTTGAAAGGAAGGCAGAGCAAAATCTGAACTAATATTTCAAAGAGGTATGAATCTCATATTGCAGCACAGTTTGTTCCTCTCTCACTGCAAAGTACAACCTCATGCGTAGGTTTTGATGTACTGCTTTTGATTGCTCCTATTCTGAACGATCCTGACAGAACCATGTTAACCATGAAGTGTTAAATGTAGACCAGACACCAGTATATAACCTTTCCCTTCCCAGGGAACCAAAGAATGTCTTTTGTCTTTTTGGGCATTGAAATTCTCAAATAAAATGTTGCGTTAATATCAGTTTCTGACAAAGAATAATATTCCTGCCGATCTCTAGAGCCTCTGCAAACCCTGAAGCAGGGATTTTGCATTCTGTTCAATGCCATATAAAGTTTATACTAAAATAAGCTATTTTCTTTTGTCAAAGGAGGTGATAAGGAATACAATAAGCTATGATATAGCCAGTATCATAATAAGGAATCAAGCTCCTGGAACCCTTCTTTAAACCAAAATGTTATAAAAATCTTTTTCCCCCTAGACTAAACAAACAATTAACAAATACTGTGGAATAAGTGACAGCTCTGCAGGCTTTCTTAGTGCTCCTGGAAAAAGGAATTTATGTTTCCTGTAGCTCAGAGCATTTCAAGACAAGTTATATCAGAGCAAATTCAGTCTCCCTTGTGTATCTGGTATATCAGCAACAGCCGAAGTTAGAAGTTTCCTAATTTTGCATTGCTGGTGTTTTTAAGTGTATTGGGTGTAGAAAAGATAGTTCAGTTGCTTCCTGTTATTGATCTTGTTTGTGTCTTCTTTATGGGAAAGAGAATGCTTTTTGGGGGGAATTTGGAGAATACTTAGTAACTGTAGACAGATTGTGATATGCCATTGCATAAGGTTGTTGAAGGTCACACCAGGGAGCCTTTCACTAGAGAATAAAGCAGTATTTAACTCACAGAATATGCAGGGGTATGTTGTAGAAGACATCTGGGACTGCAAACCACACAAGGATCAGTAATGCCAAGTGCAAGGTTCTGCACCTGAGTTGGGGCAATCCCAAGCACAAATCCAGGCTGGGCAGAGAATGGATTGAGAACAGCCTAGAGAAGAAGGATTTGGGATGATGGTTGATGAAAAGCTCAACATGAGCCAGCAATGAGTGCTTGCAGCCCAAAAAGCCTACCCTACCCTGGGATGCATCTAAACAAGTGTGGCCAGCAAGTCAAGAGAGTTGATTCTCCCTCTCTACTCCACACTCATGAGACCCCATCTGGAGTACTGTGTCCAGTTCTGGAGCCCCCAGCTGAGCAAGGATGTGGGCCTACTGGAGTGAGTTCAGAGGAGGGCCATGAAGATGAGCAGAGGGCTGGAGCACCTCTGCTATGAAGACAGTCTGAGAGAGTTGGGGTTGTTCAGCCTGGAGAAGAGAAGGCTCCAGGGAGACCTTATAGCACCTCCAGTATCTGAAGAGGCTACAGAAAAGCTGGGGAGGGACTTTTTACCAGGGCTTGTAGTGAGAAGACAAAGGTTAATGGTTTTAAACAGGAAGAGGAGAGATTTAGGCTAGACATTAGGAGGAAAGTCTTTAATGTGAGGCTGGTGTGACACTAGACAGGTTACCCAGGGAGGCTATGGATGCCCCATCCTTGGAAGGGTTCAAGGACAGGTTAGATAGGGCTTTGAGCAAGCTGGTCCAGTGGGAGATGTCCCTGCCCTTGCAGGGATGCTTGGAATTAGGTGATCTTTAAGATCCCTTCCAACCCAAACCATTTTATGATTAACTGATACTTGTCCTACATTAGGAATCATTTGAGAAACTGAGTCAATCTGTGATGTAAAATTTTAATGCTATGTTGGTTCATTTGCAGCTTTGTTGTATTTTGGTAAATCTGTTTTTGATAAAATGAATTAATTTAAATTTTATGTAGCAATGAGTCTGAACCCTAGAAATCTGTCAGCCTGCAAAATGCTCCATGCCTATATGTTTATGATCCATTAACCTGTGACACTGAATCATTCAGGTGACAAATAATTCAAGAATATGCAGAAGCCACCCCAATAGTATGTATTTAATAGTATTTAATGAAATAAATTTAATAGTATTTAATGAAACAGTGGCAGGTTGAGGGACATGTACAGGAACATAGTTGTTAAAGGCACTGTTAAGTAGTTCTCTGGGACCCTGACACAGCTTTGGCTTCACTCTTCTGGGCAATCCCTGGTAGTATTTTGAGAGTTAACATGAGCATGCCCCACAGACTTATTAGATGTGGCCTGCTTGGTGCTGGAGATCTACTAATTTCTGTATGGATTGTTCCACAGGAGTTGGGCCCAGTGCTAGAGAACAACTCAGAGTACTTTTAATTTATCAATTCAGATGTAGCCAAAAAACAACTGGGGCAATTGTGGGGACCTTACATTGGCAGGTGTTTTCCTAGAAGAAGCATCTTTCAGTGACCAGTGCTAGTCAAGTAACTCTCTCAAACGTAATGAAGTCCTGGAGAAAATACTAGAGTCCAAAAAAGTCCTGAGGGAGCATAAAAAAATGACTTGAGGAAAGATGGGGATTTACATATTTTAGTAATTACTTTTACTGATGTTCAAATTATAACCCAGGTTGATGCATTCTTTGTAGCACACGCCAATTGGAATCTTCTTTACAGTGTCCTAAGAAAACCTTATGTTTTTGAATAGTTTTGTTCATTTTTAGAAAGAACTTAAAAAATAACATTTTTAAGGCATCAGTTTGATTATTTATTATTTTTGTGTGCATAAGTTTTTTGTTCTGTTTTAAAAATATATCTGTAGGTATTCTGTGTGCCTGCAACCCCCATCCATTATGGCAGAAGTTCTCTTCCATCCCCCAGGTTGTGGTCTCTGCCCATTGTAAGAGGAAATAATTTTTGCCCAGGAGATTCTGTAATTACATTTTCAGTCTGTTTATGTATTTCTTTTTACATCACACATTACTAGAACTGGTCAGAAATTATTATTTTCTATGAAACTTCTTTTGTCAGAAATGTTTGAATTATTGAAACCAGACCTTTTCTTGGAAATGTTCCAGTTAAGGGGGGGAAAAAAATATCAAGCAATATATCTTTTGACCAGATTTTGCAGTCAAAGAGAAGAGAAGAGAAAAAAACCCTCCCTAAAATATCAAGCAATCTAACACCTGAGGCATTTTACTTGTGGTGTAGGAAAATGGCACAGTAAGGACATGAACCTGGTCACTCACAGCCACATGCTAGTATCTTTTTGCTTGTAAAGGAATAATATATTTTTCCTGTTTGGAGTTTGGTTTTATTTCTGCTTTTTTATTTTTTTTTGCTGCATAAAGATTTTTGGAGGTTTCCATTTCATCTGAGTGCTGATAGGAAAGTTTCTGGATTTTCAAGAAGTTTCTTGAAATGGCAAGGCAGGTTTTTTAAAGCTTTAGTCATTACACAATCTGTTAAAGGCATTGAAGCTTTAATGATCTATCTCTGCAGGAGCTGTAAAGTACTTTTAAAAATCAGATTTAGGATAGAAAATTGTAGCATTCTGTGCAAACTCATGCTTTCCACAGCCAAGAAAGCAGTCTCACTATTAAAATAACAACTAATAGTCCCTTTTGTATTACCTTGAGGTATTTGTAACATGTGTCTGACATCTGTCTGAGGAGCAGTGAGACTATGCTCTTTCATATTTATCCTACATCATTAGTTCTAATGGGTGCTCTAAAGGTCTTTGTGTTTGATTAAAATAGGTGCAGGTGATAATCAGCTGCAGTACCAGAGTGGAATATTGAGGCTAAGATCTTTAGCATGCAGTTTGTAGCACTAGTGAGTCCTCCTTGGAAGGTGACTTCAGTCTTCCTTCTCTTGGCTTGTGTTATCCCAAAACATGGCAACGCTAGTTTGGAAGGTGCTGAAGACTTGGGACCCAGTAAAAGTAGGTAATTGCATGATCTTGGTAACTGTCTAAGGAGCTCTAACTATAACTAAAATAACTCAGAAACTGAGAAGAGTGAGCAACTGCTAATACTGTTTTGCCTTTTTGTGCCTTGGACTCAAATCTCCCCTGCAAGTAAAACACACTAAATCATGCACCAAAATATATTCTCTGCTTAAAGTGGCATAGGTGGACTTTTGTGAAAATACTGAGAAGAGGCTACACTGTGGCAGACACTTAGTTTTCTGCTGGAGTAAGGTTTATGCTATAAGGATTTGGAAGGATGAAGTGAGGAGGAAGAGCCCAATGCTCTATTGCAGCATAGATTAAATAGACTGTAATCCAAAAGCAATCTGATAACTACTTTGTCAAAATAAACAGACTTAAAAAAAATATTTGAGAACTGAAGCATGTGACCTCGTCCTTATCTGTAGCCAGGTAAACTAAGAGAGCAGCTTCTTCAGGAAGGGATTTGATGAATACTGTTTCAGCAGTTTTCTAAAAGCTATTGTTACTAGAGGCAAAGACTATCCAAGGTACAACTCTGATTAAATCCTGTGTTTAGGAGGCTTAGCAGTTTTAAACAGGCTACCAAGATGTGCATATGCAAGTGGTATCTTGTCCATTTGATCAGTCTTGAGCCAGAGAGCACATATTGATAGTGTAGCTGAGGCCTGAGAGAAAATTGCCAAAGGTGCAAAGTCATTTAGGGGTTGCACGCCTTTAGATTTCACAGAGACTTAGACACCCAGATTCTGTCACAGACATTCAGAATTGCTCCAGTTCCAGTACAATTTTAAAATAGTTTAGTTAAACGGGTGGAAAAATCTGAGTTCAGTTTAGGTATTTACCCTGAGTTAAATACAGAATCTAGCTATCCCTTTTTACGCAAATTAAAATCAGTGTTTCAGAAACTTATTTACAGTAAACTGTGACTGTAAACTTGAAGGGAATATTTATACACCTTTGTTTTAGTTTTTTGCTAAAAACAATAATGATGCAAATGATGTAATACTGAGTAGAAAGAGTTTTTTAGTATTTAAAATGTTAGAAAATTAGTAATGTGGAGCTGTGGTTAAATAACTAGACCTGTTCTAAGCTCAGAGCTTCCTTCTTCCAAAAGCCTCATTGCCCATTCAGTCTCTTTTTCCTTTTTCTTAAAAAAACAAACAAACAACAAACAAAACAGAAAGAAAGAGAATAGCAGAAAACCACTCTGTCCCCAGACAAAATGCTTTCCAGAATCTACAGACTGGGTTGTTAATGAAGAAGTGAAACAGCCCCAGCCCCAAAGTTGATCCCACAGAGGACCCCTCTAGTGACAGGTCTCTAGTTGGACTTTGTGACCCTTTGAACCTGTGATGTGGCCAGTTACCAGCCCAGCTCAATGTCCATTTATCTGGTACATCATCAGCTTGTCAGTGAGGATCCACTGGTCAGCAACATCCCCTGCTCTCCTGTTGCCCTCCAACCTAAACCCTTAGCTGTAGAAGTAAGAGCAACAGACACACTCACACAACCTACTTGGGCTTTTTTCCAGTCCGCTTGGCTGTGTGCTCATAATCTGACAAGATTACAGGTGGCAGGTAAGAACAGTTTAACTGTAGTTTCTCAGATTGTTTCTAATCTTGTACTTTTTTTTTTACCACGATAGCCACCACCTTAACCAATGTTGTTGGCTTGAAAGTCACCATGAGGGCATTATTAGCTCTTCTGTGGAATGTATGGCCCTGACATCACAATGGGGTTACAGTATGGTCTTAAACAGAATATATGGCCACCACATCACAAAAAGGAGACCACATGCCACCTCCCTGGAGGTATCCAAGGCCAGGTTGGATGAGGCTTTGTGCAGCCTAGTCTAGTGTGAGGTGCTCATAGCAGGGAGGTTGGAACCTGATGATCTTTAAGGTCCCTTCCAACCTTAACCCTCCTATGGTTCTATGATATACAGCTTTACCTCAGACTGTTTTCAAAAGCTTACTTGATGCTAGTTACAATGCTACCATTTTCATGGACTTCAGGTTGAACTGCTGCTTTAATTTCAGTTCAATCACATTGTCGGTTGTGTAAAATGTTGCCAGATGTTAAATGCTGAGGCTGATGTTTTTCTTCAGCAGGTGTTTGTGTGTTGAATTAATCAAAATCTTGTGGGAAAAATAGCAGATTGTGCATAGACTGCATCAGAATGGATGGCTGAAAGGAGGAGATGAGTGGCAAGTAAAATGTATGCTGACAATCACAGTTTTTTCGTTTTATGTATGCTGAAAATCATAATGTTTTTATTTTGTAGCTCTTGGGTTTAGCTGTGCCAGCTTTATGTTCTTACAGTTTTTGTGTTATGCATAAAACATACTGAGGAAAGTCGGGGCTTTGGACACAGCACCAAAGGGTCATCCAGGGTAAGGGGACTTTCCCACTCTGTATATTGTGATGCAAAGAATTCCCAGTTACTCTCATTCAAAGCTAATTTCTTCTAAATCTGTCATCAAGAAATTCTGCCCAAATACATCAGTTTGGCTTTACACAGGGCCCTGTGAAAGTTGGTTATTTAAATTTCATTTCAATTTTTAATCTCTGTGAAAGTGTTAGAAACCAAGGCAATAGTTGCGATACTTTCCAGGGAATGTCTTCCTCTCTGTTTGTTTACTGTTGCTTAAGTGTTTGTTACTGCAGAAATAAGAAAAATCCTATTTAGTCTTTAGTCTGTGCTTTAGTCTTGTGATTGTGCTGTACCAGAGCTGCAGTGCTTAAGCTTCTTGTTTCAGATGATACAGATCTATTTATTTATTTATTTGTTATTCTTTTTAATTTGTGACTCCTGTGTCCTTGTGAAACTTGGATAATAATACTAAATTGGTTTCTACATTAACCTTCCCCTGTAGTCTCTGCTGAGTATAGCATGATTTTTTTCCTTGTTTGCTGGCAATGCTGTGTGTTGCTGGAAACTTGCCCGATGTAAATGCAGTTTCCAGTTGGTCTTTGTAAGCTGGTTCTGTGCGAGAGGAAGACATTAAATGCATGCTGGATCATTTGCTTCTCCTCATTAGGTAGGCAGATGCAGTGGGACTCTGAAACATTAGTTTAGGCATGTTTATACATAGGGTTGCATATATAGCTCAGGTGGTGCCTAAAATCATTGTAAGGTTTATCTAGCAATATCTGTCAGAGTGATGGAGAAGAACTATTTTCCCCTCTGCTTGTCTGTCACCTATGACCCAAAACATACCCCACACACTGCAGTATGAAATCTAGCTTTCATAATATCTCATCAGTGCTGGATAGTTTGACATTCAAAAATTCACCTCATAGTTGAAAATCAAAATAATAATCATCTAATATTTTGCAGTACTTTCCAAGCTTGATGGAGAGTCTGATGCCAGCTCCTGTGTTTGGTGTATCTCTGTGAATGTAATATCTGAAATAAAATCAACAAAAGTGAATGAGCCTTGGTAGCTTTTAATGAGGCATGTGCCTGGGCACCAGTGGCCAGATCTTGTCCTTGGCTGTGACTGCAAGGGTGCTTTTAGGAAGTTTGGTGGGGTGAGACTGATCATGCTCAGAGTAGGGCTGAAAGTGACAAACAAGGGCAGCTCTTATTTCTAGTTTTTCTTGTGTTCAGCTGTAGCTGTGGAAGGCTTCTCATGGGAGATATCTATGAGACTGGAAAATACTCTCATGTATCTACCATAGTGAGATGATCCTTACACCTGTTCATGAGAAGTCAGCAAAGAAACCTTCTTTGAGACCTCTGCCCTACACAGGAGCAGACCAAAAAGTGCAAAGAACTCGTAATAGAAGGTTTCAACTTTCTTAGGCAGCTTCTGTTGTAGCTACAGGGATTTTGGTGTAGTCTTCAGAAGATCCCACTATAACGCATGAGGTCAGATCCTGTGTGAGCTATTGGATAAAACCTTCCTTACATTAGTGGTTGTGTTTCTTGAATAGGACTTGGAATTAAGGTGTGATTTACTGTTCGAAATACATGGGCAGAAGTTGGTAGCTGCAGATGCTGTTTTTCTGAAGCTGACTCTGAACTGATGAGTTTTTCAAGTTCTGAACTTTCTTGGATTACCAAAAGTATAGACCTTTTTAGAGCAGCAACTGTTTTAAAATTACCATCTCAGAACCTCAGGGGCTGTCATTCTTTCCTAAAACTAAAGAGAAGGTTTGCAAATATGGGGCAAAACCCAGCAATTGCAGAAACAATTTTCGTGCTCTTCAGGGCTCTTAAATTTATGTATATGCAACCTTTTTCCCTTGCTATGAATTTCTGATGTCTCCCTAATTGCATAAAAGAGGCAGAATTTTTTTTGCTCTAATCTTCAGAAGTGCATCCTGATGAAGTCAATTAGGCACTGACTTTCAATAATGCTAATGTTTTCTATCTTTAAATTTTAGTTTGCTATGAACTGCAAGCACTGTACTTAAGGACACTAAAATCAGACATGTCAGTTGAGTTTTGCATCCAGAAGTTTGGCTCAGCAAAATCTTCTGTGAATCTCCTTAAAATTCCAGGTATTTTCTCCACAGATTTTTTGAAATGACTACCTGAAAATTAATGCTCTCAGTTTTAAAACACATCCAATTGAGAAATGAACCATCCCCTCCATTAACACTGTTTAACTTTTTATTTTGATTTCTAACCTCAATGCCATTGGTTGACTAATGTAGACACAGGTTACAAAATGTGAAACATTATTCATTTTTAATAACAAAAGCATTACTTCTCAATGGCAAAAAGGACATGAAAGAATCATCTTTCATTGCCAGTATTTAGAAGTTAAGGCCTTTAAAGTAAGATATGTGATTATCAAAGGTGAAAACTGTTTGACTTTTTTTTGCATAAGACATCTAAAATATTCATTCAGTGCCAGAAACATTATCCAGCAGAAACATCAAAGGGAGCAGGGCTCATTAGGAGAACTCTCCTGACTTTGACGCATGCCTCCAACATGCTGAGGAACTTTCAGAGCAATGTGAAGGGATTTATCATCCTGACTCCCAGAAATGTCAGTGTGAGCTGCACAGTTAAATCACTGCAAACTGCTTTGAATTTCCTCTGAGTATTTAGGAAGTTAATTGGGATGGAAATACAGTTATGGCAAACATTGGGATAATGCTTTCCCTCAGTCGCTTTGTGACACTATTGTGTGGCAAGCTTCTTTGTTTTTCTGATGTCAAGTATCTCTGATACCAGATCTATCAAAGGCTGCTAATAAGTTAGCCTCAGTGCTAAGGGAGGGACACTGGTGTACTTAGCATCCTCGTGGAGAGAATGCAGATTCTGATGAATGGAGATGTAATTAAATAATTGCAGTCTGTTATTACTTCTGCTCTATTTTGGGAAATTCTCCTAAGGAGGCAGTGAAAGTAACATTTAGTCCAAACCATTTTGTCTTTCTGAGGTGTATATCTGCTCTTTACTGTATTAGGTTTTGAACATATTATTTTTCATAATATACTTCTCAGGTAGGAACTAGTGGTGTTGTTTGCATATATCCCTTTTTTTTTTTAAGGGATTTTTTTAAGAGATGCAAATTGGAGCATAGGAGGTTCAAGGTGAATATCAGAAATTTTTTTTCTACTGTGAGAGTGACAGAGCACTGGAACAGGCTGCCCAGAGAGGTTGTGGAGTCTCCTTCACTGGAGACATTCAAAACCTGCCTGGATGCATTCCTGTGTGATGTACTCTAGGTGACCCTGCTCTGGCAGGGGTGTTGGACTAGATGATCTTTTGAGGTCCCTTCCAACCCCTATGATTCTATGATTGTTATTCACAAGTGCCTTAGTAGATCTTGGTGATGGATTAATTTGCCTAAACCCCTGAGTTTAAGACTAATGAAACTAACAATAGATACAGATTATTCTGAAGAGGAAAACAGATTTCCTTCCTGCTCTCTGCTCTGCACTTCCATAGCTTCTCTTTGATTCACCATGTCAGACTTGGAGAGGGGATCAGAAGGAAAGACACAGTGTTGGTCTGAGCTTTCAGAGCTATAGCTGGGTGAAGCATATGCAAAGCGAATAGAAATGTCATTAGCCACTGAGTTGTAGGAGAAGGAAGGTTTCATAGATACCTTTTTTTAATTAGCATTGAAGTCCCTTGTGGATGTAGCTTTCTGTTTTCTGATTGTATGTTAGCTTTTAATTATTACTATTATTATTATTTATTAATAATTATTATTTTCTTCCTAAAGGGTTAAACTGCTTCAAACTGAAGCACAAATCTTTGTTTTAGATAAAATATTTAATTTGATACAAGTCAAGTTTTTATTTCTTAGCTTTCATGGCCCATGCCAGTGTCTTGTCTTAGGTCAACCTCACATGAGAACTGAGGCACATACGGAAATCAACCTTGAAATATCAATTACTGACAAAGATTTGTCTCAGCAGTGCCTGGTAACAGGAGGAGAGGCAAAGGGCATAAACTGAAATGCAGGGAATGTAGTTTGAACAGAAGAAAAAAAGTTTGAGTTTGTTTTGGTTTGTTTTATTTTCCCCTGTGAGGGTGGTTTCACACTGAAACAGGTTTTCCAAAGAGGGTGTGAAGTCTTCTTCCTTGAAGATATTGAAAAGCTATCTGAACATGATCCTTGGCAATTGGCTCTAGGTAGTCCTGCTTGAGCAAGCGGCTTGGATCAGGTGACATGCAGAGGTTCCTTTCAATCTCAAACTTCCTGTGGTTCTGTGAACACAGGTTCGTAGACCCTTTGCTGGTGGTGCCACACATTTTAATGACAGAAGAAGTGGTGTGAGGTTTGCTCCTAGCTAGGTAGCTCATTGATTTTAGGAATGCTAGGGTAATAACCAGTTGTTACTACAGGAACCTAAAGGTTTTACTGGGGATTAATGTGATAAATATGAAGTATCATAAAGCTTTATATTTTTATATAAGTATGAATATCAAAACTGAACTGCATTACTACTACCTCAGATCCTACTAAATAGGATAATTTTTAATTAAGATAAATAGTCCTCTTTTTCTCTGCAAATTATATGAAGGAGAGGGGTAAGCCACAATAATAATTGGATGAAAATAATAGTTGAGAACTGTCCGCTACCAGAAGCCTTGGTCTGTTGAGGGAGACTCTCCCTTTTGAACGTGATGTTAGAGTACTCTGGTGCAGCAATTCCTGCATTTTGTATGTTCCACGAGACCAAAATTCTTCATGCTTGTGTCTATCAAAAAGTACGCAGCAATTGTCTCAGACAGCTAGAAGTCTACTCCTAGATTTTTAGCTAAAAACACCTGAAACTGCACCTGTACTAAATCGAGGAACAATGTTGTTAATTTGCACTTTCTTTAGCTGAAAGCTGCTCTATATATATGCAAAATCATCATTGCTCTGAAAACTGATTGTTTACCTGCTGGATTCAGATTTCCTGTGTGTTTTTCTATTTAAAACAGAAAACAACTCTTCTACAAATTCTTGCAAGTGTCAGCAGTCTCCATGGAGTTAACTTTTTCCCCCCATCTGGGAAGATGGTGGGATTCACTTTCTAGAAGCCAAAGAGAATGTAATCACCTTCCTAAATTACAAAGCTGCTGTGAGGTCTCTGTGGATCCTCAAACTATAGCAACAGGAGATGGTGAAAATTCCTCTTTAGCCCTAGAGAGTGGCAAAATTTTTCTGAGTGATTTATTTCAAGAAGTGGGTGTTAGCCTTATACCAGCCCTTATGGCACATATTTGCTACAGATCATTTAAATGCAGTTGATGGATGCGGTAACTATTTGGGATGAATGTAATGAACATGTCCCATGAAATCATGAATGTTTCCAGACACGGAGAGGATTCTGGGGAGAGTGACAGCACCAGTCACAGCTCACCAGCTCAGCAATGCTTTCTGCAGCTGCATACTTGCAAGGCACGTTGGAACAGCCAGGGTGACAGAGAAAAGTTTCCTGGGAAACTGGGGATGCAAGGCCACCCAACTTTTGTGGCTTTTCAACAAGCAGCTAATGGGAGCTGAGGTCTTGATCTTATTATAATATTTGGTGGCTTCTAATGCTGTTCCAGGCTGAATAGCTGCCACAGATGGAAAACGCACTTAGAATTTAATCCTTGGCACTGTAATAGCTCCTGCCCATATCTCACCCTGTAGGTCATAAAGGAGCTATTAAAACATACCTTAAGTGTAAAATTTGCAACTTAGTATATCTCTTGAAAGATTCTGAAGTCTGGACAATGTGTGCCCAGTTGTTAATTCAGCCTGGAGCCTTCTGATTCCATTCAGAAACAGATAAATACTGTGTTGCTTTGGCAGACCAATTTACACTCGTGTACATATAAGAACCTGCTGCAGCTGTAACTGGACAAGGAGTAAAATAAATTCAGAACATCAGGTGGGTTGGTCTTTGTTTATCCTGTCGTGTTGTTTGTAACATAACACACATATAGTGTATAAGCAGGTGAAAATCAATTACGGAAAATATTGTAGGCTCGTTTGTTTGGTTTTTTTACACTGAATTTTATTGGAAATACGCACACTGTGTTCTTACATACTCACATGCTGTCAAAAGACAGGCTGTTTCTCTAGGCTAATTCAAGTGCCCATTAAAAAACTTTTTAATCCACCTTGGCTTTTCTGTGATATAGGTTATAACCTTAACAGTTTTTGAATATGGCCAGCTGTCAAGATACAAGGCTGTTTTCTGTTCTCAGGGAGATTTAGTCTAGTTCCTTAGTATCACAGCTATTATCAGGACTCAGAATCAGTCAGTAGGTCAAACAAAAGGTCTTTTTATCCATAAGCAAATGGAAGTGAAGTAGTTAATATATTTTTGATGAAATTGCTATGTTCTCTTATTGTTTCAGTTGCTCATGCATAGTGTAAATTAATTAGTAATTTCTGAAATTTGCCTGTATCTGATCACATTGCAATTACATCAGGGCTTGACCAGAGGCAGAAAAGACTGAATGGAGAGATGGCAAGTGTGCATGGTAGTAGAAAATTATTATCAGAGAGATTTATATATAAAGTCTACCTGTAGGAAGTCTTATTGCTGCTTCTCATTTTGTGCTCAGTGAAATGTTTTAGCTTGTTGAGGAAAAACTACATCCAACAATGATACCCGTGACTTGCACATGTTGTGCATAAGGATTTGGGCCCTTCCCTTGGAGTGTTTTCTACATGGCTTTATTGCTTGTAGAGTCACCCAAGGATTTCTGCACAGATATAAAGCAAGGCACTGGAGAAAATATAAGTAATGATGGGAAAGAAAATGCTAACGAAACACAAGCTGTTTTGTGCAAACTAATTGTGCATATGGAGGTTTGAAATGTGTATTCTCTGTAGGACTGCTGCAATTAGTTTACCATCTTTCGAAGGGGCTTTTAGCTTTTGTGTTACAAACCTTGCATACATGTCTTTTAAACTGGCAGCAATATTTTTCTGTGACTGATATTCTACTATGTATTATAAATGTTCCTAATAATCTCTTCAGATGGAGTTTCAACTTGATCTGCTTCAGCTATTAAAATGGGAGATCAAACAGAATTTTTAAGGCCAGGAGAACATTTTTTAAACATAACCTTGACCATACGGTATATTCAGATACAGTAGTAATGACTGGTGGAGCAATAGATGTTTAAACTGTTAAGCATGCTTATCTAAAACAATATCTTTTGTTGAGAAAAACATTCTTCTTCTAAAATTGTCATACATTGTGCATCCTACAATGGAATATAAGAGAAATTGGGAAAAAAAAGCTATTAAGTCAACCCAGGCCATCATTCCACAGAGGCAGTGTTGTTTGCTGCATTGAAGTTTTTAGCTCTAATTGGAGCTAGTTTTCAATTTCCCATACAATGGGGTTTCAGCTACATCCCTTGGGAGACTATTTCACAGTACAATAACTCTGCTGAGATGTTTTGCTGATATCTGGCCTAAATCTTCCCTCCTAATTTCATCCCATTGTTTGCTGTTATAGCCCAAGGTATCACACTAAACAATTCCCCTTCTTCCTAAGCTGTTCGCTTGTCAAATATTTCTGGACAACTATGTTCACACTTAGTTCAATTGTTGCTTGGTTAGTACCTAATTTTAACATTTCTGTATAGATTGATGCTCAGTCCCCTGAAGTTTTCCGTTATTGATCTTTTTTTCACTTTTTTTCCTCCCTTCCTTTTTTCCTCTTCCCCATTTTTTGACCACTACAGAGCAATAGCATCATCTGGAATACATTACAGAACCTTACAGGTTGGTGGTCTCTCACCACTCGTGGAGCTTTCCATAGATGCACCAACTTTATTTTTGTTGTCCTACCACATTGCCATTTAAATTGAACTGCAGATACACTCTTCTCCAATTTTTTTTTTATTTCCCCCCTCCCCCCCTCAGGCTTGATGCTTTCCAAATCTCTATTTCCTATTGCAGATCTGGATTTTTTCACATTAAGAAACTTGGAAATTACAATTAAATTAAAAACTGTTTATTGAATTTTGTCCTTTTCTGTGTTTCTGATGTCTTGTTCTAACACAGATGAATGAATTAACATATGCCACTTTACTTTGTTCTTCAGTACTGCTAAAATATTGTTCAGAAATCTCACATCAGTTGAGATGGTAAACAAAACAGTCTTCTTGTTGTGATGTGTCACTAGGTAGATAAAATGAGAACTACATGGCAATGAAAACTGTCTTGCAAATATCAGAGTTTGCAACTTTTTTATCTTTCAAAATAATTTGCCTCTCGAAAATAGTGACTTTTGGAAAACTAGGAATACAATGGAGTCTGTGAATGGAATTTTTAGAAGTTTTGCATCCCTTCTTATTTCCTATAAAATTACTCTTTAGGATTTTTTTTTTTTTTTTTTTTTGGTAAGTCTTAGAATATTTCTCTGCTTGCTGGAGGCACTAGACAATGTAAGAATCTCAGCTTTCATTTTTAAAAGAGTTGCCCTTTCAGTTGAAAATATGACTCAGGAGTTTCCAAATGCAAAAACAAGAATGCAGATAAGAGGAACAGAAGCCTTTCCGCCCTCTTAATTTAGTGATATTTAAGCAAGTTTCAATTTATTTGCATTGACCTACAATTTTTAAATTCTGCTATCTGACTTATTCGTGGTCATCTTCTAACTTGGCTTAAAATTAAGTAGTTGGCTCCAGACCTTTTATGGCGTGATCCTCTTTCTTCATGAAAAAAAAGGCTAAATTTTATACTGGAAGTGAGATTAATCAAATGGGAGACACCATTTTTGTCCTCAGCACAGCTTCCAGTCACATTGATTCTCACATCCAAAGACTTAATTGCCAGGATTCAATGCTGGTCCTTATTCAAACTATGCAGGCTCTTTAATTGTATCTTCCTGTAATGTTAATTCTCAACAACGTGCTTCAAGTCAGATAGAGATAGGAAGCATCAAAAATTGTCACCAGAATGGGATGACAGCAATATTTTGGGAAGCTTTGTGTTCCAGTGTATCTTATAGCTGATCCACTCCATCCAGCCTGTCCCATGAAAGGGTTTCACATTTTTTTAATTTGTACACTCAGTTCTCTTCCTCTGCTTTACCTCTGTGATGAATCCTCTCCTGACATGACAATTTTCTGTGGCATTGAGATTTGGTAAATGGCAAAATAATTTGACAGGCTAGAAGAGTGTGTCTTTTCATCTTTATACAACACATTTGAATATATACTCTCTTTTTACAAGATGGTTTATCCTGAGTGGTGAATGTTTTGCACATGTCACAAAATGAGGTGCTAGATTATAGCATATAATGTCCATATAATATATATGTTCCTTCACATATTACTGTGTATTCTGCACACAAATTATAACTTTTATGCAGTACTAACTAGATGATGTAGTTGTATTGGGAAAAACCTGTGTTGTATTTCTAGAGAAAACTTCTTATAAACATCTACAGCAGCTTGTGTTATGTGTTGCAATTTTCTCAGCTACTTTATGGATTTCCTGCAGTGACAGGTTATAAAGGACAATATGGCACGGCAGAGGTAATTCTCTAGGGCTGCAATTACCAGATCACTAAATACCCGGAAGCATAAACAATTCTTAGGGCTGTCAGCTTCCACTTATGAAGCTATGGGGCTGTCAACTAGAGGCAGGAAAAAAGCCATGTTGTTATAGTCATGATCCATTTCAAAATACACAGGAAACCACACATCAAAAACTGTTTTAAGGGGTGGCATATGAACTGAAATGTCAGCAGTGTTGCTTACATAGCTTTGAAAGTAACTTCAGAAGTCTCCGGAAGATTCATGATAACATCTGTAAGCTGTAGCAGGCACCACAGAAATTAGTTTTATTCACCTTACATTTGATCATAACTGCTCAAAACCACCAACAGCTTCAGCTTCATGATGAAAAGAACGTGAGCTCATGATGTTGCGCGGGCAGAGCAGGTACCTGAGCTCTGAACAGACGTTACTGGTTACTGACTGGGTAGAAGTGAAAAAGACTACTGAGAGCTTCTGATATCAAAACCTCTTTATGGTACTTCATTATCTCAAATTAGTTACCATGATGTAAAATTCTGTGTGCTTCAAGATACACGTGTCTTTGATTCACGGTAGCCTGTCAAAATCAGCTGTGTATCCCATCAGCAAGATTTTCTTTTTACTAGTTCAAATAATAGAGAAATGGTATTGCAGGATTTTATCAAGTAAAAGCATAGGTGTTTGCTGTAAAGAGATGACTAAAAAGATAACTTATTGTGACATTGGTAACATTCGGTGATTGAGTAGAATTTACATATGGTGCAGCCATGAGTTGCAGGAGTCAAATATCTAGTTTATTTCAATGCAGAGATGTTTGAGTAGGTTTATTCCTAAACTGTTGACTTCTCCATCCATGTATAGTAGCTTATGTTAGAAATCCGGTGATTTTTATATGTAGCATTTCTTCTGTATCAAGGTACTTGGTTATCAGATGTGCTCAGCTTCCCACAATCGCATTGTTTGTTGTTTATTTATGGTAAGAAGCATAACAATATGAAAGAGTTATCATTAATATTTGTATCAATAAATCAGGTTTTCAGAGGGGTCATTGTGGATGGCAAAGTGTGTCGATATGGGGGAAAAATGTAATGGCTGAGGAAAACACAAAAGCAAAAATCTAAATATTAGAAGATAAACACTTTAATTATTAAAGTTTAATAGTTCCAAGAAACAATATTTTAAAATGAAAGTTATTTGAGATCAAATTGGAAATAACTATTATCTGCAGGTTCTATTAATAATACATATGCCTAATCAAGGATCAAATATCATGAAGTAATCGAGATTTGGTTTTCTATTGCTCTCAAGGTATAACTGCTGGCAGTAAAACCTGCATATAAACAAATTCACTTCTATTATTATAAAATGAGGTTGGAGATATTCCAACATTAAACGCTGTTTTAGTCTTTTATAACAGCACTAGAGAATCTGAGAACCTGATAACTCCTGAAAAGGTGCTGTTTGCATCCAGCAGGACTGCCTGCCTGGTGCATCAGGACATTGGCATTTCTGATACTTGTGTCTTCAACAGGCCAATCTGTTTTAGTGCTGAGAGTACTGCTGATAGTTACAACAAAACTACATGGAAACACTCTTCCCCACCTCCCTCCCTCCCCCCTGTTGTTGTAAAGTTACTCATGCATTATAGACACCACCAGAAATACTTCTGTGACTTTGGATAGAATGTATGAGAAGCTGTGAAGAATATAATTTGTATTGGCACCTGCAGAAGATTGTGCAGGAGTAGTGACAAAACAGATCTGGTTAAACATAGGTAGTTACATGACTGTGATAATGGCAGTTACTTGTACAGATGGGCAAAGCAGGAAAACAAAGCCACAAAATAAAGAAATGAAGCTGTAAATACTGAGGATGCTATATATGAAATCCTAATGAATATTCATGTAGCAACTAAAGCAACTGCTAATCCTTTTGCAAATAACAATTAGCAGAGAGGTTGTAAAATGTCTTAATTTGCACATAGTATCAAGAGTTAAGAAATCTCCTGGATAAACAAAGGCTTTCTTAATCTGCAGAAAAACTTTGCAGTGTCAATCAGATTGCAAAATAAAGCAAAGCTCTGAATCGTGTTGCAATTTCTGAACAGGTTGTAGAGGCCCAGTCATTCGAGTGCACAGAGGAACAGTCCTCCTAAATATTGTCTGTACAGAATACAAGATTCAACTAATTCAATTAATTCTGCTGTAATGAAAGTATCAGATAGAAAGGGAAATCCACTTTCTTTCATAGAATCACAGATTGTGCTGAGTTGGAAGGGACCCATCAGGATCATCGAGTCCAACTCCTGACCCTGTGTAGGGCACCCCAAGAATCACACCATGTGCCTGAGAGCATCACCCATCCAAACACTTCTTGAATTCAAGCAGGCTTGGTGCTGTGACCATTGCCCTGGGGAGCTTGTTCCAGGGCTCAACCACTCTCTGGGTGAAAAACCTTTTCCTGTTATCTACTCTAAAGCTCCCCTGATTCAGCTTCCTGCCATTTCCCCAAGTCCTGTCGTTGGTCACAGGACTGAAGAGACCGGTACCTGCCCCATCTCTCCTCCTTCTGAGGAAGCCACAGACTGCAATGAGGTCACCTCTCAGCCTCCTCCAAGCTGAATAACCCAATGTATTTCTGTAGAGGTGTTTGGAAATGACCGATACGTTTTCTTTGTACAGCTGGTACATGTATGTGCTGTGCTGCATTGCTTTGTGTATCAAGATTTGAAGGGCTTATTTTTTATGACACATCCCCAAAGTATTTTAAATGAAATGATTTGTGGTTTTCTTAACATATGAATGCAGAAACTGTATGGCAACTACCTCTCAGTTTGTACTGGCTGATGATATGGAACCAATTTACAGAGCTATATAGATTTGTTAACAGTTGCATAGGCACTTAATATGATCCTATCAGACATTTAAGTAAAAATTAGACATCTGACAAACTAAAATTCAATGGATATTACAGATTTTAATGAATTCACTCCTTTTAAAACACTCCCTATCTATCAAAATATGCTCCTAGGTACTTTTAAGAAGTCATTCTCATGACAGTGACTATTATTTACTTATGGAGCTGATATGGAAAATTAACATAAAGCACAAGGTAATGTATTCCATTATGAATATACACTTTTAAGCTGACAATTGTTTAGAGCAAGGCTACATCTGAAGAATATAAGAGCTACCCCAAAGGACATGTGGTGTCCTATGCAACAAAAAAGCTGTGGTTTGGTTTGTCTTGAATAATTACAATTGAATTATCAGTTTAGTGGGCTCATTTGAATCATCATTAATAGCCACTGAGGGACCAGCCACCTCTGTGCCATAAATTGATCTAATCCCCTTTTGAGCCCACTTCAATAGTATCATTTTAGTACTATGGCTGTCTCCCACTGATTTCCATATGCATACAGGCTGTTAGCAATACAGTATGCACAGCAGTGTCTGGTACTGGTATTTAATTATTTGAATGTGTTTGGGTTTGCTTTTTTCCTTTGTTTTCCACTGGCATATTTCATGCATACATGGGTCAAAGCAGTTTAGGGCTTTAAAACACTGAGGAATCAAGATATTAATGGTATTTAGTGATTCACTAGTCTAGGTGACCTAGAAGGAAAAGAAATAGTCATGTTGTCTTTAGAGAAACATCCGTACAAGCAGGTACTAATTCTATCATCTTCCCTTCAGTTTCCTATCCCCCCCATCCCCGCAAATGCCTTTAAGGCATTTTTTTTTGCACCTCTGAGTTTTTTCTAGTTACCTGTTAATGATTTAACTGGTGGTTCAATACACATGTTCTGATCTGCTGCAGACTACTATGTTTTAGCAGCATGGAATCAGCATAATAATAAGGTTTGGCAACAAAATAGAAATATTCTGAGAAACTATTTGTCCATGAGAAAGGAAGTTTGGGGGCAATTGAAACTTAAGTTTTGCGATAACATATTGCCAAAAAAAGGGGAACAGAAAACTGAAACAGGTCTGAGTGTTTTGGGTTTGGGTTTGTTTTTTTATTTTTACATTTGCAGAATGTATTGCTAGGTACTTAGGTACCATTTTCAAAATGAACCAGTTTTAGCTGTATCTGTGGCATTAAATCAGCATAAACCAAGTACTTTATGTGATATTTTAGTTTGGTTATTAGTAGTCATGCTACTTTAGCTCCTGGGTGAAAGGATTTTTGACAACTGATACAAAATTATCTTGTCTTCACCAATGACTTTTAAAGCCAGTGAATATTTTAAACAGAAACACATATGTGAAGATGGATAGAAATGTTCATGTTCAGTCAGAAACTGTCCTTATTTCAAGCTGTTCCTGATTTAATGGAATGGAAGCCTGTAAGTAGCTGGGTCCTACAAATGGGTGCTTACAGCAATATACTTTTTAAAATCAGAAATCAAGATTTTAGGTGTGTATTTGACAAATTTTATTGTAAAATGTATAGTGTTTTTCTAAAATTTAAACATATATGCAGATATATGCAAACTCAGATTTTTCTTAAAATTATAAATTGACTTATTGTACTATAGTTAAATTAAATGGACTATTAATTCTCTGTGGATACTGAATCAACCTTGATATTTCATTTTCTGGTCTATGCAGAAACTTGAGCATTTTGTAAATTCTATACAGAAGTCCTCTGACTGAAGGAGGACTCCAAGTAAGCCTCATGTCTTACTTGCAAAGCCTCTGGAGGGAATAGCACCTCAAGGAACAGTATGTTTGCCAACTTTATTTCTAGGTATTGTTAACATAACTGCTCCTGCAGTAGTGGTTTGTAGTAAAATTAATTATCATTGATTCAAATGACATAAAATAGCAAGCAGTATTCAGTCATTTCTATGTAGAAATAAAATGCTGAAAAGGTTTGGGATACCATTAAAAAAAAAAAAAAATTAAAATGTGGAAGTGATAATCTTAAAAATTCTTCCGTTAGCCTAGAGCTTGATACAAATTCCTCAAAAAATATCTAGAAATTTGCAAGGCACATCACAAAGATGGTTCAACATTAAAGTGCATTTATGCCAGATAAAGGGTATGGTGCTATCCTAGTGGGAATTACATGCTTTAAATCTCAATTTGGGGAAGCCATGCAGAGTTTTCATGCTACCTGTATACATCCAAATTGGAAGGATGTTTTGACTGACATCTTGAAATGGAAGTCACACTTGTACTGTCTTTATGACATGATTTTATGACAATTTGTGTTATAGGCTTCATGTCAGCAATGATCCAAAAATCCTCCTTTCATCTTATCCAGATGAAGAGTGAAATTGCCTAGATGTATTTAAATGAAAAAGAATGAAATTGCCTTGAGAAAGTTAATTTCAAGATAGGAGTAAAATGTTTGAGTTGAATTTGCTCTGTGCTGTCAGTGGGGTTGAAGTACTGTAGAGATATGAAGTAAAAAATGCAATATTTCAAGAACTAATATCATAAGGAAAACAAAGCAGACATGGAAATAATCTTTCAATCAGCAATTTTATTTGCTGAGATGTAT
Source organism: Apus apus (assembly GCF_020740795.1). Classification (NCBI taxonomy): domain Eukaryota; kingdom Metazoa; phylum Chordata; class Aves; order Apodiformes; family Apodidae; genus Apus; species Apus apus. The sequence continues at coordinate 8,434,693 of NC_067286.1, forward strand.
CACCTTATGCAGACACCGGAAAATATTGCTTTTGTTGAAATAAGATGATGTTTATAAAGTACTTATTGGACACAAGATAATGTATCTGACAACTTTCAGGAAGAATATAAATGTGAACTATGATGTTCAGATAGGCATGCATCCATGCATAGAATGCTGCCTTTTTTCACTGCAGTGCCAAGACCACGTTTAACTCAGGTTTGTGATTAGCACAGCTAAAGCACTATGAAATTATTAGCTAAAATGAGATGGAAATTAATTGACCAAGCGAATGTGAGGAAAGCAGACATAAAAAATAATCAGTGTGTCATGACTTTCCAAAGTAATTTCAGGGTGTCTAAAAATAGGAAGGAATAATGTTTATTCAAAAAACACCTAAAGTATCACCATGCTTTTCTCAGCTGGCTCTTTTGTGCCACTTATAACCATTGAAGTAAGTATTTAGAACAAACAAAAGCAAGAACAAGCCATAGTTCTTTCCTTTATACATGTAGTGCTGTGTGATATATTGTTGGACAACATCAGTTAAAAATAGAAAGAGTGAAGCTCAAGTTGAGCATTGGAGTAGGAAGAAATGGCTGATAGTGCTCTGCTTCTGTGTGCAATGAACAGAGACATTTGCTCAGGGAAGGTCGTGGATGCCACGTAGGCTGCAGCACTAAATAGCTAAACCTGCTAAAGAGAGGAAATAAGAAACTGTCAAAGGGATGGGACAAAGAGCTTCAGCACTAGAGCTAGACTGCTGTTCTGTCTGACAGTTCAGATGACTCCTGAGTGTGTTTTATGTATGTCTTAGTTATAAATAGCAGAAGAACTTTACTGCGACACAGCATGGCTATGCCATGATGAGGAGCTTCGTTTGCAGAAGCCATGAAGGAGCGCTGAAGGAACTGTTGTTCTGGAGGTGGGTGTTACTCAGTTGTATTGGTTGTGGCATGTGCATTTCAGACTTAGAAGATGACATCCTTTTTTTTTTCAGCATTTTTTTTTCTTTAAAAATGTGTAATGTTCACATCTTGTCTGTTTTGTCCACTTTGGAGGCCCACTTACATCACCGTGATAAGAGATTGTGGCAAGGTGTCTGTTGCTAGACCCAGTCCATTTATTATTTCAGTTCTGTAACATAATGTAGGGATGTAACTGTTTGTTTTTTTTAAAGACCTGGATAACATGAAAATACTGTCCATCTTGCTGAGACAAAATCTGGAACAGGATCTCTGATGATGTTTTCTCTCACCCCACTTTGTGTATCTACTGTGCAATAACTGTGTCTGATGCCTATGTCCTCAGCTACTCACCTCAAGCTCCCTTTAAAGACAAGAAAAAGAAAAAGCATTTGTAGAGTATGATTAATTTAAGTGCTCATTTCTTTCCGCTGCCTATAAATGCAACTTAAGATGAGTAACTGAGATGTAGGCTTTTGTTTTGTTATTTATAAATGTAGATGTTTTTTATACTGCAGATGTCCACAGTTGGCCAGAGTAATCTCAGAGTGCAAGGCAAGAGAGTGAACTGTTCTTTATTCAGTTTTGGAAAGAAATTTTAACCTTCGGTAATGTTAAGACATACTAATCCAACTGTTTGATACTCTTCATATCTGATGAATTATTCATTCCGTGGATAAGTTCTTTCAGATGACTCTATCACCACTGAATAAGGTATTTGAGTATTTCCTGCAGGTATTTCATACCCACAGTTCTGCAGAAATTACTGAAAAGAACAGACCATTCAGTGCTGATAGTATCTTTGTTAATATCTTGATGTAAATGATACATTAACTTAGGCACTAGAAATGCCTTGTCTTTTGTAATTGGACTGTTAAACAAACAAAAAATGTGAAGCTCTTTAGTAGGTCCTTATCTACAACATTCCGCAGTTATGAAACGTAAGCGTTGGTCTGTGAAGATCTGTGCTCAATAACATGCCAAATGACATAAAGCAGGTTCTTCTACCACAGAGAGAAAACAAACTGGTTGACATGCAGCTCTCATCTAATATGTGCAATGCACAACTCTGAGCCACATAGTTTGGTAATGATTTATGATAAAAAGGATATATACTGAAGGCAGCTTAGAAAGGACTTCTGCTGAGCCAACATTTGCTTTTCAAAAATAAATGTGGAACACGGTTTCTTGTTGATGGGTGTCAAAGTGCTAGTAGTCTAGTAGGGCTATTTTGTTTATATGGATTGCAATCTAAACCTGATGTGAATTGAATTTCTGTTTTTAAAAAATAAAAATCGGTTAAAAGGCAATGTAATGGCAATTGGAGAATATGATTCATTATATTGCTTTCTAAGGAGCAAGTTGCTCAGAGCAGAGGCCTTGAACAACTTAATAGTAACCTTTAACAACAGAAGTAAGAATGTGCAGCTGCTGAAACTGTCCATGAGATGTCAACCATAGGGTGAGCTACAGATGCAATGTGTAAAAATGCTGGAACACAAAAGATGCCAGTGGAATGCAGATGGAGAGAGGGTTTCACAAGCAATGTTGTTAAAGAAGCAAGACATTTATTCTAAGCAAACACATGAAAATAATACTCTAGTGTTTTTTTTTTTTTCTTTTCAGGCTTTTTTATAGAAAAGTTGGAATTGTGTAACTTCCCATAGTTAAAATGTATCATGTCTGTCATTTGACATTTTCAAAGCACTTTCTCAGGATGGCATATATCATTAAGACTTAGGACTACTAATTCTTAATTACACATGTGAATGTAAATTTGATTTCTAGATAAAGGTTTTTGAAGTGTCTTATGGCTATAGAAATATCTGTATAAATATAGAACATAGAAGATTCTTTGAAAATAAATTATTTGTAGTTCTAGTGTTGCCTTGCATTTCCCAGAGGATTTTGGGCTGTAATTCAATGGTTTCAGACTTTTGTCTTTTTGACTGTAGAGATCTGTTTTATGGAGACCTTCACATGCTTGCATCTGTCTATAACTATGCATGAAATAATCAGGATAAGAGAGGCACTCATTTAGGATCTTTCTGCTTCCTAAGTTTTATCTTCTGTGTTCCTTACTCTGGGTAGTCAAGGCTGGCAGAAGTCTCACAATCTCTGTGCAATAGGTTATGCATTTTCTTTTAGCTCCTGGATGCAATCAGAATTGCATCAGTTACTTTGAGCAGCTGCTTGTGTGTACAAATGAGGGCTCAGGGTTTTAACAAGTTCAGGGAGAGTTCCAGTTAGCAGTTCATATGCTGGCTGCTTTCCACAGGAACAGTAGTGCACAGCGTTCCTGACTAAGGCAAGTCCCTCTAGAGGGAGAGGGAAATTGGCTCTGCCTGGGCATCTCTTGAAGGAAACTAAGTCCCGGGAAAGGCAAGGCACTGAGTGGAGCTTTCTGTTATTCAGGCAGTGCTTGTGCTGAATGGATGGAAGGATTCAATAACAGGGATACAGTGGGCAGGTGACAGCTATCAATCAACCCTTCTCATTTCTGCTCTGCATTCCCCAGCCTCTCTGAGCCTTCTCAGTTTCAAATTATTTCTCTATGACTTTATTCTAACCAAACGCGGCTCTTCTGCATTTGAGGCTTTTTTGGGTGCCTTACTTGTGCAAAAGCTCTAGGTAGATCCCCACAAAGCTGGATGAATTTGGGTCCTGTGAGAACATATTTTATAACTAGTTGTTGATTTTTAGATTCATAGCTCTGAGCTAGAGTGAAGTCAGTTCTCTTCCTCCTAAAGCGCTCAGGGTGTGAACTGAGACATTAGGGAATTCAAGCAGACCAAAGCCAGCAGAGCTTCTGGATGCTTTGAACATCATATTAAGGGTGGGAACTGATAGAGAAGACTCAAAGGATACTTCAGTTAAGTTTTAAATGAGTGAAAGGCACCTGAAAAACAAAAAGTGAATATATCTTAACCATAATGACAAGAAAAGAATCAATGGTCTTTAAACTGTTATGAAAGCAATTCAGAAAATTTAGAAGTCTAATTCCCCTTAAGTGCAATGGTTCAATGTCTGCATTTATTTTTGAAATTGGCTTATTACTAAAAAAGAACTAGGAACTGTCACAGTCTAAAATAACCCCTGAAATGTGAGTTAGAATATTTCCATTATTCAAAGAGCAGAGTTTTACTTTTTATCTCTTGGTCAATTGACAACACAAAAGTGTTGGTGTTTTAGGCTATTTCATCTTTTGGACGTCTCTGTTAAACTTATTGGTCTCTTCAGTTTTGAATTAATTACATACCTAAATTTGTTTTTAAATAATAAGGATAGATTTTTATTATCATGTTTACACTACCTATGATCTACTTTGTATTTCTTTAAGTCTCAACTGTCCTCGATAATTCTGTGTCCCTGAGGTGATAGTTTCTTACAGGTCTGTGTGGATCAGGAGAGTAATTAATTCTTACTCCTGCCTCTTATCTGTGAATAGCTGTATTTCATATTTAAACTGCACATGCAGTAATGACATTCTGAAACATCAGTATATTTCAACACTGGTTTGAAAAGACTGTATAACCATTCCTGAAGCAAAAATATCTATCAGTTATATTTAGTAGTGTAGCAGAATTCCTTATCTATGACTTTGACAGGGACAACACTGGTGGTATCCATTGTATATTACTAGCTATGAACCAGCTGGATCACTTTGCTTTGTGGTTTACTTACTTTGTGCTTAAATCTATTTTATGAAGCTACTTAGTAGAAAGCAGAGACATTTCTATTTGAATAGCTTTTTTTTTTTTTTTGGTGATGACTCTACATTTCTCCTGAGTAGAATTAAACATCTCTGCTGAGGAGAAGGAACATCAGATTGCAATTAAAATAATAGCAATCTTCCAACTGAAACATGGAAACTTCTTTTTTTCTTAATGCTACATTTGATGTCCCAGAACAGGAAGTCATATAACATAACCAGGTTCAACAAATAGTACCAAAAGCATAATGTTTATTATTAGCATCACATCACCATATGACAGTGACAGGTGGTGATCCACAAATGCCGTCACAGTCAGCAGAAGCAATGTGGGGAAGTGAAAGGCTTCAAAAAGTGCAATTTTGTAGCAGTATAAAGTAATTCAAGCCTAATATTGCTAGATAATGGTAAGATAAATTTCAAATTTAAAATTTACAGTGTCTGAAAACATGCTTTTTGAATTATTTGCTATGAAGGGTGTTGCATCCTGTGTTTATTTTAATTTGCAAGAGTACTGGTGCTGCAAGCAGACCTAGCAGTCATGCATCTTAGAGTTTCCTAAAATAACCCTGTGTCCTAATTTTTCAAGATCTGAGAGGGAAGAAATTGATATGAAGGTCTCAATTAGAAAATGTAAGATTATCTAACACCCCCAAGTCCTTCTCCTCAAGGTTGTTCTCAATCCATTCTCCACCCAGCCTGTATTTGTACTTAGGATTGCCCCAGCCCAGCTGCAAGACCTTGCACCTATCCTTGTTCAACTTCATGAGGTTGGTATGGGCCCACCTCTCAAGCCTGTCACGGTCCCTCTGGATGTCCTCTCTTCCCTCCAGCATGTCAACCACACCACACAGCTTGGTGTTGTCAGCAGACTTGCTGAGGGTGCACTCAATGCCACTGTCCATGTCACTGACAAAGATGTTAAACAGCACCAGTCCTAGTACCAACCCCTGAGGAATACCACTCATTTCTTAATGAAAAAAATATGCTCTATGATTTGAGTCCTTTTTATGACATCAGTTTCTTGTAAAAGTCCATTACTGTATTTCCCTTAATTTTATTTTGTGTGTACAAACTGTGGCCTTTATTCTCCATAGAGACAATGTTTGGGTTGTGTGTGTAGGATAGTATCTTGATCAAAAAAATCCAAGTGCTGGGTGTGTAGTGCAGCCCATAATACACCACCAAGTGTGCATATGGTCTTGCATTACACTCCTCTTGGTTACTTGGAATTGGAAACTCTGGGGGCAAGGGTGGCATGTGCTTTATCACTGCTGAGCTCAACATCTTGTTGGTTTTCAAGAGGCAAAGATTTTACAGTATTTTTCATATGCTGATCTTTGTAATTTAAGGAAAAGGACAATAAGATATATTTTCTTAAGTCTTGACGTGTGCAGCTCCAAATGCATGTTTAGTAATAGGAGAGAAATGAGGTTGAGGTCATTTAGCAGTGTCCTCTTGTTTGTTTACTTAAGCCACGTAAGCACTGCTGACCTGAGCATCACTGGGCTGTGGCTGCATCAAGATGGCTCTTCCTGCTGCTGCCATTAAGATACAAAATTGCTAATTATAATGAATAATTATATGCATTTGCACCCCATTAGACTATGGCATATAGATGTAATTTCAATAATAAAGTATTTAACACAGGTAATTGCAGATGAGCTAATATTTGTTGCAATGCATATCTATGATTGTATTTGGTTGGTAAGATTCTTTGAAACTCCCTCTAATGTAAAAGGGAGTGAACTTGGAACCAGCACCAGTGTTTCTGATCACCTTCAGAATTGTGTTAGCAGATTTACTATCAATGTATAAAAACTAATGAACCGCTTCAAGCCATGTCATAAAACTGGAATTCTTTTGTACTTAATTAGATGGCCTGAAAAAGAGGAAATTGGACCAAAAAACCCTATAAAATTAGTTTCAACAAAACAAATTGGAAGCAGATGAGCAACCCACAGTAACCCACCATAACACTGCAATCTTCACAGCCCTATGTCTTCGTTCATTTGGATTGCTTATTGAAGACCCTCTTTAAATCTTTTCCCACATTCTTAATTTATATTATAGATGGAAGTACTGGCCATGCTTGTGGTCAAGATAGTGTTATGCTCATAGCCTTGTCAGACTGTAAATTTTTTGGCAGATTTTTTTTTTTTTACCATTTTCCAAATATTTTCTTTGGAATAACACAGAAATTTCTAGGTAAAAAGATTCAAATACTTTTGAGAATAAGACTGAGCAAACCCACTATTTTGTACATATTCATAAAAATAATTTTTAACAAGTTGTGGAGAAGTTTGGTATGCTGATAATTTGGAGCAGGGATTGAAATTTGGCAGGAAATCAGGAATGTGACATTTTCAGAAAATAACCCGAATTTAACCAACTTGTAAGGCTTCAAGAAATTGCAGTTTGCACATGTGCAGTAAAGGTGTGTTAGTTTGGGACCTTAAATCTTTTCAGTCTTTTCATCTGTACTGGGCATGTTCGAGGCCAGAGTTGCAGAACCTGAGCAGGATTTCCCCTCAATCAGTCCCAGATGGTGGGAACTGAGGAGGATGAGATGTCTGCTGTCCACGTTCCTGCTAATGGTGGCTTAGTATTAGAGAGGTGCCTTGACTCTGTCCAACTTGGAGGGGATGACTTGGGAACATAAAGTTTGGCAGTTTCCAGCTTGAAGTAGAAGCCTTGCAAAGCTTACAACATTATGCTAACAAATACAAGAGAAAATCTATTCTATACTACATAAATGCTATTGCCAAAGGAATTACAACTTTGGGTTATTAGAACTTCCTAATTGTGTTCTTTGAGGTTTAGACATCTGATTTGCAAAGTGCTAAGCATTCCTAGTAGCAACAGAAGCAATGGAAACTCTGTGTTGAACGTTCAATATAGTGTAATATATAATGAGAGTTACTCTGGAAAATCCAATGGGAGGCGTTTAAATTGGATCCACAAATTAAAAGGCACTTTTGATCATAACTTCTGCAGGTGTCAGCCCTCCATTTGTAAAATGGCTCTACTACCTCCCTACCTCCTACTAGGTGTGAAACTACATTAGTATTTGTGAAAAGTATCTTACAAAATCCCATGAAGAAATGAGTAATTTTATCATCCAAGTTTGAATAGTGTTTAGTAAGTAGATTATAGAGCTGCTTACTAGTAAAAAAAACCCTGAAAATACTTAATGGCTTTTTGCTTAATGAGAACAATCCATCTGTAAATGAAATTAGTCATTGATTCAGTGAGAAAATATGATCATAATGATATTGCAGTACATAAACAAAACCAGGTTTTATGCTGGGCTTGCTAGGTTTTGCATGATTCATGTTTGCCACTTCAGTGAGCTTCTAGCATTGTTTTTGGGTGATGATTTAATACCTACCAAAGCAGGACTTTGATTTTGTACAAGGACTTGTTCTTGCACATTTATGGGGATATATTTATGTATTTGTGATTTTGATTATTCACTTCCGGAAACTTAAATAGCTTAAAAGACATTGTCCACTACCAATTTGTTAAGAAGTAATCTACTCTAATTTCATCTCTTAGGAACTCTGCAATGAATGTTTTTAGGAACCAATATTATATGCAGTTCAAGAAATTAATGATTATGCCTTGTAACTTTCTGAACTTGTGTTTTCACTCAGATTTTCTAGACAGTGCTAATGATTCTTGACTTCAGTTCCTGATCTTAATGTCACCAAAGCATTAAACATATTCCAAAGAAAGATACAGTTTTTTTGGAAGATGCCTTAATTTCTGCCTTAGCAAACATAATGGACAGATGAGGACACCCTGTAAATGTGTTGAGCTCTCTTGGTGGCTCAAAGCAGATCTGTCCTGCTGACAATATACTCTGCATTTTGATTCCTCTATTGGTAAAGAGATAATTCAAGCAGCTTCTTATTATTGTCTTAGCCACTTTTAGGGAACCATACATATGTACAATTTTCAGAGAAGAGGATGTGGCAGAAGTATTGCAGCACTCTTGGGACCCCCTGCTACTAGAATGTCCCTCATAAATGTCCCTAGAATGTCTCCATAAAAATACCACTGCTGTTTAAGTCAGGCACCTCTGTGTGTGTTTATTAACTTACCAGAATCTTGCAAATTTCTTTTGCTCTAGTAGAAAAATCACAATAGGAAAGATAATAGAAAAAGTCATAAATGGAAAAGCAATTTTGAGATAAAATTTAGATTAGAATCATTAATGAAACAGAAATGTTATTTTCCAAGAGTTTTGATTTCTTCCCTCAGAAGAACCCAGAGCTTTAATTTTCTCCTTTTTTCTTCTGTACTCTGCTTGTCTTAGGAAGACAAAAAACTGAGTATCTAGGGGAGTTTCCCTTTTTTCCTTTCTCCTGAGTATCAGTGGTTCAGAAGTGTTAGTGATTAAAAGTGAAAGACTGATGCCTTTAGGCTCCCACTTTTCTTCAGTGTGGAAGGTTTTGAAAAATAAGAGTGAAAAAATGAAAAAGGAAATGAATTAAGGTGAAAAACACTGAGAGATCTCAAGCAGGTAAGAAGTGGGTAAAGAACAAGAACGCAGGGCCAAATAATTTGAAATGCTCCATTTAAAGAATATTTCTAGATCTTGAACACATGGAATTATTTAGACTGAAACAAAACAAATAGTGAACAAAGAAAAAAAATAATGAGATACACTTGAAAACTTTTCCCTCTGTATTTTTAATGAGATCCAGTTGAGGTATTTTGAAGGGGTAAAAAAAAAAAATATTCAGGATAAAAATTGTGCATTCTTTTCAGCATTTCTAGAACCAAAAAGTACCACCTCTGCACTAATACATATATTAAAATATCTGTAAATCCAGATATTTTGGCATAGGTGCTAAGTGATGCAAATAGAAACATTGTGGCCAGTATACTTGTAATCCATGATTTTTTCCTTTGCAGGCATGTTTCAAGAAGGGCAGTATCATGGCTACATTCATCCTTCTTATGCTGCTAGAATTAAACCTGTCCATAAAATAGATGGCAGAGCACACTGCACCATTTCAAAGGATGGCAAAGTTCCCGTGATAAATTAATACCCAAGTCAAAAAGCCAGCCCTTAAGGACTCTAGACTGTGTGACTCCTGTTCACTACCCATTAAATATATGTGATGCCTTTAAATGCCCCAATATAGCTATAAACACATTCACCTGAAATGACTTCTCTTTAGTGTTTATCTACATGTAGGTCTTTCAACTGTTATATCCTTCTTTTGTATGAAAGTTTTATATTGTAGTTGTGAGGGAATGCCCACTATCATCACTCATATCAATCCCTTCAAGCTACAATACATTATTTCTTACCATCTCTGTCACATGGAACAGTTTCTCATAATTGCAATCTAAATGTTTAATGTGACAGAAAAAAGGATGAATGGGAAAAGATCTAAGTGTGGAGTGTTGTATTAGCTTGAAAAAAGATGATAGTGGTTCTTGCTATGGTCTTTGTATTGTGTGGTCTTGATCATACAGATGAAATTCTAGGAACACCGTTAATTCATTTTTGTCCTCAGTTTCCATCTTTCCTGTAGGATATTGAGTTCTTGTGGGGTTTTTTTTGGGTTTGGTTTTTGTTGTGTTTTGTTTTTTTTTTTTAATATTAAAAATGCTATCTATGCAGAATTCAGAAAAGAGGACAACTCGTTAATGGCTCAACTTACTGAGCTATTTATTTCAAGTTCTACAGTTTTTGTTTAACTATTTCAAGAAAGCCTTTTCTTGCGGGTCAATAATTACTTCCAAGTTGTTAATTTCTATTTTCATACAACCATCTCCTTTCTAAATTCAGTAATTTTCTGCATAATAAGACAAGATTGCTAGCAAATTGAAACAGTTGCTTTTGTTTTGTGATGCCACTTTCTTGTCATATCTTATGATTTATTATGAATAATGCATTCATAATAAAAATGGCTTTATTACAGTGAGAGTACAGCAGTTTATTCATAATCAACAGTTTAACTTTTTCAATTTAAAAATGCAGGTTTTAGAAACATCATTTAAGAAGATGACTACTGCAATGCAGTTTAATTATGGATTTTGCCTTTATTAGTGAGTGAAAACCACACTCCTTATGTGTGTGAGACAGCCTGCTTATAAGTTCTCAGGCTGGTAACTAAGATACAGTGCTATAATGTTCCAAGTCTGTTTTTTTGTTGTTGTTTGTTTTGATTTGTTGTTGTTGTTGTTTTGGTTCAGTTTTGTTGTTGTTTTGGTTTGTGGTTGTTTTGTTTTGTTTTTTACCATGATCTTACATTTTCTCAGCTTGTGACACTTCTGGTTTTCCTTAGCTTATAAATTAGGGTGTCTTGCAATTAAGTTATTTCTTTTTTAAGGAAAAGGTTCCAGGTCATTCTAAGTTATTTCACAATGGAATCATACTCAGTTGTATGAACAGAGTAACTAGATTTTTACATCTATTTGCATTATTGAGAGAACAAAACTTAAAACTTATGTGCATATGAAAATTATTTCTACTATTTTGGAAGATATGGAGTAGTTTTATAGATTCTTCTGAAGCATAAAACTCTTTTATAAAAAATTACTTTCTCCTCTTCTGCAATAATAATCTTGGAGAGCATGTACTGGTAAAGCTGGGACCTGTAATGGTGACCAGACGAAGACTACTCATATGGGTTTATACAGTTGAAGAAACTTGCATTGACAGCAGCTGGATACATTAATAGCAATGACTACTTTTAAGTACTTTACTTTTTTTTCCTAATTGTGTTTGATAGCTAAGGTATTAAGTTTTCTGAGCATGTAGCATCTTGTACAGAAATTCTATCAGTAAAATTAAGGAATGTCTCCTGATACTAAGCAATTCTTTAATTTTTTTTCTTGTGTGATCCACTTCAGCAATGTTTTTTACCTTTAAATTACTTTGGATCCAAATGGAAGTTGAAGGTGCTCAGAATGTGTGACTTTAGAATATGTGACTTTGCTGCTGTTGACCCTGCACACTGAAGGTAGTGTCTACATCTAACTTCTAATCAAAACCAAATCTGCTTCACCTTCACTGTGATAAGCTTATGTTTTGACTTTGTGTGAGCTCTGCAGTGATTTGTGAATGACACACAAAATGGAGAGTACTTCTTCCACAGAAAGGGCAGTCAGTACCTCAGATATTTACTTAGCTTGTTGCATGTACTTAAATTTGAAATATCCAGGGAGAACAGCACTGTGACATTTTAATTATTAAAAAGAGACTTAAAAAATATTGAAGTAAATATGCATCTAAAGGCTCTGACTTAGCACTTGGGGATATGCCCACTCGTGATATAGATACATACATCTCCTTTCCTGCCCTACAACAACAATAAAGAATTGCATAGTTCTGGGGAACTACCTGCCTTCATTCAAGTTTCTCTAGGTTTTGCAGTCATGCCGTTTATGTACAAATACACTCTTTTTCTAAACAGATACACTCTGTGTCTCGTCCAGACCCATTTGTAGAGTCACTGTAGTAATCAACTGGCTTGATGAGCATGTGTGAACAATCTCTTTTTTAGTCATTCACATCTGTCAGAACTACACTGACAAATACCTCAAGGAGAGGTTTGTTTCGGTGAGTTCATTGCCCAAGGTATTTTGTCAGCCTCCAGTTTTTCACCCATATATTTTCACCACTATTTTAAGTGCACGAGCAGCCAGTAAAGCCTACAGGAGATCACTCCTTACACTGGAGCAAATAATAGCCAAGTGATGACTGATACAATCACTGAACTGTTCAACATAAACAGATTTCAGCCAGTTGGTGCCTCATCTGCTGTGCAAGTAGGTTGATATAAGGGTGGTTTACCTGCATGGAAAATACCTTCTTTATAATGGAGACATTAACGGAAAATCAGATCATCACCAGTTATGTTTGGAGGTGACTCAAGGACATTTTCTCTGTGCTTCAGAAAACTAGGCTCTTTTGCTCCAGGGGCAGGCTGGTTCTCTGACCTCTTTCCGGCATGTTCCTGATTCCATGCATTTCCTGAAAATCTCACTGGGTGCTATAGAAGGTTACAAAGGAATCATCCAGATTAATTTTTTGTCCAAGCATAAGTGAAATAGTTCTAACTCAATTGATCATCACAGTTAGCTCTTCATCATGACATCCAGTCTCCTGTTCCTCCTGAGACTTCGGTAGCCTCACCCTACTCAATTTCTGTGATTTCTTATATCATATGTTGTTGTGCCCATTGCTTCAAAGACTTTGTCTGTGCATGGAAGAAGAATACCTGAAGCTGCATATGATTAAGTGCTTTGTAATTTTTCTTCACTCATGGACAGATCAACTTTAAAACGTCTTTTAAATTCAAGGAAAGCAGGTGCCATTTGCAGCCCTATTGGTATTTGTCTTCCACCTGCAGACGTTTCAGTATTGCCTTGTCCTTCTATAGTGAGTATTTTCAGGGGCTTCAGTCTTTCCTGCTAGTTCTACCTCTCAGTGGGATCTTAGTTGCCACCTCCCTGTGTCAGCTTCCTAGTGTGTGGCCCCAGGGTTTCTATTTCACCTATGAACATGACTTTTTCTGTGGCTCCTACTTTATTTAAAAGGGTTGCACACTCAATGCTGGTCCCTTTTAAAACTAGAATTCTCTGAGAAAAGGCTCTACTTTAGACACATCCTCCACGCAGTTTACTTTTCCTTTGTCTGAGAGTGTTGCTAAAGGCTGTGGGTCTGAAAGTGTTTAAATAAACAGGATTTTCCCATTTGAAATCCAATTGAGTTTTTATGTTTTTATTGTTAAAGGAAAAAAGTGTTTTGGGGAAATCACAGAATCACAGAATATTAGGGGTTGGAAGGGACCTCCAAAGATCATTGAGTCCAACCCCCCTGCCAGAGCAGGACGAAAACAAACAGACAAACAAAGAAAAACTAGGGCAGATCACTCAGAAGGGCATCCAGACAGGTCTTGAAAATCTCCAGAGAAGGAGGCTGCACAAACTCTCTGGGGAGCCGTAATCTAGAAGTTATAATGGATTAGACAATATTTATTGTTCAAGTAGGAAATGTGTAACTAGCAGTTTAAAAAATGTAATTCCAAAAGTGCTACTTAAAATTATTCTTCCAGTTCACGTAGACATGTATGTCCTGTATCTTCTCTTGTATTGTTTGTAGGCTTAATGACAGTTTGATATTTTTGCCATGAGAACATTACATGTGACATTTCCCAACAATATTACTTATAGCCATTTTAGTTTGAGGTACTGCCCTCCTTCAGCAGAGTTTTATTTTGGCAATAACTTACTAAAAAAAACAGTTTTATGTTATTCCAACACATTTTTGTATAAAAGTAATCTGAATCTCAAATCCACATTTCAAAGTAATTTCTTCAAATATAATTATTCCTAGCAACATGTCAGTTACCTTGCAGTTGTACTTAGAGTTTAATATTCTGCACTATTCTATACTAAAATTGACATTGAGTTGGTTTCTTTTTATTATTTAGTTTATGTTAAGACTGTTTAGATATTGCTCTTGAGATAATGCATTTGGAAAACAAAGGTGGACTGGGTATTGCATTGATCCCAAATTGATCCTCAAAACTCGTTCAATTTTTCAGTTTGAATTATAGTTGAAAAAAGGGAGGCCACAAGTATATGACCAACACATCATCAAAATAACACAACAAATCAGCAGAATATAGTGGCAGGTCTCATATCCTATTAAAAAAACCTCAAAACCCACCCCTATTGTATCAAATGTCTTTGTGTGCTGAAAATATTCCTTTTTCACTGAACTACTGCAAACAAAGCCCTCATTTAAGTGAATTCTTCAGGTTAAAGATAGTTTATATAAGGTAGCTTTTCATTTTTAGAGAGTTAATATCTTTATCATAACAACATGTTTTTATTGCAAACTACCTCAGCTTGACAACAACTTCCTAAGAGTAAGAGGTGACGAAATCTCCTGCCAAATTGCCTTTCTGTGTTCAATATCCATTAGTTCAGTACATAATTTCAAATGTTCATTAGTCTCATGAAGCAGAGACCTTATCTCAGCAGGTTTTATAATTGAAGCTATCTATTGGGAGTGAAGGAGAGATTGCAGAATGTTATTTTAGACAAAGAATCCTGGAATGTATCTGAAATGAATAAGGGTTCTGTGGTCCTTTTAGTTTTCTCTGTATCCCTTTTGAATATAAGGGAACCTCTGTGTGCAATTCACTGTGATCTTAAGTATAGTCCCTTTAAAAAGTGATCCATAAAAGGAAGAAGAAATTTTTTTTTCCCTTTTTTGTTTCTTTTTGATTTATTAATTTTGAGTTCTACTTTTTGTTCCTTCCTGTTATAAGAAAGAGCTGAAAAAGCTGAAGGTCCTACTATCTAGAATGTACAGTGGTTAATGTTAACTTTTTTTGGAAGCCTTGGTGTCAAATGTAATAGTGTGATGAAATTATCCGTGAAACCTTGTCATGGAAATCCAGTTGAGTCAAGAAGATTTTTAGTCAGAATTTCAAATTATTGTTTGGTTTTGGCTAGTAATTATCTCAACTGAGAAGCAGAAGCCTTTGACAAAGGTTCCAGATCTCTACTCTTTCACAAATTACTTGGGGGACTAACCTGAATACTTCAGTAACTTCTAGTGTGTAAGAAGTGAAAAAATTATCATCTTCAAAAATATATACATTTTCAAAAGTGCCATAGAAAAAAATAAATAAATTGAATAATTCCCAACACTGTGGCCTTCACGGAATCACAGAATTACCAAGGCTAGAGAAGACCTTTTAGATCAAGTCCAGCCTATTACCAACACCACCACATCAGCTAGACTACGGCACTAAGTGCCACATCCAGCCCTTGCTTGAACACATCCAGGGATGGTGCCTCCACCATTTCCCTGGGAAGTCCATTCCAATGTCTAATCACCCTACCCATGAGGAAGTACTTCCTAATATCCAACCTAAACCTCTCCTGGAGCAGCTTGAGGCTATGCCCTGTTGTCTTGTTGCTAGTTGCCTGGAAAAAGAGCTCAGCCCCTACCTGACTATGTATCAGAATAAATAAAACAGAAAAAAATGTGCTTCTTCAATTTTTCTACTGGCAAATATGAAAACAGTATCGCCCGAGTCTTGCCATTCATCACAAATTCTGGTCATGTACAAAGGAATTCAAGGGTCCAATGGTTGTTCTTGGTAACAGTAGCATAGTCTATTGTGTGCCAACTTAACTTCAGGCAGAACCTTTTGCTTTAAAGGTAGAGGCCCGACTTCTCTGTTGTGCTGGATGACACACACTGTTCTGTAAAACTGGAAACATAACCATGCTATATAAGCTGGCTCATGTACATAACATGAAGGCTCAGATTCATGGAGACTCAAAACTGAATGTTTTATCACAAGGAATAGAGAAAGAAATGAACAGGAACTCTATCAGGAGTCTCCTGAAACAATCCTTGTTTCTGCAAGCCAAGCCTGCTTGCTCCAGTTATAGAAGTATGTTCATTTGATGTAATCGATCAATACAGGATAAAAATATATTAACTGGGGAAAAAAAAAGGTCTGGATATACCCATTTTCCCCCACATTAAGAAAATCCACCACCACCACCACCAGCTCCCCAAAACCGAAGCAAAACAACGAAGAAAAAACAAGCAACAACAACAAAACAGCAATGAGAAAACAACAACTCCCAAACCTCCAAACGGTCACTGTTACAGTAATATTTCTAGGTTCTATACTGGTCCCAGGTGACTCTTTTCTTTTAGATAGTCTTGCAGTGACAGCAAAACTTTAACTGAAACACATCTTTTACTGAAGCCTTCCTCATAAAAAACTAAAAGAGATAAAACAGAAAGAAGATGGGCTGTCAGGAAAATTGATGGTGTGAAGGAATCTCTGCTTTTCATTTCACCAAGCACTAAGTGTCTGATCAGTTACTTAAATGCTTTCCACTGTTCTAGTGCTCAAAAGTAGTCTATGCAAAGGAAACCAAATTAATTACGTATAGCACTTCCCACAATGAAACAGTAAACCCACTCAAACAGAAATCAATGTACCGTGGTGCTGTAGTTGCAGTGTTATGAGCACGTGTTTTAAAGTTTACGTGTGTACAATTGCAAGAAATAGGTTTTCTTCTTCCCTTTCACAGGCACAGTGAAACCAGTTTTAGCTCAATGAAAATGGCCCTGAATATGTAGCTGACGGTAAAGCAGCTTTAGGGACAGCTGCAGAAGTAGTGATATCATGTAATGAAACAAGAAAACTGCTGCATTTTTGGAGGGGAGAGGGATATGAGAGATACGGTGTGGAAATTTTTAGTGTATTTTATTGTATAGTCTGGATTCTCTGCTGTGGTTTTTGCTTACATAATATTTTTCATCACATATTTGGATTTAGTGCCACATTTGTGTGACTATGTCCCTCTGTCACTCTCTTCTGAATAGGACTTAAACCCCAGCTTGCTACATGCTGTTGTTAATATTAATGACCAGATCCCTGCTGTGTGACTAGAATCAGAATAGCCAAAGTTAATAGGCAGAACGCATACAAACTGGTCTGAAAAGGCTCCAGATAAAGCTGCCTGTCTCTATTTGTATGTATGTGCATGTGAACACTCCCTGTTTATTAAAAGCTCCTACTCTTGGAAAGAAAGAAAAATGGAGTTACCCAGAGGGAATAATACTGAGATAAATTTACTTATTTCAGTCATGAGTTCCTGCTTGTTTCAAAGTAAGGTCTTACTTTTCTGATGTCCTCTCATACTTCAGAGTTGTCTGTAACTGTTGCTTGTGAAACCTTGAGTTCAATGACTGCTTTCACGTAAAAGATCAATGAGGTTGATGGAGAATGTGAATCCATAAATCCTTGCTCTGTCACTTTGCTGCTTTTCAATGCTCCTGATTTTTCTTTGTGTTTATTTGGCTTCATTATTCTTCTCGGGTCTTATTTCCTGTCTCATTGCCTCTTGCTCAATTTTCTTCCTTCTGACTGGTGGGCTGACTTTTTTGAAAATACCTCTCAATAGTCAGAATGTGAGTTTTGCTGATTGTTTCCCTCACAACAGACTGCAGAGGAAGTTGAATCTACTGTGACTAGGGGATCTCACCTTTTCCCTGCTTCTTAAAAGCTTACTGTAATGTCTAGAGACCTTGGTAGGAACAATGCGCATCATGAGGAGCAGAGAGCAAACCCTGTAGAATTTTAGATTCTTGTAGTGGGTCTCAGCTTCAGCATTCAGCAAGCTTGAATTCAACAAAATCCCTGTTGGTCAGGCTCTGTGTCACAAATCCTGTAAAAGCCAGGCTGCAGCAGGCGCTGCAGGACGGAAAGATTATCCTGAATGCTGTTCCTCTTTATGCTCCTCCTGTCCTACTTAGAACACAGGGAAATCGATTTTTCAGTTTAGTGTCCAAGGAGAGAAATTTCTCTCAAATGCTGTCTCCCAAGATAGAACAAAGTAATTTGATTAACTGGAATAATCCACTAATAAAAGTAGAGCAGACCTAGATAGGAGACTTACGGGGTAGCTTAAAGACATGAGGTTTATCTTCTCAGGCTCAAACTTCTGAAGCAGGAATATGAAGCAGAGTGTGTGTGTAGCAGAGAAGGTACAGATGGGGCCCTCTGAATCTCATTCAAGGCTGGTGTTTTGTCTCCTGCCTTCTCTGTCTCCCACTCCCTATTGGGTTCAGCCAATCTGTTCTATGACCCTCAATGGGCTGTTGTTGTTTGTTTGTGTTTTTTGTTCTGTGTATTTTTGTGTTTTGTGTTTTTTTTTGTTTGTTTGTTTTTTGAAAGTATCTCCTGTCTTTTCCTACAAATACCATTCATTTGCTACTCCAGACATTCAGAGATTTTTCTAGATCACAGCTAGAAGTTTGATGTAACTGGAATAACATTTCTTCTTCTTTACATTAGGAGTAGCTTACTATGTTCTCTTGTTTGGTAGAAACATCTCTTTGGTAGGAACATATTTTAACAGGTCAGAGCTTCCCTTAGTTAATGTCATAACAACTTCAGCTGTGCACAGCAGTTTCATAAGTAGAATGGTGTAGCACTAACCTGCAAAAATTCAGAATAAGACAGGAAAAACATTTTATGCCTAAGTATCCTGCTACATTTACCTATGCAAGAAGCCAGAGATTTCGTTTTCCCTTGACTGCAAAAGAAGACAGAAGTGGTTTCAAAGCAAATAACAGTAATGATCTAAAAATATTAATCAGATGGAAATGTCCATAAAGCTTATTTTTGTGAGTGTTCATAATTATCCAACCCTGCATGAAAAAAGAGAAGCTCATTATGTATTATTTTAGCAAGCTATGTTTACAGAACAATTTACCACAATGGTAATTGTCTATTTTAAGATTAACTCATTGCCATCTGCAGTGTCACAATTAAAAATTAAACACAACAGATAGAAGGCAACTAGTTGTCTGAAACACTATTGTTAGTGAGGTCCTCATCTGTAGATAATTAAATAACAGATCAGGTATGGCTTGTTTGGAGCACTCGAAGTAATTATTTATGTCTGGTCACCCAGGTTGTTATTAAAAGGTTGCAGTAGTGATGAATGTCACCTGAGGAAGGTCAGAAAATTTTTAACAACATATTTACAGAGGCATTGTTTTTCCCCTTGACTTAACTATTCTTCAGCTGAAATGATGCCTATTTTGTTCTCCACTGATGAGAACTCATTAAATTTGTAACAGGCAGCAGGAGGATGTATGGACTGTAATCTGCACCACAGCAGCATGTAGCACTTTGTGCTAATTGTTGTGTCCTGAACACTAATGCTTTGCTTTGAACTTTTAGCAACAAATTTCAAGCATCTAAAATATTTCAGAGGAGGTGAAAGAATCAAAATCGTTCATGCTTTTAGTGTTAGCCAGCAGTTTAGTATCTTCTTCCAGCCCAGATTTCCATTCCTAGCTCTGCTGATAGGCCACGTTGGTGCTTTGCCTCTACCCTCCTCCAGAGCAGGGCCGTGAGGCCCCAGGAGATCCCAGCTGCAAGGAGCTCGTGCTTTCAAGACAGCGAAACCCTGCCTTTCAGGAGGGTATTTGTTTTGTGGTACAACTGCCTGTATTATAAACAATTTCTGAATCAGGAGCTGGCGGTCCTACTGCCGATGCGCCGCATGGAAGTTACCGCACACAGCGCCACATCGGGCGCTGGCAGCGAGGGCCGCGGGGCGGCTGTGGGGGACGCAGCCGCTTCCAGCTGGCCCCAGCAGCCCTGCCGCAGGGCACAAGCCTGGCCCCCCTGCCACGAGTTTCCCCATTTTCCTTCAGGGAAAACACCTCAGGCACTGAGGGGTGAGGAGAAAAGGGTGAAAACCAGCTGTGGGACATCAAGGTCAGAGGAAACGGAGGAGGTGCTCCAAGCGTTCAAGTAGGGATTCCGCTGCGCCCCAGAAGGAGGCCATGGTGCAGTAGGTGTTTCCTGAAGAAAATGATGGCCTGTGAGGAACCCATGCTGCAGCAGGTGCTCCTGGCGGGAGCTGTGGCCTGTGGAGGAGCTGTGCTGGAGCAGGTACGTATCCTGGGAGAGGATCCACTCTGGAGCAGAGGACTGTTTTGGATGGTCTGCAGCCCCCATTCCTTATCCCTCTATGCTGCTTGGGCATTGGAGGTGGAGTTGGGAATGAAGGAGTGAGGCTGAGCCTGGGAAAATGGGGAGGATGGGGGGAAGGGATTTTGTGTTTTGTCTTTGTTTCTGACTGTCCAACTCTACATTTCCCCCAAGTCGACTCTGTTTTGCCTGCAACTGGTAATTGGTAAGTGATAAGTGATCTCTCTGCCCATATCTTTATCCATAATTTTTCTCCACTTATTTTCTCTCCCTGTCCAGCTGAGGAGGGAGAGTGATGGAGGGGCTGGGTGGGCATCTGGCAGCTGGCCAGTGCCAACCACCACAGATGTGCAGGTTAACAGTCATTGTATGTAAGACTGACCATCCTTTGCTTTAACCTGAGATGGCTTTGAAATTTTTGAACTTCAGTTAGAGCCATCTCACTGGAATTGCCTCAACTTTAAAGCTTTTCTTGTTTATTGTACTCCACCCTTGGTGCTGAATGCCTGAAGGTAACTCATGTCCACAAAATCTGGCTTAGTGGTGGGTGAGGTAGGATGTTCTATGATTTTTAGAGTGGCAGACAGACATTTCAGGGAATAAAATGCAGGCAAGTATAACCATAGCAGTAGTCAGTAAAGGAGAGCTTAAAAATTGCACAGCAGAGAAAGGAAATAATGGAGGAGAGTGAGAATCAAGAAACAAGGATATTGTTGGAAAGTGAGAAACTTAAGCTATGAAGATCCAGAATGAGCAGTTTCCCATTATCCCTGAATCTTGCCATTGCTATCTTATTTGATGTGTTAGTTTTCTGAACTTCACTGACAGAATAAATGCTGCAGACAATTGGAAAGTGCTTGTGCCCTGGTTCTTCAGTTTTGTACTTTTTTCAACATAACAGACCATATCCATATGAGTCAGTGAGATAAAGATGTTCCAGCACATATCCTTATAAGAATTGGATAAATAACAGCAACACATCATTCCAACTAAATTGTCATAAATTATTACTTAGGGGGTAAGAATAAACAAGTTCACACCATTTATTGGAAAAATAACAGTACAAAGAAAAAGCACTGAAGGATCATTAGGTCGTGTCATACTGTGAAGGAAAACTAGCAACAGAGTTGTCTTCCTATGGCATTTGGCAGATAATAATTCTGTAATTCTGTGGTTCTCAAGACAGCAGGAGAGTCATTGTATCTTGTTACCTTCTCTCTTTTTATTTGTATGGATCTCTGCTAAGGAAAGCCCTTTAAATTGTACTAGTTCAGGAAGCACTTAAGTCCAGTAGTCACATTGATATTGTATACTGAGCTATACAGAGATGGATTTAAACCTCTAATGCATAGTTTTCCTGAACTCAGAACATAGTCTCAAACCACTCTCAAAATGTGAAGTGGGGTTATCTGGCAGTGATATGGTTTTCTGATCCAAATCCTGGATCAGGGCCTGTAACCTGAATTTTCTAAAATTATTTTAAAGTCTTAGTGGATTTCCATCACAACTTTAACTCTTTTCCCCCTGCTCAAACCAGATAGTGTTAAAATAATTTTGTGCTTTATTATATAAATATAATAATTGAATGGCATATGATTTATAAATATTGTCTTGTATGGATAGTTTTGCATCTATATCAGAAATATATCTAAAAATAAACATGAATTGTTTATCTCTATTTTTACAGATGTTATCAAGCATTTGCAGAATGAATGTTGCTCATCATTGCTTGCTGAATGTGTGAAAGATCTAGAGGTAGGAAGAACCTCTGATTCCTAATCCTAGGCCTGTTAGACCTGGTAATCTGTGCATCCAAATCTGCTCTATTTAATCTGGTTTATTTTGCTTGCATCAGAGTGAAATTCTTGTTTAAAATGCTTTCTCATTATAGATGTCAAGAGGGTGTGCAGATGTGCAGGAGAATAGCATCTGATTTTTTTTTTTCTTTTTTGCAAATTGGAGTAGTAATTTTAAAATTAGTATTAATTTTGATAATAGCACATGCAAGATGCTGTGAATGTACTACAGCACAAAAAAGGATGGGAAAATTGATTAGTAACTGTTCTTCAGGAAAGGATTTTTGTGTTACAGTGGTTTGTAAATGGAATATGACTCTAGAGTTTTTAATTATTGCAAGAAGGACAGGAGCCATGCTGAGCTGTACTGAAAATTACTGTGGTTTAGATGATGCATAAAATAATGTCTCTGCTTTGCACAGCATTAGTGAGGCCACAATTATGTCTAACTGTATTTGAAGCAAAATTTGAACCATCTGAAGGGAGCTAAAGAGCTGGCAGCAAAAGGTTAGAAATTCAGACAACATCTTAGACATTAATGACTTGGGATTGTTTAGCAGTAAGACATAATGTGTTCACCATGTGTGTGATTGACAGAATTATTAAGCTTAAATTGCAGCGAGACAGATATTATCAACTTTCTAGTGGTAAGACAGCAAAGTAGATTTTAAAATCTTTATTCTCAGAGGTTTGAAAGACAGGGTAACATAAATACCAGTTAGGACTTGGATATGACCCATATTTGCCTTGAAATTGGGCTGAAGTAATAAAAGACTTCTCAAGACCTGTTTCAGATGTATTTTCTATGGTGGTAGAATTCAGTGGAAGCTCCACTCAAAGGTAGCAGCTAAGTCAGCAGCCCTTGACCAGAAAAAGATCCGCCACGGTCTGTTATTTCACTGCCATTGTCACCATATAAATGCAACTCCTCAGTCACCATTTCTTTACTTCTAGTTTACTGGATGACAGAGAAATAGTTAACCTTTATAGCAAATAATACTTCACAGTGACATGAAATCATAATGATATTGTGTCCTCTGTTGCTAAAATGACTAGACAGGTTGCTCTTTCCTCAAACAAAAGCAAATGGATTTAAAAGATGACATACAAGTCTCAAAGAATTCTGTCTCTTATCACTGAAAAAAATTCATAGATAACAACATTGTTATCAAAGCACATATTACGTTTCACATCCAACTTCATGCTCTTGAGAGCATGCTTAATATAGAGTTAAATTAATTGAAAATAACAAAGTATTTGCATAATTGTATTCTGGAGATTGTTGTTCAGGCTGTTAAAATCTCCTGGAACACATGAATAAAATGCCTTGTGAACCTGCTATTCCCAATTTTACCCATTTCATCTACAGTAAATCTCATTAATACTACCAGTAAGTACTAGAAATATTGTCTGATGTACTTTCAGATTAATCATGCTTGTGGCAATCTTTTCTTTATGATGAAGTAATGAATTCAAACAGTGGCAAGTCTTCTTGAATTCACTTCAGATGTCATTATGATGGAATGCAATTTCAGGAAGAATGCAAATATAAGTTTTAGTAGCTTGAAGTTATTTTTTCTTAATGAAATGGTCTAATATATACTGCAGTTTCTACCACTGGCATGGTAAAGTAATACAGAGACAATGAATATGATTACATTTAGTATTGGTGTAATTCATCTGAAGCTAAAGCTAAATTTAGGTAGTTGCTGCATTTTATTTATGCAGATGACTCAAAAATAGATTATATCTGCCAAATTGTGCTTTATTAAGGTCGACTATCTAGTTTTGTTATAGGTATGATCTCTATGCTTATTGTAAATAGGGAGAGCTTGATGTTGTATTTCAGGAAGGAGAAAGCACAGTTCAATGACACGTGCCATCTAAGGCAAAATTTGTCTGCTAGGAGACTAAAAAAGGAGGAACTGGTAGCCCTACTAATAGCTGTAATTTTCAGAAGCATCTGGCCTGTGTGGTGGAATTTCTCCAGTTACACCCTACTTCGGAAGACTAGCACCCCCTTCTTTTCCACATGTAGTGCAATCATGTTTGTCCTGCTGAGTTGGGAATTTACATGACCATGTAAAGAGGAACAAGTGAGCCTCATTATGAATGCTATTCCAATTGTTTTCAATTGGTAAATCATAGCCAGGGATGGTATCAGTTGTGGTATTCTAAGCAGGACTCATGGGATCAACAAAACTATGTCATGGGTGCATTATCTTGAGGTCTTTGGTGTTGCTGGGGCTCTACTGGGAGGTTAGAGGTGTCAGTGGCCTGTAAGGAGTCCACTTGAGATAAATAATATTGTTGGGGGATGGGAGATGTTGGAAGTAAGGTCACGGATTCAACCTGAGAATGAGGAGTTGAAGGAGGAAGTAAGTTGAGAAGTGCAGTTTGTAGTAAAGTCCTGTCAATCAGGTGAGGGGAAGAGAAGAGGAAAAGGTACAAAGACAGCAAGAGGTTACAAAAATAAAGAAAGAACAAAAATGTAACAACAGTAAATGTCTATAAGAGGCATAGTTTTCTGTGGCCCCTAGAGAGCTATGTTCTGCAATTTAATAGCTACTTTATTCTTTCAGACTCCGTTTTCCACATGGCTTCAGCTTTACAGCTAAGGCAAGGAAATCAGAAAGACAAAGATAATTTTTCTCAGAATGATCAGTCCAATGGGAAATACCAAGCCAATAAGCTATTAAAATATTCCATATTAAGATTCCCATAAATATCTCAAATGTATAGAATAAAAGCTGTAGAAAAATAGTTGCTATTTAAAAATATTCCTTATCTGAACTTTTTTACATGTGTTAAAACAACCAGGACAGGCAAAAAGTTACTATTGGACAAATCTAGGCCAAATACTTAACCATTATGAATCTCTGACCACTTTTCCTCTCTGTGATCTTGGGATTGTGTTTTCAGTATGTCCCTTTGAAGAATTCTTGAATGCCTGTTGCAATTTATTTTTTTTGTTACATAGTGCTGTGTGGTAAGTGAGAAGTTAAAACTAACTGCCAGCCATATTTTAGAGGTGTCCTGACTTTTTAGTATTTAAACTTGTGCCTTCATCCATTATTGTTAGTTCATAATTTGTATTTTATTTTGAGATTCTTATTGATACTGTGTATCAATATTGTAACAACCTAGGCTCAGATTATTAAACAGATTAATCTCTTGAAAATCTGAGTTATTTCTCCTGTATCTGAATTTGACTGTCATTCAGATAAAATTGTGTTGCAACTATGGGACTTGTGAAAGTATCAATGTTCTTTCAGTAGGCACAGTCCAAGAATTTCAGGTTTTGGCAGTAAGCTTTACGAAAGAAAAATCATCTTACATTCAGGGAGGAAGACACTTCTAAGCTTCAGAGAAACTGTAAAGTTTTCTAGTTGTTTCGGTTTCATAGGGACTACAAACAAGATGCAGCATATCTGTTTGAAGCATCTAGCTAAATGGTCTATTTGTGCTCATTTCCTCTTTGGAAACCCTCTCAGAACCCCTGGAAAGAGATAACTATGTGAAGAATGATGACTGTATCTTATATTTTATATTTGAAATATATGCTATATATTTAAATTCTCTGATAACAAAGTCTGCAGAACCAATTACATCTGGAATATTTTTAAATCTTATCACTATGTGCTGACCCAGATCTCCAGTCCTGTGTGAACGCTGCTTTTAATTTCTCATCTATGTAGCTGAGCTGGAGTGTAATCCTTTAGGAACAGTTACCTTGATTTTTTTGGTTTGAGGTCCTGATGTATGACTTCTTTTGTCTGACTCAAGTTCCTCTGAAATTGTTTGAGAGAGAAGGTAGGATAAAGTCAACATAATTATGGCTATCCTATTCTTTCCCCAGCAGTTCTGGTTCAAGAGCCCCCTTGGCTACTAGTGTTGCTGCCTTGCAGTCACCTCTTGTATCCTCTCTGCTTGGGCTGGCATCTGCCAAAAATCTCTTTGCCTGGATGCTGCAGTCTCTTTTGGAACAGGGTATGCCTAGTCCTCTCTGGTAAGACTTCCTTGCTATAATGGGAAGGAATCTGTCAGAGCTGATTATACTTCTCATCCCATCAAACTCTCTAATTAAAGTGTACTGTGTCAGATCTGCAGTGGATGTTAAGGGGATTCTCTAACTTGCATTATTGGTGTCTCTCTGACAGCTCAGACAACAATTCAGTAACATCTGTTTTTCATCTCTAAGGTATTTTACATCTTCACGAAAAACTGTGAATTTGTTAATCAAGTTTTCTTCCTGTGACTATCTCTTGTTTACCAACATTTTAAAAACTATTTTCTGTATCTGAACCAAGTATGGCTAGAGTCAATAAATGATTTCATAATTTATTTTTCTGGAACTTGATTTAATCTAACTGATTTCATTAAAAGAAATCTTATACAAGAGAATCCTATAAGCAAAACATGGTAATTTGTTATTGATGCTGAGTTAGTTGAATGGCATTTTCTGATGTGAGTCTTTGAATCCCTGAATGTCATAAAAATAACTGAGAGCTGACATAACAAATTGAACAACTGGAACTTTGACAATTTGAACTGCTCACTGCTATATTTAGTAGAGCTTACAAGGTTGTAGTGCCATCCAGAAAAGTCAGACACTCTTTACAAATTTTATAGGCATAAAACTAGCTCCAAACTTTAATAGTGAAGACATTTTATAAAACTAAAGGTGTGCTAAAATAGGAATTATCTAAATATAGGGATTTTGTGCATATAATATGCATAGCAGGGGCTTGGTGTGAATAATTTATGCCCAGAAACATCCTTTACTAGGATATTTTCACCTGCACATGGTTGTTAGTGTTGCTATTTGTGACAGATAAATAGTTAGGTCTGTTAACATACATTGTGTATGTAGTCTTTTTGATTTCTTTTTACCAAACACCTGCATCATCTTTAGTTCAGGATTAAGGGGAAGGGGTCTGTGTGACTCTTGATTCACAAATGTGACTCTATTTCCCTGCTGGCTTTTGAGAGCAACACATATTGATTGCTAGGCATATATTTAATTCAGTTTTCACAGAAGCTTTCAAACAAGACTACTTTGATTATGAAAGAAATAATGGGAAGATAACAAGCTTTCTCCAGAAGCAGACTTCTTTGAGTGCAGCAGGTGGTGAGAAAAGGTGCTATTAATGATTAGCTATTTTAAAGTATCTGTTGTGCTATTGTAACATCATCAGGTTCCTTGCTTTGGTAGAATAAATTCAAACACTACAGGTTGGGGAAGATTATTTGGTGTAGGTTTAGATCTTTTCTGAATTTGGATCAGGAAAAAAAAGGTTTGCTTCATATTAGGCTGTAAAACTTGTAGGGAGCCATCATTTTGAATATTTATTCAGAACACATTTTTAATCCAGTGCAGTTATCTTCAGGTCTGCTATACGTAGTATGAAATGATTGATTGATGCTGCAGAAAAATGTGAGGACTTTCTTTCCAGAGGATGTGTTGTTACACATGTTGGTATGTGTTGTGACATTGAGTGATGAGTGGAAAGCACTGTTGGGCACAAAAAAGCAAGGCAGAGGAAGAGGAAATCTTTGCATTTGAATAATGTAGTACTATAACACTTAACACTAGGAGACTTCCCTGACTGAAAAAAATAGTAATGAAAAGACTAAGCATAAGTTTAAATATTATCAAACTTTTTTTAAAAACCACAGATTGGTTTGTTTCTTTAAGCTCTCAGGTTTTAAGAGATCTTACTTAGGTTTGGGTCCAAGGTGACCACTAAAAATGAATCTTACGTTCAGTGGCACACTCTATCTTTCTCACTGTGTCTCTAATATCAAGCTCTGCATCAGTGAAATCTGGCACCATTTGGCAGCCATTCCTACTTCCACTGGAGCTAAAGACAAATTTTTTCCTTAATGGAAATGAAACTTGATCTTTTCATAGAGTATTTCATTTTCATATTAAACTTGTAGCTTTTTCTGTTCATTCTTCATTAGCTATCAACTTCAGCCTGGGCTCAGAAATTGCATGACCTAAAGGAACCATATGTTTGAGATTATATTTTAGGAAAACTTTCTGATCTGTCAAAATTCCTTTGAACTTGATTTCTGGCATGTTCCTCCATAAATATTTGAAATGAGCTATTTGTGTGCCAAAGAACTGAAGGATTTCACTTTACTGTGGAGTATGTGAGATGTCTTTTAAATAACTGATGATAAAGCAACATAATCAGAGTTCTATTGAGCTTTAATTTGATGTTTTAAAATTAAGCAACAGGAATGATGGCCTCAAATGCTGTTAATTCCACGAGGGTATATCAGCCCTTACTATACATAAGGTATGTAACCTTGCATTACAAATGGATCATTTCAAATATTGACAGTGGTTTGAATCTATAAACTTACAGGTCTGCTTACCTTGGTATGACAGTGGGGGTTTCCCCAGTTCTGCTCTATAATTTCAGCTATCTTGGAAATCTCTGTAGGGCAC
Source organism: Apus apus (assembly GCF_020740795.1). Taxonomy (NCBI): domain Eukaryota; kingdom Metazoa; phylum Chordata; class Aves; order Apodiformes; family Apodidae; genus Apus; species Apus apus. The sequence goes on from NC_067286.1 coordinate 8,463,129, forward strand.
TGCCTTGTGGAGTACAAATACAAAAAGAGGATTTTGGGGTGGGAAGTATTCCTACCTGTAAGCAGGAAAGTTTCTGCAGTAAGCTGGAACTATTAGAAGCATTGGAGGAATTGGGGGAGTGGGGCACGGGGAGGTGTGCGTTTTAAACAAGAAAGCAGCACATAGAATTATTTGATTTAGTCTGTTAACCTAGACAGGTATCTTCACTCATCTAAGAACTGCTGCTTTTCCAAGAAGTAAAACCAGCTACCCAACGTGTTGGGTATACAGAATTGATTTGGTCAGGAAAAATGGGGTGCAAATTACAGATGCAGTTGGACCTGCAGGAATTCTCTGTGTCCATCTAGGATGTGGTGTGGGAGCTATCCCTATCACCTGAGAGGTGTCCCACAGAAACAGTATGAGATTTTAACTTCCAGTGTGCTTCATAACCAGGACAGTGAGTTAAATATAACGATTTATACTGCTGAAATGTGTGTATTGTCAGAAATGTCTCCACCAATTTGAGATGTGTTAGGTTATGACAGCAATCCAGGCAGCATGTCTTCAGCTTCATGAAAGAACCACATTACTAAGTTTCATTAGAAAGTACTTAACGTGTTTCCTGTGATCTTGTCCTCCTCCATATGTCCTCAATGCTAATTTCTTTCATTTACAGCTGGGTAGATCTTTCATGTTCTTCTTCAAAAATGTCTGCTGTCCCAGAAGCAACTAGGAAAGCTGGGAAATCAGTGGTTAGCAGAATATTTTGGGAGAGCGCTTGAAAACTGCTGGAAGGATTTAGGAGCATAATTCATTTGCACAGGACTTATAACTGTAATTTTGAGGATATGTTTTTGAGGACAGTACTTTCTTGCAGTCACATAGTTACAATTAATCAGGCAAAATAAAAAATGTTATTCCAAATCCATGCCAAACTGGCTTTACCAAGTAAGAATTAACACTTTTTCACAGAGAAACAAAATAACATGCTGTGTATTATAATAGTCCTATTCTCTCAATTTTTTTCATTGGATGGTTGCCATACTTTCAAAGGCTAGATTTGCCATAATCATTTTTCTGGCTTGCCTACACATAGATTATCCATATTGTGGCCTGTTTCTTAATGCGTTTCTGTACAGGCTTCAGGATGTCTCTGGTCCAGTGATTCCTTTATGGGTTGTTTTGCTTAGACAGCTGTAGGCTGCATTAGGTTATAAAACAGGACACAAAATTCTGCAAATGTGCATTTTTAAAATATCTAGGAATAAACACTTTGGCAAAGCAAATAAGTGTGTTTTTCACACCTGTTGTTTCAGGAAAGAATATGGTTGTAGAGAAATTAGAGATTCATTTCTTGTAATGGAACATGAAAAAGAGAAAAGCTTATAAAAATGTAGCCAGCAGAAAAGAGATACCTGATTTCAAAGCCAATATACAACAATGCCTATCTGTTGGTTTTGTGAAAGCTAAGAACAAGTGTTTCAATCTTAGGTAGCTTAGGCAGTTGGAACAATCCTCTGAATTTTTAAGTGCATTTATTATCTTCACTAAATTCCCCAAGCCTTTGAGATTTTCCCATTAGTGGAAAAAAGCTGCTGTTCCAAATTACAGCTTCTAAGAAAATGCTGGGTTGCCAGGACTTCACACAGGAAAAAAGCTAGTCCTGGAATTGAAACAGATCTTTTTTTAAACAAGCCTAAAAATCTGAACAAACTGTGCTCATTCACTTTGCGAAGATCCACCCTTTTGACCTAAGCAGGCTCTGCTAGCCATATGCTGGTAGATATTATGCAAGTGCTGTATGTGCTCTCATTTGATGACTGGAATGCCTTCAGCTGTGTATAAGATTTCTCTGAAGCTCAAAATAGAGAACAAATTTGTCTTCCGCTGGCAGAAGTGCTGCACTTGCTTTTGAAACAACATTAATCTTGAGCAGAGACTACCCAACTGAGAACATTTATGAGACTATCTTTCAAAGATGTGCCTTTAGTTATAAGAAGGGTTGAAGATTGATACCTACTGAATCTTTGGTATGCAAAACCTTGAGATGAGAGCAGGTGGGATGACATGCAAGAGTCAGAGTGTTAAAAGAGAAAGAACTAAACCATGATAGAGTCAAGACAACTAAACAGAATTGAAAGATTAGCTGTCAAACTGAAAATGAAGTAAGTCTGGTTGTGTATACTCTCCACTTATTAAGCACTCAGAATTCTGCATTCTAAAGTTAGAATATGAATTGTGTTGAACTCCTATCCTACAGTTTTTCTAAATGTTGTAGATGTTATACACAATAAGCAGAAGGGACAGGAGCTGCTGAGTCTGAGAGGGTATAAGACATACCTTGTGCTTATTATTGCCTCACCAAAGGCCAGATGAGGTGCATTTGGGTGGGAAAATTCAACTTGAGCTGTAAGCTGTACAAGGAATTTATAAATGGTGCCCAGGTTAAGCAGCTTAATGTTAGCTTGTTATGCTTTTGTAACTCCTCTTGTATGTGGTATAGACACATTTGTAGTAGCTGTCTGAGGGCAATCATTAAGAAATGCAAAGCTTTTTCAGTATTCAAAGTATTCTTTTTGTCTTCACTTTTCCTGTATTTGCAACTCTCAAATTTAGCTTTGTAACTTTAGGCCATGAGACATTTTTTCACCATCTTGATTTCACAATCAGTATTTTTAGATTATCATTTGACTGGAAACACAAGAATGAAGACACAGTTTAGGCTTTCCTTAATAGATGATTCAAGGATGAAACACACTTCAACACAACATCTAAGAGAAAATTCAATTGCATTTGAAGAACCCTGGCACTTTTTTTCCAAAAGTTTTGGGGGCACATGGTATAATTGAAATTTGAAGAGAAGCCTAATATTCAAAGACAGGGAGATGCTCAGAAGGCTATCACAATAATCTCCCTGTATACAATATGAAATTCACTAGCTATATTGAAATTTCTTAGTCTAACTTGGTAGAATAAAATTTTACACAGACTTCTTTGCCTGAATTTCCCCAAAACATTTTATATTATTTGTCTGTTTAGACAAATTCAAGTTTGTCTTTTTAGACAAATCACATATCATCCTAGGTAATGCTCCCTTCTGAACTTGCCTACAAAGACAATGATACGTCTATCAGCTATGGTATGAATTTGGAGTCCTATAACTGTGACCTGTTATTTTTCATGCAGACACTGTTAAAAATTGCAGTTATGGTTTAATTTTGGTTAAAACTACGAAAAAAGGTTTTTCATAGTTAAGCCGATGAAAAGTTTCAGCTAAACTAGAGAAAACTACTTTTACTAGTTAGTTACTAGTTAATACTAGTTATACTAATGTAAATGATAAAGCTTCTAATCTAGAAACAAGCTTATATAGAAGAGGTTTGATGGTTTGATTAACTTTGCAGAGCATATAAACTACTAATAATCAACAAATTGTTAACAACATTCTGCACTTCATGTGCAAACTGTAAAACTGTTCTGTCAGTTTCAAAGTTCACTGAAATTCTCAGCAACTCTGTGTAACCCTGAGGAGATTCATCTTTGTGCTTGCCTTGGCATCATCCAACCTTCCATATTCTAATGTTGATTAAGAAGTGAAATGGTTTATGTTTTGTTTTGTTTTGTTTTAAAGAAATTGCAGCGGGCAGCTAATAGCAGCTATGAACCCCCCACGTAGAGTTCTCCACAGTGGAATAGTGTATATCTGAAATACATTGCTCCTCATTGGCATATTAACTCCTACATGTTTGTTTTAAAATAGGATATATTAGAATAGCTTGACAGAATGGTGACTTGCACAATTAGTCAGTAATCTCAGAAAAAGGAGGATAAAAATATGCAAAGTTGACACTTTCTTACAGTGCACTGTAAACAGTGGAAATAGTAATCTGTTGTTAAAAGTCCTACAGTGTTATAGAAAAGCAATTAAAAAGATATCAGAATACAGTTTTGAGTTGAAAAAAAACCTGAAATGAAAAATAGTCCCATTCTGATCTCTGTTTACCACAGTGATGTTACAGAACAGCATCAATAAATCATGAATTGCGACCTGCCAGTGTTACTGCTACCACTGAAGTAATCAGGTTTGCTAGGAACTGGAAATCTTCAAAGTCAGGTAGGAGATAACAAAGAAACATGATGGCTCCACTACTGCCTCTCCTTCATAACAAGTTAAATTCATAATCACCAGAACTAGGAAGCTGTTTGCCTGTGTGTTTATGTTCTATGTCTGCTTACATGCTTTGTCTCAAGATTTTTCTCTGAGACGTAAGTTCTCTTTCCTGGAAATACTCTTTATTTTAAGAAAACATATGTATACTCTGAAGCCTTTTTCTCAGTGTGATATGTAATGTGCTTACATAATGATCTCTTTCCTCTTGCCATCTGTTTAGTGTCTCAAAACTTGTGGGAATATAATATCTCTGAGGCCATATCCCTCTGTCAAATATTCTTAAAATTGAGGAATGTTTTCCAAAGCTGTTTAGAAGAAACAGTGTAGTATTTGCTACCTGGGCTTCATGAACTACATTTTGAGACACTGTGGTTAATGTAATGTACAGCTCTTGTCACGTTGTTGAAATTAGGGCAAAAAAAAAGGGAAAACTTTGTAAACAAAATATTGATTAATACTGAAAGCTAGTCTGACTTTTCAAGTCTCTGATGGCTAAACTGCAGATGCCACCGTAAGCACATACTGAGGAAAAAATATTGCTTATTCAGTTTTTCTTTTCCATCTGACATTAGATCTGACAGTGCAGTCAGTGAGGAGAATGATTGTCAGAAGGGACACCAAATATGAAGTCTCTCTATTAATTGGTTTTGTCCCTCTGCTTAGTGAGAGCAGAATCTTATAGAGCGGATCCTTGCCGAAACACAGAATGTCCCTGGCTGGAAGAGACCTCCAAGATCATCCAGTCCAGCCCTAGACCTAACAGTGCAAGCTCGCCACTAGATCATGTCCCTAAGCACCAGGTCCACATGCCATTCAAATGCATCCAGAGATGGTGATTCCACCACTTCCCTGGGCAGTCTGTTCCAATGCCTGACAACCATTTTGGTGAAAAAATGTTTCCTAATATCTAAACTAAACCTCCCCTGGTGCAGCTTGCATCCATTCTATTTTGCTTTCAAACCTAAAGTTATAAAATTCATGGCTGTAAAGAAATTTTCACACTATGAAAATGGGTTAGCTGCTGAAAAAGAAAAAATGAATAAATGACAATAGCTTAAGAAATGCCATCAACATTCCATGGAACACAATTTCCAGCTTTCAATTTTGGTTCAACCTGGTGTGGCTTGGTGGTGCTATGTATTGGTTTTACTGATTTTGTGGTGATAATATCTGTTCTCCATGAAATAACTGCATTTTCTTTCTAATATCTCTCTGCAATTCAGCATGTGGGTTAGTTTTCTTCCTTGTTCATGCTTCCAGGAAGCCCTTCACAAAACTAAATTAGGTTGATAAAGTCACTTATTACATCATGTTACTCATTAAATTGCAGACAGTACAGGTTTCCTTTTGACCATGAGCTCCAAGTGATGGTCTGTAGCTGCTTTACCCATGTTAATGGAATATCTAACTTCATTTTTGCATTGGTGGAAATGTTCCATTGCTCTGTTGCAGGGGTGGAAATGTTTTGCCAGATACAGTTTTCCTATTCTTACTAAGAAAACAACAGTTGCTTTTTAACAGTGCAAATGAAGATCATCAGTGTAATGATTGTTCTCAGAGTATTTGACAAATTATGTATGTTTGACTTTTTACAATTAGAATGAAAGCATTAGTAGAGCTTAATAACACTAAACAACAGTTTGTTTTGTATTTCCATCCAAGAAAACCACACAAATATTTTTTACATTTTTCTTTCCTAAAGATAATACAATAAATATGGAAAATGTATGCATAAAATGCTTTTTACCTTTCATTATTTGAGTTCTTTCTATGAAACATGGCTAAACAATCTTGGCAGTTGTTTCTGAAACCTGAATTTTGTGAAATACAGTGGTTGATTGTCAGTCATCATGTATACAAAGGTTCAATTTTAGAAAAGACTTCACTGTAAGGTGGTTTTTCCTTTTAAAAAGCACAGAAAATGTTTTCAATCAATTCCTATGTGTTCATAAGGTCTCTGAAATGATGACCAGTACATTTTGGTTTATCATATTTCTTATACCTAAGGGACAAATCCTTGCAATAGCTAAGCTCTCCTTGATGTAACTAAAGAGTGAATACTTGAGGAATATTAACAAAACTCCAAAACCACAACCTAATGCCAAAGCTGATGATGCATCTAAGGAAACACTGGTGCATCAGCCACTGATACAAATGTACTGGTGGTTTTATTTTAAAATAAGTGTCCTAGTCCTTTTCTTGGTGGTTGTGCTTTCCTTCACTAGCTGCTTATATTTCCATAGTATTAGCACCAGCTTAAAATGCTTTAGTATAAGGAACACTTTCCTCCTTTAAGAGACTGCAGTGTGTCTCTTAGCCATTTGATTTCTGGAGGGTTCAAGCATAAATAAATGTTTGCCTTTTTTAGTGGGTGACGCTAGTTATTTTTCTAGCTCTTCATTTTATTTTTGTGATTTTCAGAACAGAATTCCCAATTTCTAGCAGCTTGCTCAAAAAGCGTCCAGTCTTTGCTACACAAGAAATAAAAGAATTTCTAAGAAGTCAGATTTTGGGACTTGGCTGTTCTTCAGACTACATTCTCAAACTCCTTAATTTGTTCAGTTCTCTGCTCTTAGTGAAACCTCATGATGAACTTGAGTGATTGTCACATTTTTAACCCAATAACAAGTGGCCTTTCCCCCTGTACTGTTCAATTTTATTGGCTCCGTTGAGTTAATCTCATTATAGTATTTGCATATTCTCTAGTAATGATCATTTTCCTCTGCATGGCCTCTCTCATTCTTATTTATCATCTCATGTTTGTAATTTCAATGCTTATTTTAGATAAATAGGATTAACAAAAGTTCATGTCATCTAGCTTTCCTAAATGGCTTTTCATAATATTGAAACATCCTGGATGTTGATAGATTGATCGGAATGTGCTGTTTCACAAAGTGCACAGCAAAAGGTCCATAGTATGTGTTTAACTGCAAAAGCTGACAAATTGTCTCTGGTTTGTTTGCTGCTAAGACACTAGACTTTTGCTGCTTGCTTTAAATGGAAAAACAAACAGGTGCACAGGTTCTCCATTGTACATGGTTGGCATTTAGGGAAGGATGTAGCTTTATAATTGTACTGATGACTAAGATTGTGTCATAGAGAGGAAGATGGAGTGTGTTTATCTTGCTGTTGAACAGGAACATGAAACCTTGTCTCAGTGAAAAATGTTGATGGTTTTATCGATAGGGCTCAGTAAACTATAAATTATATGCTGCCATCCATTATATATGTTATAAATTCATGCATTACCTTAATTAGTTTAAAGCTATGGTTCACTCACTTGTATTTCATTTTCCCAAGCTTGTTTCAGCTAGTTTTAGGGGTTTTTTATTCCTTTCCTTAGATGTTTGTGGCATTTGAGAGAAACGTAAAATTACTCATATTTTTTATTTTTGTGAATAGGGTAAATATTGATTTTAGTATTAAAAAACAGAACCAAAATTGCTGAAAGTATATTATCCAAAGATCCTCTTTCAAAGCAATTTATCCTACAGACAGAGTTTGTGTTGAGACAGCACGGTCAATTAAACAAGAAGATACCAGCAAAGTCCCAGGCAGTGAATTCAATTGTAGTAATTGTCTCTGCAATATGACACTGTAGAGATCAAAAGTATCAATTGCTTCAAGAAGGGATTAAGTAAATTAATTACGGATAGGATTCTTAAAGTATTTCCTGAGCTTTGGGAAATAGATTTGTTTCCATATCTGTCCGTGAATGGTCCTGCAGCCAGAGAAACTACAGGTAACCTCTTGGACACTGCTGACAATGTGGTAAAATTGGTTTGGATGTACAAAAATGTAGATAACTGAAGCTGTCAGCAACTACAGACTCATTTTACTGAAATGTTTTTTTGTCTGACACACCTGACCTGTATTTGTCAGAATATTGACTTGGGAACAAAAGTTTTTCAAGCTCTGGTCAAAAGCTGAAGGTGTTTTTATCTGATTTTAGAAAAGCACATAACCTTACATTGCTTAACCCACCATTATGGGTTTTGAAGAAAAAAAGATATTGGCAAAAAATACTAATTATTTAAATTAGAAAGATAATTCAAATTAACAATAATTAAAATGAGGAAAAGCTAAGCCATCTATTTTAACGTATTAAGGATTACTCTAATAGTAAAAGGAAAGAGTAGACAAATAGTAAAATGAAAAGTCAGTCACTTGCTTCTTTAGGTTTTTTATAACTTCAAACAGCTTTCATATTCAGATTTATGGTAAAAAAAAGCTTATTGCAGTTTGTATCAGAGATAAATAATAGAATATAATGGGCATTTAAACCAAAATCTTTAATCAGCATTGTAATTGTTATAATTATTACAATACTACTTTACTAAACGTTACTTCAGGGTTAGGTTTACTGTGATCCCTCACTGAAGAAAATTCCTTCAGCTGCTGGATTTGGCTGAATAGGTCTAGTGCTTTTTCTAGAATAATTTACCTCAAATTGTCTCTGGAAAATGCTCTAACCCATTTGGCAGGAGATCTCTCTTATTGCAGCTGCTCAATTTTGTAGAAATAATTAAATATTCATTTGAAAAGGTATCGGCACTCAGAGGTTGCCCCTGCCAGCTGATTGCCCTAACCCCAAAGCTATAGACTCCTCAGTTTTATACTCTCTATTTGTTCCAATGAATATTTCAGTGTTTTATGTAAAATTGAACAGCTTGAAGAGAATTGACTTTGGGAGATCTGTTGCAGCATGGTAAAAACATTCTTCCTGTCATGTAAAAAGAGGCAGAATGAAGTTTATCATGGAGACATTAGATAGGAGGTGTATTTGATCAAGAGTCATCTCACACCCCATACACCATACAATAGTCATAATTGCTGTAAACTCAGGTGTAAGGGAAAAGACAGTTGGTTTCAAGCTGCTTTTTAGTGTTTGGTGTGGGGTTTTTTTTTTGTTTATTTGTTTTGCTTTGCTTTGCCAAAGTCCCCATGTGATTACTCTTTGCAAAAATAGCAAAATTAAATACTTATTGATTTGTTCAAAAACTGAAGACATTTTAGTGCTTGTGGGAAAAGGAAGATTTCTTGTTTTATTTGGAGACTAGAATTCTTGTGTTATGGATTGTTGTCCTGTTGCCTTCTAACCTGCAGTTGAAAACAGTCCCCAGACAAACATCAAGAACAGGAGAGACAGTTCATCCTCTAGTGTATGAATTCAAAGCTAAAGGAAGGCTATTCAAGTGCCAAATAATACTTTCCATGTGAGAAATTAAAAAGGGAAATTAAGTACAAGAAAATACTGTTGAAAGTTACAAGTGTAATCACAAAACCAGAATAAAAACATTCAGGTGTTTTGCAGCAACTTTTTATTTCCTCATTGCTACTGTTTGGCCAAAGCTCCCCAAAGTGGTTTTTTCCTGTCCTGTGCTATGATGGAAAAACAGAGGCAAGAGGGCTAATGGGTGAAAAAAAAGATCACATTAGCTAAGTATCAGAAAACAGCTGTGTGTATGCCTACATACAAACAGACATCTATACAGATATAAACAACTCTCTTCTTCCTGTCAGTGTCTTGTGTTTTGACAAATTAGTACTTTTCAATTTTTTGAGCTTTGTGTCTACTTTTCTTTTACTTTCAAGTTAGTTAAGTACATTCTTCTAAGAATAAAGACAAATTAAGAAAAAAAAATATTCCTATTCCTAAGAACCAAGAATACCAAAGTTATAGTTGGAAGTGTAATTTCTGTATTTAATTTCAACGAGATCATTTGCTTCATAAGTGTATGTTCCCTCTCTTGGAGTACACGAACACTTTTCCTTGTGAACAATTCCCTAAAGAAGAAATGTCAGACCATAAGTACCCTGTTTTTTAGTTTAAAATGTCTTCTAATTCCTCTTTTATGGACTTCTGAGGTCAACGAGACAGTCTCTCATACCTTAGAACCTTGCAAAGTGTGAATCAAACAGCATGACTGCTTCTGAAGTGTCATTTTTTATGTGCTACCATTTTTCAAAGATGTAAATGATAAAAGGTACAAGGTAATGGAAAATCAGACTCAGTATTTGAAAGTATTTACATCTGTACTTCACTTGTTTGCCTTTTCTTTGGAATTTGTAGCTGAGGGGATCCAATCTATTGTATGCTTAACCTTGATGATACATAATTTTTTCTGAAATAGCAGGGCCAATGCAGGCCTGGTATAGGCAGGAGCAGTAAACTAAACTGGGCAGCCCTAATGAGGATTGTCATCTCTCCTAATAAATCTGTATTGGTGAGCTGGATGTTCTGTACTCAAATCTGTAGTATTTTTTCTTTTAAAATAGAAGACTTGCACACACAGTTTCCGTGCCATCTATCCTTGATGGGCGACAGTTTATATATTTGCTAATAATTTGAACTTATAATACTATGAAAGGTTTGATGGAGCTTAACCTCAAGACTTTGAAGTTATTGGAGGCAAAGATGTATATTAGAGTGCTTCACTGGTATTGCACGGTATAATTATCATGATTTTAAAATAATTAGATCCTGCCTTCAGTTCAGTATGAAAGCTTGCTGATTGTGGTCTTGCAGGTAAGTGAAACCTCCTTGGTTTTCTCTGTAGTGAATTAATTAATGCTTGTTTTTCTCACTTCTGTTCAGCTAAATTTGTCTCACTATTTTCTGGACTTGATGGTCTTCAGAGGTCCCTTCCAACCCCTAATATTCTGTAATATTCTATTTTCCCATCTGAGGAAGAAAAGCATACTCTTTGTCTGAAATGCATCTTCCAACTCTGGTTAACATGAGGTGAGAAAGTCTGGATGTCTGAGGTGTTAAGCCTGTTGAAGTTATCATATAGCATTTTAATCATACTGAGATCTACTGTGTTTAAAATGGAGTTCTCAGCTCTATATGCTCACAAGTCTCTGCATACAAAACTTAAAGATGGATTTTTTCTGTTCCTTTGGACTCTTTGTAGTCCTTTCCACCTGAGCAAATGGGTATAAAAACCTAATGAAGTCATTTTACAAACTACATGGGAGAGATAACACCTTTTAAAGCACTTGCATAAAACACAGTTTGGTGTAATTTTGTCTATAGAATGTAATAAAGTGCAGAGGCACAATGAAAAATTTCTAAGATACTTATCAGTAAGATTTAGTCACCTGCCTGCTGATGGCTTCTTAAAAGCAATTAGGCCACAGTTTTCTTTAAATAGTAGACTGACCTCCATAAGCAAGCTTCAGGTCCATAAATGTACTGGGTAGTTATCTTTTCACTAACCAAGGAGGAGATTTACTGAAAATATTTCAATTTATAAATACTCATAAATAATTCAGATCCGAGCCAATCAGACTAATTTCCTTGGGGCATTTTTGTGGTTTGTTGCTCTGTTCTTTAATTGAACATAGTCATAGGAGAGTAAACTCCAGACTTCCCCTCCCATATAGAAAATCTTTGCCTTGCTTTTTAAAAACTTTTACTAGAAAATGAATGTCTAAGATTACTAGAGAGTGAGAAGTGGTAATGGGAGTACTGAAAAGTGTGCTTGGTCTTTTAAAATACTGTAATATATATGAATGTTAAGGGATCAGAATTTTCTTTCTACTCTGATGCTGGAATGTTGTTTCTTACCATTGGTATCTGTTTAGCACTATCCAATCACTTGTATTTATGTACATAAGTTATCCAAGGATGTGTCCATTTATATTTATAAACCGTAGGCAAGATAACTCTTTAAGCTAGAAATGCTTTGATCTTTTGGAAAAATATTTTCAGATGAGGAGTGAGGTATGGGAATCCTGTTCAGCATGGCTGGCTGCAGCAGTTCCTACTTCAAAGTCTAGAAAACCATGAGGCAATATGTTTTCTGTTCAACAGATTTTTCTCCCCATTAACAGCCAATTTATTTGAATCTACTGTATGCTACTGGAAGTACTACCAGAAACAGCATATGTGTTTCAGGGAACAGAAAGGAACTCTTCTTTTAAAGTCTGTTTTCATCTCCTCTGAATCTTTCTTCTATGGGCTTAGGTTGGGAAGTAAGTGAGCACAGCTTTCCATCAATGCAGTCTTAGATTTTTTTCTTTTTAAATATGACAGCTACACCTACATCAAACAGAATTAGTATTTCATATCCCTTAGAAGACACAAATTCCTGTTCATCTCGTTCTCAAGTAATTGCAAGTAAAATTTAGTCCTTCTGTCTGCTATCAGATGGGTTTATGTACTGGTGACACCTACAAAGTGTCAGCTATTTCAAAATCACAGAATCATAAAATCATTTAGGTTGGAAAAGACCTTTAAAATCATGAGGTCCAACCATTAACTAGCACACTACTAGTCCACTACTAAACTGTCCCTAGGTGCCACATCTACACTTCTTTTAAATACCTCCAGGGATGGTGACTTGACACCTGGGCAGCCTGTTTCAGTGCCTGACAACCCATTCAGTAAATAAAATTTTCCTAATGTCCAATCTAAACCTCACTGCAAGTCTATGGGTGCAGCCATCCAGCCACTTTTTTACACCCATCCAAGCCATGATCTGCCAGTTTCTCCAGGAAAGTGCTGAGGGAAGTAGTATCAAAGACAGGTTTACTATACTTTTACTCTACTGACTAGGTTTACTATAGTTTTTTGGGTGTTTTAAAATAATTGATCATTCTAATAGTTTATTGTGGTAAAGGTCAAATTTGAATGGCTGAATGCTACAGATTTTTTTGAAAGGCCTGTGTGCAAAATAAACAACTTGCAAGTGAGGTACAGGATGTGTAATATCAAATGATCAGTTGCTCTCCACATCTCTGCAAGATTTTGCCAATGAAACTGCTTTAAATCTACTCAATGAGATAATATGCTTCAAGATGCCATTATCATTCCTGGAGTTAACCACATCTACAGCAAATCCAACACTTTTCATGATTGATACTCTACAGGTTTATGGCCATGTTGACCTCTTAAGGGCAATACACACTGAAGTAAACATCTACCTACTTAGCCCTTACTAAAATGATGAAACACCCACATTATATTCATGCCATGTGTATTTTGAAGAGGTAAGGCAAGTTTGGTAGACCCCAGACTGAGTAACTTTTTTTTCCCCTCCTATATTTTTATACCATGTCTAACCACATAAATTTTAACTAGATTTGTTATCAGGAGTTCAAGATTCAAGACCAGACTTGAAATAGCAAAATACTTTGTGTGCAAAAGAAAAACGAGGGGATGAATTGAAAACATAAGTACTGTACATTAAGATGTGAAATTAATCTCTTATCTTTTGCTTTATATGCAAGAAATGTAAAGGACAGTCACATAGGAGCTGTTAATTAGCATAGCGTGTGTCTGTCTCTCAATGGAAAGATGCTCTGATATTTGATCACTTGTAGGAGGGTCTGAATGATACGGCACAGTGAATATTCAGCTTGCGAATTACTTCATTCCTGTAAAGTTATTTCTGAATTGGGCTAAAAATGTTACAATACTTTATTATCTTCTGGTATTCTCAAACAGAATGTACATTTCCATTGTACACAAAGCTCTATCCTAGTTTATGTGGTTTGAAGATGAATCAACACACAGCTCAGCTGTTAAATTTGTAAATTAAATTGAGTTGTTCAAATATTTTAATTGATAGGAAAATTTAGATTATAATTAAAGTATATCAACTAACTAGACTCTTCATTTATCCTGGACAGTACTTGAGACATCCTTAACCTCTTTGCTTGATGGCATGCTGCACTGCACTCAATTCAAATGAAAAGCATTTGTAATTAGTATGGTTACTTTCTTATGCAAAATATTCCCAAGTACTGGAGAAGCATTAATATTTTTTGCTTTGTACTTCACAGGTTTCAATCTGATAGGAGCACCTCAATAGAAACAAGATTTAAGGGCTGGTTAGAGAACTGTGTGTCTTTTTTATGAACTGTGCAATAAACCTGTGCATACCCTGGATTTTTGTTAAGACATTCCATAAACAAAGCTGTCTTTGGTCTAGGTGAAATTATTTTGGATTTCAATTTCCAAGATGAATGCATTAAGACTGTACACTTTGAGTAGCTATTAACTGTGACATTCTGGCCTGTAAGAGAGGAGAGAAACCTGTCACAAACTTCTTATGCACTGAGATCATGCTTTTATTCTGAAATGGTTTAAATTCTTATATGGAATTGCGAGTGCTAGTATCAGGATGAATTTAGATCCTCACATCCATTCAGGAGCTAAGGCTCTTGCAAGGTCTTAGCAGAATAGCTTGGGTCCAAGATACTGATTGTTCAAGTGCTTCCTTCTTCCTTCTTTCATCTCCATGTAATGAGTCTCCTCATTATTCCTACAGTTTTACCAGACTTTGGGGGCTTAAACAGTATTTGTTCTGTTAACTTTTTCTGAGGTAGCTGGGAAAAGGCTTTGTGTGTTGAGCAGAGTAATAAATATATTTTGTGAAAAGAATAAATCAGAAAAGCAAAGAATATAATAAGTTGAGCAGTGCATGGAATTGTCAGTTATTAATTCCCCACATGTGAAGACTGTGCTACACGACACTGAAGGTAAAAATCAAATGCTTTGTCTTATAGAATTCCCATTAGCAGAATATCAAAACTCTGAATCAACAGGGAAACCAGGGCTTGAAGATAGGGGAAGATGAAGAGAGAAGAGGGAAATTCCTTTGGAAAGACAGTAGTTCCTTGGAGTATCCTCATTATTGGGCTGTACCAATGTATTTCCATTTCTTCCTTTTACTATCAATCCCTGTACAGTCATGGAGGACTCTCATGAAAATTTCTCATAACTATGAATTTCCACTTCTCCAATTTAGGTGGTTGCCTTTCGTGAGAAAGTTTTGATCAGAAACTTGTTTTTGTTTTTTACTTCAGCAATTGTACATGAAGAAATAAAAGCTGATTGACAAGATCCATGTTCTTTATGTTGTACTTCAGGTGACTAGTAACAGGCAAAGAATGACTTCTAAGGGCTCTGACACATGAAAAAACCGTGTTGGTTTTGCCTCTGCATCTCTCTTGTACTTGGTATTTCTGCCAGAAATTGCTTTTCTGTTTTTGCTTCTGTAGGATCACACCATTCCCAGAATGCTACTGATCAGAAAATGGATTTGTGTCTATATTTCAAAAGTATGCTCTCACCCTAACTAACCATTACAGGGAGTAACCAATTGGTGGGCAGAACTAAATAACTGCACCTTTCTCCATGTATATTCAAGGAGGAATAAGGAATCTGAAAAAGAGCTGTTGTTGCCAGTGTCTTTTTTATGGAAAACTGAGTGCTAGGGACATGTAAAAGAAAACCAAGTACATGACATAAGCTTCAGGGGAACAAAGTCCAGAACAAAGCTCTCATCACCTATTAACAATTTATATAACTATTCTTCTCACTTCCATGCTTCCAATATGGAAGAAAATGGGAAATATGGGAAAGAAAATTCTGCCTACCATCAAAGCCAATGGAATAATGTGTATTTAACATGCAAATATGTCTGTGTTTCCTGTTATTATGAATGTCAATTTCTTTAAAAATATTAATATGTAAGCATTACAGGTTGTAGTTTAAATGGAAGTAAAAATTGCTCTTCTTCCTCTAATATTCATTGTGACGAAGGCAGATTAATAAATCTATAAATTAAATAATTATAATAATTTAAATATATTTTTAAAAGGAAAAATGTTGGATTAAAATAATATTTTTCTTCCCTCAGTCATCTTCCCTGAAATGCCATAGCAGATGTCAGAATATGTTGCATTATGTAAGGTTTCCTTTAATATTTCAGGCTGATATTTCAGGATACATATTTTAAGAAGCAATCCTCCTTGATTAATCTGGAAGGGAGATTATTTTTTTAAAAATCTTTAACCAGCACCTGGCCTTAAGAGCTGAATCAAGGTTGTGCTATCTTTGAAGGGAAGTTGTTGTGGTTTGCCAAATGGCAAAGCTGTTAATAATTTTGGGTGGTTAATTTTCCGAGGGGGGAATATAGGATTTAATTTTTCCATCCTTTCCTCCCCAATTTGGTATTACCTGTGTTTTTCTTTCTCTGTCTCTTAAAAAGTATCTCTGAACTCTTGGTTATTCCCTTGCTTTAGATGGTTTTGCTTTTAGCAGTCCTTTGGTAGGGAGCTGAACAAGTAGGTAGAGCACCTTGGGCCAAAATAAATACAGATTTACAGATTATAGCATTACTGTAAAGATATTCTGGCAGGATTTAAGACTTCAGTAGCGTTGCTATGAGTTTCTACCAATATAAGTGAGATAAAAATCTTGATCTGAAACTGCTGAGAGTTCTTTCCCCTAATGTGATGAAAGCTGTCAAGTGCAAAGGAGATTCTGTCAACTAATGGTGTGACTTCAATGCTGGCTATACAGAATGTTTTCCTCAGTTATCAAAATGTTTTCTCATTTTTTGATCTTCAGACAGTAAAATAAACCTTGTCTTCTTCAATAACAAGGAAGAAAAAAAAAATCTGTCAGAAATACTGGTAATGCTTTTATAGTTTGTTCTTAGGTGTTTCTGCCAAAAAAAGACCTTTAAAAACATGAGAGAAGAAATTAGCAATCGTGTGGCTCAAAACTCTTAGAAATTTGGAACTTCCAGAGTTAACAACATTAAAAACACTAGTTTATTGCTGTCCAGAGCCTTTTTTATTTTATAAATAAATACATGAAGTGGTCATTAGTAGAGTTTATTTCTAGCAGTAACAATTTTCTGAGATTCTTTATTCTTGATACTTTATGTGGTATTTAATGGGCTTGGTTTCTACAGTTTGTGTATTCCAGGCTCCTTGACATTAGAAACAACAGAAACTAGATGGATAGAAGAAAAGTTATTGTCACATGAGAGATTTTATCTACTAAATATCTTGGTGAACAAAGCCAAAGCTCCCTAAAATATCAGATTTCAAAAGATTAATAAAAAATGAATATTTGATGAGTTAGATATTATACGTAAAAATTACACTCCTTCAATACTAATGGAAAGCAAAACATTATTTTCTGTACAAGTAGTTCACTGATGCCTCATTACAAAGAGAAGTTATTTTCATGTGAAATGTTAATTTTTGTTCCATGACACAGCTTTATGAAGTATTTATTTTTAAAAAATGGTGCTAATGGGCAAGTTCATTAGCCAAAGAGTTATTGGTTGAATTAAGTTTTGCCTCTCAAGATACAGTCTTGCATAGGTACCTGAATGACAGCACAGCATGGTGTAGCTTGTTGGACCAGTCTGTCTTGTCTGTTCGGGTGGTACTCTTGATAGATACCAGTACTTTTATAAGTGTCTTCCCTGCTGTTATGCACATATGACATGAATTTTCTCATGCTCGATTGCTGTTTTCTAGCATAGTAATACAGTTTTATAACAGTGAGCAATATCATAGAAGTAAGGGAGCAGCCACTTCTGGTTCTGAAGGCCTGCTTGGCTGGTGCATGGAGATACCTTGTGGGGTGTGGTGAAGTGGAGGGACTTTTCTTTAACCAATTGGGCCTGCTATCTGGTTCATCCCCAGCATTCTGTCCTCTGTGCATTGCAGGACATCAAACTGCAACATGTTCTTTGCTAGCACAGCACTGCCCCTTAACTCTTTCAGGAAAGCCTTGCTGGATGCTCCACCTGAGCTTTATTTGCTTTGTAGGCAGTACCAGGATGGTTTAACAAGCTTCAGATGGGTTGGGCTAAGCATGGCCTCACCCAGTGTGGAAAACTATTCAGCTGCCCTGGGCTGGTGGCAAAGTAGCTCCTCTTTCTGTCTGAGTGTGGTTTCACTACAAATTCAGAGAATTTCTGAAGAAGGTTAAAAACAAAGGTCAGTTCTAAAGCTGTGATTTAAAAGTTTGGATAAAAACTGTATTAGTGATGTTACAGATTTCTCTTGGGAGCATATGTGCTAAATACCTAAGTATTTGAGTAGGTGTCTGGAGCTTTTTTCATTTCCTCTTGCTGCTCATCATGTATTTAATTGCTGTCCTTTTTATTTTAAAAGTTTTGAAGTATTTATCATGCATTCCATATTACTATTTCAGCTGTTGTATTGGAGGGGAACAGCAGCAAAGTGTGAAGAGAATTTTGCTTTGCTCTGGGGGTTATATGCTCAGGTAGAGGGAATAATTGTCTAGTCTCTTGTCCTTGTTTAATCCCAGCTGGTTACCAAGCCCCACACAGCTGCTGCCTCAATTCTCCCTTCCCCTCTCTTTGCAGCTTGGGATGGGAGTGATTGCTTCTTACCCAGTATCACTCCTACTTTCTTGCAGCTGGTTGATGTAGTAGAGATATTTTTATACTAAAAAAAATGGTGTAATCTAGATAGAATTATCTAAGGATTACTTTGGTTTATTCTGTTGGCAAAGGAAGATGACAATATCCCTTCTTAGCTTTATGTTTTAAGTCCAACGAAGCCTTGTTTCTTAATTTGGTGATAATGAACAGTAATACTTCACACTGTCTGATAAAATACCTTGTCCTTGAAATAAATGGCACTGTGAATTGACAGGTGAGGCTTTTAAAAGATATGCTGAGTTATTTCATGGAGAAAGTAGAAATCAGACAGTGATGTTGTGCCAAAGTGTGTATCCAGCTTTGCTGTAGGAGAGCTGTGAGCAGATAAACAGTGTTGTTTAATGGCTAGGTCCTTGAACTAAGCACAAGTTAGTAAATTTATATCTGAATTTCTGTGTATTCATAAAAATTTATATGTTTCTAAATTAATCACTGTATATACTGTGCTATATTCTGACTTTAAGCAAGATGTGAAGCCTGATGCTGAGTGGGTATTCTAGAACATTTATACCTTATTACTTTCCTGTACAAATACATTCTGGAAGAGTGCACAACAATAGTAATAAGCATTTTTCCATTTCATTCACACCCCAAAATGACTTAAACTCCCTATGGTCCTGAACTTTCAAAAAATACAATGTATGGTTTAGGAGAGCATCCAGGAAAGTGCCAGCACCTCAAACATTGTTTATGTTGTGGACTACTAAATGAGTTGTCTGAATCAAATTCTGCCCGTTCTGATCTGCTTTGTGAATTCTGAGTTTCTGCTGTTGTGTGGTAAATGAAACCCACCACCACAAACTACCTACTATTTGCTTTCATGCAGGTGACCTTCTTTGTTTGGGTTTTTTATTTAATTTTTTTTTTTTTTCAAAGAAGAATAAGTATTCCAGTTCCATTTCCTGAGAAAATCGAGCTATTTAGTAGTTACTAAGTAGAGATCAGCTTCTGTCACTCAAGGTTAATTCTCATGCTGATGTCCTCTGTGGATAAGGTTGTTTTTGCTGCATTAGCAAGCTGAATCTGTGTAGTATCAACAGCTGAATAAATGAGGCATAGAAGTGAATGCTGAATATGTTCAAATCAAACTAATGCATAAAACTACAAGTAAAACATGGTATCTTAAAATTTGTTCCTTTCTCTTTGTAATATATATGGTTTAACTCTTATCTCCTGATTTCTCATGCTGGTGTTTGAAAGGCTGTTTGCTTCTAAAATTGTTATGCACTGCTTTTGTGATCTTCACGTATTGTAAATGGGTTGTGAAATTCAGTAAGAGAAAACAGAAAAGGCAATCAGGCCCTGGGTGGCAGTGATGGCTGTAGATGTATCCATGAAGAAAAGATAAGTAGCCATCGCTGTAAAATCCAATTAATTTTTCTTTCCGCCCCTGACAGTTGCAGCAATCTTGCCACTGCAGTTAAAGGGGTATGAACAGAGTCCTTCAGATTCTGCATATTTGTCTCTACAATGGAAGGTTTTAAACCAGAGTATGTAACATTGATACTTCTGAGAAATAATCATTGCAAAGCCTCAACAGGATGACTTCTTTCACTGTTACCTTTAGCAAATATTATGAAATAAAAACTTAACTCGTGGCCACAACCTTACAGTTTTGGGCACAACTGTCTATGTCCCTTACTAAATAGTTTCATAACTTCTGTCTTTCATGAAAATAATGGCTTTCTTTTCCTGCACCTTGTGGAAGCAAAGACATGGAGACATGGGGGGAATTAGGATTATCCTGTTTATTTTTAATCTATAATTTGATTAAAGTATTTAATTCCTCTCTGATGAGTCAGGCAGTTGAAACTGTAAATGATTTAGAAATAATGTAGATTGATCTGTCTAATTAATTAGAAAGTGTAAAGCTTTACATGGCTGTTAAAGTAACGTTTTTAGTTGAAAGGGTAGAAGATGGTTTACACTCTGGTTCTTAGAGAAATATAATGCTTAATGGACTGTGCTGGGTGTGTTACACTGAATCTTTATTTCAGTCAGGAGAAAAAAGCCATGCATGCCTATTGAGGGATTCACATGGGGGTTACTCCTAGTGGGAATTAGCCAGTAACAGAACATGTTATGTGCAATGATGATAGAGGGAGATGGAACAGAAGGTAGAGATAAGGTACCCTTTTTTTGGTGTGGAAACCCATATTTATGAATCTTGTGTGGCCTTTACAGAACAGTAAAATATATAGTGAAATAATCCAGCAGTATTGGAAGAGACAGTTTATTTTTCCTTGAGGCCTAGAAGTAGCACCTGCTGTAAAATGCTGATAATGATAAAAAAAGAAAAAAAAAAAATCTCAGGGCATCCATTCCTCAAGAGTCTGTGAGAACAGACTTATTTTCAGCATATGAAGGAGGCTGGAAAAAATCTGGATTTCATTGGAGAATGTGTGAATGTGATACTGACACATATCTCTTGTACCGGAGAGTTTCCAGTTCAGATGTTTCCACTCATCTAATTCAGTAGTATGTTTTGGAAAGAGCAAAGATTAGCCTGATCCTACACTAGAGAGGAAAAATTCCCTCTGTCTTTGCCAGGCAGCTCAGTTCTTACAGTGCTGCTGTCCTATATTGCCTAAATGAAGCTTAATTTACAGATTAGGCAGAGAATTTCAAATGGCATCAACGTAGACTTGTGTAGACTGTGTAGCTGAAAGTTGAAGGTGTGACTTGGGCAGAGGTGTGGGTGCGGGTTACTCAGCCATGACTTTTAAGCTCTCTAATTATACTTGAAAACAAAGCAGTAATTAAAATTATGTTTTTATTATTTCTAAAAAAAGCCCCACCCCATTTTGTTTCATTATTTTTCCTAAGTTAGATTCTGGCTATAGCTGGTACTCTGCAATGCACTTAGTTTTGTGTACAGTTTATGTATTTCAGTCATCATTCTCTATGCTCATTGACTCATTATTTAGTTTAGACTAATGCTATCCTCCAGTGAAAAACATTCTACTGATGACTGGTGCCAAAGTATGCCATTGATGATACTTACTTTTAAATGGAAAACAAAATATAGGTCAATTTCTGGCTCTTGCTACAAGAAGTAGCACTCGTTTCTGAAAGGGTAACCGTGTCACACATGGTTAGTTCCTCAGTAGTGACTTTACACTTTGTTCAGCTCTTGAAGACCACTTTGCCTGTGTGAGGCTTTCCTTTCACAGAGGGAGAGTTGGTAAGTAATAGGAAATTTGTTTCTGTGGGGTTTTTTAATTTGATTTTGACATTTCTGTGTGTTGAGCAGCCTCAGAAAGGAAGGCATCAGGCTCAAGAGAATGTTTCAAGCCAATGCAATCAAAAATTGTTTTTTCACTCACTGGAAGAAGTTTTAGTAGAAGTATTGTGACCCTTTATTTGCCCCATGACAGTATATTGAATAACATTAAGTGTAGTTTCCTCATAACATATTTCTTACATCTTTCTGTGTCCAACAGAAATGTGTGTGAATCTATAAATATGTATTTTTAATATAAGTCCACAGAAAACTTGAGGAAGAAAACTCCAAGGTTTTTATTATTGCTTATTCAAGTAGTATATCTTACAGGTCATATTCATCTCCTAGTAAGTTCAGCAGTGAAGTGCAAGAGAGTTCATACAGAATCACCTTTTCTGTAAAAAGTCGTAATTTGCCTTTCTTCCTCAATATGGTGAACCCAGAGAAGAAGGAATAAATTTGAAGGCACATCAGTTAAAATAAATAAATAAGCCACAAATAAAGCTGAAGTACTTCTCCAAAG
The DNA here is from genome assembly GCF_020740795.1 of Apus apus. Taxonomy (NCBI): domain Eukaryota; kingdom Metazoa; phylum Chordata; class Aves; order Apodiformes; family Apodidae; genus Apus; species Apus apus. The sequence continues at coordinate 8,485,256 of NC_067286.1, forward strand.
CTGGTTTATATGTTTCTAAAACTAATGAAGAAGTTAGTAGAATTATGGAATGATGTGAGTTGGAAGGGACCTTCAGAGTTCATCTAGACCAACCTTCATGTCATAGGCAGGAACATCTTTCACTAGATCATGTTGCTCAAAGCCCTGTCCAGCCTGACTTGCAATGTTTCCAGGGCATTCACAACTTCTCTGGGCAGCTTGCTCCAGTCTTACCACCTTCATAGTAAATTTGTACTGTTAAAAAAATGCTCAAAAAAAGTTGTGCCATTGTGAAATTACAGCATATAATAAACGGGGTTTGTTGTGGGTTTTTTGCTAATTATTTAGCAAGGAATTTCTTAATTTCTGATAATATTTTGTAATAAAACAGAATGATGTATTATTACATCATTATGTTGTTAAAAATGCACGCATGCTCTAGAAATAAGAATGCATATAAGCACACTTGGTCCCTGACTTACTGATGAGCCCTTAGCTCATGAAAAAGAATCCCATGTTTTAAGTAATTTTGAAATATTAAGTGCTCCTGGTAGTTAATTGCCAGGGTTAAAATATAATTCCGTTTGTAAGGATGGTATGTTGTTTCCTCCCTGTCCCCCAAGAGAAATTGTATCTTCCTCCTTTTCTTCCAGAACCCTGCAGAAAACAGAAACAAACCAGCTTCTCCCTATTTTCGATGAGCTAAATAAGAAAATGAAAACAAAGGAAAAGTTTATTTGTCTGACTGCTTGAGTCTCTCTCAAAGGGAGAAGGGAGACTTAGGAATTCCTATATTGTTCTAGCATATTTCCTAACCAGAAAAGATGAGGCATCTTAAGGGCTTAGAGTACAAGAGCAAATAAACAGCATCAAAGGGTAGAACAAAGAATGCCAAATATGCAGGATATATGACATGCATCTATTTTAAAAAGTAAATGTGTTAAACCCAAGTTACTCATATATGTAGGGTAGTAAAGACCAGGATTTGTTGGATTTTGTCATTATGTTTTTACTTTCTAGAAGATATTTGTCAAGATAACTAAACCAAAATAAAAACAACAACTACAGCAAAAGTTAGAATAATTTCTAGCATCTCAAATAATGAGCTTACATTTTAACTTTGTCCTAGTGGTTCTTGTAGTGCAAATGACATAGCATTATATGGAGGAGATATTAAAAATTTACTGTCCAGTGTTCAGAAATTTGCAGTCCAATTGCAGCAGGGAAAGTTGCCATCTTATGTGAAGTTTGGGTTTTTCATTATTTGCTCTATGCCTCTCTAATGGTTACTTTTCACTTATCACTTGAATCTGCATAGGCTTAAAAAAGAAAATTAAACAAAACCTCCTGTTGCCCAAGAAATGCCCAGTAGTTAACATGGCTTCACTGCTCTGCAGCAGAGAGAAATAACAGAGAAAGACATGGTCACTGAGAAGTTAATGGAGATATATATTCAATAATTACAAAAAATTTCACCCAGTGGGGCTGGCTTATTGCTAACAACAAGCCAAATGAGTATCAAAGTAATTATTTATTTATGGACATTTCCAATTATCTTTTTTCGTAAGTTATGAAATTTATCAGACACCATTTATTTTTCCAGACAGAATCCATACACAATAACAGTTGTTATGGGCTTTATATGTCTCCTTCTGCCAAACAATATTTGTCCAGTGCAGGATGGCAGAACCAGCTAGAATAATTTACCCTATCAAAGTATGCAGTAACTAAGCTAATTCAAGATGGAAATGCTGAGGTGCATGTGCAAGCTGTTTGTGCTTGCCTTGCATAATAAGGTGTTGTTTGTTGTGTTGTTTTTTTTTAACTTAGCATCTTATTATCAAAACAAGGTTGTTGTCATACCAACTTTTGCAGATACCACCTATTTGTGCCAAAGGTGGAGGATGAATTTTAAAGTTAGGAATTTTTTCTACAGAACAGGTTGTCAATATTTCCAATCTTTTTGTAAAAAGTTTTTCCAGTTCTAGAACTTGCTTTTCACTCAGTGTTATTAGTGTGATACAGAATGCATGAAATCCTTGAAATGGTCTTGTCCAAGCCAAAGTTACTTTAGAAAAAATTAGTTTTAACTTGTCTATTGCTGACCTGAAGTGGGCAGTTAGTTCTTTTCCCTAGAAAGATAAAAAAGCAAAGGAGGAAGAGAAATAAAAACACCAGATTGTGTGAGCACTTGTTTAGGCACATGAACAGTCAACACATAATTAATATTTTATTGTATTAGGCCCTTGTTTCACAAGAACTGGTGAATAGTCTTTGTGCTCAGATATTGCTTGGTTGCTATATAGCAGTGTCACATTTGGTGCTGGTTGAGGCATCCAGGTGTTGTGAGTGCACTGTCTGGTTGTCTATTAATCCAGTGGGGTAAAATTTTTGTAAAATATGTCTGTCCCTAAGAACTTGCAGCTTTCAAGACAGGCTGAGTTTAGTTTGATGTCTGGGTTTCTGACTTTTCTCTGAACTCCACTGACTTTGGCATTGCCTCTGTGTATGTTTTTGTTAGTACAGAGCTTCAAAATGCACCATTTGAATGGGTGCACAGTTCCTTCATTTCACATCAGTTATGGTTCTTATTTTATGATTTTGTAGGCTAATATGTTTTGGTGACTCTCTTTACAACATATAACTCTTTCAAAGACATGGGATAAGTTCAGTTTGAGGGCATATGATTGTCATCTGTTACATCTCCTTGTTTCTAAAGTGTTGCTTTTTCAGTTAAAGGGTGTTCAGGCATGTGTTGTGTAGATATGAATGTTATTATTTTATCATCAGACAACATATGTTTGCTAGAACATACAGTATTGCCTTGTGTTACTCATTGTTTGCCACATGCCAGAGATTTTTTTTTTTCCCCAGCATGTATCAGATTTTTAAAAATATGTAATTGTTTTAATCTCTCTTCGTGCTCAATATTCCATTTTCTGAAGTTAACACTAAATTAATTGAGTAACCAGTAGTTGCTGGTTGCTGTGCTTCTCTTTTGGATGAAAAGTGCAATTGTGGCATCCTCACATATTGACTAGAAAATACTGACTATATTCTCAATGAATGAATAGGCTGAAGAGACACTAAATATGTCGCAGTTGCCCAGGAATTTATGATGTAATTTCAAGTAGATTTCCTTGTACCTTTTGTGGGTTTTGTAGGTGTATAGGTTTTTTTGTAGCTAGTGATGTACTTTGATTATATTATGAGAAATCATTTCATAGAATGTCCTTTGAAATAAAAAAGTTGAGATGACAACTCAACAACTGAGGGAGGAAATCTTTCTTTAAACATGGAGAGCTTTCCAGCCTGATCTTAATGAGAATTCATTTTTTTAATGAAATTGATTAGTATCTATGTCATGTAACGGGTCAGACTACATATTCACAGTGACACCTTCTTAGCTTCAAAAACTAGGACTACAGTAGTCATGTTTCTGCTCATTCCTACTATTCTGTTTTCCATTTGGTGATATGGTAATTAGATTATATTAACTTTTAGATGTTCCTCAGTTAAAGAGGAAATTTTGACCACTATGAAAATTCAGTATGGGGTAGAGAGAGGAAAGTATGTCGATGAGAACTGGCATTTCCTGGAAGTGTAGAAATTTCGAGGTACTAGTTCTGTCATGAGTCTGTATACTTACTGTGTGATCTTAATTACAATAAAGAAGAGGGTTTTTTAATGCTATTTATATTCAAATGTTTGCAAATAATATTTTCTGTTAGTTGGCATACTGATGTGGTTTCTGGCACTGCTAGGCAGCACAGTTGCTTTCTCCACTGATACCAGTTATGATGATGCACTTCCACAAAGAAAATATCCAAGTAATGAAACTAAGAGCTTTAACAATGCCTGAAATAGCATGTGCTGTGCTAAGCAAACATTGTCAATTTTAAACTGACTTTATATTTCGGGAAAAGGGGCCTTTTATTCCAAAAGGGAAATGTTTATAATAGTTGAGAACACACAGAATTCATCAAAGTTATATGTGCAGTTAGTGTACTGAAAAAAACAGTTGCTGTTACATGCAAGTTAACAGGAATTCTGATTGGAATGAGGCATTAATATTTGTTAAGTGTCACTTTCCAGGGAATGTTATTAAATGCCACCTAGTTCAAAACCAGATATGTGTTTAAAATAATCAAACACAAACTCTAAAAATATTCTGACTTGCATAACACACTCATAAGTTAATCAACCAGACATTGGAATGGACTGCCCAGGGAAGTGGTGGAGTCACCATCCCTGGAGGTGTTTAAGGAAAGGCTGGATGTGGCACTTAGTGCCATGGTCTAGCCAGTGTGGTGGTTTTAGGTCATAGGTTGGACTAGATGATCTCAGAGGTCTTTTCCAGCCACAATAATTCTGTGATTCTCTAATACTTCATGATACATAATCACCATTTTAATGTGGAAGAATATTAATTTTATGTGTGTGTGTACATATGCAAAGTGGATATGCAAGAAGTTATGCAAGACAGATACGAGCTGGAGTGGGTTTGAGAGAAAGAAGCCAGGGTGGGGCAAGTGTATTCAGAAATGTTAGTGTTTTGAGATCTGAAACCAAGGAATTCTGATAAGATCTAGTAAGAGATGATATATTTCACTATTTTGGAGAACTTTGCAGAAGGCATACGATGACTAAGATGGTTAAAATGTTTATGGAAATTGCAATCTTTAAGAAATGTTCCTTAAAACATAAAATAATTCTGTGTTACAACTTTGTTTTTAATCTCTGTTATTTCCACTTTACTGAGACTTTCTCTGAAACTCAGTGAAACTGCTGTTTATTTGGAAATGTGCGATGGTCTAATTATCAAGCAATATTCTATAATCCTTCCCAACTATAGAATGGACAAAATAGTATTGAAATCAAGGGGAAGAAAATAAAATAATCACATCTTTGTTCACTTGCAACAGCAGGTGACTAACTACAAAAGGCATAAATCTTTGCTGGCATACTCAAAAGGCATAAAGTTCTTAAAATTTGTTGTTCTTATTTTAAAGCTAAAGCTTTCTGGTAATTCAGCCCTCCATTCCAATGACAATACATTTATTTTATACTGACAATATATCCTGTGGAAGCAAAACTGTGAAGTACTAGGTCTAGTAAAACTAAAAGAGAAACTAGCTGATTTTATAAGGGCCAAAATAGAGCAAAAAACCACATTTTTTTTCTATTTCAGGAAGTATTTTTCCATTTGGGAGACCTATTAGAGTCTGGGTTACCCACACATGGTCTGTTTATGGCAATGTATAACTTGAATTATTTGCAAATGAGTGTCATTTGCTGGGAGAACCCAGTGAAACACAAGGAAATTGGAAGCTGGAAATAATGAGGATTATGATGAATCGGTCCTGAGAAGGTGAGCTCCCCATGTCCAGAGGAAAACTAACAGACTTTAAAGCTATGTTCACCACAGGGATACTTTAATTGGCTTTGCTTGACAGATATAAAATTGTATTAGAGGTTTCTTTATTCATTTTAAAATTATTTCACGACTAGTTTCATATACTTTTTTTTTTCCTTTTGAGTTTTACAGAATAAAAATACCATGAACAGTTTGGAAACTCGAACTGGAGTTCAGTCTGAAATAGGAAAACCTGTATTTTAATAGTATTATGTCAAACACGACAGGGTTAGATCAGTTTCTGTGCTGCTGTGCCAGATCATTTTCTTTTGCCAACTCTTGAATTGTGGTTTTGTGTTTAGTTTTTGTTTTGTTTTGTCTTGGGATTTTTCTTTGTTAGTTTGGTATTGTTTGTTTTTATCAAATAGCTGGTCTAATATGGGACATATAAAAATGGCAATAAAGCCCCAACTAGCCATATGTATTTTACTATCCTGAAGCTGTTATCATACCTTCAGTGGGACACATACCATATGTTTTTTAGAAACACAAATTCAATTATAAGGATTATGCACATCATACCTGTGTGGGCTGTGTTCTTTGAATTTCTACTTCAAATCTTCTGTGCAAGTTAGGCACATAGGCATTAGGTAGATCTCTATGTAGTGTGCAAATGTCATAAATACACCAGAGAGAGATTTGGGTTTACAGTTCAAGTAATCTCAAAAATTGCAGCAGAGTTAATTCAGTCATTGAAGGTGGATTTAAAAGTAGTTTTTAAGTTAATTGTTTGGTTTTAATAAGCTGGTAAGTGCAAGCGCATTGGTTACCTGGCTCTGGCGTTATTGATAGATGGATGATTATAGTGGTTCAGCACGATACCCCGTTAGCATTATAGCTCTACCAATCTCCATAAACAATGCTATCTTCAAGGTAAATTAAGCAGTAGCACGTTGCAAATGTGAATCAAGAACGGGTAAGTGGTGCTTATCCTGATAGTCCTAAATAATTGGCTATTAAGCAATGTATTCATAAGAGCTTTATGGCCAATGAAAATAATTGTTATGCCTAGAAAAGCAGCTGTCAATACAGACTGAAGCTGTTTCTTGTAGAGTCTTTTCCGGTAACAAAGGTGTTTCTTACAAAAAGCTAACCACATTAGAATTAAAATAAATAAACTAATCTGTTTTTAAAAGCTTGACTCTTCCTCCTGGCATCGTGAACATCATTCTCTTTATTTTGAAGAGCTGCTGCTTTGTTTTTAATACAGAAGGGGACATCCTACTGTCTTCTAGATTACCAAACACTGTATGAAAAGGTGAGTAAATTGCTGTGAGAGAACATTTTCACACTTAAAAATATGCTAAGGGCTGATGCTCTGGTTTAATCCTCCTTTAGGGGGAAAAAACCAACCAACCAGAGAAGTAAAGGCCAAAGCAGTCTTGAAAACGCATGTGTTCAGGTATATACTTGCAGGTAAAGAATTGCCTGAAGAATTGAAAGAGAAAAATATTTTCATTGACAAATTTCAAGGCACCTATAATGATGACCATAATAAATGCTTATTTAGAATTTTCTTAAATTATTACCAAGATGGTTGCTAACATTTTTGTAATTAATAGAGAGTTAATATTCTGGAATGGAATTAGTATCTCCCTGGAAGACAAAGTAAGTAACATCTATATTCAGTTCTGAAGACAGTCACAGTATAATAGTTTAAATGAATGATAGAAATAAGAGTACTGAAATAGTGCAGGGGATACTCATCCCAGGTAGTATTGATTTATTTTTATTTATATATTCTATAAATGTCTATCTTAGTTTAAAAAATGTTGAATATAGTTTTGCATGGTGAACTTGAACATCAGGAAGATGGAGAGTAAATTTATATCAATCTAACTGCTCCATATTTGCAGAACTGCAGCCCTGACACTATTTCATTGCCCTGAACTTGAGAAAATACTTGAAAAACCTACTAAGGTTGCAGTGCCATAATGCTCTGTGTGGGAAGGTCATCAGGAATTTTGGGCCAAGCACTATGCCCTGTGGTGCCAGGAGTCAGTCCCAAGAAACAGCAATTTGTGCAATTTTCCATTTTTTTACCTAAGAGATCTACATCAAGCATTAGTGCTCAAGTCTTTGGCAGTGTGGATGTTGCACTGTGTGTCATTTAGCAAATGACTTAAGTTGCTTTGAATTTAGTGTACTCTAAGAGGATATATGAAGAGGTTAATGTGAGGAAGTCAGTGTTCTGGAAATTAATATCCTACCTCATTGCACAAAAATTTTCCTGCCTGAATAACCTCTGAGTTGTAGTGGGCTCAATGTAATTAATAATTTTTTTGACCATAGGATCAAAAAAATAGAATTTAACTCACATTATAGCCCCAGGCCCTATCTAAAATATTTTTGTCACATATCACACATGCTTGGAAAAGTCTGTTATATCCCTTTCTTAGCAATACACTAATCTTCAGATTTTCTTATGGATGTATATAGCTTGAGCCTGAATAAATAGTTGTCCCATTTCTTTTTGTCTGTAAAACTCTATATGAAGCAATTGCAGTGCTTCAAGCAGTATCTTGTTCAAGGCCCCCAAAATGCTGCAATTGCTAATACGTCTTTTCACTGTTTCAGCAAATGTCACAGGTTTGCTTTTCACTGATGCTAGATGGCTGTCAAAGTTCAGTCAGTCTTCTGTTGGATAAAAATTAGATAGACATGTTGGTAACAAGTCAGGACCACAATGTTTTTATCACCTTGAACAGGGTCGATGAGATTATCAGTGAGACTTTGATTTGAGCAAGGACTCCAGTATAACATAACATCCTTGTTGAAAAAAGCATCAGCATTTCTGAAGCACTCTGAGCTAACGTGCGTTCCTGAAGGAGATAAATTTATTAGTATTGGCAGAAGAGCAAAATACTGGGAAAAGAAAATGAGGCAAAATGTATAATTTCTTACACATTTACTTATCTTTATAAGTTAATTACTGTGGGCTCTCAAAGGTATCCATTGAACGTATTTACAAGAATGACTGTATGGACCAAGTAATTCTTAAACTGCAGTAGAAAAGAATCTAATAAGGATGTTCATTGTCTTAAGAAATAACTTGACAGGTATCCACCAAAGTATTCTAGATTAACAAAATCTTGCATACTGCCTCCTAAATTATGATATTGTTGGCTGCTGCAGCTTTTGAGTGTGAGACCTTTTTCCTTGTTTTATAGTATTTAAAAATCTGCTGAGTTTACTGCAATTGAACTAAATTTATAGTTTTGAATGAATAGTTGGTGGAAAAGTTCATACTCTGATCTGGAGACTGTATCTCTCCAGTTCCTTCTCCCTCCAGAGAGTTAACTGCTTGTGTATTAAAAAACCTCAAAAAACAGAACACCAAAACCAAAAAAATCCCTAAACAACAAAAAGCAAAACAGAGAGAGAAAGAGAATAAGCAGAAGAACATGCCTTATGTTTTGTCATAGCTAACATTACTGTCCTGTTTCCACTACTGATAAAAACCTACAGCTATCCATTTACAAAGCAGCATTTTAGATGCAGGATACCAAGTGATAATTTCAGATGTTCACAGTAACATTAACTTCTGGTCAGTCCAGTATCTTGTAGTAGCATGTATGTAGCCAAGTAGTGAACTCAATCCACTTCTGTCAGTCTCTGTAGAACTGCATGCCAAGTTGATAATCCCTTTTCCACAGACCTGGTGATTTCAGTACCAGTTGCTCCCAAGGAGGTATCTATACGGGACAGGAAAAACATTTAATATATTTCCTGTAGCTGTTTTCCAAAGATCACCTGAGTGTTCCTGTCCAAAAGCTTCCTTGCTATTGACAAATGTAGGAAACGGGTGATTTCTCCCATGTTTTTATTTACATAGACTCTAACCCTTTATGAGATTGCTGTGTATTTAATAACAGTCACTTCTAGAGAGAATAAGTAAAAACTGATACATGATAAAAGTTCACCACCTCATTAATTTGTTCCTAGAGCATGGTCAGATGTACTACCACAAGGAAGAGACCATAAAAACTGATTTTCACAACAGATTGTCTCCTCCTTTGAGTAACAAATACCTTTTACCTTTTCAATTTAAAAGTTAAACTCCACTAGAAACAAGAAACCTGAAAGCAGAGCCATTCAAAGATTTGAATTATAGATTACCTTATGTTTACGACAGCCTTATCCAACAGATGTTATGTATATATTTAAAAAAAAATACTTACTTTGCAGTTATTTTGAACATTACATTTTGTGATTTAACACAGTTTGAGAAGTTAGTGTGAAAAATATCTCTGATGTAGGTAAGCAGAGATTTGCTTTTATTTCATTCAAAAGCATTTGCTTTTATTTCAACAAGATAAGAAAAACCTAGGCTCCCTGTGGAATGCATGGATTGTTGGAAGGCAACTCTTTGGATGAACATCCAAACTTTTCTAACTTTAATTTGATTTGTGAGGTACAACATGAATAAATTGGGGGATTTTTTTAATTAGTTTTTTCTCCCCTCCCAATGTAATGGGGTCTGTAATAACTTTGCTTTGCTGGTTTTTGTTTGCATAGAATGATAATAAATTAATAAATCCTTCTTTGCTACATAAGAAACAAAAGAAATATTTTCTTCTAACAGCTCTCCATGGGAAAGAAAACCATCTGAATAGAGCAGGCTGAAGGGAAGAGGAATAATTGAGTGTGTGAGAGGAGGAATAATTGAGTTTTCCTTTATTAAAAAGCTGTATCTTATTAATAATATTGTTTTGTAATTAGGACAAATACATTCATGCATAATATTCCTTAGGTATTTAGTAGTCTTGGCAGTCCTGGGTGACATCTGTCTTTCTCTGGCTACCCATTGAGTACCACAACATTACAGAGTAACTGTCTTGAAAATAATGTAGTTTAGCTTGTGACTGCCATCACAAAAGTTCCTCTCTGCAGCATTGTCAATAGATTATCTCACTCATCTCAGTACACTTTCTACTTGCAACTTTCATAAAACTTGTTTCTAAAAATGACATCCAAAGCTCTTACGTATTTACAAGACCATCTGGATTGTAGATATGCAAAAGAACTCTTAAATTTGTAAGCATGAATTAATTAAAGAAAAAGTTCTGCTTTATTTGGTGCATAATGTTTCTTGCTTTTCCTTAAATCGTGCATTACAGCAACCATAGATAATACAGTTAATTTCATAGTTGTTTGTTGTTGTTTTTTTTTTAACCCCAAACTTTAAATTATGGTAAATGGGCAAAATATTCATGAAAAGAGAAAATATTTCAGGAAGATGATCCCTTGTGGGCTTCCACAGCTGATCCCGTGCTGCTGCTGTCTCATTTCCACATTAGAGGTAATTTTGTGCTTTATAGTTGCAAAATTCTTGTATTAGATGGGAATTCTAAAAACCTTGACAGCCTGGAAAAGGCAGAGGGAGTTGGAAACATGAAACTGGAATTAATAAGAGGTATATACGTGCTGCCTGATTTGGGTAGGAGGGTACCAATAGGGACTGGTAGTGAGCTGGTAACTCTAGAGTACTGAATGTCCTGGAGAGATCAGATTACTGGGGTTTGGATAAAGAGACTGGAATTGGAATTAAAAGAATGACAACTGGAGGCTAAGAAAGGGAGATTAGGAAAAAGAACCAAAGAGAGAGAAGTAGAAGTGTATTAAAGACATGTTGGGTGTGAAGACAAATTATTGTGCTGTGTGAAAAACTGTACATTATTTTTTTTTTTGAGATCTGGAATGAATGTAGGATTCCTCTGTCTCTCATTTCCAGTCTTGTCAGGAAATACCTGTGTCACTCTCCATCTAGAGTATGCCATTTTTGGCAGGTTTATTTCATGAGAAAGCTGACAACCTACTGCTTTTATTGTGTGAGATAAAAGTATCTCTAATGTAACTAGCACAGTGCTGTCTGGCGCAGCCTTGTTGATGATCTATGTGCATATAGATATGACATGATATAATTGAACTCCTGTTATTCATAGTCCTTAAAACACAGAAAATTATGCACAGGCTTCTCCTTCCCTATTGTTTTTTCACTGTCAAATTAGCTCCCTTGTCCATATACATATGCATTATGATACTGTCATATTTAAATAAGCCAAATTGCTGTCTGCTGTGGTGCTCTGCAGATGAATCAGGGCTGGGAACATGCCATGGTTATAAATAAAGAATGGTGAAGAATACTGTCATCTGTGGGACAGTAAGTTAATGAAGAAGTTGGTAGTAAATGAGGAAAGGATTTGTCAGATTATATGTGGCCCTGTGGGAAAATGTGGTGAGTTGGATTTTGCCCAGTGATTGCTAAGGCTGGCTTATGACAGGATGCCAAGCTTAGCATTTTAGGTTACGTGTAGATACTCAGACTTTCAAAGACAGGCTGCATAACCAATTAGTTTCCAAGCAAAAATTCTAAATTTATTCTTTATTACCTTTATCCCTTTGTGGTACCAAACCCACAATTTTCACATTTAGCCACTAATTGTGTGGTCTTCCTTTTCCACAGGCTTATTTTGCGACCCTCCAGATCCATTCTGGACTTGCAGCTGTAGTTGCAATGAGAGAACATCTGTACTTCAAAGACACAGTTCGGTCTTAACAAAATTAGGACTTGCTGTAATGTGATTAGATGTTTCAAATTATTGATAGTTTGTATTTTAATCTTTCTGTGCATCCATCAAATATCATAGAATCATAGAATACCAGGTTGGAAGGGACCTCAAGGATCATATAGTCCAACCTTTTTAGGTTAATACTGTAGTTTATATGAGATGGCTCAGCACCTTGTCAAGCTGAGACTTTTTAAAATTTATTTTTATTTTTTTTTAGGAGAGTAACTTTATTTCTCAATAGAGTTGTATTAGAAAAGCAAGTTTAAAATTTCACCTTCCGAGTGAGTCCAAAATGTCTGTGGAAAGGCTGGAATACTATGTGCAAGGAGCAGAGTGGTTTTGCCCCAGTAGACAGGCAAAAATAAACTGTGTGTTCCATCAGGACTTGGCTGCCTAGCAGGGTTATCATAAGAGCAATGAAGCCAGGTCCTTGATTATCTCGCTGTTCAGTTGAGGGATCACACTGTTGTCAGTAGTTTGCTGCTTGCACACTTGTTCTTTTGGCCACATTCTTGGCCATATGTTTCATAGTCATCACAAGACTGTCCTCTGCATACCCAGTGTAGTACTGCTGCTTTGCACCCCAGGATCTTTTGGGACAAGCATAACACAGGAGCTGCAATCTCTGGAGGATGATGGTGGACCATGTCATAATCTATCAGTGTCAGATCCATCAGGTATTTTCCAGGTATAATGCATCAGGTTGCTTAGCATCAGCCTCCCCAGCTTTTGATGCTCTTCTTAAGAAATGAATTGGAAGAGGTCATGCCAGGTTGAAGTTTAACTATTTAAGAATCAAAATCTCAATTTCTCTAACTTCAGCTCTGGTGTAGGCATTGTCAGTAATGTAAACAATGTCTGCTTTGTATTTTGAGGCTAGAAGCAGTGCTGTTACACTGCTGTTACAGCTGAAGCATCTTACAAGCTACTGGATGACTTCCTAAGAAGCGATCCATAATTGCAACACACATATACAGTGTTTCCTGCAAAGCTGGAATCTGGAGTGGACCTGGACAAGCCAGTCAATGAAGATGGTGCACATATGGCCACTGATGGTCTTCCCATAGAGGTAACATGGGTGGACTGATTGCTGCAGCTCGAGCTCTTGCAGATATAGGTAGATAAATAAATACAGGACAGTAAAAATAAAATGTATAACACACTAATACTGAAGCAAGGATATCAATTGAAAAACCTTAAGGAAATAAATTATTCTTTCTTCAGTGCAATGTTTGTACAGAGTAAGGTCAAAAATATGTGAGGTCATAAAGGAGGCTAATAAAAAAAATACCAAGCCCAGAATCACAATTAATTTCATAGGCTCATAGGGTAATTCAGATTGAAAGAGTCCATGGCATTACTGGTAAATTGCTGAAATATTTTCTTAGAGCCAGTCTAAATCTTTTGTTTCAGCTTGTGCCTGTTAGCTGTTGTCATCCCACCATGTGCCACTGCAAAGAGGCTGGCCTAATGCTTGGTTGTTGAGTGCTTTTTTGTTTTTGTTTTTGTTTTTCATTGTCTTCTGAGCTTCCTTTAGAAGAGTAGACTGAATTTCTAGGCACAGAACTATGCTAAGCAAATTTTATCAGGGCTTTGACACTTGGGGGGAACCTGGAGCAGAGTCTTGAAATCTCTTCAATTGTACTCACAGCAGTCTCAATTACTTATTTTGTGCAAAAAGGAGTAACTGCATCTTCCATTACTATACTATAAAGGAATGAAAAAGTATCCTAGCTCTTGAATAGAGCAATGGGTGTGAATCCTAAATCTTAAATAAGAGCAACGTGTTCTTTTCTTATGATCTTGTGACCTCCCTATGCATTCCCATGCGTGCTTCCCTAGTTCTTAGATTCTTTAGTGCTTTGACAGTAGCTTGCCCAACTGCATTATGCAGAAGAACAAAGTTTATTTTCTCTTTGCAGGTGAATTATCATAAAAGCTTAAACATTATTTTTTGTTGAAAAATATTTTCTGCTAAGGTCTTTCTTTTTGCCCAGAATGTTATTGACTATATTTCTGAAATACACAAAGTTTATGAAACACAGCAATTGTTAGAATGCTGCATCAATGCTGCATCAAACAGTAAAGACTAATAGGTGTTTCTCTTGGAAAAAAGTTAAAGGAGATGTCTGTTCATTGTATAGAATCAAGGTTTTTAAAACCTTACACTGTAAGTGTTTGCAGTGATAAGGTTTTTTAGTAAGACAATGAAATGTTTTGCTCAGCTGGGGAGGGAGGGGACTCACCTATCTTGCCTCAGCCTTGAGTGTTACCTCTGCAGTCAAATCAATTCGCTACAATATAGATTTTCAGTAATGCAAAAGTGCTTTTGCAGGTTTAGGGTTGTCTGCAGAGATCTTTCTTATTGTGCCTTGCAATGGTGTGTAATGAGTTTTTTGTTTGCTTGGTTGTTGTTTTGGGTTTTTTTTGATATCTGAGGGGAATGAGACATTTCTTCCCTTTTGTTCTTCTGCTCATTTTGCTTCCCTACTGTTTCCTGCTGTTACTTGAGGTTTTCTGAGGACAGAGGATCTCATTCTGGGTCCTCTGAGGTCAGGGAAGGAGTCCTTTCCCTTGAAGATGCATCTGGCCCCAAAATCTTACTTTAAGTTTACAGATAAACAAACAAAAAAACCCTGGAATGTTAAGAATCGATTACTGTCTTGAAGACATTTTAACACAAACTGCCAACAAAAAAGAGAGAGGTTAAGAAAGTACTGTACTGTCTACAGTTTGTAGATAGAAGTCTTGGAAAAAAGTAATCTCTTTAAAACAAACTAAACTATACCTAGTCTTGTTTTGGTAGCTTTGGCTGAATCTGGTCTTAAATTTGCCTAACCAAGTGCTATAAGCCTGTGGTTTCTGTGCTGGTCTTGCGTTGTCTGTCACTCCCATGGGTGACATTTATGACACTTTAGTAGGAGCAAAGCTGGGTTTATACACCCTACTATCCCTTCATGGTCACCTAATTGGCTTATATATCAGTTATGGTGCCCTTTCCCCCTGCATTCAGCTGCACAGTGTTAGGGCATAGTCTTGTGCACCTGGGGAATCCACCTCTCTGATCTCCTCAATGTCCACCTTGCACTCAGTCCGTCTGCACTTGCCAACATAGAGTGCCAAGTCAGGGTCAGGTATATAAGGAAGTTCTAGGTTTTTTCTGTATCTGTGTTAATTTTATTTTATTTTTGTCAATATGTTTACCTTCATTCAATTCCTAGCATCTCTAGGTTACTGGACTGCCACCAAGCCTTTCTTCGTTTTATTCTGTCCTGTATTGTCCAGGTAGGAGTCATGTTTGGATCTGCATCACGTAGTAGCCTCTAGTTGTCTTTGGTTACTTCATGTCTCTGAGAAGCTCTCTCCCAGGTCTTATATTAAGATCATTTTAAGTCATCTTTGTGAAACATGGGTCTTCCAAAGTAAGGCTAGCATAATAAACAAATAATGCAAAAGAATTATTAGGATGCTCTTGAAACAAACCAAAATTTGACCAGGATAACTCAATGTTCAAAATTATCAATACTCAGTTTCGTCTTTAATTTTATCAGAGAACAAATTAAGGTACTTGTTTTCTGTTTGGTGACTCTTTAAGTAAAATTTTAAACTGTAGCCATTGGAACTGCTGAACTTGCCTTTCCACTCTTTCCTTTGCTCTAATAACCATCCAAGCCTAACTGGAGAAGAGGAAATTAGCTTTTTACTCCAGCTTCTGCCCACCACTAAACATGGGAAGAGGCACAACAGGTGATGGTACAGGAAAAGAAGTTCACTATCCATAGCTTTTTTGCTAGCAAAAAGAAGTTGAAGGATTTTATGGTAGTGGAATAAATTGAAGGTTTCTTCTGTTAATTCTAATTAATACTGGAATTGAGCAGTAGAGGCTCAAGTGGCCAGAATTTTCTTTCTCCTGTCTCTAAACAGAATTTGGACACAAATAGTAATGTAGCACTGGGCTTTGTTTTCAACACTTGAGGAGCTTCCTGATTTAGTGATATGATGTTTCATTTGTTTTTATTCTCTTGTCTTCTCAGATATCTTTAAGCTTCAGTTCAGAAAATGTGTTAATACAATGGGTTGGAAAAGCTTGTCTAATACAACTCTGGTAGAACAAATAATTTACGGGTGCTTGGACTTCCTATATAGATGTATATTAAAAAAACCCACAACTGATATGAAACCAAGTGAACTGGTACTATATAAACAGAAGCATATAGGATCAACTTCTTCCATCTTTAAACTGGTACATCGTGTTCATACGGCAAATAATAAATGGCCACATTACAACACAAGTACTTGAAAAATTAGTATAATAATAAATAGGAAAGAATTATACCTTTGGGATCTTTAGGGGCAGATCTGAATGGAAAATGGAATGCTAGCTTGCTTTTCCTCAGCTCTGTTGGTTCAATGTTGAGAAGGATAAATAGATGTGTTGTACGTATATACAGGATGTAACATAGTTTATGTACAAAGCTGTGTTTTTCAGAGCATAACTGTCTGTAAATAGCCTTTTATGTTCTGAAGGGAGTAGCATGGAATTCTAGTTCTGAAATTAGATTGCTTTAGGAGATTATTATAAAATGATTGCAGAAAATGTGAAAATTACTCTTTAGGTAATCTGAAAATGCTAGATGACTGAAGTGATAGTTCTCGTGCTTATCCATGAAGGTCTTTGATGTGATAATTTCAAAGGAGTGGAAGTCACAATGTTTGCAGTAACCATTGATGGCTTCATTACCATTTTAAGGGTATGGACTCATGCTGTAGTCCCCAGTGTGTATTTAGGCTTGCTTAAAATTCTTAGCCAGTACTAAGATCATCATATGTTCTATATAACAAAATTTTCCATATTAAGCTGTCAAATCCAAGGCCCCACGTGAAAAGGAAATTAAGTGTTACTTTACCTAACTGTCTAGCTCCCCTTCTCACTCAGGTTGCTGGAAAACTGCTGCTACAACACATAGAGAAAACTGGTGTTTGTTCAGAGGATGCAGCACTTCTGCCACATGGTTGAGCTGCACGTGCTTGAATGATGCACTCCCTCCATTTGTCACACTGGGATGCCCTCTGCAAGTGCTGTTTATCTCTCTGGACTGTTACGGGCTCCATATAAGCAGTGTATGCAGGTTCTCTTAAATCCTGAAGGCAGTCCCTCAAGCAGATAGTCATCTGAGTCTAAGTCATCACTTGTGTCCCAGTCTTTTCTGTCCCTGTGCCATGCCTGCTCAGCTCAGCCCAGCTAGGTATGTTTCAAAGGACTAAGTGAAACTAGTACTTGATTTGACGTTGCTGAACTAGTTCATTATACAAACTCCACCCAACATGGCATGGAATGACATGAAAAAAGTATTGAGGAGTGGCTGGAAACAAAAATGCAATTGTGACAATGTTTCCAGTTTAACATTTCTCCGAAATAAAATAGAGACCTATAAAAATATTTTCCTTAATTTTTTTTTTTTTAAAGACCCAAATAAGCCAATGCTTTGTTCATAGGGTAAATTGTCATGAGACTGATTGATTGACTTTTGAGTTCCGATAAAATCAACATTAATAGTTTTGGTTTGATATCTTCAGTTTAAAAAAGAGAGAAAAATCCTCCAGTGTTTTAATTTTTTTTGTTCATCATAAAAAATAAAGAATGTTTCCAGAAAAAGCAGGAATGAAGTCTTTAATATAAATTTTCTTAAATGCTGCACAAGGAACCTGAAGGGTGTGAAACTTGGGTAGTTCCATCTAAACCTGAGCAACCAAGATGCTGAGTTAAAAGGATCAAGTGATAAAATGGGAGAAAACACATTGTGACATTGCTAAGGTGGGAAGGCACCTGACAAAGCTGCCTTTTTAAAGACCCAATCTGGAATGATACATGATGAGCATTCTTAGGTGAAATATGTAGATTGCCATGAGCAAATGTACACTCAACTGTCAAGAGTCTGTGGTACAAGGATAATTTTTGGAAAATCTTTATAAAAATCACAAATTAACAAGGCAGCATAGATTTAGAGAAAGATAAAATTTTAACCTTGTGTTTTAGTGTTGACAAAAATGTTAGCTGTTCAGATAAATAATTTTTATTTTCTCACAGAAAGCTACAATACCCTATTATGATCCTTTATCTTTTTTATATTTGGTTTTTGTGTTTGTTTTTTTTTCTGTGAAGATGCTTTCCAAGCGTTCTGTTCTTTAGTTCTAGTACAATTGAAAGCCAAGTTTATATGGTGGATGAACTGTTGGAACTAGGCACAAACTCTGCCATTATGTGTGTAATTTTTACATTGTGAAACAAAAACCACCTCTGCACATCATAGTCACCGCTTCTACTTTCATCTGGTATGACTGAACCAATGATAGGAAGCTTTTTTCCTTCTCTCTGCTGTTTATTGATGAAGAACAAGACATAATTTGTTTCTTGTATGGCTTGCAGTGAGCTAAATAGCATGACACAAAGTACAAATTTATCTGGAAAACAGACCATGTATTACATGGATATAATAATTGGTGGCTGCAAGTTAGCTCTTAGATTTTTTTGTTTGGGTGTTTTGTTTTTTCGATCCTCCTTTTTCTATCTTCTCTTGCTTTCTTTGAACTCTTTGTCAGTATCTCTACCCTTCTCTCTTTGTCTCTGCTGTCTGGGAAGAGGCTTGTGGGATGTCATAAAACACGAAAATTATTGATTTAAGAACAATTGTCAGTGATGTCTGTATTAGAACACACTTTAAAAGATTTAAACACTGTTTGTATATTTTATTTTTGATGAAGGCTTATTTTTAATTAAAATACTATGAAAATGTGTCATCTATTGCTGTGAAACTAGAACCATGTTTGAGAAGGTGACAAGGGAACAGGATGCTGGAATTAAAAAAATTCTCAGTGTCTTGCAGAAAAATTGCACCTAACATCTCATTCCACTATTTTTGTGAAGTTCTTCCATAATTAACTCTGTCCATCTGCTTCTTTTATTACACTGCATCTTGTGGCAGAAATTACTGAATTCAAATATAGCAAAATCATTAACTCCCAATATTTGATGAATGTGCAGTTGCCCTTTCCTATAACATCTCTCTCTGGCGGGTGCTATGTTATATTTAGGGAGAAAGAAGACAAAATCCTGGATGGACCTGACTCACTCTAGTAGACTCTATTCAATCTCTTAAACTCAAGATGACCCTTATACTCCCTTTGTACTGTGGAGTTGTGTCATGTATGTCCAGGCTCATGATTTAGTGTTCCCTTCAAAGAATGCTTCTTAACTGGAACTGATGGCAAACATGCTTGCAAGCTCTTTGGTAGCCATTTAAAAGCAGAAAGGACTCTAAAGCTGATAAAAACTAGCCTGCCTGTTTCTTTCAGTTCCTCCTCTTCTGTGTTTGACAGAAATGACTCTCATAGCACCTAACAGGATAGTTGTTGTATCAAACAGCATGAGTTAGAGGTCATCTCTTATCATTCTAGGTCATCCATTGAAAGCTCACAAAGGGATGCTGGTAGCAACTTTTCCTTTCTTCTTTATTGCTAAAAATGTCTGAAACACATCACCACAAAGCCACCTAGTATATTAAGGGAGAGGCGAACAGTGTCACCAAGTGCTGATTCTGGAGTTCCATAGCTTTTCTTAAGAGACGTTTGTGATCCCAAATCAAACTTTATTGTTAAAAGGATAAATTGCTGTAAATATGTGTGTTCTACTGTAGTTTGTGGGAATTTTTTTTATTTGTTTATTTTATAGGGTTTTTTTTTTAGCAGAGTACTTCCCTAGTACCTCAGCCATCTGCAACCCCAGTGCCAAGTGGGGTACTTGGGTTCAAAATGTTGAATACAATTAACTTTCTTGAGCTGCTTCTGTTTCAAGTAGGCTTTTCTTAAATATTAGTTTACAACAGCCATACCTTTAGTCCACACAAACATTTCTTCACTCAGGATGTGAAGGGATCAGTAGTTTTGCTTTGGGGTATTTTTCTGCTAGGAGGTGTAATTCAGAGGCAGAGTGCTTCAGTTCTTTTGAGCACTGACAATGTATGGTTTCTTATCCTAGTAAAGTAATGGTTTCCTTGAGTTTTGTACAGAGTCTGAGACTGGCTTTATCAGGCTTTTATGTTTATCACTGCAGTCCTGAGAATCTTAAAACATGAAGCAGCTGAAGGATGCTTATCCTGTGGCTGGTGTTCAGTTATGTTAGCTAGGGAAATCCTGAGCAGAGTCTAGTGAAACATAAGGGCACTTCATTTGTCGTTCATTCTGGTTTGTAGGTAAGCCAGGAGCAGTACTGTAATGGTTCTTCATCTGTTTTTGTATATGAGGCATTTGTTGGAGCTAAATGCTTTTAGAAAGCTAAATTGCTTTGACTAAAGTTAACTTTTACATCTTTGTGCAAAACAACCTCTTGAGGAAGAACATTTCCCCACCTCTTTTGATACTCAAAACCCACACCTGTTTATATGAAAATTGCTGTTTTATCTTGTTGTCTTAATAAACAAGTATTTGCCATCTTTTAGGAAACTGTTTTCCTTTGTGTTTGAGGGGAAAGAATCTAATGGAGTGTACAAAGGGTGGAGTTCTTGTTTGGAAAGAGACCAAAGCCCTCTAGCTCTGTTGTTTCAGTTCAGAAGTTTACTTTAGCATTTGCATGGACGTGGTAGTATTCCTCTAGGACTTTCACACAGTCTCAGCCTCCGTGAAGCTTTAGATGGTGATACGCTCTGCAACTTTTCCTCTCACTGAGCACAACCCTGCCAGATGCTCAGCAACACTTGAAAGAATCTGGGCTGCTCCTGACCTTAGAGTTGGAGATGCACAGTATGTTGCAGGGCAGGATCCAGTCACCCAATTTGTGAACTCAGCCCACACTACTATACTAAAATGCATCCCAGTGAAGCTTCAACAAAAAAAGGGAGGTGTGAATTGCTCTTCTGAAAGAAGTGTTAGCTGTGTTTTTCTCAGGAAATATCTCTGTCTGCTTTGGTAATTATTGCCACTATGGAAATAAACCTTTAGGATGACTTTTCTATCAAGAATTGCTGATGTTTAAAAATACATGGCTTCTAACTGAGAATAAAGCTTCTGTATGCACGTAGAGAGTCATAATATACTCTGATTGTCAGCCGTGGCAGCTTTACAGTTCATCGAAATTGAGACTCATGTTTAACTACATGCAGATTTCTGATCAAGCTTTTAGGAAAACTAGTTCTTGGGTTTTTTTGTTGTTTTGTTTTTTTTCCTTTTTTTCTTAGGAAGCCTGAATTCAGATCCCACCCTTCTGGTGGTTCCAGGTGTGGCCATGGCAAGTCACTTTAACTCATGTTTGTAAAATACCTCTGTTTACTTAACTCACAATAATAGTATGTGGCATGTTTGTTGTTTTTTTTAAAAAATAGGCAAAGATTAAACTCTTATTTCTGTTTTGAAACAAAATATAAATTCTTCTTTGAAACTCTTAGAACATTTTGAACCTGAAAGGAGTTCTGGAATTGTTAATTACTGTTGTATGTTAGTAGTGCAAATTAATATGCTTCGTAAGCCTACTGCTGCTACAGTAATAATGTACCTAAGAATTTAAGTAGACTGCTTACGTATTTATAGGGCAAGGATATTTTAAAAATATAACAGCAAGGTACTATCTTTTCACATTATATGCAGCAGCATAGGAAATTTAATCAAAACAGCAAAATGTCAACAGAACAGGTTACAAGCTTTCAGGTACTCATGCATTTCAAGCATGAAAAGTTTTCAACAACAGTAGTCTCTCACCAAAAGATTTATTCCTTCTGAAGACTTTTTCATGGCTCATAAAGAGTGATGGATGAACTTAATTTTTAGTTTAATCTCTTTATTTTCAGTTCAGTAATTTCTTTGGTACTAGCAAAAAATTGGTGTGAATATGGAACCGCTCACCAGTCATTAGCAATTGCGTAAGTTCCAGACTGTGTATGGACCACAACAGGTTGCCTAACGCTTTGGTGAGTGGGAAGAAAGACACCCTTTCAAGGACTTTTTAAAGCAGCATTTTAATATTTATTGCATACATCTGGCTATAATGTTCCATTCTTCCAAATAAACCTGTTTCGAGGATAACTTTAAACATTTCCCCAGCTATTATAATCAGTTTACTGCTCCAGTACCTCATGCTAATATACAGGAGACTTCTTTTCTCACTGCATTGAGAGTTTGCATGTAAAAGGACAGCAGAACTGGGCCCTACTGTGATGTTGAGTGTTACCTGATTCCCTGTTCCATAGGCTGAATGCTGTGAAGAGAATTGGGAAGGCTACGTGCTATTCTCTGTGACTAAAATATGCTGAGAAAATAATACCATGTTTCTACATATAAAGAATAATTGAAAAAAGTAACAAAGAAATGAAACATATCTGAGAGTTTTTGAATTGTGCTTAACTTTTTTGTTCTAAAAGCTAGGTATTATTCCATCTTTGCTTGGGACATTGCTTTTTCATTATGTTACCCTACTTCGGGTTTTGGAACTGCAGAAAACTTTGCCTTGTCACTCAAGTCATGTTTTTTTTTATAGCCCGGTGGACAATATTGTGTAGGCTCAGGGCCATGCTAGGTGTTCTGTTTGGCTTTTTACATTCTGTATCTGGCTGCTTTATGTTGGCTCAAAAACTCTAATGAACCATTGTGCTCCTTTAATGCATTTAAAAAATGTTTTTGACATCAATACTTGCAGTGGAGTTCAGTGTAGTTAGAAGTTTCCAGTTCTTTTTGAAGAAACTGGTTATTTTAATTAGTTTTCTTATCACAGTAGAAATAAACAATGTAGAAAAAGCAAGAACAGATATATTTGTATGGGATCAATTTTATTCTTTTCAAGAGCCACAGGTAAAAATTGCCCTTCAAAAAGGCAGCTTGAATAAAACAAAGCAGGAAGTTACTTTTGGGCAGACTCAGATTTGGTTGTGGGATGGTTACACTGCTTCCTTCAGACTATGCCTAAGAAGACCATGGTAGGATCACCCACTGGACCTTGCCAAGAATTCAATACATCTTTGTCCTCAATACAGCCTATGAACTCACTTGTGTCTATACATTTGACACCTCTCTTTTGCTTATGTCCCAAAACTGTGATCTTTAGGATAGCTTTCTGGCAATGGAGAAAAACATATACATGTTTGGGGAAAACAAAACAAAACAACAAAACACGTAAGCCCTGTCTTGTTCAGTCTAGGAGATAAGTTACCCTATGATTTAGGGACAAGTTTAGGGATCCATGTCTGAGTGAAAATGGAATATTTTTTTTATTATTTTCCAATGTAAAGCTACTTTTTATGCTTGGAGTTTATGTAGAAATGTGCAAGAAAAGAGGTATTATACCTCAACCTTTGCATAGGGTGCTCGTAAGGAGAATGCAGGCAGCCCTTATCAATCATTGCTGTGCCAAACTATCATAATATTTCACAGAGAAAACCAGAAGAGCCCATGCACCCATTAGTTTTAACACAGAAAAATAAAAACAGTCTCAAGTACTTTACAGGTAAAATATATATATTTATGTATTTATTTTTCTATTTCCTCTCTCATTTTTCTGTCTTGTTTCTAATTTGTCTCACTTACTGTAAATGGCACAGGCAAGAGAGAGACAGTTTGGATGAATGTGTAGAATCTTCTCTAGTCTGCCACCAGTGACAGTGTTAGATGACATTTATCTCATTGTGTTAGATAGTTTGTTTTGCTGAATCTAGAGGGGTAAATTCCTGACTCTAGTAGAATCCTGATTTACCTCAGAATGTCCTTAAGAGGTTCTTCAAATTATGTATCATTCAGGATTTAGCTGTTTTACCTGTTTGAAGCTCTTACTTAGTTCTTATTTAGCTTGTTAGTCACATTAGGAGTTTCAAATAATGTTGATTCCTAGGCATTACCATAGCTGTGGGTACTGAAAATAAAAGTTCTTACTGTTGAATTATTGAATAATTTTTTGAACTATTAAACTATTTATTGAATTATTCCAACTACTGAATTCCAATTATTTAATTATTCAAACAACTAGTCTAACTATTCTAGTTAGTCTAATAAAATTGAATACATGAAATCAGAGTTCTGTTTTAGACACAATGTAATTTTCACTAATGTCTTAGATTATAGCTCAAAATGCACATAATAAATTGGAGAAATGGCTTGAAATTAAGATGAAATTCTGAAAAGACTGGTGCAAATAGATAGTGACGCAGATTTAGAGATCACAGTCAAAGTAGATTACCATAGATTAATCACCAAAGTGCAAGTTGAGGATATGCTATAATTCTGAAGAAAAGTCGGTAACATTCTGGTACTGACACAGAAGTTCCAGGAGGGAAGTAATTTTTCCTTTCCTGCTGTTTAACAGTGCACTACTGCTTTCACTTCTGAATACCTTACTATAGGAAAGGCATAAACATGTAGAAGGGTTTTAGAGGATTGTAATAGGAATTATGAGAACTTTAGGAGACCTGACCTTTGAGAAAAGATTGAAAAAAAAACAAACAAAAACCCCGTGTATTTGGTATAAAAAATGATGACACATTTGTGCTGCCTGTGCCAATCTCTCTGAACTTTGAAGGAGATGGAAAGAAGTTGGAGGATTGTGCTATGTGCTGTGTACATCTTTGCATGTGTGAGGTGATAGCTGGAGATGGGCTGTATAATTTTTCTCTTTACTCTCTTTAAGTTTAATTTCTAGCTGGGTACTGCCAGGTACCAACTTTTGGTGCTTTTTCTACACTAGAATATATAGGAATTGAGTTGTCGTCTGCCTGAGTCTCATTGAAGTGCAGTCTCATTGCTGTACCCTGATCTTTTCTATCTGGCAGTAACCTGTCACAGAAGATGATTGTATGCATCCTCTTCTACCATCTTTGCATTTCTAAAATTCCTGTGGCATATTAGTCCTCTGTCGAAGCAGGTAGGAGGGACTTTTGCTCAGTCACTGCAGTTTTCTATGAAGGTACGTATGTGAGTTAAAGGACATCAATGAAAAAAGAAGCTTCATAACCTATGATGAAAAGAATCACCTGAAATAATTGAACTGACTTTCAGATCTGTATCTGAACATCCTTGAAAACATTGCCTCTGAAACTTGCATGATTTTTTCCCATCTACTCATCGCATTTATTAAAAAAATCAGGAGACAGTCTAATGTTCATAGACGCCAGACTTTTAAGGTACTATTTTTATCCACGTGAACATTTCAATTTTTTAAATCTTGTGATCCAATATACTTTAAAAAGTGATAATACTACTTCAACCATAGTATTCAAGGACAATGAGGAACTGTTCAGGTTGCATTACCCAGAGTAGATAAACCATGGAAACAGAAATGTTCTATTCTTTCTGAAAATTTTAGTTTCACTTAAGTGATATGCTGCTAATTTTGTCAGATGTGTGGATCAACAAGTGCCTGCATAAGCTTTTCAAATTTGTGTGAATCTGAGTTTTGTTGTCGTTAGGGCTTCACTCAGAATACACACTGGCAGGAAGTATTTCTCACAGAAGCTTCTTCTAGAGTGCTCAGACTTGGCCCAACAATGTGAGCTGGGCAATGTGGGGATTTTTTTATTCTTTTTTACTTTTTTCTGTAGTGGTTTTTTTGTTTGTTTGTTTTCTCTCTTGTTTCCTCTCATCCTGGGTTCAACTTCCAGTTAGGTGCTGAGCTGGAAGTAACTTCTGATCCTTCTCTCTCATAACATTTGACAACATGAGAGAGCAAATTCATTTCTCATTATGGTCAGTGCTGTAATTAGCAAAAAGTCTCTGAAATCTGATACGGTGAGAAAAGATCTAATTCAGTAAACTGACTACTATTTGTGACAAAAAGAAACAGAAGAGACAATTAAAATCAGTGGTATCTTAGGAAGCAGGACACTTTCCAAGGCCATGGCATTTGATAATTACACTGACATGATTTTTTCATTAGAGGGGTCACTTTCTTAGCATCTTTCTGCTGTAAGTGAACTAGTAGAGGGTGAATAAGTAGGAACCCTTTAGCAATTGCTTTATATGGATTTATGTAACAAATCTCATTTCAGATTAAGTAATTGTTTCTCAGCTCATAGTTCTCAACTACATCAGTAGATAAGGGTTTCTCTTCCAGCTTCATTAAAACCAGATGTCTGCCAAATTACCAATTACAATGCTATTTAGCTGATGATATCTTGCATTTAGAATCACATTCCCTTTGCAAGTTCTTGAATATAAGGAATATATTTGACAGTATAACTGGCTGTCACTAGTGATTGAACCTTTTCATCTGCCTCACTTCAGCCTTTGTACTTGCAACCAAAGTAGATAGCCCGAGGAACTAAAAGCAAAATATATTTACAAATAGAGCCTAGGT
Organism: Apus apus; assembly: GCF_020740795.1. Lineage (NCBI taxonomy): Eukaryota > Metazoa > Chordata > Aves > Apodiformes > Apodidae > Apus > Apus apus. Next base: position 8,511,546 of record NC_067286.1, read on the forward strand.
TAACTCTAAGCTGACTAAGAAAGGCCACTGGCTCTTACATGAGGCGATATATGGAAACAGCTGCATAGGTTGTTACTACTGAGGGTACTACACTTACTGCTCCTTGTCACCTCTGTCATGCAGATCCCACACTAGAAATGGTGATGGGACTTCTTCCTAATAAAATGAAGGGAGAAATCTCTCTATGCTGTTAATGAAAGGATAAAACAATTAGATAATTTAAAATGAAGTGGACTAGCTAATGTTCACAAAATGCCTTGCCTTGGCAGGACTTTCTATCTGGTAACTGTTACCCGATGGGTAAAAGCTCCCATTTGGGTATGTTATCCCCAAACATTTTTTCATTTTCTCTTCAGCTTGCATGCTTGAAAGATCTGCTAGCTAATATGAAAAATTATCACCTAATTTAGTATGACTGCAAGAACAGTCTTGGTTCAGTGGTTTGAAAATAATAAATTACTCTGCATTTTAATAGGGTATTATTTGGTATCACAAGTTTAAATAAGTCATTATTCAAGATAGTATGTAAGTTGTAAATGCTTTTTGTAAATTGCAATAATTTTTGGATGCGTCCACACTTTGAATTGTTATTTCCCCCCCCCCCCCCAAGGTTATTTTTCTTGTGGGTATTACTGTGCTTTGGTGGGCAGGTATTTGAATGAAAATACTGACAACTGTGGTGAAGAAAAGGTATTTCCACTTACAGGCACTTAACCTTACTTAATTTCTCTTTCCATCTTTTTACTTTGCTGGTTTCTGATCTGCATGTGATCTGAACAGCACTGTCTTATAAAAATGTATGACACAAAAGGTGTGTGTGGTAAATAGAGGCTAACTATGGGTGCTATTAAGATATGTATCTTAAGAACTTATTTCTGGCCAAGGAGTCTTTGTTTCGCCACCCCCAATAATAGGTTTATACAAATCAGTTTCACTTACTAGAGCAGAAAGTTAGGTATAGGCAGACTTTGAGTAGATGCAAAATAAAATGACAAGCTAGAAATTCATTGTGTAGTCTTGGATTATTAGACTCAAGCTTGGTAGCTTTTATAGATTTATGGATGTCGCTGTAGATTTACAGCCTGGAAAAGGTGATAACAAGGTCCAGAAATGTGATGTTCTGTTGAGGCTTCAATATCTTCAAGGTATTAGCTGTGAGTTCTGATTTAAACTAATGGAGTAAGTTACCTGCAGCATTTCTGGCTTATTTTTTGAAGTGCTACTTGTGCTTTATACAGATCAGATAGCTTTTGTACATTTCACACCTCATATATCCAGAGTTGACATATATTTATTTTTTTAAATACTATATTTGTAGGGAATCTGACACAGAATAAAACCCAAACTAACTGCCCTGATAACAGTAATCTTAAAGCCTGTTATTACTGTCTGTTTCTTTTAGATGATCCTTAATTTTGAGATATGTTTCTGCAGGAAGTTATTTTTGTGTTTATGAGGGGTGGAGCACATTCCAGTAACATTACTTTCATGTCTTCCCAGAGTGCTAAGTATCTTCTTTGTTTTTAATTTAAGGAATGAAGGTTGTATAAGAACAATAAATCCCATGGTAAGAGGTGCTATTGTTTATTAGTTAATGATTTCCTATTGATTTCCTAGGATGACAGGGTTTTTAAAAGGCTGTTCCTAATCTCATTTCTGTCTGTCATCCTTTGTGGCTTGCATTGACAGTTCCTTTTAAAGAATAAAACGGATTCTTTTTAAAATCTGTTCTTTTATACTGAATTCCTCTGCCAGAGGCCTGTCACTCTCCCATTGAGGTAGTTGTTGACATTTACCAATGCGCAACAATGTTTAATTTAATATTTTTGTGCTTTAATGTCATATTCCCTAGACAATGGTTTCTCATTTCTTCCTCCTGATACAGCTAATGACAGCTAACTTCATAAACTCCTTTCGTTCTTTAGCATTTAAGCTTAATTAGCGTTATGATATTTTAATACCTGATTTCTGGACCTTTACTTTTTGAAGTATTATACTGTGAGCACAACTATTGCAATTAGCAAGACTAAGTACACCATTAGAGGTGATACATGGCATACAAGGGACAGCAGCAGAGCTGACCATTTAGGTTATAAGTCAGTATTAGGGCTGTTGGCTGATGAAAAACTCAACATGAGCTGGCAATGTGTGCTTGCAGCCCAGAAAGTCAACTATATCCTGGGCTGCATCAAAAGAAGCATGGTCAGCAGGTCAAGGGAGGTGATTCTCCCCCTCTGCTCTTGTGAGATGCCCCCCTGGAGTACTGTGTCCAGTTCTGGGTCCCCAGCAGAGGAACGTCGTGGAGCTCTTGGAGCGAGTCCAGAGGAGGGCCATGAGGATGTTCTTGGGGCTGGAGCACCTCTCCTATGAAGACAGGCTGACAGAGTTTGGGTTGTTCAGCCCGGAGAAGAGAAGGCTCTGGGGAGACCTTCTAGTCAACCTACCAGTACCTGAAGGGGGCCTACATGAAAAATGGAGAGGGACTTTTTACAAGGGAATATAGTGATAGAATGAGAGGGAAAGGTTTCAAACTGAAAGAGGGTAGACTTAGATTAGATATTGGCAAGAAATTATTTTGTGTGAAGGTGGTGAGACACCGGCCCAAATTGCCCAGAGAAGCTGTGGATGCCCCATCCCTGGATGTGTTCAAGGCCAGGTTGGATGGGGCTTTGAGCAACCTGGAGGTGTATCTGCCCATGCAGGGCAATTGGAATTAGCTGATCTTTTAGGTTCCTTTCAACACAAACCGTTCTGTTTGATTCTACAGGATCACTGGGTATTTATTTATTAGAGATACAACAGCAAGTGTTTGTGTACACGTGCACATAGATATGCTTATACATATTGACATTTACATACGTTTGTGTATGCAAACACACACTTGGAGACTTAAAGCAAGTTTGTGTGCTTGCATTTTTAGTTATAGCTCCAGAAGTTATGGCATATAAAGTAGAACAAGTTGCAATAAATAAAATGATTATGTAAGGTTTCCCCCATCTTGAACTGACTTTTAATGAGAAGTTGAGGAGCTGCAGCTGTGCAACAGGCTCCCCTTGAGAAAGCAAGGATGTAAGATACATGGTCTTGCAGTGTTGTTATGGTAGGACTTTGCAAAACAAGGTTGGTCTGTGTTACAGCATCTGCTTGGCTGGCCACGGTTTTGGTAACTGCTATCTTGTGTTTGCTAAAACCCTGCAGAAAACTGACTAGCTGTTCTCTGAGAAAACCAGGTGTTGGGACTTGGTCTGGCCAGTGCTAGAGAATGATTATAATGAAGGAGGACAGGGAAATACCAGGATTTGATCCTTGGAGTCTGCAGCTCTCTTTACTGCAAGGGGATTAGGATTATACCTGAATTCAGCCCTTCCTGTGGATGAACCCAGCTCTGGAGTGGTGAAGTTTGGAAGAGGAGAAGGATGGTTTTGAGCAGGAAGGTTAGTTCAGGACAGATTGCAAAGTGCTTGCAAGGCTTTGTTTACAAACCTCAAATGGAAAGGGAATGAAGGCTGGATGGGGGAAGAATGAAAAGTGGAAAAAGCTATTAAAGGTCTTCTCTAACTTGCAGAAAAGTAGATGGGGACACCCAGAGAGACTTTATTACTTCTTTTTGGCTTTGATTCTCCTCCCTTTGTAGGAAATGTGAAGAAAACCTTAAGAATAAATTTACAGGACAGCTGAATAATTTAGAATCAGCTGGTAGCAAAATGACAGGATTTGAACTACTAACAGAAATGCAAAGAAATGTGAGTTTAAAAATAACAGATCATGTGCATCTACTAGATGAAACAAGAAAGGAGTAGGCATTAAGCTCCTCAAAACTGGAAGCCTGGAAAAGGGAGTGAAAACCACAGTGAATGAGGAGAAGAAACTTTGTAGAAAGGAAAGACTACAAGTGGAGAAAAAAGAGGAACAGGTTTTACAGAAGTAAAACTAATGAATACAGATGATTTGGAGGCACACTTACTATGATGGTAGTTTCCAAAAAGTAATACATAACATGTTATCAAGAAACAAAGAAAAAGAATGGAAAAATTAAGCATGGTAGCATGCATGAAAGATGTAATGGCACTGTCTCCAAGTGTTAGATTAGAATGTAAGTTCTGCCCCCTGCCACATGATTAATGATACCAATAATAAAGTAACTGAAGTGGTAATACCTTACTTTTTGGAAGGAATAAAGATCTCAAGAAACTGGTGGAAATTTAAACAACTTCTACTGAAAGGGGGCAATAAATACTGAAAATCCTGAGAGCTCCCAGTTGGTAGAGAATGTTGTTTCATTGTGGTGAGGCTTCAAGGATCCTGACTGTAACAACGGATATGAGCAGGACAAAAACATGTGCTCTAATGTTCTGTTCCCAAGACAACAGTTAGTCCTTTCTCTCTCCTGATACAGCTAAGCCATAAATAACTTAACAGTATGGTCAGTTCCCCTAGAAGAGTTATCTGACCTAAGGTCTTATGATATTAGAGACTTCTGTAAAGTCAGTGAATTAATGGCACAATGGATGAACAATTTAGATGTTTACATCTCTGTGCTTTAAACTGCATAAACATACCCTGATTACATGGTACCCTTACCTTCTGAAATACATTTGTGTGTTGCAAATGTTCCTTCATTGTCCCTTTTCTGGTGAATGTATCTCTTCTACTATACGTGAGTGGTGTATATATACAATATATATTGATTTAATGAATTAGGATTCGTTAGATCATTATAGAGAGGAAAAAAAAACAAAAGGAGGATGGAGGGAGTAAAATGATCAGACCACCACAGTTTAGATACCATTTAGCACTGAAAACTGGAACCAGCAGTAGAGAAAAGAGCAGTAAAGTAGGACAAGAAAGGTTTATGCTAAAAAAACATTTTTCTATGGGGCTATTTTGTAAGAAATAGTTGTGTCTGATTGTCTTAGAAGGGAAAAGAAAAATGATCATTAACTGTTTAGTAATGTGTAGGTGAACTCCTTAATTAGATTTTACAATTAAATATGCCATATATTAAGAACCTCCACCCATAAGAAACTTTTAAAGCTTTTGGCTTTGGCTTAAAGGAATTAACTTTGTTACCTTGAGAGATCACATTATTCTGGGTGCTCCTGGGAGAGAAAGATGATTTAAGATTTTTAGAGACAGCGCAGTAGGGAACCACATTCTAACTCAATGAGCCACCACAAGTTAATCAGTACTTTTCACTCTGTATTGTTTTCTCTTGCCTTTGCAAATCTCATGCTGTTCTTGAAATAGTAGGGAATTGAAAAAACCGATTGGTTGTCAGTACTTGGAAAAAAAGATAGTATTTCACAGTGAGAGAAATTCACATGTCCTCCTTTTAAAACTTCTTTATGTTCTTCTTTTAAAACTTAAAAAATAGAATAAATATTTAGCTGTTGGGACCTCTAGGAAAGAAAATGCTCATTGTGGAAACAAATGTCTTCCTGTCCCCCTGCAGTGATAATTATTAAGAACAAATCTACTCATAAAGTAATAAAATAAAGAAAAAGTTGCCATGAAGAAAAAGTGCTATTAATTTTAACTAGCTCCTAGCACAAAGCTGGAATATAAAGCATTCATACTGCTTAAGAATGGCTTAAGACCTGAGATTTTGCTTCTACTTTCAAAAGCTAAGAAAATACAGTAAAAACAGTTACAGCTCTGGATATGTAGATAGATGCATCCAGCTGGATGGAGGTGCCTACTGTTAGGAGTTCTGGCTTATTCCTTTCTCCATTCCTCCTTGTTTTCCACACTAGTCTTTCCCCTTCCCACCAGTTTCATATTAACACAAAAGAGAGACAGTTCTCATAGTACTTTTGCACATAATTAGAATAAAAAGAAAAGGGGCTGGGAAATTCAAAGAAGCCTGCTTCTTGCAGAGTCTAGTCACATTTTGTAAATTTAGTAAGAGCTGTGAAGTACCTGAACCCATATCCAAACCCCAGTCTGTAATCAAGTAAGTGCCTGTCAAAAGAATTTAAGTGTTGGGGGGAGAGGGAGAAGAATTAGGTTCAGATATATCCATGTAATTTTTAGAAAAATATGGATATACAATGAAAATGGTTAGTGATGTATATTTTTCTTGTATATCAGTAGGAGTGTGTGCAAAAGCAGAACAGCCAAACTGGAACTGTGGTATTGTTTTCAGGAGACCAAGACTGGTTGAACAAGTATAAAGTAGCTATCAGACAGTTCAAGTTTATGTACAGTTTTTAGTTGTGTGCTGTTGGTGAAATGGTTTACTTTTTTTTTTTTTTCTTCTTCCTCCTCATTCTGCCCTAACTGTATAGCATTGTCTTTTGGATGCACTGAAGAGATTGAACAAAATGAGTCATTATTTTAATCTCCCCATGGTTGCAGTACAAGCAGCTGAGTTTCTGAAACCTAACAGTGGCAAGAGTAAATAAATCAAAACAACCAAATAAGTGTTTGATTACAGACCATGTGCCCAGAGAACTGTTTACTAGTGGTAGAAGGTCTGTAATTTATATAAAGGAAATCAGGTATACCTGAGTCTTGACTAATCAAAGAATATAAGAATTAAAATCTCTACCTGAAATTCAGGAGATAGTGATGGCTGTGTTGAGTATCAAGCAAAATTTTGAGGGGCTTGACATAGAGTTGTATAGCCTGTCATTAAGATGATGAGCTGTGGTACGCTTTTGTTAACATTTGCACATTAGTATATGACACAATTTCTTCAAACATTTCCTAAGTCAGTGTTTTTAAAGTAACTGTAACCCATGTAACTAAGTCTGCAGACTGTAACCTTAAGTTTTAAGGAATAAAGAGGAACTTGTCTAAAACAAACACACTCCCTCACCTCAGCCTCCCCCCGAAAAACATCCTGTGAGATTTCTACCATCATAATTGTATTTTTGTTTGATTTGGAAATTAATCTGATTTTGAAATTCTTTTGACAGGACCTTTCCCAATTCTTTTGTAACTGTTGTGTATGTATATTTTTATAAAACTATACTAGGTTGTGCTCTTTTTTCTCCTTTGAAAATCTGCACTGCTTTCACTGATGTCACTTTTTTTCCTATAGTTTTCCTGAGATAACAATTTTAGCCTCCAAAGGCTTGTTTGTCACTTAGTACCATACTGAGTGTTGACAAGAATTTCTTCAGGAAAAGAACTTTTCTGTAAAGTAGGGATTTTAGTCTGCTACTACTTGCTATGAAATGCAGAAGATTATGATTAATTTATTTAGTATACGTCAAGATATACAGACCACATAAAGGTGTGTTCTCTCCCTAAAGACTTTGTTATGCTAATGAAAACCAGGGGCATATATAGTTTTAGCTGCTATTCAGCAAATAAATTTTACAGGGTATCATTAAAAGGAAGAAGACTGCAGGAACTAAAATGTGGGCATCTCAGCTACATTCATGATCTGCTGTAGGGGTGTCTTTTTTCTGTCTTTAAAAAGCCCGGAAAGTCAGGAACCTTTTGCCTGGCTACCTATCTGCTTGTTACCATCAAACTGTGTATTAAATAAATAAAATAAACACACTTTTTGTAGTTTCTTCCTGCAAGACAGGTGATTACAGAACTTCTGGCCATGCCAGTAAGAGAAAAGTATAAATGCCATGCCTTCTTCTCATGCTTTGTGTTTGCAAAAGAAGAGGACAGCTTCAATAACTTTTTAACAGTCATTGTTTTATTCACATTATCTGTCCCAGAAAATACAGTTAAGTGTTTATTAGAAACAAAGAAGTGTATCTATTGATACGCCCATCCTATTGAGTAGTCAACGTTTTTCCTTAGGAAATTGGGATCAATTTGTATTTATTCAGCTCTTTGCAACTCAAATGCACAGTGTGATGCTATTTTAAGTACAGAGGCTCTTCTCTGAGGTCTTTTGCAAGATGTTGTACAGAAACCAGTGTACGAGAATGGGGGGATGTGGAAGTAAATCTAGAAATATGAGAAAAAAGTACTATAAGATTGAAGCCTATAATGTAATTTGTTCCAGTGTAGACAGCTCAATGCTCAAGTAGTATTTAAACTCCAATTTAAGGTCTCACACAGAAACTAGAAATGCCTCTTGCTGAATCTCTGTCTTGTTGTTGATTCTTTGCGTCAGAGATTGAGAAGTGGTCTAGGTTATTATTTATCTTAATCACATTAACCATATTAATAAATATAAAAACTTGGACAATTTAAAAAGGAATAATTAAAAATGGATTTTTAAGAAATCCAATAAAATCTCATTTGTAAAAGGAGGATGAACTGTACAATTGGAATTTTTTAAAAAAATAGATTCTTGTGCTTTGTGGTCTGATCTTGAAGAATAAATTGGAGTTCTGTTAGCAGCAGTGTAGTTGGTGTATGAAGGTTTTCCCTAAAGTAAAATCTATATTGGAGATTTTAATTAGAAGATCCTGGAAATGAGGTAAGTTTCTAATCTCTAGAACAGTGCGTGGTCATTCTATTAGAAGTGCAGGCTACAGTATTGCCCTTTTACCCACATGGACTGGTGATTCGAGAAATGAATGTTTGCCTTCTACCCCTGCAGCAGGTGGGAAAAGACAACATACAACACTGTGTTTCTGTGTTTGACTCTGCAAAGCAGTTGCTTGGCTGTATTTGCCTTTTTCTTTCCATTGAATGGACTGTTGTTATTTTCAGCTTGAATGAAAGAATACATCTTTCCATTTTACTTTTATGTGTGTCGAAGGGATTTGGAGTAAGTCTGGTATGAACCAGCAATACTGGAGGCAGATAGGACATCTTCCTCCTTAAAAATCTTGTAACTTACAAAATAAACCCTATGTTTACATGCAAGCATCTAGAAAGAATGATTTGGACTATCTTATGCCACACTTGCACAATCCACCAACCCCAGAGAGAAATTTATATTAGGAATTTTTAATTCAAAGTAGAGTCTTTGCTTTTTTACATATTTTTCTGCTAGGTCTTGATTTGGATGGTGCTGTAGCATGATTTAACTAGATGTGTAAATGGACAAAACTGAAACATGATAGATATGAAAACCTAGGAAGCTAGCTTACATAATTCAGTTTCACAGTAGTTCAAATATCACAGATCTCTGGGGACAAAAAATAAAGCTACCATAACATCATCTTAATTAGCAGATCAGATGTGTAGATCCCCTGACCTAGACTGCTAGAGCATTAGCACAGTCATCCACTTGCCTTTTCTCTAAGTTGCTTTGCATCCCTGAAAATGGACCATCTGAGAATTGATGTTTTTATGCCAAATGAGAATTCTTTTAATCTTGCGAAGGGTGTATCAACTTGCTTTAAGCTGATTTACACTGGCAATATGCTCAAAACAGATGGAGCACATCAGTGCCTTGATATAAAGTCTCTTAATGAACATTGCCAGGCAAAGTACCCCGACACAAAATGCTGCTGATACCGTAGTCAGGCACAACAGAGTACATAAGTGGATCACATCTGTAATGTGAAACACTTATCTCCGTTATTCTCTTTCCAACTGCAAAAATTAGTCATAAGGGTCATTTTTCCTATGTGTTTTATTGCACAAACAGTGCTTTTGCAATGGCATCATCATTAGTTTATGTTACTTGGACAGACCTAAGAAAGACTGTCACTTAGATTTGTTTGAGATTAAGCAGATTGGCTCATCTGCAGTGAGGAAGCACAAGTCAAGATCGGTTGCAGAGCTGACACTTTCTGATTTTATTTTCTTTATATGGTTGCTCTAGTTAATACATATAACCTATCAGGTAATCTAAATAGACATGCATTCTATCGTATATGCAGGCAAGTAATAATTTGAGACACTTAGAGTTTATGTTTAATTTTAGAAGTAAACTGCTTTATTTCCTGTGATAGGACAACAGGGAAATACTGGTTAACACAATTTTTTAAAAGTAGTTTTCTTATCAAGATGCAGGTAGAAGAAAATATTAAAAATGCTAGCTTAATGATACAACATAATAGTTATCCTGACATTAGCATAGCATTAGGTGTCCTTTAGAAAAGAAGAGTCAGTTTAGTGTCTAAACATGCTTCTGCAGATGTGTTACTGTTGGAATAACATTCTCATGCTTATGCTATTTCATTTTAAGCTATTAGTGTGCAGTCTTTGAGCTTCCAAACCTACATTGCAAATTAAATTACCATGTGTGATGTTGATCATTAACTACAAATTATCAGATCTGAAATGTGAGAGGGGAAGAAATTGAAGGACAGTATTGGGTTTTAGATGGCTTTTCTATCCTATTCTTGCACTGGCTGTTCTATTGCATTGCTCTGTTCCTAGCTAGTCTTGTTTCTCCCTCACAATTTTTAGATGATTATATGTGTATGTTAGTGAGTTTGTGTATTACAAGGCCACATGCTTTTAGACTCTCCTGGAATCTAGATGATAAAACTCAAGTTGCTGCAGTTACTTTATTTCTAAAGATAAAAATAGTATTGACCTTTGGGTGCTTTTTTTGGTGTGTTTCTTCTCCCATCCCTTCCCCCAAGAGGTCTAGTGTAAAATGTTGAGGACATAGCTTTTTTCTGTAATACAATAGCCTGTTGTTCACATGTAGAAGAGATGCCTGTTAACGACAAGTGGTATATTTGTTTTCCCACCAAGGCTGACACACAGTTTCAAAGGTCAAGCACTGTCTGATACTGCTTTTACTGGCTTAAACTTTTCTTTTCCCACAGTGAGTGAATTTGTATGAGAACTGCCCCAGCTGCTTTTTAATTTGCTGGAATGTGTCTCTAGCAGTTTTCCAGCTTCTTTACTTCACTGAAAGCTGGACACAGCACAAGTTAGAAGCTAATTAGTCTGTCCTGATAAATAAAGCAGTGCTTTATGGGAGAGCAGGGCAGACCCGGGTAAGCATAAGCAAATGCCTCAGGTTTTAAGTTGATTTTTCAAAGTACTCAGTTGAGTGTTTTGAGCCTGGCTTTGATTAACAGGTGAAAATGCAAAATCAGAGCAAGCTGGGGAGTTGCAAGTAAGACTTTTTTTCCCCCATCTTACATTGTGTCAAGTATTTCCATAATCCATAAATGCTTCTGGCACATGCTTCAATTCAAGCACTTTGAGGAAAAGAACATCATATGGGAGCAGCCGGAGGATACTTATACCAAGTAGCAAACTTTGTGCTGTGTTTTAGAGTTGTTGCCTCTTCCACAGCATGCCCAGGTTGCTGAAAGGAGATTTCTGTCCCTTTCCCTGTTCCCCTTATTAAGCAGCAGGCACTGGCTCTGGCTAAGCACTTTGTACATCAGTCACATAAGGCCTGTTCCCTTAGCTGTGGCAGGCAGTAAGATAATGTCCTCTTGTATTCAGGCAAGACCAAACTCGATGAGGCATAAAATCAGTTATTTCCAACCAGCTTACTTTTGATTGAAGGAACAGCTTCCCATCTTGCAGCACGAGGAATAACTTGTCACTCACTGAAGCAATTTACCTGTTCCAAAAGGAACAGCAATTGTTTCAAAGAATGAAAGCAGCCACTGTTAAAAACAGAAGCTACCAAAACTATATAGAGTTACTTTAAATTAGCATTACTTATGAACAGATCACCCTTACTATTTGTTTTGAAGCTAGCATTGTTTAAAGTCTTTGTTAAAGAAGCATTTCATTAACAAGACAGAGGGAACAAGGAGGTATTTAAATAAATAGTAATTAAAAAAATGCTTAATGATTTGTTATAATTGGATTCCAGAATTACTTCAGGGTAAGATTTCAATCAGCTAATGTCATTCCAGTGTTTTCCTTTTTACTTTTGAACAGTTCTTTGATCAAGGAGGTGAAATTATAAGACTTTCAAGAAAATTAATTATTTTTAGCTTATTTTTTACTGCACATCTTTTCTCCAATGAAATGGTGTGTCACTGACCCTCTTTTAGAATATTGTTCCTGGTGTTAGCTCAAGTGCAATAATTGCTTTTTCTTGCAGGCTGAGTGAGGCATCGACCTGTGAAGTATGAGTTAAAGTTCAAATTAAACAGCCTTTCTTCTTTGCTTTAGACTACCTGCTCTGAATATATAACACAACCAGTAAGACATCAAATAATGTGTCTTTAAAATGTGTTTTTCAATTCTGAAGGTAGATCAGTATCTGGGCAGGAGACAAGTGCAGTACATTTTTCTTTAAGTAAACACAGTAACTTTACAATGAGTGTTAGTACTGTATCCTGTTTTATAGCCTATTCCTTCCCTTCCCTGGTTTTTAACAGATTAGTCTCAGTGCTAAACTGTACTATGTGCAGTTAGAGGTCTTTGTTATAAAAAAAATTATTGTAGCAAAACCTCCTTTGGAACATCAGTTGATTTATCTGTATATACTATATGGAGATTCTTCATAGTTATTGGGTTAAGATGTTACGTGATAAAAAGTAAGACTGTCACAGGTATAAGAACTAGCACGTGAAAAGTTCAGCACTGTGTCTTATATTTTTGCTACTCTTCCATCTTCATGAGTTACATACATGTCATTATAGTCTAAGCTACAGAGCTTAAAAATCTCCAGCAGCTGAAACTGGATATTAGGAAGCAGCTAGAAAGTGGGAAAATACTATTTGTTATTTTGGCAATTTATTGCAGCTCCCATGAACGGTTTATTAATGTGTGTACTCTGTCGTGTCTTTTTTCTCCCATTTCCAGTAGATCAGGCAGGCTATTTACTGGAATATTGGAAGAGTGGAGTTCTATTTAAAACACCATAAAATAATCAGATTAAATGTGCAATAACATCTTGATTTCCCTAGGCAGCAAAACATTGCCATCTATGGCATATTGATACAACCCACATGTAATCAGATTTGTAGAGTAACATCCTATTCCTCAGAGGCTGAAACTGGCTGCTCTGAAGGCGAGACGGCTGCAACCACTTATGCTGTTGTTAATATGCAAATCCTGTCCTTACGGAGTTGTTATTCTGGTCCATTCTTAGCTCCAAGCTTTCTCTGTGCTACCAAGAGAAGATACTATTTCTATACTGTCCAAAGCTTGTCTGTTGGTGAATTCATCTGTGAGTAGGTAGAAAACTCCACTACTGTTGAGGATCCTGGGAAATACAAGGCAAGGCTAAAACCCTTTAATGAAAATTAAGTGACCAAGGGGTTCAATACAGCCCTGTCTCTGTGAGATTGCCAACTTGTGCCAGCTTTGGTCAACGCTATTCATTGCTCATAGGTTCTGCAATTAGATCAGATTTTCTAAAACACTTTAGTCTTGTGCATATTTAAGAAAGAAAGGAGAGAAAACATTTTTAGGTGGTGCTGATGTGTTGTTATAGTAACTTCTAAAGTCCAGGAATCTGAGTCAAAACATTTTAAACCGTTGGCCTCTTGCAATTTCCCAATTGCCAAATGTTCCCATTGTGTCATTTCTACACCACTATCTCCTTTGTTAGTGATTTAGCTATCTCTGTTAGCAAATTCTCTATACTTCTTATGCACACATACTGAAGGTAAATTAGAAGTGGCTGTACTGGTCAGGCCAAAGATCCATCTCACCCAGTGTCTTTTATCCAGCAACATCCAAAAGGGTAATGGCTAGGAAAGAATGTGAACACTGATGGTATTTCACCTGAGTCCTCTCCTTGTCTCCCAACCACTTGTGTCTCAGAGCCTTCCTTATCCAGAAGAGGTTTCTGTGTATTAAGTCATCTTCATTGGTTTCTGTTCCAGGAACTTGATTATTACTTTCTGAGCCTGTTAACTTTTAATATCTAATGTTAGATGACTAAGAGTTAAATCAGAGCAGAGGTTAAACTGGGGATACTGTATGAAGTAAGGAGGTTCTGTTCTTGTTTCAACCATTATCTCACTAGGAGCCTTTGGGAAATCATGTAATTTCTCTAAAGATTTAAAATTCTCATTTGTAAAATGTGATTAGTACTTACAAATCTTGAAAACTGTTTCTCACTATATACCATGAGCCAATGAAGTATTATCGTTTACCATCCTTATCAAAGTTTTTTATATCAAAGAAACTCTGTGACAGAAGCATAAACTCAAAAGGAGAAATTGCTGAGAAACTTGATGCGAGAGGGACTCTTGTGATGTGGCAGCTTTCTCTTCTTATTAAGTCTGGGAAATTTACTCCATCTTGGAGCATAGATTTTGAACTATGAACAGAAGATATTTAAAGGCTTTTTTATGCTAATGGCAATATTTCATAGAATAATGAAAAAAAAAATCAGAAGCCTTTTGAGAAGGCTGAAATTAGCCCTATACAATAAAGGCCTTATTCTGCAAAACCTCCTCAGCAATCATAGTATAGGAAGAAACCTTAGTACAACCCACAGTGATTGACACAGAAGGCAGGCAGAAGGGGTAGATATTGAAAATACTTCTCAGCCTGCTCCAAAGGCAACTATCTAAAGGCAGTAGAATTTTTTACATATACCTTCTTAGGCGTGTGAAGAGCTGTCTCTGCAAGTGGCCTCTTAAACTAATCGGGCTGAACAGCCTCATTCTTGATTCTGCCTTGTTTGGGCTCTAAATTTTGTTTATCCATCCTGGGTAACTTTATCTATTAGTCTTTTAAACTAGTATTTATATGGCATTCAGTGGTAGCTGCCGCTTTCTCTTAAACGCCCTCACTGCAGTGGTAACAATGTATGCTTTCTGCTGTCCCTCCCTTCTCTTGGAGTATGGACACTAGACATAAGGATATCACTTTTTCACAATTAGTACAGTAAAGCAATTAAATGGATTGTGCAGGAAGGCTGTATGGTCTCTGTCCCTGGAGCTTTTCAAGTTCCAACTGGATAGATTCCTGGGCAGACTGAGCTGATCTCCCAGCTGACCTTGTTCTGTGAAACCTCCTGAGGTCCATGCCAACCTGAATGATTCTTCAATCCTATTCCACTTGGATAACAGAGACAACTGGATGCATATCTTTTACATCTTGAATAGCTCTCTACTCTCTGAGCTACTGCATTTAAAACAGAGAGTCAACAGATTTCTCTCTGGCAACTTTTTTAGTAGAAGAGTGACCCTGCTCTCCCTTGATGAAAACAATGTGTGTAAGGTAACCAGACTTGGGATTTCTAGGATGCAATCCCAGAGTGACAGAAAAGCCTCTACCATAGCTAAATAAATTGTCTGAGGAGAGTCAGGATTTCAGAAATACACTTTTCTTGTGCATTTTTTCTTCTTGGGAAGACTACACACCTCCTTGCTCAACATACTGGTGTTAGGAAAATTTCCACTCAATGTGTTAATTTTTGTGAATCCATTTCTGAAGGCTTACAGAAATTTTCTTGGAGTTTAGTTGGAACTATTTTTCATTTCTGCTACTGAGTTGAATGCTGTTCTCTGAGCAGCCAAATTACTGTTAGCAGATTGTTTGAATGTTTCTAATCTGTTTTAATTAAAAAACAAAACAGATGAGCATGGCATACCTGAAGTGGCAATTTAAAATATCCTGACTGTCTTCAATTTAATCTTGTGTGTTAGTTTAACTGCTGGGTGGTTGGTGGGGACTAACATCTGAATTTTCTAGGGTTGTCTCCAAAATAGCTGTTCTGTGATGGGAGGGCTAGGATTTAGACTTCTACCTTAAAGGCTAAATATTGACAGTACTGCAGTCCTCACAGCTGCTACAGCTGAGTTCCTTTTCTTTTTCACAGTTCCTGGCTACCTTCTTCTTTCTTTTCTTCTGCAAATATGTGAACATGAGACTACTCCTGTCTCTGTTACCAGGCATTTGTGGAGGAGCTCATAACCAGGAGTGCCCTAGCCACTGATGTAGTTTTCTGTCTTAATTTCTGTACTGGCATTAAGACAACATTGGCACTGAAGTTATGAGAAAAATTGACAGCAAAGTGAGATTTAGATTTGCAGTTCAATATATTTGTAGAAACTCTTATGAGGGTTTGGAAACAACAGCAGAGCATAAGATGAAAAAGAGCTGGTTTACATGCCTGCATCTAGTTGCTTTATTAGCAGTGAAGACTTTGCTTCCTTCTTTGTAATAAGCACTGAAAACCCCATGATATTATTTATGTGTATTCATTCTTAAGTATATTACAAAGAGGGGGTTAAAATTAGCAAATAATGGTGTATAAGCATAAAAGACAGGGAGCTCTACACAGCTTTCCTACAGGGCAGTGGGGGATGACTTTCAGATTGCACCTTTCTCCATGAGGGTGTTCTTTGTGTTGGGCATATACTTAAGGAACATCCCATCAGACAGGAAGCTAATGAACAAGTTGCTAAATGTGAATTAGCATCTTTGTAACAAGGAAACAAGTCGGGTTTAATGTATGTTTTGAATGTTTTAGTGTAACACACAGCAAATGCTATTTCAAAATAAAAATTTACTTTCCCTGACAGAAGAACATTAGTGGATGGTTAATAAAATTTTAATACTATGTGTTTTCCTGGAGGCAGAACTAGCTAATCCAGAGTCTTATAATTTTTTACACTGTTTTTCATGCAGAACTATTTCAGCAAAATATTACTCACTGAAATGAGGACAAACCAGATGGTTTGTCTTCTAGAATAATCCTGGAATAAATATTCTGAAATATTAGTTTTTAAATAAAGAAAGAATACATCTGAGTAAGTTAAACAAACTCTGTGATCATGATACTTCCCATCTCTGGAAAAATCTCCAAGTGGAAAATGTTCAGTCAGCTGTTACAGGAATATTTGAGGAGCTGAAATCAGTATTTACCAAGTCCTTGAATTTTTTGGGTAGGTTTTTTTTTTTTTTACCACTTGAAAGTTGCATCTTCAAAGTGCTTGTATACAATAGTAGTTACTGCTTTATCTGTTTAAATAAGCATTTGTAGTTGCAAATTCTTCAGGTCTTGCAGGTGGTTAACAGAAAAAAAAAAGAGTGCTTTCGTGACTTGTAAAGTTGATTTTGTTTTATGTTTTCTTTTAATTTCATGGTTTTCAGAATATCAGTTTATGTTCAAAAGTCCTTCTAGGCTGTGAAAAACTTCATGGTTTTATAAAATATTAGAAGCAAGTGAATGCTTCTAAGATACAGAGTTCCAAATATGGAACAAACAAACAAAAAAGCTTCTCAGAAAGCATCCTGATGCTTTTAAACTTTAAGTAGTGCTCATGCTCTAATCCCTTCGACAATTCTGAGAAGGACAGTTTGATAACTAAATTAAAAACTGCTAGATGCCTGAGGGAATAACAGTGGCATTAGAATCTCAAAAACTTTTAGTTCAAAAGTGCTATAATAGTATTTTGCAACTTTGACTTAATTCAAGAAACACCATTACAGCATTGGCGTTACTGATTTCTGAATCTAAGTTGACATTTATTTCACATAGAGAACCCAGGCAGTTTATCCTCTCTGCTCTTGTTTTATTGTTTGAATAGGTCACAGTGTCCTTCTTTCAAAAAGGATAAACACTATGGGTTTTGTTATTTTTTCTCCTTGATATTCTACAGAGAATGACTTGCAATTCAGTGATGTCAAACAGAATTTATATGCATTTATCTACTTTTTGTCACATTTTCATCTTGAGGATCCCAGCCAAGAAGGAAAATTCTCTTGTAGTAGGAACTCTACTTACAATGAAGAGAGTCTGTTTCCCAGGGCACTTTCACATGAAGTATCTCTCTCTGAATGTCTATCCTCCTTCTTTGTATTCTTTCCTTTCACAGATGCATATTAGCAAAGAAGAGCTGACTGCAAAATAATTGCTTTGCCTTTTCTCCCTTTTTTACCCCCTCCTAATAACTTGTCACGTAAAGTGGCTTATACAGCTAATGTTAGTTTAATCAAAACATCTCCACTGCCGTTGTGATAACCCTTTAAAAATTAAATTTCTAGCATCAATTTATATGAGCTACTGATAAAAAAATTAAGTCTGTTTGTTTCACGGCTTTTCAGCCCCAGGCCGGTCTATACAGCTGTATTAATTTTCAAATTAGAAAAATATAAACCAAGACATTTTCCTAAAAAACTTCATTGTCATATTCCGGACATCTTTATACTAACTGTGTTTCAAGTTTTTTAGTGTTTGTAAAGTATGCTTCATAACAAATTTGGCTATTATAAACAACTGTGTAACAGTGCTGTAGACATTTAATAACTGAAAGCTAAAGTGCAACTTTATAGGCAGAAATAATGGATTTTTTTATGTGTCAACACAGCAGAGTGTTGTTTTTTTTTTCCAAGCAAGCTTAGTTAGAATAGTGCAGGTCAAGTACAGAGCTGAAATAAGCGTTCCTTGCTTTAAAACATCTGATCTGGATTAATTATCCATTAAAACACCAAATAAAATACAAAAGCTCCTCATATTTTGCCAGAGTCTGTGAAGAATGTAACATGATTTTTGCCCAGGAACAACATAACCTCAAGTTGAAATATATAAGCCAAAGAACTGACCAAGTGCATTATTTCTTGAGTTTGCATTTTATAGCTAGGGAATAAACTCCCGAGGCCCATGCTGCCTCCAAGACAAGTATTCCAAGTTCTGGGCATAACACTGAAGTTTGATATTTCCATTGCTTTGTGATACTTCCCTGATCAAGAACTGAATGAAATGAACCATTTATTATTTTATGCATACTGTCATCATATGGAATTATAATTTAGTTAATGAAAATGAAGTTTGATACAGTTGTGCAAGCATTCCTTTAAGGGAATTTGCTCTCTGAAGTGGCTGGAGGTATCTATCATTCT
The DNA here is from genome assembly GCF_020740795.1 of Apus apus. Classification (NCBI taxonomy): domain Eukaryota; kingdom Metazoa; phylum Chordata; class Aves; order Apodiformes; family Apodidae; genus Apus; species Apus apus. Next base: position 8,530,155 of record NC_067286.1, read on the forward strand.
GCATGGTTTGAAAAAGAACCAAAACAACAAGAACAACAACAAAACAACAAGAACAACAACAAAACAACAACACCAACACCACTCAACGCTGCAATTATAATAAATGAAAGTGTGTGCACTGTTAGTCAGTCACCCAGTAAATGAGAAGAAAGGCTTTTTGGTTATTCCATCAGACAGTAGCTTAGCAGGTACTTCAGTAGTGGGAGGTAAAGGTTACATGGGCAGTTGAATTCCAATTTATGTTTTTAATAAAGGGCTGTGCATACAAGGGGTGCTGCATTTTATCTGAATTATGTATAGTGAGAAACAAAGGAAAAATGCTTGTTTCTTCTGTGGAGCATTCAGGTCTTCAAAGACTTTTAAATGTGCCTAGCTTTTAGGTACAATTTAGTGTTAATAACATTACTTGAAAATGCAATTACTGGCAATGAAATTAATCATGGACCTAACTTTCAGGATCAACGGCTTTTGCTTTAAAATTGTTCTTAATGGGTTTTGGTGCATGTTAAAATTGTCCCCAAACTGGCAGCTCTGAAGACAGCTCCCCCTCCCTGAATGTTTGGAATTGGGACAGCTGGGTGAAGCATTCTTGCCTTCTGCACCAACTTATTGCTGCATTCCGAAAGTGGGAGAACATGGTCATACTAACTGGAAGTAAATCAGGGCTAAGAGAGTTATCCATTTATCCTTTAAACCAGGTATTTCTTTTGTCAGTTTTAATTGCAGTACACTATGATAGAAAAGTAACTTCTGGATAATTAAGAATAGACACTTTAAACCTCAACCATCCCTGTCCTGGCTATGCTATTGATATCAGTGGAAGTTTTATTATTGAATTATAAAGCAAGACAAATGTTAAGTGCTTTGAAATTCTCATTAAACAGTAGTTATGTGCATGACAAATATAATGTTATATTGCTTAAGCAGCCTTGGGGAAGCAAACTGACCAAAGGAGGTATTGGGACTGTAATCTTAATGTGGCTCCATTTAGTTGTTACATAAAAAGGTTACCAAGTGAAAAAAAAAAACAAACCAAACAGAATAAATAAAAGAGTGGGTTTTAAACTAGAGCTTTTGCAGATTAACAGCATGTTATTCTGAGTATTTCCAGCTTTAAAAGACATCGTACACATGTTAAAACTAAGTTTGTTCATGAGGAAGATCCCATGCTTTTCTTTATTCCTAGATGATGCAGTCATATACCCTTCCTGTCAAACCTGAACATACTCTTTCGTAAAAGTTACAAGGCTTTTTTTTTAAGTACTGCTGCTGGAATAGCAGCAACATTTTCAAGCAATACATGAGATGGACATCTATATTAGTCATGCCTCAGAATAGTGGGTGGGTAAGATTATTTTAGGTCACACGTCTGAGCAGGTAGAAAGCTCTCCCGCTGCTGTTGTTGGCATTTAAGCTCTCTTCTGCTTTTTGCTTTTTATGGATCCAGGGTTCTTTTTTATCCAAATCAACAAGAGCAATCTGTGGTGGCTAGGGCTTGGCTGGCTGCCAGGTGCCCACCCAGCTGCTCTCTTACCCTCCTCCTCAATGCAACAGGGGAAGAAAATAAGACAAAAAAGCTTGTGGGTCAAAGTAAGGACATGGAAATAATTTACCCATTACTGTCACAGGCAAAAGAGACTTCACTTGGTGAAATTAAATTGTTTAAACTTAAAATAGATTTGTATTGTGAGAAACAAAGACAAACTACAGCAACTTGCCTCTAAGCAGTCCAGGGGGATAGGGTCAGTCCATGATGATCTCTGCTGCTCCTTCTTCTTCTTCACGCCTTTCCCCAGCTGCAGCGTGATCTCCTCCCCAGGCATGGAGCAGCCCTGGCCTCTCCTCACAGCGGCTGCCCTGGGCACCATGCCCCGGACACTGCTGCACTGCATGGACTGAAAGCATGCTTGCAAACTCATCTAAATGCTAGCAGGTTTTCAGGGAAATGTGTGGTATCTTGCAGGAGGGTACACCTGGCATTCCTGCTACTCTCTCATGCTGAAAAAAGCCCACAAACCGTCACTTGAGTGCCACTCCAGAGGTTTCAAAATAAAAAGTAAAAAGAAAATTTACTTTTCGCTCCATATATTACTATACATTTCTGGAATTTTATTTTTTAGGCCTTGTCCTAAAACTGCTAGAATTTATTTATTATTTTTCTATGAATCACAGTAATTGCTCGTACTCTTTTCTGTCTGCAGTGGTGCTGCTTGAAATAAGCTGCTGTGGAGTTGTGTTCTTACGAACTTTGGAGTGGCCATAATTTGGACTGAACTGGTGATGCCTCAGTGTGCTTTGCCTCCCCCTCTCTCTGGAAGGAACTACATGGGGAAATCTGCATAAGCCTTGAACCATCAGGGCCTGTACCCTTGTTGGGGGGGAAGCAGTGCCTCCTCTTTCATCAAAAAAAAACCGAAACCCAAGCAAAACCTAGAAGAAAAATAATCCCTATTTAAATTTGTGGTTTTTTCCCTATACACATTTTGGGAAGTCTTAGCTTTCATATTCTATGGCATAAAAAAAAAAAGCAAGCACTGTTGATCTTCACTTTCAATGAAAATGCATTTACTTTATTCCTTTTGAATTTATCAGTTCCATTTTTCAATTAAACAGGCAGTTGTAGGAAAAACATTGTGTGTTTTTCCAAAGCAACACTTGTTACTATGTAATTTATTTTATCCAAAAGTTTTTTCTTCCTAGTCTCATAAAAAATTCTGTAAACAGGATGTCCTGTGGAGCAGCATTTACCCATGAATTGCACTTATATCAACAGAATCAATACTTGTTCCTAATGCTTTGCAGATAGCTGCAGCAGTGTCAATCATTTGGAAGTAGGTATCTTTTTATAGACTACCTCTCAGGATGTCTTCTTGAACTTCCCTTTGGATTTTACATAAAATAAATTAGTTCTTTCATCAGCGAGTAAATTAGAAGATTGAAGTGAATAGCTGTTCAAATCAACATGTTGTTATCATTAGGTACCACAGATACATACTAAAATATGGATATATTAGCTGTCTTTCCTCATTATTCCCTCATACCTAATCATAAGGCTGCCTTAGATGCATGATTTGCAGCTGAGCTGTAACAATGGCATTGGTTTCTTCTTCTTCTTCAGGCACAGCTTCAGTTAGTTACTCTGGCAATGGTGTGATTGAACTAAAAGATGGAAAAAGGCTTAATGAAATAATGTTCTGGTCAGACAAAGCAGTTCAGGAAAAACCTATTTCCTTTTGTTCCAGATGTTTAATCTTCTGCCACTTAGCTTACATATAGCTTTGTACACCTAGCTTTGATCAGCTTCAAATGTGAAAAAAAGTCTGTGTGTTGGTTTCATGTCTCTCTCAGAGTGCTTTCCTGGTGTGCTTGAACTGAAGCGTTCACAACTTAATTTAAATGTGTATTCTCTGCATTTCAAAACTATTAACTTTTTTTTTTCTTTGATGCATTTGTATCTGCAACATGAAGAGCTACTTCTCTAGAGATATTGCTAAAAGGGAGTTTGAGAAATGTTTAAGGCAAGAGTCCTTACCTACTTCAAACTTAGAAGATTTAACATTAATGTTTTACTGTCAGCTGTGATGACTGTTAAGGTGTCCTGGTTTTGGTTAAAAAGTCACTGTTAACAGGTGTTGTTGTTTTTTAAAAAGTCCTCTCTTGTCTTAATAAATACAAAATTACAAAAGTATCCATTGAATCTCTGAGCCCAAATAGGAAATATACCAGACAGGTAGAAAGACTTGAGTCTCCCATTTCCCAATTGCTCATAGATACTCTGCTCCTGTGCTTCTCTGTGACATATAGACTTTCTAAATGCCCCAGGACCAAATAACCTTTTTCTGCTGCTGAATATTCAAAAATTTCCAGGAACACTGACATGTTAACAGGAATGTCAGAATCAGGTGCACAGGTACAGCTGAAATATCCTCTTGAAAAATATTGCTTTGTAAATGCTTTATGAGTTGTCATGCAAATACTTTTGCAAGCCTCTTTGGGTAACTATATATAGAGTAATAGATGCTGTTGTGACAGGAAGGACTAGAAAAATTATTTTATTCATGTGAGGTTCGTTCAAGACAAAGAGTGAATTGGGGACATTATCAAGTTCCAAAGTTGGGAGTTTGATTTAATATGTTGTCTTTTCAACTAAAACCACAAAGGGAATATATGCATTAGAATACGAACGGTGCAAAAAGGAAACAGTCTGAGGCTTGAACAGTAGAGCTTTAGCAGAAGAATTTTGACCTCATCTGCAATGGGAGTTCACAGTGAGTAGAAGAAAGGTGGCTTCCAGGTAGCCAGAAATGGATTGGGGTCAAGACTTTGTTTCTGCATATAATCAAACAGGAAGTCCATCCTCCATTAACAGATAATTGATTTAATGTGTTTCATCCACTAACGCTCTTTGATAGGTCAGGTACTGCTGGATTATTTATAAAAGAGAGGCTTTTTCGATGTCAGTAAGACATTCTTCCAGTCTATGAGCTGCTCAGTATTTTAGACTGACTCCACTGATTGCAGTAAGGGTTGAGCTTGTGAAGGACTTTAGAATGCAGCTCAGAGAAGTGTGATCATTGTTCCCAGAAGTGTAGGTACAGTAAGTCTTCTGCATTTAATTGTTATTCTTAAATACAAAGGGTCTTGCTTTTGAGGCTTATGCTAAGCTTTATGTGGTATGCAAGTTTCATGACTGAGTATCTGTATACATTTTGTGCAAGAGAAGCCACAGTCATTCCTCTTTAATAGTACTACGAGTGGTGGTACAATTGCAAGAGGGAAAAAAGGATAATGGAGTAGATAATTCTTAATATACAAATACAGTGAAACAGCTGTTCATGAAAATTGCTTAATAATAGGGTAAAGCAGACTGAAAGAAAATGGTGCTATGTTGTCACTGCCTAGAGTTGGATGAGATGTACTAGATGTACAACTAGATGTTGTATGAGATATTTCAAACTGTCATCACAAAGGTTGAAAGACATTGGTGTTGAAACAGAATTGCTGATATAAAAAGCACTGAAATCAATGTGCACCTGAAAGAAATTAAAACCATTGATCATTTAAAAAAGCACTCCTCTTTGAAAAAAGAATGATTTTAATAGCCAAGCTTGATTTTTCAAATATTCATAAGAGAAGATTTTATGAAAATATTCCTAATTTTATTTCATGCTTCTTGGATAGTTGGTACAACTGTGCAGGAATGAATGCTACCTCAAGCCTCTTCAGCTCCATAGGGGAAGATTCCCAGAAGGCAGCAATATCTTTAAAAGATGCAAAGCTCTCTGCCACACTGAAAGCTATCTCTGTGGATATATGAAGCTGTATGTTAGGATATACACTGGTGAAATTACTTTTCTATCTCTGTGCCTGTATCCCGGGCTATATTTGCCACAATTTAGGGTTTAGCCTCTCACGTAGTTATGGAAGGACTGGCCCAAACCTGCTGAAGTCACTAAAGAAGACTCATGCTTAACATTGTGCTCAAGTGTGCCCGGACTTGTATTCTTGAGTTTTAACTGATGTGTTGATGTGTCAGAGCTTAAAAATATGAAATAGTCTACAGAAAGCTTTTCAGGGTTATGTGATTTTGAGAATTGTAATTTAGCCACTAAGCTCCTCCCTTTTTTTTTCCTTCAAGGGCCCTTCATTCAGAAACATCTTCCAGAGACTGATTTACTGTGTTCAGGTAGGAGAACCAATGCATTATCTTTCTGCAAGGTGATTATTATGAAAAACAAAACAAAAGAAACAACAAACCAAATTAAAATGAACCAAAACAAAAAAAAGTAAAAAAAAAAAGGTAAAAAAAAAAAAAAGAAGAAAAAAATTACATCAGCTGTAATCCCAAAATCAAATATACCTAACACTAGGTGCATTTTACTAAGGAGTTTTCTTCAGCTGTTGATAGCCCTGATTGAGTATTTGCTTTTATTTAACCTATGTGAATTTAGAATACTAGGAACTAATATTTCGTTAAAGCTATTTAGTTAAAGAGATTTTGCCTCTAAGGTACAAAATGAAACGAGAAAGTGCAGTTTGTTTACTAGAGTTAACACTTAGAATTAAAATCTTGGTTTAACTTGTGTTATTTCACAGTTGGTTGAAAGAAAATGTTAAGATAGATTCAAATCAGGAGTTGGAGTATTGTGCTGCTCCTAGCATAGCAAGAGGTCTAGGTGAGCATAAAAAGCTTTTGCCAAACTAAACTGTTTTCAAATTTTTATACATTGTCAGTGTTGTTTAGCTCATGATGGCTGTGCATGGATATGCAATCAATGGCTTTGTGCCAAAACCAGCTTTGATCGAGACAATAATTGAACAGGGATTCATACTGCTCTGCTGTTAGTACTTTTAAAGTATAATATATATTGGTCTATGAATCTATAGAATGATATAAACCAAAGAAAAGAAATAGATTGAAATGACAAGTTAGAAGATGTATCCTGTGAGGGATAGTCATTGTAAATCAGCTAATATTGTAAAATGAGTAGTAAATGTTGTCTGAACTCTGCTCCATCAAATTAATGGAAATTCTGTGATCAAATTCCATGAGGAACACGAGTAAACACTGCTGAATGCCTTGTCCTGTTAGGCCAGTTCCTTGTCTATTTGGTACTGTTTAAATCTGTAGATGCAGTTATGACCTGCCTCAGTAGCTGGATCTTCTATTTTAATCTCATACACAGACTGAGGCTTTCAAAGCAGTTCATTGATTAAAACTGATGGAAAAAAGTAGCTAAATTCTCTTCACATTTTGAAAGTTTTAGCCTTTGAGTATAAACTTGCAGTCTTTAATCAGTCCTTAGTTGAGTTTAATTTTTACTGGGGCTTTTGCTTGAATACAAACTACAATTTGATCTTCAGGCAAAAAGGTTTTACAGGAAGCTGTTTTCTGCAAGCAGAAGAAAATTTATGCAAGAAAGATTCTAAAGTACACAAGAACAAGCTTCTCTTCCCAAATATAAATAGCTAAATGCTCTTTCTGATTAGTGGTGGCGGGTTTTTGGTGAGCAAGAATACCCTAGCATGTAGTCTGAAATGCAAATAAAATGGAAATGGTTCTAGCTGATTGTTTTTGTATCATAAAAAAATTTGCATGTGTCATTCTAGTTGTACTTCACAGTTTTCACTGACTGCTTCATATAGAAAAGAGACATGGTTTTCAAGGTAAAGAAGATAACTAGTACTGCTTCTGAAGTCTGAAGAGGCATTCCTAGTGAGATGGATGACTTGATCTGCTGTCTAAGCACCATCACTTAAACTCCAAAATTATAGATATATTCCTAATATTTCTATTTCTGCAAATACATTTGTGACTTAAACTGAAATTCAACTGTACTGCTAAGAAAAGAAGAGGTTACAGGCTTGAAAGCAAGTAACATCTTTGCAATTTCTTTTTGGCATTTCAAATGATCACCTATTTATTTTGAAAGGAGTCATAGCTGTTATCCAGATTTTCTTTTTTAAAGCAATGAGCAAATTACTTATAAAAATGGCAAGATGGTCTGCTGAGATGCAAATTCTGCTAGACAAGAATTTCCAATTTTATCTGTTGTTGTTTTTTTTCAGAGGAGTAGTGGCAATAAAGGGCAAAACACATTTTTTAAAATATTGAGAAAGTGTATAGGAACACTGTCATACATAATACTGTGCTGTGGGTAATACAGTTCTAAAAGTTTTATCATTTAAAGAACAGGGAAATTGCTGTCCTGTAAATTCCAACACTACGAATTTCAGGGGTGCACTGAGTTCCTTCCATTGCTCTTTTGGGCTCCTTTAAGACATTGAATGAGGAAAATCTCAGAGAAAACAAAACAAACACCAAAACCCAAGAAAAATCCAAACCCAAACTAACTAACAAAAAGAACATGAAACATCTGATTAAACAACGAAGTCTGTGCTTATATAGCCTCCTTACAAATCTGTCCTAACACCAGGAAATCATCTCCCTGCACTCACAACTGATGAGGCCATGCCTCGAATACTGTGTTAGTTTTGGGCCCCTCACTACAAGAAAGACATTGTGTCCAAAGAAGAACAACAGAGTTTCTGAAACAAGTGTCCTAGAAGGGGTTCTCAAGTTAGCAAGAGTTAGAGTTTCAAAAGTTCTGTATGTTTCAATACTAACAGGTAATTTCTGATTTGTTAACTTTCCACACAATGCAGCCTTATAGTTTGACAGTTTGTCTCCAAGTTACATGGTCTTTTCCTCTCTAAATTTAATCTAAGTTCTGTAAAAATTAGGCCAATCCAGTCTTGGAAAACTGTAAGCAAACTTGTTCAGCTGATCATATTCATCTGCCTTTCTTAGCTCTTTTTATTTGCTGTGCTATAGCTTATCCCCAAGGTATAAACAATTTACAACCCCTTTTTACTAGATCAATAAAGAGATTTTGTGCTGTGGCTTTGGTTTATTATCTGATGCATTGAAACAATGGGTCAGAGAGAACAGCATTTGCATCAACTGGAAAGTGTTTGTTGGGTTTTTTTGTTTCTTTGTTTTTCTGATTTGAGATTTGTCTGATAAATTGAACAGCTGCTCTTTGTGAACTTGTCACATGGTAAAGCGTGTCTGTTAAAGATGGGGAAATTCCAGCTTCCTATGGTTCACTGTATGCCACAGGTTTTGGTTTTTTTGGTGTTTTCATTTGTTAATAAAAGAGTCTCTGTGATTAAAAAGTCTGTTAAGATCAACATTTCATAATGAAAGAAAATGCTGGTTGTAGTGCAGTTGCTAATATATTTAAGTAAGTAGATTGTTAGATTTTTATTATTGTGAGTTACAGTGATGATCCTCTCTGGTGGGACTTTAAGACGTTAGTGAATTTTATTTGTGAAAATGAATGAGCAACCTGAGCTTTTGTTTCCTTTATTGACCATTTTCCCAAAGGGTGAAAGACTTCTGTTTCTATAGTGGTGTTCAGGTGTGCCCAGAATATTTTTCAGCTTTGTTTCAAAGCTGTAATAGAAAGATTTCTCATCTTGCACTGCTGATTCTGGTTCTGAGTAAAAACTGAAAGGGTTGCTGGGACCAGAGAACAATTGACACCTGATAGCACAAAGCTGCATTTGTTGAATGTTGAATCCCTTGTGGTTAAGACTTCAGGCTGCAAAAAGCAGACAGTCCAGCAGAAATCTTGTATTTTTTTCCTGGTAAGGGAGTTTTGAGAATATAGTGGGAATGTTTTTAGACAATATTCTAATGGGAACTGAATCTTGTAATAGGGTGATTAATAGGATAGTAAGGGGCTAAAACCTTGGGGTACCTGGCGTTCCAGATGGGGTAGCAAAGAATTGTAGAAATGGTCAGAAATGTGAGAAAATTAATGAACTGTGTCACAGAGCAGAGAAAAGGCATAAAATAATTTTCTGGATACTGGCAAAACCTATGTAAGACATCTAGAGGTTTTCTTAGAAACATCCGAGAACTTAAGGCTGGAAGAAGAAATGTGTAAGGCAAACAAACCCCAAATAGTAGCTGAACATCTTTTCTGAGACTGCTGGCACTCATGGACTGTCCTTTGTACATGGTATGGGGGTGTAATTATTCTGAGTATTCCGTAACATCCTGTTTGTAGCATTTTGTAATTTCCTGCAATTATTCTGTAAATTTTCTCGTCTGATACAGTCTGACTAAATAGTGGGGTATAGAAAGATGAGTCACTGCAAGGGTGGAGTAGTTACCATAGGGAGAGCTTGTTGGTCTACAGAAAGGGGGTAGCATGGGCACTGGACAGTAGTGGATCCAGGGGTCTAGAAGACATCCCTGAGCGCAGCAAAGAAGATTTGTTTAGTTAAAAACCTTGATTCTTCAAGGGAAAAAAAAAAAAAAAAGGGAAACAAGTGGTTGATAACTGTAGATCCTTGTATGTTACACCTATTCCCTATTAAGAAATTACATTTCAAATAACCTGCTACTTCAGGCTAGAATGTATTGTAAAAGCAGAATTATTTCCTGCAGCTGCATTATGGATGTTGAAAATTATGTGGTTCTGTGACTATCAATCCCATTAGAGGCTCTGTAGAGATCAATAATTGGTATGACAAATCATGTTTTCATGCTGGAAAACAGATGCTTCATAGGTCATTAAAAAATAACAAAGATTTTTAGAAATTGGGAAAGATTTACAACAAAAGACATTTTTTGTTTACATTTTATGTAATTCACTGAACTCCATTAAGATCTGAGTTGTGAACTCTTATCTGTGCTCTTTAGTCAATATTCTTGTTTAGTTTTTTTCTGCCTTTCATGTCATTGGATTGAAGCATTCTTCTGAACCGTGTCCTGCCAGCAAGGATTTGTATCTAACTTCCATTTCTGTATTAAGGTAATCATTACATGGGAGGGATGTGTAACTGAAGGAAATGAATTTCAAGAGTCAGTGGACTTCCTTTGTGTTGTGTTCTGCTCTGAATAACGTAACACTTACCAGCATGAAGGGATTAAGTATGATTCCAGAGAGTGGCGTGTGAGCCGTTGATTCCAGGAGTTAGGCTGGAATTCTGGTCCTTGCTCCAATGTCTCTTTTGCATTTTATTAAATTGTGTTTTAATACAAACTGCTCACAGTTGATGGAAAAAGGAGGATAACTGGGCTTGTGTGGTCTCATGCAAGTGGTTTTCTTACTCCTGTTTAGCCCTTACACTAGAGCCCAGTAAATGTTTAGAGATTGCAAGTATGTCAGAACTATTTTCAAGCGGATTAGGAGCTGTGTCCTGTGATTTGAGGGGCAAAATGTGGGTCTGAATGTCTCACAGAGTTGCCCAAAGAGGACACAGAATCTCCTTCCAGGAGACACTCAAAATTTAACAGGAAAAAGCCTTCTTCAAAATGACATATCCTTGAGTTTAGCCTTGCTCTGAGGAGAAGGTTGGGTTAAGGAAATGGATAAATTATGCTGTGGTTTTATAATTTCATAAATCTCATTAACATCTGTGAGCTTTTGGGAATGCTCTCCATTGGAACAAAAAATCTTCCTGGCCTTCTTAGGTTTACAGACTACAAATCGAAGTCAGATCTGGATACTATTCTGCTGTTCCTGGGACCAAGTACCAAAGTTCTTTTGTCTCTCTCAAATGACTGAACATGTGACTTCTAGAGAAGAAAACAATACTTATGTCCTTTCCCTCTATCTGAGGGAAATAATGTGTGATTAAAATGACATCCTGTAGCACATGGGCATATTTTTTAAATTAAACAGATTTACAAAAAAAAAAAAAAGTAGAGTTAGGACTGCTGTAGAAAATAAAGCCCTGGGGCAAAGCAATCCATTATTAAATCCTTTAGTAAAAGTACTCCTTTGAAGATATTTTTTATGGAAATGTTGGTTGAAGTTCCATGTCCTTTTGTGGAAGTAGAATATGATTTTGTTAGTTACTAAACAGGTAATTAATATTTAGTGACAAAGTCATTATTTTTGCAGAAAGTAATGTAATTACATGCTGTCCAGAGAGGAAAAGTGAGTATGTAGTGCATATGCTGAGAAATGTGTGTGTTTATCAAGATGTCAGATGTTCCTTGGTGCTGAGAATCTCATCCTGAGAATTCTCTATTCTAGTGCATTTTAATGACTGCTGCTGAAGCTATGAATGGTCTGTCAGCACTTTTATTAGGGATCCTATTATTGGGGAGTTCATAGCTTGGCTGTAAAACCTTGCTGTAGGCTTAAACTAGTTAAATAATACTTTCAGAGCAATGTTTTGTGCCAAATTTCATTCAGATAGCTTTAGGCTTTTTTCCATGTTTGTATCAGAAGGCAATATTCAAGTTCTGATTGAAATCTCTTGAAGCAGGGCAAGGCAAGATACAAATGACCTAGACCTACAGCTTTACTCGTAGTAGACAGTAAGATGTGTTGGTACTGTAGAATGTATATTTCATGTAATAATGAAACACCGTGGCTGTGTTTCAGGGTGGAAGATTAAGTCCTCTTTGAAATAGAATCCTCTTTTACCTGATTAGGGTCTTCAGAACTGGAACTGCCGTGAGACTGACTATGAAAACCATTAATGAGTGACTCTGACAGAAATAGATGGCATTATTTAAAATGAAAACTATTTGTTTAAAATGCTGCTGAAAAGTCACGTTAGTTTTTCTGTGTTGTACCCAGTGAATAGCTTAGCAGAGCAGTGAACTTGCAGGACACTCTGTTTTCCCTTTATTCATGGAACAAATGCTCTCATTTTGTACACCAGCCATCACAGTTTGCTACAGCTGCTCTACCACATCAAAGCATGCAATTTTCAGGAGGAGATGACAAAAAGTATTGCATCATTTTATTGTCACTTCAAGACCTTGGACATGGAAGTGCACTGCTTTTTAACTTTACAAAGATTGTTGACAGGGAAATTGCATAAACCTGTAGCTAAAGATCTAAGCTTAGAAGAAAATAATTTTATAAAAAGTTCTGTGAAAACCTAGTGAGTGCCTGGTTTATTTCAGTGCATGAAGGGGGCAGATTATCACATGGAGTACATGTTGCTTCAGTAATTCTCACAGTGTCTTTCATCACCTGTCAGTCACAGGCAAATTCCTGAGGGTGACAAATTTTCCCATGTTCTTGTCATCAGTGGTATGTCTGGAGAAACTTTTCTGAACTGATGGGCGATGCCTACCTCAACAAGTGTGCTGAGGAAATCTCTGTTTGGATAAAAAAGCCTTGTTGTGTAGCACTGTTAACTCTGAGCACAACTTCCAGACTGTGTAGTCTGTTGGATGTTAATGGACACAGCTGTGTGGGAAGTTGAAGCTAAATGTGGACAGACCTTAGGAACACAGTTTGGTTTTTTGTTTGTTTTGTTTTCGTAAGATTTGATCTCTTAATGCATGGAATTCAAGGAAGAATGTCAGAGCCAAATAAGTTCCTCCTTTGTACTTCTCTTTCATTTGCCTTTCTTCATTGCTGCAGCTGTGTACCAGCTAAGGCAGCTGATACATACCCATTCCAATGCCCACCAGATACATGAGTCACCTTGCAAATTGTTCCAGGCAGCTTCTGTAGGAATCCAGCTTCTGTGGAACACAAATGACGTACAAATCCAGCTAGTGCAATTTACTACCAAAAGCTAATTTGTAAGTTTTTACTGGTTAGATAGTTGTGGTGTGTTTGGTGGTTTTTTTTTGTTTGTTTGTTTGTTTGTTTTGTTTTTTAAAATTAGCAGGGAGTGAATATTTATGGTGGAATGCAAACACCTCTAAACTCAGTGAAAAGTTTAATTCTGAAAAGGTAGACATGATTTACTGCATTAAGCTATTGGTATTGTATTAAGTATTACAGCTGTGCAAAGTGATGGACAATGTAAGAGTATCTTCAGTTCTTCTACTCCATTATAGTTGAGAGTACTTTTTCTGGTGGTTTTCAGTTTGAGACAGGTTATTACTGTTGTTGAGTTTTTAGTAGACTTACAGGAAAAGTGGAATACATAAAGAATTTTGAAAGATTATTTGGTCCTCTTTCTTCTCTGCAAAAATAAGAAAGATGATGCCCAAATCTTGAGAATCCCTCTAAAGTAAAGCAACAGTCACTTAGGTTTTAAACTATACATTTCACCCTGTCATGCTAAAAAAACTTGTTTATCACAATCTAGGGCAGCTGCACTTGCCTTCAGGTGTGTGCTTCGAGGTACCCATGCACTGCAAATCTATATATTGTAGCTGAATTTCATGGTTTGCAGGAGTTGCACCTATAGGTTGAGGAGTTTTTACACTTTTGGTATGTGGGAACAGGGTTGTTTGTGTTTTTTTTCTTGTCCTGTAGAATTTAGTGATTTATTTTTTTTTTTGGTACTTTTATCCATGTAGTGGTATTTCTAAAGAAGAGACAGTTCTAAAATTTGTTTTGTTAGCTGTCTTTGCAGAAGTGCCATGCATAATGCGAGCTGCTTCTTTTTCTAGTCATATTTATGGTTTCACTTAAGTATTTAACAAAACAAATACGAAGATAGCAAGGACAGACTCACTCCACAAACTTCACATACAGACAACTAGAAATAAAAGGTACTTGCCTCTCAGGATGTAATTTAGTCTACAGCATTAACCGAGACTTTTATAAAAGTTCAAGCCCTGACTCAACACCGGGCTTCTCAACAACTTCTGAAACTCGGAAGATGTTTTGGATTGGGCTTCTTACTGAAAGCAATCTCTGTATTGTTTATAAGCAGACAAGATATATTGTCTGAGCTGTTGAGCTAAGTGATGCTGATCTAATAAGCATGTCTTTCTAAACTAGAGCACTGGCAACCTCTGGTCCTTCTAAGAAACCCACACACGTGGCAGTGTGTTCTGCAGCTTCATGGAAGCTAATTGTCTTCCCGCCAGCTGATTAACAGTGTTTATGAGCCCTGTGCTTCTCTCAGAAGAACCACTCATTTATCTCTTTTCTGTACCTGGAAAACACTTTTCCAGACTCAAGGAAATGCTGTTATTTTTTATTAACACTTTTCTATCTTTGAGGAAACTGCTCAACAGTTTTGAAAGCAAAAGGGCTGAAAGATGGAGGCTGGCATAGGGGGTGGTCATATTATCTTTGCTTCCTTAGGCAATCAGGCAAAAAATGGGCAGGGAGATCAGTAGTAATGCTAACTTTGATTATATATTTCAAAGCCCAACTTTATGTGAAAGTGCTTTGATCAATTTTTAAACAGTCTCACAGAAATTCAGGAGAAGTATTTGTACTGTCAGTTGCTTAAAAAAAGTAGTTCTTAATTAGTACCTGGTACTTCTTCAATTTTTTCTTCAATTAATTGTTCTTACTGATTGTATTGTAAGTCCACATACTAACTTTTCATGATTACGTGCCTCCTTGTTTCAGACATGATGGCCAAATATAAAAAAATTAAAGTAGATGTTTAAAGAATATGTATATTCATCGAATATGTGTATATCCAGTTAAATGCTTTAGTCTTAGTGTTAAAGATACTGATATAAAAAATATTTGCTGTTGTTTTAAAAAAAAATATTGAGGCATAGGCTGCATAAGTTATTTACATCATTGCAGATCCTTACCATGTCTGTCTCACTTTTATGAAGGGGCAAAACCAAATTCTGTGCCTGAGAGAAATTCTTCAGGTGGGGTGATGTAAGGATAAAGGAAAGATTCTATTCAACATATGCCCTAGTGGCTGTTTAGGACAGTTAGTCAAAGGAAATCTGAAAGAAAATTTATGAGAATACAAAAAAAAAAAAGGAAAAAAAAAAAAAAAAAGTGCCAAAGAGAGATTTTACGTGAGAGCTGATTAGACTGCAAGAAAGAGGAAGGAAGAGAGAGTTACTGACAAACAAACCACGTTTTCCTTCTTTCAGATTATGACAGTTCTGCTAATGTCTATGCTGCCTGTCTGAAAGGTTGTGAGATTCATTTGTAGTTCTAAACCTGTAGTGTTCTTTGTTAGCTTATGTTTAACCTGTAATACCTGTAGAGTATACAGATACATACTTTGCTAGTAGTCTGAAATGTCTGTTCTGCCTAAATATTGTTAAATAAGCATTGTAAACAGTGGTGATTAGGCTATTTTGCTTTTTATAGTTTTAAAACAAAGCAACCATTAAGTTTATCCAATATGACTTGTACATATCACAGTCCATTACATTTCTTCCAGACATCCCATTTTACAGAGGCAGATTTTGGTAAACAAGTACATTAAGCCAATTAATCTGGGGGATTTTACTTTGTACAACACACTGAATAGCAGGGATTAATATGCTTTTACTGTCAAGTATCTATGGCAACCAAATGATGCAGTGAGATATGCCTAGGTGATATCAGTTGCCTTATTTCCATTATATTCCAGTTTCCCCTTAATCGTGGCTCTTGGTTAAAGAGGGTACCTGACAGCTGGAGAGTTCTTGTGTTTTTGTTACGAATAAGAATGTCTCAAAACAAAATTGAAGTCTCCAAAAGAAATAATAGTGATGATTCCTTGACTCTTTTTACTGGTCTTATGGCTTGGAGTCTGTACTTATTCCTTCAATCCTTTTGATCAAGAATTTTAAAATTTGTTGTAAGCAGTTCTATACCACTTTCTTGCACGTCCCTTCTTCATTAGGTCTTTAACACAACTGCAACTGGCATTTTCTCCTCGGTCTCAGCTTTTACTTGTGTCTACTTTGAGTGAGATTATGGTACAGATGTCAGCTGCATTGTCTTTGTCTCAGTTTCCTCTCATCCTTTTAGTTTCCTTGACAACTTTCAGATAAATGTCCTGTGGTAAAGGGTTTTCTGAGCCCAGCTGGGAGGTAATGCTACTAAAGGGTAAAAGCAAAATCTCCAAAAAGAGACCATACAAATGCTAAAAATCAATGCAAAATATAACTTAAACTTTCCCTAAATATTTAAAGGAACTATCTGTTGTAGTGGCAATGCCATGAAACAATGCAGTACTGTGAAGGGAGAGTGCAGTACATGACCATCCACTGCAATCATAAGGTAGAAGGTCATCAGGAGAAAAGAACGGCTGCAGGTTTACTTTCAAATCTGTATTTCATTGAGGTTTGATGACAGTAAGAAGGTGCTTGGTTCAGTCTTGGTTTTAAGACTTAAAATTTCCTAAGTTTTTCTTCCTAATGCTTAAATAGAAATCACAACATGCTGATGTTTGTTGTTGCTGAGCATAAGGAATATCTTTGCTTCAGTACAGACTAATACATTGAGAGAAAATAATAAATGTAAAATAATTTGATATATGAGAAAGTTAGCTTGTCTGTTTCTCCTGCTTTGTGAATGCTGGTAGCTTGATACGGTCTAATCCACTGGTTATATCAGCTTCCCATCTCCCTGAGCTACTCTTTATTTTAGGGAGAAAGGGGAATGGTGTGATAATACATGTCTGAGGCATCATATGATTCACATTTCAGGATCTGTGTAATATGAACATCACAAACCTTAGTAAATATCATGTATTGAGCTGTTTCACTACACAATAATAGACAATTATTTATTTTTGCCATATTTTTTCTACTGGTTCACTAGTAGGATGTTCTCAGTTTTGTGTGTACTGGATGAAATTTGGGAATGTAAAAGGCTTTACCTTAAATGACTTTAAATACTTTTAAAGTCTTTGAAGTACTTTTAACAACTGACAGATAGTTTTATAATTTACAAGAAGAAAAATGACACTATGAGGATGCATTAAAGTGTTTATTTTTTATGTTAAAAATAAGTCCAATTATCATTCTTTTGAATTACAGCAAGTACTTTACAGAAAACTAATTTATGAAAACAGAGAAAAATATGCACATCAAGGGGTATATTTTAAATATCAGTATAGTGAGTAGATGTATATACCATGATTGCATCTATTCTCTTTAGCTGTATGTTTTTATGTCCCCATTCTGTCAGTCTGCAGTTTGAAACAAACAGATCCAAATGTCACTGATATTTTTGCTTAAAAAACAGAATCTGTAACCCCTCTGAGATTATATTAATAGCTGCAGCAGTTTGCTTTACACAGTATTTCAGCATTTTCCTTCTGCACACATTTTAGGAGCACTAAATCTGCTAATCCTTAACCTTTCTTTTCTTTCTAAGAGACACTGTTAAATTAAATAATGCATTATTAATAAGCATTGTTTAAAATGGAATCTAGCAAAGATAATACTCTATATAATCCCTTACAAATAATAAACTACCCTTAATTTCTCTGTCCACCTGCTCTGGTACTATAGTGTTCCCTTTTTACTGTTCACGATTGATCCTTTTAGCTTGGTTTTCTACTCTCTGTTTGCTTATTCCTTTGCCTATGTACACACGCAAATATGCATCTTGCACTGTTGCAGTCAAAAGGCAGTATAAGGCTCCTCATTGTATTTCCTGTTACTTCTCTAAATACATGACTAGCTAGTTTTCTTAATGTTCCCCTGGCTTGGGGTGAAAAGGAGAGGTCTTGAATGGAGTTAAAGTGGGCAATGGCAAAAGGATCTTTGGTTTTGCTTCTTTATAGAAGCATCAATTCAAGAAGTACGCAGGGTTGTGTATAAATACTTTCCAAGACCAGCCTTGTGCCTGAGGTCACATTTACCCTGAAGCATTTCCATTGTGTCTCATGGCAGTTCAAATTTCCGTTTCTTCTCTCTGATTTCAGTAGAGGGGGACTTCAATATATGCAGAGAGCAAATTCTTCTGTCTGCATGTGCAGGTTCTGATTCTTACTGATTTTATTAGTGTTCCTAAGTGGAGGAGTTGGCTATAATAGTTGCATAAGATCCTCAGCTGTATTTTTAAGTTAGACCGTCCCAGTTTTTGATATGAAAAACTTCAACTGTAAGTTAAATGTAGTTTAAAATATCAAAGACCCAACAGAAGAGCTCACCATTTATTTTATAACTATTTTTATTTCATAATGAAATCATGTAGATATCTTTAGTTTTCAATGCATATATTAAATCATAATAATCAAGAAAGGTTATAATATCCAGAGACACTTTTCCAATCTCCTATATTTTTTGGGGGTTATTTTAAGGAAAGAGGGCTGTGCAGACTTTCTCTGTTCTTGAAGTACTGCTTGGGTCTTTTATAGCCACTGTTGGAGCTTCGTGCTGTCAAGCCAGAGGGGTCTTTGTCCACTTTATGGTATAGTGTAGAAGTTTTCACACAAGTGCTTTATTATCATATCAGTACTTTAATATGGTAGTTACTAGAGAACATCATATATTTAAATCTAAGGTGTTATAGGTCTTGTATCTACTTTCTTCTTTTTGTGGTCTTCAGACACTGGCATGCATGATCCTTTTTTAGCTTAGGTTGTTTCAAAAGAAGCATTCTGTCTCTCTAGTGAGATTGTAACTGAAGGGGAACTACTTAGAACGTTTTTTGGCTTTAACTATTAGTTTAAGTCATCTTGTAAAATTATTGGTTTCCCTGGAGGGTAGTGTGTGCACTAACTTATTAAGTATCATCTGCTGATACATTTGGTGTACAAGTTTATGCATTGAATACTTTCTTGTAGTTTGTAGACTGATCTGAGCAAATAAAGTTGTTGTTCAGTGATGCAAATGTCTCCTGGATTTCACAGTGCCCAAGAGTTACCAGTGTTCTCAGTTTTGAATAGTCTTCTTGCCTGGGCATTAATGTACATATTCTATTCTGATTTTCCAGGATATATACTATAGCTTGCATTTTTAGACTCTCTCAGTGACCATCGCACATCAACATGAGATCCAGAATATTGTAGAATAAGGTCAGTTTATCTTGTAAGTGAAGCATGGATACCTTTGTGAAGATACAGAGAAAAATAATTTAAAAAATACTCTTAAAAAGAAAAACAAAACAAAACAACACCCACAAACATAAAAACATTGTAGAGCTTTTGTTCTTTTGTTGTGTTTTTTTTTTTTTGAAAGAACACAACATATGCTATCTGAAATCTGTCCACGTGTGTGGATGCTTTGAAAAGGTACCAAAGAAAATGTTACATACCTAAAATTAAAATAATTTTTTGTTTAATATTTAAATGTTCAGTGGAGAGTTATTGTTATACTAGTTGATTCTTTCCTCTAATACATAGTTCTAAATTCATATTATTCAGGTTGTCTTTCAGAAGCATTTATAAATAGATCAGTGCTTAGTGGTAAAACTGACAGTGCTGTGATTCAGTCTTATCTTTAGAGCTGTGGCTGGAGGTAATTGATAATGTGAGTTTGTGGGTACAGCAGTGGCCTCACAATACCAGCATTTAAAGTACAAGCTGCAGAGCTGCAGAGAGTCTGTCACTCCTGTGTCAGCCCTCCTGTGCAGGGCCCTGCTGCTGGTACTCCAAGGAAGAATGTGTATGTGCCTTGCCTGCTGAGCTCCAGTTTGAAAAACTGGAGTAGGTTTGCTGGTGAGAACAGCATGATTGGCTCAATGCTGGGGGATATTTGAGGCACTCTAAATCAATTGCTGTATTCTGGGCACTGGCCTATTTGTTTCTCTAGTGATGGGTCTGATTTGAAGGAATTACATTTCAAAATATGTTACAGCTTCCTCAAGAAGTGTAGCTATTTAGTTAAGAATCTGTCTCTGTAGTAATGGCTATATATTTAATTAGCTAATTTCCTGATTTTCAGGAGAATACATTTATGATTTATAAAGAAGTCTTTTCATGTGCTTGTGGAATGGTAGCAATGGTAGCAGATATTATCCATAAGCAAAGACAGAGGAATAGACTGCTGTGTTTGTACTCAGTTCTGTTTGGAAATGTTTCTTTTCACCATCACATCATGGACTCTGGAGTGAAGAGGAATTTTCTGTTTTGTCTGGAAAATGTTCATTCATTTCAAACAAAAAATAAAAAGTTAGGTGTAACTGCAGCCATTCATGCTTCTAAGGCAGAATTTTATATCAAAATAAGGAAAGGGATCATGCTATATTCCCTTACCCCACAAAACTTACAGAAGGCTGGGGGCTAATGTCATTCACTGAGATTTGGATATTCCAGTACAGGAGCTTGCTTCTTCCTATTCTAAGTATGAACTGTAAGCTCTTAAATCTCAATTTCCTGAGTATTCTAAACAAAATTATCTCAGCTTTGAGAATGTGGGTGGTCATTCTCTTAAGAGCTTTTAGCTAAACCCCTTAAATTATCAACTAGGCTTTAATGTAACATCTCAGATGTTTGCATAAGGTAGAAAAAGCATTTCCCTTTCCATCTCATCCTGAGTGTTTCAGTATTACATCTAGCAGCGTTTTGCTGTTGATTTCCAGCCACGTTAATCTATTGTTTAAAAGAAGAAACTTTGTATTCAATACTTTGACATTAAGCTTTTTAAAAGGAATTGTCATAGCAATTGTAGCTCTAATCTCTTCTATCTCTGTCAATTAATTCCCTTGATGAAATGGCAAATTATTTGCTTTTCTACTGAGTCATACTTAGTACTTCCATTTTGTACTTCCATGTTTTCTGTTGGAATCTCTTCGTGCAATGGTTAAAGACCTGGTTTTTCTAGTTGCCTTCTTTGAGTTTAATTCCAGTGCTGATTTTTGATCAAGAGTATACATTTGAATTTCCTAGTTGCTCTCACTTACTGAGTTCATAATAAGAAGCAGCCTCTGAATGCTTGACCTGGATTACTTTTGGATTAAACTGACTGGAAATTACATTCTAGGAACAACTCAAATGCACTCTGAACATTAGCTGGCTGTTCACCCTTTAGGACCAGACTGCTCTTTGTCAAAAGTAAAAGTATCAGAATATGTAAAGTGGACATTGGGTTCTCATTGTCTGTAGTTCTGGTCCTGTTTTATTTTACTGCTTGCCAGTTAAGTTGCAGCTGTAGACAAGCATTGGGTATGTTGCATCTTATGTTTTCTCACTTTCTGGTAGCTAATCTGTGCTTGAATGACCTTTGACTTTTTTCCTTTTCAGTAGATGTGCAGGCAATAGGTCATTTACAGTACAGTAAAATCTGTCAGTGATTAATACTGGCTAGAATAATAGTAGATTTTATATTCATTTTTCTGTGCGTGGTATAAAATACGTAAGTCATTAGAAGACAACTTGAGGGGCAATGCCATTTAAATTTTCATAAAACAGCCTAGGAAACCACAGATTCCATCAGTGTTCTTTCATTTTGACATGATGCTGAGACACCAGGCTCCTGAGAATGTCCTTCCACTTCATTGAAACTTCCAGTAAATGGAATCACTTGCAAACTAATACTTTTGTTTCTCAAACATTTGTTTTTATCAATAATTCATCTACACTTGAGAACACTCTTTCCTGAATCTCTTTCATGTCCATTTGGTTTTATAAACTTTCTTCTTGAGATCTCCTAAGGTCTCCTTTGATATTTTCTTATGCATTCCAGGTGTCTCTTTTACAAATAATTCCTTCAAGCTTTCCTAAAAAAAAATACCCAAAAGCACCACATGGGTGAGTATAAGAAGTACACAGGGGATGCATCAAATCAAAACCCCTACATTACTTTTAGTCTGAGAGAAAAAAAAAAAAGAAGTGCCTTTTATAATAATTTTTTAATTTATTTTTTTATTATTATTATTTTTTAGTGGAGCAGCACATTTTCCTCTTTAAATGATTGAAAAGGCTAGAAGGTGAAGTGGACTTGCTCAAGGAGACTAAATCTCTGTCCATGGAGTTGGGTGCTGACTTTTAAATGAGATTTCAGAAGCATTTTTGGAAAGTAGAAACCCTTCTGCTCTTCTTCCTGAAACATTATTTTCATGTGATATGTTTTCTCTTCAGTCTATAGGAATTATGTACAAAAAGAGAAGAAATGGCTTCTTGCCTACTACACAATATATTCAGGAGGCCTGCAGTTTCAGGAAAGCTTTACAGCTCATTTTAGCCATTATTTTTGTTTTACATTAGGGGTAAAGTTCAAGGAATGCAGCAGCTTGACAGATAGGGGGTACTACCCAAACTAGTAAAGATGGGTAGTTGGAAAGGAGAATAATTTTACTGTTTGAAATCCTTGAACTCAGTACCTAAATGGTTTCAACAACTGTCATTTTTCAGAAGGATTATACTTGCTCGAGATCTAGTATCCCACTTCTTCATTTAGTGTGTAATAATACATGTCTGATAACTTCCAGTAAGACATGGATCTGAAGCAAAGGAACTTTAAAAATCGTATGTAAAAACATAAAATAGTACATGGGAAACATAATCCCCATACTTTTCCAGTCTTGGGTTATTCAGAAGTTGGCTAATATGTTTTATTTGGACTGAGCTCAAACTGTGGAATCCTTTGAGAAGAGTGTATTTTAGGCATCAATTTCTGTTGACTTTCAATTTTATTTTTTTTTCTGCAGTTGAAAGTGAATTAGAATTGCAACTAGAAGGAAATTGTCTGTTTTCCAGTCTTTTCTCAAGCCTTTGTTTGCAATGATTGCTATAGATTTCAATAATAAGTTGTCAGAACTTTTATTAATCAGCAGTCTTTAAAGGACTTACAGTCAGAGGTCAGTTACTCAGAACTAAAGTGCAAAAACAATGCAGTGTCCTAAGGAATTTTCCTGACTATTTGATATTTGACTGTTCTGAATAATCTAATTAAATCTTCTCTATTGGCTCTTTATGTTATTTTAAAAGATCTAATTAATTTGTTTTTGTGGTTTGTTGGGTTTTTCTTGTTTGTTTCTTAAATTGAAATAAATCTATATAGATGTAGCAAGTTACATCCTGTGACACACAGAATAGGTAATTCCATGATACATGGAATAAGCAACTAAATCTTAGCAAAAAGTTCTGCAACATTACAGTGAGTAAGGTAGGTAAAAAAAATTTAGAAATGTAGAAATAGAGACCCTCCAACTGATCTTTTTAGCCGATTGTCTGGAAATGGGATCTAGCTTTATTTTTTCAAAGGGACTCCTGTCAAAATTTCAATTTTATGTAGAAAAGGTGTGCTTCTTCTAGTGCCTTTTTATTATATACTAAAATGTAGCATGACAAGGATATGTGAATTTTTAAGGGAGTAATTAATAATTTATATGATATCAGGAACTCTCTTACCTTTGTTCTCTTAATCCCTCCCTTCAAATAGCTGTCTGCTCCCTAACCTCCATTTTGGTTGACTGAAAAATTGTCCTATTGGACTATCATGAATGAGCTCTCTCTCACTAGACATTACCCAAGAACCTTTCTTTTTAAACATTTACCTTTTCTTGTGTGTTTCTTCTTGTTTTTATCTTGGTGACTGCTTCTATGAATAAGTGAGTTGAGGTTTTTACATTTCTTCTTGGTGACTGTTAGAAATTTTGTCTGACATCAGACAACATCAGACTTTAAATATTTGTCTCCAAGAAACAGCCAGACAAACTCAGTATATTGTCTCTTCAAAGGCACAGAAGGATAGAAAATAAGAATTACTCAGTTCTGCTAAAATCTTCTTAAATTTTTTGGGAAGTTCTGTCCCAGGTTAATCTGCGTCAAGGGATGACAACTGAAAGAGATCATCTTAGAAGAGGTCTTGCGCATTTTCTGTTTCAAATTTATTGATTCTATGGAGGTATTTTCGAGGTTGGAGTAAGGGAAGAAGCAGGCATAAAAATAAAACATTTTTAGCAGGTCCCAGTATATTGCTCTAGTCACTATTTTATTTATTTATGAGCCTATCAGACTCAAATGCATACTCACTCTTACCTGTGACAAACCGGCAAGTGGGATATAAAAACGAAAGACTTTTTCCCTTAGCTGATGGCTAAGGAATCATTGATCTTTGCTAAACTAACATTCATCTTAGAAAGGCAGCCACAGGCCTGTAGGTCTTTCAAGCATGTTGAAGGTGGTAAATTGGAAAACAAAAAAGATCTTTTTGTCCATATTCCTTATTGTTGTGAATATTTTATAGCACTCTGTTTGATTCTAACTTCTATTTGATTAAAGTTTCATGCGTGTTGCATGACTGTGCATCCTTTAAAATAGTTCGCATTGGCAGTAGTTTACAATGTAATTGATTACAAAACTGGGCTTCTTTTGCTGCCTGTATTACCAATAGGAACACTCTGGTGATGAACTTTTAGAAAATCCTCTAAAATATTAAATACACCAATATTTAGTGAGAAATTTCAAAGTAGTGACAGTATCGTATTTTCTTAGCACATCAAGTAATTTAAAGGAATATGAAAGTGCATGGACTTCATTATTTTTTAGCTTTCTGAAATCAAAGTACCAGGGCTTGGGAGCAAGATACACAGATATTTTGGAGAGTAGGTTGGATGTTTTGGTTGCAATGTAATCTGAATTCCTTCTTCAGCATTTCCAAATCCTCAGTTCTGCATGAGTTTTTGGCCTAGCTTTTTGGTGATATGACCATTTGATTGTAGATTTACCTATGTTACTTAAGCCTAGCTGATCTTTTATAAATGCATACTTTAATTTTTTTAAGTGCTTGAAATGGTTGTTGCTGTGGAATAAAAAGTCTCACCAGCTGTGAAGACTTCGCTATCTTGGTATTTTTGAGTAAATCTTAAGAACAGGATTTGGTTTCCATTGTGTGGTAGGTCCTGAATCAGAGGGAGAGGGTGTCTTAACTTGAAGCTGAACTACTTTGAGGTTCTGAGATGGCTGATTAAAGGGAACCAAAACCTGAACAATTGCTGAATTGAATTTTGCAAATGGAATCAAGTATTTTTTTGAGAAAAGTAGAAGTTCACCAATTTGCTCTGTTTTAAAAAGAGAGAAAGCAGACATAGAATTCTGTCTTTAAATGAGAGATAAAATTTAATTTCAGGGTTGGCAAATGTTGAATGCTACCATTATTTCACTGAATTCAGTACTTCAGGAGGAATATTCATGGGCCAGTATCTTCAAATGGCTCTTTCACATTCGAATTTTTCATTTTCCCCATCTCTGAGACTAACCTAGTGATTAAATTTTACACTAAAATGAGCATAAAATTTGAATTAAAATTGAAATAATTCAATGTTTACATGATTATACAGTAAATCACTCCTGAAATAATGTCTATAATGTATGTTGTAAGATAAGTAATAAGTAATGTAATCCTAATGATGAATGTAATATATCTAGCCATATAGTCATAAAGAACTAAAAACGTGTAATTATAGCATGTTTATTCAATTATATACAGCAACTCTAGAAATCTACATATTAATAGTTTCCATTGTTTGTACGTGAACTAATCATTTTTAGGCTAGAGGAATTAAATTCTCAGTTGAGGAAAATTTCTGAGAGTTGATAGTATTTTCTTATAATTATGAAGTATATATAAGGTTCCAAATTTGTCACATGACTTCTGTAGAGAAAGGATTATATGGAGATTTGTCCTATAAGGCTAAAAATATACTTGGCCCTAAAACTTAATGAATCAAGACATTTATATCAGTGTGTTTTCAGGATTTTTATTAATATGCACTTTTACCAAATTATTCTCATCTGTCTGGTATTTTAATTTCCCATGTATTTACATCCACTCTTTTTCAAATAATATAAAATTGTGTGCAAAAAAATTTGCTTTTTTTTTTTTTTTCAGAGAAACCGAAAGAGAGAGAAAAGGATGATAGAAGTTATGTTCTTGTCTAAGGTATCAAATGACAATCAAAGAAATTAGAAGGTTGTGCTTAGTGTTCCCCTCAGATGGATTTTGTAGTTTACACAGTTGAGTGGTTCAAGACTGTATCAATGGGGAAAGCCATAGCAGATCTCCACAGAGAAAGAAAACGTCCTGCTGAAATACTGGCTTGCTGCTTATTCCTATTAAAAATATTAATGTAGCTTGCAGATCAAACATCTGTCTTTTGCATAAACATCAGAGAAGCCTCCATCCTGATATTTTTTCAACAATCTTTCAGTTTTGACTGGAAACATCTTGTCAACTCACTTACATTTTGTCCTGTACTCTGAGAATCACAGAATGTCTCTGTGCTCCCCCTGTTCAGCATATGAATCCTCCCAGTGAAACCAAGGGCTTGGCAGATTAAACTTGGGGATTGGTATTTTGTCTTTCCCTGTGTCACTGTAAACTATTTTTTTTTTCCACTTGGCTGTTCACTTAGATATCACCAGGACTTTTCTGTTTTAGTCATTTACCTTCCGCTGACTTTGTTTTAGGTGATGGAGATTATAAACAGTTCCTGGAAACACATTCCCAGTTGGAAGTGTTTATCTTTTATCTTTATGATAGTTCTTTTGATGACATTTCATCTTTCTGCCACAACTTAATATATTGCCTTCATAAAACATCCACATTAGCTCGTCCTACAATGTGTGAGCTACAGCAGTGCTGGAATCTGTGAAAGTGATTCCATTTCTTATTCCTTGCCTCAATATGGAGCACTGTCCTGACTTGGACTAGTTGTTGTAATGACTGCTGTTCTGGGGTTTTGTTTTGTTTTGTTTTGTTTTGTTTTTGCTAGACTTTGGCTTTAAATTCTCCATGTATTTTATTTCAGGTCACTTTTCTTATAGCACCCCTGATTCTCAGTCACATTAAAAATGGAATCTCACTCCATATACCTCATTATGGACACACATATCTCTTTTTCTACTCCATGTTTGAGTATCTTATACTCCTAGGACTATCTGTTAATTAATGGGCTGTACAACAAGAGCAAAACAGCACCTCATGGAAATACAGTGGACAAAGGAAAATGATCAATTACGTATTCTGTGATGTGAAAGGCTTTTCATGGCATTCTTTTGAAAGGGAAGAGAGGGAAAGTTAATTTACTGAATAATGCATTGCAAGTATGAGAGAACAGAACCAATCATTAAAATAAATTGCATCCATGTAGTCATTTTAAGTGTCTGGGATACAGTGAAAGACAAAGCTTTACAAACAGTTATTTGTCATTGTGCAGAGACATAAACATACATGACAGAGAGCAAACAATTATAGTGAGTGATCTTTGCCTGGTGGTACAGGAGAGCACCTGCACGTCCATCAGCTGCTGAATTCTGGTGGGGTAATACAATGCCAGGTGCTCAGAAAGAGCCCTGGGAATGGCTTCTCAGAAATAAAATGCTGCCTTCAGTTCTGTAGCCTGCAGGGAACATCCTACAAGTAATGCCTGAAGAGGGAGGTGTGCAATTCTGACGTGCTAATTAAGTTTTGGGATAGAGTTAGTTTGAAATATGTAAATAACCAGTGAAAGAATTAATACTTAGGTGTTGGAGAGGAATTTTTCATATTAAATGATAATGCAGTTTAGCAAATTTCTGTATTCAAAAAGCAAGTGTGTTCTGCGGGAGAGGGGTTTTTTACCACCACATTTATACCCTGGCAGGGGATGGGGTGGAGATGGGGGGAAATAAGTGCTCATTTTAAAATAGATCTCCAAATCACAGCCTGCCCAGGGAGGTGGTTCAATCACCATCCCTGGAGGTATTCAAGAAACATGTAGATGTGACACTTCAGGGCATGCTCTGATGGCTGAGGTTGTGTTGATGGTTGGACTCAGTGATGTCAGAGGTCCTTTCCAACCATGATGATTCTGTGATCCTTTGATTCTCTAATAAAATCATGGTCTCTTTTGGCCTGATATTTTCTGCACATACTTGTCAGCATTTTAATGCCTAAAGAGACAGAAAAAGTGTGGAGAAAAGGGCGAACCTATGTCAAATGACCTTGGGTTATGCACTACGTAGTGACAAAACCAGGAATAATCCCAGCATCTCTTAACTACCACTGTGTTCTCTTGATCTTGTGTATAGATGAGTGGAAACTGCTGAAATATATATCTATCAAACTTGCATCAGAGGTATTTTCTAATTAGAATCATTAACTGAACATGCATAATATGAGGATCCTTTCTTAATGTGAGCTTTTGTTTTGAGTAATTCTTATACACCACCTTCTACTTTTTGAGGAGTAAATGTATTTACAGATAGAAAATTTAATATTACAGTTAGAGAATGCTTAGTGTTTGGCAGTGCACATTTTTCTGTTAGATATGTCATTGTGTGAACCACGTAACATAATCGGAGTAAAAAAGAGCTTTTCAGTTGATGAGTTGCAAATCTTTTCCAGATCCACCTGTGTGACTTGGATGTTTCTGAAGCACATTTGTAACAATTAGAGCAATATTTGAGATTATGTATGTTGGAATTTTCTAGTTGTATAGCAATGAGGTTCAGAGAAGACAAAAGAGACCCCTAAAATGACTTAGGGTGAGTCTTGAAGACAAAACAGTTTTGGCTGCCTTGCTGTGTGATAGCTCTGTTGTTGTCATAGGTGAGTTGCTAAAGCAACCTCGAGCTTATTGATTATCTTTAAATGGTCAGCTGGTAAACTCAGCTGGTAGTCCTACTGTTTTGGGTTTTTTTTTTTGCATCAAGTGCATTTTGTAGCTTTTTTAATGAAAAGTGTTTTTAAGATAGTTTTTGAGGTATTTACTGGTGACACATGTTTTAACATGGTAATTTTCCAGGCACGTTGCTCATAAATTGGTACAAAGATCATGTTCATCCTAAACAAAACATGGCAGATTATTTTACCAAGACTTTAAAAAGAGCAAAGTCTATAAAAATCACAGAAAGACATTTATACATAAAATGCAGTAATTTAACTATTCATGATTGCTATTAATTATTGCTTTGTAGCATTCTGTGGGACTTCTAATTGCAAAAGCTTACATTCAACACTTCCAAGAAACTAATGTAACAAACTACCCTAGTTTATCCTGGTTCTCTATAATACTTTTGTAGGAGATTTAGACAGTAATCAAATCCAGCTCTTTTCTCTTTCAGAAGAAATAAAGCTTTCTCTTCTAAACAAAGCTAATAGTTTTGAGATGTTATTTTGATAGCTGTAATCACATCTAATCACAGGCTAGACATTGTGTTTTGTGCTATGCAGACAGAAGAATGGAATTAAGATTCCTAAAGACAGAGAAACTGACAGTGGGGGGAAGAGAAATCCAGATAAGCAGGACTAATATCACTGGGTAAGTGGAAGGATTAGAGAAGGAGAGCAGATGAGAAATCCTTCTGTTACATGAAGAATATGTTACATGTGCTATGTGGAAGAAAAAATGTGGGAGAAGAAAGGGGCCAGGAGCTGAGTGTAAGTGAGGGGAACAGTTAATATATGTAATCAGTTCATGTCTGGAAGAAACATACAAAATCCTTTGCAGGATGATAAGTGGAGGAGGAATTGTAACAGGCAGTTTTGGAAGAGATCTTATGGCTGTGCGAGTCAGTTAAATTGGGAGAAGTGTGGCTGCTCAGCCAGAAATACTAGAAACATAAAGAGAGTAAATGTCTAAAGGGTGAAGCCACCTGGACAGGAGGAATTGGGACAAAGATGCTTTGCAGCATAACATCAAAACCAGCAGATATTTCAGGGGAGAGATGTTCAGTGGTTGACAGATAAGGAAGCAAAACAGGAAAAAAAACAAATACATGAACTGTGGAATGACACACTTTCCAGGGAAGCAGAGCAGCTGAAAGACAGCTGACACACTGTAAAACACCTCTGATGAGCAAAAGTTATGGAAAGTGACTTTGAGATGTGTGGCAGTGAGAGGAAAGGAGCAGATAGGCCACACTGAAATAGCTTAGGAGCTGGTCAAAGAAGCTGAAGTAATTAAAAATGAATTCAGAAGACCTGTACAGTAAGAATAAGAAGAGCCTGATGCTCTGGTGGGACAACAACATGGCTGGCATTTGGCAAAGGTGGAAATGTCAAGCCTTGATGAATACAGGGTATAATAACCTGTGCTCAGAATTGCTCTGTCCAGGCTCTCGTGGCTGCCTGCTAGCTTGAAGTATGAGTTTCATGAGCCACCAGTCTGTCCATGCCATGAAATCTTCCTGTGGAGAATAACAATGATAGAGAGAGCTGAGTATGTAGTAGCTGGCAGCAATATACAGGAAGAAGGAAGAATGAAAGCTTCAGAACTTCAAAAGACATACAAAGGAGAAAAGGAAGAGGAAGAACTGAAAATGACA
This sequence comes from Apus apus, assembly GCF_020740795.1. Taxonomy (NCBI): domain Eukaryota; kingdom Metazoa; phylum Chordata; class Aves; order Apodiformes; family Apodidae; genus Apus; species Apus apus. The sequence goes on from NC_067286.1 coordinate 8,560,503, forward strand.
CCAGCTTGTATGGAGAACTACAGTCTGACCCCCAGGCATCCCACAAGATAAAATGACAGTAAATGATTAATTAAATTATATAATAATGCCTATAAATTGATAAACCTCATAATAAGGGCTGGCTTATTTTAGAAATTTGTTTTAAAGCAGGTGATCTGATCTGACATGTACCACTTTGTTTATTCAGTTGTTTTGAACAGCTCTCATCTAGGAAATGCAGGTGTGAATTCCTTTTCTGGCTCTAGTTACAAAGCTGATTGCAAAGGCTTTTGAAAACTTGGCTTCCTCTACAAAGTATCTCAAGTTCTCTGTAATAATTCTGAATACAAGATTAATTATTTTCCTGCACTAAGGCATTATGCTGTATATAATTTCATTCTGATACCTTACTGCATGGCTTACATATGAATGTTTACATGAAAATTATTTCTCCTTCTAAAAGTTCTGATTTCTTTGGGCTTCTAGAGGTGGAAGTCAGTCTGACTGCAGGAACTGGGACAAAGATGTTTGGCAGCCTAACAGCATCAGTAGTAGTCATTGCGGTGCAAAGACATCCAGTGTTTCAATGGTTGAATTTAGTTGGGCAAAAAAGACCACATTGCATGGGTATGCAGCAGAATTTTTTAAGGATATTAAATTCTATCTTGCCATATGCCAAATTGCTAATTCTGTTTGTATATCACCTGAGCTGTGTGGCAAGTAATCCATTCAGTAGGAAAATCAATCTACACCTGTAAAGTCTGAGGAATCTGATAGTTTTCACCATCAGTACCACTGGGTGTTTCCAAATGTTGAAACAAATTCCAATCAAGAAAATCTTACTGCTTTTAGTTCATTCTTCTAAAACATTTAGGGCTATATAATGTATGCACATGTATAAGCAGAGATTTTAGTTTCAAACTGGAATGTTTAAAAAGTATCAAAGAGAAGACTAGTGCATATATCAGTAAGTTACTGAAACACATACTTAACATAAGCATGCATATTGTCCTTAAGGAGGTGGCATTTGGGGATGTAAGTACATGCTAAACCCTATTCCTGTATCTTTCTTTTTATTTTTTCTCTCTCTCTCTCTTTTTTTTAATCTGAATCTGACACTGGGTTAATAATTGATCACCCCAGCCAAGGTTAGGACTCCATTATATCCCTGTTTCTCAGATAAAGAGGTGAATGAAAGGGAAATAAAATTACTTTCCTACGTTAACACAGGATGCATATGGACTGCAGGGTGAACTGGACACAAGCTGGATGAAAGCATCTCTCCAGGAAATGGCAGTGAAAATAACCACCAAATTATCTCTTTTTTTGTGTGTGTGTTTTGTTTTTCCTTCAGTTATATATAAATAAAATGGGGAGGAGTCTTCAGGTAGTGCATAGAACTGTAACAAAATACTGTTCAAGTCCCGAATCATATAGTCATAGATTCATAGAATCATAGAATGGTCTGGGTTGGAAGGGACCTCAAAGATAATCTAGTTCAAACCCTCCTGCAAGAGCAAGGACACCTCCCACTAGACCAGGTTGCTCCAAGTCCTGTCCAACCTGTCTTCGAACACTTCTACGGAGCAGGCATCCACATCCTCCCTGGGCGACCTGTTCCATGTCCCAGATGGTTTCATTTACTGTTCCAAATGAAAACTAAAATCATTGTTAGCCCAGAATTGCAAAGTTAGAAAGCTAATCTCAAAAAGGAAAGTGAGAAGTGAAAAGATGGGAACTCAAGTTCAATTTCTTTGTAGATTTATCCTAGAAAGACTCATTCAATTTTAGAATAGCCTAGTGATAGCTCCAAATTTTTGTGTTAATAGAATACACGTAGATATGAAAAGGATGAAGAACGGGGTTATTTTTCCTACTCAAATGTTGTTTTTATTTTTCTAGTGGGAATAGGAATAAAGATATTTTAGTTTTAACTCTGGACAATTTCATTATGTTTGCACAAATTAGATGCAAATAATGATACTGTAATGGCTAAAGGAGTTTCTAAAATATTCTTAGCATCTGTTGTCTTTAAACAGGATTATTTTGATTCACAATCAAGTTCTGGAATAAATACTAAGTTTAGGGCTTTTTGGGTTTCTGGTTTTTTTTTAGGGGCAGGGAGTTGTTTGTTTGTGGGTTTTTTTTAGTTTAAATTGTTGAATGATACTTTAAGTACAAACTGACTTGAAAAGAGGTTAATTATTGCTGAATGTGTTTTCTAGTATTAGAATGTTGTAGCCGCAGCAGTTTAAGGATATCAGGTAAGGTTTGATGCACAGAGGCAATATCTTTTGATAGACCACTGTTGGAAGAAGCAGGTAAACTTTTCCCCCACCCAACAACGTGAACTGCCTTACTCAAATTCTGCTTTTACTTTCTACAGACTTGGTTTATGAAAATATTAATCTGATGTTTCCTACAGAAATTATCTAGATACAGGTGGTTATTTTCATGCTACAAAATCAGAATCTTCATCTTTGCTCCCCATTGGTCTGGCATTGTCACGGATGTGAGTACCTTGGTGACATTCTGTGAGTTTCAGACTTACACCAGCAGTGATGTGCCACAGGGTAGCTCCAGATCAGGAATGTGCAAAAGTGTGGGAAGATGGATATTGACCCTAGCTTGGTACTTTTTGCAGTGTTGCATTGTCTGCCAAAGATACATGCTATTTACTGTTTTCTTGTGTGGCTTGTGTTAAATGCAGTATTGCAGATTCCTCGCTTCTGAAATGTCATCAGAGATTTAGGTCCTGTTATTTCCATTACCATTATATGCCTTATGAGTGTGAAGCATATACCAAATTTGACTTTTATTCACAATTATTCCAAAATTAATGGCTGCTACACCTCGACCTGAAGCATATTGAGCAATAATAATTTACAATTATTGAAGTTTTTCTCATTGTATTTTGTGTAAAGAGCTAAATACTTCTTTGCAAATTGTGTTCAGATCTCTGGAATGGAAATTTTCTCATTCAGAAGGTGCTGCTCTGTAGAATACAAACAATATAAAGAATTCTGCTTATTAGCTAGGGAGTCATTATTCACATAAAAGAAAGTAAACTTTAAATTTGCAATTGATGCTGTAGGTTCTAGAGGGGTGAGGAACTGTGTCATGAGACTCTGAATAACTTTAAAATTAACAGCTGTGAAATTGCTTGAAAACGCATTTATTTGCACATGAACAAAATAGAAATGTTTGGATATGAATGAAATATTTCTGTTACCAAAAGAAATTTGTACAAAAAGCATTTAAAAATGCACAAAGGCACTCTCCAGAGACATTTATGAAGACACTGAAAGTGTTATCATACTCACTGGGCTGGATTGTCTCACTTACTGGTTACTTGATTTACCTGGTAAGGATAATTGCTGGATTTTATGTAGGAAACCATTGAGGTTCAATAACAGACTGTCATCTCACTGGCTTTCAAAGCAACAGTATGTAAATACACAGTAATGAGTTCACACCAGGAGAGAGAATTCAATTAAGTTTTTTTTTCCTTGATCATATATGCATGTTCTAAATTTGAACTCCAGATTTGTAGCTGGCTTGACATATTTTTGATAAACAAGTATTAGGACTTAATGAGCAAGTATGAAGAGTGTAACATCATAGGAGAAACAACGTAGTAGTATCAAAATTATTGTAATGGACAGTGAAATCTTTGCAGCATAAATTTAATGTCCTACACAGAGTCTCTGCAGGTAGAATGATAATGCTCTTTGATGGTCTTAACAGTTTCTTTTCCTCAGGGATACCTAGAAAAGGAATCTTTGAAATGTTTTGTATCAATGTTTTTTTCACATCCCTTGTCAGTTTTAGATGGTTCTTTTCTGTTTAGTTAAATTAATTTCACTTTTGACATACACTCTAAAGCGTAGTTCTACTCCATAAAAATGACACTATTGGGTCTTATATTTACTTTACTTCAGCAACTAAATGTCAAGTATATTTACTGTTGAAAGCATTACTTGATAAATCCCTTAAAATTCAGGCTAGATGGCAACAGCTGCATGTTTTTTGTTCTTTTTTTTGTCCATTTTCACTGATGCAGAACAAGTTCTACAAGAACTACAAGAAATTATGCTGCTGGTCTTGCAGAAGTAGGGCTGACCAGAACTCAGTGAACAGCTGGTTTTGGTGGTGCCCAAGAAGGAAAATAAATCAGTTTTCTTTCCTTTACCTGGGACAACTATATGTGGGAGTTAATCATTTAAGCTGAAATATGACTCATTGTCCACAAGGATTGGATCTGTTCTGCACTTTGTCATGGTCTGTTAGAAACTGTGTGGATGTATATTCCTTCAGCTGCAGAACTGTGTCCTCCCTTGGGGTGTTAATTACTCCTGAGGCCAATTTGCTGTAGGCAGAAATCACCTGTATCTCAAACTATGTGCTCTGCTGACCTCTATGGCTTCTAGTTAAGTCTTCCTTCCCCAAAAATGTCTGAATTCTCTAGATCATCACTATCTTGCAGACCCTGAAATCCAGGGCACACAGACTTTACAAACCATTTAATAAGGCAGTCACATTTTACTTGTTGCCAACAGCAGAAAAGATGCACAGAAAAGAAAGAACCACCAACACATAGATGCAAAACCATCCCTTTACTATGCATGTCATTTGGACAAGCCTTTGGGTTTTGACCATTCCATTCATGGGAATATTCCTTTCTCTTCTTTCATTCTTTACCCCCCCAGTCTTGCCTCTTCTAAAAACACCAACCTCTCCAAAATGGAAAGGCCCAGTTACACAGGTTAGGTGGCCTTTTTGCTTGGCTTCAAATCCACCGAGTATGATTTGCTGCTTGTACCACCAGCACGCAGTCCAAATGAGCAACATTTGCTCCCAACGGTCCTGGAGTGAAACAAATACATTCTCTCTGTGGTGATTCCATTTGGATAGATGGCTGCTAGGATTAGTGATTCTGCATCATTGCCATTCTTTCATCAGCCTAGAATATCCCAGTCTAATAGGGACATCAAAAAGCAGAAGTTAAGGGACGGTAAAAAAGAATCCAATTGTTCAGAAAGCAAAATGTGGATGTATTTTTAGTCCGCTTCAAAGGAAGCTTTCAAAAAAGTTAAAGCAGCTCCAAATTCTGTTCAGGGTGACTTCTGTGAATTTTCCATGTGGTTGTACAATATATGCTAAAGTCGTGTGGCCACAAATTTGTTGCTGTGGTGCTTGTGCTGCCTTGGTTATAGAATGAAATTAATCACAATAATTAATTAGTCACCTTTGCAGAAATTACATATTCAAAGAAATTTTTGTAAGCATGCTTCATCTGCTGATAATTAAAAACTATAGAGAATGGTTTCCTTAATAGTTATTATAATGTGTTATAGTAAGAACAGATGTTTTTTTTAATGAGCATACTGTGTTTTAATGTGCTTGAAAAACAAAGCCATGCAACATCTATTTGTACTTGAATGTTTTTTAAAAGGCCATTTTCATTGGGATTTTATAGCATATTTCCTGCTAACGTGTAAGTTTTGTTCAAGTGAGATGTGCAGTTTGGGGTTTCCCAAATTTTATTTCCTTTCTCAGTAACAAAGCCTGATTTAAAAAAAAATTGCAATCATAGCATTCTTGATATTTTCTGTTTTAAAAGTGTGTGTCAACTGCTGCCATGATAATGTCACTCTGAATAGTACAGAATTGCAAATAACTTGAAATGCAACAGGTCATTAAAAATTAATTTGAGATGGTAACCCTTTCCAAAGGCTGTGACATTTTAATACCCTGGTCTTCATCAGACAGATTAATTTGGCTATTTATAAGACTAAATATTCCTTCAAATTAATTTACTTTGTTTGAGACAATCTGGCTGTAAAAGGATTGGTTAAAAAAAAAATGGTTCTGATGTGAAATTTAGATTAAAAAATGAGGTTGCCAGAGGAAAAGGTCACCGATTTGAGTAAACATTCCTGAAATGTAACATGAAAATAAAATTAATGTTTTTATTATCTAGAAGTAGCAAATTAAAAATAAATAAATAAAAAAGTCAAACCCAAGTGTTTGAGCAATTCTGCCACCTGGAAAGGTTTATCTGAAAGCAGGAAAACACAGCTGCATGATGATGTTCTAAATTAACATCTTACTCTAAGATGATTCATGCTATTTCTCTGGCAAAAGTTTTGTCCTGAGGCCCCTACCTGGCCCCTGCAACCCTTCTTGAGGATCTGACTGGCCCTGGACTCTGCTTCCCCATTGCTGTGTGCTTCCCAGTGTTCCTTAGGTGCAGCTGGGAGCCTTCTCATCCAGCTCGCCAGGCCTCTCTGGGCTCTTTAGGGTCCTGAACCATCCCCTTGTCCTCCTCAGGACCCTCATGGTTAGCCAAAACCCCTCTCACCCATCTGAGTTTCTCATGAGATGTCTCATTTCCAGTTTGGTGCTTCTCTGTCTGCTGGAATAACCCTTGGAACATCTCCTGAGCAAGCCCAGGCTTGTGAAACATGGGGGGACACACCTGGTTGGGAGGGGAGGCCAGATGGCTCCAATAAACCTTAATGGCCCTGATGAGCCCCACTGGATCCTCCCCACCCCCATAGAGCCAGGAGCCCATTTCAGCTCAGCTGGGAGAGGACTTAAAGCTTTTGCTTCAGGGAGTCGAGCTGTTTCTTGCTGCTTCCCACAAAAAGGGATTTTAGTGCACGGCTATCGAAGTCACAGAAGTGGTAAGTGCTGGGGTTTAGTCTATCTGATAGACTCCCTGATTTCAGTGTGCCTCAAGTTAATCTGACTGCATTGGAACCAATCCTGGTGTTTCTAAAACCCAGAAGCTGATGTTTTTCTACAGACTACTGGCAGGTATGCTGAAACACAGGTTAAGCTTATCAGAAGCTGAACCTTAATAACAAAATCAGTCTGCTTAGGTCAATAACTGTTTTGACCAGACATCCAGAACTACGGGAATGTATCTGAATTTATTTTGTGTTGGCTTTTCAAGTATAAGTTTATAAACATGTACTGGTCTTTGTGAAATCCCTTGTATAATTGGTTATTTGATATTTTCTGTATTTATCCTTGCTTGGTGGAGGGAAGGGGTGGAAGGCTTGTTCAGCAATTTGTGAAGCTCAATGTTTTTCCTGATCCCATACCCCCTTACCAAGTATCCTGTGAGAACAATCTGGTTTTGGCCAGGTATTGTAATAAGATATTATAACAAGAGAATTATAGGATAGTTACATAATGGTAACCTTGCCAGAAGCATAGGGAATTTATCTTTTCATGCTCAGAAAAGCAACAAAATTTGTGTTTGATAGTAAAGAATTTCATTTACACCCACCAAAAAACTAGCAAGGAATTCTGTCCTAGTGCAGTTCTTCTCTTCCTCCTTCTTTGCTTGAGTTCTCTAGTTCTAGTTCTCTCTTCCAGCATGAAATCCTTTGCATACTTGCCAAACTGTTATTTAAAATGTCGTATGCTAAATTGTATAGGAAATATACTTCAGAGTATAATCACCAGTAAAGCTGTGACCTTACTGCTTTGTGAAAAAAGCTGTTTCACCTGGCAGAAGGTTTGGTACAGTGTTGTTAGTGGAAAATTTGAGTGTTTCATACTTACAGGTGAGACCCGTGGAATTAGCTGGAGGTCTTAATTTCCTCAAACACTCTTGGAGAATAGCAAATCCAAATATGATTATCTTTGGATAGATTTTTTTACCTTTCCAGTGAAAAGTTTGCATATAAATGGCTCTGAATAATTTTGTATATCTCTTTAAGAATATCCAGAGAGGTGTACCTCTAGGTGTTATAAAGGAAGACACCTAGAGTATTTGGCAGCATGTTGTCTAATTTCTGGCTCTCTGCTCGTTGAATGGAATCCAAAAATCAGCAGGCTTTTTTTTTTGTGCAGCATGTGGAAAGTGATATGAGCCTTGAAGAGAGGAAGAGGGGAAAGAAATGTGGCTCAGTGACAGAGGAAGTACCTAGGGGTAGCTAGAGAGACACCAAATACTTCATTTCTATCTTGGAAGTTATTTTACTGTTTATTAAGACTTGTGCAAGCTACAAAAACTGAAGCTTTTTTGCATTGGAAAGATACTGTTTGCCACAGTACTGGAGGGATCACCAAGGTCATAAAATAGTTGGGAGAGGGCTTTTCAGAACAGGCCATTCACTTCAAGAGTGAGAGCCCACCTGCTTGTCTTCAGCACAGCTGCTGCCAAGTTTTTTTCCACCATCCAGTCTTGACTGATTGATGTCAGCTGGACTGAGAAAGAACCTGCTGCTGAAAACATTCAGAAAGAAAAAGCAAAATCCTTGCAGCAAAAGGTTTATGCAGGATATTGAATCTTTTGCATAAAGATGTTGAGCTCTTCCAGCATGGAGATCTGGTCTGAAAAGCCTGTGTCTCTTATAGTTTATGATCCTGGTCTTGAATTTTCTAGGTGCCATTTTCTCTTCTTGTTTCTGTTGTTATGAATTAAGAGTGACTATATACTAAGAATTACTATCTTGAGCCTGTGAGATACTGCAGTTTTGCATCTCAACCTTCATTAAAGTTTTTGCACTTAAAGAAGGAAGGGACATGAAAATGGAATGTAGAGCAGGCTGTGGATTACTGCAATTGTTTTTTTGTCCCTTTGTGAAGTTCTTTCTCCCACATCCAGTATTGCTCACAGTAAAAGAGGAAAATTATTTCTCTCCTATGGGAGCTGTAAATTTCCTTCTGAAGAAAATTATTCTTAAAGATCCTATGTAAATAGTGTCTCTAACACTTTAGCATCAGTAACTCCTTCTTCATTTGCAATGTTTTGACTACATTTTGGATTTGAACTTGATTCTCTGATGTTCAAATATTCTGAGGTATGTGGGGGCTTCACAGAATAGTAAAGTTTCCCCCACATTTAGTACTTGGAGATCTTAGAGATTTTTTCCTTTAAGACTGAGCTTCCCACACAAATTGTGAATGACTACAGGAAACTATTCTCCAGTTGTTGTATAGTTGTTTATATATATATATCTTCTTGGATGGGGCCCTTGATAAAACAGAGTCTACAGAAGCATCTTAAATGTTAAATAATCACTATGTTCATAGTAAGCATTTTATTTTTTTGATTCTGTGGTTCCTTTTGGATGTTCCATCCACACAAAGCCTTTTCTCAATCTGCTGTGTGGAAACAATCTGCTTTCTTTCTGAATTATTTGGAATATTTTTAAGTACTCCCTGGAAAACTTGTTTCCCCTCGTAGTCAATACATATGAACATTAAGGCTTTCTCTGTGATTTCTGAATGAGGGGATACATGGACACATGGCTTTGTTCCAAAACCAATGTATGTTTTTTTAAATCTAAACAAGATCAACAAGAGATGGGAAGAGTCAGGTTGGCTATAATTGAAGGATGTGAATGTAATAAAATATTCATTATCTATTTTTCTTATGTAGCATTTTCTACACCTAATTTACTGTCAAGGTTGCTGAAATACAAAGATTAAACATGAGGGACCATCTGAACTTTATAGAAGTTTTCTAGAAATATTTTTAGCTAAATGTTGGTGTAACCTTTACATCAAGGTTCCTCTGAAAACAGGAAGTGGCAGCAAATCTGTTTCTCTCTCTCACTTGTTCTTAAAACTAAACCGTCTCTAAGCAGACTCCTGACTTTTTTTTTCTTTTTTCCAAGTCAGTCAGCTGGAATTTATAGCTGAGGTGTAGCTTTATTAAAGCGACAATATTTATTTGTCACTTAGATAGTAGAAAGGTAAAATTTTTGCTGATCAAGGCAATCTCCTGTGAGTGCTTGTTTCCAGGGATGTTTCCGTAGAGACAAGGTAGGCAAGATGGCTTTTTCCCCCTGTGTCTCTTAGCAGTAGTTTTCTTTACATGATTCATTAGTTCTTCTCTAAAAATAGTAGGAGTTGTTAAACTTTAACCTTGGTCACTAGGATGTCTAATGCTGTCTCCTAAATATACTTCAATTACATGGAATTGTCCCACTGCACTCTTGGTTAGTTTGTTCACCCTCAGGTAGCACAAGAAAGTACAAATGCTTCTCGTTTCTTTGTTTCCTACAGGAAAGAGAGAAATATGGGCCAGGTGCATTAGTCATAAACACGTTACAAGATATTCTCACATTGAATAGCAATACTATACCTCTAGTTGCAAGCTTGCTTTTTGTACTCTTACAGAATTTGTTATTCAGTGTTAAGTAGGCAAATCTTGCTGTGATTGTATAGGTTGTCAGGCAAAAATAATTCACCGTCAGGGTAAAATTTTATTTCGTATTGCAGCTCATTCCCAGGAAAATTTTTTATATATGAATTTTGTTACAGTCTGATGTTAAGCTACAATTTACATGCAGTAAAATGATGCAGAGAACAGGCATCACCCCACCCACAGTTTTAATGACATATAACGAATGTTGTATTTCTCATGAGGGTGAGGAGGGGAGAGGCCAGTTGTTTTAAAGCACCAAATTCAGATCCCATTAAAACCACTGGGAGTCTTGCCATCAGCTTTGTTCCCTCCGAGATCTGGATTGTGAACATTGGTAACTATTCAAGTATAGAACAATAGCAAAATAATGTTCATGGTTGTGGTTTTTTCTTTTTTTTTTTTTTTAAAGCCAACAAACAAAAAAACCCTCAGCAAACCAACCAAAAACTCCCCCATACAATCAAAGCCCTCAAAACCCCTTCAGTTATATTGTTCCATATTTATTTTTTCTTAACAATATAAACCTCCCTTTCCCACCCAGAGTCAGAGCTGAAAATGTGCATTTAAAGGGTATTTTAAAAGGTCAAGATAATTAAAGTTGGGCAGAAAAAAACCCAAACACCCATCTTATCCTGCAAACAAGACATAGATATCTTCATATTATGTTTATTTATATAGGTTAAATACTGGTTCCTAATTTAAGGAAAAGGTGGTATAAAGATTCTCTATGGACTGTACAGGTGAAGATCGAAGAACCTACCTAACAAAAGGACTTGAGCTTTAAAAAATAATCATTAATTTAAACAAAAGAGCAGTTCCATAGATTAAAAATAAAACACAATTCTTTCTTCTGGTGACAATCACATTTGCGTACATGTTGTTATAGTGAATTACTCTTCCCAATGGAAATGGCTCTTGCAAAAATCATTTACTGTCTCATTTCCCCCTTTGATTTGATGCCTTTGTAATTATTTTTCTCTTGCCAGTTTGCAGTAGATGTAGCCAAGCTCTGCTATTTTGGAAGTAAAGGTAGATTGGCTCAAAAGCAAATACTGAACTAATCAGCTTGTGTATGTCACTTATATGTTTTGGAAAAACAATTATATTAAAGGTTGTAATAAAGAGAATAAGAGGAAAAAAACCAAACACAAAAAACCTGAACAAACCAAAACATGAAAGAATTGAAGGTTACTAGAAGGTTTCTAGTCTTTACTGTGATAAAAAATTTAGTTATTTGATTTTTTTTTTTAATGTTGAAATCACCTGATAATGACAATTTTCTTCTCATTCAAGATTGATATGCAGGAGGCAGCATCAGTTTTGTGGTATGAATTTGCATTATGAAATTATTTGCAATATGAAATTATTTTATATGAGTCAAACTGTCTCAAGAAATTTAGTTTTTTCCTATCATGTAGTTGTTAGCTTGGGAGACCTCTTTTGAACATTTCTATGGTTCCCAAGATTTCTAAAAATCCTCTAGTTTCTTAGGAAATTTAAGTCTTGAAAACTTCTAAACTTCAGCTTCTAGGTTTGTTTTTTTTTTTTGGCTTTTGAATGTTTCTAAATAAAATGGTTAGTTACCTCAAAGTAAACTTTCCTTCTTCTGGATTTTTTTACCCCCTGTAACTTCCTGCTTTGTTAATTATTTTTTTCCCTTCAGAATATTAATCTTCTGGGAAGCAGAAACAATTACTTTCCAGGCAGCATGGATGCAGTGCCTCTAATGTAGTATTATATCTTCTCTAATAATTATAGGCAGTTGTAAAAAAAATTTGGATTTGTGTGGTTTGTTTGTATTTAAATTTTGCCAACCATAACAAACATCACTTACAGTATTTTGTTTAGTGTTGAAGAAGGCAGTGACTGTTATTGCTATATTATTGCAAAGGCTTTCTCTGCTGAAACTTATTTCATAATGAGACATAGTGGTTTGTGTAGAGTAAAAACTAGATGGAATCTTTCAAAGAAAAGTAAATTCCAGGATGAGATTGTATTTTATGCAGTTCTCAGAGTTTGGTGATAAAATTGTTAAGGAGAGAAAAAGCGTTTAATGTTTGAGCCTGTATTAATTAATTTAGAATAAATCAGAACAACAAAGATGTATTTGCTGTAGATTGTGTAGATGGAGATTTGCTGTAGAAGTCAAAATATGACTTGATTATGGAGCATTTGGTTTTCAGAAAGTGTATTAAAGATTATTTTCCAGTATCAAATTATCTTTGCAGTTGTTGGGAATGAAAAAGGTTTATAACTTTGTTTACAGGCACAAGTAGGAAGTTATTCCACATATATGCAGAATACACATGTAGAAGCACATGATATTTATCCCCCTTAAACAATATAGCAATTTTGGTTTACCATGAAATTCAGAAAGGGTAATGAGTACTAATGTGACTAAGTCCTATTTGTGAAAGGATTTAATTTAGGATTTAATTTAGAATTTTTTTCTTCATCATTCTGTTGTTGTGTTTTGTTGTTTGTTTGTTTTTTTTAATCTGTGCTGATTTGGGGTTTTTTTACAAAGATTATCTAAATTGGGAACTCCAGTTTAAGAGAAATAAAATAATTTGGGGCATTGTATGCATACTGGTTATAAAAATTACTATTATTAGAAGATTAAGATGAGAAGAGCAAAATATGTCTTGTACTTCTGAAATCTCATGGCAGGCTAGTTAACAGATCAGTTTAAACATAAAATTAAAGTGACTTTGTGAGTAGAATAATTCAGAAACAGATCTGGATGTTTCTAGTATTGGCTGAAAAGGTGTGTTGATTGTCAGTTAGGCTTTAAAACTTCTCTATTTAGATGAGTAAAAAGAGCACAACAGGAAAAAATTGTGGGTTTTTAACTATAAAATTATTTTGGATAACTAATGGTTTTTGCTTCATGTGAATAGTTGAATAACTAGGTTGTTTGAGCTCAAGTTCTTGAAAAGTGATGCAAAAGGTAATTGTGATCTCAGAAAAATGAAACATTTTTTAGCATCTCTTTGTGCATATTGTTCCTGTACCTTTCTGGGACAGTCTAGCAGTGCATCTAGTTAATCTACGCATTGTTCATGTGATAAAGTTGAATGATTTTTCTCTTCAGCTGTGTGTTCCTCACTTTTCACTGACTTTTCTGCTTTCTTGTTTCACTACTGTAACTTTCCAATTGTCAAATTCCTGGCTGCAGATTTTCAGTTCCCTATGATTCAAGGACTACCCTTGTACTTATGTTTGGAGTAATCTTCCTTTCTGCCATTGGTTTTATGCATTTATTTCAGCAAACTTTTCTTTCGTAGTGAGTCTTTCCTACAACTTCTTTTCGTATTATTAAGGGGTTGTGCTCTCCTGTGTGTGTTACGAGTTATTCTGTGGTCAGTTCTCACTCTTTTCTTACAGTTCCTTCATTTAACCAGTCCTTCTATAATATTCAAGACCATGTCAGAACAGCCTTTCCTTCTGTGTATGTTTAACGTTGTTGAGCATCACTTATGTCATTTAAAATGCAAAAGAAATTATTTTAGACACAATGCCTGTGTGTTTCCAGCTTAAATCATTACACTAACCATTACTGTCTTGAAATAAGCTGCCTTCCTTCACTAGTTAATATGCAACACCTTTCTCTTGGTCAGGTGGTCAGTGATACCCTGACTTGTGCATTTTCATTCTTACAGCTTTGGGATTTCTAGTTTATGATCTAGAATGGCTCTCTTTCCATTACTGAGCTGTAACAGTTGATGTATATTTAAGAACTGCAATTGTTTGGGTTTGGTTTTTTGTTGCTTTTTTACTCAGGCTCTTAATTATTTGCATTGCTGAACTACATAATGAAAATCAGAACATTAATGGATTTCCTGTACATTACCACTGCTTTTCATGAAGCTTTATGGAAATTTAATGCAATTTATGGACTTTCACATTCAGATTTTAATGTTGACATTTTACACTTTTATTTTGTGTGCTGTACTTCAAGTAGCCAGAAAATATGAAAGGTTAGTGATGGATTTCAAAAGGAAACAGAAAAGGCCATGGATATATAGGCCTAGGATATATATATAAAAGACCATTCATTTGCCACCAGAAACTCCTTTACAATCAGCAGGACTTATTCCTTTTGAGAATTATGACATTGTTAACTTACCTGGAGACTGTTTTTGGCAATGAGAAAACCAGTTTAGAAATGTAACAGAATAGTCATGTGAAGAAATGGAAAATACCTACGTGTGCAGCTCTTGTCAACAGTAAATTTTTTTTCCTACTACAGTGTTATAGCAGTAGTACACAACATACATGCAGGACTTCCATAAAGCCCTCTGAAATCTCTAGCTGCAAATAGTTTGTTTCCTTATTACAAGATTATAAGATTATTTTATAAGATTCCTTATTGTTTCATCATTATTATCTCTTATTTTCTCTTTTCAAGGTGTAAAACTCTGCAGGCTTTTCAGAATGTTCTTCAGCAAAAGTCTAACACAATTTGCTGCCATTGTTTCCCACTTCACTTAGAATCAAAACAACCACTTAACTTGGTTCCATACATCTTGTCATACTTCTTTGCATGGTGTTAAAATGTTTTACAGACTATGGTGGCTGCTAAATTTTACAAGAGTTCAAGATGTGATTGGGCAGATCTATATGAGAAAAACCAAATGAAAAATCTGAGCCAGAATTGTTTGGAGAATGTAATGCTGGAGTAGTAACAATGTCACTTGTTCCTTCTTGTGCTGCTCTTTCTAAGGTACCCACTGTTGAATGCTGGGATGGGGGGGGGGGGGGGAGGGAGGGGGTGTCTCTGGCCTCATCCTGCTGCCTTTCCTGTGTTGTATTAATAATTCATCCTCCAGACTTTTCATGTCCATGCATCTAGAGAGGTACTTGTGGACCTGCAATGCTGCCTTGCTGCTACTACTAACTTGTTCTCCACATACACCTATATTTAAATCACTTTCTCAAATCCCAGTCATAGAATTATTGAATGGTTTGGGTCAAAAAGGGCCCTCTAAGATCATCTAGTCCAACCCTCCTGCCATGGGGAGGCACATCTTTCACTAGATCAGGTTGCTCAAAGCCCTGTCCTTTAGTTCTGTTAATCATTTTAGTCTTAGTTCTCTGTTGCATTTTTCCTCACTGGGAAAATACTAGATAAAAATAAAAAAGGAAAAAACTATTTTCTTTTTGATCTGTAATATTATTCTGCATCATCTTATTTGCTGCCAGCAGCAACCTCTCCAAAAAGGTAAATGAGACTCCCCTGAGCAGAGGCTATGATTAGTCATAAGTAAATGTCGGCAGATTTTAGGAAGTTTATTAGTTGATTCACCTTCTGAACCATTTCAGATTTTTGAAGCTTTTATCAAACAACTGTCATGTTCATCTGAGAATTAGGAAAATGACAGTGCCTTTTAATAGATGCAGGGCTGAAAAAAAAAGGTTTCAGAATTAATATAATCCCACTGAGCTCTGTGCAGTTAAAACCAAACTCGTGGTGTACATGTTAATATATCAGTTCTTAAAATGAGGTTCATAATATATGTCTCAATGTTATGAAATCTTATTGTTTGCTCTGGGATTTTTCAGGCAGTGCAGGATGTACCCTTTAACCATACTTGCAATTTCAGCAGGCAGATAAAGTGGCATGGGACACAGAAAAAGTAATTAAAATCTTAAAACTCAAATTAATAAGCATGATGTCATTTTTTTTTTTTCTAGCTGGTGCAGGAAAAAGATGTAGGATCGTAGGGTTTATGGATTGTGTCTTCAAGTGTATTTGATTTTTTTTTTGTCTATACCAATACTTGAACTACCAGTAGAGTTGCTGGGTACATGGTGATGAAAGGTGAGGAACTGATCACGAGTTGCTGCAGCTGTAAAGCAATCACATTGAGAACTGTGCTGTCTTGCTGGAGCATTATGCTAACAAGGACATAGATAAGCATTTGTATTTGTAAAACAGAATCTTTAAAGGAAAGAGCAGTGAAATACTATGAAAACTGGACAATTACCTTTTACAAGCACAATTTTTTTCAGTTCTTAACCACTGAAATAGAACAATAACCAGAAGAAAGGCAGTGGTTTGAGAGTGGGATGGAACAGGAGTAGGCAGGAAGCTGCTGAGTTGCATTGGATTGAGACAGCGTTAGCAGCAGCTTAGGACCTCTGCTTTTACCAGTGATGCAAAGGATAGGAACTTCCACATGCTCTTACCCAGTGATGATGCAGTGACATACTGATTAGGTTCAGGGAGAAAGTAATTTTCTGCAGCATTTTTTCACTCCTCTCTTCCTGAAGGGTAAATTGATTAAATCCAAGGACTAGTGGTAGGAGATTTTCAGGTCTGCAAAGCACACATCTAAATGGAGATGTAACTCTTCTTTCTTTGCAGTTATTGATTATTTTTTTCCCCCCCTCTATGCAAAGTATCTTGGGCATAGGAAATAATGTCATCCATGAGGTATTTACATATTGTATTTCCGGGGACAGAAGATCAGAGCCTGCATGTGTCCCACTATTTTCTAACAAATAGACTTTAAAACCAGGTTTATATTAGCTGTGCTGACATAGAAAGGCAGCTTGTCTTTTTGTTGCTTATTTGGCCAAGTAGGAAGACAGTGTTGCAGACGCTGTCTTTCCCCAAATGTATGAAGATGTAAGATTACATCCCTTAATCATGCACTTCTATCATGATGAAGAGGGCTAGAAAGAAGCAGCACCATCTACTGACTAAAACGCATCATTACCAACCCGAATGAGACAAATTGCAATACAATCTAACAATGTGAATGTAATTCCCTTGTTTATTAGCTAATTAAATAACAATAGCTTTGGTTATGGGTTCTTATTCTTCAATGTATCTTCCTTTTTGTATGTTTTTGGGTTTTGTTGTTGGTGTTTTGTTGTTGGTGTTTTCAAGTTACTCTCTTTTGACTTTATATCAAAGTAGATCTTGTTGGTTCCCTGCCAATTCAATTCATGGTGAGGACTTAAGTAGCTAATTGACAATTTTAAGTGTAGCTTCTGGATTAGTTATATTGTTTGAGGGATAGGAAGCTACTCTTGTATTTTACATGAGCAAGGTATTAGATAGGGTGGCAGGTAGAAACCTGAAGTTTCAGATCCTTAATGGTATTTGTGCACCTAATAAATACATTGGAAATAGGAATCGAATACCTCTGGGGAGTTGGCCTTGCACTGGGAAAGTTTCCTTTGGCTTTAATGAAGTACTTCATTAATAAAGAGAACAGATTTGGCTAAGTGCTATCCCTTGCAAGCCTGTCATGGTTAGTCAATAAAGCTGAATTGTGGAAGCTGTGTTGAATAGGTTGTCTCCTATGGAAAGATTTATTCTTTTGTGTGCACAAACACAAGTTGACTCTTGTTGGAAACAAAAATAAATAAATTAAGAATGTTTCTCTTTCAAACTTTTTACAGTTGTAGAAGTTGTTTCTGTAGCCCAGTGCTACAGGCTTTTTACCACAGGAGACAGTCCTATTGAGATGATTTGGAGTTCTCCAGTAATGCTGGTAAAAATTTCCAGACCCAGGAAGGTAATAAGGATAAGATTGATTTTTCAGGGTAAGACTGAAAAGCATCCCATCTAGAATACAGGTGTAATGTGCTTTAATCCAAGAGCTAACTGAAAGTAATTTTGGCAAACATACTTTTAGGTCTTGCTTACAAATTACTTGGAACTTCTACCATCCCTTTGTATAGAAGACTTTGTATAGAAGTCAAAAAACATTGTCTTTTGCTTGATGCTCAATTTATACCTTTTATAGGTATAAAGTAATGAACTATTTATGTTGTTACTTGGTGATGTGGACCAGTAAAATTTTTGTAAGTCTTCCAAAAGACTTATAATTAGTCATAAACTGCAATTGTGGAAATGTTATGAATCCAAATTTTTATCTATGCTTTAGAAATATGTTGTAACCATTAATACATATTTTAAAAACAGCTGAAAATGGTAGTCGAACTATTTAAAAGACAGAAAAGTTCTAAGTGGGAAGTTGAAATAATAAGTTTTATTCTTGAATATTAGCATAACTAACTTCTCAAATATTCCCTTTTGAAATACTGTACTTGGATTTTAACTCATCTTTCAGTAATTTATGGGCAGAGTTGTTGAAATGGTTCCTGTTAGGTTGCTTAATTATTTGATTTCATGAGCACAAAGTATTAAGACATCATGGAAAAAAGTCCAACTGCAAATAACTGGTTTCTGGTTGTTACATCACTAAAATACATTTATGTAATAGATAACTGGTTATCTCTGTTGAACAGAAAGTTTGAGCCTCTGGACACTGCCAGGTTCTGGAGCACTGTGCTCTGGCCTGGAATAAAGAATTGCTTTGGAAGCACTGAATTCCTCAAGCTGTATCATTAGTGGACTTCATCTCTTTCACCAGATTTGAGGCTGGTAGAAGTATTGCCACTGTACACTATAGTTCATGTCTTAATTTTTGAGAAGCCTTTTAGTATTCTATCAGGTTGCAACTGATTAA
This sequence comes from Apus apus, assembly GCF_020740795.1. Lineage (NCBI taxonomy): Eukaryota > Metazoa > Chordata > Aves > Apodiformes > Apodidae > Apus > Apus apus. Next base: position 8,579,145 of record NC_067286.1, read on the forward strand.
CCTGGTGAGTCTCTACAGAGGTAATATTTCTGGATTTTGTTCCACTGTAACTTTGAAAAAAGAAAAATACTAAACATGAGGTCTGAAATCAGATGAAGATCAGATTAAATGAAGTCAGTCAGGACAAAAAGTGGTAGATATGGCTATGAGGTTGAGGAAAAAATGGTAACAAGTTGGTATCTGTGATAAAACCAAGTGTCTTTGTACTGTGAATGAAACAAACATGCAAATATTCTATGAGAAGTGTGTGTGACTTCGTGTTACTTGCTTAAATATTGTTGGGTTTATGCTTCAGTAATATTTTTCTATCCCAGTTACTCAATTCGCAATGGCAATTTTTCTGTGTTGGTCTTAAGGAAGTATGGTTTGTTCCTGTCCTGAATGTCTGAATTGGAATTTGTGGATTTTCAGTATCCTTTGGAGAAGCTTTATATGTTCCTGGAGAAATCTTAGTGAAGATGATTATTGCCTCACCCTGGGACAGGGGAAAAGACCTGTTTTGGTGCTTCTTCAGTGCCTTAGAAACTGCAGACACTAGTCCCAGTTGTTCAGGAAATGCCTTTTGTAACATTTGCCTAAAAGAGAAAGTTAGGACTACCTGCTACATTCTTCTCCATAAATTATTAGTTAAGATTACTTTCTGTTAGGTCTCCATATTTATTGAGGTCTAGTTGCTGAAACTGCAGAGTAATTTTTTTCATTAAAAGTTTGGGGGTGGGGGGAAAGTTGTGAGGTTTGGTGAGGGGGGAGGCGGGGGGTGTGGGTGTTGTTCCTGTGGAGTTTTTTTGTGTGTGTTTTTGTTTAAAATTTAATTAGAATTAGTATATATATGTCTAAAGCTGTAAAATCCCTGGGGAGTTAGATTTCCAAGCAATTTGAAATTCTGTGATTGTGTTCCATTTTTTGCAAGTTTAAATTTCAGCTTGGCTTCTATTTTGAGAAGTCTACACAAAACCCAGCATTTGAATGCTTTTAGGAATGTTTGTGATCTAGAGCTGTAGTTTATCTCTAGAAGAAGTTATTTGCAAACCCAAATACTGGAAGCTGAAATCCAAACGTTGTCCTTGGTTTCTTTGTTCCTTATGCTTTCTTAAAGTGCTAAACAGATTCAGACATTTCTCAAGCTGCAGCCTAGGCTTTGCTGAAAGCATTGGGAGATTTAACAAACTTTTCAACAGTGTTTGGTATGCAAATAAGATGCTGCTTAATTCTCATGTTTTACTATTTTGATATAACAGTTAAGAAAAAATTACTTAATCACCTCCTGGATAAATATCCTTCCTAGGAATTGGAAAAGTCAGAGAAGTTACATCCTAAACCAGTAGGCAATTTATGCGAAATACTGAATACTAATATCGCTGTTGGAGTTTAGGGTCTTTCTTGTTCTCTAACCGAAAGAAGAATACTTAGAACTTAAATGTCATTGAAGCAGTATTTGTCCTTTGATATTTCATATATACTTTGCCAATCAAAATATGAGTAATTTGACAGATGACACAAAGAAATCTTGAGTTCTTCAAGTAACAACTCCCCAGATATATTTTCTCTTAGCATTTTCTCAAAAAGTGGCATAACATAGATGTCATCAATGTGGCAAACTTGAATTGTTATATCTTATTAAAAAATCTGGCACCTGTAAGTTTCATTGAAATGTGCATGAGTAATTCTGTATATTTAGGAAGACTGAACTATTTTTGCTTAGATTGAACTAAACCACTTGTTCTGCTATTTTCTGAGGCATGTAACCAAAAGACTGTAAAACACAAAGTCCAAATAACTGGAAGTGATTATCTGGGAGAAGATTTACTACCCATAAGAAATTACATTATTCATATAATAACATTGTTACTACATATTATGCCAATACTTCAGTGAGTAAAATATTTAGAGGTGGATGAGTCTTCCAATAGCAGACATAGTTCCTCATTTTAAAGTGAAACATGCCATGTAGATAAAAATATAGGTTTTAAAATTAAAATCCCACTATGTTTATATGTTTATTTCCTTCCTGACAGTTGGCCAAGTTCTGTGGTTCAGTCTGGTAAAAGATTTATCTGAACAAAACCTACAGAATTTATTATTTTTCCAGTGCCAGTGCAGAATCTCATTTGTCCAGCTTAAGCTATTGAGGTCATTGGCTCTGTGAACTGAGCTCTACTTCCCTTAGGATCAATGAAAGTATCCTGCTCCACTATGGCAAAAATAGACAAGAACTCTTCGAATGGAGTTATACTGCGTTTATATCTAAGTATTTCAGACAAATGCATGACAAGAAAAATAAAATAAAGATAAATGGTGTTTTGAGAGAATATAACTTAGACAAATAGATCTGATAAAATGTTGCTTTCCTGTATTTTATGGATGAAATTACTCCTCTGATCTTTACAATGTAGTTTAATGTATATAATATTGTTTGCTTTATTACAAATGCACAAGGTACTTTAGTCTATCTGCCTTGCACTTTTAAGTGCTTTTTTATGTGATATTGGTTTGATTATTTTGAGTCCTTGGGTCTTTGATCATAGTTTCTATTTAATGTACCTATGTATAAAGTAGGAACAGTATGTACCTCAGCAAAAATTGGAAATCAATACAATGTGGCATGACTCAGAATTACAGTTTGTATTAACCTATTGGTCTGGGGTTTATTTGAACGCAGGTAGCTTATTATACCATTATCCAGATTTTTATCAGTGTTCTGATGCTGGTTTGCACAAGTAATTTCTTTTAAACATTAATATAATTTCTAAAAATTTCTGTGAACTGCTAGATTTTAGTAACTGATACATAATAGACATCTTCAGAGGTCCCTTCCAACCTCTAACATTCTGTGATTCTGTGATTGCCAGGACTTTCCTTGTCAGCCAAATCGCATAAAAATTTGAAATAAACAGTATGGAACTCTGCACGATTCTGAGTGCCACCGAGTGTCTCTTTTGCATTAAGGCAACTTTGGAGGGAGAACAAGCAATGATAAGGGTTTAAAAGAAAATTAAAATGCTAACTTCATTAATGTCTCTGGAATAACTTTCACTGACTTCCAGCTTTGAAGCTGGCATGTGATTGTCTAAAGACTGATCTATATTCCGAAAACTGAATAACCATTGCTTTTTTTCTGATTATTTTTTCATTGCCTACCTGTGACTGGAACTACAAATGCTAAAATGCTGTGCTGTGAAAGGTCTTAATCTTGTGAATATTATGGTCCTGAACAAAAAATGGGCTTATTTAAAAGCACATTCACACAAATGGTATAGTTAATTTTACAGACTGCAGGGTCAGATGAGCTAGAGAAGTGTTCTTTATTGCATCTCTTTCTCTCTCTCCTTCCATATTATCATCTATCAACTTAATACATTTTATATTCATAATCTGAATGAGCCAAATAATGCTCTGCTTCACTCTGCTCTCTCTGAGCACAGATATCCTTTAACACCATGCTGATACTGCCATTTCATTGAACAGATTCTGTGCTGGGTGAATCAATGCAAAGGGATTTCTAGTTCTCCCTTTCATGATGAACAGAATCAGACCAAAATAAAATACTATGGTGATAATCTGGCATTTGAGTATTTTTGCCTTTGATTTAAATGTTCTTGTGTATCATTAATACTCGTTGAAGTGGGCTACGATTGCCAAAGCATATTTGGTGATCGGGAAAAATAAATTGTTGTTCTCATAACATCATAAAACTACACATTTTGGCAGTGAGAATAAATGCAATTAAAAGTAACAGCAGAAGTGCAAAAAAGAATTATTACCTAATTTCTTTAAAATTATGACCACAATCTTTTCTGGAAATATTTTCTTCTGAGACAAATATATGTTAAAATTGTCATAAAGTATTTCTAAACTACCGTATATATAAGCTAGCTACTACATAGTATCCCCTTCTAATGTTCAAAGAATTAGAACACAAAGAAGTCTAAGTGACTTGTCCATGCTTAAACTGGTGCCTTGGAAAATACGAATACTGAATTCTGCGTAGAGGCTTAAAATGCTTTTATATAGCCTAAATAAATATGCAGGCAATTTGTGCAAAATTAATAATTTATGTAACATTTACCACAGTCATCTGATCAGATTGAAGATTAGATCAAAAGTTAATTCTGATGCCTTAAAATTAAAGTACTGCCTCAAACAAATATTTTGTTTCTCACACTGAGCATGAGCTCCAACAGAGTGAGAGAAAATCCTATTGCAGTAGCTGGAAACCTGATTTACCCAAGAACTCTTGAGTTCATAGAATCATAGAATCCTAGGGGTTGGAAGGGACCTCGAAAGATCACCCAGTCCAACCCCCCCTGCCAGAGCAGGGTCACCTAGAGTACATCACACAGGAAGGTGTCCAGGTGGGTCTTGAATGTCTCCAGTGAAGAAGACTCCACAACCTCTCTGGGCAGCCTGTTCCAGTGCTCTTTCACTCTCACAGTAAAAAAATAATTTCTGATATTCACCTTAAACCTCCTATGCTCCAATTTGTATCCATACAGAACTAAACTAGTTCTAAACTAAACTAGTTGCAGAACTAAAATTTGATTCTCTGCCGAAAAAGAGATCATGGACTGTTGTATCTTATTAGGAGACTCTCTGAAATGAGCTGAATTCTGGAGCTAAAACACAATTTCTAAACAGTGTTTTACAAAATTTTTTATTTTTTTTTCCTTGGGAGAGTGAGAGGGTGGGAAATGAAACTGATGGTTACTTTTTCTGAAGTAGCTAACTGAGGCACTCTGGGGTCCAAAACTCAATGAAGGCCAGAGGAGTTAGCATCAACACTTCACTATTGTTCTAAACAGTGTTACCGTCAGGATCTTCCAACTTTGCCAGAACACATGATGTAAGAGCATTTCTAACAAAGTGAAAGGAACACAAAGCAAAAGGCACAAATTTGGCATAAGTGTTTTCATATGGAGCACATCCTTACAATCAATATACAAGTATGAATGTTTTCTTCCATTTTAGAAATAATTTGTATTATTGGCAAAACATTTTGGTGGAGATAATTCTTTTAACCACATTCACACTCTTTTGTAAAAAACCAATATGTAATTAAGATTCATAGTAGTACGAAAATAAGATTATACTGGTAATGTCTGTAATCCCCACTCCCCAGTCTGAACTGCTTTAACTATGGTAAGTTCCTATACATGCATCACCCAGTTAGGGGACTCTTACCATATGAACTTGACACTAATCAGAAATATATTTTCATGAAACTGAGGTATTCCTAGTATCTAAAAATTGTGCAAAGGTTGGGATATATGTCTTTCAGGTTGCTTGAAAGGGAGAGAAGTGCCAGCCTTTTTGATTAGGAGATTTCCTGCATTAATTCCTTCTGGAATTACACTCTTAAGAATCTGTTCTGATATTGAGGTTGTTTATTATTTTGTTTTGTTTCTGGCAACTAGACATCTTTAATAATGGAAATTTAAGCATCTGATGGGTGGGTGGCATGGACTGAGGATTTTAAGATTCTGTGTGTTTTTGGCACCTAAGTTACCTTGTGGACTTAGCACTCTATTTGTACAGGAGCCTAGAGTGACAGAGCCCATAAATAATGTACAAAACTCTTCATTACAACAGAAGGATAAAAAGTTACACCTCCAGTTAGTATGTATCATTCTTCTGTTTATCGAAAGAAACAATGAGCCATCTAAAAATGTGCAGTCATTAGAGACTGTCTCACAAATGTATACACATTTCTACTTAGCTATCACCTAATGTACCTTCCAAAGGATATAGTTAATATAGATTTTTAAGTCTGATTATAGAAGGTAGACTTTTTTGAATTAATAAATAAGACTTAATGTTATAAAAGTTAATATTTCCTCTTGAACTAGAGACATTTGGGTCTAGTTCAGCTTTCTCTGGTTACTCAGGCACTGCTTACTGCTGAAGAACTTGGACCATTTAAGAGGATCTGCCTCGATGACTCTCTTTGAGGTGCCACGATCATCAGAACTCTAAGCTTTGACTAACACCTCATAATGCTTTTTGTTGTTGTTGAGACAACCATGTCTTACAAGAGTAACTGTGCTTGAACAGACAAGTCATTGCACTCTCCCTAGGTGGCAGACACGGAAACTCCAGTGTCCAGCTAACTGGGCGATGCTGTGCAATGGGACAGCTAATTTGCTGTTTTGTTTTTGAGTGTCTATCTGAATATTTAGTTGTTTCAGTCTGTCACAAAGATGAACAGAGATACCTATTATTTTTTCAAGCCAGAAAGACAGTGCCTTTGACTGAAGGGATGGGAGCTCTGACCCCCCGTCTTAGCTTTCCAGGTTACCTCAGGTAGGCACAAAGGAGACTCAAAATGTTGAGCAAATCCTTTTGACTAGCTAGATACAATACTTTTAGTCTGTAGTTTACTATAAATAGTTTTATTAGTGTCTCTTGCACGTATCTTTTGGAACAAAAATATCTAATCCTTTCCAAAATTCAGTTGATTTACTGTTTCTACAACATTCAGTGTTTTTCACATTTGCTGTACATTAAACATTCAGTGTGCACTTCAAGTTCTGTTTGCAAAAAGACAAATCATTTCAAGAACTAATTTATGTAATGTAGCATTTGCCTACCATTACAGTGCAAAATAAAGCTTCATCCCCATTTGGCAGAACATGTGTTTTGTGGGAGAGACAATGATAAAGACCAAAAGAAATCTAAACACCTAAACAAGAAGTAAAACAAAGGCAATTCGTTAATAAAAAAGCACTTGGGGCACCAGTTAGTCTAATTTCCTTCTACTTTAGACAATTGTAATGCCAGAGAAAGCTTTTCCTGGCAGCACCTTGGGTTAAGACTGATATTTTTGTTCTGAGGAAGTTTTGTTGAAAACTATCCTTAATTAGGTCAGAACTCACCAAGGTTTATTTAATGCAGACCACCAGTGTCTCTTTTTTGTCACATGAAAATTAGAAGAAGGCTGCTAACATACAAGGAGTGATGATTTGGAACCTGTTTTCTTACTCTACCAGTTCTACTGAGTCATAGTTATTTTTTGCCCTTTAGCTTTCACCTTTTCTGAAAGGAATTATTTTCCTCATCTTTGAGAATAGTCAGTAGCAGAAGATACATTTTGTAGCTCAAAAATACACAATTTTGCAGCAGTTGAAACATCAATCTTTTTAAAAGTGAAGATGGGATTTCTACTGGGATTATTTTTATTTCAACACCTATGTCTGCAGACCAGTTACTTTAAGTATAATTCTGTGTTCACTCATACTTTTGCAAGTAAAATGTTTTAAGCCATCTTCTAGAAAGTAAGGGGTAACCAACAACCATTAAACTTGCTAGCTAAACAAGATTTCTGACCTTTAAAGCGGGAGTGGTGTGGTCATATCTGCTGTGTAAATGCTTTTGCAGATCATTCCTCACCTTCCAGTACTCCAAAAACCCAAGCTCCTAGATACGTTTCCCTAAAATGTCCCCAAGTACATTTTGCTTCATACAGATTCACTGTCTTTGTGGAGATGAGTTAAACTGACAACAGGCATGTTTTACTTTTCTTCAAGTGCCAGACAAACAAAAAAACTTCTGAAAAAGCCTTGAAATCTTTAAGAACGGAAAGAGATACCATATTTTCATATGAAGACACTTTGGCCGCAATCCTAGGCGTCTTATCTGGTGGCTCCACATATCACAGCCAGACATCTGGAAGTCCTAAAGACACTTTCTCCATGCTTTTAAGATATATATATACAATTTTTTTTTTTATGGTTTTAATCTGTTCATCTGGGGGGTGTAGCATCTTTGAGACACTGATCTAAAAATTCGATTGCAAAGTAACTCTGACAGAAGCCCTCACTCTTTCCTGAGAGACGTTTATCTCTACACCTCTAATCCCTGGAGCTAGATCTTATATTCCTTTTGTTTCTTTCTGGAGCAAACTGGGTTTTGGTTGTAAGTGTCTTCCTTCATTTTGTATCTAGCTGACCAAAAAGACAATCAGAAACACACAGATATTGTGAGTCCTCGAACTAAATATTTAGGGCTATTATATTGTTTGTTTATTTTAATCACCTTGTCATTGGTTCCTTCTCTGTTCAATCTACCCTTTGCTTTATTTGGCTTTGACAAAGACTTTGTAGATCTGTTATAAGTATGTTCCATCCAGCTCTTGTCTTCTGTTACCAGCATTCTTCAGAAATCACAGGACACTTTAACAGAGAATCACATAGTAACAAGTTACCGCTTAGGGAACAAATTTACCTCATTTGAAAGGGTTTCTAGTTTTTTCTCAGGTATTTTCTGGTGGGTTTGAATTTTTAATGGTTGAATAGCATGTTGTGTGTTGGTAAAATCATATAGTATGTGGCATTTATTTCTGTCTTTGTGAAAAAATTGAAATTACAAAACAAAACCACTCAGACTATTTCTAAATGCTAAGCGTACCAATTTGTTGGTAATTATATGAACACTTAGACATTAGTGATCAGCTCTTTTAATGTTCTGTAATTACTGATGTCTTTACAAAGTGAATGTAAAGTTCTGTTGTATGCTTTCACAAAAGCATTAAGAATTTGTGGATATAAAAGTTTTTTACTTTTAGCCTCTGTGTCAGATTACTCAAAGAAAACCATGAAAAGTGAGATTAGGAAAAAACCCTACAGCTCGGTTCTTAATTGGTGTTTTTGCAGCTTTAGGCAGTGAAGACTTATCCTGGTACCTTTTACTATCATGCTGTTGTGGACAGTTTGTATAAAAATGTGTATTCCCTTTTTTTTATGTTGTACCTCCTTATGTATCATCTGTAATTCAGCTTTGAAAAGCTGTAACTCTTTCAAAATGGAATTTTAAAGGTAATTTTGAGCCCTGGTTCACTTATGGTCACAAACACCAGATATAAGATGTGTTACTTGCAGTTAGTTCTTTTGATTTTCTTTTTTTTTAATCAGCTATTCTCCAGAAATTTTAAAGTGGTTTTTTTTTTCTGATTCTGGAAAAATACTGCTTATATTTGTCTTCAGTATGTTTTAATAGTTGTAATTCAGCAGCCTATTTTCTAATTATTTGCTATGTGCCCTCATATGTTGCATAAATTAGCTAAATTGCAAGGGCTTATATGTGATCATAAACTCTTGCAATCAGTACAGCAAAGGAATATTTTAAGACATTTCCACTCCAGGCTGTAATTTTATTTCTAATTTTCTTACAGAAAGGCATTTTGAACTGATCCATTTTTTCTCCAGCAGTCCCCCATGGTACAAGATACCTAGCTTTACAAAATGCCTCATGAATTATGTCTTTGAAATAAGATTTTTTTCTAAATGATCCACAATCATTATTTAAAAAATGTCATCCCTCATTGAATATTATTCAGATTTTCCATGTGCACAATCTATTTCTGATTGAATAATGTATTATCTTTTTAAAGACAGTTTTCCTGTTACAGTGGGAGAATATATGAGATGCAGGAGTGTCATCGTCTTTTCGACTGAGGTAGAACAGACCCAACCAAACAAATCACAAGTTCCTTCTATGAATCTTTTCACTTGCCAACATGAATGAAGAAGCTCAAATGAAAGTATTGAATTTGCACAAAGGGCACGGCTCTGACCCTTCAGCTGAAATTTGAGTGTCTGAAAAGCTAAGTCAGGAAGCTTCTCACTCCCCACATGCTCTCCCATAGGATAACCTCTTTTGCAGGATGTAGGTCAGGTTTTCTTCAGAGACTTTTCTAACTCCAGGTCTTTGTACTTTACTGGGGATTAGTTATGGATAGACCCCACATATGGTTATGCTTGTCCTTTGATGAGGTGTCCAGGCAATTAAAAAAAAAAAAAATAGCTTATTTTGTTAGAGGATTATTTTTCTCTCAATTTCAATGAGGTCAGGCTATGGCCTTTTAAAAGAATATGCTGTTTCCTTAGTTGCATGTGTAAATAACACTTGATGCCATTACCTTTGTGTACACATCTACAAAAATATCTTGCTTTTTTAGGCAGTTCCAAATTTCAAATAATTTCTGAGAACAAGTATAGTTTTCAAAAGCTCTTGCCTGTCTAGAACTTACAAAAGTCTGATTTTAAGAATATAGTTTTTCCTCATCAAACAGTAGAAGGCAATAAGGTAGCCATAAACTGGTCAGGATTTCGTTAGTGACAGACCAACAGAAGTACTTCTGTCCGTGTCATTACATACCTTAACAAGTTGTAAAAAACCTGTTGAAAGTTTTATGGCCTACGCAGTGCAGTCTTTGCTGTAAAGTTTAATGGGATTATTCCAGTGATTAAATCACAGTAATAAAGAACACATTTGTCAATAGTTGTATTATGACTAATTTTTCCTAAATGGGGTCATCTGTGGAACTGAGTGAGTAGCAACATCCTGTATTTCACTACATGAAAGAACCTAAATACTTCCTTATTAGAAAATAATAAAACTTCACTTTACAGCTTCCAGAATAAAGTCTCAGGTCATTAATAGTGTACATAAGAAACTGAGGATAATCATGAGTTCTCAACAATTAATCTAACAAATTTAAGTGGACATAAAAAAGGAATAGAGATGTGTTTATGTACCTCTATGTACTGTTAAAAGATAGTTAATTAAACTCTGAAGTGTGAAAATTGCTTTCCCACACACATTTTGCTAATAAAGGTGTTTGACTGTAGATGTACTTACACCTTTAAGTTAAAAATGTCAGTTCAGGATTTTCAAGGCCTTCATTTAAATACTTTGAGCACATGTTATTTTATGGTTTGTTTTAGTACAAATTTACTTAACCTGTAAGTCTGGATCAGGTTCCAAACAATTATAAAACCTTTGAGGTGCAGTCTGTACAATTACTGATATAGCCCCATTCCCATCAAGTTTGTTCTAAAATTCTAAAACGAGCAAACTCATCAGAACCTCTGTTATTTGTACTCTTAACTGCAGTCGTGCTGAAAACATTCAGGTGGATCTGTTTCTTGCAGGGGAGAAGTCTGTTCTATACCGAATTTTCAAGAACATTGCTTTGAACTAATAATTTGACTAAAACGTGGTTTGTTGTCGTACAGCTCTCCAGTAAAGTGAATGAGGGATAAATGAATCATGAGCCTATTTCACTGTCAGTGCTTTTCAAAAGTTACTCCACAGTTCTTTTACAAAGAACACTTTTCTCGTAATAACAAAGTAAAATTTTCAAGAAATAGTATTCTGGTTTTGATCAACAGTGGTCCAAGAATAAGGTATTCAATTGACATGCTTCTGACCTATTCAAATTGCTTTAAAAGTGAAAGTGATAGCGTTGAATGCAAGATAAGTTGTGAGGCTGGGCTTGAAACTGAGTAGCATTTCTGAGACTCATGTACAGGAAAACACCATTTTTTCCAATCTGATAAATTTGTATGGAAGCATGTGTGCATAGATGCACACTTATGTTCATATTATTTTCTGTAATTTATGAATAAAATCTATAGATTGCAATTACAATAGACTATGTAAACAGTACGTACTCTGTTAGAATTATAAGACCAGATCATTGTTTACTTTTATTTCTCTTATTTTCACGCTTAGTACATGTTCCATACCATACAAGTTTTTCATGACTGGAATTGGATATTTGTTAAAAAATTTGTATTGGATCAACAGCAATATTTTGGAATGCTGAGGTTGTTTTGATAAGCTTTGTTCCACAACTTAATTGCATCATATCATTACATGGGAGAGCAATCAACTACTTATTTCTTATATAGACCTTCATCATAACCTTATTTTGGAATTGTTTTATTGTCAGAAACTCTTAAAACAAAAGCTAGTAAGTTATTTTCATTTGTTATTAGGGAGAATACAATGCTTATGAGAGTTATCCATTGACATTATATAAGAGATTAAAAGTAAATTGAAACAGAATATTTTGGCAAATAGCAAATGAAGCCAAATATTACACTGTTCCTAGACTAGAATTTTTCTGTGAATTAATTTCTGCCCACCTCCAAATCTAGATCCTACCTGGGATGAATAGACTACAAAGTAGATTTCTGCAAGAATGGAAACTGGTTTTCAAGTAGCTTGGCTAAAAGGCCTGACAGCATCATATGCCTGTTTTTGTTGTGTTTTTTTTTTCACAGAATAACAAAAGCAAAAGCTTCCTTTTTTCCCCCCCCCCCTTGCTTCTCTACAGGAATTGCGTTATTTTATATATTTTGCATTTGAGTTATGAATATTCCTCTTGGACAAACAGAAGGTGATTCCTGATTTATCAGTCTTACCTCATTTGATCATATTCAATTGCAAATGCTTATTGGTTATTTCAAATGGTTATTGGTTATTGCAAATACTTTGTTCTTTAGGAAAGCTGCATTAAGGTGCAATAGAGCCAGTACAGGGTAGAAACTCAGAACACTGTTTAAGTCCCCAGCTTGGTATAGAAACGTGATATATCAGGAGAACTAAACGGCTCAAAATAAATTTTGCAGTAAGGTCACAGGAAGCAAATTACCCTTTAATAAAGTGGTAAAATAATCACAGGAGTAGAGAAAAAAAAAAAACACCAGTTTTTTTTATTCTCAGCTAGGCTTATTGAGCCCAGGATTTAACCTCGTTTCCTTTACTCATTGAATGTTATTTCCTACACTACAGGACAAAAAGCAGGGTATTGAGGGAATGGGTGTAGAAGTTGCCATCTGTGAGGACTTAGTACAAGGGGGACACCAATTTTGCCAGCCATGCCAGTGTAAATTGATTCATTGTTTGGGCTTAAATTCCTTCTCTCTTAATGTTTGTTCTGTAGCAATTTGGGTTATTCAGCTATTTTATGGCACTTCTCTTGCAGTTCAAGCTATCTGAATCATCTCCATGTGCTACTTACACAGCCAGCTTTCACAATAGTATCCAGTAGTCTGTAAATTTAACTTTTTGTACTCCAAGGTCTTTGGAAGATGCAAATGTGGGTTTTTTTGTAAGAAATTTGTTTTTAGTGTAATTTATCTACTTACTGAATATATTAAACTTTTTAATACAAACTTATTTTGACCATTGATATTTAGATGTGGGAAATTCTTATTTCTATTGACTTTTTTTTTTCTCTCTGCTCATCACAGTTACACAGTTCTTGAAGACTTTGTTAGTAGGAGTGAATGTGTTCTAAGTGATTAGCTGCAGCTATTGCGATGAGGTCACACGTTTATTTTCATGTTACAGTCAAGTATGTTACAAATTCTGTGTATGACGTTCTGTGCTTTCATTTCTTGTGTTATGGAGACATAAGCTAAACTTGAGACAAACTTTTTTGAATTTTACAGTCTTCTGCTGTGTTGTGGATTTTGTATACCACTGCTTTCTGTCCCCGTGCCCAATTATGTCCTTTGGAGGTCATTTGAGTCAACATTACATTCTTCAAGAATAAGATTATTTTTCCAATAACATCTAAAATTACAAACTTACACTTTTTAGACATAAGCATGAGTGTGTTTGCAAGCCCTGTAGTAATGAAAACTAAAACTTGTTTCAATAGGTTTCTATTATCCAGATAAATTATGAAAGAGAAATTGTATGAAGTAAGTAGAATGTAAATTTTTAAAGATGGGTGGAACATGTGACAAATGGGAAGAATCAGCTGTACTGGTAAAATGACTAGTGATGGGAATGTCTAGGGAGGCTTCAGTTCTGTTGGAAGAGGATGAGACGGGTACAAGGAACATAAATATGAACATGACAAAAATGTCACTATTGCCAAAGCAGCAGACACTTTCCTGCGTATAAGGATATGAGTTGGTCAGAGATAGTTTTGAAAATTATGATCTTGTTTTGGTATATTTCAAAGACCTTTTCAGGCTGGCTTTCTATGCTTTCCAAAGTTTCATTTTAAAGTTGTCACAAACTGATATATGCTCTTCTTTGTACTACGAAAGCACATTAATAATTACCCATTGCATGACTCCAGCAGGTCAGGAAAACAAACTGACTTCTCTTCCTGCTTACCCCATATGCCTTGCTTATTTGTGCTATGATTATTTCAAATGGCATATTCATCTTTAATGGCTGTTGATCCAATACAAATTGATCATGTTTGTGTTGTGAATTACCTTGAGGAGAATTTTGATCAGGATCATATGCTCCCAGTCAGATTGATAGGAACTGCAGGGTACTCAAAATACTGGAGAATGTATTTTAGCTTCTGATATTTGTCTAAGGGATGTAATAGAATTGTTTTGAGCTGTTTGGGACTAAAAGCATCAATTGTTTTTTAACCTGAAATTAGAGGGGACTGAGCTTAATGATGAAGTAATTCTCTCTAGCTACATGTCTTTCTCCCAGCACAGCACATCAAGTTTATGGCACTTCTTATCAAGTAGATGAGAAGCTGCATACGAGCCACCAGCGTGTGCTTGCAGCCCAGAGAGCCAACTGCAAACTGGGCTGCATCAAAAGCAGTGTGGCCAGCATGGCCAGGGAGGGGATTCTGCCCCTCTGCTCTGGTGAGACCACACCTGGAATGCTGTGTACAGCTCTAGAGACTGCAGCACAGGAAAGACAAGGAGCTCTTGGAAAGGGTCCAGAGAAGGGCTACCAAGGTGGCCAAAGGGCTGGAGCACCTCTACTATGAAGACAGGCTGAGAGAGTTGCGGCTGTTCAGCCTGGAGAAGACAAGGCTCTAAGGAGAACTTATAGCACCTTCCAGGACCTGAAAGGGCTACAGGAAAGCTGGGGAGGGGCTATTCACCAGAGAGGGCAGTGATAGGACAAGGGGTAATGGTTTTAAATGGAAAGAAGGGAGATTTAGGTTAGATATCAGGAAGAAATTCTTCACCATGAGGGTAGTAAGGTGTTGGAATAGGATGCCTAGGGAGTCTGTGGAAGCCCTCTCCCTGGAGGTGTTGAAGGCCAGGCTGGATGAGGCTTTGTGCAGCCTGGTCGAGTGTCAGGTGTCCCTGCTCATAGCAGAGAAGTTGGAACCTGATTATCTTTAAGGTCCCTTCCAACCTTAACCATTCTATGATTCTAAATTGCAGGCAGAAAACTTCCTTTGATATGAAAAAGAAGTAGGTTTGTAAAATTTTGAAAGATTTTGCAAAGTTCCTTTAATATTTAAACTGCAAAACTGACAGATAAGAAACTTTGTTGGAGAACCATAATTCTGTTGTGGTTCTTGTTTTGTTGTTGTTGTTGTTTTCTCCCTTTATGCCTCACTGCAGAATCTCTACAGAGCTTCTGTGGGTAGTGACTATCTGTTCTTCATCTGCAATCCTAGTGACCCACGTCAGTATCTAGCAATACTTCACTGTGCAATCTGTGAATTGCACAAATACACTGAAAGAAAACTTTCTAAAAATCTTTCAATTCCCCAAAAGATCTTTGAAACCATGGTCTGATACATGGAGCTTTCACCATTGCATGCAGTAATAACACACAGGTATTAGCTATTCTTTGTTCTGTTTTTTATCCACAGATATCAGTGCTTTATGAAGATATCCTTCTGTCCTATCTGATAGGGAACTGATCTATAGAGAGAAATGGTGAGCTCAGATTCAGCCCAGCTGTTCAGTGACAGAATAAATTCTGAAATGCAAGACTCTTAGTCCTGCACTCTCAACTTGGCCATGCTCTCTCCTCAGTAGTAGGTTGCTGATGTCAGATTAACACACATGATGGCACACACTTTAGAATTCACAACTCCCCCCTTTAGAATTCACTGTACTTCCAGACATTTAGCTTGCATTGGGTTGAAGATAAAAGTAGCTGACTGAGATTCCTGGGGACAATGGGTCTTGTACTGGAAGCGTCCACAGTTTGTAAACGACAGAAGTACTGCAGTTGACAGTCTGAGGCTCAGAGATAAACCTGCCATCTAATGATATATGAAAAAAAGATGCATCAGTCCTACACACTACAGCAAGTATTTTCTTTAAAAGGAGGAAAGGCTACTGAATTCAACAGGGGAACATGTACAAAATGAATTTGTAACACATAGCAGGAGGTTGTTGTAAAAAGCTTGTTCTGGGAGATGATTCTATTCTGCAAACATCAGCTTGCTTGAATTATAGTTCCAGTTTGTAAATGTGTCGCTGAGTTCACTGGCGGTATCACCCTATATTTGTTTTCTTCTGTCTTGCTTGCATGGTCAGTGGCAGAAATCCTAAAGAATTTTTCATCCTCCCACTATCTGTTTTGTTGGGGTTTATTGTTGTTGGCTTTGGATTGCTTTTTGTTTGTTTCTTTTTTTTTTCACCTTTGAAGGTTATGTAATTCTTGGGTTCAGGTCTTTTGTGTCAACAGGATGTGTTACTTCACAAAGAGCATTTTCTTTCCACATTTAAGATTTAATTGCTCCTGTACTCTTTGCAAGTTTTTATGTAATTATGCCTTATTCTTATCAGAGTTGATTGAAGGTTTAATTGCTTACTATATTGCTATAAAAATATTTTTTAAAAAAAGGTGGATTGATTGAATAACTATTAGGTGTATAGAGAGCTTGGTGAATGTTTTTTATAAATGACGTGTTCAGATATAAAGCAATTATTTTCTTTGACTGTGTAAGCTGTTTGTTCTTCCTGGAGAAACAAGCAGCTGGGAATCCGTAAAAAATGGCATTTGTATTAATGCCCTGAATTTTTATCCTAGCCATTCTTGAAAGATCCTTACAGCTTTCAGAGTTCATCTACTGAAATAAACAGAAGCCTTATGACATATCACATGTCTTAGGAGAATAAAAATGCAGGGTGAGCAAGTCAAAACAATAGTCAATCTGCAGGTGTTGAGCCATTCAAAAGCTAAGGCATGGTGATAAGAAAACACTGAAGAGCAACTCTAAATAGCAAAGATACTGAGAAGCACGGTTCAGTTTGACTATTGTTCACGAGCATTTTAGCCAGGTTTTGTCAAGGTGGAGATACTGAGGTCAAGGCTGATATAAAAGAACAAGCAAGCATGTACAATCAGCGACAGGTGATTAAATAAACCACCTAGATGCTGAATTTTGTGTTGGGATTAAGATCTTAAATTAACACAAAGCCGTGCCAGTTTATTGTTGTGTGGTTTAGTTTGGAAGGAGTGTAGATGAACTTACTTAGGTTTTCTGGTTTGTTGGTTTTGGTTTTGTGGAGGTTTAGAGGTTTAGGTTTTTAGTTTGGTGTGGTATTTTTTTTTTTTTTTTTTTAGAGCTGAACTTTTACTCTGTTGTTAAAGGTCCTGACCAAAGAGATGATGGACACGGTGGTGAGACCATGGCAAGGCAGCAGTAGTGTGCACCTGGGTGAGGTACAGCACAAACACTAGAGGGGAGCACCAGGGAACGTGTCCTATCCCCTCCACCATGGAAATTGGGAAGTCTTAAAGGCAGGGACTGGTAAGGGAGACAGGTGTAATTAGAGGAGATGTGACCTAGAAATTGCTGGTGCTCCAGGTTTGCAGCAATGGATTTCCTTATGGCTAAATGAAGCCTCAGGCTGGGCTTGGAGAAACTGGTTCTGTTTAATCTCCTCTTGGGAGTTTTCAGGGATTCCCAAGATAGCTTTTGAGTCATTGTGTAGGATAAAGGGAGAATTTTTTTAAGAACATATTTACACTATTGGAAGGAATCCTGAGTTTAAATGTTCCAAGAAATCTGGATCTTTCCTTAGCAAACCGCCTTCCCAAACTAGACTGAGTGGAAAATGAGTTTCTGTCAACATTTGATCTTGAAAGATTCATTCAAGAGCAGATTTAGTTTAAATCCCATTCTGTCTGTGTTACTCAGGGTGCTGCTAAGACTTCTAGATCTTCAGCAGCCTCTGTGCTGTTTAAAACACACATCTTGTCCCGTGGTTTTCCAGGTTAATTTAGTTTTTGCTCCAGTTAAGTCCAAAATGAACCCTAACAGAGCTTCTCTCCCTCTATTTCTCTTAGCACTGCAGTGTTTCTCTAATGGGTATGATGCTATTCTCCTAATGTCAGGAAAAAAATGTATCTAATGTATTAGAAGTGAAAGCTCTCTGTGTTGTCCATCTAAAAACCTGCTCAAGACATGCATGGTGAAGCAGGCAAATGTAATTGGGCTACTGGAAAGTTGAACATAATTGGAGATGCATTGTATTGACTGACAGCGGTATGAATGGTGAAAAGACCTTTGCAAACATTTACTGTCATTACTCTTTACTACTTTGATTCCTAAGAGAAAGAAAATTGAGAACAGTGCTACAGATCCATAAGAAATCTTCTTAAGTGTCTCCCAAGCCCTTTCCTTTGTCTAATATGACAACAGATATCTCCAGATTTTTTTCTAAACAGGTTTCAACAACAGCATGGAGCAATTGATATTAAAAACAGCTCTATTCTTACTGTAAGCAGAGGGGAATTGTAGTAGCAATAGGATTATTATTCCATCTAAATCAACAGAGGAAGTTTCTATCTTATTTAAGAAAACCTGACCATGATTGTTGGGGGATGCAAAAGGAGAAAAAGATGCAAATTAGACTAATAGCTAGATCTATAGGAAGACACAAAGGCCTAAAAATGGGATAGGCATCTTTGAAATTGCAATCTTCACGTTCTCTGCTTACCTTCCCAGTCACCAAAGATTTTCTTGCAGAGTGTTTTGAAGTGTTGTCAGTCATCCAATGCACTCTTCCTTGGTCTGAACTTGGTATCCTCCATCGTGGCAGTGATGAGCAACTAAACATTTAGCTCATTAGGAAAAATATCTTTGGGGGGCTTTCCTCAACCTGTCTTTTAATTTGGTAGCTATATTCAGAATGCACTTACTGAAAACTTCCAAGGTTTGGTAATCACCTGAACACTGAATAGCTATTGATTCCTAATACAATTCATGTTTTCTGATGAAGAAAAGGCACTCTACATCTCAGTCTGTCAGAAAATCTGTCATAATTGATACAGAATCCTCACTTGCCTTTCTCTCTGGCTGTTAATTTGATCTTCAGTTCAACTTTAGTAGTCTAACATTTCCATGAGGGACTGAGGGTACTTCCAGAACACTTAAAGCTGCATGGCTAGAAGCTTCCTGAGAAGTGAGAGATGACACTTTGGATACCTGCAAACCAAGCAAGGAATTGAACCCCCTGTCTCTCTGCCATCCTGAAGGAACACTTTAATCACCAGCTCTTGTGTGAAAAAGTAGGCATTATTCTTTCCAGAATCTTTTAAAAGACCTGAATTCCTCTGTCGTTATTAGTTTATTTATGTAATATATTAAAGCTGGATTTAAGCTTCCAGGTTGTGGATTTGGAAATGTGAATCCTACAGCCCAGTAAAGTTATCAGCTCCTTATGACTGTGAGTTTTAGGCCACCTGCCACCTTGATGTTTCTTATTGGCTAGTTTTGTTGGTCTCTGCTCTGTGAACTGACTCTTCTAGGGGGTCTAATAATCGTATAATCAGTTTAGACAAGTACCTGAGGCACTGCTTTACTTTAAGGGCTAGAGGTCTCAGAAATCAAGTGTTGTAAAAATCAGGTGTTATATGGCCAAACATTGCATTGCACGCATCACCTTTTAGATAATTCCCAAGACTTAAAATAGCTACTTGAAATCATAGAAGCAGACGGACAAACATTTTAAAAT
Source organism: Apus apus (assembly GCF_020740795.1). NCBI lineage: Eukaryota > Metazoa > Chordata > Aves > Apodiformes > Apodidae > Apus > Apus apus. Next base: position 8,598,632 of record NC_067286.1, read on the forward strand.
GCCACCTGTGATATCTTCCGGTCAACACAGGGTTATTCTGCAGTTGTTAGTGCAGTCTTCTCAAATGTCATTTAAAAATGAGCTGCTTATCAGAAAAGCAAAAAATTAGAAAGACTGCGGACCTTGTGAAATGCTTTTGTTTGCTAGGAAAGCTTGCTTTGCAGGGACAAGGGGGAGGGTAGAGACTTTTCTCCAACCATTACAGCTCCATCAAATGCTGTATTACCCCAGTAATGATTGTTATGCCTAATAGTCATGGACAGCAACTTTATTCATCCCAGAAAGTACACAAAGAGAAGCAGCACTGCAGTCTCTAAGATATGAAGCTTTTTCTGTTAAATTTGTCATGGATGGTTGGATTCATCAGTTTGCATGCGTCTTTGACTGATACATCATGCTGGATGCTTTAGGCAAACATGCACTAATTAGTAGAACAAATAGAAAACCCTGAGGATGTCCATGCTTAATGACATTGCCCATATTCTAAACCATCTCTACAACAAATTACTCATTTCATGCCTGTAGGCAGCGCAAGTTAATTTATCTGTATCAGTTGCAAAGTTGAAGCATTCACTTTTAACAAGACACTGTATTATACCTTTCTAGGAAACTTTCCAACGCTTCAGATTTTATACAGAAAAGAAACTAGAAGTAACAGACCAGGTGAATTCAAGGATAGAAGTAGGAGATACAGGATCTGTTGTAAGTTTAAAGAGTCAGTAGTTGAAATAGTTACCTTTTAATTAGTTTGATACCATGCAAAACAAAAAAAAATTGTGAAGAAGACTTGACACTAAATCTTTGGGGGAGCATTGAGTTAGAACCCAGAACTCTGGCTCAGAACAAGGGCAACCTGTACAGAAGTGCATGTGGTTCCTCCCATCAGGTAATTTCTACAATCAACCTTGGCAAAATAATTTAGAAGAATGGAGAATGAAGCAAATTCACAGGCATCTTATACCAGTATGGTTATAGTTGTCTTTTTCAGTTGTGTGTTGCTTTGCTTTTCTACACTGATATATTTGACTAAAGAACTTAGAGTGAACATTGTTCTCATAAAATGAATGAGCTGAACATAGTGGTCAAAAGATACCCAAAAGCCTATACGTGGATGAACTGGAGTTAATTACCTAAGCGAACATGGGTCTTTGGAAGTACGCAACTAAATATCTTGCATAACCAAGCCAACTCAAATCTTCAGTAGCAAAAAGAAACTGAATATTGTTGCCCTAAAGATGATGGGACAAGTTGCCCTTGTTCTGGCAGGTTGGATGGGAGGGAAACAGTGAAGGGAGAAGACTGAGTGGAGACAGATGATCTGGCAGGTTACACAGGAAAGTCAGGATTGCTCTTTCTGCCTCATTCAGCAGGATGAGGAGAACAGAAAAAGCAACCTATAAAAGCTGTTATCCTTTCATAGTTGAACTATTCCCTTAGCTGTGCAAGTCTCTATAGTCAGCCTGGCTCTCCAAGTGTCCAGCAGAAGCAATGTAGATGGTACCGTGGGCACTTTTGCAGATGCCTAAGTAAGCATGTGCCTAAGTCTTAGATGCTACCAGAGAGCACAGTTGCAAAAGCTTTGACTGCCACCTCTTCAGGAGCATTGTCAATAACTATATATGCAGTAAAAGCTAGAATCTCATCCATCTATTAACATTGACTTTCTTTAATGAACGTGTATGTTGAAGCTATGTTGCTTTATATTTGTTATAAATATGTAACTTAAAGATTAAAATATATATGAGCTTACAGTAATAAAGCTCCTAGCAAGTAATCTTCCAGAAAGTGAAATGTTCAACATCCTTGCAGAGACCTTGATGAAGAAACACCTTTATGTGGCATGTAACACTGTTGCTAAACAGCTTCCAAGGGGCAGTTTGGAAGCTAAAAATTTACAAGTCTGATATCGGCAAATGACTTAGTAGGTACCAGGTGGGTTTCAAGCTGCTTGCTGTTTTCCATTTTCTCTTGGAAGCTGTGTTTATGCAGCTGTATTCATCTGTCTGGTACAGTCTGATGTACTTTTCTGAAAGAAAGTGGTTAGAAAAAAATTTTATGCCCTTGTACATCTAGCATCCTGGCAGTATTCAGGTCCTAACTGAGGACATACCTTTCTGACTTTCCCCTCCTCTTACAAAGCAGTGGAAGGAGGGAGAGAAGATCAGCATTTGGGGGTCAAAACACTGGAGTTAGGGACCTCAGGGGTCTAGGTTCACTTATTTTCCACTGCTGTAAACTTCTTGTGCAGCTTTAGATAAGTCATTAAGTGTCTTTGTGCCTCTGTGTGCCTTGGATAAAGGCAAAATAATGAGACCTGCTCTCTCCTTGCTTCTGTTTTCATCTGGGTTTTTGCAAGTGATGGAACAGACCTCCCACGTTCACTTTGGTGCACTGTGTTCACGGCTGCCGTGTATACGTGGTGTGTGTGAATGTACCCTGCCATAGCCTGCAACTCTGAGAGGCACAGTTGCAGATGATGTAGAAATGAATCTCGTGTTTCTGACACATCTACCTCTCTGCATGGCTCTCCTCTGTGGTACTCGAGATACTGCAGCCGATGCTCTTTGCTTGCCAAGCGTGCAGAAAGCAAGCGCTCGTCTTGGTCCATCTGCACTGATTAAGTTGATAATGTTTACTGTGTCTGTTGGTTTGGAGAAAGACGGAAGGGGGGGGGAGGCTGGCGGGTGTCGGGAATTTCTTTGAGCCTTGTTATCCCTACAGTAACTATAGACTTTGGCAGGAATGTGAGTGATTAATTTCAGGTCTGTGTGCTTAGCCCAAGCGGCAGCAGCTCTCCCGGCCGCTCCGCTGGATGTCTAGGAGACAGCAGCGTTCCCGGTGCTCCGCTCTTTCACCAAGCCCTGTGAATTCAGCTCGGCTAAATAAACATTACCGAGCTGCTAATCACACGCTCTGAAACAAAACAGCACTTCACTTCGGGATCTGGGCAAGATCAGACTTCCCTCCCTCCCTCCCTCTCTCTCTCCTCCTCTCCCCTCCCTCTCTGCCCCCTCCCTGCTCCTGCTTTTCCCCTCCCTCTCGGCAGCCGCTGAGCCGGTCCCTCCGACCTGGCAGCCTCATGCAGGGGGTCGCTGCCGGCTGGGGCTGACAGAGGCCGCCCTGTCCGTGCTCCCCGTGCCGCCCTGCCCGCCCCCCGGCCCGGCACCCCCCGGCCCGGCACCCCCCGCCGCCGGGCTCCCGGGCACCGCCACCGCCCCGGCCATCAAAAGTTGTGCGGAGCGCCGAGGATGGGAGCGCATCTGCAGCCTCTAGCCCTGCGGCTTCTGGCGTTGACTTTCCCCTTGGTGGCGAAGGGTTTTTCTGACGAAACCTTGGAGAAAGCCGCGAAATCTGAGGGATATTGCAGTCGGATCCTGCGAGCCCAAGGCACCCGGAGGGAAGGGTATAATGAATTTAGTCTCAGGGTGGAGGGCGATCCAGAATTTTACAAGCCTGGAAACAGTTACCGGGGTAAGTTGGCCATCCTCTACTGCCGATGCTAACGATAATGGTCAGGACAAGTGTCTCTGAAACTGTAACGTGTCTCTGCCTGTCATCTCTGTGTCCCTTTTGGCGTGTGTCTGTGACTGCGCGAGTTAAGACAGGGTAATATACTCCCACGCATTACTTCATTGGGGATGCTTTCATGACAAGTGAGAGGGAGTTGGATTTCACGGTATCACTTTACTCCCGAACGTTAACTCCGTATTAAGAGTAATTTCCTTTCTTCTATGCATCCTCTCTGTCAGCTCAGTGCTAGCACAAGATCGCAAGTTGATGTCATGCAAAACACACGCTCCCCCCGTTTACCTACTTCTATAGGATTTCTTCCTATCCCTTTAAATATAAGCTTGTGAATAGGAGAAGCTTGAACATTCAGCAGGAAGAAGAGGAAACTCGGACCTAATTGTTCCTGCCCTGAAATATGAATGTTAATATAATGAGTTAGCATATGGGCAAACACTGATGCAGCAGGCTCCTAACTTCCCACATTTTCCACTTATGTTTATCCCTCCCCCTTTATTTTTTTTTTCCCCCAGGGGAAATGAACAGATGGTTCAAACAGGAAAGAGGCAGGGACGGTGCTAATGACCACTGTAAATAAGAGATGAAGGCATTTGGTCTCCACTGAGCATTTCACTTACAATTCTTGAAATTAACTTCCAAAGCACATCTCAGTGTCTTTTTCTAATTAACAGGCAAAGGCAGGTTTTGGTCACTTTTCCTGCCTCACCAGATAATGCCTTTGGAAACAGACCTTCTTGGAGTATACTGTTAACTCTGTATTTTAGAAGCAGTTGGAAAATAATTTGGACCTTTGTAGGTACCATAACTAATGTACTTGATAGGCATCACTTTGGAAAACAAATTTCGACTGTTTCTTTTAAGTGTTTCTCCCGACCTTCCTTAGATTCTGTGTAAATAGCAATGCCTTCCCATTGCCTGAATATGGGAATCTTGATATAGGCAGGGAGAGAAAAGTCTGCACAGAGCATAACCATTATATTCTCTTAAAGGCTGAAAAATACATCTGCAGCAGTGATTGACCTGTTTTGAACATCAGCCTGTAGCTTTGTATTATCTTTTTTTAAATTTTGTTCTTAATAATTACCTTATTTTAATGTGCTGTGAGGAAATGAGTGTTTCCCACAAATGGGATAACTGTTCCAGACATTAGGATTAGTTCCTTAAGTCTGCAAGATTTCGTGTTGCATGTCAGTTTGATACATCTATTAAGCAGGATAAAGATAAGTCTCAAGTTCTTTGATATTGACAAAATAATTGTTCTTAAAAAGTTTTGGAGTTTACTTCTATGAAAGCATTAATGGATATTTGCAGTCATCTACCAAAGAAGTTTCTATTACATGGCAATGTAGGGGGAAAGAAACTCTCAGATGAATTAGCAGAACTAATTTTATGGAGATATTAGGAGTGCAATTAATAAAATCACATCAGTGTATTGCAGCTTTGTGGAAATGAGAAAATTACAGCTGATAGCAAAACATTAAAATGCAGATCAAAGTATGTGCCCAAGTTTTTGGTATTTAAGACTGAAGTATTCAGATGGCACATAAGCTTTTGAGATAGTCCTATAAGGATACTTTCTGAATGGTTGGGAGAACATAACTAAATGTTACTGTAGTATATACATTATCTATGGCAATAGTTAAAAATAACAGCATCACAGAAAGTTTCAAGAGCTTATTTTCAGAAGAAATCCTGCAGTACAGCTGGAACTTTATTACTGTTTAACGCAAAGGGTTAGAAAATCCAACTAATGATAAAAATAAATGCAGGATTATGGCAGGTCTTTTTATCTGTAAATTATTAGATGTAAAACACTGAAGAAGATTTCCACAGCCTCTATTGTGTTGGAGCCAAATGTGCCTGTTTCTCTGGCCCCCATTTGATTTAATGCAATCTGGATCCTTGGCACATTGCCTAGCGGGCTCCTGGAATGAACTACTATTTATGCAAGGTGGATAACACAGGAATGAACGGCACATACAATGCCATACTCCACCAAAATGATGATATAGTGACACCAATTTGTGTTCATGACTCTCTCAATCATTGGTTGACCTGCCACCCATGTAAGACTCTCTAGCTGCAACGACTGGAGGAAATAGCACAGCACTCTTGCAGTGTGGGAATCAGAAGACCACGGTTCACAGCTGCCATTTGTCTTTCTGAAAATTTTTATGGCTTTCCTGCAGTTATTCACCTTTAGATCAACCAGGATCTGTTTGCCCTAATGGGAAATCTTGGGTGGATCTGTGTATATGGAAGTCTTGGTTTTCCATCTTTCTGGAGTTGTGAGCACTGAATAACCTCTTCGAATGAGTGTGTGCCTCTTCCGGTCTGCAAATACTGGCAGCAGTAAAGAAAGGCAGTTTTCTTCTGTTTCAGAAAACTAAAAATGAGGTAGCAGCAGGGTTTGAGGAGCCATCCTTCTTCCCTCCCTAATATCTAAAAAAGCAACAATGTATGTGGGCTTCTTGATGTCCCACAGGGGATGTGACATGACTGATCTCCAACATCTGCTTTGGGACTTGATGCTATAACCTGCAACATCTGCCTGGTCTTACAAGCCACAGTATTGTTGCCCCTTCCCTTGTGGAGCAGGCAGCCAAATGCACGTGGTACACAAGTCTTCCCATAGTACCAGATTTGTGGGCACACTATCTTGGGATTAAGGTCCTCTACTACCTGGTAGTTAACTTACACCTTAATAAAGCTGCTTTTGCTTCCACTGAAGGCCAAAGTTTCCATTGCATTTGCAAGGCATAAACAAGCCTTAAGTTTAGGTGGTGTGATGGGTAATGATCTTTGAGAGTACTCAGTCCCAGCTTTATTGATCTATAGAGTTAGGCTGATGATTGCATGAGATTTCCATGAAAAATGGAGTAAGATACATCTGTTATATTAAAAACATACGTGAAATTGCTTCTCAAAGAAGGCAACAGTGGGTACATTTCACATGCTAACATGCAATGGGTGTAGTTTTCTCCACAATTTTCTGAATTTTTTTATTCTGATGATGAAAATGAGGATTTTACTAGTATAGTCCTTAGATATTCTTTCTATGTGGATGCTGTTTCTCTTTTTAAAAGAATTTCTACTTGTAGGTCTGTCTACCAGCTCAGTTTTCAAGGACTAACTCAGTTAATGTTGCACACTGCTTTGCATTAGTTTGGGGACCTCTAAGGAATTTTGGATCTTTTTCTTTCAATATCTTCCTTCCCCCTCAGCATGCAAACACTCTTTTCTATACTTTACATATAAACCCTCATTCTGTAAACATTTTAGTGATTCTCATGTTTCACAAATTATGTATAAAAGTAAATATTGAAAGTGTATTTGTTGGTATTTGTGCAATGTACAACACAGGATATGCTGTAGTGTAGGATGGGTTAAGTCAGATTTGTCTTAAAGCAAAGGAGCAATTTCTTTGATGCCCCCACCTTTAGCTGTGGACACAGGGGGAAGAGGAGTGTGTTGAAGGTGTGTGCCAAAGTGCAACTAGTAAGGGAGTTAGAGATTTGCCAGAGGGCATGGAAATGGACAAAAGAAACTCTGATATGTAATCTTCCTTTTAAAGTAAAATTCTTAACTTTAAGGCTTGCACTGAGATTTAACTGATCTTTACAGGAAGTTCGTATTGTTCAGTGACTGTTGATTAACGTGAACACAGTGTGAGCAACGCTCAGCTGTTCTTTAAAACGGCAGAGCTTAGCCCAAGGAGAACTCTCAAGCCTTACGCAAGGAGGGGCTGCTATCTCTTGTGAAAACCAGATGTCTGACAGCTTCCCACTGCTGCTTGTGCAATGCAAGCCTCCTTCTGCTGTGCTGAAATGAGCAGTCCAGAGTCCATGACAAGGCTCTGTGCTTAGCAGTGCCTCACATAAAGCCTTGCACTGCAGTGTTTCCTGATCATGCCAGATAGTTCAGAGAACTGATAGAAATCTTTTTCAGCACAGCTGTTAGTGTTCATTCTGGTCTAGCTCAGGGGTGACCAAAGCACAGCTTTGTCTTGGTATCCTTAAACTGAGGTTGCATGGACATGTAAGTCCCATATGAGTCAAATCTGCTCTTGTGGGTCATCACCTTCCCAAAGCCTGAGTTGTATCTGAGTGTCCCCACCACTGAGGATTGGACCCAGCTGAACTCTTAGTTTGGGGTTTTTTGTTTTGTTTTACTTTTCAGCTGGATGTGTTCCCTAGTTCAGCTGGCAGCACAGCTGTGTGGATGTGGCTGCTAGATGAGCAGTGCGGGTGGGGAGGGCAGGGACCACTTGTGTTGTGGGAAGCATAGATTTATTCTGGCTTAAATGACTGTGCAATCACAGCATGAGCATGGCCAACTCCAGGAATTCAAAAACTATGAGTCAGGCTTGGAATTATCTTCCTCTTTGTTTTGTTGATGGCTTTGTAGCATTTCAAAAGTCCTGTATTTTATAGGTAGGTGTTTTGTTTAGAATCTTGAAAACTGTTTGTTTTGGTCTGTAAATTTGCAAGGAAAAAAATGTTGAACCAATACAAAGCTGGATTCTTTGCTTGCAGAAGTACTTAAGTATTTCTGGTGTAACCTTTTACTCATAGTGATTCAGACTTTTGAATTACATATATTATATGGAAAAATCGTTGCATGTAAAAGACCTTTATAGCAATTAGTTTCTAAGAAACAGTGTTCAAGCAAGTGTAATGTGTTAATCCTTGTTCAGTTCAGCAGTGTGCTGTTCTCAGGTACTGCAGCTGAGAGGCTGGCTCTGAATTTTCGTTTAGATAGAACTGCGTAAGTTTGCAAAATAGGGCTAATAATGCTAATTATTGTGCAGTAAATGGATTAACAAATTGGAGTAATATTTAGAAACATAATCAGAAAGTTTAATGCTATTATGCTACTACTCAGTTCCTGAATATAAAATGTGAAAGTTTGTTTCTCCCAAAAAATCATTAGGTTTATCCTCATAGTAAGTTTCCATGCAATGAAAGTGTACTGAAAATCTTCAGCTAGGGGGAACTGCTATTATGCCCATCTCTAGACTTGTACAGGTGCTTGCAGGTGTACAGGTCTAAACCTGGCATGCTAACCTTTTGTGTATCCCTCCAATCCTTTTCTGACCTATATTCAGAAAAGTTGTGTCTTTGTACAAAGACCATGGCTTTTAGACCTAAATACAGCTGCATAATACCAGAAATCCTCAAATACCATTTTTTTTATTCCGCTATTGAATTCCTAGATCAAAAAGTTTTCTATATGTTCCAAGTGAACTCTGGACATATTCTGAAATCCATATATTTTAAGGGCAATTGCTCATTTTTAGTGAGGCGTTTCAACCCGTTATGGCCTGTTGGTGTGAGGAGGGGTCTCTTGTGAATACTCTTCTATTGGCAGTTGCAGTTTGATCATTAAAACTCTGGGGGCTCTTCAGTTTTTATTGTGCCAGTCCAGACTTTGAGAGTGTGACTAACAGTGTACTACAAGCAACAGGGTCTGCATTATGTTTGAAGTAAAAGCTATTTAAAGGTACTAGAAGTCCAATTTTCAATCTTTTTCCTTTAATTAAAAAATAATTTTTCCCCAATACTTTACCTCTGTTTCGCATAAGGTGTTGAAAAGGATTCAGTAATTTTAGAACTCCTCCAAAAGTCATTCCTCAAAGCTCTGCCTCATCCCATCTTTCTGATAGTGTTCAAAAGGGCTACAGCTGACATAACTCAAGGTAGTGCTTAGGTACTGATGACGGCAAATAGAAAAATCATCCAGAGATACCTTTCACCAGCAGAAAATAAGGGATGTTATCTTGATGCTGAGCATGGTAAAATCAGATTAGTTGGTTTTCCATTATTTGTACCCTGCTGGTGCATCCAATGACCTCTTCCTGGTCAAGACTGGTGTGTGAAGTGTTTTGCTGACGTGTAGGATGTTTGGGCAATCAGAGCTGGCAGCACAAGTTCTAGAGGTCGGCTTTAGCCATGAATTTAACTTCATGTCCTGTGTGTCCTGTTCTGCCCTCAGGTTAAGGGAAAGGAAGGATAGTTCTAGAGCGACCATCTCCATGAGCTGAAGTACAGAGTTAAGCATAGCTGAGATGGAACAAGCAAGATGGTCATCTTGCTTGACAGTTAAAGAAACTTTCTGTGTACTAAAGTACCTAGATCCTTGTCTATGCTCAGAGCAGGACAAAAGCTAAAGCCAAATATTCAGGAGGTGTTCCCTCACATGTGAAAAAAAGAAAAAAAGGCAGAACAGAACACGAAAACCCCAAAGAAAAAAAAACAGGTAAGTGTCCTTGTCCTAAAACGAAAAGTAACAAAACAACCCTCCTGGACATCTGAACAGATTAGCAGCCTGCTTTAAAAACAAAAAAGGGTGGGGAGGGGGAGATCTGCGGAAAAAAGTAAATAGCTGAGGTATTTCACATCATGCCAGTGGTTTTCAGTTTACGTGGAAACTTGGACTGAACGTTTCTGTATTGTGACTGGCTCTGCTCCATGTTTTTAAAGCTCTAGCTTTTGTTAATACCAACTTAAACCACACACCTGTCAAGTTAAACTGTGAAATGATACTCAAGTGGCTTACGTCACAATTAATATTATTTTTTCATTATTTCTCTGTTTGTTATATTTCAGTGACACTTTCTGCTGCCACTCCTGCTTACTTCCGAGGATTCACATTGATTGCTCTCAAGGAGGGAAAAGAAGGTGACAAAGAAGATGACCATGCAGGAAATTTTCAGGTGAGAGAACTTTCCTTGACCTGTACCTCTAGGAGTTTTCCTTACTGTATGCTTGGCTCAAAAGGAGATGTTGTTTGCACAACAGAATGCAGACTAGGCTTAAGGAAGCATACATGTTTGTGGGATGTTAACAGCAGAACAATACAGCATATTTTATATTCCAGGCAACCTCTTCAAGAGGTCAAAGCTTTTATACCTTCATTTTGGCTCCCCTTCATTCTTACAGTTAACCATGAGCATGAGTTATATGAACTAGAGCCTAGGACACCTTAATTTGTTATACAAAGTGAATACAAAACTTGTTTTATACATTTAGCTTTTGGTATTTCTTTGCCTAGATATTTTTGTCCATTCAGATGTAGATTATGCCTCTGAGAAGTGCATTTGCAACAGCTGTAGTGTCTGTTTCACCAGTCAAAAATAAGATTCTGCCATTTTATTGATGCTCAATAGCACTTAAACATTCCTGAGATGAAATGTTGTTTATCATTGTTTTTAATGATCAGAATCCAAAGTGATGATTCACAAAACAGTATTTCTAGCTATTTCAAGATCACATTGCATGAAAAGAGTTCTGGAAATTGAGAATACACATCATATTTATGAAAGCAGGTAGAAATTCTGTAGGTTTGTCGATTCTCAGATGAGGAATTGCTCTCTATTTGACTTTCCAAACTTGGACATATTGTTGAAATGTGTTTGTTATATGGGTAATAATATTGATACTAATTTTAATACTGATATATAGATTTCATTCTCAAAGAAGCATTTCTATATTTTCAAGGGGAATACTCAAAAGTTCGAATTTTGGTAATCTCTAAGGAAACAAAAGTCAACTTAATCCTAGTTTATCTTCATGTAGCATCTTCTGGTTTTTGTATATAGCAAATATGTTGTGCAGACATATTTGCCCTGTTTTCGTATTGAGTTTGCCTAGAGGCCTTTTTCTGGTTTACATACATTTTGTAAAAAAACACAGCATAAGTCAGAACGTACTTGATGTTGGAATAACTGCATTTTCCTTAAAATTAAACAATTTCCTAATATTATTTGATATTATTTGGGAGAAATATTTCTGTTGTTGTTGCTTGTTTTGTTTGTGTGGTTTTTGGTGGCTTTTTAGTTTTTCTTTTGTGTTTTTTTCTTAATAAGCTAGAATTAAGACATCAGCTACTATTAAGAAGTAGAAATGGTGGTGCTTAATCTATTTTAGAAGAAACTTGTCACCGTTTATTTCTGTATTTCAGTTGTTAAAATCCCTGTAACTGTAGCTAATGGGAAAAACTTGGCCTGAGTTTTGCCTTCATGGCCAGGCATGCATCTCACTCATATGGTATTGAGAAACTCACTAAGCTTTGCTGAAGTACAGAGGAATTTTGAAGTCACCAGAGCGAGATGCAAATGGAATTTCTACATAGATCAAAAAAAAAGCCCAATGGATTGTGGTGTAGGGAAGCTTGTTTAATTAGCCTTATTGTATGAATTGTAATTTGAAATAATTATTCTTCTAACTGGCAGAAGAGTTTCTAATTTTATCTATACCTAAATTTTTTTATCTGTGGCACAAACAGTACTCATTATGCTCATCCTGCATGAGCACAATTAAGTGAGGTTCATTCAGATACTGCTTGGCAGTTCTGTCTGTGTTGATACAGATTCAAGGTTCTTATCTAAATGTCCAACCAATGCTTACAGTTCTAAATACTGATCTCTGCTGTCATGGCTGGGTGCTGGTAACTAGAGGAGAAAAAAAGTTTAGTTCAAAGGTTTGCACTGTGTTTTATTATAATGTGAAGATCCTAATGGTGTCTAAACAGCTGTGCAGAGTAACAAAAACACCTGTGTGTACAATAACTTCATGCCACTCGTGGTTCTGTATTCACCTATGCTTAGATGGAGGACATACCTAGTGGAACAGAACTCAGTGAAAATTCCTTAATCGCAAAAAGAAACTGAACTCTACTTTTGAACTACTGTAGAGGGGCATGTGCTAGAGTAGTAAGGTGTTATATAAGGACTAACATCCCAGTGACTGATATGGACATAGTACACTCGGGCTGGAAAAGTATTGTTTTCAGTGGTCATAATCATGCAGCAACAGGTTGAGTTCTGCAGCCCATTGCAAAGAAGGAGTGTGCAGTAGGTGGCTGCCATGAGTTCACCGTGCAGGGGCTTTGCTCTGTCTTTTACAACCTCCTCATGGCTCATTCACTCTTGTCTGACTGTGCAAGTCACCGGGTATGGTCACTCTTCATTACTCATTAAACTGAAGGGTCTTGATCCTAAAAATAGCAAACTGTTAAAATTCTTTTTTGGACAGGTATTTTTTTTTCTGTACTTTTTTGGGTAATCTTTGTACTTGCTGTGGAGTAGAGACCTTCAGAGAAGTGTGCTTTGGATGCCATCCTTCTAAATCTGTTTTCCTCTGAGCAAATTACGACTTAAATCTGATTTTACTGTTGTTGGTTTATTTAATGCAGCGAAACTTCTCTTTCTTTATCCTTGTATCACACCCAAGGCACAATTTGGCTTTAAAAGAAACAAAGCACATTGACTCCCCCAAACACGCAAACAGATGTTAAATAGCTGAATTAAATATGGTTGGGGAATTAGAGTTGCCAAATTCAATCACAGAAGTTTTGGGATATAATAATATGGCTGTTACTTATGCCAGTGGTAATTGTACAAGTCGAGGGGGGGTGTGGGGGGGTGTGCCACAGTGCAGCACTCTGAAAGCTTTGGATATCATGTCCCATTGGCCTATTTACACAAGCCATTCCCAACTGTTGTCATGCAAACTGCTGATCTTTCTCTTTTGTAATGGTTAGTAACTCTGCAACTTGTTTGAAGGTAAATTATACTCGAGGGTAACAGCCAAGCACTGGTTGACAACAGAACGGTATCTATACAGGCCATTTTAATCAACATTTATATGCAATGTAATACATTTACTCTGGTAAATAATGCAGAATAATAGAGATTTAGTGCTGAACCTTCTCTCATCTCTCTTCCTCATTTTTTGGAAGAAGAGGAACATGCTTGGTGGACGTTGTCCGAATCTGCTTTGAAGAAGTGTTCAACAGCAATAATTTTGTTTCTTTCCAGTTGGTGTGTTCAAACACTTTTATATGCTTTATGCAAAAATTAAGGGAAGCTTTATAGAGCTTTTACTACTGTCTAAACTGAATCTTCATTACTGGTGGTTAAATTGCTCTTTTATCAGTTTTTCTTCCTAAATTAAGAATTTTCTTGATACTTTGAGACTGTTATTCCGAAACCTCCCTTATTCTCTCTCAAATCCCACACACTCTCTGCCTGTTTCTAATTTAAATTTTCATATTGTCATTGTAGGGCATATTTTTTCAATTTTGCCACTTCTGCACTTGAGCTGAGACTGTAGTCTTGTTTATATTACACAGAATATTTAATCTGGACCCTCAGCATAAAATAATGCAGAATTTAGATATAATCATCCTTTGAGGTATCATAATTCCTTCTCTTGTCTTCACGCTGAATCCTCTCAGTGTATGCAACTTGCCTTTATTGCTGGAGCATCCCAGTATTGTATAGGTTGGTCCATGATAAAAGTCCTAAATCTTTTTCTGCGTGTACTGCTGCCTACATCATGGTTCTTCATTTTCTGTCTCTGCATTTCATTCCTTTTAAGTATAGAGCTTTGTATTTATCTTACTGAATTTCATCTTTACTGCATCTTCATTTTATCAAGAAAGTTCTGACCTACAATCCTGTCCTTCCAGGTGGCTCACCTTTCCTCCAAAACTTGGTGCTGCTTGTGGACTTTATTAAATACATTATTGACAAACAGTCAATATAAAATACTGTGTGCAAGTGTTACCTGCTTTGCTTATGTACAGTGGTAAACTGAGTCATAAAGACTCAAGATTAGATACAGTGTTATTTTGACAAATCAGTTCTTAGATTCTTATGTCTACTATTTCTGTGATAGTGTTAATTGTGTTTGTCATAGTAGTGCTCCTGGAAGTGTCCTTTCAACTTTCTTTGCTCTAGAGTGAATAAAATTCTTAGTTTATGTCACTTGAGTTTAATGACCCACCAGTGCAAAATCAAAGCAAAGGTTTCAATTAAATTATGGTATTTAAAAAAGCAAGAATATGTGCTGAAGAAGAAAACATTGAAGGAAACTTGGATTAGTAGTGAGATAAGTCAGGTAAGTTTAAGTCCTTTAGTTAAGTCCTCCTTCTCTAAGTTTACCCTGAAACAATAGCCCCAAACATTGCCTGTGTTTTCAAAGACATGCTGACTGGTGACCATTTCTTTTGGTGGTATTTAGCTGCCTGGGCTTCACAGAGCTTTTAGATTAAAGGTATTTTTACAAGCTCTTACAAGCAGGTCCTCAGTTGTTTTGTTCCAGCATTTTATAGGAATCTTACATTTTTTTAAGCAGTTGATACACTGCATTTCAAAGAAGCAGTCTTAAAAGGCCTTTAGCCATGTCTCATGATTTATTAGCTCTTTGTAAGCCAAGTTCGTATATTAAAAAAAAAAAATTACTGCAATTTTTTAATTAAGTTTTTTATATTAAAAATAAAGCTCTGGTTATGCAATCTTGATGTTGCACTCAACTTGGATGTGGTTTTTTAACCTTGTATTCCAAATGGCTTATTCTGAGATGCATGAAATGCTGTAGGTTTGTTTAAGAAGTGTTCAGAACTTTCAGGTGTTTTGCTCTTACGTGCATTCTATACATTCCCTTTCCCAGCATCTTATCAGTGAAACTGAGTCTACTCATCTCACTGCTTTAGAAGCATGTGGAAGCAATGCGTTTTTACTCTGATTTGATGTGAAATGTTCAATCACCAATAGTTTGCAGATCAGGGGAGGATAAATTTTCAGTTTGTGAATCCACATAGTTTAGGTTTCTTAGTAAAGCTTCTTCACACTAGTGAATGAAAACAATATTCTTACCTAATTAAAAATTCAGGCTTCACCCTGGCTCAAACCAGGACAAAATGTTTCATGGTTTTAAAGAAGGATGGCTGAGACATTACAAGTAGGAAACATAATCCCCAAGTGACATATGATGGGGAGAAGAATGGACACTGTTTGTGGCATTTAACATAGCAATTTTGTGGCTGTGACGTAAATACCTACTTTACATTTATCAAACACAAAAGAATACAAAGCTGTGTACTTTTGTTTCAAAGAGACAGGCGCTGTACCCCCTAAAAGAAGCTGAATGCAGTTGCATCCAAACCCCTACATGAAAATTCTTCTTCCTAAGTATTGACCAGCAGTTCTGCTATCAGCAGGAGATAAATCAGTATGAAATAGCTGTACACGGTCATTAAATTTGTGGTCCAAAGCTATAATTACGGGAGTATGTTATATATGAAAGAATCAGAACATGTCAGATATGTGATTTGAAGACTGAGAAGGCAGAAATGAAATGAGTCTGTAGGATTTAAATCTCCTTGTCTTTTGCATTTGCAAGAGTATTTCTGACTTTTCTTTCTATAAGAATCATTGTCTATATTATTCTTGACAGAAAATAGTTTTATAATGGCAAAACAAGCTCTAATTCATCTAAGGTAAAATGGATTGTCCTTGATTATTAAAACTGTAACACTTTCTTTTTTTTTTCCCCTAGAGTATCACAATTTCCATATTGTGATACTCAGGGAATAAATATTAGCTTAAAAAAAAAAAAAAGAAAAGGAAGAAAAGTAGGTGCCACAGCCAGTTCTAGCACTGACTGGAAAATATGCACACTTTCAATGAGATTAAATAAAAAAATTGTTGATTCACTGGACAAACTTTAATCATTTATTGGCAAGGTTGTCATTAAAAATTGTCTCAAGACAGTTTTGTCTTCCTTCAGACAGTAAAAGATAATTTAAAATAACTGTGATGAGCACAAGGAACTTGGTAGCTCTGTGATATTATTTGCTACGGAAGAGGCTGTAGAAAAAGCAAGCTATGTTTCAACCACACAGGGTTTTTTGCATCCTTCCTTTGCATTTATTTTGTTGGTTTTGGCTTGTGTTTGAATTAGGCAAAAAAACAATAATTGTAACATTTTACCAGTTTTTGCTTATACTAAATGTTGGCTTGCTGTACTTTGGGAACTCCCTCAACTGATTGCATACATAGTTGCCATGTCTTTTAGAATTGATTTTTGAAACCATAAAATCAGAAAGTAAAAATAAGAAAATATAAGAAATGTCTGAATACTGCTTTGTTGTGTATTTTATTATAGTGGATCTCTAAAGTTCTAGCTAACACACATCTAGAAAGAGGAAATAAGAGTCAAATTGTAGTTGCTCACAATATAACTTAGTTCACTGCTGAATGAAAATGGGTTTCAGTTTCTCAGCCTAGGCACTTGCTTCTGATGACAATTTATGTCAACTCTGTGAGTTTTCGTGCCTGACTTACCATCTAATAGGAAATGAGCTAAGAGGCTTCCTGTGAAAGCCCTCTGGGATTTGTGTGGCCCAGGCTCTTCCACCGTAGATGCAGGGAGGTTGAGAGTCAGCAGGTACAAGCTGAAACACGGCCCGTGAAGGCCAGCTATAAGGAAGAACTTTTGCTTTATGGGGACAGTCAGGCAGTGGCAGAGATTGCACAGAGAACACTGAGCAGTGTCCACTCTTTGGGGTTTTGAAGACTTGCTTGGTTACAAGTATTTGTATTTTTAGTATTGTATTCTCATAACTGGAGTTCTGAGCAGATGCAAACACAGTGCTACTCAGTCTCTAATACGTACATAGCCCAGTACAGTTATGCTCACTGTGTAATGAGACATATACAAGCATTATTTTACATGGGCATTCAAATCAATCTGAACAAGTTCATTACCATTGATTTCATATTGAAAAACTTGCCTATACGTACCTTTGTGCTAAATATTCACACCCTGAGCACTCAAACCAGAGACCTCTTTCCCCTAGCCCCCCTTTGATAGGGCATGCTCATGCTGATAGGAGGTTGATTGTATAACCCTGACTTCCTTTCAGCCAGCTTAACTTTAAATATGATGAAGTCCCTTTTGTTAGGGTTTTCTTGATATGTAACTACTATCACTTCGAAAATTTGAAATTCTTTTTTATTTATTTAGCTTTAGTTCCTCTTCTGCTTTTTTTTTTTCTTCACTCTTTTTCCTGTTTCTCTGATGACTGTAGAAAAGATCATTTAGCTTCTGGCCCTGTGGTTCTTAGTCCTCTTTCTTTGTTTAATCTAATCTTATTTATTCCCTTTATATCTGATATTTTTTTTCTGTTTGCATGCTGCAGAATTGCACTTTCTTAGAATGACCTGAGATGATGATTGTGTCACAGCAAGAGTTTATTTTTTTTGGAAGGGATTATGCCTAAACAAACATTTTATTTGTTAATGTTTCAAGTTCTCCTTTAAAATGCAGAACAAAACAATCCTCTCACTCCCCCTTCCCAAAAAAAGGGCAAAAAATCCACCACAACCAACCAACACACAAACAAAAAAAAACACACCCTAAAAAGCTGAAAACCAGGAATTGTGCCTCTTGAGATACGTTAGCTAAAACTCCAGGCTCCTTTTCAGATCCAAGGCTTATCAGAGTCAGGTTATCTCAAGTCTAAATTCTGCCTGCCTTAAAGTCTGCCAAGGCATGCAGCCTACCTATGCAGGGTCAGACCATGTCATGGTAAAATAGCAGAACTGCCTAATGAAATCTCCTGTTAAAAAAGAATATTTTGTTCCATGGATTAGCATGAAAACGCAAGTCTCTCTGGTTCTAAGAGGCTCCCAGAGAAGCCCATTAGAGAATTGTTTCCTAGAATTTGGCATGATACTTAAGAAATTGGCTCCACTCCATGAGAAGAAGTAGAGAGGAAATGATGCTGGAAGCACTGCCCCTTTCTTCCTTGAAGACTCCAGTCTGCTTTTCAGGCACACCAGCACTGAGTCCCCTTATGGGCCTTTTGGACTTGGGGCCATTTGACACCTTATGAGGGCTCTTTGCAGGTTTTGCAATTATTTCATTCAGAGCCAAAGTCTGATTCTGGGAGTACAGATCCCACTAACTCTCTTTTGTGAGTCAGTAGAAGCTCTATGTTCCTCCCCTGGGCAATGTTTTAGAAGACGTGTCCACCTCAGTGACTCTAAAGGAATATATTTCAAATACACCTTTTCTCCAACCCAGGTAATCCACCTAACTCATTGTTATTCCAGTGTTAGATAGTCTTTCTTCACAGGGCACCTCACTGGGGCCAGAAATTTTAGTAAAGGTGTTTAACCCTCTGGCAACAGCCAGATGCTTTGCAGTCATCATAGGGTAACTGTCAGGGATTATAACTCTAGATGTATGTAGACTCTGGGTTCATTGAAATGTCTACTCAAAATCTCTTTCTTTCATAATGTTGCCATCAGGTTTTCCTTTCTAGATCTCCCTTTTGGTTTCCTATTTATTTACCAGCTTCATCTAAGGTACTAATCAATTATTCTAGATTATTTGTGTCTCTACTGAGAAAGATCAGCACTCTTACCTCATTAGCTTCTATTATCCTTCTTTAATGCCCTAGGAATTGCCTCTGATCTAGTTATTTGCCATTCTGAAGCATCAGAAAACCTTCCATGTGTCAACTCCAATCACTGGGACCCTAGAGCAAATGTCTGTTCTTTGCACTTCCACTTTACATCAGGTTACAAAGCTTTTATCAGGTGTTCTGTACTGATCTGGACTTCTTCAGCTATCACTGCCTGTAATCCTAACTACGATAGCTATAGATGTGGACAATCATGCTGCCCTGGTAATGACACAGGGCTTTAAAAGGAAGGGTTATTCTGGGGATATGTGCTTATTCTGCCACCTCTCTCCAAATGAGCACTGCCTGCTACCAGACTGCAGTGACTAGACTATAGCAGCACAGCATTGTGACTATTCTTGAAAATCTTTTCTCATAATGTGCTTTCTTTTCACTTCAAGTGGTTTGGAGTGGGGGAGGAAGGGTGAAAGGTGTGGGTGAGGGTGATGATAAAGGCTGAGGCTGAACCTGACAATTTCTCTAAGCTGTGCAGACTTTTCTACTACTTTAAGGGAATCCTGTGGTCAGTCCTCTGGACTTTTGAGGAAGGTGCATATATGCCAGTAGAAAGTGTCCCAGTTAAATAAAAATGTTCTTCTTTCTTTCATTCTTTTTTAAATTTTTTTTTTTTTTCTTCCTTCAGTCTCTTCAGAGAGGTTCAGGTGACCTAGAAATGGCTCTTTGAAATTCAAGAATTTACCTACCTGAATCACACATGAATGGCTGTTGTAGGGAAAATCTTTCCTCTAGGCTTCATAGTCAAGCGAGGCAAGTCAGTTCTTATCACAACTCATTGCTGAGTTAATTGCTACCAGACTAAATGTACTGCTTGCTATACCAGTTTTCTTGAGAACTGCTTTCTGAATTCAGAAGGCAATTTTCTATTACCAAAGTGACAATATTTTTAGCTTCCACTACTCCAGAGAGCCTGTGTACCCTTCTTAGATCTAGATGCTGTCTACCCTGACAGTCCATCCCCTTGACAGCTGTTCTATATCTAATGATGGTAGGGACTTCTCAGTGTTTGCAAAGGGATACTGTTTCAGCTTCCACTGCTGTCCTGAACAGTTGTGATTGATTATTCTCTTTGCTGTGATACCTTTCTCATGACCTAACAACCCAGCATCATTAGTCATCTGCTCACAGTGTATTTATTCTGCATCAGAATGATGCAAGACCCGTTTAGGGAAATGACTGTATCTTTTGATTCTGGTGCATTCAACATGTGAGCCCTTTGCTCTATCCTAATATAACTTCATAGATGTTTTTAGTCATTTCACTTCATGTAGTCATGAGTGCAAAATCCATAATGGTGTCCTCAGAATGATATACAGGGCCTCATACAACTGAAAACTATATATCTTCTCATGCTAAACACACCAGATGCTTTGCTTCAATGCTAGTCTTTATTCAGAAGACTTTGCAGACACGTTTCTGATTAGGATGTTTGATTATTTTTTTTTTTCTGTGTATATTTTCTCTGAAAACTGCAAAGTAAAGCTTGGATGTAGCTTTAAGAAGTCTTCTTTCCCTGATCCGGTTGAGAATGTTTGGAGTCCTCATCCAAAAAGCCATGTAATGTTGCTTTTCCTCTCATGCCTACTCTTGCAGAAATCCAGGAACATGTCTCATTCAGTATGATGCTGGATCACTTCAATATAAAGTGACCTTGTTCATCCTGATTTGTGAACTCTGGGATTATAAGGATATCACTGGAAGTACTTACACAGAAAGATCTCTTCAAACATATGGACCCAGTTCAGTCATCAGCATTTATAGAATCAGAGAATAATAGAATTGTCAAGGTTGGAAAAGACCTTCAAGATCATCAAGTCCAACCACCCACCCTACAATCCCTACCCACTAAACCATTTTATGAAGCACCATGTCTACCCCTGTTTTTAACATGCCTTCACCACCTCCCTGGGCAGCCTGTTCCAATGCCTCAACACTCTTCCTGTGAAAATTTTTTTTTCTAATATCCAGATCGAAGCTCCCCTAGTGCATCTTGACCCCATTTCCTCTTGTCCTGTTGCTGGTCACTAGGGAGAAGAGGCCAACACACACCTCACTACAACCTCCTTTCAGGTAGTTCCTAGAGGGTGATGAGGTCTCCCCTCAGCCTCCTCCAGGCTGAAAAGCCCCAGCTCCCTCAGCCTCTCCTCATAAGGCCAGTCTGTCTGTTCCTCTGGTCTGTCTCCCCACATTGTGGTTTTCTTCAGTTGTTTGCTATCCACCTCAGCCTTTGCTTAATGATAACCTGAATGCTGTCTCCTTCCCTTAATGTGAAGCTCTGCTGGAGGGGTTCCCAGTGCTCATCCACTACTTAACTATAATTTCTCAAAGGTATCCTGAGGCACTGTCCCAGTGAACAGTGACAGAATCACAGAATTGTTGGAGTTGGAAGGCACCTCCAGAGACCGATCTAGTCAAAGTTATCCTCAGTGCTCTGCAGGAATCTCCTGGACTGTGTCCAGCTGTGCTGCCTTTCCAGCAAATATCCGCGTGGTTGAAGACCCCCACGAGGACCAGGGCCTGTGATCCTGAGGCTACTTTCAGCTGTCTGTAGAAGGCCTCATTGACCTTCTCATCCTAATCAGGCAGCCTGTAGTGAACACTCACAACAGTGTCACCCATATTACCCTGTCCCTTCATTCTTACCCATAAGCTCTCAATTGGTTCTTCATCCTCTCCTGGGCAGAGCTTCACACGTGCCAGGTGCTCTTGTACATAAAGAGCCACTCTACCACCCTGCCTTGGCTGGCCTGTCCTTCCTGAATGGTATGTAGCCATTCATGGCAGCATTCCTGACATTTGAGCTATCCCACCATGTCTCAGTAATTGCAATGAGATCCTGGCCCTGTGACTGCACACAGTTCCCTCATTCTTCCTGTTTGTTCCAGCAAGATGTACATTCAGGCCAGTCTGTTCTCAAAGGTTGCAACTTTTCTGTTAACCGATCACACTGATCCAAACCTGCGTGGATTTCCTGGCTGTGGTCATGACTGCTACAAGACTCCTGCTTTTATGGATAATTTCTCATCTGCTCAGCTGTTCTCTGACAGAATTGCCCTGGTACCTGTGCATCTTAATCATCAGACAAAGCCAAGAGATTTGGCTTTTGCTTTATGCAGAAGATAAGATCATTTCTGCTTCACCTTTTCATCAACTTAATCCTTAAAATCAGAATTTCCTTAACATAAATGAGAGTTCTTGCCTTCTACACTGGCTGAGCCAGGTCCTTTCCTGAACCTCTCATTTTTGCATGTCTCTAGCAGGGAGACACAAGAGAGCAGCCATAAGCAAATAATGGTGTCATCCCAGACCACTTCTGAATCAGGCTTTTTCTCAAGCCATGGTATATCTAGAAATAATGCTCTACTTTTGAATATAGTTACACAGTTGTTTTTTTTGTGAAATGATTCTTGACTCCTACTCCAAGCAGTTGAACTTGTGGAAGGACTTATTGCTGGGAATCACCCACGCTGGAAATCTACAACTGAAAGGGATAGAAAAATTACTTGTGAATAATTACATTCCTCAGAGGTGGGTTGCATTTTTTTTTTAACTATTTATCTCCAACCATCCCCCTTTCTGCTCTAGTTTGTCTCCCTTTTCAGTTACTGTGAGAAAAACTGAAAATCATGTGTTCCACTTTACTTTTCTCATGGCTGTATATGTGTAAGGGGCAGGATATGAATGTACCATAGATGTACTGCAAAAGCAGAATTTTCTGGCTTAGGTACTTTTGAT
Source organism: Apus apus (assembly GCF_020740795.1). NCBI lineage: Eukaryota > Metazoa > Chordata > Aves > Apodiformes > Apodidae > Apus > Apus apus. Next base: position 8,621,171 of record NC_067286.1, read on the forward strand.
TTTGATTGATAGAGGCAAGTGAGTATATAATGGAAACTTATACAAGCAAGACATTTCAAGAAGCCGTTATTAGTTGTAACCCATTGAGCTTTATATATATATATTTATTTTACCAAATAATTTCCCAAGCCATATTTACTGCACATTTTTTTTATTTTTTATGTATAGTTACTTTTTATTATTTAAATAGCTTATTTTGACTAATTTTCACATAAAAATAAATCAAAACGAGTAAAGAAATTACTGATCCAGTTGCACAAAAGCTAATATTTAGCTCTTGAGAATGCTTTTCATGGTACTCAGTAATTAGAAAGGGAAATTCCTTGCTGGTGTAGAGCTACCATTTTGTTCCCCATTCCCTGCATTGTCACTGTGGGTAGGGTTATTATGCAATCTCTGGCAAGCTCGTCCTACCAGACTGCTTACTAATTTGTAGGCTGTAGGTGTAAATTGAAAAGCCTTCGTCCAGCTTCTGTTTACTTCACAGACTGAACCAGGCTCCAATTATTCTCATCTGTGTGAACTGAGGCACTGTTGTTGCTCTTGCCTCTTTTATTTTTTTTTTCCTTGTGGGTGGGCATAGCTCATTTGGACCTGCACTTCTTTTCAAAAGAAACATTCAAAAGAATAAGTATGTAAGAAGCAGTTTAGTACTTGCTGTTCTGTAACTTCAATGATTATATATCTTGATACAGTCAGTGGTGCAGTAGAGGTTACTTAGGGCATTGCCAGTGTTTATTTATGATTTGTCAGGCACACATCAGGGTTTTGTTCTCTTGAAACTATTTTTTTTTTTTTTTTTTAAATTTTGAATACCAGTTGTAGGAGCAAAGCTGACTGCTTGTATGGGAGACTTAATTGTACCTGATACTGGTTGGTTTAGCCTGTTTGTCACAAACTTATTGTAGCTAACTTACTGCTTTTTAAAGAGAAGAAAAGCAGAGAAGGGGGACATAAAATAGCAAACAAATGCTGAAAATGGAGAAACACTTTATACTGCAACCTCTCTTGAGCAACAGGCAACTTTCATAGGGAAATCAGCTATCTATTTTCTACTATTAATAGAAGAATGCTTTCTGAAAGCATCAAGGAGGTATTTTAAATGGTTGCTAAGGTAGCAGTTTGTCTCTTGTTGCTGATCCCTTTGCTCTGGCCTCTCAGTGCATGATGGTGAGGGAATCCTAGATGTAGAAAGAACGCAAGAAACTGTAGCTAGTACACCACCCCACCCCCTACTAATCCTATCTGTTAAAGAAAATCTGCCCACACATTGTGATAAATCCCAGTATTACTAAGATAATCACAGATGTTTTCTGTATTTGCTACATGCATAAGACCAGGGTATTTTTTTCACTATGCTAAGTTTCTTGGCTTCCTTTGACATTCTTTCAGTAACCCAGTTTTATTATCCATAAAGGTTATACAAAGTACTTATAGGAATTAGAATTGGGTTATGATATAGTTAGACACTGAGATTATATAATAGCCTTAGTTTCAAGTACAGGGTGTTCCAAACAATAATTTGGGACTTCTTCTTAAAGGTTGTATAAGATGGAGGTATAAAGGATGAAAAAGACCTGTATGTTACCTGCTCAAAACTCTGTACATTAATCAAATGTTTTCTTTGAGTTCATCTGATGCTCATCAGCTCATTTGATTACATTAGTTGCAAAATGTATTGACCCTACATAATAAACAAGCAGCTTTGTCTGTGGTGCAGATGTTATGCAACTGCCAGATCCACAGAAAGAACAGTGTACATCACAGTATATTCTTAGGCTTCTTAACCCATTTGCCTCTAACTGCTTACTATGAAAGAGATCTGGCATTTCTTTTTGGGCATAACAAACCTGATGCAACCTGTGTGAAAGCTGGTCTTTGGTGTATGACCATTTCTGTTCATATATTAGCATAGATATGCATCATATACAAAAAAAGTTTATGCTTGAGCTGAAGAAGGCAGAATGACATAAATATGGGAAGGAGCACTGCTAGATTAAAAATATGGTAAACGTGTACAGTCAGAAATCGTTGCTGTTACGATACTTGACTGTTAATGAAACCTCTTTTATTAATTTAGAGAAATCTTCTTTCTACTTCCTTTCAAATTAAATTTACTGAATCTTGTTCTAATGATTTTCTGTTGTCACTGCTACCAGATTTGACTTTACATTTATGGATATAATAGAGCTTTCAGATGTGATTTTTATATTGCCTTTCTGCTGAAGATTTTGAAGTTTTGCACAAATTAAATTCCATAAACATTTTTGTAGAATGTGAATTTCTCATATCCACTTGACAGAAGAGTAAACAATGAAGGAAATTACTGCAGAACACATATCACAGTTTAACCATAATTAAACTTCAGTAGTTCTGCTCCCTACATACAATATTTGCCTCCCAACTCAGGAATGTTTAAACAGTTACCTTTCTGCTTGCATGTAAGTACCATCCATGCTTAAATAACAAGTGTTTGTGAAACATATATCATTCCAGCCATGAGTGTAAAATGTAACATGAGGATTTTAAAACATGGCAACACTCTGTACGGTGGGGTCCCTAAAAACAATTCCAGCAGTGGTAGCTGTTGTGCTGTTAAATTCTAAAGGTAAGCAATTCCTTCCTACTACAGGATTAAAATGAAAAAAGCCCTCCAAATACTCTCTTAGCACTCTAGGCTTAGTCCCTTAAACCAATAAATGGGTTTGGATCCATATTATGTTTTAGTTCTTCCAGTTGCTAGCACAGAATGAGAGACTGCAGTATTAACACGTATTTTGATTTAGTAAAGTGCTTGGTGCAATGCCTCCTGAGCTCTGTATAACATGGAAATATTGTGCATTTTTAAAAAAACTTAAAGTAGTCCCAGAAGTAATAGGTGTGTCATCTGTTAAGTATGATTCCTGGCCTCCTCGTGTTAATTCTACCCAAATTACATGTTCATATTCTGGAGATAAGCTGTCACTTCTAATGTGCTGGTATCTTCTGCAAATTAATTTTTCCTTCATACATGGTTGAATTTCTGACCATCAAATATTGTTTTTCCCTTTTTTTGAGCCTGTTCTTTTTTCATAGTTTTTAAAGTTCTTCTACAGGCACGTACCTTATAGGGCTATTGTCTCGAGTTCCTGTGCAAAGTTTGTAAGATTAGTCTGCCAAAGATGGAAAAGCACAGCAGATTAATGGATTGAGTGCTGACCTTGATCTTTATGCAGCTCTTAGTTGAATTTTATTGACAATATTTCAAAATAGTATTGAAACTACAAAATGTAAGTCTCTGAATAAACACTGGTGCAACTGGTCGTCCATAACCACCAAGGCAGGTTTCCTGTATCTCCAAAATTCACCTTTAGAAGTGAAAGATGGCATGAGACTTCCTGTGAGCTAGGGATGACCTGCTGGACCATATATAGTTTCTGCAGTGAAAATCTGTGTTATATCTACTGCTTCCATGCTCATGTTATTCAAGTGTTTGCATAGGTAAGTCAGACTATTTGTGTCACGTATGTTGAAATTACATGATTTTGCGTAAATTCTGTTCTCAGAAAAAAACTTTCCTTTCTTCTGTTACTGCTGTATGAAAGGCACGCCCAAACAACACCAGACTATCTCTTTGTCCCAGTTAGGGCTAGTAGTAAATAGGGCTACACAGAGACATCTTTGAACAAATTAAAAAACAAACAAACAAAACAAAACTGATTGAAATGAGAGATTTTTCCTGTCAAAATATGCTACAGTGCTAACTAGTTATAAGATTGCATCACTTGGAAAATTCCAATAGAAAGTCATCAGTACTTTATGTGCAGAAGAAACTGAATCATGGAATCATAGGAAAGTTAAGGTTGGAAGGAACCTTAAAGATCATCAGGTTCCAACCTCCCTGCTATGAGCAGGAACACTCAGATTATACCAGACTGCACGAGGCCTCATCTAACCTGGCCTTAAACACTTGCATAGAGGGGGCATCAACAACCTCCCTAAACAACCTATTCCAGTGCCTTACTACTCTCTTCACCCTCTGGTGAAGAATTTTTTTCCTCATGTCCCCTCTTCAATTTAAAACCATTGCCCCTTGTCCTACCACTGTCCTCCCTGGTGAAAGGCGCCTCCCCAGCTTTCCTGTAGGTCCCCTTCAGGTCCTGGAAGGTGCTGTGGGGTCTCTCCAGAGCCTTCTCCAGGCTGAACAGCCCCAACTCTCTCAATCTGTCTTCATAGTAGAGCTACTCCAGCCCCTGGATCACCTTCATGGCCCTTCTCTGGGCCCTCTCCAACAGCTCCTTGTCTTTCCTGTGCTGCAGTCTCTAGAGCTGTACACAGCATTCCAGGTGGGGTCTCACCAGAGCAGAGGGGCAGAATCCCCTCCCTGGCCCTGCTGGCCACACTGCTTTTGATGCAGCCCAGGATGCAGTTGGCTCTCTGGGCTGTGAGCACACACTGGTGGCTCATGTCCAGCTTCTCATCTACTACCACCCCTGAGTCCTTTTCCCTGGGACTGCTCTCCAGCCATTCTCCATATACTCCTATCCTATTATTTTTATTGTATTCATCACAAGATAAAAATATTAAATAGAATATTGAAGAGCAATACTGGAGATGATGAAAAATCACAGCATTTACTCTCAGAATGGATTGTTTTGAATGCATTTATGTTTTTCCAAATCCTTTACAATTATATTTCAGTAAAGTGACATATTTCCCAAAGAAAACTTGATTTTGACAAAACTATGTTTCGAAGCTGGAAATTGTGTAAAATAATTTTTTTTAACCACTGTTAGTTAGTAGTGATTGGACTTCTAAAGCCTACATTTCAGTGTAGCAATGCTACCAAATCAATTAGAAACTTAGTTTATTTTTAAATGTACCTTCAAAATAAAGGAATGTCTGGCATTTGTTTTGGTTTGTTGTTGTTTTTTTTAATCTATTGTATTTGAAAGGGGTTTGCTAAAAGCACAAAGGAAAGCTTTGGAAACAGAGCCCAATGAAAATGCAGGTTTTGCTCATTTAATTCACATAATTTGTTTTGTTCTTCAGGTTCTTGATTCCAAACAGATTTGACTGTTTTGCAGTAATGAAGTATTAGTAAAAAGGTCATGGAAGCTAGAGATCTGCAATTTTAGATTTTCCTTTCTGATTTAGAAATACTTTTTCTAGTTTCTTAATGAATATCACAAAAAGCTGGGGATTTTTCCACAAAGAAAATGTACTTACCTCCCTTTTGGTCTGTGACTGTATATATTGAATTTCTACTAATCCTAGTGAAATTTCAAATGAAACAGCTTTATAGTCCTGAAATACAGATTCATCAGAATTAAATCCCTCTGAGATAGAGATAAATTTGATTTTTTTTCTCAACGTATTTTGTTGTCATCTGCATGTATAGTTAGATGGGAGTAAAAAATTTTAATTGCAAAACCTATGTATAGAGTCCACAGTCATTTTATAGCTGACACACATAAAGAAAGCTGATATTTCAAAACAAAGCATGCCAAACCACAAGGATTTGAAAACTGAGTCAAATGCATACATATATATATATATATATATATATTAGGGTTGCTCTGAAAACTGCTTGCAGCTTCAGCTGTTCTGTGAGAGTGCAATGAAGTTTAGATTTTATTTTGCAGGCAGCTTGGCAGTGTCAAGGCAAGAGATGTAGGTAGGACATATCCCACCATCTTCCTCAGACTCCTTATTGCTCCTCAGGTCCTTCTGGATCAGAGCAGGGCAGAGCTGCCAGCTGTGGGCTGTGGCAGCAGTTGCAGTGGCTGTGACACAGTAAGTGTCAGTGCTCCTGTCTGGTACCCTCTCAGCAGGTTCTGCTTTCTGCGTTGCCATCCTCACCTGGGTCTTGCTGTGTTTCTGTCCTTGAGAAATTTGCTGTCCCCTGTGCAATATTTCTCAGAAATGCACTTAAAATTTTCAGAAGTGAATGTATCAAAAGCACAACCTTTACTAATTTGGTTCAAAATAAATGTATGCAAAGTACTTGGCAAAATTCATGGTCCATGCATTAGTACAGAAGTACAACTAAGTGAACATTTTATTCAATGTATGACTTGAAGCAAAATGGAATCAAGGTATCTATGAAGAGCTACTGTACAGATATGAGGGGTAGTACAATTTTGGTCCCAATGCAGGAGCAGAATTGGAGCTGTTTATGACTTAAAAATGTTTTCAGATTTTAAAAATTAGATAGTGATATCTGTATGAGAGATGTCATTTATTTTGTTTGTTTTATTTCTCTGATCATAATAGTGTAAAATATAATAAAAAATTTCTTCAGCCTTCAGCATATGAGGAAGCTGCTTCATTGAGGCATGGCTCTGATTGGCAGGCCAGGTTTAGTGAGAGTTGCCTTGAACAACGTGCATCTCTACCACTGTACCTTGCTTGGAATTAATATGAGAGCAAGATACTACTATTTGTTTTGATCTTTACAGGGTTAATCTATGCACAAGTACAATTTGATACAGTTCTGTTTCAGTTTACAGCTTATTAATTTATTAGAGTGCTTTAATTTACAGAGCTGTGTAGGGTATTTCTTACAAGCTTTTCCCCTAAATTTTATTTTTTCAGAATCAATTTCTTCATGTTTATTTCCTTTAAGAGGATTGTACAGTTCTCCAGTAGGCATCTTACACCCTGATGAAATATAGTGCTGTATTCAACAACTTTTTTGAAAAAAAAAAAAGTACAAATCAAACACCAAAAAACCTTGAAGCTTTGAATTTACTTTTCTTCCCTGACACTCATGTAGTTGTTTTGTTCCCATAATGAAAATTATGTGCAAGACAGCATTCAGAAAAAGTGTCCAAACCATGTTCTAATACAGATGCAGTTTGAATATTTGGCGTTGTGAGGTTTTTGGTTAGTCACAGCACTTGGACTTCAGTCAGCAGTTGGAGAGAACCTACCAAACTCTTGAAAAGAAATCTGAAGCCTGCCCACAAGACTCTTCTTTTTGCCAAACTATGGCTTCACTGTTGACTGACTGCAGTGTGTCTGTGAAGCAGAATCCTCTCCTACTGGAAGGGAGAAAGCATAACTTTTTTATTTCCTTGAAACTCTCAGCAAGCAAGTTTAATTTACCAGAAGGATACTCTAGGTAATGTGAAAATGGGCTTTATAGAAAAACCTGGACACACAGGCAGGGGGATTGTTCAGGAATAGAATTTATAATCCCTGATGACCTTTAAGTAAGGAAAGAATTTGAGAATCTGTGCATTATTAGTTCATCAGCATATCAAAAGCAAGAGGAGCCATAGACTGGATTCTTATCTCTTGACGCTGCCTAACAGACATCCACACTCAGACACAAAGAACATGGTGACTTTGTACTTGTTCAATACTACTGTCAGTGCTGCCACAAACTCCTCCTGACTTCCTGCAGCTCTTCTGTATGAACACTATTTCTGATCAGGCAGTTGATGCAAGTTGTTAAGCAAAAGAGTTGAGAGCTCTTCTAAGACTTAAATTTATCTGCATAGAGCCTGTCGTTCCAGATCTCCAGTATTTTTGCCCCAAGTGTGGTTTTAGCAAGGGATTAAGTCTCTCTGAAATAGATTATGTTCTGTACACAGTCATCTGAAGGCTAAGGGAATTTGTGCGGAATCTGTTTGAACTAGGTTGGGATGTATATTTTGGCATTGAGACATTAATGAGGAATGTGAATGGCACATATACCAGAGCTGCTGATGTTTCAAAGCTCCAACACCAAGCAGGACAATATGTATTTTCTGTAATCCTTAAATCCCTTCTTAAATGAGGAGCCTCACGTGAGGTAGCTATTCTTGGCAGTATATTCATAATGCTGAGTAGTGTAGTATTTTTGAAAATGAGGGATAAATGAAAAAAGCCTGAACAAACTAAGCATCTGAGAAAAGCTGATCCAGTAAAACGTGCAGACTCACAGTTTACTATGTATTTCAAATGACTTTCATCAGTTCGGGTGCACCTAATATCAGAAAAGGCACTTCTTTTGTACTTAGCTATCAAATACTGTATTGTAATTGAGTGTAACCTCTACAATAATACTATTATTGATTATATTAGTAAGGAAGCTCCATTCATATGTTTAAGTCTATGTTGTGCTCTGTACCCCACAAAGTTGTAGTTAGAAAAGGTTCCTTGGGCTGACAATTAACACTGACAAGTGCAGTTGAGAGAGGTCGAGGAGGAAGGCAGGCTGTTACCATCATTCTGCAGGGAGAACCTGAGACATAGAATGGTGACTTCAGTAGAAGAGCTATGTATGTTGTTTGATCAGCCACTATAAAATTTCTTCCTTATCTGATGTTTTATGTGTCTCCTCAAATTTAGCATCCCTTTTCCTTTGATCGACTGGTCTTGCAACTGTGTTCTTATCTGTGATGTTGTTCCTGAAATAAAAACGGCAGTTCCCGAGTTTTAAATTGAACTGACAGAAAACCTGGATTTCCTTGCCACAGAAATGTAAATGAGAAGTGCCTGTGTGAGCAGAAGATAAGGCCCATGTCTTCTATGTGAGTTCAAAGCAGTATTTCTCTGGCACTCGATTTCTGCATTGCTCATTACAGTGCCAAATATATTGGCAATATACAATTGTGGCAATAGTACATGAAGAATTATGATCTTATCAAAACATAATAAGGTAATTAATCTCAAAGGAGAGAGCTACACCTCAGCAGTATCCTTCACACCAACTTTACCAAACTCCTGAAATGCAGTAATTAATAGGTAATAACTCTCACCCAGTCCATGGTGTTTGTTCTGATATGAAGGTCAGATTTTCTTGACTGCTCTTAGTTAAGCTTTCTAGAACTGATGGTGATAATGGTGGATTTAGGACTAGATTGTGTTTTCTCTCTCAAATATTGTTTCATTATGAACATGAGAATTTTTGTTATTTATATTTCTCATCTGAGTGCTGAAAGCTTATTTTTGTGGTGAGCAGTAGTTCTGGACTGCTGAATTTAAAATGTGTAATCGACTGGACTTGAGTGATGACTAGAGGTCCTTACTAATGAAATACCTATTAGTCACAATGAGAGACATCCTTTCAAGGATTTACAAGTGGTATTTTTGTGCAAATATTTATGTACTTTGATAGAAGCAAAGACATGGGCTCAGGCAGGTAAAGACAGTTGCTGCAGAAACTGGGGCAAGCTTTAGTAGTAGTATGAAAAATTTCCTTTAGTTTTGACAAAGTTTTAATAATCTTGACAGAATTTTTATTTACATAGAGCAAAAACATGCTACAGCAATCAGATAGTCCTTCAGCTTTCTGTAGGCATGTCCATAAATATAAATCTATCTCAGTCCTGCAAGGTACTGAGCACTCAACCTTGGACTTTTTAATCACCTTAAGTTGCAGGCTTAGCATAAGACCTGGAGGTTGGTTTAGTTGCATATAAATAAATCTTCATTTTGTGCTGAGACAGAATCTGGATGAACTGTTGACCATATGGATTTGGAAAATGTGGGGGAAAAAATATTTTTAATGTATTGATAGACTTGGCCTTATGTGCACGTGCCTCTGCATGCATGAGTGGACTACTGTGTCAACCAGGTATTAATCTTTTATTCACTAAAAGTTGTTTGTGAATTTTTGGCGCTGTCAGATGCAGCATTATTTGTGTGTGTATATATATATATAAAAACTGCAGTAACATGGTCAAAATGACCATGCTGACTTAAGCATACATTCTTGATAGAGATGTGCTATATTGATGAGCCCTAGTTGAAGGTGACACACAAAGCTAGGCCTGGGGAGGAAGCTCGGAGTTATGTTTTCCTTCTGTTCAGCAAGGCCACACCAGTATTTATTTTCCTTTTTAATAAAATATATCAATTTTCACAATTTTTTGTTGGGAAAAGAAATAATTTCCAGTCAGAAGAAAAGGTCCGTCACAAGTGACAAGAGGCTTTCAGTCTGCTTGGAGAGAAGGTTCAAGCACCTGAGTCATCAGAACAGGTTTTGCACCAGGGAGTTTTACAGCCCTTAAGAATGCTCCTCCATGCAGCAACAGTCTTTTTCAGGATTGATTTCTCACAGTCTCTTCATCTTGAATCTCTCTGCTTTGTAAAACTAGTAAAGCATTTCACTAGGCCAGCAGGGTAGAGACTGGCTTTGCAACTTGGAGGGAAAGTCATCCAAATAAACAGAGCAGAGTTTTGAAGCCACATTGGTGGTTTCATTACCTGATTGTCAGGCCAGTTTTCCCCCTTGGTTCAGTGAATATATAAAGTGAGGCAGAACAGATCAGAAAAGTGACAGTTGAAGGTTACCCATTTTGTAAAAGTTACACTGACAATGAGCTTCCTGATTCAGAATCTATGAATCTGCACCTTCCTTATTAGAAGCAGCATCTTCAATGCTGGTCCCATGTCTCTTAGCTTTTGCAAGATAAATAAGCAATAAGGTTTGTCTTCTAATCCCAGTGTGCAGCCAAATGAAAATATAAACATTTATTTTTGCAAAGCAAGGTTCTTATTTTTTATCAATATTTACATTTCCATTTAAAATAATTTGTGCTACAATCCCTTGATATACTGAAAAAGCACTCTTATGTAAATGATGCAGTTGTCAAACTGGAGCTCTGCCAGATTTGCTTTTGTTCTGCTTCCTGGGTTCTGTGGGCATCAATGCAGCAAGCTAGGAGATCTTTGGCAGAATTTGGCTGCTCTTTTTATAAAAATGAGACAGAGGGTTGGTAGTCAGGGGGCCAACACAACTTTATGGCTTTCCTGGATTTCCCTGACTTGAATTTCCCGTTGATTCTCTAAGCCACTTTTCCATCTAATTTGAGCTATTGACACATCACAGAGCAAGCTGAAGGTCTGGTATCTCATGTCTAATCCCCTCCCAAAGAACTCCCATTTATGAAATCTAAGGCCAATTTGAGATATAACAAGCCATTAAGGACAATAAGAAGTATGCTTTTTTTTTTTTAAGCTATTGAATACATTATTTTGAAACAGGAGCTCAATGTCTATATCCTCCCTTCACAACTGAGAAACAGACTGTACTACAGTGATTTGAGAAAGGTTGCTCAGCAATACAAGTCACGTCTTGCTTCCAGTCAAGTGTTGTATCCACATTGCTTTATTTTATATCACTTTCTTTTATGAGGCTGTGAAAACATTTCTTTCTTGGCACAAGCTTCCAGTGCCTTTTATCCATCTAGAAAATTAGATTTAAATGGGCTCTTAAATATGAGGTAACTAATTGCATTATGTATAACTAGATAAAATGGCAGCACATATATTTAGGAGAAATGGCAACAGTTTTTTTCTCCTTCCAAAGAAATGTGTGTGTTATAAGCTTAAATGCAAGGCCCTAACTGTGGTGACTGCCCAAGAAATATACAAAATCTTTAATGTTATCCTGCTTTCAAGTTATTGTTATCTAAAAATTCATGACTGATTTTTATATAACACTCCCTTCAGCAAGCATCATTTGTCCCAGGCTGAAAGAAATTAAGACTCCACCTATCTGAAGTTATTTTATCCTTGTGAAAATTTCTTATCAGATTGAAATAGCAGTTATTTTTTTTTCCAAATAAATAATGTTCATACTGAAAGAGTTTGGCAACAATAGCATTGAGTATAAGTAATCCCTCTGCAAAATCATTAAGCAATGAATCTTGGACATATCTTTGTTGAAGTTTATTAAGGTTATAATCTTCTCTGAAAAAAAGTATGTTAGTTTTTTAATCATGGAAGAACAGTTTGCACACTCATCTTCCAATTATAAGGAGGAGAGAAACAAGAAATCTATGAAAGCCAGTGAGAAGCTTAAGTGGTTGTACTCCACTTTTTTTTTCTTTAGTATTGGATTTGATTGTCTACAGCTGCTATTTTGGGTTGGCCTTGGCTCAGGTGAAGGGAGCTGCAGCTAGAGGACTGCTCTAATTAATGCTGACTCTGTTCCTGTGGGGCCAGCAAAGGATTGGCACAGCATAGCCTTGCTGGGTGTCTCTCTCATCCTCTCTGGTTACATTATTCTGTAGTAGGGCTGCAATAGGACAATTCTACTTCCTAACTCTTGGAACAGAGTTTTAAAAGTAGTCTTTATTTTCATCTGACTAAGTGTTCATAAAAGTACACTTTTTTCCTCTGCTTTTTTTATGTTTCTAAAAATAAATTGATTTTAGACCATAAATGAACCCTGATTTCATTGAAAAGGAAGTTCAGTCTTTTAGCTACTGCCTGAATATAATAAAAAAAACTCCAACCCACAAATGAATATGTTGGAATTGTTGAGCATAGAGTGTGACCTCTGTAAATTTACTCTAGATTTAGGTCTAACTTGATTAAATGATACATCAAGGTGAGCCAAAAGTCCTGTTTCTTAGAAACTGAAGTTTTCGATTTCCCAGAATACTAATACATAATTTTAAATGTTATAAAAGGAGCTGTGTCATCTGAACATGGAGCGTGAAGAATAAAGTTAAGTCATTTGTCATGCAAAGCACAGAGTAACTCGTTGCCTTTGTACAAAACGTCACCCAAAGTTCCTTTACACAGTTTACTCATGCTGATGTCCCTAATGATGCAACTAATTTGTATGCTCTGATGCTTATGCCAGGGCACTTTCTTGGGCAAGACTCAGCTGGTGCACTCTGAATCTTTACATGCCAAGGTGAGAAAAGCAAGTTCAGTCTTCAAAATAATTTCCCATTTCTGATGAGGATTTTTGGATAATACTGGCTGCATTAAGAAACTAGAATCTTTGAAGGGATTTCATAAGGCAATAGTATTTAAAAATATGTTCCTACTGGAATTTAGTATTTACTAAAAGTCTTTCAAACATGAAATGTGAGGATTTTTCTTAGCCAAAATAGCTACTTTTAAAGAAATTTATAGTAATGTGTTGCTTGGGAAAAGCTGGTTTATCTGTCCAAAATATTAGTAATATAGTCTGACAAAGTAGCTTCAATCAGTTGACCCAACTGTTTTCATAGGAATGTTAATGTTACAGTTAAGAAGAAAAATTCATAGGAAACAGATTAAACTTTGGTCCTTAAGTCCACTCATAGTGACTACTTAGGTGAAAACTGTCTCAGTTCACAGGAAAATAAGTTCATTTATGTTTTGAGTTTCATGGATAGCTTTTATTTTATTGGTCATTTTCAATTTACAAGTATAGGTCTTCAGCATAAGCCTTATATTACAACAATTGAGTTAATTGAGAGTGGTTTAAACTCAAGAAAATATATACAGTATAACATTTTACATTTACTAAATGCTGTTAAATTATTGTTTTTCATCTCTGTCATTATACATCTTCTCTTTTCATCTAAAGTAAATGTAAGTAAAAGTAAAGAAGAAATTGCTGTTTTGCTAAACTTTCCATAGACAGTTTCTCAGGCAGGAAGGGCTTTTTTTCCTGGAGGTCATACTCCATATTAGCTCTTCCAAAGAAAAAAACTGCCCACAAAATTGCTTATCTTGTGAACTTTGTCTGGTTTTTGGTTTTGTTGTTGTTGTGTTTTGTTGGGGTTTTTTTAAGCTCTGTTGTTCAAGTAGAACACAGCTGTTTCAGTGGGTGGACAGGGATGATGTGTCCACAGAACAAGAAATGGGGCTGAATATCCTAGCCAGTGGTTTAAACTGAGGAAATGGACACAAGTCAGTAGAGGATTTGCTTAACTTAATCTTCTTTTGTACTTTATACTAATTTCTTTCTTTGTGGTGTATAGCATTTTGAATTTTTTAAAATACTAATATAAGTTTAACAATAGGGAGGATATCTGCCTGGTTTAGTTTGTTCAACTAACAGTTTTTAGAAATCAGAAACAGAGAGTAAGCTCTGTCACTCGGCATGAAATGTTCCATTTCAGAGAAAAGAAAACCACTCATTCATCTGTTTAACAACTAAGCAGTTATCCAGTCCTGCTTTTCAGGAACACCCAAAACTCATCTTCAACCTTTTCAGTGTTTGGAATATGCAGAGAATGCAAGACTGAGCCTGGAGCTGATAAATTCTCCCTTTTAATATTCTTACTTCCATGATTGTAGATTTACCCAAGTTCAGCCAAATTCTACCTTCTGTGACACTCATTCAAATCTGGGTTAACCCCAAAAGTCTTGTTCAGGATTTACACTAGTTTCCCTGGAAATATAAATTGGTCCAATGATATTACAATAATAATTAAAAATAAAACAACCCCCCCCCCAAAAAAAAACAAACAAAAACCAAAACACAAAAGAACACCAAAACTTAAATAGTGCACTAAGACTTGATGTCATTGAGTTTATGGATTTAAAAGAATTAGTTACTTAGAGATCCCCTCCTGAGACCTCAGATTCTTCAGCCAAGTGTTTATTTCAGTTTTTAGGAGTTTTTGTCCAATATGTAGTTAATTTGCTGGCCAATTCCTGAAAATGTAAGGTTTCCCATTACAGATAACCTGGGCTTTAGCAAGCTATAATTTTGAAAATCTTACATTTTATTCTACATGCCTTTTTCCTGCCAGTTCTTTCCTTCATTTCTATGTGGTCTGACTTGATTCCAGAAGAAAAATCAGGATTGTATTATTTTCAGAGATTACATATAAATATATGTATATTTATTTAATTCCCCACACACACACAAGTTGGTCAGGTTGTTACTGCTTTATCCTGTGTTATGTGTGAGTGCAATAATATAATCCATTACTCTAAAATATCATGTCAGTTGGAATCCTGTTGTGTAAGTAATGAACCATTTCTGTATTGCCCTTAAGAATGTTTTAAATAGAATCACACATCCATGTATATGGAAAAGCCCCCCATCTTTTTAATAAATATATTTGAGATGGTTTTATATTTATCTGAACTCCTAGAATCTGAATAATTCTTCTGAGTTTCGTAAAGTAGGTTAAAATTATTTTTTGAAAAAAATCCTTTCAGATCAACTGGCATTTGAATTTTTCCAGCTAGTTTAGAACTTCTTGACAGTATTCTGTTAACACTAGGTGTCTTTATGAGGAAAGCTTCTCTCTAATTTTTCTTCAGAGACACTCTTTTTGGAGGACCTTATTCTTTTGTCTTCAGGTTTTCCTTGTAGACGTTTTTGCGTAGATCTGCTTGCTTTGCTGGTTAGTGATGCAGGAAATTGTGATGTAGCCTTGAGGTTCAACCACTTCCTGATCTTCCAGGACTGTGCTCTAACATGCCACCAGAACTTTTAAACTATTTAATTATAGACATCTGCATTCCTTGAGCAAAATCATAACATGCTAGATTACAGGAATTTGGTAGGCTAGAGAAGTACAAATATGTCTGAATTTCTGTGTTCATTTGTTGCTACTGGAAGAGGGCACGGATGCGCTCCAACATAACGATTATCTAGAATTCAAACAAATATTTCAGGTTCTGGTTTTGCAGTTGCTGGAAATTTGACTTGTAATAACTACTCACATTTGCTTACAACTCCTACCTTCAATATTACTTGTTTGATTTTGGTGCTGCTTGTGATTCCCTTCATTGGTGGGAGAAAATAAGTAGGATTGAGTCACCTGGGGACAGGAATTTACTTAACATGCAAATGCCTCACAGATGGGTCTATAATGATGATTGCTGAAGGAATTATATTTAGGGATATGAAAGCAGCTAAGTTCTTGTTAGCTGAAAATAGCAACTCTATACTTTGAGAACATGGGTTCATTTCAGTTGGGCTTCTCAAGAAACGTTCATTGAAGAAGTATGTGTCAAACAAGAGGTAGACTAGATTTGGAGAAATCAACATGTGAAAGGTTTGTTGCTCATTGTTGATTAGCTTTTATCTAGTTAGTTGTAAAGTATTTACACCTACAGGTAATTACTTGATCTTTCTTGACCTGAATTCAACATAAAGCTTTCATCCAAGGATGTGAATTATGATATTACAGCAGCAGTTTGTATCTGACAAGAGAATATGGAGCTAGTGTAACTTGCACAGTAATTTGCGGTGTTTCTGCTTCTCTAGGAAAGCTGTCCTTTCTAAGAACTTTCAGACAACCTCATAGGAACCTTTTCAGTGGGAATGATCCTACTTTTATATGAAGTACAATAGTATTTGTTTTGTATGAGATGGATAAAATAACCTCCTCTTCACTCAAATCTTCCACCAAAATTGAGTTAAGATTGAGAATGAATTACTGTGTAATATGGTTAAAAGTTCAATTGCTATGGTCCTGAATAATTGAGGCCTTTCTGAGAGATAAGGAAACAGTTTTATTCTTTATTTTACTATTGCAGAAATAAGGCAGACAGAATAAATATAGTTGATGGCCAAGACAGAATTGTAGATGAGGGATTTCTTGATGTTGGAGTTAAGTGTGTTAAATTGTGCATTAAGTGGAAGCAGAATGTGTGCAGTGCCAGTTTAAGCCTACACTAGATCCCATGCTTCCTCATGTTTCCCATGGATTAAAATGTAGC
This sequence comes from Apus apus, assembly GCF_020740795.1. Lineage (NCBI taxonomy): Eukaryota > Metazoa > Chordata > Aves > Apodiformes > Apodidae > Apus > Apus apus. Next base: position 8,637,557 of record NC_067286.1, read on the forward strand.
AAAACAGTAGCTGTGTGCATTGTGTTTAGTCACACAGATTCTATGAAGCATTAAAAAAGTTGAAGAATATTAATGGTTTTAGATTTAAAACTCCTTAATCCTTGCCCTTTTGTCCAGCTGAATAGTTTCTCTCCTCTGGGCCAGTGCACCTTCATTCTGCCATGAAAAACCAGAAAAGTTTGTTGTCTCAGCTAAAAATGTTTGGGAATGCTGGCAGCATCCTTGGGTGAAACATCATGGATGCCAGCTCATGGAAGCAGATATGGTCAAACTACAGATATTGCCTGTTTTTCAGAATGTATAACAGTTTGTTGTTTTGTTTGTTTGTTTTGTCAAAATACTTGTTTAAAGTTATAGTTACTGGCAGAAGATTTTTTTTTCTCTTTTGATTTTTACAGTCTGGTAAAAGTGTGTGTGTTATTAGAACCAAAATTCTGAAGAAGCTTCTTTGAAGTTTGGTCTTGTTACAAATCAACAAATACAGCTTCTTTCTCAGTGTGGTGAGGTTTGTAATTCATTGCCTGAATCTTGACCCAATGTACTGTGAAAGAAAGTGGACCACTTTTGAAGAGAAATTTTGCAATATCATAGTCTTGCCTGTTGCTAAATAAAACTTGGCAGCTTCTGTTGAATTTCCCTTGAGATATGATGAACAGAAGGCTTAAAGTACAAACCATGAAGTACATATGTAGTGAGAAAGCTATTTTGTCACAGACACCTTTGAGTAAAATCCTTAGAACAGCACCAGTTCCAAGTCACCCTCTCTGATTTTGCGATGAGTTATACCAGTTAAACATTTCTGCTAAACATCCATCAAGCAAAAAAGGACTAAATAATGGTCTCTGAATTATAGATGACTATGATTCACATTTTACTTCCTTTGACCTAGTGAGTCTTTTGATGCCTAAAGAATACCATTTCAACTAAGCTTAGTTTAAAATGCAAACAAAACCCAGACTGAAACCTCTGATTCTCTAGTATATTCCATCTGTCCTAACCAGTTGCCACCATGTAAAAAAACCATACAATTTTGAAATTACGCATCTCTTATTTTTGGTTTATTAACATTTACAGGAAGCTCGAGTAATCAGAATCTACAAAAAAAAAAAGTAAAAAAAAAAAAGTTATTTGCAGCCATGCTTAGAAAGGACTAACTTCTGTTCACCTAGAACTGAAATATTCTGGTGTCTTTATTTTGGGGGCTTTTTGTTTTCATTTCAGTGAGTCATCTGCGTGTCAGAAATAAATTTACCCGAAGCAGTGCTGAGCTAAGCAGAGAGAGTGTTATAAATAATCCCACGGAAGGAAAACATGAACTGACAAAACGTATTCATGAGATGTTAGCTATGCATGCCCTTATCTTTTCTCTTTTTTCTCTTTACATTTATTTAGATCATAGATGAAGAAGAAACACAGTTCATGAGTAACTGCCCTGTTGCTGTTACTGAGAGCACACCTAGAAGAAGGACGCGCATTCAAGTGTTTTGGACAGCTCCTCCTACTGGTACAGGCTGTGTAATTCTGAAGTAAGTATTTAAAAGCATTTTAAAGTAACCATTACATTAAAATTCAGTTAATAAGAAATCAAATATTTATTAGATTAAGAAATACTGGCATTCTAAATGCTTTGTTCTTCTTTGGCACACTTCACCAAGGATAGTGCTATTTGCACAGTTAAAACTATTAGTAACTTAAAGCCGACGTGTTCAAAAGTTGCTCCAAGCCTTTAGTAACCATTGAATTGGTAACCCTAATTGAACTTGGTAGTCTCTCAGCTATTTATTTCACCTAAAGATCCTGAATCTTTGAGATCAAATTTGCATCCGTCTGCTTGAGATTTGGGTAAAAACATTATCTTGGTGAGATGAGTAATAAGAATGGTCTGTAGAATGATTAATTTTAGAACTGGTGTTCTTTCACTGTTCTTCTACAGTCTTTTTCTAAAGTATGTGTATTAATATTTTTTATGCAATAGACAAAGGTAAGATAATGTAGATGCATTTTGCTTTAGGGCCACTCATTTGTCTGTAGAAACCTTAAGTCACTTCTCACTCTGAAGAGTATCAGAGGAAACTGCCAGAGAAACATTGTCCTGTCTCCTAAGATTTTGCTTGTCATGTTTAATTGGACGGATTGGTCAAATATGTATAGACAACTGGGATTTCTTTGCTTGATTTGAATCTATGTCTGGGATAAGCCTTTGCAGTTGCTAAGATGTGCTCTGCAATAGACTGAAGAATTTCAGCCTTATCAGTACTGATGATGCCTTTAGAGACAGGAAACACCTCTAGGCTTTTAAAGAGATGCTAGGAGAAATGTTGGGCTGAAGGCACTTCAGGCCAATTCTGGAAGTGTGTTGTTAAAGTTACATTTGATTTCTGAACAGGCTGCAAAATTGACACCAGCAAAACTGGTCCATGACTGGCCCTGTCTCACCCTGTGCTTCACTTCCTCTTCCTTTTGTTGACTGATTCAAGAGATAAACAACCTCTTCTTCCACATCTGTGAGGGTGATCTAGCCCCAGCTGTGACACTCTTTGTGGAACAGTCTCACATCTTTGGCAGTGCATTTGTACCTGCTGCCTCTCAATATCAGTAAAATACTTTTGTTTAAGGTCAACTGTTCTAATGTGCACTGAAGCAGTTCAAGAATACATGTATGGTATTTTCTTAAGCTCAGGACAGACAAGTGTACATTGGACTGCAGCAAAACTATGAAGCCTGCTATTTGCTGGATGACCAGGCAGGTTGTATTAATGTTTAAATATGGAATTTTTCAAGAAGCAGTCAAGAAGATTCTTCCAGTATTGCTGGACTGTTTACTAGTAAAGCTATTTGCTTTTCCCCTCAGGACTGCCTCCTTCTTAGTCATACATTGCTGATTCATTAGTATAATAATAAGGTGATGAAGTTTTATACATTCTTTTAAAGAGACAAGATTTAAATATAAATCCAATAATTATGTGCACAACACAAGTTGATGGATTATTTTTTTTTCTTTACTGTCCTAAGTAGAATTGCCATTACCAACAAAAATTAACCAAGACCTATACTCACTGCAACTTAAACATCTGTGTTTGAAGTTTGTTTAGGGGCCTGTCTGGATCTTGTCAGCAAAGGAATGTAGTAAAATACCACCAACTGTGGGAACCTTGATAAATGTTTTCTCATCTCTGCTGGTAAAGTCATGCTGGATGTTCAACACACTCTGATTTTTACACTGTGAAGTACTCGCATTATTTCAAAAACACAAGAGAAGCTCCACAAAATAACACAGAACTGCAGTTCTGATGTTATACAAGCACAAGTATGAAATTGTCACTGTCTTAAAGAATGTACAGATTAAATCAGTGGCATATAACCTTCTCAAGCTGCTGGATGTACATGAATAGTGCAAACAAAACACTGATGTGCCAATATGGAATTGTATTTGCTGACTGGAACCAGTTTCCATAATCTGGGCAGCTAAAAGAACATCTTAGAAAATGAAGTTCATGGGGAAAGGAAAATTTTTTGATGTTATGAATGCTTATTTACAGTGCATGAGGGTAGCTTAGGTGAGTACGTCTTGGTGAAAGAATTTTGTTAGGTACTTTCCAGTAAAAATTAAGTGAAAAAATATAAGCTTGCTCCCAATGGTTGTTTATTGACCTTAGAAGATGACTACTCCTTTTTTGAGGACATTTCAAAGAAAGAATGTAAGTCACCATTGCTGATGCCAGAAATTAACATCATAATGTGGCATTAGTTTGTGCTGCAGTGCAGTCCTCCATGACACCATACATAGCAATTACTGATGTGGTTTTGGCATTGACAACATTTACATTTTTTCTTTCAGACGTAAAGCATTGACCACATCTGAACTAGAGTTTACAGTCAGCATTCTTTATAAAACCTTTTTTTGGTCAGCTCCCATAGAACAGCATAGAACAGTTGGATGCAATTTTCAAAATCATTCTCTCATTTGTGAGAGCTTTAATGATCTAAGAAAACAAAAATTCTAAAAGGAGTTATTATTATAAATAGTTAAGTTCAAACCAATAATATAAAAATTCTGAAACTTTGAACTTCAGAGGAAGCAAAAGCCCTCTGTATTTTTTGTTTTTTGTGTTTGATGGAGTACAAATTGTTTTTTATTATCTATATGTCTCTGTTTTGGTCCTTACAGACTATCAGTTACTTTTATAATTTCCAAACCAGAATGACAAGAGTTTTGGAGCCTGTTCTGATTCACAATGACATGCTCCTTCCTTTTCACTATGTCCTGGTCTACTGACTTCAATATATAGAAAAGTTGTATGTAGTTACAAGTTAAATGTAGCTGTTCCATAAAAAACTTATTATGGTTTTAGTGCCAAATATTGGGGAGTTTTAGATTTATAAAGGCATAATTGAGTCTAGAGTCTTCCCGGATGTTTTCATTTGACTGGTACTGAGTTTTGGGAAGTTTTATTTTGTTGGGGTTTTTTGTGGTTTGTGAAGTCTGATACCTCTGATAGAAACGCTTGCCCACATTTGACTAGTAGGCTTCTCAGTGCTTTCTAGGATAGTGCATGCTCTCAGCTTGGCTGTGCCAAGCATAAAATGTCATGCACAAATGGTAATCTGTAGTCCCTGGGTTCAGCAAGGGACGCTAAGTCTTTTTGGCATGAGCACGTAATGTGTGTAATGCTGGCTTTCTGGGTGACTGCAAATTACAAAGTTTAGAAGAATTAACATATATTTGAATTTAACTTATCATCACTTTTTTGTTTTCTAAAACATCTCGTTCTGTGTGAAAACTGAAAATTGGGGAAAAACAAAAAAGAGGAAGATGGATTAACGTACGATACTGCACTGTACTTGCTTAGTGGAGAGCAATTTCTCCATTCTCTTAATTCCCACTAAGTGATGACAGTGAAATAGCCTGAAGGTTTGAATCCTTCCTGACTCTTTATTGGAAGTGCCAGTGTGCTGAATGTATTTTCAGGATGCAAACAATAGCTTAGGCTTTATTTGTCCAAGTGTTTAAGCCTATGCTTGAGTCTCACTGGAGAGGCAGGGCTTTGCTTAGATATTACACTATGCTTGGGAGACCCTCAAGCTTTAAACCCTCTTCCTACTTTTCTGATGAATACTAGGAACACTGTGCAGCTAAATGCAATTATAGGATGGCATGCAGATTCCAGCATACCAGCTCTTAAAATGATTTCTGCAGATGGGTGAAATGCAGAAGCAGAATACAGCGCTGGCGGTGGCCCCAGACACTGCAAGGCAATTTTAAGCACCTTGATTTTTAGGATGACCTGATGGAAAAAGAATGCATCATTGGCAGTCAAATTGAGTAGTCAGCCTCACCGTAGCAGTAGGCACTGGATAGAAAGTTTTGCTCTGTGGAACAAAGTTATTGTAAAAAGATAAATCAAAAGAATGCATTTGGATCTCACTTAGCAATAAGGATTCACTTGGCTGCCCTAGCATCTGTGCTGGCTTCAGGAGCTATTCACGTATCAGCGTGAGCAAGAAAGTACTTACAACGTCTTTCTTGTTTCTGTGGTTAAAGATATATATTTGGACCATTCTAAGCTGCCATGCTGTGCACAATCTACTCGGTTTTGTGTTCACAATGCAATGCTTCATCTTTCTACCCCTATTTATTTTTCCTCGTTCCTCTATGATTGATCAGAAGCTAAGGTGCCATGGGGCAATATGGGAGGACCAGGTCATTTCTTCATCTTCTGATAAAAGTTTACTAGATTTCTGAGCTCTTCAGAATGCATTTGCTTTCTAGCATCTTTATAAAATGTACTGTTAAAACTTTATGGAGAGATATTTGTAATAATTTTTGCCATGGACAAGTTATAGCGAAACTAATTGTCATATGGACAGTTGAGCAGTGGCAGAGCCTGGTGTTATTTACATTATCACATGGAAATGGAGATATTTTAAGGGATTTGAACCCTGGCTCGGCCAATCTGTTTTGATATTTTGTATAAGTGAATCTGAATACTTTAAAAACTTTTTAAAAAAACTTTTTTCTGTATGTAGACTGTCATGTTTGGTTTGGTGTACTCTACTTATCAGCAAACGTTTACCAGCATGTGCATTTTTTTTTTGTTTTATATCTGACAGCTAATATTCAGAGACTGCTTAATTCTGTAAAAAAAGCTGATGGAGATTTTTCTAGTTTAACAAGGGAAGTTTTAAGTATGGATTTCAATTAGTTATTTACACCATAGCTAAAAAAAAAGTGTATTAAAATTTCTTGGAAATGATAGAAAATCACCTTTTAGACCACTTTTGGCCCCAGAATTTCTAGATTCAGCTGGTTAGCTGAAGATAAAGTGTTTCAGTTCAGTGTGGTAGTGAACAGGTAGGAAAAGGTCTGGCCAGTGTAACTGATGGAAAATACAGAACAGAATAATATTCTGCAAGTACTTTTGGAATTCTGTAATATAAAACAAGAGTGAATAAAATTTTGAAGTGTCTTGGCTTGTCACGTTTTAAAATTTCATAGTAGGGAGAATCTTGTTAATATCCAAACTGATTAAATCTGTCAGCTGGTGTAGATCTTATGAAGAGTCAAGTATTGCTAGATGGTAATTATCTTTTCCTCCTTTAGCATTTGGTGATTTTCACTGAGCCTGAGATTAATTGTTAATGCAGTAAATGATGGCCACATGCAGATAAGTTATATTCCATTTGCCATTTAGAAAAGGAACCACAGTTCTCTGATTGGCTCATGGAATAATCAAGTTCTGAGTCAATGGATGTGACTTGTATGGTAAATGTAACAAACATTCTTGTTGACACATTATATATTTTTGCTATACATTTCATGCTTAAACATCCAATGAATTAAAATCCGGTATCTGTAAATAGTGTTTATTACCTCTGCTACTTGCAGAAATCCACTGTATTTGTCATTATGTCTCTGCTGTTTGTTTCTGGAAATGTTTTCAGAGCTGTCTCCAGGGAAATGTTTTATAATTTTTAAGGAAAAATGTGAAACTTTGGTTTTCTGCATATGTAATTACCTTCATTATTTTCATGACATTGGGTTTGTTTGTATGCAGTCAAAAGATATTAGAGGAATTTAAAGAATTACAGTCTTCCAACTAAAAGCCATGATATATTTAATGTATAAAATATGTATTGACAAAATCTTTCAGGCAGCTTTGCTATTGTAGCAAAGCTGTGATACCTACAAGGAAAACTTCAATACTAGCCCATGGATCTAAGCCTTGGATGTAATACTCAGTTTGCAAACTCTGTGTGGAATCTGACGGTCCTCTCGCTCTTGAGCCTTCAAAGCTCTCAGGGTGAACAAACTTCAGCTAGAGCTTTTTGAACATGTACTTTTTGATTTCTTGTAACTTTAAGCATGATATTCATTCAGGTCACTTGCCATCATCACCCTCCAAGTGAACACTACACTGAAATGTGGTGTTGGAAAGACTAAAAGAAGAACCAAATGTTACAAAACCCCACAGTTCATAACTACATACACATGCTAAAAGTGTCTTGATAGGCAGTCAAATCTCTTCCCTACACTCAAAACTCATGATGAGATCCAACCAGGCAGTCCTTGGTCCAGAAACAGAGCACAAGGCCTCTGGATAACAAAATGCCAAATTGAAATGGTCAGAATCAAACATATTTCAGCATTAATCCCTCTTACTACAAGTGTTGATTCTATGATTCTTTATAGCAAAACCAAGCTGCAAAAATTTAGTCCTACCAGAGAGAAGTTCCAGTTGTCATTGAGCTTCAGACTGGGTCTGCATCAGCCCAACTCCTTTAACTGGGTGGAAGCTACAGTGCTGCTTCTGAAATTGTTGCCAGTGCCATGTAATAGGAACATCTGATAGATGATCAGTTGAGCTTAAAAAACAATAAAGATAAAAGAATTATGTACAGTTACAACTTAAAAATTTGCATGTTGCTTTTCAGACTTGTCCCAGATTCCTCATTGGTATCTATGAGGTGGCAGAAGGAGAAGTGGGGCAAGGTTTTAAGTTATTTAGGTTACTAGACAAAGGTGAATAAGCAGCAGAAGTAAATTATTTGTTTTTTTCTGATGCTCTCAACACTAGAATGTTTTCTTTTCTTTGCTATATGTGCAATTTTCCTTTGTTGGGATGCTTTCCTAATATATCGCTAAAGTCTTTTTCCATATGATTAATGGTGTTTCTTTAAATACTTTATCTGGGATGTATTCTTTAAATGCATCTTTTTTGTTACAAAACACAAAATAAGATGATTTTGCTTTCTCTTTTTGGATTTCTGAATACTTGTGGGTTATATTTCCTGAAAAAATTGTGTATTTTTACTTATTGAAAAATCACACTTGTTTATTTTTAAGCAGATGAGCTACTAATACATTGTTGAAGAGCTGAGTAGTTCACTATAAAATTATGCCCCTAAACATTCAAAGTATAAAAACAAACAACAAAACCCCCCTGCTAGTTTGACTTTAATATCAAGCTTGCTAATCAGTCTTTTCCATTTATCTTTTTGCTCTTCGTGTGTGATTGTCCAGATACACACACAGCAACAATTTTACCTGACTGTTTATTAGAATTCTAATACTTGAGCAATTTAGCAGAGTGATTAAGCATTTACTGAAAGCTTTCCAATAGCGAACAATCTGCCTCTCTTGCCTCGTGAGAGCTCTCAGTAACAGCTATATGCTGTTTATGAACAATAGAAGGTAACAGTTCTCATATTACAAACAGCTATATCGATTTTCCCAGGATTAATCAGTCTCTGCATGCAGAAAAAGTATCACAATTCCTGTACTAATGATTTAAAAAATGTAAATATATCTTCCAGTTAACTACCCCACAACTGCATTAGCTTCTGAACTTCATTTTTATAGAGAAAACAGCAATATAGCTTAATATTTCTTTGTGCATAACTTAAATATTTCATGTAGACACTGTATATATTTCTACACGATCAAGATAGCAGTCTAAGATATCTCTCTACATCCTAAGAGTCCTTAGATCAAATACAACTTTTGAGATACAGAAAATTTACTGATTTACTGTATGCAGTTCCTTTGACCTGCTTTCATTTTCCCCCTTTCTTCATTATTAGGAGCTGATGTATAAGAAATGTGCACAGCTTTAAATGGCTGGGGACACAGATTGGAATTGGGTAGAATTTAGTCTATTTCTGTCTTTCACACTGGGTTGTCATATACAGCTCATTTTTCCATGCTTCTGTTTTCTCAAAAGAAAGCTAATAGAGACCAGTGACTTTATAAAATAAGAATAATAATAAAAAAAATATAGAAAAGGGCAAATACTTATAATTTGTAATGTAGCTAACTTACAGCCCTATATATTTTTTTTTTAGGCTAAGTGCCACAGAGATTTTGCTTGCATTGTAGAGAAAGAATAACCTGCACTTCTATACAGCTTCTGTATTTATAGCAGTTCTAATATTAGATTGTAAAAATGCATATTTGCATCTTAATATACACAGTAACAGCCCTTCTACATTTAAAACAAAAATCTGTCTCACGTTCACTATCTCGCAGATTTAATAATGTTTCTTTAACTTGATAATGGGAACACATGAATTTGGAAAGTGTTGTAAGTGGATTTTCTTGTAATTTTCTGTTCTTATAAATAATCTTTTTTATGGAACAATTAATATAGTAATCCTATAAAGTCTAGTGAGATTCGTTCATAGGCTATTTTGTTTGCAAAGGCATAATGTTGAAAAGCAGCTTAATATTTTTTCTACTGAAAGATGAATTTATTCCTTCAGGAGTGCAGAACAATAGAAAAACAGTGCAAAAAAATATTAAGGAGGGAATGATGGTCTTTCTTCTAGTGGTAGAGGGAATATAATTTTAGCTTTAATATGAAAGATAGTATGTTCATCTGTTTCACAAATTATCTTGAAAATGCCCACAATACTTTTAATAGTTTAAAAAACCAAAACAACAACAGTGTTATGGTGCATTTTTTGGTAAATGGAAGTGAGGTGCCATTGCTCTCATTTCAAAGAATCATAAAATATGCTGAGTTGGAAGAGACCCATCAGGACCATCGAGTCCAACTCCTGTCCCTGTGTAGGGCACCCTATGTGGTTACAATTTTGCAGAAATACTTGGGGTAGGAGTGCAGGCATTATTAAAGTACAATACACTTAAGTGCTTTAGTTGTCCCTGTAGCTGTTTGTTGGACTCTTTAATTGTCTCTGTAGCTGTTTGTTGGACTCTCTCCAGTAGATCCCTGTCTCTCTTGAACTGGGGAGCCCAAAACTGGATACAGCATTCCAGGTGTGGTCTTGCCAGGGCAGACTAGAAGGCGAGGAGAACCTCCCTAGACCTGCTGGTACACTTTTCATAATGCACTCCAAGATACCATTGGCCTTGGCTACAAGGGCACGTTGCTGTCCCATGGATAACTTACTGTCCTCTAGGATTCCAAGGTCTTTCTCCATGGAGCTGCTTTCCAGCAGGGTGACCCTTAATCTGTGCTGATGCTTGGTCTTATTCCTCCGCAGATGGAGGACTCTACACTTGTCCTTATTGAACTTCATGAAGTTCACCTTTGCCCAGCTCTCTAGACTGTCTAGATCTTGCTGGATGGCAGCACAGCCTTCTGGTGTGTCAGCCACCCCTCCCAGTTTTGTATCATCAGTGAACTTACTGAGGGCACACTCTATCCCCTCATCCAGGTCATTGATGAAGATACTGAACAAAACTGGACCCAGTACTGATCCATGGGGAACACCACTGGCTACAGGCCTCCAACTTGACTCTGTGCCACTCATCACAACTCTCTGAACTCTGTTGAACTAGTTTTCAATCCACATCATGGAACTGATTAGAAGTCAATTGTATTCTCATTTTGTACTTAGCGAAGATATATGGGATATTTAAAGCTTCCATTTTTATTTCTTAATAATTATATGCACCACCTTTCTTGGTCTTTCTAGATTCATAATGCTGTTCTAAGGATACTTAACTATGTGTTTCTGAGTTGGGCACTTGGAAGCATCCTATAAAGCAGAAAGTCAGGTCTTGGGCTTTCTGGTGATTCTACTGATTCAAAATTTGGAGATAAATATAGAAACCACAGCAAATTATGTTAGAAGGGACTTTGGTGAAACACTCTGTCTGACAACAGTATGAAAACAGGAAGAACTATGATAGAGTTGCCTCTGTCCACCTCTGTTCTTAAAGGTGGAGCCTGTGCAGTCCCCATAAGAATGTGCTGCCAATACTTAGCAGTCATTGCTACTGTTTTGCTAAAATGGTTCCTCTGATGCCCCTTATTCTCAGGTGCTGTAACCCTCTATTCAACCCATGTCTTCTTTCAATCTTCTCTAGTTACTCAACCTCATCTCCTTCAATCTTTTTCCTCTTCTAAATATCCAATTGCTCTCACTGGCCTTGTCTGAACTTTCTTCAAAGGATCCATATACTTGAATTGTCATATGCCAAACTAGGCATTGTAATCCTGCAATGCAAGCCTTGCATGACCCCACAGGGTCTTAGAGAAAGTGCTTCTATGGGAGTGTTTGCTGGTTTTCATAAGAGAATGACATTTACTTGAGTTCATCTCCTGGTCCACTAGACTTCCTTCATCCTGCCATCAAATACTCTTCTCAACTTTTTCCTTTCAGTCTTTGTGCCAGTAATTAGCCTTATCTAAAACCAAAACTTTGTGTTAAACATAATTTAATTACTGATTTCTCAGCTCCTCAGATTGAAGAGCTATTTTGCCACTTAAGCAACTGCAGTTTGATACTGGCTGCAGTCAGTAACTTGTTCTCTAGTCCGTCATTCAAATTACTAATGCAAATATTGAGGCATGCATAACCACACTGGACTTGAAACTGTTCCATGAATTCCAGCTGAGTCCTAAACATATGAAAAAAACAGATTCATTTTTTTGAACATACAAACGTTGCTGTCTAAAAAATCCTGCCATCTAGTTCTGACGTAATTAATACGTAAGCATTTAAAATAAAATTTTGAAAAAAATTACTTGATTGATGTATCTGAGGATTTAATAATCTTTAAAAAAGTATGAAAAATCATGAAAATGTTTTTATTCAATAGTATTTTTAATTGAAAAAAAATAATGCTGGAGAAAGGTAGATCCTCAAAGAGTTGTAATAACTCTTTACATGTCCTGCAGGGGAAATGAAAAAGGATGTAAGATGTGTAAGGAGGGAAGTTCTCTTAGTTGTCTTGCACTGAAATCTGATTTTGTCTGAATTGTGCTCCCAGTAAGTGGGGAAATAAAACTCTAAACTCTGACTTCTTTCTGGGTAATTCTATGGTAGAGTCTGTATTTTCATAAACATCAAGTAGTGGGACAGAAAAAGAAAGACACCACAATTTTCTTGTTGTTTGCAGTTGGTAAATGAAAATCAGTGTTAATTTAGGATCCTGACATCTTCAGAACATTTGCCATTCAGCAGCAGCTGTCAGTAGCACTCCAGTTTGTTTTACAAACAGATGTTTAATTTGACTTCAAAGCCATTGTTGATTTTTGAGGGGAAGCAAAAAGAGAAAAGGAGTAGAAATAATCATGATAGTAGTAATTTGATTTCATTTTAAAACATTAAGCAGAGTGACTACTGATGACATCAGAATTATTTTCATTTTTACTACAGAATGTTTTAAATCAGGTTTTTTTATAACCACATCAGCTGAAATTAAGCTTTGTTAATATTTAGTAACTCATGCTAAGGAAACCGTATGTCCTGTATCAGGAACCAATGGTGTTATTTTAATGTAGTATGCTACATTTTAAAGATACATATTTTATTTATAAATCAAAATGTCATGCTATTTCTACAGTTTATGGAAAGAGAGATTTTTGTCTCTGTATTAAACCCAGAGCACCAGTCGCCCACTGTTGTACAAACATGCTGTTGTTTACTGTAGTAAGTAGTATTCTCATTTCACATTAACAAAAATGAAGGGCAAATTTGGTCCAGTAATGATAAAGTGAGATAATGAAAAAGCTAAGTAACTTATTGTGGTCCGTTTTTAATTTTAGTAACCAATTATTTTAGCCAGTGTGTGCCCAGTAAGAGTCTTTAATAAAATGTGCTGTTAGAATATCTTGGCAAGATACTCCATTATTCAAAATCTCTACAGACCCAGACAAGAGAGTTGAAATTAGCAATGTATGCTCTCAACCCTATAACACTTTGGCAGTTCTTAGGTGCTACAAAGTCTAATTTAAATTAGTCTTAAAGATGGAACATCTTCCTGGTCATTTGCTCTTCCATAATAAAATTTGTTCAGTTATTTCAAGACTATGTGTTTCTATGAGGTTATATAAGTAAGTCTGCAGTTAAATTTAAGAAGCTATACTGGGTTTGCCATTTTATATGAAGTTTTCTTTGTTAGTGAAACTTTTCTAGCATGCTGAGTTCAGCATCTGCTGAACTGTCTGCATGCCCACAAAAATTTACAACAGCTCTGCATAGCATGTTTTACAGTTAAAATTTCAAGCAGAGCTATATTTCAGTATAAAAGGCAAATGGCTGAATTAAATGTCAGATTCTGCCATCCTTACTTATACTGAATAGTATTTGAATTGGCCTGCGTATTTAAATATATTAACTGGAGACTCTATAAGAGTGATGTATTATGTAAATAAGGATCTCAGCCCCTAAACATGGTATTTATCTTGATTCTTTTTTTCATATGAAGCACCACAAAATCAATTGTGATTTGTTTCCCTAAGGGAGCAGCTGCATGTGTTATTGCAATTCTGTAGAAATTATGAACGGAAAAAAAACTGCCTAGAAAAGGAGTCGGTTTTTGTGTAAACTGACTATTTAATTGATTCTTCTTATCTTTTTGTTTACCTGGTTTGACAATTTTTGAAGGTATTTGTGAAAGGATGGAAATATTAAATTCAGCCAATAATTGGATGACCCACTCCTTTCTTTTCCTTGCAGTAATTGGGTACCCACTTTTTCTATCTTTTCTGCTTCATTAGATACACATTAAGTATCTTTGCTATCTGAACAACAATGGTCTGAATGCTTTTTGCACTGCTTTGCTGAAGAAATGGATTTGTTGCTCAGTCAGTTTCAGCAAAATGTGGTTTAAAGCCTTGCAATGCACCAGAAAGCACACTCGATTTCTTTAATGGTTTCTGGGTTTTCATTTGCTGCAGAAAGGGCAGATTTGCAGACATGGGAGCCTGTGTCTAGAGAAGGAATCAGCCCTGTTTGTTAGGAGGATGAGCTTGACAGTTGCTCACTGCACAGTGTGTGTTACTTGGTGACACCCTTAGTAAGTACCAATGGCTCATTTAAGTTCTACAGATTACCTATCATAAAGTTTTTTTTCCCAGAGATTTCTCTAAAAACGGAATACACACTTGTTCTGTACATAGGAAAAAGTTGTGCTCTCTCATGCTGCAATTGCCTTGGAATTGTTCACAGAAGTAAATATATGATGAGACAAGGAACTCGTATACAAAATAGGAAAATGTCACACACTGCAAAGATTATTCCATGTATTGAGGTGTCACCATTTCGTGATGGTTCATAGAGAAATTATCTTCTTCGTCAGAGTTATTTAAGGTAAATGATACTAATGAACAGGCATTTATTTATTTTTTCTGAGTAAATTGTAGAAAAAGCCTTGTCCTCAATATAGTGAAGAAACATAACTAGTTCTCCATCCGTGCCAGTTTTATAGTAGTAAGCTATATTTCTGCCAGATGTAGTTCTACTCAAAAAGTACTAAATATGTTTAGGCAAGCAAATGAAGCTAAACTCATGAAGAGGAGGTAAATTTCACATGTAGTCAAATACATGTTTTCTGCATTGCCTTTATGGGTAAGCAAATTGGCTCAGGAAGAAGAAAGTTTTAAGTGATGTCTTTATAATTTTCAAGTTTTTCAGTGGCTACTCATGCATCAGAAGAAATTCAGGCTGTGATTCTCTTCTGATGAACTGAAACTGAACTTGGTTAACTGATTTCCATAGAGGATTGGTCAGTATTCAATAGAGTGTCGTTTCAAAATCAACATCAGTTTAAGGTTGCAGGGCACATCTGAGTTTTCAGAACACCCTCAACATCTGTATATCTGATAATGGTATGTTTTTAATTTTAAAAGCATGTATTTTTTTGTCTCTCTTTCTGTGTAAATGTTTGGAGGGAGCCAATGACTGCCTGCTATAAAAAAAAAGTCAGATAGGTACACCTTCTGTTTTTTGTGTTGAAGGTCAGGAGATTTCTGTTCCTTGTTGCTTGGGTTTTGAAATCTAAACCAACTCTTGGAAAGTTTAAATTGCTCTGCTTGCGTGTCAGTCTCATAAACATAATCGATGGAGCTATTTCGCTGTATCTGAAGGAGCACCCCCGCTTGTCTCTACAGCGCCTGATCCCTTCTTTATTTCCCCCTGTGTCTCTAAGCACACTTTGTGTATCTCAGTTATCCCTGTTAAAACAGATCCCTCTCAGTTTCTAATTATGTTAAGAATCTAGTTCACTGTAGTATTGTTCCAAATAAAACTTGATAGGGCTGGATGCCAGTTCCGAGTCTATGCCTGCTTCTCAAAGCTGCTAACATGTGAAAGGTAATTTCTCAACTTAATCCTTTCCATTACTACTTACTACTGTTCACAATGCTCCTTTAATAATTCTATTCATGTGCTCTCTTTGTTCTGATGATTGAGTGAGATGCAGACTGTGTAGCTTTTGCTTAATCCCTGATCCTTTAGGCATAGTTGTAATCACTTCCTCTATGAAATGATGACCTTTATCAGGGTCAACAAGCCTTCTGGAGCCCCACAGAGGCAAAAGGCTTCTTGATAGTGTTGATTTTTCCCCCTCTCTCTGCTGCTGTGTGTTGTTTTATAGAAAAGGCTTGAAACCACCTTGAGAAGGAATCAGCCACTTCCAAGGAGTTTCATTAAAATACTGTGTTTTGGGGAGCTAATATATAAAATAATATAAATATGTAATCACATCCACAGTCTGACAACCCACTATTGCAGCAAAGAGATATAGCTAGACATTGTTCATGCCCTTCCTATGTGTATCTTAGACAATATCAATTTCCTAATACTTGTTTCTGTACCTTTCAATATATCTGTTTTCTTAACCCTAAGAGTATTTTCTGATTTTCCTGTCACATGGAAAAATATACAGTGCTTAGTTTTGAAATTCAAGGAGATGGTACTTGTTACATAAATTGTGGCTAACAAAATATCTGGTAAAGGTGCAGCCAATGAATAGCAATGGGCTTTAAGCACTGTGAAATTTTCTCAAGAGTCTTAGACTAGCTCATTCTTTAATCTTTTTTGTCTTTGGTGCATTTCTTGGCTGTGTTGGGTTGGTTTTTGTTTTGGTATTTGTTATTTTGTCAGTATGAGTTTTTATCCTGAAGGCTTTAGCTTTAATATTTATGTCTTGTGACCATTCGAGCAAAGACCAGAGAGATTTTCTGAGGACAAATACAAGATAGCAGCATATATAATTGTGTTTTCCCTGAGGGTTTTTTTGTTGTGTTATATATGATGACCAAATCAGTCCTGAAGTCAGTGAGCTCCTTGTGTGAAGGTAGACCTGAGTATGATATGGAGGACAATGAAAAGGATTTTGAAGCTAGAGCAAATGGGTAAGACAAGTTTAGGATACTTTGCTCTTGCTGTGGGATTTTTCTCCATTATATTTTCTGACAGTATGGATGAAATTTGAAAAATAAAACTGGAGGAGAATATTCTGGCTTATACATAGGCACTAAATTTTTTAGATATGAGCAGTTTTTACTGTTTTTCATCAGATTAATGTATGGGAGAAAAGTCACTCATCCTGAGAAGAGCTGAACTATGGCAATATTCATAAACTTCACATTATTTTTACTGCATTTTATCCAACATCAAATATCAGGTCTGGCTGGTTTGCAAAAAATGCACCATGTTAGCTCGTAAGTTAGGCATTGAGAAAGAAATACTTTCATACAAGTTTTTTATAGTAGTGACCCTTGATAAAATTGCGTTCTGGTGTAGATGGAGCCTCTTGTTTGGTGAGACTGAGCACAGTTTCTTAGTTGAAAATAATTTTGAAGAATGTAGTTGTTAATTATCCTACCAGTGTAAAAATTGCTGAGCATCTGATGATTAAAGGATTGGATGTACTTTCACAGGAATTTTAATTTCTTTTTAACAAGGGTCTCCTAAATATTAGAAAGAGAAGTGTTGTTGGTAAACTTCTGGGAGTTTTCACATTTCCTGACCTTGTAAGTGCTTGACAGAACATAGGGTTGTGGTTGTTTTTCTAGGGCAGAAGGAAATAAAATGAGAACATCCTGAATAATGCATTAGAATTACAAAATCCATCAGCACCAACAAAAGTACAGTAGCTGTGAATATGTGACTCTCACCACACTTTCTAGTGCTAAAGCAAATTGTATGTGTAGAAATCCTTTCTTTGCAAAAGATAACACAACTAAAACGCCAAGCAAACTTAACATCCTGTTAAGTATGATTGTATTAAATGCTTTCTGGGGTGAAAAACAACTTATAATAGTGTAATTAAATCAGTAAGGCATGAAATAATTAAAGAAAATAATTCTTATGGCTGAAAGGGCAAGATAAGATTAGCTCATAAGTAATAATGAGCAGAAAAAGTTTCTTATCTGCAGTCCAGTTTACTATTACTTCTCAATATCCAGTTGGAACTTAGGGTATCCTCAGCAGCTCTGGAAAAGCCTGTTTTATTAACATGTAACTCTAATATTGTACTTAATGGTTTTGATGTAAGCTTTAAAAATGTCATAGGAACAATTCTAATGGATCCTCTTCCGTACTACTTTTGTCACATCATTACACCCACAGAGGCAATTTAAAATAAGAATATTTCTATTGGTGCTAGGATTTGACAAAAAGAGTAAGGAGGATGATCTAAAGCTGTTTCTATAGAAGAAAGAAAAAAACCAGCAAATTGTTACTGGTTTGACTTGGAGCATTCCCAAAGCTCCTTTGATTTTGTTTTTATTTTTTTTAATGGTTTATAACATCTCCTGTTTGTTAATATCCCAAATGCAAGTTGTGTCACTTTGGTAGAGCTTTTCAGAACAGGATGGTACAATTGTTGTGGAACTGTGCTGGAAAGGGAACTTATTCCAGGGCAGGTCTTGCTTCCCTCGTGCTGAGACAGGACAGAGACTCTGACCTGCCTGTATCCAACTCACAGCACTCTGAAGCACCATCATCAATACAAATATTACAGAAGCTAGATATTTCTGGATTTTGCTGAGAGAACACCAAAACAGAAATAATAAATAACACTTTAAGGAGTTTGGGGATTTTTAAAAATAAAGAGGTAACATACAGTTTTACTCCTTAGTTTGGTGATGAAAAAGCTTTAACAAAAATCCAGAAGAATCACTCTGAGTAAAATGGAAAGCAAACAGCTTTTTTGAGTCATATTTATATACTTTTTTATTCTGTAGCATGCTGGCAGTTACAGGGAGAAACAAATCAATTAAAGATCCACTTAGATACGTTAAGATGAAGGGGAAAGCAATTGGATCTCCCCTTCCTGCAAAGTTCAGATGGCCTTGGATTTTGGGAGTGGTGGATATTGTGTGCTTTCTTAGCTATCTGTAAAAGTTAGGCACTCCATTTTTAAGCTGTTTTTATAAGTCTCAAGACGAAATGAAAGAATTTTTAGTCCAAATCAAAACTTCTATGGAGGAATAAAAATTATGTTTAGAAAAAAAAAAGCTAAGGCAACAAAAGTCAGTGGCAAAAACCAGGCAAATACACTGATCAGATGTTCTGATCTGCCTTTAATCTGGATGGTGATTATTAAAACAATATTTTAAAATTAATTTGATATTGTTTCTGTCTGAATATTTGTAAAGTTGTGTGCCTTTCCAGTATTTATGCAGCTAATATACCAATCCTGTTCTACTTGCAATCAGTAACAAAACTTCCATTTAGATTATTTGCTCCATGTATGATTTCAAACACAGCTGAAGAGACAATGACTCAGAAAGCTGTGAAGCTTTTGTTGTTAGAAAAGGAACTGTTCCCTTGACATCTCACAGTGTCAAGCTAAATGCAGCAAAAGGAATAATATAAGTACACTTCAGGCTTCAATCTTTCTACGTTTCATTTCTAAAATAACTGTTTCTCAAATTAAATACTTGTAATATCTTTTTTATATGCAGATTAGGGAGCTCATTTATGTAACAGCTGATTTCTTGTTTGCTTGGATTTTTTTTTATTATTTATATTTTTTTGTAAGCTTTGGAAAACTTGTTCTTTAAAATTATATTTAAAGCACAGGATCATAGGTTAATATAGGTTGGAAAGGACCTCTAGAAGTCAGTCCACTTGTCTAATTGAAGTAGGTGATGTTACATGAGGTAGGCTGATTAGGCTCCTGAGGCGTGGGAGTGATCAATTTTTGTAACTCCAGGGGTGGACATGGCTCAAGCTGTCTATGCAGCCTGTTCCAGTGTTTGATCACTTTGACCATCCTGGTGGTGAGAAAGATTTTCCTTGTATCTTTAGGGCGTTTCATGTGTCCCCACTTGTCCTTGCATCCTACCACCACGCACATCTGAGAAGCATCTGGCTCTGACTCTTTTGTATCTTTCTGGCAGGTAGCTGAGGACATCAAACAGTAAGATCCTTCCATTGCATTTTCTACTTTAGTCTGAGCAAACCCAGTTCTCTCAGCCTCTCCTTCGACAACATGGGCTCAATTCCTCTAATGATCTTGATGGCCTTTCACTGGACTCTTATTTAGTAATACAATGTCTTTCTTTAACTGGCAGTCCAAACTTGGCTGTAATACTCCAGATGTGGTCTCAAAAGTACCAAATGGAGGGGAAGAAATCATGTTCCTTGACCAGGTTGCTGAAACCAACCAGAAGGCTGGTGGCTGCCTTGGTGACAATGGTGTGTTGTTGGTGCATGGCAGCTTGTCCACCAGGACACTCAAGGCTTTTTCTGAAGAGTGTATTGGCCCTAGTATCACTCCTGGAAGATGGCTGCTTGTAACTGGCCAGTGTAGAAAAAACTAAAGCATCTTGACAATATGAGTTGTGATGATGCAAATTCATTTCAGCTCAGGTTGCTGTTACTTAGCATTTTATTAATCATCATCCATGACAGTTTTCCAGTTTTATGATACAGTGTTTGAAAAACCATGTTTGATGGTATATAAAAAATTGTACATCTTTCATTGAGTCTATATGAAAGTATTGGTTCTCCTTTGCAGTACAGCATCTAAAAAGTCTTTGAAGTTGTCTTTGGATTTCAGTGCAAAGACTGGAATAAGGTAGCATGCCACTGTTATTGGCTGGCCATTGGGCTTGTGTTTTTTCTAGTAGTTTTTTGAGTGGGTTTGTTTTATTCCCCCCCCCATGTTTCTTGTTAGAAACACTGAAAAAGATGCCTCAGAAAGCTTTTATTCTGCTTCTCACATACATGATCAGTCTATTCTGGCACCATTTAAATTGACAGCTGTCACGTTAATAAAAGACAGATTTTAACTAAGTGTAAGTTTCATTCCCTTTCTGTTATTTGCTACAGGCTCATATTTATCCCTAATGTGAACACTTCTTTATAAAGATATGGCCTAGGAGCTCCCCTTCACCAAGTACTGGCAGATCATGCCCTTGCTTTTTACAAAAGTCAGTCTTCCTCTTTCGTGTTGCTCGTTGTTTTTTCACAGCCTTCATTGCCTGTATTGTCCTTTACCATCTCCTCCTTTAGAAGATGTCAGCCCTATTAAGGATGAGTGCAAGCTGTAGTTTCTGTGCCCTTTCCTGTTTCATCTAGCTTTGAGAGATTTGCAAAACCCAGTTATTCTGCTGGGTGCTTTATAATGTGAAAAGAAGGATTCCTTCCTATCCTGCTCTGATGTTGAATCCTGGCAAAGAAAGTATAGTAAAAGTGCATCTTATTTTTAATAATTTTATGGGGTTGGACCTTGTCAAGGAAGGTTTACATGACTACAACAACACTGCTAAGCATATACAGTCCTGTTTTTCTTCTCACTTCAACTGGTGTGTTTGAAGAATAACTAGGGAGATCAAGATAATTATTTTATTGTAAAGTTGAGGTAAGACAAGAATCTCACCCTTCTTTTTAGAGTTTAAGGTACAAGTGATGGTACAGAATGTTGCTAGAAGAATATGCTCTCTTGCTAGTAAGAAGAGTGCCAGCTCCTGAAGCATGTTCTCCTCAGAAAACTCCCTCTCCAAATAATGTCTTTGAATTTAAGTAGATTCTGTTTTCTTATATAAAGAAGACAAAGTTTACATGTTAATTAAATTTTTACAGCTAAAAAATGGTCAATTTTTAATTTATTTAAGACTGGGAGGGATCACCTTAGCGGTTTGAACATATTTTCCAGTTGATTAATGTTTTTGAGGTTTAACATGTGGTGGTTATGATACCAGTCTGCAAGATTAACTTGGGCTTGGTGCTTTGCTGACTTGAAGATCTTCGATACAAAATTCAATTTATGGTGTCTCACATAGGAGGCTAAAAATGAGCTAGATTTCATCTGTACAATTCCGGCTGTAAGAAATAAAACTACACAGTAGCTCTGGCTTTCCCTGTGTTGTTTTCACATTCAATTTCCTTGCCCCCCCCCAGCTGAGGCTTATAAACTTACATTTTGTTTTAAATATAAGACTTAATAAAATATTCTAGATTTAATTAATTTTGAAGTGACTTATCTTTCGGAACCTCTGAATTGCTTTTAAAGACTCTTTAAAAGCTTTTAATCTAACTGCTGTTTTACATGATATTTGCACTGAATTGCTGTCATATATCAGAAGTACTAATCTCTTCAGAATGCCATGTAATTTCCTACAAAGAGCTGCTTGCTTTAACGATATTATTTTCCTGAAATTGAATATAATTTCAGTATTTTAATATAAGTTTTTATTGAAATATTGAATATTCAGTTGAACATAATACATTTCAGTAGCACAGATGACTATCATCACTTCTCTAAAGGTAGTATCATTCCATGTTTCTGTAAGATGTGATGAAATTCAAATGCAAGTTGAAACAAAAATATATGTGGTCCTGTATCACATACATGTATTGTCAGAAAAGGGAAATATGCCTAGGTCTTAGCAGCCAGGTTCTGTCCTAGCTACTTTATAATGCATTCTATCTTCCTTTAAGGAATAAAAATGTTTCAGACCTTTTATTTTCCCTTTATAGAGCCAGCATTGTGCAGAAGCGCATCATTTATTTTCAAGATGAGGGTTCACTCACCAAAAAAATTTGTGAACAAGGTAAGGTAAAGTAAAACATCTTTTGGACCGTCTCATAATTTTCTACATATTTCTCTTAATATATCAAACTAAAGTTTTGAGGCCTTGAACTGTTTTATTCAACTTCAATTTTGGGATCTTCCGTTCCATCCTGTTCTTCCTTATCGCATACACTGTTCCTCATACAATCTTCCTTGACTTCCCCTAAGTGAGATACTTGCAGCTTTTAACCTGGTCCTCATGTGAAACCTGTTTGTCTTCAGGGCACTCTATTGAATCCTGCGCTATTTCATCCTTTCCTAACCCTAAGGATTGCAGTTGGTTATTGCATCTCACAGGAGAATTTATATGCTTTGGCTGTCCAGAAGTTTCAAGCCTATTGTGTTTTGAGATCAACTGAAGTTTCATCTGTAGCAGATAAGAACCAGAAAAATAACCATTTTGAATTATGAAGATGACTGAAATAAAAGCACCTTCTTATTTAAAAATGTAGATTTAAATAAGTACATCCACCTAAAAATATGATCCATGTATTTCAGGGTTCTAGTTTAGTTTAGTGTAGCCCAACTTATAAATTAACCAAGAAAAAAAAGTATTTAACTCAGATTTATTTACTGAAGTATTTATTATGGCAATTTTGCTGTCATCTGTTGATTTTGAGTTGCAACCATTTTCAATGGGTATTTTGCTGCCTTTTCAGACTCAGCCTCAGAAGGTGTGACTGACAAACCAATTTTAGACTGTTGTGCCTGTGGAACTGCCAAATACAGGCTAACTTTTTATGGAAACTGGTCAGAAAAAACTCATCCCAAAGATTTTCCACGTAAGTCTCGTTCTTTTTCTATTATTGTACCATATAGGGACTGTAAAGAGGGTTGGAGCTTATTGTATGACACAACATTGCTTATTTACCACTCGGCAGTGTACCTGATGACATGCGTGGAATGTTGCTAACATTCATTATGGAAAGTCCATGGATCTTCCTGTGAATGCTATACATTACAAAGATATTCTATTGATTTACCTGACATTTTGAACTCAGGTGTGTATTTGATCACATTTTCAAGATTTTTCACATTTTCATTACAGTGAGAAAGATTAGTTTTTCTTATTTTCTTTTTTTTTTTTTTTTTTTTTGTGAAAGCTTTAACTGGCTTGTAATAAATGGCTAGAAAACAAAATTTTCTTTTAAAAGGCCACAAAAGATGCACAACACACTAACATTTTTATTTTGCAACCATGCCAATCTAACCAGTACGTTTTCCTTCAAAGTATTTTGAAAGATTCCATTTAGTTTTGGTGAGCCCTAAATCTTGCTGCATGAGGATGTTAACTAGTTATATAGACCTTAGAATATTCTGTCTTCTTTGTCTCTGTTGGTCAAACAGAAAAAATACACATCCTGAGCTTTGCCTGGCTGGGTTTTTGAAGCTTCTGAACTGCAGAATCAGTATTCTTATTGCAGCAATCTCAGTAACTATAAAAAGCTAAAATTACAAAAACATGTATTATGCATTTGTTCTTTCATGACTGACTCCACAGTCTATGGCAAAAAAGGCTAGGAAATAGTTTGAGAACATGAGTTACATTTACTGATCTTAAACTTTGTTATGTTGCCTGTGACTGACGTATATTATATTGATTTATATGTCAATTTTTAAAAGAAGTAGGACATGAGAAAACAATTGAAAATGATGAAGTTATTGTGACTTAATGATGTCATATTGGGCATAAATGGCTTTTCTTTTAAATCCAAGTCAATGAACAGTTGAAGAGTATGGGTGCATGACTGAAAGGAAGCCAGTTGCAACAGTTTGTCACAAGAGTGGACTCTTCAGACTGCTCTCTCTCTCTGGTTAGAAAGTTCTGGCACAAATTCTCATCCAGGTGTACCGATGTTAAGAATGAAAATAGTCTTTGACATTACTGTTTTAAATGTTGAACTTGTGCAATAATTACATGAAAATAAAATGCTGTTCATGATGGACTGTGGTAAATCACTAATTATTTTTCAAGCCATCACATAAAGAAAATCTGCTCTACTCTTTTACCATCAGTATGGCTGAAATAGGAAGTAGATAATAAAACTTATATTTTGTGACTTTAACTTATCTTCTGATTAGCTTAAAAAATCCCTGAATGATATGTAATCCGTTACTTAGTTTTTCTCCAAAGAACTGCTTTGGAGTAAATAAAGAAGGTATTTTATTTTACTATTGCACAGAAATACTTGTGTAAGGTATGGTGCAAAAATTTTTATTCTGGGAAACTATTTTGAGGTTTTCACAGATTCCCTAGATTAGGAATAATTTAATATTTATTATGCCAGTGCAATCAAAATCCCTCTGTTCCATTAAGTTAAAAGTGTATTGTCTCGTTAGCAGTTATCAGATGCACTTACTCTCTAGAGCATTGCTTAGAATGAAACCACTGCAACACAACCTTATCCTGAGTGTGCCCACCATAGAGTGACTGGAGAGGTGTACCACAGCTGTAGAAAGGGCTCAAAAACTATTTCTTAAAACAGTTTTGCTTTCATGGATCTCAGACAGACTGGAAAAAAATGTAAACTGATTTGCAAACTAATGCTTAAAATACCTGAGCATCTTTTCAGGTAATTTTTGCAAGCTACCACAACTCCTGATACCAGCACTAGTGCAAGCTGAGTATATAATTTGTTATTAAATCTGGCTCAAGGGGAACAATTAAATTTCCTGTCACATTTTACCAGTCAGAAGGTTTTGTATTTATATACACTCTGATGCTTAAAAGCATTTATTCTCTCTTGGTAACACCCATACATACGGTCTCCGTCGTGATTTGATGTGGCACATCTATTAAATATGTCTGAGGGTTCAGAGGGTGAATCTTTGTGTTGTGATGACAACTTGATCTTTATGCAAAACTAAACGTATGAATGTGCAAATTGAGAAGCTACTTATTCAAAAAGGAAGTGAGATAACACCATTGGACAGCTGTCAGTATTCTGTGTGCTGTCTTAAGAACTGGATGGTGACATTGAACTGGTCATGAAAAACAGCTCTGGCTTTGCACTGCTGAGATTATTTCATGAAGAAGAGTTTCTTGAATGTTTAGAGGAAAATACTTAAGAAGCTATATTGCATTGCCTCTCTTCTCATGAAAAATGGGTGGTTGAAGGTGAGGAATGAAACATTTGCAAATGTTACGCAGGCTTTATAAGAGGTTTAAGGTAGATGGGGTATAGTTTGAAGAGCTCA
Source organism: Apus apus (assembly GCF_020740795.1). Lineage (NCBI taxonomy): Eukaryota > Metazoa > Chordata > Aves > Apodiformes > Apodidae > Apus > Apus apus. The sequence continues at coordinate 8,663,037 of NC_067286.1, forward strand.
TTTGGGCAAGCAGGGGGGTCCAGCTGCTTTTTTGTAGGAGCCAGTGTCTACAGGGAGAGATGTTTGGTGGTTTTTGGTGGAAGAGGCTGGTCCCTGCTTTCGTCAAATGTTCTTAATCCGTTTAGGATAGCAAGTGTCAGAAACTTTGGAGCAAGTAGAACAATTAATTACCCATTTTACTTAAGAATTAAAGGCGTTTTGTTTCTTCTCTCTAGTGGCATATTTTGCTTTTGTTGGGACTAGGTGGAACCTTCTCTTTCAGTAAGTTTCAGTAAGTGTCACTTACTGTGTTTCAGGGAAACCTGCTGTCTATGACTGGTGAGATAGACCTGTGTGCTAGGAATAAAGAATGGGCAAAGCTGGTGGTCCTATCCCTGGAGCTGAATGACAGTTATCTCTCTGGTTTGACAAGATGCCAGGGTATATTTAAGAAACAATTACTAGATTTAGATCAAGAAACTCTTTTGACACTGCAGCCACTTCAGCTATTGCCTGGGTGGGGAGGAGGTTTACTTGTGAGCTTTTACCTCTATTTGGGGGTCAATTGCTTATTAGCTTTAATGGACTGTGAAAACATCAAGCTCACCATAATTCCAAGTTCAGTGGGTGCATTTTAGTCCAAGTTTAGCACTAGGGAAATGAGAGATTGTGTTTGCTGTGTTGCTAGGCCATCTCTCTCATTTAGCTATTCTGCTTGCTGCACTTTTCTAGGGTTTTTTTTTCCCCTACCATTCCAGTTCATTTTCTGTTTCTAATCTATTTTTTGTTCTTCTATGATTAAGTTCCTGTATCTGACTTTATCTATTCAATTCTCTACACTGTCTTTTTCAATTTCATTGTCCCACCTTTCACATCTTAAATTTGCATTCCTTTTGTTTACTTCATTATTCATTTTTCATTTATTCTCGTTTTCAGCTGTTTTTACTGCTACTCTTTACTTTGTGCATTGCAAAGAAAAATGTTGTTGTCTCACTCCATCATTCTGTCTCCCTCATCTCCTACAGCCTTTGCACTGTTACCAGACTGTCTGCTTATTTGAGCAGTTCATTTTCTCATCCTTTTCCTTTAAGCCCATATCTTTGCTTTATTATTTGACACTTAAGTGAATTCATTTTTATTTCCAGTACTGTGAGACTTCAGTGACTCGTTATTTCTGCTCAATTCTCTTTTCAATTCCATCAGACTTCTCTTAACATTTTCTCTTCAAACTTTTACTTTTTTTTTCTTTTTTCTTTTTTTCTTTTTCTCTTTAACTAGACAAGAAACAAGAACTGGAATACTTTTGCCTAGCTCTACAACTCTTATACTATGAGAAATTTGAGAAAGGAACCAAAATTCACTTCTTCACTCCCTTCCTAATTTAAAGGGAGCCCTTACTAATGGTTGGGGTGAGGGCTGGGAAAGGAGATGTGCTACTTGTGTAATTATGTATGCAGAAGCAGAAAACCCAGCGGTGTCAGTGCCAGTGAGAGCAGTTCTTTTTCAGTATTTCAGAAGTTTCCTGGAAGAAGTTCTGGTCACCATTTACTTATGGAAAGCAAAAGTTTTGCCTTTGTGTCAGCAGGAAGCTGCTGGAGGAGGTTTCTGGCTGCAAGCCCTTTATAGCTCTGTGCCTGATGATGTTTGGGCACAAAGCTATAAATGAAAATCTGTAACATTTAGGGATAGTGTAATCACACTTATCTATCCCTTTTACTGGTAATCTGCTGTCACCACTCAAACACAAATCTAGTGGACTGTTATAAAACAGTATTCCACAGTAAGGGAATGCTTGCTGTTAAACCTTTGAGTGACCACTGAAGTCTTCTCTTGCAGGTTTCATCCTCAAAAACATTTATGTTGATACCTAAAATTAAAGAATTGTTAAAGTTCCTGAAGACATGAATTATTCACTGAAGAAAAATTATGCTAAGCCTGTGTGTCTGGGAGCACTGCTTGATTGGCTGGAATACAATCTTTCTCACCCTTTCTGCCTGTGTTGTTATATCAAATAATTCCTGACATTTTACACTGTATTTCTGTAGTTCACTGGCTTGTTCTTTTTACTCTAAACATACGGTGTGTTGATGCAGTGAGAACTGACAGCGTGTAACAGATGCAAAAGTTTGGTGCTGGTGAAGACTGGACACTTCAAACCTTTCTTTCACTGTAATAAAATGTTAGGAATTATGCTTTGGGGCTGACTTGATGGTTGATTTTCTTTGGTTTTTTCCTTCCCTAAAGGACGCACCAACCACTGGTCTGCGATCATTGGTAGTTCACACTCAAAGAACTACATCCTTTGGGAGTATGGAGGATATGCTAGTGAAGGTGTCAAACAAGTTGCAGAGCTGGGGTCCCCAGTAAAGATGGAAGAAGAAATTCGACAGCAAGTAGGTGTAATTTAGTGCATACTTAAAAAAAATGCATCATTCAGTGGCCTGTGAATGATTTGTCATTGACAATGTCCGTAAATGCCGTTTTGCTGGCTAATTTTAAGGTAAGCACATCAGGAGATGTACCTGTCTTTCTAGACTCGTTCTTACTCTGGCAAAAGCTTTTGTTTGTGAAGGGACGAGTAAATTGTTGTATTGTGAACTTAGAAAATCTGTGTGTCATGCAAGTCATATATCAAAGGTAGAAAACTAAAATTCATCTTTCCAGGCTTAATCATGAAGACACTTTTAAAGGAATCCCTTGAAAACAGCAAGCAGCATCCCTTATTCCTTTTTGAAGTTGTGAATTGAGTTTATCATATAATGCAGTATTTTTTAGTTTTAAATTTTTTTATTATTATTTTTTTCTGGTAAGCACCTTATTTGCAATTTTCTGCAGACTCATCCAAGTTAGAAATGAATGAGGTGATTTTTGTTGCTAAGCAGGAAAACTTTACACAACTGCATAAATTAAATTTGATGAAACAGGATTGTGGTTTGAGAGCAAAAGAGCCTTTACAGTGTATCATCTTACAGGGGATTGTTTTAGCTGAACAGAAATTAATCTGTCACATAGTTTATAGATTGTTTTCATCTTGCACATCAAGGAAAAAGCAACCGAATTCATTATAGCAGGACACAGTGGTGATGATTATCATTAGGATGTCTACTTCCATAAATTTTAAGGATGTGTTGGCAACTGAGCTCAGCTGTAAGACAGAAAGAATGTAAATACTATTGCACACACTAGAGCTATAATAAGATTTTATGTAGATGTATGCATGTGGTTAAGTGCATATATATATTGTAATGATTGCTCCATATGGATGAGAAGACAGAAATTGCCCCCAGTAGCTTATCACCTTGTACAGACAAGACAGGAGCAGAAGGGAAATGGCATTCAGTAAGAAAAGTTAGATCTCGTTTGGTGAAATCTCTCATTCTGATTTCCTGAACTTCCCCCTGAATTGACAAAGTGATACAAGTGAGGAGGAGGCCTCGTCCAAGGCAGAATAGTCTGCTGAGACACACTGCAAGGGAGAGCCAAATGGGAGCCAAAGGGCTGTTTTTGACATTTCATCTGCCTGTTTTGTTACGGCAGCCTTTAGCATGCTGTGAGAGGCGTGACTTAGTAAGTAATTGTTATGCAGTATTTTTAATGTATTCTTGGAACATTTTCTGGTTCTGCCAAATGTGCTGAGAATTCAAGATTTGAGAACAGCTGGAATTTTGCAGAAGTATTTATGCTTCAAAATAAATATAATGAGAATGGAAAATAGTACTTTATCCTTCAGTAATGAACAACATCTTTCCCTATTAATCATTATTAATGTATCACAAGCTTGCTTCCCTTGATTGTCTGTTTTTCAGATAAAATAATCTGTTCCTTAATTTGAATATGTGTAAGAAACCCTCTGTACCTACAGAAATTTTTGGTACACTTGTATGGGTCCTTCCTATAGTTGATACTTATGAATATGAAGTCAACAAAACTAAAAGCAGCATTTAAGATTATATTGTTAATTAATCATACTCGGTTTTGGTAACTGCTGTGTGTGAAAGAAGCAGTTATTTCAAGGCCTCCTAGGTAACACTTAGATTCTATACAGTTATATAGAGAGTTAAAATAATAAATTCAATTATATTCATATAGACAGAGTAGAGCAAGCTCAAAGAGGTTTTGCCCACAAGAAAACTTGTATAGCGAAGGCTTTGCGTACTAAATTTAATTTGCTCTTTTGTGATGCTGAGGTTTATATAATAATCACAAGAACAGCTGGTGGGTTTTACAAGAAACTCTGCAATCCAAGGAAAATAAAATAAAAACAGCTTATAATGTAATAAGTGAAATAGTTATGTAAGGAATATGAAAGAGTAAAACAAGTTAAATATGGGGGGAGATGTGGTGGTGGGTATGTTATTCTTTTTATCCTATAATAAACCTTGGGGTGTGTGGGAATAGAAAGTAGGCCTTGACCCTGGAGAACTTGTCTTTGCATCTTTACTGAGAAGTGGCTGGATTTTATCCTAGCAATGCTATGTAAACCCAGATGGATTAAAATTATAGCAGAGTATTCTGTATACCACCTGTAATTTATAATTTTTGCTGCTTACTTAGGAAAAAAAGATTTTCTCTCAGTAGATCCACATAAAGAAAATCAGGTTAGTTAGTATGTTAGTGCTAAAAAAGAGATCACTAACAGCATTTATGGATTACAATTAAAGGGAAGGCAGGGACAGGTGCTAGGACAATGCGGCTCTGCTACAGGCCACCTGATCAGGAGGACAGCATAGACGAGGCACTCTACAGACAGATAGGAGCAGCTTTCTGTTTACAAGCCATGGTAGTCATGGGGGACTTCAACCACCCACTTATCTGTTGGAGGGACAACTCTGCAAAGGACAAATAATCTGGGAGGTTCCTAGAGTGTGTAGATGAAAACTTGCTTTTCCAAGTAATTGAGAGGTGCTGTGCTGGACCTTGTTCTTACCAACGAGGAAGGGCTGGTGGAGTGATGCTAAGCTCAAGGGCAAACTTGGTTGTAGCAACCATTAAATGGTGGAGTTCAAGATCCTTAGGGCAGCAGGGAGGCCTCACAGTAAGCTTATTACCCTGGACTACAGGAGGGCAGATTTCAGCCTGTTCAGGGATCTGCTTAAGAGAGTGTCATGGGATAACATCCTGGAGGGAGGAGAGGCCCATGAAAGCTGGCTGATATTTAAGGATCACCTTCTCTAGGCCGAAGAGCAATGCATCTCAACTAAGAAAATTCAGGTAAAAACTCCACGAGGCTGAAGTCATAAGGTCATAGCTAACTGGCTACAGTTTCAGGAGCTTCTGAAGTCACACATGAAATTAATGAATGTTGCAGTTCATTTCAATATCGGGCCTGTCTGATTGTGTCAAACCTGCAATAATTCCACCGATTCTTCTGTTTCAGTCTAAACCAAGAAATGAACTAAGTGTTATAACTGGATATTACCTAGAGCAGTGCAGCGTATCAACAAACACCATAAAATTTTTATTGAGTTTATTGGACTTCTTGGTTCTTTTTAACAGTGTGTTTAATCTGTGCTAATATTTTTGAGAGTTACTGAGGTCAAGTTCTGCAACCGAGACAGCACTGCTGCCATTTCTCAGGCTCTTTTTTTTAATTGTAGTTTCTCCCTTCAATATCTCTGCCTGCCTTGAAATTTGGTAGCACAGTTTCCTTCCCCACGCTTCCCAATCTACCTCAAGATCCATTTGTTCTTCTACCTTTCCCCTACCTGTCATCCTCCCAGGCTTCTCTGATAGTGTGATGGGAGAAAGCAATTCATTAAATTTACTCTCCCAAGCTGCTTTTGAGCTTTTTGAAAACACAAGAAAGGCAAATGCAGTGTTAATTCTGGTGCCTGGACCCAGGCCCCCAAGCAGCAGCGCAGGGCTGGGGCCGTAGCCCTTCCCTACAAAATGCCACAGAGGATGATGCACTTACAAGGCCAGACCTGGATTTAGAAATCTGATGTGTTTGCTGTTCTTTTAGGCAGTTTCTTAGGTGAATAGACATGTATTCATGTAACCAGCATCTGTGTCATTGACATTGTCTAAGATTTTATTCAGGGATAAAATAATTTTGAATTATTACTAAAAAAATTACTGTCCATGTATGAAACGTAAAAAAGCAAAAAAAGGGCCTTCTTTAAATGGTGCTTTGTTAAAAAGTATCCTAACAATTGTGTCATTATCTATAAAGTCTCAGGAGTGAGCATTTCTGCTCCCTGTTTGACAGACTGCTGAATCATCATCAGCTTTTCTTCTTGACTGAGCACCTGCAAATGCTCTGATTTGCGTTTTGACTGTAAAGAGCCTTTATGATATTTTTACATGAATGGTCCTGGGTACTGTAAACTTGCTTTGTACTTTGTTTATCTGGGAGAATTTAAAAGAACTAATCAGCCTTTTTGTCAAACTTTTCCTGGCAGCCTGGAAGGATAGCTACAGCAAGTGTTTTAGTAAAACAATGTCAAGTGATTGATGTGTAAAATATGATAATTCATGTGTTAGACTTGAAGAGTTATAGATGAACAAAGGATAGAGAAGGAATTGTGTGAGGAAAAGAACATTCACTAACCTTATGCATCTCTGAAATATATTCACACTTTTACTTTGCTTTTAGAAAGTCTTATTTTTCCAGAAGCAGTTATTTGGTAAACTGCATGGAGGGAAAAAAAATACAGCATTTGAAAGGGGACTTCATCCATGTTGTGATTGCTTTGTTTAAACAAGCAAACAAACAAGATGGTTAATACATGAATCAAAAAGAATAAAGCATAAAGCTAGATTTTGTATCCTAGACAGATGAAACAAGATTAAAATAGAGACATAGTGATTCCTGTTTGATTTAAGTGTCTCGCACCATAAGATAACTCATTTGATTTTGCCTAATTATTTTAGGATAAACACTAAGTAATTTTGCCACTGATTTTTTTAAAAAAACAGGAAAAGTAATATTCTGTACCATGCTGCTGTCTCCAGGAAATGCAGTTTGTACTCTCTGCTTAATCCCTATGGACACATAGATTATATTCTTACATAGGTTTGGTTTAATGCTCTCTGAAATGTCAGTAAGTGGAATGGCTTTTTCCATTGTCTTCAGCAGCCTCAGGTTAGAGCTGACTATTCCTCTGGACCTTTGAGAGAGCAAGTTCTGCTTTCCAAAAGAGGCTTGTAGTTTTTTTGACACATGAGAATTTATGTGAAGGCCATTTCTTAGTTAAATATTGGACCTGAAATATCTGAAACACTGTACAGAATAAACCAGGTAATTGTTATGACTCTATCCAAACATTTCTTTTTAGAAAAGAGTTCTGATTTGGATTTTTTTAAAGAAAAAAGGAGTAATTTCTTTGTTCCACTGATTTATTTTTTGAGGAATGCAATTTCAGTGCTTCATTTGAATAGTTATTCATTTCATTGCCTGTTTTTTAACACAGCACTGTGTTCTTCCATAGAAATATGGGGTCATTAGATTTTTTTCTGACTGCAGCTGGTAAATCACCTGAATTACAAAGAAGAATCTGCAATATGTTAATTACTTTCTGGTATAGTGCTAGACAAATTATTATCATGTTTACCGAAATAGCCTCAAGATTTTGCACTTCGAACTATCTGCTGTTGTGTACTCACAGAGGTTTAAGTCAGCTAACCAACCAAGGAAGTTCAACTGAGTTGCACTCGTGCTTGACAGAACAGCTAAAAATTCTCCCTGAACACTTAAGCCTCAGAGACCATGATAGGCCTCATGATGAAGAAGGCTACTTTGCACTTGAAAGCAGCCATTGCTGCAGAGGTAGTTCAGTCTGTACTTGTTTAAAATAGCTGAAACTTAGTGAAAACATGAGGGCTTGGCCTTTGTATGCAAGATCTTAGGCCCTTTTGCCACATATGACTATTTATGTTTCTGCTGCTATTGCTACTCATGGAAGAAGCTGGCCAACTGGGATGTCTATATTTGCTTAATGAAACCTTCAGTGAGTGGCATCAACATACTCAGAGGGCTTCCTTCTTCCTCAGTCCCTGGGAGAAGATTCGAGTTCCCAGCCACTTTTCTGAGGCACCTGCTGAAAAAAATACCACAGTAACACTTGCGAAATATTAATAGGTTTGTAAAGTCTTAAAAAAAAAAAAAAAAAAAAAAAAAAAAAAAAAAAAAAAAAGAGTACAGTCACTATTCTTGCAACTAATCCAAGAGCCCTTTAGGTGTCTGTGCAAAGCCCACATAAATTTTCAGCAGATTTTGGACTCAATCTAACAGAGAAGTAGTGAACTCTGTCCCAGTATGCCTTCTACTTTAGTAACAGCCTGACTGCATGTTTTTAATACTGTATTCAATTTAATTCTGAACAGATTAGGCTGCTTGATTACAAATTTGCATTTAGACTTTTGTTTGCTCAGTTAGACTCCTCCGTTGCTCTGTGCATACACCTCTTTTGTGAGCTATAGTACTTTTTGTGCTTTTTGAAAATGTTAAGTAGTGTATTTTCCATCCTTTCCTTTTGCAAGATATGCCTTATATAATAATTTTAAATCTCTGTCATGTTGGTAATTTAGAAGTTTTGAAATGCCTGCTTGCTGTGCTAAATTTCTGCCAAAAAAAGAAATTGTTGTCTGTTTATGTCATAAAGGGAAGATTTATCTATTAGTAACTCACTCATGCAACAGGGTTCAAAACTTCCCTTTTAGAGTGGCTTCCATCTTTTAATCAGCTTCTGTTGGCAACTCTAATTAGGGTGAGCAACAGCTTATGTTCTTTTCTTTAAAATCCAAACAAAACCTGTTAATCACAACTGCATTCTTTTTTTAGGACTTGGTAATAAGAAAGACATGCTTCTCTAATAAGAAATAAAGCTGTTGTTGAATGCTGTGCCGTTTTGCTCTTTGTGGCCCTATAGTTAACTGCTGTTATTGAATGCTGTTAAATTACAGTATTCCTTTTGAAAAGACACATTTTTAAAAGGTGCCTTTTCTGCTGACAATTATTTAAATCAAAAACCCCTCTAAAAATTATTTTTCTATCTTACTAGTGACTGATAAAGCAGATACTTAGAGGTCACTTCACTTTAAAAGGAAAAATGGATGTTTTTCTGACATAACAGTAAATAAATTACATTTCAACAAGTTCTTATTCTTCTGAAGAAAGTGTGGAAAGCCACAAATTTAAATTTCTTCACTGGGTTTTATTTCTGTAGGCTTATGTTCCCATCAGTAAGCTTGTATTTGGTTTCAGTGACTCCTGTAGTCTCTAACTAGAATTAAATTGCAAAAGTTTTGATTACTTGTGCAACTATTAAGCAGTCTTGTTTTGGCTTTTAAAATAACTAAACATCTGGAATGTTCACTTTGAGGTATCAAAAAGAAAGGAAACATTCAGCTATTAAGGTAAAAAAAAAAAAATCATGGTTGGTTTTTATCTTTTAGTAAAAGCTTTACTTCCACTTCATTCAGAAAAAAAACCCTATTGTTTTGTTGGTGAAAGTAGTCCCTGTAAATACTGTAAAATTGGTATAATTTTTAATAATTCTGAACAGTACAAAGTACCTTCAGTTACTCTAAAAGCCATTGAAGTTAATCACTATTTTACAAAATCATCCTCTGATAAATATGTATTAAGTGATATATTATTTTCTGGGCCAAAATGGGAAAGATACAACATGCTTTGAATAGTTCATGCAGTCAGCCAGTAAAAATTAGTAGGAGAATTTGTGCCTGTTAAGTGCTCTGAACATATGCTTGTGCTATGGAAAAGCTCTTAATCAGTAGAGCACAGTCCTTAGGCCACGGTTATTCTACGTGTGGCTCTTTGCAGGATTAGGAGAGCTGGCAGGTCTTGAACACACTGAGCTGCTGTTGTTTCAAAAGTATGTTGCATTGCAGGAAATTTCTTCATTTACTTAAAAATGGAAAATGCTCTGGGAGATTGTCAGCACTGAACAGACTCCTGTTAGGACCTTGTCTTCATATGAAGTAATCTCATGTTGACTTGTGCATGCTGCATGTTGCTGTGCCATGGAAACAGAGCATCAAAAGCACTTCTCCCTCTCTGTATTGAGTTCCTGACGTGCTGTGCTCTGCCCACCAACCAATCTCCAGTCTGCTCAAAAATGTGGAATTTCCCCCCAGCTGACGTGGCTTCCAGTCCAGCATTTCCTGTCTAAAGACATAATTTAAAGGGGTGATATTCTGTCAATGTCTGGGACACTGCTACCCTCCTTAGGGCTCCCAGGAGTCAATGCTGTTGTTCAGTAGAGTTGTCAGCTGGACTTCTCTCCACCTGCCCCTGGGAGAAGCTGCAGGAGGTTGCTGACTAAGGCCTTATTTCTTAAGCCCTTTTCTCAGAAGTTACTGACATGTCCTATCTTCCCTTATTCCTTGTCAGCCTAGAACTGCTGATTGTTCTGATAATAGACAAGTAGAGATGATATAAACATTTTTATATATTTTTTTTAATTTTGTTATTATTTTCTATCCTTTTAACAGCAGTTAACTATTTGATAATAAATAAGGCAGCTTGATGTTTTTAAAATTCCGGGTTGTGAGCTCTCATCATGCTTAATGAATTTGAGGGGTTTCACACCTTTATCTTGTATGGGAGTCTTTGAAGTTTTGTCCTGTGAATAATTACTCAATTATTGTTATTAAACAATTTGCATAACCATAACATGAGTTAGTTCAGCAGTTTCCCTTTCATTTAACTTAATTTGCCTTGCTGCTTGTTTTCTTCCAGTTATCACAGACCCTCCATTCCTAGTATGAAACAGAAAGAACTACAACTTTTTAGTAAAATCCTATAGTCAGGCTGTCTTTAAATAAAAAGCCTTCACACAAGGCAGAATTCTCTTTGCAGAAGACAAACTCCTCAAGAAAGAAGTCTAGTCTTTCATCAGTAAATTCTGATGCTAAATCTTGAAGAAGTGGCACCAACAAAAATTCCAGCCCTTTTTGGTGTCTGTAATAGTTGAGAGCCCCATCAAAGCTTAAATTTATTTTCTCTGCCTTTTTGATAACTGCCTGGATTGCAGTAAAGCAATGCTAGAGGAGGGAAACTGTTGCTTCAGCTTCTGATAGATCCGTTCATTTGGACTGGATGCAATAATTTTAGCTCTCTAGTACACAGACATAAAAGTCACTAGGAAATATCATCTGTTCAGCACAATATGATTGGATTGCTAGACATTATTTGCTAATTTTGAAGTCTTTTAAAATATCTTGCCTTTTCATTTCCTGCAGTTAGATTTTATCACACTATTCTGCTGTCACAAAATTATTACTATCCTGTAGCAGATTAATCCAGTGGAAAGATGTGATGAAATTACTTTCAAATCTTTTTTTCAGCCTACCACTGTGGTATTTTTAAAACGAACATTTCAGATGCAGTGCTGCTTCTTGTGCTGTACATACTGAGGGGCAAGGTCTATCTAATACCAGAAGTTCAGCACTCCTAACACCAGACTGTGGTCAGACAAAATAGTCTGATCTGGATTTATTGCTTGCAACTACTCTGTTTTGGAATGGCAGCTCTAAATCCTAAAAAGGCACAACAGATGCATTTCAGGAGTGACTCCAAGGCACACAGGAACTGCCTTACAGAAACACAGCAGAATGCTAAGTAACACAAACTGTAGAAGAGCTAACACCAATTATGAAATTGTTTGATGAGTGTGTAGAGCAGACACGTAGCCTCCTTCTCCTCTAGGGGACGTTGCCTAAACTCCTGTTGACTTTAGCTAAGTCTATATTCTAAGGGTGAGAGTACCACAAAAAACTAAATTAGGGAAGAGTTTACTTCTCTCAAACTACTTCCATCTGCAGTGACTTACCCTGTGATTAAAATGCAGTGGCTGCATAGCCAGTGACATTCAGCTGCCTATTAAGGAGGTGCTGCAAACACTAAAGAAGTGTCTGCACTCTCATTAGCGGCATTTGTCAGGAACCACAGGATCTTCCCCTGTTTTCTCTCTTGTTGCATTGTAAATATTGTTCAAAGGAACAGCATGATATAAGAGGTGAAGCTGAAGAGCTTATTTGACTTGCAAATACTTAATTATTTAGACAAATTTTTAACGTAGGAAAAACGCCCATGATGTCAGGTTCATCATTCTGGCATTAGCTTTTTGGGGCTTTTTGTTTGTTTAGAAACCTCAGTTCTGGACTCTGATACTGTGATTATATCAGATGGTTATTTCCACCTAAATTCCGGCAGAACAGTCAGGAAAATACCATGTACAAATATAATATGTATTTCCAAAATCAAATATATGAGTGCTACTTGTCATACACCTGTGTCATTTTCTAAGGCAGCTCCTCTCAGTTAAATATCTAGGTCACAGATACTGATTTCAAAATCTATTTATTGCATGTAACGTGCATCTTAAGATATTAGGTCACGTTTATATTAATCTGTAATGAATCAACTGGCCCAAGACACTGAGTAGAGAGTTTATTCTTCAGTTTTTATTTCAGGTTTTAACTGTTTCCTTAGATTTCTGCTCTGAATCTGAAAGGACCCTAATGTGTTGTAGTTTACTTCAGGCAAAAAAAAAAAAAAAAAAAGAAGCAGGACTATTTTTTCTGTGCCGTGGCTGAGGGAAGAGGTTAATGGTGTTTCCTGGTTTCCTGTCATTCGGGAAAGAATGACATGCTTGCAGATTGTACATCTCTTAGAGTTCATCAGTCAAACCTTGACATGAAATAAAATATGAATGGATTAGGCAATGTCCCATATGCTGCGACCTGAAATAGATTCAAGTGTTAACATGGGTCAGATGAAAGTGTCTGTTATCACCATTAATTTCTGGTTACAAACTCCCTTGATTCCTTTTTTAAAATATGTTACTGGGTTCTCTGCCAGTCAGCTCTCCCCTTCAAACATGACTTGACTCATTCATTTTATTCTTGCTTCGGTCAGTGATATCTTCAAATAAATACCATAATTTATATCCTGGGCCGTATTCTGCTATTCTAAGAACATCCTATGGAAAAAAACCTATACAAATTGCAAATGAGACAATCATGAGAAGAGTGGCATTTTTGTTACCTGCATTGACATTCACCATTTGGTCACAGTATTGTACTATGTTCCCTTTAAGTTGATAAGACTAATGTAGATGGTGAGGGTGCAATTATTTTTGCCCCTCCCCTTCTTTTGTAACTGACTTCCTGAACACTTTCAGTACTTTGAGGACATTAAATATTTTAAAAATATCTTATTTAAGAATAAATATCAATGTAGAGAAAAGAATTCTTTAAAATAGCCTGTTTTTAAATTCCATTGACGTATGGAAAGGAAAAAGGGTTTATTAATTATTTTTTTTTATTATAGACTGAAAGTACACTTGGACTACATAGTTACAAGTTATTTTGATACAAAAAACCCAGATAAATAATTGATATTAGTTGCAGGTTTGTGTATTGGTTATTGAATATCTGACAGACAGATATGCCTATAAACCAGGCAAGGATTAAGTAAGTGTGAGTGCATTTGTGACATTATAAATTGCGTGATATGTGATGGGATTTATTGCTTCTGCTTGGATATAAATTCCTATATTAGTTGACAGTGGAGTGATAGTGGAAAAGGATGGATGATTTCATGAAGACTATAATTTTCAGCATACATAAATCAGAATTGCTACTTTTCCTTTCCAGTATTCTTATTAATCTGTTAACCGTACCTATTTCTTTTCTGTTTGGTAAAGGATTCTTAATATGAGGGTAAGGGGAACAAAGAGGGGGGAAGTGGACAGTCAGTGGTTTTTGCCTACAGGGGAAGAAATTATAACTTTGTTCATGATTTATGAACATATTCTTCATTTGGCTTTGCAGTCATGAAGGTTGGGTTCTACAAAGTGATAATTTATTATTTATGTTTAGGTTGCTAAGAGGAAGAACTTGTGCTTTAGGGCCATGCAGGAGGTTGAAGACAAACCCTTGTACCTCTAACATGAGCAATGTACATTCCACCTAAACTTTTGTAAATATATATTGTCACATATGAGCCTACTAGAATACTGATTAATAACTGTTGACTCCCTTCAGTCAGCTCTTGCTTTTTCCCTGCATTCACCCTCCAAAACATCAAAATGCAGCATTTCCTCTAAGTGTTCTTCCAAAAAAGTTAGGTCAGTTCAAATACACAACTAAAACATCACTGTCATTCCATCCTCACTGCTTCAGTTTCTCACAATTTTCAGAATATAGTTTGTTATATATATGGGTTTTTTGCTTGCATTCCTCTTACAGCTGAGAATGGGCCTCTAAAGGCAGTTTTCCATAACTGCATGTAGTGCAGGTTTTGCTGAAAACTTCACGATGTGACTTGTCTGCTTTTAAAATAAAACACAGAGGAATAAATAGGTCTTTGTCATCATTAGTTTTAAAGCAATTTATGCAAAGGGGAATGTGTGTGTATAAAAAAATGTGCATAATATGCAAAGACCTATATGGCCATATAATACATTTTTTAATATTTAGATATGAGAATGCTGTTGATAATAATTTTCTTATCTGTGTAAACTACATCAAAAGTCTGTAGCTAGCCATATACTTGAAACAAGAAATATATCCACTAGCTAAAATCTGCTTGAGCATCACTAGATTTTCCTCTTGAGACATTTTATCAAGGGACTAGGTTGTCATTAACTAATATACAGCCACGAATAGTAGCAGTTTATTTTCTTAAAAACACAAGGTGCATGCATCCCACAAATCTTTACATTAAGAAAGGCATCCAGAAGTTCTTAAAAATAATTTTGCAAACACTATCTGTTGCTATTACTTCCTTTTTCCTTGGCTTAAAAATGCACAATACTGCAAATCAATGAAATCTCTTGGTTATTTAAATTACATGACAAGACTTTTGCTGTAATATTAAAGAAATAACTTGTGTTGACAGCAAATTGAAAAGGCATATTTTCTTTTTAAGTATAGGGGTTTGAATCCCACACATAGGTAATCTTAGAAATGTAGTGCAGAAGCTTTTTCTTTCATTTTCCAAATGGAAATGCAATTTTTTCTACATCCCATATAAATTCACTTTAATAATCACACCTTAAAATTAAAACTTAAAATTTTGTTGTGTCATTAATCAAATAAAAATGTTTCATTTGAATTATATAGGCAAGGAAATACCCACAGTAGATACCTATTCATAAAATATAAAATCTGTCAGTAAATTATCTGTCAACTGCCACTGTGGAAATTCTCCTGTTTATTTTTTTTCCTGTTTTTAATTAAATTTTTACATAAAAGATTGGTTAGAATTAGTCCACATGTGCAGTTCTGCTGTGCTTCCTCCACAGATGAAGGAGGGAGACTCAGGAAAGAACAGACAATCTTCATCACTTCTGTATATAGAAGTGTTATATTCTAGAGTCTCATCTGAGAGTATTTACCAAACAATCTTTAACCGGTGTAATTTACATACCTTACAATGCAGAAGACTCTCTGTTTCATTGCATCAATATCTAATGTGCATTTTCCAGTCTGTTGTCATCATCAGCCCTGGATTCCCACCTGGTTTCAGATGGCTTTGCCACAAACAAACCTTCAGTGCTTCTGCTGCCAGTAGTAATGATGTTGCCCCAAAGTTGTGGATGTTCAGAATGGTTTTGATCAGACACAAGCAATGCACTGAATTCAGAAGACCCAACACCTGAGTTTCTGTAGGTGTCCTTTTGAAGTGGGCATTTTTATAGATTGCTACTTATGTTTTGTATGTGTGCACGTGTCTGTCAGCAAGTATACTCAGTTCATCTGAATTTTTCATCGGTTCAGCAACGTTAAGAATGTGAAAGGCAGGTCACTCCTGGATTATCTTATTCATAAAATATCAATGATATTCATCTTTGTTCACTCAGTCAGAAGCCTGCCTATGTGAAAGTCAGTGCATCTCTGCACACTTGGGACTTGCCTGCCTGGGGCAACTTTTGGATATAAGGAATGGTTTGAGTCTAACAGACAGTAGTTATGCTGCATTAACTCCCCAGATGGGAACTGTTGTTCTGGAGAGGTGGCTTTCTTGCATGTTAGCTTAGTAGGGTTCCAGCACGCTAGAAGAGCAAACAGAGGGAAAAAACCAGCACCAAAGAATCCTAGCACGCAGTAACAGTGCTCACAGGGCAACAGATCTTACAGTAGCTCTTTGGGGAAAAAGAATCCAGAGCACCCTGTCCTGAGAGTTACTGAGTAGACATCTTTCCTTGATATTACTGCATATAGCACCAATGCTCATTAGATTCAACTGAAAGGCTCCTCATGACTTTAATGGGAGTTGAACATTCACCCCAGAGTCCTTAGCCAGTTGTAATCCCAGTGGTTTCACTTAGAAAATTCTGTAACCTTTCTTCTTGGGGCTAGTGTGGGTTTGGGGCATACTGAGCTTTTGGAGTCTGTCATATCACCTCACAGGACAAAAGTCTAAATCAAAACATTTATTTTAAAAGAAAAAAACTTCCAATGTGAACTCAAGATACTTATTTCAGAGTGAAATTCCAGGGGAAACAAGTGTCCATTTTTACATGGGATAGTGTGTCTGTAGTTAAGTGGGGACAGTATGTTTTTACATCTCTCCTTACTTAACTTGTGATTTTAATAAAATATTAGTGTCTGTTTTGCTTGTGGAATCACATTTGTACTTTCATGACACATTCAGAAGAAGTGCCACTCGGCCTCAGCACTTTTGCAACAATGTTAAGGAAAATGGATGGAAAAAATTCATTTTCACTGAACAGAATAAGGAGGGAACTTATTCCATAGATACTCAGTTGTTTTAAATGCTTCTCTTTTCAAAAGTTAATTATGTGATTGCTGAATTACTTAAGAGCTGAGACGAACGTATCTATAATGAGCAGAATCCAAATAGATTTTTAATGCATCTTTTTTAGCTCTCCCTGTGGCTAGTAGTGCTTAATAAGATCTTCATTTACAATAGATTACTGCTACTTTTTTAAAGTACTTTCCCACTCTCCATAATTGATGTATTAGTATATCCCCTAAGCATATTTTCTTGTTCGTCTTTACTCCATTAAGATTAAACAGAATGGTCATTAGATCATAAAGAAATAAAATATTCACTTCCCTACTTACTGCAAAAAAGCTGCTATTATCTGTCAAATATAAAGATTAACTTTACCTTCAGGTACATTTTTAATGGCCTTTTAAATATAGCCCTGAACCACTGTAACACACAGTAACAGATGAAGAACTTTCTTCATCAGGGGAAGTATATCTTAATTAGGAGTCAGCCTTGGAATTTTTTGCTCAGCTCATGCTCTTAGCTGTGAAGGATTTTTATCCTTGGTTATCTGAATTCATGCCAAAGTTGCAATGCAGGTTAAAATTAGGGAGACGATTTGTACTTTAGTAATTGCTATAGACTTTTAAAAAGTTTTTAATTAAAATGTCAAGGATCGTATTCTGTATATATTTCTTGTTCAAATAACACTGGAGAATGTGAGTTTATAAATATATGAAATAATCCAGTTTTCAGTGTGGAAGTATAAATTGCATTTGCAAAGAGGTGTTCAATCATGTGACAAAACCAACATATATCACGCTTAGAAATTTAGCCTGGCAGAACGGTGTGTTTCCCTTATTCCCTATGTTGCCACATTATTCTTTTCCACTGCTTTTCCTCTAAGGGAGAAAGAGTTTGTTTCAAATGGTGAAAATAATTTTCAAAGGGCAGCCAGGAACACAGAGGCCACTTCTGTTTTTTGATGGAGTACTAACACGTATAAAACAGATAAAAGATATGCATCAGCACAACCGCACAGCTGTTTGTGCCAGCAATGGTCATGTTTACTCTCCTCCAAACTAGATAAGCTTTGCAGAAGAAATATGGTGTTAATGACAGATTAAGTTTATCATGAGGAATTGCAGTCAGATTTATTTTATTGATTATTTCATTGTTAACTCTTGTCATGACTCCGAAGTCTGTGCTCACAACCAGAGCAGTATTAATATTCTGTAGTTTTGATTGTTACTGGTGGTGATGTCTCTCCATCAGTGCTTGGTTCTGGGTCATTTTTCTGCCTGCCCTGATATTACTGGAATCGTTTAAGATTTGGCTGTCATTCAGAATCACATTTACAAGCTTTGGGATTTTATTAGTTTTTTTAAATGTTGCTAATTTCTCTAACACTTAAGGTCTTTCATGGGAAAAGACCTTTTCTAAAGAAGTCTGGTGTGCTATAATGGCAGATTTTGTTTACAAGGGTGAGCAAAATGACACAACATTTCATCTAATTGAAAAGAAATAGTTTTTAGTGAAGAGTTGAGGGGAAAATTAAAGAAAGTGGTCATTGTGATGCTATAAATTGAAATTATAGTCAGCAGATGTTGTGAAATACCTTATTTTAAAACCAAGTATATGTTTGATTAGATTAAGGCTTTCATTTTTTTTAAGTCAGAAACTTAGGCTTTAAGGTAACAATCCTTTATCATCAAAGCCACCACTTTCTTTCAGTAGTGCTTTGCTTTTGTTAGGTGCAGATACCTTCCTGAGTACCTCTGGATCTCCAGGGCTGGATCAGCTGTCCATGCTAACAGTTGGGTTCTGATCTGATCCCAGCACTGCTGCCTTCCCCCAGCTGGGGAAGGAAGGTGTTCTTTTCTACCTGACTTCGTGTTTTGACCTATCTCTTGGAAGTTCTGTGTTCTTTGTCATTTGATTGGGTACACAGGCCCTGTGATGCTTATAGGAAATGTTAGTTCTTTTTTAATCAGCTTTCCTTTGGTAAAAGCATTCTTACTGACACGTCCCTCACTTATTATGTGAAGCAGGTAATTAGGTGATTACTTGTGCTCCACTTAGCATGATTGGGTATCTGTAACTCTCAATAGTCTTGTAGAGAGGCCAGTTTAGAAGGTGCTCCTCCAGTGTCACCTTCATTATCCTGGAAGCCCTCCTGCTCACTGTCTGCTGGAGTGCTTGAGTGGGCCCCACTGGCCCACTCAGTGACTGGCTCTCCTTTCGATTGCATCCACCTGACCTGTCTCAGTGCCCCTGCCTCCCCTCCTAACCAAAGGCTGACAGAGCTGCAGTTAAGTACACTCGATCATCTCAGAGGAGCTCTACTGGAGACAAGGACTGGAATTACATTAACAATAAATAATCAAGATAGTTGTCTCCTTTGACACTTCTGCCAATGTTTTCTGCCAGCCTATATACAGTGCAATAGCAGTGCCATTTCTTATGTATTTGTTGTGCAAAAACGGGCAAAATTAATCCCTTACCTGCTCAGTCATGCCTTTACTTTTCATCCCAAGTTTCCCTCTAATCTTCCTGTAATTGCACTGAAACGGATTTTAGTAAAGGTATAGCAACTTTTCTGAAATTGTTTTCCAGGCTTCTCTTAAAGAACACCTATGTTTCAACCTCTCTCGGATTGTGTGCCATTATTTGGTCAAGTCTTCTGTACTTAAGACTTTCCAGAGTTTATAGGGTATTTATTCATCCATAATGTTAAATGAGATTTTTTTTTTTAATTATTATTTTTTTTTCAGTGGAAGGTATAATCAACTAGCTGGCAAGTGCCTTGTCAGTTTTTATTTCTTCCTTCATGTCTTTTAAACGTGTGTTTCAGGAAGTCTAGGCTTTGTTTCAATTCCAGTATTGTTCTGGCCAGTTAATGCTGAAAAAAAATACTGTGAAACATTGTTAAATTTGCAAGTAAATTATACAAATTCCTAATTACCCCTAATAAGTTTTGGTTGTCCAGATATTAACTAAATTCCCTAAAGTTTCTGCTACTGACTTTAAAGAGAAATGAAAATAAGAATACAAAAAAATTCCAACTAATAAAAAAATAGATTTTCATATCTGGATGACAGAAGTCTCTTAGCTGTTTGATAAAGCAGGGAAAATATCTTTCTCTTTAAAGAAAACATTAGAGCTTGGTTATTCTGTAAAATTTGATATTTTAGTAACAGATAAGACTGGGCCTTATCCATCTGACCCAGTGCAGCCTTGGTGCTTGAAGCACGAACAGACTTCAGTCTAAGAGAAAAAGCTCTGGAATAAGGATGATTGAGATGAGCAATATCTTTCTTATTTGCATATTTATAGCCAAAATTCTTTTTACTTATTTAACCTTCTGTTGCTGGTATGCAGTAATGTAAAATTTTGTGGATATATGAGCTAGAGAGTAGGCCTGATTGCTACCCATTGTTTTTTTCTTAGACGAGCTTGCTACTTTTCCATTAGATCTAGTGTAAACTAGGGGTGTTTTCAAGGATTTAGAAGAAAGAGCTGAAAATATAGAGAAATAAAAGGAAAAGGGTGGTGGCCTATTTGGGATAATGCAGGAGCCTTGCACCTGACTGAGCCACCACTGCACCTGACATGGCTTTTTCCTTGAGCTCATCACATATGTCCCCTGAATCTAGATGCCCTTTGGAAAAAAAAGAAGGTTTTGGTACTCTTTTTTTATCATTATGTTGTTAGGAGAATAAATGAAAATCTATAATTTAGTATATGTTTATAAAGCATATAAAAATGCAAGGGGAGGGACAGGTTTATAATTTCTTTTATACATTTTGCTTAACTGATTAAATTATTTGCAATATCATGATTAAGACACAAATTCTTTTCTTACAGTGATGTCCAGAAATATTTTCTTTTCATAGAAGGTTCATCTAGTGGTTCCAGAGCACTTTAAAATATTTAATAAAAGAAACTTCCTAATACTCATACAAGTTGGCTAGAGAGTTTTTATCAGTGTAAAGTGGGTGAGTGCCTTGCATGTGTTAGAAATCAGCAACTAATCTGGGAATCAGCTTTTTAAGAATGAATATACTTCCAAAGCTTTTCCTGTTTGCTATGTAGAAATTCTTCGTGATCTCCATCAGTAAGTGTTTTATGTTAATGTCCATCCATTGTGTGTTATCTCTAGACTGAATTGTGAAAGAGGCAGATTGTGTTCCAGTACAAAATAAAAGCTGAGTCAAAGGGTCTTTTCTTTGGCCAGTGCCTTTGAGTAGTGCTTTTGACTGGACATGACTTTCAGGGTGGCTTAAACTAAATTCTTTCATTATGAGGTGGTGCTGCAAGAGCTATATTCAAAGATTAATTTCCACAGGAACTTGATACCTGAGAGTTAGTGAGGGTATTAACTGGAAAGATAGAATGGGTAATACAGAATATATTTTGTTGCCTTTTTAATTAGGTCACAGAAAAGTGGCTTGACAATTGTTTAAGGCAGAAAATGAGCAGTTGGGATTCCTTGGCTCTGGTAGTGCTATTGTGTCTGCAATAGTGGGCACTTCAGTCCATCATCTGATATCTCTGACAAAGAGTCAGACAGCCTGAATTAACTGTAATGTTAGGCAAAACATGTATGTTTTGTGACAGTTAATAGCTTATCTGCTTTTGTAGACCACTTGTAAAATGTTGTAAAGGGCTTTTGATTTTCAAGAAAAGGAACATTACTGCTGTTACTCATATACTGCAGCCCTGTGCAGGAGGAGGCTGACAATGAAGGAGAAGCAGAAAGAACTGGGTCATTTGAATATTTCTAAGGTAAAAGACAAATAATTTGATCATCATTTGAGGAGAAACAGGAGATTCTGTAGGAATTAATTAGAATCCTTTTAACAATTTTGCCCTTCTGTGAGTGCGGAGGAAAAAAATTGGACCTGTTCCTTCGCACAGTAGCTGAGACTTGATGATACTACCTTCATTTCTCTCAGTTTGTGAGGCATGAGAAAACAAGATGGGTTCCAAGCACTGGGATAACTCTATTTTCTTCACAGTGTATGAGAAGAGAAAGCCTTCCATGTGTTGATGAGATCATCAGTTTAATAGCAGACGTTTATCTCAGAATGCTCTCTGGAGGTAAACACAACGATCACTTTTAAAGTTAAAAGCATAATTCAGCCTAGCTATTCTCTTAATTCTGTTCTTATTGAGGTGGCTTGATCCAGCTGATCTATTTAAATGGTGAAGAATGCAGCAGACTTTTTTTCAAGAATGCCTTTTATACTTGTTTTAGCTTGATTTAGGATTCAATAGCAAATGCAAAAAAAAAAAAAAAAACTCCTCTCTTTTTAAGCAAAAGGCTTATCAGGTTGGGTGGAAACATACTGAAAAAGGGCATTCTTCTTTATGTTGCACTTGGGAAATGCTGACAAAAAGTTATTTCTCAAATGACAAAAAAACCCCACCATAAGTTCTCATCAGGAATGACACAGATGACTGCAGTCAGTTTTGATGCTAGAAATAGTGCTGCTTTGTTCATGAAGTAAACTGGTTGCTAAGGAATAGGTATGTTGAGCCTTTTCTCATAGAAGAATAGACTAATGCCTGTGGGAGATTCTTATTAGAAGCTGTGTTTATCGAAAAATATGTCCTATAGGAGACACTTTCTCATTAAAAAAACCCAAACGCTTTCACAGTCATGTCAGATTATAATTACTTGTCCAAAATTCAGATAAAGTTTCTAGTATGTCCATCAAAACATTCACTTGGTAGCAGTGCAGGTTGTCTTATATACATTTGCAGAAATTGTACCTGTACGTTTTGCAAACATGACAAAGAATTTCTCAGAAAACTTTCAGTGAGTTAGATGTAGATTATATCTGTAATTATTTATTCCCTGATGTCCTCCCTCTTATTGTATAGCTGTAGAAGTTGGAGCTGCTGAAGTTTTCTCTAAAATAAAAACACTATATAAACAAAGAAAACAAATCACTTATACATAACTGTCTACTTAGCACAGGCATTTGCTTTAAGTTTTCACATTCACTTGATTTGAGTTACTGAATTTAATAACGGTCAAGAAGCAAGTATAGACATGAGGGGGGAAAAAAAAAAAAGGAATGGTTAATAGCAAGGAGAAATGTATTGATTTAATTAAATTTCTGTCATATGCCCTAGGAAGAAATGTCAAATTAAAGCCAGTTATATTGGTTAGATATTTCAGATCTGACACAAATGAAGTCTTTATTAATTCCTTGATTCCTAATTGTCTTATTTGCATCACAGCACACCATAGCTCTTTGATATGGTTCTGCTCTTGCTCCCATTGTAATTACTTAGAACCTGGACACAGGAGAGAGGAATTAAAGCCTGGCTCCTTAATTGCTTAGTTTCTTTTAATATCCAAATATTACCTTCAGGATTTACTTGATGACCACTGCTACTGCTGTCACCTGAAGACCCAGTTCCAATCTCTTTTATCTTTTGGCACATCTTGAAGACTAGGACATACTCATATCCCCATTGTATATGTGAAGAATTGGGCACAGATAAAGTGATTTGTTGAAAGGGCGTGTGGGAAGTCTTTGGTAGAACAGATAATTACTCCATTCCTTGCTATCTAAGGCCACCTCAGAACTTGAATGTGCAGAATAAAAGCCATTAAAAGCCCGCGCTCTTTGGCTGGAGGCCTTAGTTCTGTGCCCTTTGTGGTTGTAACTCCATCTCTGCCTTATTTGTTGCTTCCCTTTCTCCTCCTTGAATCCCTTCAAAGGAGTCAATTTTCCTTTGTTTGTTTTCTGTGTCTTGTCGATTTGTTTGTTGTTGTTTTGTTTTGATCTTCTTCACTTGAGTTTTCTTCCTATTTTTATTTTCCTGCCTTCCATGTACACTCATGTCAATCATTTTCTCTAGACATTCTCTAGAATGTCATTGTTTTCTGCAGAGACCATTTAAATGAATGTAGCTGCATTGTGCTTTTCATGCCCTGCTAGAGTTATGCTAATATGGTTCTGTTTCATTTGAGGTAATTGGAAATGTATGCATCCTGTAGTACTGCTGTTTCATCTCTTGTCTTGAGATCTGCAATGTCACTATTGTTTCTCTCCAGCACTTTTTGTGGAGCTTTGTAGTGCAAAGTGAGCAGTTTTGTTAAAAAAAAATAATAAAAAATTATGTGGTTTTAAATGAATTTGAGGAAAATCTAAAAATTATGTAATTTATATGCAGAAAAATTCTTAAACCAATTTGTATTAGGTTATTCAGAAGATTTCATTTTGCTAAAATTGGGTGTATTTTTTTTGTTTGTGGGGTTTTTTATGGTTTTGCTGTTACATTGTGCATTATGTGCTTATCAAAGAGAATCTAAAAATGCAACATCAGTACTATGTGTTGAAGTGATATATACAAGTATTGATACCAAACAAAAAAACTCCCTTTCAAATGAAAAACAAATATTTAAAGAATTTGAAATATGGTGATTTGAAAAGGTTCTTCATAAATTAATTTATTTCTTTGTAAATTAATTTTTAGCTAAACTGATATTTTCTTGTTGTGATGGGACTTGACATTTTATTAAGTACGTTGTAATGATGAACAGAAAGAATATGAATGAAAAATGTCTTATATGACCAACATTGGGAATCCAAATATAAGATAAGATAGGAGAGGAACCAAACATTACTAGAACAAATATATATATATATATATATAGGAAGATAAGCTCCCTCTGAAAGATGAGGAAAGACAATTAAGGGCAAGTCTGTTTCTTCTGGAGAAGCATACTACTAGAATCATGTCACATTAATGAAAAACAGAATTATACTGGCAAACAGTGTATTGCCCATCTTTGCAGTGGAAACTAATTTTGAGTTTTGATAGGCAGGATTCCCCTTAGCAAATATCCTGAATTACAGGTTCACCTCTGCCAACAGTGCTGGTGCTTTTGAAACAAAGCTAACAGAAAATAATTTTTCTCTCACCTTGGAAGCCATTCTTCCCTTCTTTTTCCAATGCACACACTCTTTCCAAATCACAATTTTAAATTAAGAAGAAAATAGTGTGAGAAGAGTCTCGTAAGCGCAAGAGAAACTTCATTAGTCAAATTATTTTGTTTCAGAACAGAAATGACTTCTATAGTTTCAGCCACAAATTTAGATGAAGATCTTTGAACGTGTCACTAGAATTTTTCTTGACTCTCCTGTGAGTGTTTTAGCCCTGATTATCCCTGCCAATTTTGAGCCAACAAAACTCTTTTATTGTTTTCCCAACATTTACGTAGTTTAGATTTTTTGGTTTAATTTCTTGGCTTGAAAGAATATTGCTGTGCTTAGCTGCAGCTGTTGTGCAGTGATATGATCAGTGTTGATTTTCTCCACCATCACAGAGTTTTTTAGCCATTGTGTTGACCTTGTAGCTGTGCCACCCTTGCTGCCCATCAGGAAGTCTGTAGGTGAGGCCAGTGCCAAGCCCTGCTTTTCTCAGCATCAGAGGAAAATGTGTGCAATACTTATGCTGGTAGTTCCTTGGTTGACTGTTGCCTCACAGCGTGTACAGCACTGATCACTGCAGGGATGTAAGCTTGTGGAGCTGGAAGCACAACATGTCAGCCTGTTTTTAGACCTGTGTCATCTCCCATTACAGCCAGAAGCATGTTTTATGTTGTCATGGAAGAGTTATTAGCGCATGTATGCCTCAGTACTAGCACTGATTTTAACCCTTGGAAAATTTGGCTGTGAAATTAGATTTTTGTTTAAATGTTAATAGTATTTGAGTGGCTTAATTCCATTGTTACATGCTTTCAAATGCAAAGTTATGCCAATAAAGTGGAAAGAAATTTAATAGGCTTAATGGTGCCTTTAGAGTTAAAGTAGCTTTTCTGTGACCTTCTGAGCCATTAAGGTGTTTGCTGACAATGCAGACAAACAGCAGTAGGACTTTACCACTACTGTGTGAGGGATTACTTAATTTTGAAAAGCTTCAGCAAATTTTCATACCTTTTTCTGTCCCCATTCTGTCTGGCTGCTAGAACCTGTCTGTACTCCAAATACCTTATCTTCCTCCTTGACAGGGTATTTCTAAACATACAGAAATCTGTGGACCTAATTGCTGTTGAATATTTTTCCAATTGTGTTTCCCAGGAAACAGTCTGAACCATAAAAAGTACCCTAACTGTGAAGTTAAGGTATTTATACTTTCTGTACCTCCAGTCTTAAGATTTTGCTTTAGCCATTATAATTTTGAAACAATTATCATTTTGCATGTAAAAATAATTATCAATTAGACTGAAATTTAATAATGTGTTTCTTCAGAGTATCTCAAAATACAGTGTGCTTTGTGCAGCAGTGGAGGTACATTATTTATGCTGAAATGCAGTGTTTGGATTATTAATATCCAGCATAACTTTTGTGGCTAAAATAGCTAAATAATAAGACAGTGTAATAGGCAGGTCTTAGAGAGCTATGGGTGTGACAGGATCATGTATGGATGAATTTGAAAGGTTTGAGACTGGCTTAAGACATTTGCACACATGGGGCCATACTGGTTTTCCAAATGGGAGCAAGTAGGGTAGATCAGCTTTTGCACTGATTTAATGTTGGAATGGTGGGAAATGCAGTAAATGCTATAATTTGTCAGAGACAATTGTAAATGTGAGTGAATAATGATCAGGGAATTATATTATTCCCATGTCATGCTTCTTGCTGTATTAACAGATGATAGTAATTGTAGGAAGATTGAAACATTATCTTAGGTAAATCTGAATATTTATTAATTTTATGAAAATTACAAGAAAAACCTAGCAAGGTATCCTAAACTCCTCAGTTTCAAGTAGTTCTCGATACATCAAAATCCATTTAAATCCGTTAAGATAGTTTAAAATAAAAAAAAAAAGTTGCTGTAGGAATTTGCTGCTTGATAGTAGTTGAAATTCACATACTGTAGCTTGAAAGGGAGCATTACCAGTACTGTTCCAGGAAATGCCTACTGCCCCATATTTTCCTCAAAAGCTGCATCTTGTATTTCAGAAGTAGTTCTCAGGTTTTTTGCATTCCCAGTTTTTTTCTGCTGTTACAGCTAGCATTAATGTTATTCTCTGTTTTTCTACCACTGACCCTACATTTCTGGAAATCACAACGTAGGAGTTAACCTAATTATGAGGTGAAACATAAGTGTCCAATATTGGAGTATTTAATTAAAACCCCACAACTTTTCCTTTACCAGTGTTTTTTGCAGTCAACTGTAAAATAATGGTTTATTGTGAAAAGTAGATGTATAAAAACCCCACAATGAATCCATCTGCTGTCCCACTGGAATGCTCCTTCCCCCTAAGATCTTCCTCTAGAGTGCTCCCTGCTCAGATCAGAGTTGTCCTTCCCATTTTAAGAATGTAGGCATGAGATTACAAAATCATTTTGAATACCATTTTACTTCTCTGTATTACCAAGCTAAAATGTTCAAATACCATGGTCAGAACACTCAGTTTCTTGAAAGTTGTTTTAAAATCAACTTATAAGAATTGGGGAGAAGAAGATTTAGAAGAACTGGAATCTTCCTCTTTCTGTAAATGGTTTATATGCTCATTTTTGGTTAGATGGTTTTATTTCCAATTATTGTGCTACAATTACAATAATTGGAATTGTTTTTTTTAAAAAAGAAAATTTTAAAATTCACCAGGCTTCTTAAGGTTTGAGTGAAACCTTGAATGTTGTAATAGTTTGGATAAACCTGAAAGATTTTTAGCTGCAAATAACCTTCCATCTGTCCATACTTTACATCCTTCTTTACTCTCTAAACGAGTCTCTATGCCCAAGACTAATGCCTGTGTTCATCACGAAGTATT
Source organism: Apus apus (assembly GCF_020740795.1). Lineage (NCBI taxonomy): Eukaryota > Metazoa > Chordata > Aves > Apodiformes > Apodidae > Apus > Apus apus. The sequence continues at coordinate 8,690,528 of NC_067286.1, forward strand.
TCAAGGTAAAATATGACTAGAAAGCAATTTGTCTCCTGCTGGCTCCAATATTATATATATATATATATTTCTGGTGCAGAGTGGCCCCTTGCTTATATTTGTTGAATTTTATCATCTCTGCAGCATGTATGCTACTGTGTTTTGCATATAGAAAGTATAGGTGCCTGGGTGTGTGAACATAAATGAGATCTCAGCTTCCCAGAGGACTTAAATGCTTACTTTTCTTTCAGTCACATGTATTTATGCTTCTTTATCTTGGATCTCAAACTGTAACATTGTGGTTAAAATATATGAAAATCATAGATATTTTATGTTGGTTTCCTGAGAAACCAAAGCTTATGGGATTGTGCTGTTAATCTGTCAGCTGTAGATCTGAAAACTATTTAGCAAACCTGAACAAGAGGTAGAAACTGGCAATGAATGTCATTGTGTTAGAAGATAATTGGCAAAAATTGTCAGGAGGTTAGAAAGGAAGATGCAGATGAATATCTTCCTCTGAAAGAAGGGCAAGCAGGCATGACACAGGTGCTCCCTTTCAGGTTCTCTGGGCTTAGTGCAGAGCAACTAAGCAAACTAAAACTTGCCTTCTAGCTGTAATCGTGTTCAGACACTTACTATGTTAATATTCACTATCAGAACAATGTAAAAGACTTTTCTGAAGTGCCAGTGAAAGATTTATGTGTTTTCAACTCACATTTCTAAGCAGAGCTCGAGCATTATGAGCATCTTCCACTGCTCTCACTTTTCTGTACAAATGAAGGAAGGATCTCATTTTGATCTTTGCTAAAATATGGGAACGGCATCACCTCTGTCCTTCCCACACAGCTTCCTTTGCCCTGGGCTGTGAACACTGAGAATACCACAGTTCAGGAGGACTTTCTCCTGGTTCTGTCCCTGACTGCAGCTTTCACCAAGGAAGCAGATGCTCTGCTGCCCTCGCAGCATGTCCCTGGTGGAGCATTCTGTGTTGGAGAGCAGTCAGAGGGCTGGTAGCTCAGGAGGAACCCCCATCATGGAACCAGTGGTTTTGCTGTGTGTGACTAAGTTAAATTAAACTAATCTCCCCACTTAACTGAAGGGGTCTCAGACTTTAGCCAGGTAGGAAAACTTGAATTTCTTAACAGAAAATACTTGAAAGTTGTTGAAGAGCAGACCTGCTTCAGCTTATTACTGTCTCACTAAATGACTGTTGTCAGGTTATGGCAGACAGCCTCTTAATATTGACAAGGATTTCTCAACTGCCTCAAAACCAGTAAGGCAGTTTAGTGAGCAACAGATCTCATTAATTGAGCACACATCTGTCTGGACACCAATAAAAGTTTTTGCACCTTCTGAAGAATTATGGAACATTTATTTCCAAAAATGCAGAGTGGCAAAATTATGCACCCTGAACATTAATATCACAACTCAGCATTTTAGTGTGTTTCTTGTGCTTCCAGTAAGAGCTTTCAATTTCTTTAGTCAGCATGTTCAGGTCATCTTAAAGTTTTCAGATATATCAGTATTATTTCTCAAGATTTAAGTTCCTTCAGTGGCTATACTGTGCTGTCCCCTAGATAGTTGCATTTAGGGGATTTCCTGTCAGTAAAAAAAACTCCAGTGAGTTGCAGAAGTAATGCTGATTGAAACCAGCTCAGGGTTTGCTTCATTGGTTAAACTGAAAACATTGATGATAACGAAAATTAAGCCTTTTAATTTCTGTCTGATAATTTCATTTTCTCAGCTTTCTTAATATTTCTTTCTTCATCATTAAAGTTAATGGAGATCCTCAAGTTCTACTGTCTTCTACTCTCTCTACTAAATATGCCAAAGTTATGTCATTCCTAATATTGAATCTTTTCTGCTTCATTTATGATTAAACGAACAACAAAAAAGTCTTGTCCTCCTATCAATATTGTCATCATTTGAATCAGGGATTCTTTGATATGAATCTGTGATTATTGATTAAATATTTGTTATTATGATTATTTGATTAAATATTTTCATTTCCTAGCATCATCACCTTGTACAGACTATAAAACTGTGTTTTAAAGTAGTTATTTCATAGCCTAGTTATGTCCTGGAGAGTCTATAACACATTCAAACACCAAGTTTCTCAGTGCAGCTTTTAGTCTCCAAGCGGTCTGTATGATTCCTGTTTATTTTCACATTCTGTCCTTTAACAAATATTGTTTTCTTCTGCATTCTTTCACCCACCCTAAGGTTAATAGGAATATTAACTACCTTGTTCCTATCGAGAACGCCTGTCGAGTTCTGTAGGAATTGTTCCATTTGGTTCTGTATTGCACTGAATCTTTAGTTCTGTATGAAGTAGTTGGCAAAAGCTCTATTGTCTATTGCCATAGTTCTTAACTAGCAAGTGTCCCATGATGTATAGATACATACAGCAATAATACCATGCTTGATTTTATGTAAGACTATAAATACATGCTGTCTTATCTACCAGAATAAAGGGGTTTTCTCTGAATGCTTTACTGAAAGTAGGAGTCATCATGTTTATCTAGAAGAGAGCACATTCTTCACATAAAAGATATTAAACTACCTTTAAATGCTTCTTTGCCTTGCAGCTTTTTTGGTTTTATACCTTTCCAAACAATTTATTTTGTATTGTTACTTTTTGTATTCTAGTCTAATTTATTTTTTGTGTGTGTGGTTTTTTGTGGCTGTTGTTGTTGTTTTGGGGGGCTTTTTGGTTTTTTTGGGGGGTTATTTTTGGTTTGTTTGGTTTTTTTTTAATGGCTCTAATAGGATTAACTGAAGAGCTTAAAAATCACTTGTCTTTCTGTAGAGTTCTGTGAACTGCAAGACTGATGTTCAGTGCTTGAGCATACTACACAGTTTTATTCAGGTTTCCTGGAAAACCATTTATGGAAACAAATATTTGTAGCCTGCCTTTCTTCCTCAGTTTCTTTTAAACAGGTTTGGGCAGTAGATCTAAAAACACAAGAAGAATCTGATACACTGGAGGTGTGGAAGAGTAGATGGGGGAGCAGTATTAAGTTAGAAATACATTTACTTTATTTCATATTGTAAATAATATAGTTCCTTACCTTCTGTAAGGTGGGGACCATAGAAATCGTGCAGATTAATTCACTGAAGATCTTAATGTAGTCATATATGGCATTATTGCAGCCATACATGTTCTTATTTTCAAGAAAGTGTTAAGTTGTATTGTCATAAATTAGGCATTGTAGGAGTCCTTGTAAGTTTTCTTACTTCTTTTGCAAATGTAGAGTGAAGAACTGTCATTTCTGTCCCTGTTTCTAGTTGCCTATAGTCTCATGTTTCTTTGTGTGTCCTTAATCAGCCTAGTCAATTGAATCATTGTGAAAAAAAATAAATCAAAACTCATTTAAGGCTCAGCCAAATCATATTTCTAAAAACATCAGTCCATAGAACTCACCAGCTGAACGGAAGTTTTAATTGCAATAAGCTGGGAGGAAAATACTGCTAATGATTCTGGTTTTGGAATACTTATTATGGGTTGAAGAACCTGTCAATGAGAAAAAATATTGTCTGTAAGATGTTCTCAACCAAATATAAGAAAAATAATATAGTTGGATGGTACTGATATATCAGGCTTTGTGATAAAAGATTTATTATGTTGAGGTGGGAAATCTTGAAGATGTCAAGTATTTTTTGTGATAATTAATAAGTATTTAAAACCATTGAATTAACTAGAATTAATTATTTTTTTACAATGAAGTGATGTATCTGCTACTATTGCCAGATAATAAACATGAAACCAATGACACTTTATATCAGTCAAGGGATGTACTGGGCAACCTAGAAATGTATTTATTTATATATTATAAAGAAGGAAATCCTGATAAAATTTTACAAGCATAGGATGAGCCTTATGTTTCATACAGTGAGCAACTGAATTTCTGATAGCAAAGCTGCTTAGTTCTGTATGTGCAGTATGATGCGAAGCTGGTGTTTTACTGTGTTAGTGACAGATTATTTTAGAGCTGAAGCACTGCAGAACACATTTTCATTTTTCTTCAAATTTGAATGTAACCTTTTAAATATCAAGAAGAGTTTAATGAGAGGGAGAGATGAAAATCTGGTGAGATTAAGAGGAAGGAGAATCTTGCAGTGGTAGATCTCACATTCTAGTCCATCTCATCTTGCTACACCATTGCAATTTTTAAATTATTAAAAATACCTCAAAGCAAATTTGCACACTTACTGTAATGTATCAAAGACATGCTCATAAGAAGGACAAATACTTTTAATTTTACTGTTTTTTTTGAAGAATTACTGGTCTTTGAATTTTAATAAAGATAACATTTCCTATTTAAAAAAATGAAAACAGCCCAGTGACCAATAGGTCTGTTCATAACTGTTTGAAAAGGACATTTTCAGATCATAACAGGGAGAGTTTTATGAGTTGTTCAACAATGTCTGATTCTTTAACAGCTTCCTTTCAGTGAATGATAACTCTAATCCTTGAGGTAAAGAAGATTTCTCTTTAGCCTGAGTACAGGAAGCTTAGCTGAAGAGCTTTATCCCTTCAGAGGTATCTTAACTGAACTGTTATTTTTCCTGTTGTATCCTATTGTTGTGCAGTAACACCAAAGACGCTTCTCTGAATTTTCATGAAGAAAATTGGCAATGGTGGCATAGAGCAGCTCAAATGTGCCTAACACATTTTGACAGAACAAAGACATTTTAAACTCTGCATGGTAATGAAAATATGTATCCCTGTGTGGCATTCTGGGGGCTTCTGCACTGCCTGGAGTCTGATAGTTCATTCTGTGAGATTCCATACCTCTTTGCTAGTCTGTTATTATCTGAGTCTTTGCTGCATCCCAAAATCTTAGCTATTAGTTTTCATTCCTGGTAATCCTCCTATCTACTCCTGAGCATACTCTCTTCCTACAGCAGCTCAGCAAGGAGATTGCTAATGCTCCACTCGGGGTTAGGAGGGAGGCAGATCCAGCACAACTGCCTAAGAAGAATTCCCATAGAAAGAACAGAAGGAAAGATGACAAACGGGACCAAAATGGTATAAAATAATTGCATGGGTAGATGTAAACAGCTGGCCCCTACTGTGCACCTACCAGGAGTAGGGGGAAAATCAGTAGAGTTGAATAGAAAAGTTATTTCAGCATTTACAAAAGGTGAAGGTTGATTCACAAGGACTCTGAGGAGAGGAGTGAGTCCTTCCCACACATGGTTTAACCAGCTCTGCAGCTTCATGTAACCTGAAGTTACAGTCCACTCTTCTTCACCTTTTCCTTGACAGTTTTTCCTGGTGGGTGGTCTCTAAAATCAGCTCTGGTAGAGAGCACCCAAATTTCTCAATCCCTACCCTAAATAAAAAATCACTTGTAATTTATTTTAGGAGATCTTAGGTAAATTCAGCTTGTGGCATGCAGAAGCTCTCAAGAGGAATGTGGGGGAACGTGGATGAGCAAGTAGGTGGAATTCCATCCATACCTAGAGAAGCTGAAAACCATGGAGGAGAGTGGGTGGAGGTACAGTAAAATGTGCCACCTTGAGATCCTGTAGGGTGGATCTAGGGAAGGTTGCCTATTGCTGCCTGTGTTCCTCCACTCCTCTTTCATGAAAGGTATAAAATTATAAAGCAAAATCTTACATTTTATCCTTGTGGATAGAAAATATTTTGAAGTTTTATTCTGTCGTCATGAATTTCTGCTCAAGTTCAAATTGTGATGTCATAACCAGGCATAACGATCAAGAAATTTCTGTGTGACAGGTTCTTTGGGGTCTTCTCATTTCAGAAGGCAGGGCTAATTTGAGGCCAGGCTGCAGATGGCACTGAAGAAACTTCAGTGAACCATAGTGCTAGGCTCTCTCCTCTCAGAGGCTCATGGGGCTTGCTTCTGTGCATGTTTTTGTGTTGGGATCTACCCACCCAAAAATCTTGCTTGGTAGAGGCAGTTAGAGGTGACCAATTGATGCTTCCATCTTTAAATGAGTTTTGAAAGTATCTATTTGCTTTTTAAAAAGGACAATCTATGCGGAACAGTCCTGTGCAACATTGCATGAGCAAACCATGTAGTTCAAAGCATTCAAATAAAACAGCACAGCTTCACAAGGAACCAGTTTCCCAATAGCATCTAGTCCACTAGATGTAATCATTGAGCACAAATGCTCAGATCTAAAACTCTTTGAAAATGCTACATGCTGCTACAGTTGTGTCCAAATCCAATTTTTTTTGCATTACCTTGTGGGCTTTACTTCCAGCTGCAGGAACAGTGTGTTGCAGTCACAGAGGTTAATGCAGATTTTCTTTATGACCCTTGATGATTTGTCACATTGTCTCGTGCTGTTCACTAGAAGGTAGCATGGCTTTATTTCTCTGACAGCCAGCAGTATTGCAGAGCAAGTGCCAGCTGAATGGGAATAGAGCTTGTGCTTATCTGGTGGTACCTGAGGGGGAATAGAGCATTTGTGAATTTTTTTTCTTGGCTGTCAGAGGAGTTGAGGCATTTTCCTCCTCTCTTTTCAATTCACTTTTCAATCTCAATAGCTTATTGGAATGACAGGGTATCAAAATGTCTGGAAAGCTAATACCATACATCAAGCACCTGTGTGTTGCAGGGGTCTGACAGTGCTAACAGAATAGATGAATTGTATATAATCTCTGTCTCCTGAAAAGAATAAAAGAAAAAATATTATAGGCTTGACCTGTGATCTCATAGAAATAGTCTGAGTTTTGTCTGGGTGGCTTGGCAGAATTGGATGCACTGAATGCTGTTCCAGTCACTATTTAATAAGCAGAAATGCCCCATGTGGACGAGTAGTTGTGACCATTCTGTTAAATGTAGAAATCCTCAGGGCGTTGGCCTCATGTATTAGAACTGGTGTTTATTCCAGTTGCTGATCTTGTTTCAGGAATTTGAATTTCATTACCACACTACCTCTGACATGTTGATAAGCCGGGCATCTGAAAGAATCAAGAGAACTTCCCTCACCTCCCAGGTTTCACTGAGACTTAGAAGAATTCCCCTTGTTTCCTGTTTTCTCTTTTCAACTTAAGAGAATTATCTACTGGTTCTTTAACTCCATCCGCCAACTTAAAACCTCCAGTCAACGTGACCAAGTGTAATATATGTGTGGCTCGCTGAATGCTGGGGTGCTGCCAAGAGGGTAGCTCTCAGAGAGGAAAAGGAGCAGCCTTGCAGGGTGTTCCGTGCAGATTTGGCTTCTGGAGAGTGCAACAGGAACAGAGATACACCAGGATGCTGAGTGGGAACACAAACTTTGGAAAAGACCACAAGTGCAGATGCTAGGAGTAGAGATGGTGTTCAGCACTGGAATTGACACTGGTGCTTTTCAGAGGGTCATAGGATGTTTTAGTTTCTTGTTCCCATGCTTCATGCATTACTTGGAGGGAAACAAAGGTGGGGAAAATGTGCCCCAGCAGCCATGGACTCAAAGGAGCTTGCTGTCTCTGCTGCCTGTCTCTCCTCTGCTCCTTCTCTGCACTAAGCTGTTTCTTGCAGGTGCTCTGTCCGTAATGGCAGACTCGATTTTCAGCTTTCCCTCAGGGACAGAGATGAGGGGGCATATTGAGGAGAACCAAGTTGTTCAGGCAAATTCTTCTTTTATGTAACACAGCTTCTAGTACTGGGGAAAGACCAGCTTGGTGTGAAGATTGTTTCAATATTGATTCAGTGTAAGGGTAGCTGGGAATTCAGAACTGCAAGTGGGATGAACAGATCACCCAAATACCAACATCCTAAGTGAGTGCTGAAAATGTCTAAATTATCTGTGTGTATATGTAAGTTTGCAGGAGTAACACACTTGTCTATCAAAGATTCTCGTGGTGTTGAATTGAAGCAGAAACATATGTAATGTGGCTGTGAACAAGGACGTTTGGGGAGCTGTTGAATTATGCATTTGCTGGTTAAACTGCCACACAGTGCTGGAGCTTGGCTTCCGAAAGATGCAAATGCACAGACATCTATGTAAACTTTACTATGGAGGAAACATGATGTAATGTGCAGGGCATGTGTTGGAAATTAGTATTTGCTCGTGCAGTGTAAAAATTAAACTGAAGCACAACACTCAGTTTATCAAAATAGATTTTCCACTTACTGTGAAGAAAGCTTGTGGCTGACTTGGTTGTAGACCCACGTGTAGGATATAGGACCATGACATTGGAGGGAATTTATACTGTTAAGAGTTTACTATGCAAATTCCAGTCACAAAGAGTTGGAAAAAGCTAGTAGAGGAAAACATGTTTCTTAATTACTTCAGCACGGAGAATAAAAGCAGTCTGATTTTTTGCCCTTGGGCAGTTTTGTGCAGCCTGGCTCCGTTTCTTATCTGGGTGCTGATCATCACCTCCTCTGGCTGGTACAGCACTCACTGGTGGTGAGCTGGCCTTAGTATCTCTCCCGGCCGAACCATTACCAGCATTGCTGTTAATATTTGGCAAGGCATGAGCAAATTAAGGGTGTGTAGTAGAGTCAGAAGTAGTTGTTTCTTCTCACAGACAATTAAAGCATTGTAAATAATCATGTGAGGATTTACTTGGTCTGAAAACATATTGGCACTTCTTAATAATCTGTTCCTTTGTTTCAGTTACCACAAGAATTCAAGGACTGGCATTAATTAGAGCACTTCTACATGGGATATTACTACTAATATGTTTCTGAATTGCTGTTCCATTTATCCTATGTGTTTTGCCTTTTACAAGCTGAATTGCTGTATATTACTCCACTATATGCACAACAGTATAAACAATTAAAGTGTATTGTATATGCATTACATAAAGTATTGTACATAAGCTTATTAAGAAGATGGAAATACAGTAACTTTTGTAGGAATGTCTCAAGTCATAATGAGATTCTGAGATACCAAAATTCACTTTGCAAGGTTGTTTACATTTATTGCTTTTTAAAAAAAGCAAACACCAAAAAAACCCCCACAAAAAAACAAACCAAGTAGTTTTCTTCAGAAGGTGCCAGACTGGTAAATACAGATTTTTCTTCTGTCCGACCAAATTTGTGAGTGATCTATCCTGTGCTTGAGACTTCTCCAAGCTCTCAGTTAAACTGAGGCCTTTCCTAATCCTAAACAAATGCTGTGATTTACTCAGTTTGCTTCATTCCTCTGAAAGAACAATACAAAAATGAGAAAGAGCAGGGGAGAGAATTTAGATCTCTTCTCTTGTTAGGGCCACATGCTGATTTGCTAATATTTTAAATAGTTGCTCGCCTAGCAAGCTATTATTTTCAGGAACATCTCATTCTTGGTGTGCACTTGTAGCTATTTAGTTTTTTGTTCTTATATTGGAGGGGGGTCAGGGGGAGGTTCTGCATGTAGACCCTGGAGCTATTTCAGTAAATGGATTTAACAGTGCCAATACAAAATGAACTTACTGTAACCAGACTGTATTCTCAGAGCCAAAGAAGAATTTCTGTGGTCCCTAAACAAACAAAGTCTGTTACAGCAAATAGACCATTGTAGCTCCCCCATGGAGGCAGATTTCAGTGTGCTGCAGGATTCTCTTTCAGCACAGTAGAAATGTATCTGTGTCTGTGTGAACACACACACACAGATATTTGAGAAGCAAATAGCCTCTCATTTGTTTGGAATGTGTGGCTTTCTAATTGCAGGTGGGGAGATGCTGTGATACATTACTTTCTTGTTTCATAGCACACTATGTTGTCTTTATAGAATGTTTGGATGGAGAACTCCTAGCTCTTAGCAATGAGTTTGATGGAACAGCTGAACTAGTTTATCCTTGAAGAATTAAAAAAAGTACTTTATTGGTATTTTTTTCCAGTGTTGGAAAGATAGAAACAAACAGGAGAAAATTTGTAATAATACTTTATTTGTTTTTAATTCAGAGTATCATCCTTTAAATTAGGCTTTTTCTACAGCTGTATTTTTGGAGCTAATGAAAGTGGGTTTTGATCTTATAAAACAAAGCATATTTTAAACCCAAATCATGTTATTTAAGTGATAAGTCTCTCTAAATCATCTAGAAGGGGGAAAAGAATGTAATACAGGATTTACTAAGAAGTTATTATTAATTAATTGAAAGTTGGAATCTACTTGTTTTATTTATCAGTTTTATTGATTTAAGGAAAAGCATCCCATTTCTGAGCAGCCTCTTGTATCTGGCAGACTTAGAGCTTTCCATTCTTAGTGCAAAATGTTGCAGCTGATACAAGAAACATCAGTCTCTAGTGAGCAAACTAACAGTGAGTTACTAAGGCTATGAATGTATTTTGGAATTAAGGAATTTCTGTGGTAGACAAGAGATTGAGTTAAAGGAGAACTAAATCTTTTAAGTCCTTTACAACAAGATTTAGAGGAAAAAAAATGTATGGTGCATTTTTCTCCCAGTGGTTTATGATTATGAGTACCATTTTGGATGCAAAATTGTTTTCTAGAGATTTATGAAACACAATATATAGAGACACTATGTAGAAAAAATTCTCAAAATAGAATTCTGAAATTTCATTTTTACCTTTGAAAAATTAAATACCTGGTAATGAAACTGGATGAAAAACTAAACAGGTGCACTTCTTTTATTAGCAAATACCTGCCTAGAAGCACATGCACATGCACAGTTTTCTAAAGTCTAACTTTGAAAACTCAAATCAAGCAAAATAAAAATCAATTGAGGCTTATTCAGTCTGTTAATATCATCACTTGGTGTCATCATGTGCACCGTGGCAGCAATAGAGATAGATTTCACTTTATCTCACATATCAATAGAATTCTCATCTTCTAAAGAAGCTTTGCAATCTTAACAGCAAGGAGAAGCAATAAAAAGTAGCTTATTGCACAAATGCCTCTCTGAACACACTCAGTGGAACTGAAAATGAAAAATGGACATCTGCTATATAAATAAAAAAATTCTCATCAAAACTACACATAAAAAGGTTATATTGGCTGATGTAGCCCTTACTGTTTCCTAGTAAAACCTAAGTATTTTTTATCATTCTAGATTCAATAAGTACTCTCTCAACTGCTCTTCTATTTCTTGACATAAAGGCTTCAAAAAAGGAAAATCAAGTGCAGTGATCTTGCCTCCCCTTCCCCCCTAACCCCCACCCCACAGCTTGTTTAAATCTTTCTGATATTATTTGAGCCCTACCTTACAGATTTACTGTTAGTGGCAAAGATACAAATTAAGGAATTACGAAAAAACTATTTGAATATCCAAAGTTTTCACAGAGTTAGGGATGTCTCCTTTAATATTTATGAAGATTTGCATAATCTTGCACCATTTTGAATGTGTTACATGTCATTTTCTTAAAAATAGCCAATGAGATAATTGGTCTGTATACCTATAGACCTAAATTAAATACCTAAATCTATTTTAATTCCTAAACCTGAAAAGACACTTTCACTGTTCAGTTAAAAATGCTGGCTTTAGCTTTCAGTTTGCATAAAAATGTTTTCAGAGTTGGCACAGTTTGCTTCTGCTATATATCTTTCTTGTACTCTCTGTTTTATACGCCTACTGAGATCCTGTACTGCAATTATTGCCATATGGGAAAGCAAGTTTAATTTTACAGTGGAAATCCAACACTGGGTAATCACATTGCCTGTCTAGAAACAGATATGCATTAAGAGTAGAAATCATCCTATTAGGCCTATCAAACAAATGTCCCATAAGTAGCAGAGACTTACCTGAGATCATGTACAGTAAGACTAATGTTATCTTCTAGGTTCTTTAATGCTAAATATGTCTTTTGGAATTCACCATCCTTCCTGACTCGGGGCCAAGAAATTGAAAAAGGGGAGTTGTGGAATTAAGTGGGCATTTTAGACCTTCTCTTATCTATCCAGTTTCAACTTTTTCATTCTGAAACTGGGTAAAACCAGGGTCAGGTGTGGCACAAACAGGAGTGTGGCTGGTTTTAAGCCCAGCTTGTGGTTTAGATTGGGACTAAGATCTGTGCCACCCGCACTGAGGGCCAGCTGCTGGGACCAGGGGAGAGCACAGGCTGCTATAGCTCACAGTACTGCTGGGAGCAGCAGCTGGTTCTCACCAGATGGAGTCAGGCAGGTCTGCTGGGAGGTGGATGGACAGCAGCCTGCTAATGTGATCTGACATGCTGTGCATGTGTCCTCGGCAGTGTGGCAACCACACAATAAGCACGAGCACTGCAGGAGATCCAGTGAACGCTCCCCACAGAATTCATCTGGTATCTTTTCAAAACCAACATGGCAACTCGTGACAGGTACAGTCTAACACCCGTATGTCTCTCGCTTAATTACAGGAAAAGTTGCCTGCGTGCCTAAAATCAGAGAAATAAACTCTCAACATAGGGGTGATCAGCAGCACAGAAGTAAAATGCTGGCGAGGCAAGAGTGAGCAGCCCTTTAATTGGTGCTGCATGAAATGTGTGAGCTCCTGCAGGACCTGGCAATGAGGCAGGGCTATGAAACTGCTCTTTTGAACAACTAAAGAGCTTGTCCACGTGAATTAATGTCCAGCAGCCTTGCTTGGGTGGAAGTTTCCTCTCCCAGGTGCCTTCACACTGGCTGTGTACTCCTCCCATGCGCCTGGGGTAGAAGTTGGGTTGCACATCTGGAAGCAGAGGGAGCATCTCTGGCACTGCACCAGCCTCTGATACTCAAATTTGTGTGCAGCTGTTCTGAGGAGACAAGCTATTGATCAAATACTGACAACTTAAAGTAATTCTTGATAACCAAACTACTACCCAGTGATGCTATTCATAGAGTCTTTGAAACAGTATTTTATCTTTTTTTTTTTTTTCTCTCTTATTATATATATAACTTCAAGTAACTTCCCTTTTTCTGAAATGGTGTACATTCAGGCCAGCAGCAGGTCTTGCATATATAAGTATGCTTGTGTGGGAACAATTTAAGATATTTTTTGTGAAGTGTTTTAATTAATTGACTTGGCAGTATCCAGGGGTTCAAAGGAGGCCTAAAGGTCCCCTGCAGGCATATGCCCTGCTTTACCACACCCAAAATTGTAGAACCAATTATCTTTACATGAGAATAGTTCCAGCTGTGGTAGCTATTTGTGCAGTGAAGTATTTAATTGAACTTTTCCCTCAAGCCACAAGCCCAAAATCTCGGTCAAGCCAGAAGCGGTCTTATCCTTGAGGAGTTTTCAGAACAGCTGCCCTTTGGCTAGCTTGGCAGCATTTACTCAGGGCCAATACTGCAAACTACAGCAGTGGTATGGAGGTACCTTGCATAGTAACTAGCCATATTGTACTAGTTTAACCTCTGGTTTTAAGACCATTCATGTAATAGTTGGTTTGGAAAAAGAAAAGGAATTATAAACTTCACACTGTGAGGAGGAGGAAGGCATTTCACATCATTTGAAAACTAGGCATTTGATACTCTTAGTGCAGCTCAAAAAAGTGGCTTGGTAATCACATCTGTGTTTAATGTATTTCTTCAGACTGTAGAAGAGAAATGTTGAGGGTGAGAGAGGTTTTTTCAAAGCTCTCAGACTTTTGAAGGACATAAAGTTAGAAAATGTTTTCTGCATTACTGAAGAACAAAGTTTTCCTAATTAGATACATATTCTTTCTGCCTAATTTTAAGCCCATCACAAAGACACCTAAGTTTGGAGAGACATTTCTGATGCCCATTAAGTAACAGGCATCTCCACAGGAGTAATTCATGTTTTAAAGGGGAAAGGACAGATTGAAGAAATTTGCAGTTAGAATACTTTTCTTCCAAGTACAGGACAGATAATGAAAAATGGAGGACTATGGCTTTTCTGTGAGGAAAATTCTTAAGGTGCTGTCTGAGAAGAAAAATGGTGTAACTTGTTTCTTAGAGCTTTTAATATTTATTTTATTTTTATGCATACTCAGGAATACAGCTGCTCAACACACACAAAACCACCTATATAAACATATATACAGCAATCTGAATTTATTTTATTACTTAACAGAACAGATGCCAAAAGGCCCAGCAATTAGCTTTTATTTGGTTTTAAAATAATTCTGCAATTTCCAGTAGCCAAAGATGGCACATTAAAGGCTTTTAATGCATGAAAATAAAAGAACCATCTAGAACCTGCCACTGTTCTGCAAAAAATTTTTTTAATAAATTATCTTGCTAGCCAGCTCCCAGTTACCTACCAGCTTTTAACTTCTGCACAAAAGAGAATCAATCCCCATAATTCCTTTCCTCTGTCACCTGCTTATGATTTAAATTTTGCCCCAGATATTTTTGAAATCATTAAAGGCTATTAAAATCTGTAAATTTATTGCATTTTAGACATAGGGAGTGGAGAACTTCAAAGTAATTGCTGAGTGAGGACAATATTTCATCAACATTATCACTGAAAATCAGACCATTTTCTGCCATTTCTGATTGTGATGGCTCCTGTTTCTAAAATATTCTGGGTTTAGGATTTTTCCAATTTAAAATATGTTGGTTTGTTTGTTTGGGGGTTTTTGTCTTAAGTTTACATATGAAGAGGATTTGAGATTGCAAATTTATTTCCCATTTAATTGGAGGACCTATTCTTTTGCTTGATTGGAACCTATGACAGTTTCTGACCAGGAACACAGTCTCAAAGGGTTCAAACAAGCCATGTTAGCAATGCTGCCTGTGAGGCCACGTCCATCTGCTCAGCAAGAGCAGGGCAGATAAAGGTTGTGAATAGCCTAGAGGGTTTTAGGATCTTAGATTTGGGATAAGATGCTACAGCTTGGAGCCCTTTCTGCACTGAGCTGAAGAGGTCTTCCCTGATCCATTGTGGAAAATAATTCCTTAATCCACTGCAGAAATGCTCAGAGGAAGTTTGGTTGATGCATGGACTGTATTGACTCCATTGCAGTCAAAATTATAAGTTTGAGAGTCAAGCTGGGTGCCACCTGTAATGTTGAAGGGCCATTCTCTTACAAACCCAAGTATATTTGATTCTTCTATGTTGAGAATTAAAATGCATTGGAAATCAAAAACTTTGGTGTCAAAATTATAATATTGCCAGGCACTACACGTTAAAAATACCTTATATTCATACAGTAAAGATTTCCTGTTGCTTATTTTGAAATTATCTGGTTTTGTTCAAATTGAAGTAGTGGGTTTGGTACTACTCTGTGTGAATAATGGGCAAGATGTGGTCTTTAAAGTTTTAGGACTCTTTTTTTCCTGCACTGTTTTCCCCTTTACTACATTTTAGACACTTGAGCTACAGACTAAAAGGCCCTGCAGGAGATTGAATCACACATGAACTTTTATACAACTTTCTGTTTGGACCTGATGGAGTTTTTTTCACTTTTGTTATCAGAATGGTCAATGTTTTACTGAAGTGTTGGCAGATGGGGAGCAGGAAGGATGCCAACTGATGCTAACATTTCAACAACAGGAGAAAAAAAAAAAAAAAAAAAAGAATGGCTAGAGAGTATATTGTTTATCTGGAATAATGGCCTTTATCAAAGCACTCAGTTCTCCTTAAGCAGTGGCTGCTTCCAGTCTTTTCTTAATGTGTAAGCACAGCCAGGCTTGAAGCTGTTGTAGGCTTTAGATTCCAACTGTTCCATTTATCTCCAACTTGACAAGGTAGCATGGTAACGATTATATTAAGCCACAAAACGAAGAGTGATGAGATAAATTGTGACTTCCCCCACTGTTTTTTATTCTTGTTTTTCTGTAACCATGTAGAACAGACATTGTACAAAGTTTGATGGAGTTTGTAGTTCTCAGCATATAAGGATGAGGAAGTGAGGATGATTACAGTTTGTTGTGACAAACCTTTTTATTAGTGCAGTTTTATAATTTGTCTCTACAGCTTATAAAAGATAGTAATACAAATATTAAGATGATGTTAATGTCTTGCAAGAAGCAGACTAATAGTTCAGGCCATGTAGCACTTGTAGAGGCAGAAAACTTTACCTAGTGCTGGTGCTTCCCATACTGAAACTACTTTAAGATTTTACTCCCTGCATGCCTTCCCTCTTAATTAAATTAAATATCCCTCACTCCATTTGTTTCCTACATTTGTCATGTAGTCTGAAGCCTCCTGAGCTCATTCAAAGTTACATATTTTGAATTAAGATCCCTTAAAACAAATGCAACCTTTTTAGAAGATGAAAATATAAACTGGTGGTATATGACAAAGATGATTCCTGTCATCTTTATTACAACAGCTTATCTTTATAGGTGATCCTGACTCATAACAGAATTTCTCAGTCATTGAATTTCTAATCTCCAGATAGCTGCAGTTACAATTTTTGGCTTGGGCTTGTTTTGTATTTTCTTACTGATGTGTAATTCCATACTATTTCAAGTAAATCTGACCCATTCATATTTAACTGTTGCAGGTTAAAACCTAAATTTTATGTGGATATTGGGCTGAGTTTCATGCTGAGCTTTTTTTTTTTGTTCTTTTAATACAGTGTGATGGGTAATGATTTGTGAATGTGAATAAGCATTGCAGTTAGGAAATCAGGATATAAACAATGCCTGCTTTAGCTGCCTGACTCCAAATAAGGTTTAACAGAGTTTGTTTCCTGCTATAAGTAAATTTGTTAAAATGTTCTGCTCTCTGTTGCTCCAGTGAGGATATTTTTAATGTGTTCTTGGCTTATGTTGCTCCCTTCAAAATTAAAAAAGTTAAATCTCCATCAGCCTAAATTTTGCAGTCTAGATCTAGAAATTCCATCAGCATTGTAATTAGAAACTAAACAGGTACTTATGTAGTGAACAACTAGCATCTGTTAAGTAGTATATACTCTTTAAAAAAAAAATAAATAACAATGGGTAGGGCATGCTTGCTTCCTTATTGGCTTGCTCCAGTGGAGGTATTCTGATTTTTAAAAAAATTTTTATTGGTAATTTGTAATAGGAAGATTCAGGAAATCTATATCTTCTGTAACAGCTCTGTACTAACAAGGACAATATTATGCAAATTTTGCTTGAGTAAACTTTTGGTTACATGGCAATTTGGAGTGATATACATAGAATAAAAAGAGGTTCATGTATAATTAACTGACCAATAAAAAAAGGAAAGTGCCTGTCCATATTGCAAAATAGATTAATGGTAAAGTTGAGTCTTGTGGGAACAATAGATCCTTCCTCCACGTGACTCATTATTTTCACCCACTTTTACACTGAGATCAGTATCTTCTGCTTGACTTAAACATAATTTCTCTTTGAGTAAGTCTGATGTTTGAGAAAGAAGTCCAGGCTTAACTTGGAAGACAAGGCATGGGGAACCTTCTGCATTTCTTGTTAGGTTACTTCAGTGGTTAATCACTGGTAGACTTCTGGAAATGTGAACAGGTTTGTCCAATTCCTGAAAGAATTACATATTAAAAGGCTACAATGCTTGACAGTAGTAGTAAATCAGACCTGGTAGGTCGTGAATGTGCCCAGTTACTGTTTCAAGATCAGACAGAAATGATGCCTTAACTTACAGTGCCAGATTTTATGTAAAACTATTTACAATTCTCCACTAATGTTTCAACAGATAAAATTCAGAAGTTTTTGTGGCAACATCTAATTCTTCATACTTTATCTGAAAAGTTTTCTTCCAAAGTAATTTTGAAAATGTGTTTGAACTCTGTTTTGTTTCAACAAGAACAAAGTTAACCCTGGGCAGAAGGGAAGAGAAAGGCCAGGAATACGCGTTTGGCTGAATAATGACATGCAGTTCTTGAAGAGTGCAAATGAATCAAAATTAAATCTTTCAACAAGAAAAAGAAAAAATAATGTCTGTCCATGGAAATATTAACTTAGACAAATGAAATGTACAACAAATTACAGTAACAAAAAGAGGGAATTTTACTAACAAGTAAATAATATTGAAAAAAAGAATTTCTTCAAAAGAAAACTAACTATTATTACACAGCTAAGGGAAGCAAATTTCTTCATTGTTTTTCACTACAGGCAAAATGTAAATAAATTATGTATTCTTTGCAAGTATTTTAAGTGAAATCTTAATATGTTAAGTAATATGCTCTGTAGAGATGAGACTGAATTGATACATCTAAATTACAGTAAGTCCTCATACCTGAGTATAGTCATTTACAACTGAGGAGGGGTGTGAATCAAGTCACATGAATGCCAACAAAACTGTGTGAGATGTCATGTGAATGAGTTATCTTTCTGGAAGATAAACACTGAAATGTCACGTTTATACATAATATAACACTTTTTTGTGTGAAGTTGAATAGTTAATCTGTTAATGAGTAATATCTGAGAAAGCCCACAAGTACTGCTAAGAATAAGTCACGGGGCTTAAGCAAACATTTTCATTTTTTTTGGTGGTGAAAACCCACCTCAGATGATTCCAATATGGAACCATTAGCATTTTGAGAGATACAGACAGACCATGGTCAGAGGTGTTCTGGTTGAGGCAATTACAATACAAGAAGAATAAAAACCTGAGAGGTGACAGTAAGAGAAGAAATCTGAACTACCGATGAACATTTTGTGGCTTCACATTTCATACGTGTTTCCACACGTACAAAACCATTTGCCTCGTATAGAGCTCCATGAAATTACAGATAGGCATAAGAGAGGGCTAAAATATTAAGATACATACTATTTTGTAGAATGGATAATAATACAATATCAGAATGTCATATAAAAAAACCCTCACATTACTGATTTGGCTATCTGTTGAAAATATCTAAGGCAGTTACATATTCACAAAGTGTGAAAAAAATATCTATGAAGTACAGTTTTTAGAAGGAGTGAATGAGAGAGTTTGCTTTCTATACAAGCTGTGGGCAACAAGTAAAATATCTTGGTACTTTGGTCTGAATATGGTTAAAAAAACCCAGTCAGCTTTACTATATTACATCGTGATGTGTCTAAAAGGAAAACCAGAACTCTGGCAACACTTCAGTTTCTTTTGAATTTAACTGTGGCACTGAGCACTGAAAGTCCTGATTTTTTAAAAAAAGATCTATTTCAGCAGTAATTATCCTTTTAGTCCTTATAGTCCTTTTTTATCCTTCAACTGCTGTTAGGGTCTCTCAGCCTTAGCCGCCTCTTCAGTATTTTTTTCTATGGAGAATATAAAATAAAAAGTAGTAAATGTTATTCAGGAGTTCCTACTCACTTTTTTCTCAGAACATATGAATAATGGATTAACTTAAGAGGCTTAAAATACAACATGGATAAGAAGTAATGTTTATTCAGTATAGTTTTGATGATGGAATTAATTGTCATGACCTTTTCTAGTCTAAACAATTATTTCAAAAGCTGTGATTGATATTTATTTTTATTTACACATTTGGAGCAAATATACTGAATAAAATAAAGACACTGAGATTTGATCCCTAATTGCCAGAGTTTATGAAGAAAAAAATGTTTTGCAGAGACTACATGTTGTCTTTTCTGGGTTTGTTGCACATTTTTGGGAAGGTACAGGACCTCAGCACTCGGGTCTGGATATATTGGAAACTGTATTTCAGTGATTTTGGCAGTAACTACTTAGAGGCACTGAAAGACTCAATTGTCTCATAAAGTAAGGGATCATTTTGGCATTAGTACTAGTAGTAATTTGTGTAATTTGCATTTGCTTTTTGTGATCAGCATGAAGCTACTGAAATGTAGGCAGTTTTTCCTTTTCTGATTTCATATATAACACACAAGAGCTGCTTATCTCTGCACACTTACTATAATTTTCCGTTTGCTACAATCTGTTTTTCTGGCTTACATCCATCTTTATCTATAAGACTGACAATCTTCAACTGCATTTTGAATATCTGTATTGAAACGCAGATTTTGTTCTTTGTAGCTGGGACCAAGTAGAAGGCATCTTTGAAGAAACGCTAGTAAGAATGCTATGATAAGGCACTGCTCCTTAGACCCACCTTCTTTAAGAACATGTATTTGAAATCTAGATTAAAAAAATAAACCACTTTCCTCTTCTCAGTGTTACTTTAATGTGCTCTGAATAGGGCATCCATACAAAACCAGAAAATTTGATGGGTGGTATTGAGCTATTCATTTACTGTGCTGCATGTGGGACAGTCTGCTATTCCAATCCATAAAGATATTTTTAAGAAACAGCTATTTATCTTCCTTTTCTTCTTTATGAAAGGTATCTTCAAGTATCTGAATGGGACCTATTAGAGAGCTGGGGAGGGACTTTTTACCAGGGTGTGTAGTGGGAGGACAAGGGGTAATGGTTTTAAACTGGAAGGTGGGAGATTTAGGTTAGACATTAGGAAGAAATTCTTTACTGGTGGTGAGACACTGGCACAGATTACCCAGGGAAGCTGTGGATGCCCCTTCCCTAGAGGTGTTCAAGGCCAGGTTTGATGGGGCATTTTACAACCTGGTCTAGTGGAAGGTGTCCTTGCCCTCACAGAGGGGTTGGAACTAGATGATCTTCTAGGTCCCTTGCAATCCAAACCATTCTATGATTCTGTGATTTAGCTGATTACAATCCTGCATGTAGTGAAATGACACAGCAGCCCTGGACACATGATAAACAATGCTGAAACCTGGTTTGTGGTCTGCAACATAGAGATGCAGAATAAGTGCAGCAAAGAAATTACTTGGATGGGAAATGCTATCAGGGTAGCTTGACATCTAGTGTATAGAAATTTCTTTTAAAAACAAGGATAGAGGAATGCAAAGCCTGTGACACTTTTGTGTGAAATTTGAGAGAACCTGAAAAATGACAGATCCTGAAAGATTCTTCGTAAGAGAGAGAGAGGGGGAAAACTTTCTTCATTGAGGAAAGATCAATGAAGAGAAAAATGTCAGACACAAGTCTACTCACAAGATACTGTGTGATTTGCTGCATTTATCTAGTTACACAATCATACTTAAAATTTGCCAGATGCCTTTCGGGTTGAAGAAAATTCCTAATAGCTTTATTATTCCCTCTTAAAAGCAGGTAAAGTCCTTTTAACTGCATTTGGTGTCATTTTTCATATGGACCCATTAGAGTTAAATTAATGTATTTGTAGAGATAGCTCAGTCATCCCAAATTACTTTTCTGTCTGATGTTAAAGCCTTTGATATCATACTTTGTGTTTGAATTGAATTTGGGACAGACACTAAGCACGTTAATTAGATTCTCTTTGTGCTCCAAGAGAGGGGAAAAGCAGAAGGAATGTTTTTTAACATTTCAGTTGAGCAGTATTTGCCATGCACATATCTCTTTCCTACAGTATTACATGCAATTAGAAGTAGACAAGTCCAGCATTGACATGTGCACTATCTAATATGTGTGGCCTTTGGATAATGTGCATCTGGTACAGACTAGTTTTTTAAAGTCCAATTTTTAACAATATTGTCCAGAGTGCTATTTAAATGTTAATATATTCTGTTACAATAACACTGCTTTTCAACACTGGAAGTGCAGATACCTGACTGGAACAAAAGTATAGCATACATCAGCTAAACAGGGAAAATATTTATGTTAGCTGATCCTTGTTTGCACAACCATGACACTTTTTGATCTTGTTACAGCAAATGGGGCAACAGCATTAGGGGTCTCAGTAAGGGCAAGGAGAAGATGCAAAAAGGGCTTTGTCTTGTTGACCCACAGGCACTGGAGTGTGCTGGTACGGCCGAGTGCCAGAGGCATCGTTGCCTGTCGGCATCTGCCAAACTTTATGTTGGCACTCCTGTGATATAAGCCAGCATTAGTAGGTGCACCTGAGGAGATGAGGACAAACACTTTCCTCTACAAACTGGTTCCTGTGGCTGAGAGTAAAAGCAGTAAGGACCCTGCTCCATCTCCTAAGTCATGCTCCTGATTCTGCGACCAGGAGGGGTTCAGATGTGGAGTTTGACCAAAGCACTACCTGGAGCATCTCCATTCCTGGTGCCTCAAGGCCAGCCAAGCCATCGGTCAGAGCAGCCAGCCACTTCACACCCACATCCAGAGGCCACCCTGTAAGCAACAGCTCTTTAATGCTCCCCATTTATTCTGACCTGGAGACTCTCAGACTTAGGTGCCAGAGAAGATGGTGGCAGGAAGTTGAGGGATAGCAAAAATGTTGCCTGTGTGTGCACACAGAGAAATCTGAAAGGGAGAAGAGTAAAACCTAGCAAAAGAGAGAATGGAGTAGCTAAAATAATGAAAATGGTAGCTGCATTGGTGAATGAAGATGTAACAGAAGAGAAAAGAAATGAGGTGGGAAAAAATCAAATTTCATAATTACTGATGTAACAAAAATAAAAATACAGCCCATGAAATGCAACATTTATTATCATGCTCATTTGCAGTTGTTGGGAAAAATTTAAGGTATGAGACAAATATAAAAGGAGTGCAGGTAGAAAAATAGAGAGCAAGTTACAACTTTTGTAACAAGGCCTTACTGACAGTATTTGGTAATGAGCTGGGTGAAGGAGGTGGCTGGCACAGCTAAGCAGGGGCTTCCTGGAGAGTTGCCTCCTCCTAGCAGGCAGGCCTTGACCACCAACAGAAAGATTATGGATCTACTAGAGAGAAGGGATCTGACAGCTGTTGAGAGATCTGGCAGTAGGGAGAGACAGAAAAATTAAGCCCCAGATACGAGAGAATTGAGGTCAGAACAGGAACAGATGTGTACTAAAAATAGAAGGACAAGAAAAAGATAGATGCAGAGGTCCTTGCAAGTAGACAGATACCAGGGAGGAGGGAGAGACATCTTATTAAAGGAGAGATGGAAAGCAATGATAACATAAAAGGAAGAAAAAAATTACAGTGGAAATTAAGAAGCCTCTTCCCTCTCTTTTAATTCAAGTTATTCTTATTTAGCTCTAACTAAATTGCCCCTTGAATCCTCATCCTCTGTTATTACCTGGGAAATAAATGAACCTCTATGTAAAGGGCAGCAGGGTAGACATTACTGAATACCTCTGCAAACTTGAGATAATGACATTGAGGGAATTAGTAGAGACTACATTTAGTTCTAATTAGACAAAAGATAGCAGCAAAATTACTACAGAAAATGTAGGGGATTCAAGCAAACTACAGAAATTGTGGAAATATGTAACTTCTGGATCCAGTGTGATTCTCTGACTTCTCCCTAATGTATCTACTCCATTCTGCCTTTATTTACCTGTAATTTCCCATGGCCTGGGAACCAGGCCCTTTCTTGGTGGTAGGCCAGTGCCTCACCTCAGTCATACCTGCATCTGGTCGCCCAGCAAATACCTGACTGGCAGTTTTCACATGGTATTCCTGATACTAGAAGGTTGTTTCTGGCAGAAGGACAAAGAATGAGAATGAGGTTTGCTTCCAATAGCAACAGAAAGAAAGAACTCTAACCAACCCTATCACAACTCTCTACCCTTTCCATCCCACAAACCCAAAAGTGTACAGGAGGGAAATTATTAATTCAGCAGCTTATTAATTCTCTTCCCCCCATTTTCTGAAATATCTCTAAAGAAGATATTCCTGAGCTCTAGTAACACTTTGAAAGAGAAAGATCAATGTAAGGAAAAAAAAAAGAAGAGTTTAAAGTCTTGTTTGCCTGACAATGGATGCTGGGACACCTTCAGAGCCAAACTGGCAAAACTAGCCAAGCTAGTGGATGGAGAATGTGGCCCTTTAGCTTTTGTGTGCTGAAGTGGAGTAAGTGTATTCAACAACTTGGTTGTTTAATTTCCAAGTATCAGTGTGCAGTAACTACTGAATATCACAAAATGTTTATCTTGGCGTTTCCAATGAATTCCTCAAAAACACTCTTGTGATTCCAAATATCTAATTTTCTTGTTTCACTCAGGTTGGTTTTTAAAACAGATCGACTTGCCTCTGAGTTACAATCCCAAGAGCTTTCCTACAGTGCTGAGACATAATGGCAACAAGCTGACCCTGTGAATAGATTTTGGTTGCTTGTTGAAGTACATATGCATGTGTGTATATGCACAGCTAAGCCTTCTGTAGGAAAGACAAGTGTTTTTTTCTCTGTCTTAATGAAAGATCATAAAGGATTCTTCTTTTGTTGTTCCTATTGCTACCCTTACTAGCTTTATGCCATGTATGAATTTCAAAAGAACCAGAATAAAGTAGTTTTATATTATTTCTTATGCTCTCTTTCCATTATATTCTCATGTTTATAGCAGACTTTCTCCTGTTCTTTCTTCTTGCAGCTTTGTTATCATTCTGCTTTTAAATTCCTTGACATGATTTTCTGTAAGTTGTGTGTATAGTCTTTCATCAGGTAGAAAGAGGACAGTTGGCAGATTCTCTATGTGTAAAAATAGCATTTTGTTTTTATGGCAGTGCTAGAAAAGAATCAGTAAGTTGGTGCCCATTAATTTCTCCAGATTTGAAGCAACCCATTTGCAGCCAATCCATAAGCAGTCTCGTCCATTTCATGGAGCTCATCTTAGGGGGAAGGGAGGACCACAAAAAGGCCGGTTTATGACTTATCTCTGCCCTTCTAACTGAATGTATAAACCCCTTCCCACTTGTCTCTGAGCCCACATGTCATTTTCCTATATTTACGATTGTGTAACTTATTTTAGCAGCTACAATATTGTTTCTATGGAAAAAGATGTGTAGGTAAAATTATAGTCAGCCTGCAAAATTGGCTAGTCTGAAAAGCTGGCTTTCTCCCCCGTTCCCCTCTCCCCCCTTTTTTTTGCCCCTTATAAGATGCTACACCTGTCTGTAAACTGTCCACTGATTAGAGAGAGGAAAGGCAGGAGATAACACTTCAACTTTGAGACTATGATAGAGGGAGGATAAAGACCATTCTCTGCCACAAAAATGCATGATGTATGTGTAGTACAGCCTTGATGCTTCCCAGTTTTGCCTTGTAAGGCAGCTTAATAGGTGACAAATATTTCTTGTCTTTTGTGGCAGAGGATAATGTCATGGAGCTAGTAAGGAGAGTCAGAGGGAAGAGCCCAGCTTCCCTCCAACAGGTTGCTCATACAGGAAGGATAAAAATAATACCAAGGAGGAGAAAAAATGAAACCTTGACACTTCTCATCTCCAAGTTTTTAGTTGCAACAGAACAGATGCCTTTTTAAGGAGTTGTCCGAAAGGAAGTAAGACAGGGCTGAGGGAAACTCAGAAATGAAAAACACGGGTGTACCACTTGTGTGCAGTGGAGGGAGGGGACCAAAAATTATTAGTAGGTGTCAAAAGGATGTTTTTGTGCTTAGGGCTGTTACAGAGTATGGCAATGTTTTGTATGTAGACTAAAAATGCCTGTATTTGCACCTTGATCAAATATGCATGGGTAGCAAGATAAAACACCAGCTTAACATTCCTGAGCAGAAGACTTCATTATCATCCCATTATTTATTCACAGAATTGACTGTTCCTTTACAAATATTCCATTAGGACCTCCTGACACAACTTTTCATAACTGTATTTGTGGCTTATTAATCTGGAACTTGTTATTTCTTGACGAACATGTGTGAGAACTACTAGAGCCACATGGGTTTTCCCTGTCACTGTGAATTGAGTGCATGGTCTCGGCACAGTGGCTCTGTAAACAACCTTTTCTGTGGATAGTCTGTCATTACAGCTCCCTTGTCACATCCTCACATCCACATAAGCATGTACTGGATTTTGCAGGCATTTCTAGGGAGTCTACAACTTTACATACATGATGCTCAAGGATGCTGATACAAAAGGCACTTTCTCTTTGCTTTTTGTGTCACCTATTATGTGTAAAAATAAGCTAGAGTTATGTAACCTGAAAGCAGCTTTGTGTCCAGGCATTTCATGAACTGGCTGTCCCGCAGTGCTACCCAATTTCCATAGCTCTAACAGACTTCCTCTTACAGGAGGAAGGACATTGACATAGGTCTCTTTCTGCCTCTGTTCTCTCACTTGTCCTATACTAATTAACCAAACTTCTGGAAGATTTGGTGGACTAAAGAGTCATTTGAAAACTGAGATGTCAAGAGTTGTTCATTTTGAGCTTGTAACATCACAATAAGGTATTTTTATATGATGCATAAAGCCTGAGCTAGAGTCTAGTTTTGAGCATTGTTTCCAGATCAAATGTTTGGAATAGTAACATCTTCAGGCACTCAAGGATCTCCTGATGTAGAGTAACTAATTTTCCCCTACCTAAACCTAATTCACCCCACATGTAAGCTGAGAGGAGGCAGAGGAGAGCTGAGAGCCATTTGAAGGAGCTCTGCTCAGGCTCTGGAGCCTGCAAGCCCATGGGGAGCAGATGGCCATAATTGCCATTATGTCCCTGTTTCCCAGGCTGAGCAAAAAGCCACCAGTGCAGCACAAGCTGCTTCAGCCAGTTCTGGGAACCACTTCTCATGACTCATCCAATACTGTTTGAGCCACTGAGCAGCAAGTGATAGTTTTCTAACTGATGCCCGTGCTTGACTGCAGGGACCATGACAATCTTAAACTTATTACAAATTTTTAATATAGCTCTGGGTGAACTGAAGAGGAAGCGTGGTCCCAGTTTCAGAAATGTGGAGCATTGAATTGCATTTTGTATCAAGCACCACTAAGCAACTTGCCTCACTGCTGAGTAAACAGACTAGGACTCAAATGACATCTTCTTGAAGACAGGAGCAAAAGCTTCTGATGAGCATGATATGTCTGCCAAATTGGTTTAACTTCACTATCCCCACCCCCCATACTTAATTATAAACTATGTGATACAAATGACATAATGTTGGGCCAATTACAGTGCACAGCCAAAACTGCCTCAGGGAGGAATTGTATCTAGTATTATTTATATTCATTTTTAGACAATTGTGCTATCATGAATATTTTCACTATACCTGGTGATTAGGTTCCTTATGTGAAGAGTGCTGATGCTGAACTATTCCTTAAAAAAGCTGTTTCAGCCTGTAGAGAAAGGTTAATTGCTGAAGATTTCTCTTTTCATTTTGGAAGTCCTCATCATATCTCTTGGAAGTGAATTCATTCCACTTGTATTCTGAAAGTAGCTTTTGTAAAGCCCTGTACACTTCATTTGCAGCGTATGTTGCGAGAAAATTTCTGTGGATTTCGGTGGAAAATTTCCATGGACTTCAAAAACAGTCTAAAGCACATGGAAAGGGAGTTTAGAAATAGCAGGCTACATTCAGGAACCAAAGATTCCATGAGAACTGTAAATATAGGAAATATATCTAGCTAAGAAAACTTGGCTTAAAAGATAATTGAGATACAGAGAAGCATCAGAAATTCTAAGTTCACATAGTATATGGCTAAAGCATGTATTTTTCACAGACGCATTGATACTTTTCAGTCTTTTGAGTTTGCCACCCATTTCCTATGCAAGGTTTTATATTAGAAATTTCCTTTAATGCAGACATGCTTTGTAATATGGTGTGGAGCTCTGGACTAATTCTCATTCAGTGATTTCTATATTTAGAAATACAGAAATATATTTACACTGAACAATCTGATTATTTTTTTTCTAAATTATGGCCCTGATTTTATTGATCTAAACCCCTTGTTGGTTTGCTGTATTCAGTATCTAACAAGAAATCTGTAAATATTCCTGTTCATTAGATACACACAAGTCTCCTCAGATCACTTTAACTGAAATAACAGAAATTATAAGCAAAATGTATTCTTAATTCTTCAAGTAGATAATTGGACTATATACACCACAGGGAACAGACCCACTGAGTGAAGCTTTCTAGAGCTTACAGTGTAGTTTTTGAGAGCAGAGGAATATATAATTGAAATTATGTTTCAAGGGGACCTGTCATAGTATTTTTGGCATATGTAATGCTATTCACTTAGTGAACAATTTGAAACCCCCATCCCTTTCATCCTGTTAAGCATCCAGATCTTTGTGTTCTTACTTGCAAAGCAGAGAAACATCCTTGCCATTGCAGAATAAGGTATAGGAATGGAAGTGAGGTAGATTTTTGCTGCCTTCATGCTGAGTTTTTGCTGCCTATTTGTGGTGACACAGCAATGCAAATATTTGCAAGCTATCATGTGGGGAGATTAACTTTGTATAAAATGTTTAGATTTGTTTGTATTAAATTATCATACCGATCTGTTTTGCCATAACATTTTATTTCCATAAAGAATATACAAATAATGTGCGAAAGGTGTACAGAAATTACACAGAATGCTAAAACACGAGACCTCTAATTAAATGACAAATCTGTTATTAGGGTGATGGATATCTCAGGAGACTGGGATAGTTCCAGCTGGAATTCAGCCAAGGTAGCAGTGATGGGAAATGGTGCATCATCAAATGGGAGATGACATCTATTAGAGAATTTATTTATTTATTTTCCCCTCAAATTCCTAACGTATCTGCCCAGCTTCACAACTAATTCCTGTGGTAGCATCTCAGAGAAGATGCCAATGTTTGTAAAGGTGCTGGTGATACACATTTCTCTTTTTTTAAAAAAAAGTCATCCTGCTATTTAAAAGCTACAATCGAAGAGATGGTTTGCGTAAGAGAAAAATAACATCCTCAGCTCAGCTGGCCATCCTCTGAGGACTAATTCAGTGGGAGAGGAACAGCAAGAATCAAGTTTTAGGACTGGAGAGTCCCCATCTTTCACATGCAAAAAAAATTAATATAACACGTATAACTTGAATGTGTTTTATATTCTAGAAATGTCAGTAAATTGGATCTGTATAGTCAACAGTTTCTAGAGTCAAAATTCTGCCTCTTGTTTCCATAGCTCAGTAGAGCAAAAGGCTGAGAGCTTTTTGGCACATGGATGATAACAGAAGGTTTGATGCAAGGGAGTTCTGAATACATGGAATAAATACAGCTGAAATAATCTAACAGTGGAGTAGGAGGCTCTAGCTCCACATCTGTTGTTCTTATCTCACCAGAAGCAGCCCTTCATGACACAGTTTCTACCATGTCAAATCACTTGACTAAATAATGCAACATATTTTATTCATTCAGAGGCTGTGACCAGAAAGGAGGAAAGCTGTCTTCCAGTTTGATAACTGTCTGCGCAGCCCATGAGTTTTACCAGACCCTCAATTTAAGTATACATTTTTGAACTACATATACTCGCAATCTAAAATACTTCCAAGTCCCAACAAAATTGCCAGATAAGAGAAACCTAATTCCCATGTTTAATAGCCTTCCTGGCAGAAATTTGCATCTTAGTTCAGAGTTGGATTTGTCCCACAACAGCTTTCAGACATTGGATGTTCTTAAGGCTTTATTTGCCAGATTGGATAAGCAGCATTTTTTGACATTTTTTGCATGTCCACAAAGGCACTGTCTGAGCCATTCAGAAATGTTAAACCAGTCACTTCCACTTCTGGGCAAACTGTTCCATTTTTCAGGATGTATGAAGTATTTGGGATTTGTTCCTTGACGCAGACCTGAATGTGCCCAATCACTGTTCTTGAATAAAGAAAAGGACTCATCCCAATCCTATCTCTGGTGGTGATAAGGGCTTATAATTTCCAGTTCCTCCTCAGATACCATTTTTCAAATATCTTGCTTGTCAAAGAGGGGTATCGAGGCCAACATCATGCAGGTGAATTAGTCTGGTTTTGGAGGGTAGTTATGTGTTCAGGGCTTGGCAGAAAACCCTGTCATAGAGGAAAGCAGATCTTTGCTGCTTGATCTCAGGCATCTCTGAAATGCTCCAGAAGGGTGAAAGGAGGAGCCAGGATGATGCTGGGACTGCAGCTGTCTCCTTTACATTTTCTGGTCAAAAACTGTTTAGCCTGCTTGTATTTGATCTGAATTTATTAGAAGACTAGGGCAATACAATTACTGTGTTCAGTGTTACCAACTTCAGAAGATTATTTTTATTTCAAAAAATAAATAAATGAGTTTTTTGTGGAAAGTTATCTCTCTCAAAGAAAAAGGTCAACTCGAATCTCTGTAGACTTCAAATATTTAGGAAGAAGAAAACTAATGAGAAAATAATATTTCCTACTTGGTACTACTGAGCAGACATAGTATAGAAATCTGGGGAATATTTTAGCTTGTATTAGTTGTACAAAACCAAGCATTAAGACAAAAAGCATACTTTGTAATCCCTGCTAATTAAATCTCTTCAGTTAGAAGTGCCCAGTGTATTCTTGGTAAACAGAGGAGATATAAAAACTAATCAGAATTGAGTTTCAAATTATATCAATTTAATTTTTTATATCAATCTAGTAAGGAAGGGTATTTTAGGTGCTTCTTTTCTTTCTTGCCAGTGATTAAAAAGGGCAACAATCTTCATTTAAACTTTGAATTACCTAAGTGAGAGTGCAGGATGTTTAGAAAAATATATACAGGACTTCTGTGTATCTAGAAAACATAAAATAATTTAAGAAACAGTTTTTATATTTCTCAGATATACTGCTGGACACATTTAAGATATGTTAGAAGTAGCACAAAAAGAAAGCTACTTATTTTGCTCACTTCCTCTATGCTAGAATAATCTTTACCAAGTTTCTGCAGAAGTGTTTTACTGTAGCATCAGTTATTATTATAGCAGCCAGAAATTCTAACTTATTGGAACTCAGCTATTTCATGCTCAAGTGATTCCTGTCACAGCAGGGACATTTTCATAAATACATGATGGGGCAGATGTTGTACTGATATCTGCTCAGTGAAAAGGATTCCCAGTCTGATTCCCCATCTCTGCCTGTTGAGATAATCACAGTTAAAGTGAGTAGTAGTGACATGCCATTAAGTCTGGCACTGCCACACACTGGGGATCTCTGTCTCCTGCTACATTTTTTTTAATGCTATGAACTCAGAAGAAAATCAGGGGCTCACTGTCTGCAACAGTTTGAGCACAGTCTATATTTCTTAGTTACTATCGTGTTTCATGAAGAAACATGGCAGTAGTCCATGCCAAATCCTGTTATCAGAATTATGATGTGATACAGTTCATTTGGTTGTGTATCAGTACTGATAAATAAACATACTTTTTATTCCTTCTACTTTCCCACCCCTGCTATGAGGTTCAGTATTCAGGGCACTCACATGTCCAGCTTTAGATATTACAGTCTAAACAGGTTTACACAATGTTAAACCAAAGTGAGTGTAGAGAAACAGCAAAGGAGTAAGCTTATGGGAAAAAAAGCCTGAAAATAAGAAATTTGTTACTAGAAAGAAGTACTTCTGCAGAAAATATAACAGGATTCATAACTGTTTTGGCTTCATTGAACAAGTTGATCCATGTAACTTAGAGCAAGGCCATGCTTGACTTCTATACAGTGAAGTCCAGACAGGGAGAAATGTGCTTGTTTTTGTCAAGGTCTCTTCAGTTTGAAGAGGTGGTGTCCTCTGGAACAGCATCCTCCCTGCTCCCTGGAGACATGTCTGAGAAGCAGAGGAGACAGGTAAGTCCTACCACACGTGCACGCCTGCAGCCCTGTACTGAGATCAAACTATCTGGTTACAGATCTCTGAATCTTGAAAGCAACAGCTGATGTTTTCCTTCCCCCAAAGTAGGAAACTTTGGGATTTTTGTTCTCCTTTCTTTGCCTCTCTTTGAACAAGGAAGAATAATCCTTAACCAAGTCATGTGGGTGTTCATTTGTATCTTAATCTTATTTTTTCTTCTCTCTGGAGACCTAGAAATGAAAAACATCTATCTCTTTTTGAGATGCTCTTTCTGCAAGGGCAACAACTTTTCTTTCCTCCTCTCCTTCCATGCTTTCCTTTTTTCTCTTTTGTCCCTTGCCTCTTTTGAAAAGATAGAAGAAGCCCCTTTAGAGAGTTAAAAATACTTGGGGTGATAAAACAGCACTGGGAGGGAAAATTTGGAGCAGATAACTCTTCATTCTTAGACCTTTAATAACTGGAAAAAGAAAAGAATTCATGTACCAAAATCTTAACCATGTCACTGGCTGGCATCTCTCTGTAAAACTCGAAACAGGTCTTCATGTCAGACAATAGTTTTGGGATTTGAAAGATAGTCACTGCAAAGACTGGGACATACTGGTTTTGGTCTACGTGTCATCTGTTTGCTTAGACATAACTTTCAAGTTTCTTTCAAAAAGTTATTGTTAAAAGTTACCTTCAAGCAAATTACTAAAAGGTTGTAAAAATAGGCATGCTTCTGGAGAGGATTTATTATTTGCACACTTTTCACATAAAATTGGGTCAAATACCAGCTTCATGGATATTTCTTTATGTAACAGAAATTTGGGATGTTGTTGGCTTAATCAAGAGATGATGTAGAACTTGCTTTGTTTGGTGTGTAAGTAGTAAGTGGGTCACCTCCTTATCTCAATAGGACAATAAATAAACTTGACTCCAACCTGAGTAGACACTGAGAGATGTATTCTCCCTTGGTTTTTTTTGGTATACTAATGTGAGTGTGATGTTTTACAGTTAACTCCTCTGTCTTGGTTTAAGATATTGCTGTCATCAGTAGTCTTTCTGACCTTCTACAGAAGATAGCATGGCATAAAGGCATATTTGCCCTTCCTCAGATTCCTAATGTGCAAGTAATATACTTGCTGAAAATGAATAGGAAGACGAGCTTGTTGTAAGATTTTACACTAAGAATTGGGGATGTGAGATCTGAAGGTATGTATGGCAACCTGCTCTCAGGTCTGCACTCTTAAAGAGCCAAATAAAACTTTCAGGCCAAACTTAGATCCAGAAAAGAGTCTGAAATATAAGAATTTGTATTCTGGTGACTCTGAGTAGTCCAGAATTATTTCTCTGAAGATTTGACTGTATGAAAACTGCAGGACTAGGTCACAAGTTGAAAAGTACAGCAATACTGGCAAAAAACTAAATCCTGTTTTTGTTTGTATCAGTGGCAATCAAAGAATGAGACCTTTAATTAGACTTAATCTTCCTGAATCACTAAACTAATGTTTGACAAGACAAGGGCAGAAATAAGGAACACAAGGTCAAGAAATATTGTATTTTGTTATTTCAAAAGGCTGAATTGAAGTAATTTAGTTGTTTTAATTTACCACTAATTGCAAACAATGGCATGCTCATTTAGATCATGAAATTAGAGGAAAACTGATGAAAATCTTGAAAACATGTTTTCTATCCTGGTGCTAGCAGAAATGACAGGAAGATCCAAATGTTGCTTTGTGTTTTCTTACAGGTCTGCTTTCCCAGGTTCATGTAGTATTTATTGTTAATTCTTCCAAGTGTTTTTATGTAATTCTTTAAAAATGGCAGGTGCACATATATGCTGAAGAGAGTACTGTGCCCATCCACATGGCATCTTAATAAAAGAGAAATTATCTTGCTCTTTTTTTTCCAAATTTTCAAAATATTTTCCTAAAAGAACAGGTTTTAAAGACGTTGGTGTTGAACTTGCAACTGTCAGAAAATCTCTTTTTCTAAATGCATTGAAAAAAGCCAAAGCATTAAAAATCACTTTATGAGTTTTCATCAAGCTTTTGTTACTAGCTCTCATCTGTTCTTTTAGCTTTTAGCTGGTATATTTAGTCCTGAATACTAACTAGTATTGGCCTAAGCCTGTTGATTTTTCATCTTTTGAGTCACACTGTTATTAAAGAAGAAAACTTGATACCCATAAAACTGAGCCTTCACTTTTAAAACAATAGAACAAAATACTAGATGGTAGCAACAAGCCCAGAAAGAGATGGCAGCAATTAAGATATTTTTCATCATCGATAACATTTTTCTTCATTAATAACTAATGCTATAAAAATGGTCCCAGGGAAAACAGCAAAGAAGTTGCTGAAATGGAAAATTATGAGGCCGAAGAAAAACATGGTTTTTCTTCATATCTTTTTGGGCTCATTTTTCAGGCAATCAGGCTGCAGGTACATTAATTTCATTGGTGAACATTTGACTTGGAAATTCTGAAATTGATGAGCTATTTATTAAAGTCCTTCTTTCTAACTGGCAGTATAATTATGCAAGGGCCTATCTTAATTTCTTTTTCTGAAGTGATTAGCTTTTGATGCTGTAAAACTCATTTAGGAGAATGACGTATTTATAATGTTTTAATTAAAATGAGATTGGGAAGCAAATGGAGAAATTTACACTCAACATATATGGCTGTGTCAAACACATTTGACAGCAGGTTTTTTATGATTTAGGATAATTAATTGGGGTATTTATGTACTAATATTACCTAATTAACTTAGCAGTGAGCTAATTAATATAGCTAACAGTTGTCCAAGAAAAAAAACAACAGTGCAGTAGCATAGCCAGCTGCTTTCATTTCACTGTATACTTCTTGGTTACATTATTTTTTCAAATAGGTATTGTCTTTTAAAAGGATTCTAAAGTCCTGCTTTATTTAAGAGGGCAAATTTTTTTGCATTTTGCCCATGGGAAAAAAAAAGTACAGTATAAACTTTGAAAGAAGAGAGCAGATCAAGTGAATGGTCTTCACTTTCAAAGATGCTGTTAGATAAGGTGCACCATCCATCAACAGCAACTGCAGTTACTTGTTTGCTTTTAGATTCTTTTTATTCTTTTAAAACATGCTTTGTTGCAACAACATCTGGTATGTGTAAGAATAGGACAAAATGTTGGACACTGAGCAGATTTATAACTAAAAAGAAGGAAGAATACAATTTCTGTTGTCATTCATGTCTGTGCAAAACCTTGACTGAAAGTAAAATTTAGTTCAGCTTTTCCAAGAGATAGTTTTAGGATGAAACATGGAAAATTATGTGCAAGATACCTGATCAGAAGCATTCTGCCTTACTTTCCACATATCAGCTAGAGTTTGCTGACATTTTAATGATGCACTAAGTGTTTGGAAACTTTCTGCCCATTGATTGCCTGTGCCATAATGTGTGTGCAAAAGCTGCCCCTGAAGAGCCCCCACCCTATTTACTTGCAAATTATGCATGTTTCATCACAATATTTCTGCTGAAAAGATCAAGTTCAGCAGTGCTTGGTAAAGGACTGTTCTTGGAGGCTCAGCATCCAGAAGACTCATTGAGTTACAAAATAATGGAAAAGTCAAGTTGAGAATGGTGAGAGTAACAGACCACAGCCCATGGGGTCAGAGCACATACAGACAGCTGCAGTGGTGGAGACCAAAGATCCACCTGTGGCAGTGTCCCCGCTGTCCTTTCTCCAGCAAGAGGCTTGGCCTGCGTGGCAAGGAACAGTCACAAGTAGCCCCCCAGTGCTGCAGGACTGAGCATGGCTGAGATTCCTCCCTCTGATAATCTCCCATCCTCCAAGTATTTTCAGTTCGACAACTTCCGAAGCTACATATGGTTTCTTATTAGCTAGTTATCCCCCATTAATTCCATCTCCATAAATTTGTCCTGTCTTCCCTTGAGTAATTTAGTGGCTCCTGTGGCACTATTCACAGGTTTTATGTCCTTCAAGTGACACATCAATTCTTTCTGTCAGTTTTGAACCTGAATGCCAGGAGCTTAATTCTTAGAGAAGATTAATTCCATCCACTGACCAGAGCTAAGGAGCTTGGTATATCATTGCTGCTCTAATCTGCTCCCACAAAACCTTATGTCCGTATTTCCCACAAGCCTTGCAGAATGGTGGTTTGGAGTGGGATTCTCCCAGTTTACTTGCTTCTTTTAAAATCATATTAGTTTATTTTCCTCTGCTAACAAACATGCCTACATTCACGTCAGATCAATTCTTAACAATGCTGTACTTTAAGCTTTACTCACATTAGTCATGTAAGTAGACACAGTGGGATGTGAAAATTGAGTGATTTGGAAATGAAGCATAGTCAAAGGCCTTAAGTGCTTAAAATAACCAATGCTGATGCACTTAGAAAGTGGCTTTGTATAAAGGATACTGGCACTTTAGACTCACAAGGACATCTAGTCAGTTTGGGGTGGGTAAGAAATATCCAGTCAAATGGTTAATTGACTTTACAGACTAAGAGGTCAGATCAGAAACCTTCAGACTGCCCACTTAGACCTAAGTAACTACTTGCAGATCCCTATAGAAGCTTGGAAGTACTTTTTCTATGTAGCTTTTGCTCTCTAACATTCACTTCCTGTATGTATGTGCTCTGTTGCTCTGTTCCTGAAGATTTTCCTTTACCTTTGCATATATTATAAATCCTGTTGATTGAAGGAGCCTGTTTTTTTGCCAAAAGGCAGTAACACAGGCTGAACCAGTGTCAACTTTGATAGCCATTTCTTTGGAAAAGTTACTGTCTTGAAGGAGCATTCACCTCCATACTTTTAAGCATTTACATGACATTTTGCACACCTTTCCTCACAGAAGCTTTTTTTCTTTACTCTGCTGAGCAATACACAACAGAGACAATCTCGTTCTTTGCAGATCTTTTAAATATCATCCTGTAAGCAAACCATGTGATAATATTAATCTTTCATACTTTATCTTTTCCAAAAGCATCCTATCATGCTGTTTTATTTGTAGCTAGTTGGTCCCAAATGAGATTTATGCATAATAATTCACGTAACATCATGTCTCAGTGTTTAATTTAAAAATTGATGACTTAAATTCATCAATGTTTCTGGCATTCCCTGAAATAACCTCTTACGTTTTGTCATAACTGAGAAGTTCCTTGGTTGATTCATAAACCTACTCCTAATCTAAAGGAGTGCAAATGAGAATGTTACATTTCTAATTTATTTGCAAAGAGAGAGACTGTTTCAGGATGATACCTGGGTTTTCCAGATTGAGCCATTTGGATCTTGAGGGTTTTTTGCATACCAGATTTGAGAAGGAGCTACTATCTGACGTACTTTCACAGTTAAGGTATAAAGGCAGGAAATCAAGTAAATCTTTTACACTTCTGTTACAAAGCTTAGTAAATCAAATGTCCTAAGTCTCTCATTTAAAGTCTGTTTTCCCATATCTGGATATTTTTGCATTTTTAAAAAACCTTTTCTCCTTCTCCTTCCCTCACTTTTTTTGTTTTGATTTGATTTGTCTTTCTGTGTGTGGAAGCCAATACTAGTATTCATCCACATAATGTGATGACAGATGCTGTAATTTTCCTTCTCCTACTTGTTATTTACCTGATTATACATAAAAATCTGATTTGGTATTCTTCATGGTTCATCTTACTTGATTAGCCACAATATCCTAAGTGATCTCCAGAATTAGTTTCCTAGGATCCTGTTCCTTTCAATATATAGGCCATCTGCTTTCTTCCTAAACTTCAGGTATTATGATATATAATATATTAGTGTGTGTGTATATATATATATAATGTTTTATATATATGCACTGAATTAATCTAATTTACCAGGTGATCTGTGCTGTATAGTTTGTCTGTTCTTAACTTTCTGCAACACATTCCCAGATTTTGCATCATAGGAAATTTTTTTAGCAAGGGTTCTGTACATTTTTTTCCAAATGACTGCTAGGGCTGTATATATATGTAGCTGTGTGCTGAGGACACATTCTTGTGGTACCCTCTAAGTATGACTCAGTGGTTGATGATTTCCTGTTACGTTTTTATGTTTTGAAATTTCTGTGAGAAGGAGGAAATTGCAGAACAGAGCATGCTATCTGAGTAGGTAAATCTAAGTTCTTCTGTAGTATTGAGTTTGAGAAGATACAATTTTTTTTATTAATTTTAATAATAGTGTGATCAAAGACACTATGTATTATTTATAATCTTCTAAAGTGCTTATCATTATGGTATCCAAGTATGTCTTGTCTACATTTTTTTAATAAGTTGCCCTATTCTTTTTTGATTAGGAAAGTACCATTATCCCTACATTATTAGCTAGCTAAACATTTCAGTGACAGCACATAGCACATGTTTTGTACTGCCACTGAAGCAGAAGTTGTAGGATGTGATCCTCAATAAGTGGTAGCTGCAGACATAGGTGGCATCTCAAAACCTTTTTTGTTTTCCCATACTTAGTTCAGAAGTGTCTTCATTAGTGAGGTCATGGAGTGTTTAGAAAGAACACTATGCCTTAGAAATAAATTATCCAGTATCAGAAAGCCTGGAAAACAAAAATTACCTAAAAAATGTTTTAGATAGCCACCTACAAAATACTGGCTATATTCCATTAAATAATGCTTTTCGTTAGTATCTCTGTCTCCATCATGTATCAATCATGCCACATGAGCCTCGCTCTGCATCTCTTTCACAAAAGAGAACATGAGCCATCTCCTCCCTAACCCTGCTGGACAGCCACAGAACTAAAGTGCAGATAGAGCAGAATGATTTTTTTTGTTTTTTAAATCATGTTGTGGTCGGAGTGGGCTGGGGGTGGGTAGAGCAGGGGTAGTATTTTTAAATAGCAGTGCTTGACACCTCCTTTAAATGCTTCCAGTAGCACTAGCATATGAACACAGTGACTAACAGTGCCTGACAATTTCAGTTTGACTGCAGTTATTGCTTTGACAGGCCTTGACTTTCTGCCAATTCAGTTGGAAAGAGGCTTTATATCCCTCTTGCCCCACTGGCTTTCCAGATTCTATCTCTTTTTTTCAACGCACACATTTATTTATCTCACAGCTCTGATTTCTCTGGAGTAAAGGCCACAGTCACCTCTTTCCCCCCACCCTGTGGCCACCTGTGCTGTCTCTGCTTTTAAATCATTAAGACACATGCACATATTCTGAGAAAACAGGAGGGAGATAATTATAACATCAATTTATCTTTTGCCTCATTAATTTTTTATTAATATGTCTGTCTTGGACTTGAATGAGAGCTGCATCTGCTTGGTACTTCTAAGCATTAAGTGTAGAGACAACCTGTTCATTAACAGCCTCCACTCTTGTCCCATGAATGCAGAATTTCTGTAGCATGTCAGTCTTTTCTGACTTCATAAGAGCAGCTAGAGATGCTGAATGATAAACAGTAGGGATTTACTCTTCTTAAAAATTCCTGGCATGGTGTTGATATAAAACAGGCAAAGCTGTGTGAACTTACATTTTTTAAAAGAAATATACTTTATTAAGAAGGAGCAAACCAAGGACCCAGGTCAAGGTTCTCCTTAGTTCATTATATCTTATTGTTTTCAAGTTTAATACAATTACTGTGTATAAATATTCATAATTGTTAGTTACTGAGAGAAGTAAGGTTACTGAAGTTAGTCAGGTCCTCAGAGTAGTTGAACTCCAAGGTCCAAACTCAACACAAGCCAAATGGGCAACTATCAGGAATTACAACTATTCGCAAGTTTGGTTAAAATGAGCTGTTGATGTCAACTTGGTTTTAAATAGTCAAGTACACACAACACAAAATCCCCCTGTCTTTTATGTCCTGCTTTCTGGGACTGCAAAGACTACCTTGGCATTGGGCAATAAATTATTATTTTGCTCTGAATGGTGCTGCCAAGTCCAGGCTGATGGTATATTTGGTATTTAAAAAATGATGCCACCTTTTCATGTCCTCCAGCTTGTTGTCGGCTTAGAAAAACTCAATGTCAGCCACCATCAGTCTACTCCCAAAAGTAGTTCACTACCATATGAGTTAACTATCAAAAGAAAAGTTTAACAGATAAAAGATACTTTTTATGTCATTATTCTCTTATGGTCACCTAATGGCAGAACATTTAGGAGAAATATATTTTGTCTGCAGGTAAATTGATAGCATGGATTTTATTTTTTCTTTATTCCCCACTTGCATAAGACTTCATTGTTAAGGAGCAGGGAAAGATTTAACTTAGAATAGTAGGACAAAACAAAGGAACCAAAAAAAAACCCCACAGATTACACTAATTTCTGAGCTTTCATAGTTTCTTTTACATCAACAGAATGATTTTTACTTATGTTAGGGGAGTGTATTAGTCAATATGAATATATTCTAGAGGAAGGTTTTAAACTGCGAGCAGAATTCACAACACCTAATGATAACGTGAGTGGTTAGTTGTAAAAATTTGTCATTTTCCTTTTGACAACCATGTATCTTCTGTAGAGGTCTCAGTTCTTCTGTAATCACAGAATCACAGAGTCTTAGGGGTTGGAAGGGACCTCAAAAGATCATCTAGTCCAACCCCCCTGCCAGAGCAGGATCACCCAGAGCACATCACACAGGAACGTGTCCAGGCAGGTTTTGAATGTCTCCAGCGAAGGAGACTCCACAACCGCTCTGGGCAGCCTGTTCCAGTGCTCTGTCACTCTCACAGTAAAGTTTTTTCTGATGCTTACATGGAACCTTCTATGCTTCAGTTTGCACCCATTGCCCCTTGTCCTATCACTGGACATCACTGAAAAAAGCCTGGCTCTGTCCTCCTGACACTTGCCCCTAACATTGTATTTGTAAACATTGATGAGGTCACCCCTCAGCCTCCTCTTCTCCAAGCTAAAGAGACCCAGCTCCCTCAGCCTTTCTTCATAAAGGAGATGTTCCACTCCATCATGTTTATGGTTCTGCCCTGGACTCTTTCAAGCAGTTCCCTGTCCTTCTTGAACTGAGGGGCTCAGAACTGGGCACAATATTCCAGATGTTGCCTCACCAGGGCAGAATAGAAGGGGAGAAGAACCTCCCTTGACGGAATGGAGAATATCTTGGTGCCTTATATAAGGAAATACTACAAAGTCCACAGAGAAAATGGCTGTGTATTGGGGAAACAGAAAAGTTTTAGTGTAAAAATATGTATTAACTATTGGTACTTTATAAACATTATGTTGAGCAACAACCTGTAAACTACCATCTGGCACAAAGGATAATGAATACAAATTATATGTCCACGCTTAGGAAGTTTATTAGTATCAATCTGGTGAAATGGCTGGAAGTGGCTTCCCATTTGCTATATTTTTTTAACTTGTCTACCTTCTAAAAGTACATGAAAACAAACTAATAGAAACTTTAACAGGATATTTAACATTTCTCAGATGAAATCCACTAAGTCTGCTAAAATATTTTGGGCAACATACTCCGAACACTGTTTAGATTCCTTTTTTAGGATTTCCTCATCACTGAGGGCCAGCCACACCATGTCCCTACTCAGTGCCTCACTGTTGACAACAGATTTTTATTCACACAGGG
The DNA here is from genome assembly GCF_020740795.1 of Apus apus. NCBI lineage: Eukaryota > Metazoa > Chordata > Aves > Apodiformes > Apodidae > Apus > Apus apus. The sequence continues at coordinate 8,731,187 of NC_067286.1, forward strand.
CATTCTCCAAAGGAGGAATGCAGTGCTAGATTTTTGTTTGGTTGGGCCCAAGTGACAGTCAAATATGTTTCATTATATGGAGAGCCACAATCTGAGCTGGACTTTAAGCATATGTTGCCTTGACTATCACTGCTCTGTTAACAGACATTTAAATATAGCAGATATCATGACAGCAGCCTTTAAACACATCTGACCACATGAAAATTGAATATTAATTTCACATATTATACATTTTTTTCTGGTACTGCAGCTGTGCTTCATTTTGAAAGTAAATGTTGATGTTATTCGGCATCAGTACAGAATTGTACCTTATAGCTCTTTGATTTTGAAATCTAAGTTAAAGTTCTGAGATGTATATATTGGGTATTCATTTGCATCAAACTGTATGGTTCAAGCAGAGTTTTATGTAGAGTAATAATAGAAATGTTATTGAAGTAAAATGAAAAATTCCAAATATTTTATTGACCTGGGCTAAGTTCAGTTCTAATTTAATTTTGATGAGTTTTCTGGCCTATTAGAGATCTAATTTATTAGGCGTAATTAATACTCTTCTACTTACAATTTTTATACAAGCCCAAATATATTTTTATATTGAAGTAAAAACTCTAAGTAACTGCAATAAAATGTCAGCTCGAAAACTGATTATAAGCCAAAGCCTTTATTTTTGTTAAATTTAGATTAATTGAAACAGGTGTTCTGGAATACCTACAATTCATGTTTCATTCATAGGGCCACAAAATGACAAATTGCTATATAATTTAGTTTATATGCCTAGAAATATTTGATCTTTAGTTTTCTCAATGTCAGTAAAATCAGATAAGAGTGAGTAGTTATTCTTGTATTGTCTGGATCCATTGTGGGTTTGAAGTTTTCTGTGTTAAAAAGGCACACATTTTTCTGTGCAAACTCCTACCTGTAGTTAGAACAACAGTGAATTCTGGTTAAAAATAATTATGGGGTACATTTGACAGATTTGTTCAGCCAGTTGTTACATTTTGGTAGTCAGAAGAACCAAAGTCACAACGTTCATTCACAGATCTTCAATATATCGAAATTATTCTCAATAAATAAAACAAAATAAACTGTGGTGTTCCTCTATGTATTGTCACTGAGATCAAATTACAATCTCTTTTTACTATTCCAGAGGTATAAAGACTCCTTATCGTAACTGTACCATAAATAATAATAATAATCAGGCTACTTGTCCTTTGTATTCATGCTGCACATCCATGTGGTGTGGGAAAAAGAAATTCAGAAACATTAGGGTTAAAAAGTCATTTATGAGGCAAAGTGTTGTCTTCATTAAAATGACAATAGATTTTTTGGATGAAAAGTTTTGCATATTAAATGGAATCCTAGAGAAGGCTGACAGACACTTCTTTTAGTTAATATTTGATAGTTACTGTAAATGATATATTTAGTTACATGCATAAGACAGCAACTCTGCCTATAACCTTTTCTTCAGCTGGGTTGATACAACTTTTTCCATCTTTGACAAGAAAATTAATTATGTTACTGAAGTGTGATTTTAAAGCCTTTGCATGCCCTCTGGTTTTCATCAGCACAAGTTTTTATTCAACTTTTCAATACAATAGGATGACATTTGCAAGACTTTTGAGAAATGTTTTCCATTCTTTCTTTCTTTGTCTGTATACAGAAACAGATCACCTACAGGGTGTGAAGTACAAGCACAGAGAGGGCTCTTCAGTGAGAGTCATGGGAGAATCATAGAATTGTTGAGATTGGAAGGGACCTTGGAGTTCATCTAGACTATCCCCCTGCTTCAAGCAGGGTCAATCAAAGTACATCACTCAGGGATGAGTCCAGTCAGGTTTTGAGAGTCTCCAAAGAGATTCCACAGCCTGTCTAGGCAAGTGGTGCCAGTGTTTGACCACCCTTGCAGGGAACAAAAAAAAACCCAAACATCACCTCTCTCACAAACACCTTCCATATTTTTAAGTTGAATTCCCTGTTAGTGCCCAGTACCTCTTCTCCTGTCACTGGAAACCACTGAGAAGACTCTGGCTACATCTTTGACCTTCTTGAGCCTTCTCTTCTCCATACTGAACAGTCTCAGCTCTTTCAGCCTCTCCTCGCATGACAGATGCTCCAGTCCCTTAGTTGCCTTTGTGACCTTCACTGGACCCACTTGTCCATATCTCTCTTGTACTGGGGAGTCCAGAACTGGACCCACAGCCCCAGAAGTGTCTCATGAGCACTGAGTAAAGGGGAAGGATGACCTCCCTTGACCTGCTGGCATTGGCTGTTAACTGTCTTTGCCAAAAGGGTGTGTTTTGTGGTCATGGTGAACTTGGTATCCACCAGGATCCCCAGGCCTTGTCTGTAAAACTGTCCAGTCAGCCAGCCCACAGAGTTGGTACCAGTGTTTCTCCCAATGTGCTGGGCTTTGTATTTCACTTTGTTGAACTTCACGTGGTTCCTGTTGGCCCATTTCTCAGCTTGCCAAGGTCCCTCTGAATGGCATCACACCCGTGTGATGTACCACCCAGTCCTGCCAACTGTGTGAGACCAGGAATGTGCAATTCACTCATATGCCTCACAGGATTATATTTTCCAAGCATTAAATGGCTTTATAGTACTTGCATACAAAAGATTTCTACAAGATAGAATTTTCCTTACTTTTTAGAAATGAGCTGTGATGAGAGTAAAGCATCTTAGAATAAGACTTTTGGAGGCATTTTTTTACTCCATTTTTCTTCTTCCCTTTTCATCTCACACTCTCTGGAGTATAAAAAAGAGAATATTCTGGTTTATTGCTCATGCATAGAAGAGAGATGTTGAACACAAAGGTGGTTGCAGTTTATAAGGGAAAACAGTTTCCAAAGAGTAAGTGGGTGGGCACACATGAGCATAGTTTACATTTGTAAAAGAGCTATTTCAAACTGACTCATGCCTTTCTGGCTTAAGGAATCAAGGAGGGCACTTTCAAAAATATGCTGTAGATAGTGGTTTATCTTTGAATGTACATTACAGATATATTCATGAGCTAATTTGAAAAGAGGTCCATTAAAAAGTTGCTGCGCCTGCAAATAGCTGTGCTGCATACAAAGGCACATGGAAGCTTTGGGCTCTCCTGGTATGTCATCACATGAGGTAAAAACCAGCCTTGACCCTTGAAAATGTTGTTCTTATCTTGTGGCTAGAAGATACTCTATAGGTCAGTTCAATTAAACAAAAAAAACCCCACCAAAACCCCCAAAGCCCAATTACTCCATCTATTCAGCGTTTTTGAAATTAATAATGGAAGTGTTTGTTACTGGCAAAGACCTGAGAGATAAGCAATAACTTCAGGCAAAAACTGTCGAGCCTCTTCACAAACCTGTCAAACCTGTTCACTTCCTGAAGTTACCTGAAGAGTTCTCGCATCCTTAGCATGGAAAGAGCCACGTGAATATGGCAGTTCCTGGGTTTTAACAAATAACATGGTGCAACCTGCAGAACAGAATAAAGGAAAAACCTCTCCCATCAGTCATTTTTTCTGCAAAGGCTACAAAGTTTTTGCCATCTCCTTGATTTATAACTTTTTCCCATGGTTTTGTCTGTAAGTGGTATCTCGCTCCAGTGTAGCTACATAATAATGCTCAGCTTCTTCCTTCCGTACTTCTGCTGTGGAAAAGGAAATTTGGCTCATTGTTTTGTAAATCCTGTAACAAACTTTAAGAGACTGAAATATAGCAATCTAATATAAGAATGTAATAAACACTACAACAATCATTTTTATGGCTAAGTGGCTAATGCACTTAAGCCTAGCAATAACTGGATATTGAGGTCACTGGAAATTCTGAAATTCTGAAATCTAGTTAAAGATGTTCCTGCTCACTGCAGGGGGATTGGACTAAATGACCTTCAAAGTTACTTCCAACACAACACATGCTATGATTCTATGAAATTAAGAAAATGCTAACATAATCTTTAAAACCCCATGAAACTATTTTAGGTCAAATAAAATTCAAATCAGCTTCAAAACCTTCCTACACTTTCAGTATTTTGTTTTAGGGTTTCTTCTGAATTTACAGGTGAAGGGCATTCAAGACAAAAATGAGAATAAATGGGGGAATGGGGACTTTGGGGGATATTTGCACTCTTGGAGTGTTAGATCTGCCAGGGATCAGGCTGGTGGCCTAAATGCACCTCCACTGAGTTATGGTTAGATGGCTTGTGCTAAGTCACAGAAGCTGCCAATGCATCAGATACATTCTAGTCAGCATATGGCTGGTAGGTTTATTTTTCTGCTCCGTTGTTTTTTAAATGTGTTTGTTTTTCTACTGTTTTTTAATCTCAAGTTTTATTTTGTTTATACGTATGGCTCATCACTGATGGATTTTAATGTTTACTGCATCATCTGCAGGGAAAAAAAAGATTAAAAGCTATGTAAATCTGTTTATAGTCATGTTACTGAGTATAGCTCTTTGCCAAGAGGAAAGCATCCAAGATGTTTTAATTGACAGGTCGGTTCAAGCACATTCATCTCATTTGTGAATTCTCTCCATGTATGAACAGCACTCAGATTTACCCATTTACAGTCACATCTTCACTGAATCCTTTTGCAGTATTATGAATTAGTGTATGCACAGATTATATGTACAGTAAGCTTAGCAGTGAAAGCATGTTCATAAGTGCACAGCAATAATCAATGTTCATTTTCATAAGCAATGTACAATCTAATAAGTCACAGTACAGAACTAAAAGGAGATTGTGTTATGTTACTCAGTGAATGACCAGCTGTGAAAAATTGAATTTTCAGTGGATTTACAAAAGGTCAAAGTAAGGGAGTATTGAGTTGGAGAGCTCAGGGGTTTTTTCCTCAGACTTAAGGAGTTGCGAGCTGAGATTTTTCTCTTTCTTCAGAGAGCAAAATGATTTTGAGACAAATAAGGGAATTAAATATTTAAAGACTGTCAACAAAACATGTGTAAGCATGTGCATTTTTTGAGATCTATGAATGTAACTCATTTTCTACTCAGCATTCAACCTGATTTTTACTCTTGAGGTAGTTTTATGCCTAAATGTGGCAAACCGTAGTGTTTTGGCCAACAGGGTAAAAATACTTTATTATTTCATAGCACAGTGATGCATTACAATATTTTTCACAATGAAAACTGTGAAATATTGTTTTCAGTAAGATTTTTACTTGTAGGAAATCTGTGTTCCCAAGTGCAGCACATACATCTTTTTATTTAAAATAGACCCATACTCCAAGGGTCAGATTTTAAGGCAGGCTCTGTATGCATATAAGTTGTCCATATAAATAAAATTATTTAGATATACATAAACTCCCTGTTACTGCAAACTTATATTAAGAAAATTAAATGTGTTGCTTAAATACTGAAAGTATTGTTTTACATCAGCAGAAGACAAGAACAATTGAACTTCTTTTGACAAGTAGGGAATACTCAAAAACCTCAGTCAAATTTATTTGGCTTAAATAAGTTGGTGTCACTTGGATGTAGACACATGAAGTTTTGCTGGGGGGTTTGTTTGCAGAATGCACTTTTCATGTAGGATAGACCCACATGCTTCTCAAATAGCCCACAGAGGATCCAAACCAATTCTATTCTCACATGGTTTTGCCCCTCTTTCTAGCAGTGTCTCTCCACAGGATGGGGTTTAGATATGCAAGAAGACAGAATTGGACTTACTTTTCAGTCTTACGTAATGTAGATAATAATACTGCGTCTCACATCTCTTGTGCATCCTGTTTAAATGAGACTATTGCCTATTTTTTTTTTGTTGATGTTAAGCCAAATATCTAGTGGCTTAGTAACAGCTGTTGCTCTTGAAAATGCACTTAGAAATCCAGTTTAAGATGCTAATTTGCTTAAGGATGGAACAGAACTACTTTTTTTTCTTGTTAAAGCTCTTTCTGCTTTTTAATCTCCTAATCAACAGTAACAGGCTATGGAAATATGAAGGCAGGGTAGTGTTTTTAAGAGGGACATTCCTAAGTACTCATACATGATTTTATAAGAAGTATGAACTATTTTAAGATGCGCTTCCAACATCTCAAGTATTTCAGTTCATCCAGTCAAAAAGTCCTACTCACTGTTGACATCCGTGGGCGATCGTAATAGTGACTGAACTCAGAGAGGGGCCTAAAGTAAACATGCAGCCTAAGACAGCTACATAAGCAGTTCACAGATGTTCAGTAGCACGGTATTTGCTGGAATATTTCTCTAGTTCTGTCTGGCTGTTTTCTGTTTGAGATTTTTGTTTGCATGTTTGTTTTCCAGAAGTGAGACAGTACTGGCTGTCTTCAACTTTCAGAAAGTTGGCCAGGGTAATGGAAGAGCCTTAGATTCAGGCAAGGCTCCCAGTGTTGCAAGAAGGCTACAGTTCTCCAGCTCACTTATCTGGGCAGCTACTGTGGCCAACACATAGCAGGCAGCTTGGAAACCCAGAGCTGCAAGCAGGGAGAATCAGCCTCCTTTCAACTCCATGGCAGGGAGCCAGAAAACCCAGAAAGTCATGGCTTGAGCAAAAAGCTGAGTCCCCTTAAGAAACCTATGCAGTGTGCCCCTGGGTTTGTGAGACTTTTAAGTACCAGTCATGAGCAAATTAAACGAGATCCCATGCTCCCAAGCAGCTTGCTAGATGGGAAATCAAGCACATTTCCAGCAGAAAGCTGCCCAAACCTTGAAGGAATTCATCAAAACAAGTATGTATTTCCACAATCTCGTTCTGCCTCAGAAATCAGTATTTTTTCACTGAAAAACTGTCATCTGGCTGTAGTTTTGTTAACCCTTGATTTACACGGTGTCCTGTGCATTTCAGAACAGAATTCCCATTCTGTAATGGATTCCACTGAAGAATGTATAAGAGGTTACCCTAACAAAAGAGAACATACAGCATATTGCCTTAATGTTGGGCTTGAATTTATTGTCTTAATCAAAATACTGTCTCTTCTTCCCCCTCCTCTCTCTCTATCCTCATGTTTCTCTCAGTGTTTGTCATCCTGAGATAAGAACTTGTTAGTTCCTGACAGCAGCATGTGGTTGTGGCTTTAGATGAGACTGCAAAATCTTGTGTTTATTGTGCAAATGACTTGCCCTTTCTACCAGTCACAGTTTCTGGCATGCAACAGCACAACAGCAGCTTTGATAGATTTTAGATGGACTGAAAGTCCTTCTAACCACGTTACTGCTGACCAGTAATTGTAAGGAATGTGCAGGAATAAGGCACATAGAGACGCTTCCTCTGCAAGCAAAGTGGCTTTGGGCACACTGTGGCCAGCATGCAGTGACCTAAGATGACTCCAAAGTAACAGGATTTTAACCAGATAGACAGGGACTAAATACCTGCTAAAGGAGAACTATGAAGTCTAACTTACCTCTGTGTGTCTGTCCTGTGTTTCAGTAATTGTAGAGTAGTGCAGAACTACCCAAACTAGCTTTAAACTAGCCTAGCTATGGCGACAAGATCTGCACAAACTAATTTATCCTACAGAGAGAAGCCATCACCTGGCCCTCAGTGTAAATCCTCTTGGACAATCAACAACATCAAGGGAAGGGAATTGGGAAGGAACTTTGTTGCCATACCTAAAAAGCTATTAATTCCTAAATATCTTAATGTATAAAACCCTTCATTTATTTCCAGTATACCAAGTATTGATTTTTTTGCTGCTGCAGCAGTGCCTTAAAGACCTGACCAGTGCCTCTAGGCATAGATGTGTTATATTTTTATGGGCATGTAAGACAGAGATGATCCATGCCCTAGGCAGCTATCAAGTCAAATGACAACAGGATGTTTAAAATATATGGGGACAAAAGGGGTATAGTAAGATAGTTAAAACTGCACATGAACCAGTAGACAAGAATACTGGAAGATTAAGTTGCATTACTATTTCTCCCATATAATGTGTGAAAATTAATTAATGTTAATAACTGTAACATTATAAGATAAAGCAGTGATTTTAGTGCTTATGATGTGAATGTGTTAATTAACAAAAGACTTGCTTGTTCTTGCAACAGACATGCAACAGGTCACCACAGTCCCACCAAATACCATCTTGTTAGTGAATCAACACTGGTGTGCTTTCATCATGTTTTTCGATGTTAATTAGCTGTGACAAGGTAGCTGACATAGCAGTTTTAATGCTACTGGAAGTATCTAAAACAAAAAGCAAGAAGTCACATTTAGTTCTGTGTCACAGCACATATTCAAAGCTGAAAAGGCTGTTGGCATGACTGCTTGGAACGAAGCTCCACAGATGAAAGTAGTGAACTTAGCAGGGTTAATTTCAGCTAACAATTATTGTTTTGATAACCACTACAGCTCTCACGCCTATACAAGCCTCCCAGGTCAAATCCACTTCTGGAAAAGTGTATTTTAGTTGTCTTTGATCAGCACTAGGGAGAAACCTGCATCCTGTAAACCCCTGTTCTCACTCTGCCTTGGAGGACTGCAGTATTGATTTTAATCTTTGCTTATTGTTTATTCAATTACTGCAATTGCGTTTGAATATTTTTTCTTTGTCTTCCTTTTTTGTGTAATGTTCTCACAGCTCAGTTGCTAACACTGGCCTTAACTGGGAGCACTGTTAAGGTTTCTGAGCCTGGGCTTCATGGCAGAGCAACCATAGATGTTTCAAGAGAATCAGAGGGTTGAATCACAAGTGGTATGTTCCCACTAAAGCAGACATTCCCCAGTCTTAGACTGTCATCCCAGAAAAATGCTACCAAGAGTGATAAAAGTCTATTTTTACGAGTCAGTTATGGGTCTAGTGCCTAGTTTGAATGCATCCTTGCACTTCTATTTGATGCACAGATTATCTGTGCATTTAGGATATGTTAGAAACTAGGTTAGGACTTGCAGACTTCAAGTGTGTATACACAAGCTTCATCTTTCTGGTTTACAGTAGCAAAGCATTCTGTTGTTTACTGAATCAATGTTCTCATTGAATTAATATCTTCTTTTTATTTCTTTAAAAGTCATACCTACCCCTCATTGACTAGGTCTTCCAGTTTTCACCATACTGTGCCCAAATCTTTGTTTTCTATGTTCCTATGACAAAAGGAGCAATTGCTTATTACAGTTCACTTTTAAACAAAAATTGACTACATTGAATGAGAAAGACAAATTAAGAAATTTAAGGTACATTGATGTGAGGTACAGTAGAAAAGAGACCAATAACTTCCCATTCATTATTGTTTAAAATACCATCATTGGAGTCTAATCAGAGGGTTTCAGAATCCGGTTTGTACAAACAAAATAATAAAAGCTCTGACAAATGCTAAAATTGCTGTGCCTTAAACTTAAGTATTAAAGCTATACAGAATGTTGGCTGAATGCATATAAGAAATTACAGCACTTCAACTGCAAGCTGAAATGTGTTCTTGAAAAGCTGATTTTATGATTCATATGAAATAGCAAAATTATAACAGTAATGCAAAGGTTTAAATGCTATTGATGGATAGCACTATATTATTTCAATAAATAGAGGTTTTGTTCTTGTAAAATACTTTGTCAAGCTATTGGCATAATTATTTTCTTTTTAAGGCATTATAAGTACTATATTCTACATTAGTCTGCACAAGAGTAGCTCTAATTGAAGAGTCAGTTATCCATTCATCAGACACGAAAAACTTTAGGACAAGAACTTTGCCTATGGATACATGTGTTTAATGAATAAATGAAGAATTTTAATGAGGTAACAATATTATATTCCTTATTGTAGTGGGACTGTCACTTAGAAAACAGCCTAGAAACGTCAAACAATGCATAAGCTCTTACTGAATTTTATTTCCCTCAAATCCTACATAACATTGATGAGAATAAGTCCTTTACCACCATGAGATAATATATGGGTTACCCCTCAGGCAGATGTTATAGAAGAAATGCGTGGATAAGAAGATAAGACTGGAAAAAGTGTTAAGCAGTTTCATGCTAATTGATCAGTTGACAGTGTTGAGAGGAGATTGTTCTGCAGACACCCAGACATCAGCTGCCTGCTGAACTAGATGGAAATCAGTATAATGAATGTGGTAGGGGAATTATTTCGGGCATTTTGTATAACAATAAGTCCTCAAGTTATAATGTATTCCAGAAGAAATTGTGCTTCAAAGATGAATAAGCAATTGATTATTCTCACTTAGGTTATTTTAAGGAAAGCTATCTCCTACTAAAATGGAAAATCCCATCTTCCAACATTGCAGGCTAATAACAGTCTTGCACTTTCTTCAATCACATTAATTTAATTAAATCACACTATTGTGGTCTTTAATCACAATAATAGCAATAGCTTGTGGTGATTTTAAGAACTAGATTTTCCAAGGTCAAATTCCTTGTAAAGCATTTTGGTTTCACAGCCCATAGTAAAAGCTCAAGTTTTTTGAAAACCACACTAAATACCAGGGATTCTATAAGCAAGATAGGCCTCTTCCTTCTCAAGAAAGTGCAGATTTATCCAAGGGACCTTAGGTTAAAATATAAGGAAACATAAATTTCAAAACAGATATAACTATGTTTGGAGTGATTCCTATTAGATGTCTCTTCTGGGAATTTCAATGTCTTCTGTGAGATCTGGAAGTTAAACTAACAGATTTTTCCATCTTTTGTAGGAACTGATAGCATGTTCCACTGCAACTGGCTCTCCATTTGTGAGGTAGAAGATTATTATGCCTTTTTCTCAGTCTCTTTCCAGAATGGTCCTTTTTGACTCATGGAAACCTTTAGCAATATATTTCACAGGTTTCCCTTTGAGATAAAGGGATCCACTATTTCCTTGCCTTTAAAATTTTCTGAGACAGGTGCCAGCAATAACCTTAATGCTTCTATGAGTCATGTTTCCTTTTTCTTTCTCTTTCTCTCCAAATGAATCAAGCTGAAATAGTTTTAGAAGCTGTTTAGAAAATCAAGATGTAGCATAATAAAAGAGCAAAAAGGGCAGGGTCTCAAATAATCTGTCATAGTTCTTTTAACCGTGATGATTGCAAATCTAACTACATTTCATGCATCTAGCCAGGTGGGTCTTTGCAGTTGGAATACATGAGTAACTGTTATGTGGTACCTGACCTGAAAGCTGCAGACACTCTTGAGTTGCTGAACACATCTATTTGATTTTATTTTATTAGGCTTAGAGCCAAAAATACTCCGGATGCTTTCCAAACACAGAGACAGCTCCTGTCTTGGACTCTGTGTCATTACTAACAAAAAAATCCATGACATTTTGTAGGTGAGTTTGTCTCACTTCGAAGAACCAGATATTAACAGCACTCAGCATAAATCCATGTGACTAAAATTCTGTATTCACATAAATACCCACAGAGATCTTTTTTCACTTTCAATATGTTGTTCTGGCGTAAAAAATAGAGGATGTGGACATGAAAGCCAGCTGAATGTTCATTTTTCTTCCCCCCCCCGAATGTTAATGAAATACAATATGAAATGATGATGTTTACATTTATTTTCCTAGTGATTAAGCTTCAGGTAATTAATGCATAAGTCATTTCTAAACCCTAGAGATTTCTGTGACACATCAGAGCTAATGTTGTAGTAAAGATAAAGGAATGAAGTGGTATGCAGAAGGTATAGATTCTGAAATGCTGGCACTGTGCATTCCTGAATTCTTCTGTGGGCTGTGGAATGATGGAGCTCCTAAATATATCCTCCCTTCTTTGCCTAGGTAAGCAAACAGATGAAAAAACAAAACATGCAGAGCTAATGAATACTGTAAGAGCTCCCTGCTCTAATGCTAGCAAGAGATCACAGTAGGAACAAATGCTCTTGTTTTTAATAATAAGTTAGATTCTGTCCTCAGAAATGGTTGTACAGCTTTTGTGTTTCAGCAGATAAATATTTGTATCTGAAAGGAGGACTTTAGACCCGAAATTGAATTGACTGCTACTTTAGCATTTGTCTGTGGCTTTTTTCCTACTTTGAGTCCATAGCTGAATAGTGAGTGAGCCCTTTGAAAGCAGTCAGAAAACATCCACAACCAGATCATTGCTGTTCTGAACATGGCTATAAGTAGAGCTGGGGGCCACCTACAGTTTGAACATCTCCATCATAGTAAGGAGATGATGGTCACAACTCAGTTCCAACCAGAGCTGTGCCTGGTTAGTGGGTAAATGGAGACATGGGTTGTTAATGCTTTCTTGGAGTGGTCTTGCAGGGTTTACTTCTTCAGCTCCTTCCTGAGCCTGGTCCCTTAGAGTTTGGTGGCACAGGAGGACGAGGGTTACAAACTACTCCTTGGAAAATGATCTTGCCCATTTATCACGTATTTTTCAACAACCAGTAGTTATTTGCTCGTTAGCCTACATCTGCTCCTTTCCTTTCTCCCCTCCACCCTGTTATTTTGAAGATGGTTGTTGCAAGGAACAGAAAAAGACCTTTGGAAGGATAAAGATAACTGGAAAAAACAGGAAAAAAGTCAGCCTACTATGAAGTTAGCCTTGCACTGCACCGGATTCTTCTGGTAGATACATAGAATCAGAAAGAATTGTGTGCCACATGTATTATTTTGGCTACTTCTCAATTCCACATAGACTGTGCAAGAATAATGTTACAAAATAACAAACAACTAGTGACCAGCAGTACAGAAATTGAAAGCAACTACCTGATCTACTACTTGCCCCAGATACAGCATGAATGCAGTCTTGCAGACAAGAGAAATTACATATATATCAGGGAACAAAAATGGAACTTCTACTTAGATAAAATCCCTAGTCTTTAATTTTGGAGAGCATTGGATTCAGAAATTGTTTCTGCAGCTGAAATACAAAACCAGTAAATCAGTCTCAAGCTTTTGGAAGAGAGACAGAAATAATCTTATCTTTGTGCTGTCACTGCTGGTCTTTTTAGAAAGAATCTCTCAAGAATGCTCAACTGGAACATACTTCAAGGAAATGACCCCCTTAATCATCATGCTAAAATCTAAAATATTTGGGAAGTGCGGTGATATTTTCATTGAGAATGTTATTGGAGAAAATTCTTTTGTTAAGGAATTGTGAATTAACTTCTTTTCCTTGCTTAAATGCTGAGGTCTCATTTATTTGAGCACTGCCTCTGAGGCAGCTGTTAAGAAAACAACAGGACCACTCATCTACAATAAAATAATATAATTAAAAAGTAAATCACTGCTGACACCAAAGTGTATTTAAAAGCAGCTGCAGTCAATAAGAAGGCTGGATTTTAGTTCACAAAAATGAAAGGCATGCAGCCACGTGGGACCAATAATGCAGGATGATTTATTGTAGAAGAAATGTGCAGAACAATATCAGTAGAAATATGGACCTGAAAGCCAAAAGAAGAAACTGTGAATGTTTAAGGCTTCTTTTAAGTTCTTGTGGAGCTATAGTAATCAGTGATTAATGAGAAAGGCTGATAAAATCAGGACAGTATTAATGATCAGGAGGAGAGAGGCATTCAGGGCCATTTAGAAATCCCTGTATCTGGGAAAGATACTAGGAACTATGTGCAAAGGAGGTGGAAAGAAAAAATCCTCATTACTTCAGTAATCTGATCATACAAAGTGTAAACTTCAGATTCGCCTGGCCATGCTTATAGTAAGTAGTACCTTCCTTCAAAAACAGTCGTAACTTTTGTATAATTTAGTTATTTGAATTATTCACTAATAGTATCTGCACTTGCAAATGTTCTTGCCTGTTGCATACAGCAACTCTGACTCAGAAAATGAATAATGATAAGGTGTAAACCTGTGAGCAATTGGTATCTTTTCAGATCTTTGTGTGAGAAAGAGATTTGTTTTCTTCTATAAAATGAACAGAACGTTTTTGAGAAATTGAAGCTGGCTGGTTAAGTGCATTAAACCTTGGCTCAGTAGGACTGTGGTTTGTTCCCCAAGTTTTCATAAATATTTGTTGACCAAAGGAAAGTTTACAGAAAGACATAATGCTCAAAAGTTCTAAAGTTTTAACATTGACTATGTTTAATTAATTAGACAGCTGGGTGGTGGGGAGGTGATAAATCATGTGTGACAGCAAGAACTGTTCCTAAACAGAGAGTACTGGATCTTAGTTCCCAAGCTTTGCAAGTATTTTGTAGGTTCTCCTGACAATTAGAATATGTCTTACTGGAGATGGGAGTTTCCTTTTTTCTGGGCTGTGTGATTTCTTTATAGGGCATAATATATTTTACTTTTTTCTTTCATCTGCATAGTTCCTGTGAAATGTTATGATGTCGTTGTGGTTTTTGGCACAGCAGGAAGTCTGTTGATGCACAGGAAACTTGTTTTGACATTACAGTTGTCAAGACTGGATGGAGTGGCAACAGGTACTTTCCTTTCTGACTGGGATAGAGATGGATGAGGCCGAATTATTAATTTGAGAGAATTTTTTTTCTGAGGAGTGGTTTTTATTTAGTTTATGATGCAATTATTCCAGGAAAAGGATGAGATATAACAACCTTCTTGCTTTGTAGATGGTATTGGGGGAAATAAATTGTACAAAATTCTCATCTGTCCTCTTTGAACAAGTATGTTCATTTATAAACCCATTATAGTAAGGTGAATACTGGGAAGACATCCATTTGTTCTTCAAAACCAATGGCATGCCTGCTAAGGACCTGGTTTATAGTGTGACTTTTAGGTTGGTTTTACATGGGTTTTGGTTTTGTGAAAGATGGCATTTGAGACACAGATTATCTGTTAGTTAATATGCAGTTAGTGTAGCTCATATACTTGACAGACGGCCTGATCATACTTGCTGGATTAATTAATGTTTTAACTACAAATTCCAATTGACAGTCCAGATTGTAGATGGTGCCATGTTTGTATATAATTATTTAGCTTATCAGTAGATGGATCATCAAGTCATTCAATATTGTAGAGAAAGCTTGGTGCCCCTTCCTTTTCTTGTGGATTAGCAGCTATCACTTCTTCAGTTATAGACAAGACCAATGGCAATACGATTGTTGGTCTTATTTCTTGTAGGGCCTGTGGTTGTATCATCATAGAGCAGGAATTCAGTGAAAATGCTTGGAAAAAAACCTATTTGAACTGTAGGTGGTTGATTTGGTTTACTAAGTTTGTACAATTGTGCATATGATTAACCGGAGAGCTCTAGGACTTAATTATTGTTTAAAAACATTTAAAAATTCCTTGAGGCAAGGGGCCATGAAAATACAAAGTGCTATTAATTGGCTAATCAGACTTTAGAGAATGCCACAATAATTACATATTTAATAGTATTTCAGTAGTTACTGTGGTGCAACTTGTAAACAATTATAGTTTAAGTGGCCACTTCCATCAGTTTCTTTCAGTGTACAATTGCAGTGTCAGGAGAAGACAGGATGGAACCAGCCTGGGAATTTTGCCTACTTTAGCATTAGAAACATGAGCACTAAAAACATTCATCCTGATTAGCCAAAGGATGAAGTATCTTTAAAGTTACTCCAGTGAATAGAGTCTGAGCATTGGCTTAATAATGAGAGGTGACATTTACCATGCTTTGTGGCTCTGTTTATTACCCACTTTGGAAGTTTGCCCTGCAATAGTGGAGCAGTTCTAATCTCTTCAGAGATTAGTAAAAATAAAGGAAACCTTTTATTTTTTCCCTTTTTTTTTAAGGGATAGTAAATTATTTTAGTAAAGTAGCTTAACACCTGGAATTAGGACTTCAGTGGTGACCAGTGTGGCCTGCTTTTGTACAAATGAAGAAGGGTCTGATATTTTCATTCTGTGCTCTACTGTAAATCCTCCAACAGGAGGCTGGTGTGAGAAGGGGACTCAATGAGAGAGAAGAAAAAAAGGAAGGAAAATAAATATCTGTACCCACTATCCCTGATTTAAAAGAACTGTACGATTCTGATTACAAAGTCATTAGAAAATAGTTTATTCAATGCCTAAAGGAATGCAAATTAGATGATCACAACAGAAAGATGTGCTTTAATACTGAAATGAGAAATGTGCTTTTTTTGGCTCTGAACATGTTGTGGAATATTCAAAATGCCTGTTTCGTGGCATAATCATGCATTCTGTCATTTTATGAGTAATAGCTAAACTCTAAAATTTAAACCTAACTTCAGCACATTAGCTTTAGAGATAAGAATATAAATATGTTATTGTAGATATAATTTCAAAACAGCCATGGGAAATAGCAAGGGTTGTACATCACAATGAGGTTTTTTAGCAGTACTCTAAGGTACACAGATTTAAGGTGTGTCCTTACCAGCTGGTGGCATTTTACAGCTAAAATGAACATACACTTCCTGTGACTTCACTGCAGTTATTGTTTCTCACTATTTCTTTGTTTTTTAGAATTAATACTGTGGCAAGAAAGTACAGTGCAATGTGGTGAAAAACTTTCTTTTAGGGTACAAGCCTCTTCTTATGTTTCTTAATTTAGAACTATTCTGTCCACAGAACTACATGAGTGCTGCACTCAGCAATTTGATGTCCAAAGAATTTTTCCAGAGCAGCCAGAGATGCTCTGTAAGACAAACACATTTCTTCATGTCTGGCTTATTACAGCGATAGCATCACACATTTATATCTGATTACTGTAGAGCCATAGAAGAGAACAGAATGGTTTGGGTTGAAGAGACCTTAGAAATCATCTAACCCTCCTGCCTGGGCAGGGACACCTCCCACTAGACCAGGTTGCTCAAAGCCCTATCCAACCTGATCTTGAACACTTCCAGCCACAATCTGTTCCAGTATCACACCACACTCATAATGAAGCATTTCCTCCTAATGCCTAATCTAAGTCTACCTTCTTCCAGTTTAAAGCCATTACCCCTTGTCCTGTGTCTCTACATGCCCTTGTAAAAAGTCCCCCTCCAGCTTATATAATCACAGAATGGTTTGGCTTGGAAGGGACCTTAAAGATCATCTAGTTCCAACCCTCCTGCATGACATAGTGGAATAGGGGATTACAGTGTGACAAATAGCATTGTGGCTACAGGGCTCAGTTCTTATTTCTCTGTTCCATTTTTGCTGTTCTAAGTAAGCAACTAGAAACCAAACCAGTACTTTCTACAGTGGAATTAATAGCTCTTCCCTAGTATGTTAATTCCATCAGTTGCAGATTTCAATCTAATGACGGCTCCTACTGTTTTAAAGCTGTAAGTCTTATATAAATCCTCTTCTAATAAAAATTCTGCTCAATGGCACATGTAAGGTATGACTGTATTACCTGAAGATACTTGAAGTTCTTTAAGCAACAAGTAGTGTGGGAACCAGGAAGGGAGATAAACTTCATCTAACCTCCCACACTGTTCTGAGGGAATAGTTAGTGCTAAGTAGCTTACCAAAAACAAACAAACAAACAAACCTAATACCATTTTCCAGCTGTCCAATTGCTGGAAAGCCAGAGCAAACCATCCAAGGTTGTGAGAAGTAGCTGGGAAACTTTCCGGAGTCAGTCTCATTTTCTGGATTTGCCTCCATGTAGTATCTACCTAAACAAGACCTTTCTAAATGTATACAAATCCACACTGGGGAGTAGGACAGGAGAGTTCCATGTCTGAGAAAAACAGAAGATATCCACTCCCCTGAAAGCTGATTCTGCCCTGAGGATGGGTAATGCAGTCTGTTTCCTTATCTGTCCTGACTTACAGGAGGGCAGAAGCAAAGATGAGGCAAAATTAAAGCACACAAGCAGAATCAGGGATATCAGACTGGATCCCCTGTCCATGGAGGACTACGTAGGTTGTCCTGAGTCCCACAGTGTAGACCGAGTTGTTGTGGAAAGGGAAGGGAGTTGCAAGGAAAGGAGGTGGTAAAGGCAGCCCCTGATGGGAAAATGGCAACATCTCCACTCCTTGGAGAAATCTCTGATGTTTCTCTTAAAAGCCTGCTCTTGTAAGTCCTGTCAGAGATTGAGATGACTTTATCCAAAATCTGAGACAAGTGTCTTTGGTCATTAAATTCTGAGACAGGTTGATGTCAAAGCATAAACCATGAGACTACAGAGTGCCAGAGAAATGGTTCACAAGGGCAGCTACCTGTTTGTCATAGCAATGGCTGCAAGTGTAAGGGGGAATAGCAAAGTGAAATTTCTTTCTCTAAAAGAATGCTCCTTTCCAGATTACAGAAACTATAATTTATTATAGGATTCTTAATTTCTTTAAAGACTACATTTTTGGTTGAATTTTTTGTGTTTGGCTTTTTTGTTGTTGTTGTTTTGTTGTTGTTTTTCAAGAAATGATAAAGGCTTAGGCACAACAGCTTTACTGAAGGGAAATTAAGCTGTGGTGATTGTCTGTGCAGCAGTTAATGCACATTTAGAATATTTATATGGTACATTCTGAATGGAAAAAAAACAAACAACAACACCCTGACATTGAATTGTCAAAATGCTGCCAAGGGTCAGGAAAGCTCACCTCCTGAGCTAATTAGCTGGTCTTATTTAAAATCACTTGCTACTTTCCAAATAATTATTTCTCCTCCATTCAGGCAGTAGACATTTGGCTAATCTCTGAGAGAAGCAGCGGAATGAACAATTGTGAGACCTGGAGTCTTACTGCCAGCATTTACCAGAAGATGGAATTGTTCTCTGCCCCTGTTCTCTGTGGTGTTTCTCAGCACAGACCCAGCCTTCTCCTGAGGTTTCCTGCTGGTATTTAAGCAGTTGAAACTCACTTATTTCTAGCATGCCCAAGAGGCTGTCTCAGTGCTTTCATCCTGACTGGTTTGAAACTAGTTGGAGGAGTCTGAGCAAAAAATGCTGTACCTACCTGAATATCAATCTGATGATTGATCCTAGTGTATTAAAACAATTTTATCATTATCACCAGTAAATGCTGGTTTTGTCTTGCAGGTTGCCATTCAGTTGCATACGCCTGCTTTATTATACACAGATGCCTTGTTGTGTTGCATTGGTTTTGGGTTGTCTTTTCCCCCTGTTTCTCTTCTGGTGTTTTCACTGTTTCCAGATCATTTGTGAGTTTAAAATAGCAATAGCTTTATTTCACATAGATACGTGTTTAAAGGCTAGTTTGGTCTAAACGATTGATGAAATTGAAAAAGTTAAGACAGAAGGACAAAAGGGTATGTATTGGATAAACCTATTGAGCAGAGGGTGGGAGTTGCATCACTTACGGTCAACCTCAAAACCTAGTTTAATCCCCTACTTTATTAAGCAGCCACTCCTAAGAGTTGAAAAAAGATCTTCCCTTGTTTTTGGCAAAGTAATTTAGGGTCCCCAAATGTTTCTGTAGTGGTAAAGACAGCAAAGCACTCTATGTAAAATGAAGCAATTTGTTCAATAGAAAATCAACATGTGATCAAAAAGTGGGTTCACAAGGGTGACCCTTTTCCTCCAGTATCTGTTCAGCCACAGAGAATGAGAGCTTAAATACTCAGAGCATACCTAGGGCTCATTAACACTCACTGCTGAACTATTGCTTGACTGGGACACCCTCGATTATGTAACTGCACCTTCATGGAAATAAAACAGAGCATATGATTCTCATTGTTGCCATGAGCAACAGTTCTGGTATTAATTTCAGCCTACGTTAACCTCTTGAAACAACCACTTCATTAAAAGAAAACCCTGTGGGACAGGTAATGCAGAAAGTTGTTAATGCAAAGTGAATAGTGCTTTTGGGATACATACCAAGAGTAACAATGAACTTACTCCTTTTTTCATCCTATCCTAGTAATTATTAACAAAAGCCAGAATTCTAATTCCTATAATTCCCTTCCAAAACCCTATGTTTTAAAATTGCACTGTCAGCTAAAATCTGTGCAGTCACCATCCTGAAACTGTAGCTTCAACACATATTTCCAAATTTTCTGGAAAATAAGGACAATGTCCACATTTTGGGAAAATTCTCAGCCCGATTATCTAACAGAGAGGTTTTTCCTTTTTAAAAGTGAATAAAAAAATGCTATGTATCTGATTTAGGAAAGATTTCATGTACAGCACAGTGGTTAAGCTGGGACTGTCTGAAGCACTGTGTTACTAGCTGTCCTGAAATGGGACCTATTCAGACAGTAACTATTCAGGATTGGATTTAAATGCTCATCTTTTCTTCCGTTTTTTAATATTTTTCTTTAGTTACATCCCAACAGTATTTCTCCATTTATCACAGCCCCAAAATTAGGCTTTTGTAATTGAATGGATTTTATTAAAATGTTGGAAATTCCCCAGAGTTTCACATTTGAACCAAAACCCACAGATTTTATAATCTCTGAAATGTTCCTTATTTTTTGAAGAAAAGGATTCAGGTTTTTTAATTAAATAAATGGTTATTTGTAGAGGGAATATTGTATGTACTATGATCAAAGAATGATTCCATTTGGGAGTATTTATATAACTTATATGTGGGGTTTTTTTCTCAGCTGCCATTAAATCCTTATCATAAACAAAGAGAAGTCAAAGTAAAATGGGCAGACACAATCCTGGTATAATTCCACTCTCGGAAGTGTAGTTCTGCTGTTGCTTAAAGTAATCCCAAATCTGTGCTACAGCTTTAAGTATAATCTGCCTGAATCAAAGTCAGTCGTAGAATTAAACAGAATTAAGTTGTCATCAGATCATTGAAATAAGTCTTTGCCTTTAAATACGGGCGTTTTGGTGGGGTTTTTTCCTTCCACATAAAGTAATTTGTGACTAAAAGCTTAACCTTTAAAAAAATGCTATTTTTTATAAACTGGATAAAAACATCTTCTGCACGTTCTTTCATTAAAAAAAAAATAAAGCGATCTCTGCCTGCTAGAAAGAAGTGCATCTCAGCCCTGAGGCTTAGGGCAACTTGAGCAGCCTCTTTGGCTGCGCCCACAGGAACACAGATCTGTTCCATGATGTATTCCCAGCTCACAGGAGTAGCCTTGCAAGTAAGATTATGTAATGACCATGCTAATAGCTATGGGGAACTTCTGCCATGCTCCACGTAAACAAGAAATCCTCAGAAGCCTGGGCAGACCCAAAGCACACTGATTGCTTATGCAGTTAATGAAACATGCCCATTGGGATTGCATTACAGGAGATGACATTCACAGTTAAATAAAGCAAATGTACGTGCTGAGAATATTTATATAAAGATGAGCTCCAGAGCAAAGAAAGATGTATGTAGCTGCTTTTAACCCAGAAATATTTTGTTGCCACAAAGCAGACACTTCCTTTTTCTTTTAAGGTTTTTACAAACATCAGTAATGTGTGTACGTCAGTGTCCCCCTTTTATCCAGATATATATGCAAAACTGAGGTAGGCAAGATGTCTGCAGATTTCATGCACCAGGAGAAAATATGCCATGTTTCAGCTAGTATCTGTGGAAGTCCATAACGTGCTGAGCATTGATTAACAAGGTATTTTGAGTTGGTATTTATTTATTAAGTTGGACAATGTTGGTATTTATTTTTCTTTCAGCCTCAAAGGAAAGTGTGCACTTCTATTGCAATTAAATATATTTATTTTTTTCTTTTGTACTTAAAATCAGTCACTGCCCTCTTACCTGATATTAAGTGGTTATTAGATAAATCATGATTCAGAGCTCAGAACTCCTCCTTCTCCAGCAAGTAGCCTACTCACAAGTCTTGCACTCTAGCACTAAACTGGAGCCCTTTTTTTCCAGCTGTGGTAGTTTCATCAGCAGACTAGACAGTATTGTCATGTAGGGAGTCTCTCACTCAGCAGCAGGGACAGTTTCGAGACAGTTATAGACAAACATAAACCCCTCAGTAGAAAATTTGATCTATACAGTATAAACACTAGAGGAGTATTATAGCAAATACTGTCACCAGTCCTAGCTTAGAAGAAAGGTGTCTTCTTTCAGGAGAGCTTTATGCTGTCAGTCCCAAGTATATATGTCCTTTTAGTAGTGAGAGAGATACCTACGGCCATAAGAGGAATAACTGTAGCAGCCTCTTGTCTTCAGGCTTCCTTGTTGGCTACCTGGCTGCTCAGAGTGTGCAAGCAGATGTTTGTATCTTCTCTTAAATATTCCCTCCTAAACATTTCCACCACTCTGTAACAAGGTGTGCAGTTATACAGTGGATGTAGCAACATGGAGCCAAAATGTGAGGGTTTGAAGATATTTGTTACCTGAAACTATTTTCATAAACTGAAGAATCTTAGTATCCTCATCTTGGGGATACTGAACACACATTCTTTTTCATGCTTTTTACGTTCTAAAGTCGTTTCTCTGTGTCTGCATAGGGTGGAGGTGGAACAGGGCCTATTTATACCCATCATAAAAGACTGATCAGCTTTTAAGAGCACCCAACTATCCCTTCACAGCTCTTTATCATACTTGTTTTCATAGCATGTGATTCCCAAGGAAAGACAGGATGCAGCAGGAGCACATTAAATCATTTATGTGGCTTTCCAGATCCTACCAATCTTTCTTTTATTCTAAAGGCATTCAGGGGTTACTTAAAACTTTTGCATGAAATTTTCATTACATTTTAATGGATGTTACCCTTTAAGCAAGTTGTTTCAAATCCTCTTGGATGAGAAAGAATTCAAATCTAATTCTATCTTCAATGCTGCTTCGTTGAGCTATGTCCCACTTTCTATTCCTGAAGATGAGGAAATGTTAGCACTGGTTTCATACCACAGGGTTCTATTTGTTGCCATTTAATGACTTCCTCTGCCTATGCCTTCATTTGTACATTGCAGGAACAAATGGACGTGAAGTAAATGATTAATTTTTGCCAACTTCAGAATGTCAGTAAGGCTGTCTGTATTAGAATGACATAAATCACTTTTTCAAATCATGCTACTAGGACTTTTTGGAGGACAGGACTTTGATAGAGAACTTCTACTGAGTCAACCACCCGCGCCCCAGCTTGGACACAAATGTAGAAAGTGGATAGGAGAAAAGAATAATTGTTTGCTCTTTTTGCATGTTTTAATTTAGGTCACAATCTGAGAAATATCAAAGTCAGTCTAGAAACTAGATTGGCTCCACTGAGCTTTTGGCTCCACTGAGCTTTTTGAACAAGCATAAAGCATGTGGAGAGCAAATCATTCTATTTCAACTGGAAATTGAAATCGTATAAGTGAACTAACTGAAACTGAAAAAGAGGCTTCAAGAGGCTCTACAAAGATTTTAAACCAAGTTTTGTAAGTGGTTATGCCTAACCACACTTTTTAGAGGGATTTAGCATAAAGGCTCCTGAGACCTTATACTCAATCATTAAATCATGACTTCCTACTTAAAGGAGTCGCAGAGGTGCTGTGTCAGCAGTAGCCAGTTCTCACAGCAAAGGGAGGTGCAGACAAATGGGTGCAGCTGCTGAGGAGCAGGGCATGTTGCTGCCATGAGAACCTGCCCACAGGCTCTCACTGTCCTCATGGGAGAATTTCATACCTGTACTCCATGGTGTGATAATCGATATGCTCAAAAGAAGCTGAGCAAAAAATCAATTGCAAATTCCCAAGTAGCAGTTCTGTAATTGGTACTCAAGGAGGAAACTACTTTGAATGGGAAAAGGGAAGCAGGTAAACCACTTTCCTTCTGTATATCTCTGTAACAACTGACAGGTAATCCCAAATTCATTCCTTGAAAACTCCATAGAGGCAAACATAGGCTTGACAGTTTTCTTCCCTTGTTTTTGTTTGTTGTTTTTTGGGGGGGGTTGTTTGTTTGTTTGATTTCCTTTTATTGTCAGAAGAGGTGTCTAGCAGACTTTACCTAAAGGATTTTCAGCAGCTCCAAGCAAGTGCATTGTTGCTTCCCCCTTTAACTTGTTCTGACATGAGAACATTTTGACGCTCCATCATTTTGCAAATTATCCAGTTTTCTTTTTTCAAAATCTAACAGTTTCATTACTTAGTAACCATTGCTTCCCAGCCAAATACATAAATGATGACAACTTGCAACATACAACAGTGAAGCATCCTAGATCTTTTTCCCATATTTTAATGTGAATTTGAGTGTTTGTTTACTTTGGGAATCAAAGCAAAACTTTGGGACTATGGCAAGTAGAGAAAAATGGGTGCAAATATGATACAGCAAGCACTAAGAAAATGTTAACTAAAATTCATTAAAATTGTGTGATGTTTTAGACTGTGAAGTCTGTGCAGTTGGTTTATTCAAGGAAGCTGGGTTATATCAACTCATTTTATATTACTAATTTGTGGGTTTTTCTTCAAGTATTTAATATCCTGACATTGGCTACCATCTGCCAACAAATTATAGTTAAAGAGACTGGCCAGCAAATCCAACCACCATTGGTTTTCTATAGATTGCTCTCTATAGATTGTTCACAAGGCTGTGCAGTTGCATGGTGGGTTAGCATCTGTTTGCTTGGGCTCTTTCAGTTTATCATGTTCCCTTAAAAATGCAGGGGGAGGCTGGAGACAGGAATGTGGCTGTTTTTCTGGAGGATCTCCCCAGGCCTGCTCCCTGCAGGAAGCTGGAGAGATGCGGGCTGGTGGCACCACGAGTGGCGAGTGGAGCTGGATTCCCCAGCCTGGAGCAAAACTTGGCAGCCAGACCTGCCATGGCAGCAGCCTCACAGACCTAAGTAGGCAGCAAGCAGAATTTACTGTATTGCTTTCCAGGATTTCATCTTCTTGACGTAAACACTTGTCCGAAGAAAACTCCTTAGTGTACAAAATACCTGCTTGAGTACCTTTCTGTCTATCAGTGCATGTGGAAGTAAATATACACTGGCATTAATAACAGTGTTACAGTCTTTAATTAAAAAAAAAATTACAAATCTGCATGTTAGAGACATCTGCATAATTAGAATGTCAGTCTGGAATAAAAATTACTTAATTCAAGTTGCAATGTAATTCTCTGTAATTGCCAAGGAGCTCTAGGTACCAAAAATTTTCATTCTATTTTCATTCCAGGACCTACAGATTGCTAGGTCTACATGTTCTTGTTTTGGAATAAAAGTTCAGGAAGTGGCCATGAATTCAGCTCTTGTATCTCAATTTTCAACTCTCATAAAAATTCAGGGGTGTCTGAATGCAACATGCTCTGTTCCTTATTTCCTCCCCTCTGCACTTACTACTAAACTATTAGTCATGGTTCATCCACTCCTGGTACGCATTGTTAATTTGCATGGAACATGTTAAAATGCTTTCAGACATAAGTGATTTGGGTGTTGCTGACATAACTATTGGCTTCTATTAGTTAAGCAGTGGATAATTTTAAAAACGTAACCATCTGTGCTTGTAACAGACTTTCTTTGGGATGTACAATACACAGTTAATGATTTTGAATGCAAATGTGTTCTCAAGGCAAGTAAATGAAGATATGCCTGGCTGGAGATACTTAGCATGTTGAAACAAGGACAATTCCATTGACAGATAAAAAGAAGTAAAGACTTTTAACTTAATTAATTTGATCAATTTCCTTTTAAATCACTTTAAGAGGAAAGCTGGCTCTTCCACTTTTGTAGTCATGGAGGAAAGAAGAAGGTTGCCATAGGTGAACCTGGTTGGAGTGCATCTCATCTGGGTGCCACCCAGCCCAGGAGGGAGGCTGGGAGAGGGTTTTGCTGGGGACTCAACCTGCTGCTGCTCACCCAGGACCTGCCCCAGTGAATCTGCCTGCTGGTGCAGCTCTGCTGCAGGCTGTTTGATTGCTCCTTTCCTCCCCTAATTCTCTTTATTCAAAGTATATTAGTAGTATGAGTGTTACAGAGAGGGTCCATCAGAGCTGCAATTACCTTGCTTTGGTAAAAAGAGGGAGTCAGAAAGTGTTGAGAGCGGTCGAAACAACCAGTTAATATTGTTTTCTTTAAATAGAGGTGTGTATGGTCTAGAGCTAGCCCAGGTAGCAGAACTTGCTATCAAGCAGGAAATTGCACTATTATCACTAAACTGAAAAGTCATCTCTGTTGGAAGTGCCAATTACTGGTAATGGATGAGGTGGCTTCCTTAGTCTAATTGGGAAATATTTTTAAACTACAGTAGAAACCATGTGAGTGAGTTATGACATTTGTTGTTCCTCTAGGCAAATCACCAAGGTGGGTTCCTAAAGGAGACAGGGAAAATGCTTCTAAAACAGTGTGATACATGTCTTTTGGTCATCAGAGCCTTGTTAATGGTGGCCTGCTTTTGTCTTGGATTTATTTTACCAATATAAAGTTTAGAACTGCTGATGCAGGAATTCCTGCAGACTTTAAGAAATTAGCTTTGTACAATGCTTTGCCACCACATGGGCTTCCACAGGTGGATGCTGTATTTCATCTTGTAATTTTTACATGAGTATGGAGAGTAAAAAGAAAGTGCTACCAATGGCTTTATTTGGAGGAGATTGTAGTGAATCTACCATGGACTCTTTACCTCCTTACATATTTGAGGTTAATAAATAATGTATCATACATGCTCACAGGGTGTGTTAGTTTGCATAGAGCAACAGCCTCTAGTTTTTGCCTGCCTCTTGGCCCTTGAATTTGTAACACGTTCAGTGCAATTTTTCTGTCTTTGCTTCCTTTACCCTGGTAAGTTCCTCTGGCCACAAGGATTGTCAGAGTCACAAAATCAACAGCCTAAGGTATACTTCTTGCTAATAAACTACTACAAGTGGACTAACAGACCAAGATACAGCACAGTCTTCTTCTTTTGATAGTATTACCAGAACAAACTCCGTTTGGGCTGATCGGTTTGAGGGCATTTTCCCAATAGAAATGTATTTTCCTTTTTGTACCTGTCATCACAGTGCACCACTCTGAAAGCTTTCCCTTCAGCTCATGATGCATATGTTACCAAATAACTTGGTCTGCAAACTGCTGTTGGTGTTTTAAGCTCATTTCAGTTCCTGCCGAAGGGGAAAAGACTGTGCACAAGGTCTGATCGCCTTTCCCTGCTGCTCTTCCCTCCCAAATCCACATAAACTCTGTGATGAACCCTGTGCAGCAGAGGACATGAGGTGCTCAGATAACAAGGAGGACAACACTTATTTCTCATAGTCGGAATTTGGAGGCACAGTTTGATCTAGTAGCTCTTTTTGCAGTAAATCATATTACTCTCATTGTAAAATTGTCCCAATCACTTTCTTGTTTTGTGTCTCTTTACAGAGCGATGAGGTTTTAACAGTCATCAAGGCAAAAGCACAGTGGCCTGCCTGGCAACCTCTGAATGTGTAAGTAAGTGGGGAATAGTATGTCTCAATACCCTTGTGCTTAGTGTTGGCTGATGGACTGCTCTAAGTTAATTTTCTCATATAATCATTCATTCTTGTAAAGAAACAATCTAAAAATATTTTGATAGATGAGTTTTTAGTCTTTTTGAATTTTTTTGTGGGTTTTTTTTGCCAACAGTTGTCTCTCTCATTCTTTCCTTTAGCATCTCCTCATTTTTCACATGCTTTGGTTCACTGTTACAGGAGCAGGATTATTCCCTGGAGTTTTAGTCTTCATTGAACACTGATGTTTATTCAGTGCTTGCTCAAAAATATATGATACTGTCATGCATTGTGGCAGGGCACTGTGTCAATACAAGAAATCCTGGATATATCAACAAAAAACTCCTAAAGAACTAATTCTTTAAAATTCTTATCTGAAGCACTCTTTGATAGCATAGTTATCCTGATGGTAGTATAATCATGGTTGTTTTACCAAGTAAGACAGCTAACTAGTTTCCCAGGATCCTCGCTTTGGGCTCTCTGACACTCAGCAGGAAAAAGGACAGAACTCTTCCTGGATACTCTTGAATGTATTGGTTGTCTGGGTGATGGGAGGAAAGGCTGAGGTGGTGGTTCCTACAGAACTTATGTGTGCTTGGCCCAAAATTCCAACTAATTATCCAGGCCTAAATGAGTGAGACTTAAAAGAAGTGATTAAAGATGAGCACCCAGTATAAGGTGTCACCCCATCAGCTGACAGTCAAATTAAGTCCTTAGAGAAGCAGAGCAATTAGTCTTCTGCAGAACTGTAAGGACCAGGCAGGCCTGTTTCCTCTGTAAAAAGTAAAAGGGTGAAACACTGTGGGTTTGTCCACCATTAGTGGAACACTGTGGTTTCGTCATCTGTATGTGGAAATTTGGAGATTAGTCAGAAAAAACTGCAAGAGTTCAGTTTTTAGAAAACTTACCCTATCCTAAGAGGCTTAGAAACTCTTAAGCAGCTTAGGACTTAAGCTATTCAGTTTATTCCTTTCCCCCCTGTAAAACAAAACAAAAAAAAACAAAAAAAAACAAAAAAAAAAAAGGAAAAAAAAGGGTGAAGAGGTGAGCACAGATTAAACAGTGAAAAGATTTCTGATAGCTGATCCTTCTTTAATCTAGGAGAAAAAAAATCCCTATGAAATCCCTTGCAGCATGGAAGCTAAGTAAAAGCTAAGGAAATTCATCACAAGAAAATTCTCACTAAAGGTATGGGAAAAGGCTTTAACAGTGTGACTAACCTTCAGAGCAGCTTACCTGATGGATTTTCTATCACTTGAATATATTGTAACCCTCAAAGTTGCAGGCTCTGCAGAGGAATTGTGGGTTAGGCTGTTTTTGGCTGGTTTTATGCAAGTGGTCAGTCAAGGTGACAGTAATGGCATTCTTTACTTACGGTCTTATTCCCCTGAAATTTTCAGTATTTGGATTTGGGAGTGTTTACCATATAGTAGTTGTGGACAGCACTGTTTCCCTGCTGCCTTCTTTCTGTCCACTCCAAATTAGCACTGTAAAATGGAAACTTTTTTCCGCTTCTTTGTTCTACTACTGTAAGGTCTCTGAACCAAGCTATTTATTTTTTCCTTCCAATTTCAGTTACTTTCCTGAAGCAACATTTATGCATAGTGTTTCTGTATCAAAGTGAATAATGCTACTAAGAACTGGCTGCTCTGGGTGCTTGGAAGGCTTTGGCATTGATAGGAGAGCAGGCTTGTACTTTGTTCATAGAAAGATGGAGAGAGGATCTCCTGCTCCAGACTCTCAATCTATCATCTTTCAAATACACTGAATATATTACATAATAAAAATCAAAGCTAATTCAAGTATATTGCTCCTGGTCATAATAGCTAGTTTAATATCGTACTGAGAAACTTCACAAAAAAGCTGAGAGTGAGCAACTTCAGATAATTTCTAGTCCTATTCTTTCACAGCCATGCCTGCAAATGCTTCTACAGCATCTTTGAGATGTTATTCCAGACAATTCTTACCTCTACTGTGTGGTAATTCTCAGTAACATCAACAGGAATAAATCTTGGTACTTTTGCTTTCAAATGCTGTGCAAGGTTTCCCTTAACAGATGTTCCTTCACTTTACAGGTGGTGTTGGATTCTTGGCTTTTAAGATAACTTACCATATTTTGCCATTATATCCTTTTTAAAATTCTATTTTAAAATATTACCTAAGCTTCAAAAGAAGACAACATTTACAATACCTTTTAACTTCTTCCCTTTTCCTGTTATTGATGGTCCTTCTTGGAATTCAGATTAGAGTTGTGCAAGTGTTGGATTGCTCAGGAAAAACATTTGGTCTATTACTATGCAGAACACAAGCCACCTTACTAATAAGAATTGACTAAAATAATGAATAACCTTCTTTTGCATAAGAAGGAGTTATATAGCTAATATATAATACAGTATGATAGTGGTGCCAAAGGGGTGTTACAATGTGTCATAATAAAAAGAGCCCCAAACCCTTTCTGAATGTGTTTTACAACAATTACAAAATGCATTATGCTAGTGAGCCAATGTAGAGAGGCCTAAAGTGTCAAACGATGGATGTGTTGGTTGATAAAAAGTTCAACATGAGGCAGGAATGTGCACTTGCAGCCCAGAGAGCCAACAGTATCCTGGGCTGCATCAAAAGCAGAGTAGCCAGCAGGTCAAAGGAGGTGATTTCCCCCCTACTAAGCTCTCGTGAGACCCACCTGGAGTACCGTGGTCAATTCTGGAGCCCCCAACATAAGAAGGACACAGAGCTCCTTGAGAGAGTCCAGATAAGTGCTACAAAGCTGAGCAGAGGGCTGGAGCACCTCTCCTATGGAGACAGGCTGAGAGAGTTGGGGTTGTTCAGCCTTGAGATGAGAAGACCAGTGCCGGGCACCATCCCAGCTGCCCATGCAGGGTAATCACCAGTCAGCCAGGACAGGCACTGCTCCTGGGGCTGCTGGACCCTCCCATCTGTCCAAAGCAGTGAGGGAGAATGCAGCACCTCATCCTTCCCTTACAGAGGCTGTAGCAAGGCAAGCTGCTGATTCTTATTGACACCTTGAGCAGTTGGTGAGCCCTTGCCTTTCCACTCTGGTTACCCATAATAACATGTGAGAGGATGGTCTTGGCTGGGCACCTCTCATGGATTCATCATGGAGTTTAATGGCTTTTCTTCTACTCTGGTGATGCTGGTCAATGAGGTTGTGACTCCTGAGGCCAGTTGTAGTAAGGTCTCAAAAGTCTGTATGGAATAAGGGCATGAAGTGTGTAGGTGTGTGTCGTAATCTGATGATGATGCTGAAAGCCTTTGATTAATGGTGATGCTGAAAGCCTTTGATTCATGACACCAGAGATAAGAAGGGACATAAAACTGGGAGCTTTTCTTCGGCTTAGGGAGAAGGAAATAGAGAGCTCTCAGTGCAATTCTAGTGGACGCAAAGTGCCTCCCCAGGGACTGGTCGTTGACTTCAGACACCAGTTCGGTCGCAAAAAGTAACAGAAGGGGCCGAGCCAACTTGCCAGCCCCAAGCAGAGAAAGATATGATGACACTAAGTAATTTTCTCAAATGCTTTCTGTTAATTAGCCTAATACACTTTAACATATTTTTGTCTCCCAATACAATAGAATGCTGTGAAAACTATACCCTGCCTTAAAGTTAATACTTCTCTGTCTTTTATTATTCCTCACTTCTGCTCTTTGTCACAGTTTTTCTTTTTTCTTCCTATAACTCATCTTCATTATCCTCCATTCAGTTTCTTATCCAGAGCACCAGCACGCAAAAAGCTCTCCTGAGTTGCTGCATGCAGCAGACAGTTTGGGGTGATCCATGTGAACTAGTTTTATGGTTGCCCAACCAAGAAGGCTATTGCCAGAAGGAGTGCCAGAACCAAGTAATAAAACATCTTGCTGTTGCTTATGTTTACATTACAAGGTTGTGTGTGTAAAATTCTGACTTTAAAGTACTTGCAGGGAATGCATTCCTCCTTGAGTGTAATGGTGTCAGTATACAGGCTGCTGTCAAATGGAAGTAGTTTTTCTTATCTTACTTGTATAAACAAGAGCCCAGCTCATTGCTTCCTTCCCTGCAGCTGTGGTTCAGGCAGATTTAATTTTTACTTCCATATTCAGTTGCAAATCATTGGCCTTTGGTGGTATGGAGGATAAAATACAGCAAATACAGATAGTACAACTGGTATCCAAATCTGCATATCTGGTACCTGTAAAATGACATGACAGAAGGATGTGGGGATAAAGGCAGCAAGACATTTGAAGATAGTATGTATTCAATTCCACAGGAGCTAATGCCTTTAAAAATCTTGCCTTGAATTCCCTTCCCCCAAATGATGGATGCTGCACCTTTTTTATTCCCCCACCCCCCTGCTGTATTTTTAATGCCTTTATTTCAAGTCCAGGCACCTCTATTGTGGCACCCCCTTTTTCATTCAACAAGCACTTTTATTTAAATAAGACCTTCCCAGGATAATCCTCCAGATGAAAATTAAGCATACATTAAATCCTGATCAATTAGTCCCACTCTATAATGTGAATTACAGAGTCAGTCACTGGAGCCTTTTGGGAGGTGTGGGGGAGAGTCAGTTGTTGGGCACAAAAGAAGCTGTCAATTCCACATCTTGGCATGAACTGGGTTGTCTGTAACATGGTGAAATCCAAGCCATGGAATGTTGTCAGGGCACTTGCTGTTTTTACAGCTCCCTGTTTTTTCACAGACACTATGTCCTCTATGATTCGTCACCATCAGGGAAAGGCATTCTCATAAAGGTATCTTTCTTTTATATGGCAACATGTTTGTGGTGATGGTTGGGCAGTAGGAGAAAGCAGATTATTCAGGTGGATCTCTGATTTTCCATAATGGCAGGACCTCCGTGCCTAAATACCACATCAAAACAAGGAATATCATTTAACCATCCCATTCTCCAGTCTGAAAAAAAAAAAGAGTGGAATTGAAAATGGGTAGATGGACAGGAATTACACATTAATAGACATCTCCCTGGGTAGTTTCTGACATTTCAAAAATAAGTTGGAAAAACAAAACAAAAGAAAAACAAAACAAACAAACAAACAAAGTAGGTTTAGCTTTTCCATTCTAAAACCTTTCAAATTCTTAAAAACTAGCAAGAAGACCTCACTTCCCTGCATAAATTAGCTGCCTTTTTCCCATTCCTTTCCTGCCAGAGTTTCACCCTGCAGCCCTAGCTAGGAAAAAACATGTTTGGATAGGGGTCTCCAGCAGCATGATGGTCATTACTACTAAGCACATGTGTACTGTCATTATTATATTTTTAAGTTGGGTAATTAATTGTTTTAGGTTTAGTAGGTCAACCTATATGCAATATTTTTCAATGCAAAAATTCAAAGTATCTTGTCTAGGAAAATAACATAGTGAGAGTATCTGACATTAAAAGGTTAGGTTTTTCTGAAATATTCACAAGCATTATTTTTCATACTCCTCTTATTTATTTTTTTATTTTCTGCAAAACCACCACTGCTTTCCAACCTTTTTAACCTCCTCAGTCCATTCTTGGTTACAGCCAATACAGATTGAAGTGATACATGTTTTTCTTTATAGTAGTTCTGAATTATCTGAAGTTCAGAAAATCATCCTCTCCTTCCTTATGTCCCTCCTGTTTCCATTTCATCTCTCCATCATGTTTGAGTGAGTAGTCATGGTCCTGTGGTTTTCCTCTGCTTTGTGACTCTGTGCAGAGCTTACTCTTTTTCTTGACCATTTAAACATCTCTTCCTCATTTATCTGAAGCCTTAAAACACTCCAGTAAGCACTCAAAAGTGCAGCTTTGCAGAAAAGGAGGCCTATTCCTTTATACTTCAAATGGACAGGGCTATTTATTCCAAGCAACTTATAAGTTAGTATAGTTACCTCATCATCCCCTACAAATTGTCCCATCAATCCGCTTCCATTTTTGTTTTTACATATCCTTGTTATCTTTTATCTCACTACAAAGATATTAAGGCTGTATTTCCTGGCTTGCAAGGAGAATATCAGAAAATGCAATAGGATACTCCCAAGTATGGTTTTCAGCATCGAGATGGATAACATGACTAAACTCAGCAACAAAGTAAACTTCTCCAGAAGTCAAAAGAAGAGAATTCTGTAGAAAGGGGAAGGGAAATTGAAAAGTGCTCTGATCCAAAATAAATTTGAGTTGATGGATCACACTAGCTGGAGAAAATAAAAATGCTGCCATAGTCTTTTGCATTTTCCTTCCTTTGTTCTTGAGTGAAAGCTCTTTCAATCTTTGCTTTTTTCCAGAATTCTTCTGCAACACTTTCAGCAAATATGTATCTTGGATGTTTTGATCCTGCAGTGAATTTGCTATGCTCAATGAGTTGTCATTACAGCATTTGGGAATCGGGCCAAACCACAGATGAGTAGGGAATTTAACCTGTTTGAGGTTTTAGCATTTGTTTGGCTCTCACTTTACTTTTTTTTTTTTTTACTTCAATGTCATCTACTATTCTTGTGCCTACAAAAGTTTTCTTCCCTTAAAGCAGTCTCCATATGTAGGTCATTGAATGATTACTTAGACGATGTTAGATGGAGAACCACTTAAGTCAGAAAAGGAATTCTAGTGTCTTCTGTAATGTAATTAAAGAACTCTCTCTCCTCATCCTATGCTTCATTGTTAAAGATCTCAGTTTATTGTGGCTGATATTCTACCCATTACAACTCACAGAGCCTTAATGTGCTTTTGTGTCACTGATAAATATCCTTGTGTAAAACTACCCAAGGTTATGTATACAGTTGCATGCTTGAAAGAAATCTTCAGCAATGAAACAGCTTTAATAATAACAATTTGGGACTACATTAATGTTACTGATATCATCTAATCAGTTCCATCAGATGGCAGACAGCTGAAATGTAAACATTATCCATGTAAACATGATGTTGACTTGCTCACATGCTGCAAGTTTTGTGAGGTTCACAGAGAGACTAATTTACAAAAGAACATTTAGGCAACCATTTGCTGTAAACACCTAATTCTAAAACTTTCAGTTCCTGAAGTGTTTACATACCTAAATAGCTATTGGTAGCATTACTAAATGCATAAAAATACAACCAGCTTTCAGTGTTCCCAAAGCTAACTACATTTTCACAAGGGCAAGGGGACCCCTAGTAGGCAATAGATCACAACTAAATCCTGTTAACTTCCATTATTTAGTTGTTGCCCTGCCTATTTTATCAGTGATGACCTGATCTGGTAGAAGTCTTCAGCTAAAGCTTCTAAATTAGCCACACACCCTCATGGTCAGTGAAATAGAGAGTATACCCCAATATGGAGAAGACTCTCCTGGTACTTGGAAGGTCTAGATTTAATTCTCCTTTCCTCCTGACAAGATTTTAATGGTAACACCTGTCTCTGGATGTAATATTCAAAGCAGCAACCTACCCAGTTAGGGCTCTTCACTATCACAAATCATGTCGTTTTAGCCCAAGCCTTGCTATTATTCATGGAATAATTAAATATTTATTAGCCAGAGAAAGAAAGCAATCACTAGGATTTTTCCCCTCAGGAAAAGGGAAGAGATACAGAAGAATTTAGTTCTCTGAAGGAGATAAATCTCTAAAATGTTTGGTAAACAGTGAGTAAGCCAGTTCTGTAGGATGTGTTGAATAATTACAAGTCAGTTGCATGTTCTCATTAATAAAAAGCAACTCTGTATTTTATGGCACTTACACAACGACAATAGCTTTTTTGGTTCCCCAGATGCCTTGGAAGAGAGACTGTTTATGACCAACAGAAATATTTTGTCCTGTTTCCTGTTTTTAAGCCTTTTTCTTTTTTTTCTTTTATTTTTTTAACACCTTCACATTACTTAAAATAGAGCACATGAACTACGTTAATTTTTTACTGATACTTACTGATTTCAACTTAAGAAACAATGTTTCTGTTCAGCCAATAATGTACTTTTAACGTAAATTATAATTTGCTTAGAACTAGTTGAAATTGATTTTCCATTATTTGCTTAGTTTCTCTGTGCTGGAGACAGGACAAAATTACATACATTTGCATTACATTCATAATAAATTGAGTAGTTTTTTAGAATGAAGATTTCAAGAAGATATTTTCTTTTGTGTTTCCTAGAAAATAAGTATGTTATTGTAAGAATCTTTCTTCAGATTTTCCAAAAATTTTTCAGTAGTAATATTTTTAGGGTTTCTGTAATTGATCTTTATACATCTCTATGTGGAGAATCTGAGAAATTAATTTACCTGTTCATCCATGTGAATTATATTTCTTTCTAAACTGCATATGTGAATAAAATGTATGGGCACACATGTCACAACTAAAGCTGGCATTTAATAAGATCTTTATAAAAAATATTTATAAGCTATATTCAGAATTGGTTTCTTGTTGAGCTGCTTACTTTTGGAGTCATTTTTTTTTTGAGAGCTTAATGCAGAGACTATTAGAGGAAGAAGAAACAGATGCATAGAATAATTTAATGGCCTCAATCAGTGATGTTATTAGAGAAAAGATTTCTGTTTCTCCCTATTTACTTGTTGCCTCTGATTTTGATAAAGCCAAGCTAGTGTCAACAAATTGCTTATTCCTTTGTATTATGTTTTAATTTTGACATGGATCACTGCAGTTAATTATTATAAAATTAAGATTAAGTAATTAAGCAGTTTATACCAGCTACATTTTTTTAGGGCATTTCAGATAGGGTCAGACTCTTCATAGCTGACAGTGTTTGTTCAGCTGTTTAGGAAATCCATATAACCAAAATGGTCCATTTAGTTGTGTCATTATAAAACTAGCCCACCTGTTTTCCCAGTCATTATCCCAGGGATGCTCTGTGCTGGCAAGGGGATGTGCTGCAGGTCTCATTACCTTGCTGCCATCATCCAGCTCAGGATGGACACACCAACACACCAGACCCTCACAGAAATCCTCTCTCCTTCTTTTCCTCTGGAGCCAGACATTTGCTCTGTACAACTCAGAGTCCCAATGTCAGAGCTGAATGCTGCTTATTAAATCTATATTAATCAACATTGAGAGGAGAAGATTCAAATCCTTTCAGCTTTGATAACAGAGAGGCTTTAGATTAACAGTAATTGAATGCCCAGAGCCCTAGAGACCAGAGACCTGACAACATATGTAAGTTAATTCTGTGAATTAGTCCTCCTGGAGTGTCTTATTAAGGGTTAATAGAATTATTTACAAGTACCACTCTAAAATCCTTATAGCATACAAACTAAAATTCATTGAAAAGCACCTACTCATTTTCTTTGATCAACCTCAGTAGAGTAGATGGTGTTTTGAATTTTGCAGTCATTGCAGTTTCTATCCATTCACTGAAAATATGTCATATGAAATGAAATTGTACCCATATTTCTTGTAAAACATTACATAGTCACAAAAGTTTGGGGTTTTTTTGTGATATCTAGGTGAACAATTCTGAGATTAGCTGCTTACCTTCAGTTATGGGACTCCTATCCCATTAAGAGCACTGATGTGATTCCCTGTCCTGCCTTGCAATGCACTGTCCATAAATAGCTGATATTGGTATCAGAATGTAATTTATAAAACTATACATCAGAAATTAGTAAATTATCCAGTTGCTTAATTAATCAAGTCCTCAGACTACCCATCTGAGAGTTAAAAAAAAAGACACGTTTAATAATGCACGTAGATGTATTTGGGTTCAACTGGGCATGCAGAATGCCAAAATACAGCCTGAACTGCAGTTAACCAACTGCAGTGGGTGTAGTTTAAATTTTATTCTTTGTTTTCTCCAAAGTGATAAGAAGAGCTCCTATCATACTCTTTTAATCATCTATCCACATTATACAGAGTCTACAAATTGCTTATAAACACTGTTCCACCTAATGATTTGAAAAATACATCATACATGTATAATTTCATCTAGTGTGGCTAAGAGTCAGCAGAGGTTAAAATAGAAATAAGGAAACTTACTATTTATTGCTCCTTCTTATATTCCTTACAATGCTCATTTTTCTTGCATATTTTCTCCCAATTAGTTGAATGCTGCATTTATCTTCCACTTCCTCTGTACTTTTGAGAAAGTTAGATTCAGATCTTTTCTTGGCTTATATACTTTTCCATAGCTGCATTTAAACCCTCCAACACCTGTTATGTGCACGTGGTTAAATTACCTTTAAGTTCCATGTAATAGAGAAGAGTGAGTGCAGTTAATTCTCTTGTGATAAGAGAAAAGCATATGATCAAGCCAAGCAACTGATAAATCTTTTGGTGAGGAAAGGGTGAAGACATAGGAAGGGCTGGGACATTATTTTAATTAAAAGAAATAACGTAGGTCACACAGACAACTATTTGTTATATTGTAGGTGTAACCTGGTGGCTTCAGGGCATTCGTGCTTCAGTGGAACCTGTGCAGCTCTATATTTAGGGAGCTGGGGTGCTGAAGATGCACAAAGAGGAGTTCACAGTCCTGTTCTAAAGAACCCTGCTATTTTGGACATCTAAGCTGTTTTGATGGAACAATAGATTTTTGAAAGACATTTTCTTGCCTTTAACACAGTGGTAGATCTGTGAGTAGTATGGCCCTTGCAGAAGGTATTGATTACATATTAGATCATTATATACAAAGCATTATAAAATAAATAGCGTAACTCCTGCAGAAGCAGCACAGTACTCTAAGGCTCCACAGAGACACAATCTTTACTTACAAAGTTCAGTATTCCTTTAATGTTTAGATTATTTTATTAAAAAAAAAAACAACTCATGTGAGTAGTTACGTAAATATTATTTGTGAGAGCACAGCCTTTCTCCATACTGTAAAGTGGATAGCACGAACAGTTAAAAAAATAACTGATTAAAAATTAAACTTAAATAACTATCATGCTAAGACAGTGCTAAATTGTTGCCTGAAGCAAACCTTAAACGACCGTTTTAGGGATTCTTGGGAGGAAAAATAGCTATGGTGTGAACTGCAGCTAATAACTTAGTATATCAACAGATCTTTGACCACAGCAGTGAGAACATTTCTTGGCAAACACGTGGTTGGGAAGTCAGCCATAGAAACCAAACTAGTTATTGCCATTATAACAGCAACGTGATGAATTCACACCAACATGATTTTCTATCAGCTGCATCCATGAAAGAAAAACACTTCCAGCAAAGAAATAATTAAATTTGTACAAGCCTGTCTCATTGATAACAAGTCTTCATGAACAACTGAAAAAATAAAAGGATATAAAACTGCTAGTAGCTAAAGCATGAAGACTTGAAACAAGGAATGGGCTGGTGGACTAAGTTACAAATTCATTCTCAGTGACTTGCCATTATGATGAAGTGGGATGAGTCAAATGTGGTTATATTTGATATCTCATTGGCTCTGCATTATCCTAAATGAAAATAGATGAGTTTTTTTCTGAAGAATTATGATGTGTTTTTTTCTTGACAGGTAAGTTTTAAATTTTGACGTGCTTGAAAGTATTTTTTAAATGCCTAAGTGACTTTCTCCAAGTATAGATATACTTTTATAAGAAAATTGTATTGTATGGCCCATATTTTACCTTAAATAGGTGCACTGGGAATGTTTTAAAAAAATCTTGTGTGAGGCATGTCTTTTCTGAACTTAAAACCCTGCTTTAATTCAATGGTGAAAGCGTTACAATTTCTATAGTGTACGTTCTTATAACTGTGAAGTCTTCATAATGAATAGTTATCTAAGCTGTCTACATCCATAAGGAATATATTGCAACAGGACCAGACTTGTAGAGTGAAACAGTGCTGAGGGAGTGACACATTTTGGGGATGGGAGATGGCTTTGGGTGGCTGCCGTGCTGGTCACCTGGAGTGTGGCTGCCCACCCACAGCAGGAATGTGAGGGAAAAGCTCCAGGCTACAGTGATGGGAAAGAAATCAGGTCTGGACTCCAAGACTGCTTCAGGATATGAACCAAAGCACAATGGGAAATTCACCTCTGGGCTCAACTACAATGCCCACATACTTGTCTCTCTGTGCTCTTATAGGACGTGCACAGTGTCATTATCCACATTGAAATTCAGTGCTGGCACAGAACAGCAGAAAGTGATTTCAGGATTTGCCTGAGCAGAGGAAAATAGCATGCTCAGTCATTTTCCTGTCTGAATAGGTTTGACCAATGGATTAATTTTTTTAACACGTGAAAAATGCGGGAAATATTATCTATCAATTACAGCTAATCTTGTAAGATACAATACCCTGTTTTCCATTGGTTTCATTTCACTGCATGATAAGTATTCAGACTGAAATTTTTATGCCAAGTTGGAGGAAAATACAATGTTTCACTTATGTTTCAAATGTCATAATAGCTATTTAACAAAGAAGGTCTTGCATTGCCATTTTTTGGAAAAATGACTTGATAATCAAGAAGTTGGAAAAACTCATCTGCGTCTGACCAAGTTTAATGAACGTACAGAGATCTCAGTATTCCTGTGATCACTTCTTAACATCTGTAGATCATTATTTCTTCACAAACTGACCCTATTTGAGATGCCACGTAAAGCATAAATGGATGAACAAAAATTTTGCAAAAGCCAGAGCTGAAGCCAGCAAAATGCAATGAGAACAAGATCAGAATGCAGAGCTCAGACTGATGGGGGAAAACATTTTCAGACCAAAGCCTTTTGGAATGCACAACAATTTGTAATAGTTAAAAGTGAGATATTTTGGCAAAACTGCAGGAAGAAGTGGAGGAAGACAGTACATATGACTTGGCATTTGCACACCACATCACAGCCAACAGTGTTGCTCTTGCAAGAAGTAATCAGGACCTGAGTTCAGATAACACATAGACTGATGTAGATGTGAAATACTCATTCTTTGGTGATTCCACAATAAGTGATCTTTTCCTTACATTAATTACGAGTTAAACAAGTTATTACCTTGAATTCTTAAAACTAAGAAGTGGTCAAATTCCAACCTATTTTCTTAGAAACTATCTTTTTTTTTTTTTTTTCCAAGTAAAAGCTTTCATAGGAAATATGACAAAGGCAAAAAGAAACCGGTTCTCAGAGGGAAAACACATCTGTAGAAGAAATGCAAGCACATCAATGAAATATGTTGTTCAGATTTATGTACTCAGTTTTTTGGATTAAATCTCTTGTCATAGTCCTATATGGAAAAAATGCTTTATTCAGAGTACTTGTTATGCAGTGAATATGAAAAGTTGTGAAAAACTTAGGTTCCATGGTCAACTACTCAGAAGAGAACAGGATTATAATTGGTATAATTAATATTTCTGGGTTTAGAATTTTAAAAACCCCACAATTATAAGCTGTGGTACTTTGCAGAACTTTCTAGGCATTGTACTGTATGTACAACTGCAAAGAGATATAGCCATAAAAAAACCAGATACCATGTCCTGGTAGCTCTGTGCTTTTTAAGTGTAATTTTTACTAGCGTGGATGTACTATTCAAGCCTTATAGTTAAAAGTCTCATTAACTTAAGCAGTTTGGGTACATACATCCCAGGAATAGAATATGATGACAGCCTGCAAAGATTTGTGTCGCTTCCCCCACCTCCAAATATAGTGTTACAGAAAGTATATATTTTTATTCTTGCATGGCAACATTTAATTTTGATAGTGCCAGTACAGTGTGTGTGTCATTTCTACAGCATGTGTGTCTTTCTGTTTTATTTCTCAAAATTTCTGGAGGTAGTTTCCCCACAAATCCTTTCTCTCTTGATATCTCCAACTGTCAGATTGTGCAGTCTATCCTAGAATGGGGTAAAAGCCAACATCTCTCAATCCAGATGTAAATGAAAGGAAACATTTTCGAAGTTTGGAGATTTTGTGTACAAAGTGAGAGGAATGAGAAGGCCAGGCAGAGTTGCTTGTTTCTATGGCAACATGATGGCATGTTGAGTTCAGCTGTTTTCTCCTTTTACAATTTTATAGATCCAGTGTAGTTTAATATTGTCAAAAATAGAAGCATTCTAACCCTCAGTCTATTCAGCAATAGTGATGCATAACAGACGAGCTGATATAAAAAAAAGTATAGAGGAAAAGAGTTAGTTGTGACTTTTGATAACATGAAGGCAAATATGTAAATCTCTCTGGAGCTTTGAAATGATTCTGAGTGCTCCAGCTTTGCATTTGGCTAATGATTAAACTATGTTTTAGATAAGAAAGCTTGCTGTGGTGTATCCTTTCTTCCTGCAGTGTATCATTCCTCCACACTCTTGATGTGCTTGCTCTCTGAAGGACCACCATGTTCCCTGCTTGTATGACTAGAAGTACTTCAGAATTTCCAGAGAAGAGTCAGTATACTCCTGACAGCTGCATGCAGGAGTAATTTCTGTTGAATGAACAGTTTATGCATCAGCAGAGCTAATCAAAGCACTTTTGTTAAAAGGCTTTGACTTCAAAATGAAAGCTTTCATATAAGAATCAGAACTAAATGGTAAATTTAAGGTTTCACATTGAAAACAGAAAATCTTCCTAGTGGTTTTAGATTTTTTAAAATATAAATTCTAAATTTCCTCCAAAAAGCAGAAATATTTGTTTCACCAAACCCAAAATAAATACTTGATGTAGACAAAACATATTTTTAAAATCTATGTTAAATAATTGGCAGTGTTAACCAGTTTTGATAATTCATCTGAATTTGAGATTGTGTGTGTGATCGAGCTCAAAATTTTTTGTATATATTTGGATAACTAATATAAGATAAAAGCTTTAATCATATGAATTTCTATTTTACTAAAATTTTAGGAACTTAACAAGAATGAGTAAACTTAACACCATGTGAGAGAGCTGAGAGAGCTGGAACTTTTTAGCCTGGAGAAGAGAGAAGGCAGAGGGGAGACCTTATTAATGGCTACAAGTATCTAGAGGGTGGGTGCAGGGAGGATGGAGCCTGACTCTTCAGTAGTTCCCAGTGACAGGACCAGGGGCAATGGGCACAAGCTGGAACATGGGAAGTTCCATTTAAATATGAGGAAAAAACTTCTTTATGGTGAGGGTGACAAGGCACTGGAACAGGCTGCCCAGGGAGGTTGCGGAGTCCCCTTCTCTGGGGATATTCAAGACCCTCCTGGATGCAGCCCTGGGTAATGTGCTCCAGGCAATCCTGCTTTAGTGGGGGAGCAGGCTAGATGATCCCTAGAGGTCCTCAACAACTATGACAATTTTGTGATTCATGATGTGCTGCCCTCACAACTTGGTTACTCTATTTTAATGTCTCTACAGAGATGCATTTAAATTAGAAAGAACATAGTCTCTTGTTTTTCACAGAAACAGGAGTAAATAATGCTGGGTTGTATACTAGCAGAAGGCTGCAAATTTCTGCCTGTCCTAGTATGGAATTACATGCTAGAAAAGTACTGTGTTTACCTGAGTATTTGCATTTATAGTTCATATATATATATATATATATATATATATATAAAGGGTTGGTTTAAAAACCTAATCACAAAACTACATCATGCTTAGAAAAAGAACTAACGTCTTAAGTGTTACGTGCGTTATTGAGACTTAAGAAACTTCATTGTTTGACAGATGGTCTGACACCCACATTAAGAAATTCATAATTCAGTCTCAAAAAAGTAAGGAAGAACATATGTGTTTGTTGGAAATGAAAGGAAAAAAAAATTGTATCGATCATTTTTTTGTCAGAGCAAGCACATATGGCTGTTCCATTTTCTATCACTTACCATTTACTTACTATTTAAAATTCAAATGTCACTAGGCAAGGAAAAAAGTTGGCTATTAAACCAGAAAACTTTAACTAAGAACAATCACTGCAAGAAATTTACACTAATTGTTCCTGGAAATTAATGACCATGCAATTAAATCAGATTTACTCTTCCCATACCATCCTTGCCTGTGGTTTTTTTTTTATGTGTTCATCCCATTGGTAGTTACTGTTTTATGATTATTTTCCAACCATCTGCTGTCTTTCCTTGAGCCAAAATAATTTCCCTTTATAATTTCACGAGTAATGGTGTATGCATTATTTCCAGGCAGTTATATGTCTGCTTACTAATCCTAGCTCCTCATTCTTGTGTCAGTACTCACTGAGTAACTGGAACGATTTGCCATTTAAATTTCTAGTGAACAGAAATCCATATTTCAAACTTCTAATTGTTATGTCTTTCCATGGTTATGAATGTAATGATAAGTAAGCATCTACTCTAATTCACATCTCCAGAGAAATACCAAAAAGACATATGTTGGTTAGACTGGTGTAGATGCTGAATGAAGTGGAATGTGTATGGTATTAATAAAGTTGGTGAGATGTTAGACACCTTCAGAGATTACAGAAGGACCAGAGAAACGTAAAATGCAATTCCAAGCTTTTGACACTTGCAAAAGCCATAGATGGTTTTGAAATGCATGACAATACTATTTTAAAATCTTTTAAAAGAGTATTTAAATTTTAGAGATATTCCAATAAATAGCCTCATAGTAATTGTTGTTAAATGGAGATATTTGCTGCAAGCTAACATCCAGAAGGCATTAAACTGATAGGAAATCATAATTCATTGCTGAAACAGTCCCGTAAGTCTACGCTGTTTATCTGATATTGTTCATGGCTGAGGAAAGTATCAGAAATCTGGCTGTGAAGGTTTCTAAGCTGGGTTGAAGAACATCTCTCATCACTGTTTCTCAGGACAAACACAGCATGATTAGGGCTTTGTAGATTAGCCAGGTGAAACAGATACAAAGCCACAGTCATTTTACAACAGCCCACAGGATTTCCTTTGTAAATATTGCTGTAATTACTTCAGGCAGATAATTTGTAGCCCCAAAGCTCCTAGGAAGTGGGGAGATGTTTCCCAAATTCATACAGTTAGAGTCCTTTGGCTTTGTAGTCAGATTGGCCTAGATAAAACACAGTAATGCCATATATTGCAAAAGGATTTCTGAAACATGGTTTCATTGTAAATGCACAGCAAGTGATCTAAGACATGACATGGAGCTATTCTAAACAGGAGCAAATGTTGCCAGCACCGTGTGGGAAAACCACACCTAACTGGTGTGTGACAACCTGCGAAGAACACACCAAAAAATCAGCTGTTTTCAGAAACTGCAATCCTAACTTGAGATATCTGAAATTTTTTTTAGTGAGGAAAGTCTTTTCACATTTGTTAATCATAGTGTCAGGGTATCACCATTGCCATTCTGAAGGTGTTAAAAATATAACTGGTATATTAAAGAAATAATGTATCATTATTATCTCACGTAGCATTCCAGATATGTTTAGATGACAATATGGAAGTGTCTGAAGGATGAACTTCACAAAGTCCCTTCCTTTTGTAATGCTTTTAAAAAATATTCAGATTAATGGTATTTTAGAACAGCATTTATGCTGATTAGTGGTTTTAAGGTAAATTGTAATGATGTAATCCCTTAGCTGTGTATGCTATTACATACCCATCTCTTTTAGCTGGTTATAGGCAACATTCTCATTTTTAAGAGGAAAGAAGGAAGTTGTTATGCAGGTCTTTTTGTTGTCCAAATGATAAAGGTGTAAGAATTTGTTGTGGCTTTCTTTTTTCTTTCATTATGAAATTAAAAAGCCAACTCTTACTGTCACCTCCTCCAATTTTCTGCTCAGACACAACAACAGCTTGGCATTAAAG
The DNA here is from genome assembly GCF_020740795.1 of Apus apus. NCBI lineage: Eukaryota > Metazoa > Chordata > Aves > Apodiformes > Apodidae > Apus > Apus apus. Next base: position 8,775,767 of record NC_067286.1, read on the forward strand.
TGCATTTCATATGGATGTCAGTCAAATGTCATTGTCTCAATGTTCATTTTACTGTAGTTTTATTTTCCCTGGCTCTTTTGGGCCATGCACATGTTCAAGCTATTCATTAGATGAAATGCTTACCCACCCTGTGAAGGATTCTCACTCTCCTTCTGTACAGCTCTGAAATTCTGATTTTATGTTCAGGTGTTCATGCCTGCACATAAACTTTGTTGCCCATGTAATGGTCTTAATTCTTTTGCACCACTTCATTAATGGTTTTCTTAAAAATATGTCATCTAAATATGTAATCTAAGCTGTTGTATTAGTTGCAGGCTTCTAGCATAGTATTTTCCATACAATTTTGTTTCTTTGAAATCAGTGAAGTTTTCAGGATGTTGTGCTTTAAAGTTTATTGAACAAAACAGATGTTGTGTAGGTGCTGCTAGTAGGCAGGAGGTGCAGAGTTGGAAGTTCAAGGGTGTGAAGTGTGTTTCCATGCTCATAATGTTATTTGTATCAATAGCAAAAAGTTCTAAAGATGAATAAAGAAGAGTGCTCATCCTGGAAAGTGATATAGCATTTGTGATATAGCATAAGCCTCCAAAAGTAAGGATGTCAGTTTTGCTAACTAGAGGTATAATAGGCATTTTTTCAATTAGGGAAATATATATAATTTCCCTAATTATATATAAAATAATATAATAAGCATTAATTAGGGAAATTTACTGTTTCCCTAAAATATGCAGTTTTCATGGTCTATGTAAACAACTCATCTCTTATCTTAACAAAAAAAAGTGTTTTCACATCACCAGCACGATCTAGAACTGACACTAAACCAGTGGCAATGTGGTGCACAATACTCTCAACTACCTACCACCAATCAGACTGGGACTGGCTTCTCTTTTGTTTGCACTTTTTCTTCCTAACTAAAAAGGCTTCTACTTTGTCCTTAGCACAAGTGAGAGCAGATCCTGGTATACCCAAACAAATCTAGTATCCAGACCCTAATAACAGGCTTATGATGATTATACCTTAATACAGCTCTGAAGAAACCTGGAGAGGTTTAAGCCATTTCAAACTACCATATGCTCCATGTTGTTATTAAACCCATGAAATCAATCAGATTATTTTTCCAAGCATAAAATATCTATGACTACCTGAATTAGAGTTTGATTTCAAACAGCTATCATCCCAGCTACCATTCTGTGCTCTCCTGTTTTCTTTAATGTACCCACTTAATCACAACATCATTTCTTACCCACACCCAAAGTCAGAACTTGGTTAACCATGAAGCACTGTACAAATTCAATATTTCAGAAGATGTTTCAGGCTGTTGGCTTTTCCTCCATTGCTGCATAACAAGCATCTAATACATTGTTTTAATTTATTTGAAAAAAATACTTGCATTTGTGCTGCCATAGCTAGAATCACTTCCAGAAGCCAGCCTGGAGAGTGGCAGGAGACTCTCTGCACTACACTGCACTTTGCAGTGGAAATACAGCTGATCTTCATGTTCAGATCCGTCCTTTTATAATAGGCTTTTGTGTTGCTGGAAAAGTCTATATGCACGTGAGGCAAATGGCTTTCTTGTACCAGTATAGTGCACATAGCATCTAGTAGGAAAATTCACATTGATTCCAGTGGTACAAACTCAGCCCTATCAACAGCCTCATTTGTTGAGCTAGTTAGTACCAGAAAGGCAAGATTAGTACATGCTTGGGCTCCTCTTTTTTCTACTTCTTTTACTCGTATGCTAATCAAATATTAAACCAAAAGTAACCTCAGAGTTTTATTCTGCAAAATATTTTTTTATATATATATTTGCTATTTCTATCTAGTAACTCTACACAACCAACTTCCCTACATGTGCCCTAGTAACTTTTACAGGGATATCAATAAGACACAACAGTATTGATGCAACACCCAAAAATATGTCATGCAGCAAGTTGAGTTTTCTGTTGGTTTGTCAAAGGCTTTCTTAACACACACCCCCCACGCACAACCCTGTATCCCCAGCAGTGATAGCAACCAGATTGTCACTTAGGGAGAAAAACTTGTAAAGCAAAATAATGTTTGTGCTCTTCTAACCTTAAAAAAAACCAAAACCAAACAAAGCAAGCAAACAAACAAAAACCCAAAACAAAAAACCTGGTGAATAAAAGAGCATTTTCACATGCTGCTCAGCATATGGCATCCCTGTAGCTGGAGATCCAAATCATGGTAACAAAATGAAAATAAAATAAAAATTGAGAAAATTGAAAACATTCAGATGCAGGACACCATCTAGTACTGTGCTTTACTCTAGACTATGTGACAAGAGTTGTCACCAGGCTGATCAGGCTCACAGTGGCAAAGTGCTGTCAGCCAACAGAAGCAGGATTCCCCAGCCATTTGGTACTCCCAAGGTTGTCACCTAGAACTTACCTCATATTTAGGATTTGCTTTGTAACTTGTATTCATCACTGTTTTTATGCATGTACCTGTGTAGGGAAAGGAAAAGGAAAGCATTTGTCTCTTACAGCAACTTCACATCACTTACAAACTAAAGGCTTTTCCTGTGACCATTACCAAACATGCTCAGCCTTTTGCAGAACACTTACTTAAAATTTAAAAGCCTTAAAATGGCAATATATTCTTGTATTGAAAGCAGAGATAAGGCAGATGGTCTACATTCCTATTTTATCTGGTGCATCAACTACAGAAATGGAAAAGATCAGTTTTAGGGCACACTTGAGTACATTTTTACACTGGTTTCCTTCAGAAAGATCCACAGGCCAATATCAGGACACTCGAGCCAGATATAGTGTTGAAGTATGCGTGGAAGGATTTAGGTTCCTGCCAGCTTCATAAATTCATCCTTCATGTGGATACTGGAAACATATGCTGAGGTGGCAGTTATAAACTGTGCCTTAAATCAGCCCACTTCACTTCCTTAATTACAGCAGCTCAAGGACTGTGAATGTTGAATGTTGGGCAACATGATCCAATTGTGCTTCAAAGTTGTATGCATCCTGCTTACAAGTATCCACAAAGAAATTAGTTAATAGAATAAAGTAGCAAGTGCAATGAATACATTTTTATGATAACACCTATTAAAATACTTCATTCTTAAACCTGCATATAAGAATTTTACAATATCCAAACTAGCATGTTGTGCTGCACCACAGACAAAGTTTATGTGCGTGTCTGCGCTAGAGTGGAGGGAGAGAAGAAAACTTGCCCATTTCATCCTCTATTAATTGTTATATTTCTGTCTTAGACAGTTATGGAATAAAACACAGTAAAATGGCCACAAAAATAACTGTCTTAAATTAGGAGCAGAAGATAACGTAATTTTTGTGAAGTGCTCTGAAACTGGAAAATTATGGGAGGCTCAGTGTTACTGATACAATTTAACACATCCAAAGGCTTGTAGCAAAGAGTATCTCCTACTAAAGTGTTTCTTTACACATTTTCAATATTGATATAATTTTAAAACAGAATTAATGTAGATTTATGTTAATAACATGTTTAATATTTACTTGCCTAACAAAGCATTCACAGCCGTAATTGTACATGTCTATCACAAGCATAACAGGTGACAAAAATTTTCCATTACAACGGGTCTAAAGTAGTAAAGGGATTTCCAACCCTCTGCCTTTAAATGGTGCAAGTGTGGCTGCCTCTCTTGTGTCACCTGAGGGCGTGTGTGCACCCAGCATTGAAACCTGCTGTCACACAACACAGACCAACCAACAGCAGTACCAGCTCAGGGCCAGACCCAGTAGTGAGCAGTTCCACTCTGCCCTTGCTTTTCCCCTGAAAGAGCTGACCTGTGTTTGTAGACTGCAATGTCCACATTAGACATATTCTTAACGTCACACAAACACACAACTCTGTTATTTCTATTGTGTCCTGTTAGATTTCTGCTGTGCATTTTTTCAAAATATAAAATTCCTGTAGGAAATTCTATGAAATCCTTATGATGCAGTAAATCCTTTAACTAATTGAAGTCAGCTAGCAGACTTGTTTCAGAATAATCACTGCTATGTACTTGAAAAATGTATCAGGATACTGTATTCACAGAGCAAAGTTGATACTGTTAGTCATTATTTTATTACTTTACATTAGACAAATTGTTGCATTGAAATCAGAGTCCTATCTGTCATGGAAAAAAAAAAACCAAAACCAATAAAAACTCATTTTAACCTCTTTTTGGGAAAGGTAGGATTAATGTCATCAAACTTAGAAACTCTTCTACTCAGCGTCTTTAATTCAATGTAAGACAGTTTACACAGTAAGAAACGACTTCTGAAGACTCTGGAATAGAAGTGGCCGGAACATTTTACCCAGTGGCAAGTGCCTGCTTCTGCAGCTTGCCTCTTGAAGGGGAACTAGGTATACTAAGTTAGACATCTTACATTTGAAACTGCATGGTAAGTACTCAAAATCATTGTCTTTGGGCTGCTCTCTTTTTTCTAATGTGCTGAGAATGCTATGACCCGGAATAAATACACAAATGAAATGCCGTGTTTTTACAGAGACATAAGAATTTATAGGAAGAATAAACTCCCTATGTCTAGAGAAGAACTGTGTATGTGCATTATCTATCTATACAGCTACTTAACCCAGAAAGGGAAGATGAGTAATACTGTGAAAACCCCTTTTACATTAAGAATAAACATGTCAGATGCTCACAAAGCATGTTTTGGCATAAAACAAAACAAAAAGAACCCACCAACCCCCAACTTAACACTGTATTGATCCAAGTCCTGTAACTGAAGAAAATTTGGGTGGACATCAGGCCAGAATTTGCTAAGGCAGAATTGCCAAAATCATACTTTAAATAACTCCACATTTGTTGTTGCTCATGAAAAAGATGCCATGAAGAGGATGGGCTTTTCATCTGTGAACAGAAACCTCCAGTTCAGGCCTGATTGTTTTTTCTGTTTGCATAGGAATGTGATAGTTGCCCATCAGCATCTCAAAGCACTGCATGATTCAGCATGATTCCTTCCTCAGGGAATGGCTGAACGGCTGACAAAGGCTGGATGAATAGAGGCATTTTCACATACACTGGCAGAAACCTGCAAAAGTCTTGGCTGAACTCTCTAGTGCTGGCAAGGGCCATTAATCTCTCACTTACATGAGCACTAAAACTGTACTAATTAGTGCTTTTTTTTTTTTCTCACAGACACACACACACACACAGTAGTACTTATAAGCACTTTTGGCACTGGAATTTCTATTGTCTTGGGGGGGACACACAAAAATATTCCAGCAACAAAACCTCTGGGCATTTCCTTGCTATTTCAATTCAAATTTTCTAAGTATTGTGACAGATTTTTAATTATTAAAAAACTAAGACCGAGGCATACTGCTGCAGCTCTGTGTTGCTACAACTTTCTCTCAGCCATTACCTTGTATATGTTACTGAATGAAGTCAAAGCAGTTTCTCAGGTGGTGCGTGGAGACTGAAATTGAAGTGCTGAGTAGGAGCTCTGGTCCTTTCTGGCTCCTCCATCCCTACATAGCAGCCGGTGTCACGCCAGTGTTCTGGATTTCCCAGTTTGAAGCACCAGCTTCATTGCTCTCTAACAGCAAACTTGAATTCAGTTAACAGCCTTCCTGTGGCCAATTTGCAGGAGAGCTGCTCCCTCTGCTGAGTTTTCTGTCGATCGTCACCGGCACCTGATGTCCTTCCTCACCATGCTTGGCCCCAGCCCGGACTGGAACGTGGGTTTGTCTGCTGAAGACCTCTGTACCAAGGACTGTGGCTGGGTTCAGAAAGTCGTCCAGGATTTAATTCCCTGGGATGCTGGCACAGACAGTGGTGTAACTTATGAGGTATGTGAGCTATTTATAATACATGCAGAAGCTAAACTTTACCTTAAAGCAGTGAAGAATGAAAGCTACTGGATGCCTGGTAACACCATATATACCTTTATACTACTCTAACAAAAAAATTTGTTATAATGAATTAAAAGTAATTTAGATAGATGCTAGCTACAGTAACTGTCAGTTGTTGTGACTGAATTCCCTGAGCATTATTATTAATGATATAATATTGCATTGGCCTGGGATACTATATTCACCTATTGAATAAATGGACTGATTGCTCAAAAGTGAGCTTTAAGGTGTCCCAGCCCCTTGATACAAACCTGTGTGCCATCAGCAGTCACATCACCTTGAGTTTATTACTCTTTCAACCCAATGCCAACTATTTTGCTTGGCATGGAAAACTTAACTATTCCTTACAGCAGGGACTGAAACTCTCTCACTAGGAGACTCTACAATCATCCATTTTCTCTGTCTCCATCACTCTCTCAGTCTAGGAAGAGATTCACATCATCCTCGGGTAAAGTCCTTTGTTTGACCAAAGGAGTTACATCAAATTACTGACTTGGTTAGGTTTCCATAGGTGACAAGTGTCTACACAAACTGCAGAGACAGCTGAAGTTAGGCAAGATCAGTCACATCCTGAAATACCATGCATATTCCACATATGCAACATACCACACACTTTCAGATGACAGAAGCTGGTTTGTGGTTTTAATTCAGATCCAGTCTCTTTAGAACCTAAGGAATTTCTTCAATTATAATGCAGTTCTGCAAGCATATTAAATGGTTTTTTTTAATTAACGTAGTTATCTGAGCATCTAACAGAGCATACATCTTATTGTGAACCCAGCTTCAGGGATGAATCCTGAAGTGTTAGAAAAGTGCTTCCTAAAACAAACAAATAAACAAACATATAGAACCACCTTACCATTAAGTATGAACGTGCCCAGTTAATCTTACATTGGAATCTCCACATTTAGAACTTTGGAGAAGTTTCAATTCCTGCAGATTGATTAAAAAATAATTTATTTTTAAACATTTTTTTCTTTTCATTATTATTATTGCAGTCTCCTAACAAACCTACAGTTCCTCAAGAGAAGATCAGACCACTTACAAGTTTAGATCATCCTCAAAGTCCATTTTATGACCCAGAAGGAGGATCTATCAAGCTGGTAGCCAGAGTTGTCATCGAGAGAATTGCACGCAAGGTATAATAAATAAAATTCTCAAGCAAGCAAAAAACCCCACTTCATAAACTAAAAAATAACCCTTTCTCTCCCCTTTTCCCCCAAAATCTACACTCCTACCCACAACAAAGGTAATGGCAGAAAATAACCAAGACTGTGTCTTAAATTTAAAACTGCTTTAAGGTATTATTTCTCCTTCTTCTGGTAATTACTGCAGCTACTTAATTGGGGATTTTTATTAATCTTTTTAATGTGCATAGGAGTTAGAAGAGAACAATTGCTGCAGATGCAATAGTGCCTCCCAGTAAACCATTTTAGCCCCTCTCACTGTGTACACACACATGAGTTTCCTGTATCCAATCTCCACAACAATCTCTTTGCAGGGGGAGCAATGCAATATCGTGCCTGATAACATAGATGATATTGTGGCAGATCTAGCACCAGAGGAAAAAGAAGAAGGTACTTTTAAATTAGTTTGTTCTGTATTCATTTATTTTTTGTTCCATCCACCACTATCATTTCTAGATTAAGTACAAAACTGACTTAGGAGCAAAACTCTCACTGAGTGCCAAAAAGTGTTTTAGGTTTTCATCTTTTCTGGTATTTACTATTAGCCTTCCCTTATACAGCAAAGAAATTGCATGTATACCTGGAAGACAGCAATAACAATAAAAGTAATAAAATAGAGAAGCCTTTGGGGGTTCTAATAAAAATTATTATTTTAAAATGAAAGTTGGCAATTGGTATTTTTTCTTTTTTTCTTTTGGGCTTGTATGGAGGACATAGAATGAGGAGGAAAGAATGTAGCATGTAAAGTAGTCATGAGCCAAGGAAAGAGAAATAAATAGGAGACTTAACATTTACTGATTTTCTTACTTTTTAGATGACACCCCTGAGACCTGCATATATTCAAACTGGTCCCCATGGTCAGCCTGCAGCTCTTCTACCTGTGAAAAGGGCAAGAGGATGAGGCAGAGAATGCTTAAAGCTCAGCTGGACCTCAGTGTTCCCTGTCCAGATACACAAGATTTTCAGCCGTGCATGGGCCCAGGCTGCAGTGATGAAGGTAATCAAGAATAAAGGGTGAAGAACACCCTGTAGGGTTTACTTTTTCCTTAAAGGTCTTAAAGCTGTTTGTTGCTCTATGACTTGGTTTATGGCAAACAGAGGAAAAATTGCTGAAGAGTACAGTTGAAGCTGTCTCTGGTCAATTCTGCAGTTCATCTGAGTCGGTGCATGAAGTACACAGAAACATAAAGGAAAGGAACAGAGCAAGCAACAGGGAAGGGAGCATGGGAGAGGCAGCATAAAAATGACACTGCACACAAATGGACAGCTACAGATTTATCAGCAGTTATGTTAACATTAGCAATTTAAATGGTTCTCTGTATTTTAGATGGTTCCACTTGCATGATGTCTGACTGGATTACATGGTCCCCCTGTAGTGTATCCTGTGGGATGGGAACGCGATCTAGAGAGAGATATGTAAAACAATTCCCTGAAGATGGCTCTATGTGCAAAGTGCCTACTGAAGAGACTGAGAAATGTATTGTAAATGAGGAGTGTTGTAAGTATTTTATTCAGCTTTGTAAATCCAGCCAACTGCTGGAGCACGCTCCGAAAAGATGTTTTATTACATGAGCTCTGCTACTGAATGATTTTCTCTGCTCATTTTGAATAGCCCCTAGCAGCTGCCTTGTCACTGAATGGGGAGAGTGGGATGAATGCAGTGCTAGCTGTGGCACGGGGATGAAGAGACGACACAGAATGATCAAGATGACTCCTGCTGATGGATCCATGTGCAAGGCAGAAACTACAGAGGCAGAGAAATGCATGATGCCTGAATGCCGTAAGTGCCCATGAGTTTCTCTCCTCTCCTACAGAGAGGCAGCATTTCTGACACATTGCTCCATCACAAAAACAGAATAACTAAGCCAGAAGCAGTGTTGTTTTGTCATGTTCTTCTTAAAATTAGACACCGTAAGGACTGTGTATTAAGTACCATGTTCACCAACAGAATGATAGTCTCAGTACATAATGTTCACTGTATTACCCATAGAGTGATGTGTATATTAGCAAGTCATACATAAGCAACTCTAATTTATGGGGCATGAGGTATAATTAATAAGGCTAGAATAAAACAGAGCCTTCTCCCTTTAGCCCATGAACAGCTGAGAAACTGAGGTGCTCCTTTCATGCAGTCATTCTTCTCCTTACATTGCCTATTAACAATTTTAATTTCTTAAGAAATATTATGATTTTCATCACAGACAGAAATAATTTAAAGAAGATTTTTGGTAGATAAAATGTGGAAGTAACTCATTTTAGACTATATCTGTTTGACTTCCAGTTGTCCACTGCAACAATCCAGGTTTTTTTAAAGGAGTTGTGATTGAAATATACCTTCTTGAGCTATGTAGTCCCCAAAAGCACTGGGTCTGCAGTTATGCTCTTTTCTTGTTTTGCACTTATCTGGTAGAACAGGGGCCAGTCCATCCTTGGCTAAATCAGCAAAAAGACACCACTCTTGTTTTGCTGGCTTGAAAGGCATTTTGTTTAGTCTTATGTAGGGGAAGACAAGATCAACCATTCCCCACAGGTATAGAAATAGCAAAGAAAAGGCATTAAAACCAAGCAAACCTTTCAATTTATTTTAGTGTTTTCTGAACTTCAGAAGCATAATTCAGCTTTATGATTTATTTTATCCAAAGCGGCAAAAAAATATACTTGGTTGATGACAGATAAAACATAGTCCACTTTCTACCTGCCTGATTTTCAAAATGTATACCTTTGTAATTTATGCATAACAGGAATTTGTTACCTTTTTATTTTTTCCATTAGATACCATCCCCTGCCTACTCTCTCCCTGGTCTGAATGGAGTGACTGCAGCGTGACATGCGGGAAGGGAATGCGAACCCGGCAAAGGATGCTGAAATCTGCTGCTGAGCTTGGAGACTGCAACGAGGAGCTGGAACAAGCAGAAAAATGCATGTTGCCTGAGTGCCGTAAGTGTGGGCAGCTCGCTGGAAAAAGGAGGCTAACTACATGTGTTGCAGTCCATGGGTCAAAACTACCACCATTTTCAGTATTGGTTCTAAGATGCTTGCAACAGTTCTTTTATCTGAGAAAAGTTATGGACAATTACTTCCTGCTTGCCTTTGGTTATGAAATATAATTTGAAAATCTTAGATAAATGCTCTCTGCAATCAGGAATGCTGTAGACTGCTTTCTGGTTCTGACCAGGGGTCTACAACTGGCAAGAGAAGTAATTGCCTCCATAAATTTTGTAAGCAAATGACCCAGTCCTCTCTTGCTCTGATTCTCGTTTTCCATCCCTGTATTACACCTAAGTCCTACCTACAGGGGAATCAGTAATATTGGATTTTTATCATCTGTGTATTTTTCTTAATTATTGTTTTTTAAAGTATTAGTGTGTACTTTTGGCTACTGAGAGCTGGACTCTGATCATGTCCTAATTTCAGCTTGCCTTATTCAGCTCTATACTGATTATCTATATTGCTTTGGGTATATGGTTTCTCCATATTTAACATGACACCTTAAGTTTAGGCAACTGTCTGTGCACTTCTACATAGCAAATAAGTCAGAATTTTAAACCCTATTTTTTATTCAAATGTAAAATGGGTGCTTGTAAAGAAGGAAGGAAGAAAAGAGGGAGGGAGGAAGAGAGGGAGAGAGGATTTAAATCACCTGTGTGGTTCTTTTAGCTCACAGAAAGTGCACAAAAGAGGTTCCACCTTTGATAAATCTCTGAACTGAACAGTAGCCTTTTTACTGATCTACATTCCTTTGCAACCTGCTCATATGTGAGCCAGTGGATGGTGTGGAGACAACTGCCTTAATTTTTTTGTCTTTCTCCACTAAAATCCCCCACTTCTTAGGTGGTGCAAATTTCTAGTTGCTTTTCAGTCTTTGTGAAGTGAGACAGTCTAAGGCACTGCTAGTGAATAAGAAATTATTGCTTTTACTGTCCTGTTGCCAGCTGGTTTATGAGGCTTTATAACTAATTACATTATTTTTCACAGTAAGTATTGGCTAGAAAAGGTTTTTACACTGTAATTTGCTAATTCAGCTTTCCTTAAATAATGTGAAATATCATTTTGACTATTATTCAGTAGGGCTGTGAGTTTTAAGCAGTGCTAAAAAGACCAAGAGTTTTAAGACATAATGGTATTAATGAATCTTGCTTATTGCGTAACACTACCAGTAAAGCAAGGCTTAGATCTCAGAGGTGTCAGACTCTTTGTAAATATAACTCAATTTTAACAGCTTTTCATTATAAAACAGATGTATGGGTGTACAGAAAGGAAAATTGAAGAAGGCACAGGAGAATTGTATGGGGGTTTTTTGGAATTTCAGTGATCTGCCAGCACCACTCTTGAAAAAGAAATGTAGCCTCACAAAATACACTGAAAAGACTGGAGACTTCAGTTGAATTCCTGTATTTATAATGTAAAAACTCATTAGGCACATCTGTCTGTTTCTTCTTGACCTTATGTTTAAATCTCAGTACTTCTGTGTGTTATTTCTCATTCTTTGCAGCCATCGACTGTGAACTAACAGAGTGGTCCCAGTGGTCCGAATGCAACACCTCATGTGGAAAGGGCCATATGATCAGGACAAGAATGATTAAAATAGAGCCACAGTTTGGTGGAACAGCATGCCCAGAAACTGTCCAACGTACAAAATGTCGACTAAGGAAATGCCTGAGAGGCCCAGGTATGGAAAAAAGGCGCTGGAAAGAGGCCCGGGAGAAAAGGAGAAGTGAACAAGCAAAAAAAAATACAGATAGTGAGCAGTATCCAGGTGAGTGTGAAACCATCATTTAGTATGTTCATGTCTGTTTGTCTTTTCTGCATAACAGGAGTTTGTGAGCAGCTCTGCTTGGTGCTGCAAGAACATTTTCAGCATTTCAGTCTCGGGAGGGTTTTAGCCATCAAGTAAAGCAGAGCTGCTTTTGGTGTTTGCCTGTCACCAGAAACATGTGCCCTAAATTTAGGGCACAATGGAGAAAGGCTCACATTTGTCCACGTCCCATCTCTGAGATACTTTAGCTTCTTCCCTACAAAGTGCGGAATTTGAAGAAAATCTAGAATTTACACCTGGCAAAGGACTGGATGCAGTTTCTGCAGATCTGGGTGATAATCTTTGCATCCAGTTACCTTTGAACTCTGGAAGTATTTGTTCCTGGATCAGATGCTGAATTTCAAAACTGCTTTCCACCTCAATAACCTGATTCAGACTCAGGCTGCTCTGAGAGATCTGCTCAGATTGCTTTTTCAGTAAGGGACAGTATAATTAAGCACTGATACCACAAATAAATAAAACATATTAAATAGTGGTATAGTTTATATTTTTCCAACATAAATTACTGCTAAATTGAGGTCCATGCTTGTCTGACATGTAACACTTTCTTAATTTTCTCTGTGTTTTATAATGTAGACAGTAAATTTCTTTTTAATACATTGTTTCAGTGTTTGACAAATGCTCCTTGATTATACTTAACTTGGGTTTCTTAATTGCTGCTATAATACACTAGGCAATATGCTACCTTAGATTCAAAAGCTATGTGCACACATGCATAGGGATACACATATTGAGATATGCAGGTAAGACTGAAATACTAACAACTTAATTGAATGACTTATTTTTTTCAGTTTGTAGGCTGAAACCATGGACTGCTTGGACAGAATGTTCTACACTCTGTGGAGGGGGAATTCAGGAGCGCTATATGATGGTAAAGAAGAGGTCCAAAAGTACTCAGTTTACTAGCTGCAAAGACAAAAAGGAGCTAAGAGCATGTAATGTTCATCCTTGTTAACAAAACACAAGGCTTCCAAGTGATGCACTCTGAGCTAAATGGAAAGTCAACCTTGGTTTGGTTTTTAAAACAACAACAACAAAAATATAAAGTGTATATTAGTTTTCATTTTTGCAGTGTGGTTTGCTTATTAGTCTTGCTGGTGCAAGAAATATATTTTATAAATATTTCCTCACAGATTTATGCTGAGAGTAAATCTTTGGTACTCCAGCCAGCCCTTAATGCATAAAAATAGACATTATGAGACATTTAACTAAAATACAGACTGTGGACATGGAATAGCCATATAGAAATACTACATGTAAAGACATGGGATGCATGCATATTAACAAAACTAAGTTAAACTGAAGTGTTTTGTATGTAGGAGGATTTCTCTCTTGATTTGATTTTGAAAACCCAAAGCAGTGCCTACGTGATTACACAACGATGCCAAGGAGTAATTTCAGTAATGCTGGTTCAATAATATTAAAGGTGCATGTTTATCTTTTTTAACTATTGGCTTAGGCTGACAGTTACAGTAATTGTCCTATATACTTTTCTTCAAATGGATGCTATGGTCCCTGCAAAATGGTCTTCCTTTCTTTAAAACTTAAAAAGGAAATAATTTGTTCTGCTCAGTAGTGATAGCTGCCCACCACATAGACACACAACAGCACACAAAGAAAATGTGTCAATTTCATAACATATCTAGGTGCCATAGTTTGTATTTGGTCTATCCACTGCCTCTCAAAATGAATACAGAACTAACAGGAATCGGTCCAGACATGGAGAGTTGTGACAGCTGTGTCACAGAAAAACTTCCACGTGAGAGGCACTATAAATTAGATTAACTTTTGCAAGCAAAGAGAGAAAGAAGTTTATAATATAGTAAAAATGGTATAGAAAAGATGAGACAAGTTGTCATACATTCCTTAGAAGAAAGGCAAGAGAGCCTATGAAAGGAAACAATTAAAACCTTTTAAAATATTAATTACAGTTTGACACAAGAATGTATTTACAGCAGTGTCATTCATGGGATTTTACTCGGAGTACAGGAGGATCTAAAACTTACTAAACTTGTGATAAGTACTCATTTTTAGATACACGAGCCAGGATAAACATCTTCCCTGACCACCTGAGTGCTCAACAAACTGTCTGAAATCAGGAAATAGCTCCTCAGACTTCTACTTGTTCTTGCTATTTTACACCATCTCCTGCAGAGTTTAGCTCTTATCCCAACATGTAACTAGGTATAGGACCAGCAAGACCTTCGGCTTCACTAGCTACTGGAATATAATACTGTCCTGCAAGTTTAACAATTTAACATTAAACATGAGATATGAAGGTGATGGGTTATCCTTGGTCCAGGAAAGGCAGCATACACCAATGTCTCTACATAAGTAATAACAATGCACTGAAAATAAAGACTGTTGATGCTGACTCTTAAAACATGCTTAAGAGAAATGAATGGAGAAAAAACCTATTTTATAGTCTCTTTAAACTAGCCCTAAGTAACGTGCCTACTTTCTTAAGACTTGGTCACAATCCTGAGAACCAACCACCCAGGTTTTAAGTGTCACATTTGATGTGAACCACAACCCACTGAGGCTCTTCAACTTCGCCATCCCTAACCCGGGAATCCTCTCGTTACCTCCCTGTACCTGAATGGGCTGGGTGGGCTGGTTGCATTACCCTGGGGTGTTTTTCTTCTTCCTTGCTCCACTGAACACTGCAATGGCTGCTCAGGACTTTCCACAGCTGTCACATCCCACGCCCCTCAAGGTATCTTACTGCTTTTTTAAGACCTGGAATGAAAGAAGAGCCAGGGAAATAATGGAACCTACTGCTGTGTTAAGCCTCTCCCGCTGCTGCTAAAAATGGGTGCAAGCCCTTAGTAAACCAAAGCAGGAGAAAACAAAACAAAACAACAAAACACCCACAAGGTTTAATGCTAAAACCAAACATTTTACAGTTTGCACAGCTTGGCTCATTTAATAGTATTAATACAGATAGTTTGCCTCCTTGTGCCTGTTGGAAGCTTCTGCAGTTCATGTCCCTATTGCACTGTCATTACACACAGCGTAGCAGCCAGGCAGTCCCTAAGTCATGCATTTATGACCCTACCTTGCACATTATCCTTTTTATGACCCACCCCCCCTCACACCCCACAAACAACAAAACAGCAGTGGAATGATATAGATACAGGGGAAGTGACCAGCTGAGCACATTAGAGGTGAAAACACAGATGGTTGCAGAGGAGGGGTGCAGAGAATAATGCCAGGCAGAGCTCCAGAGACAATCCAGACCTGTCACCCACCTTGCTGAGCTGCTCATGCTGAGTCAATCCCAGCTGAGATGAACCATTCAAGTCTAACCTTTGACCATGAAATGTGTGACAGAGGGGTTTTTATAGGCTTGGATCTGTGAGAGTTCGGGGCAGAGGGAGCAGAAGAAGGAAGTTTCTCCTCAATGGAAAAAAAATATGCTACGCATTTATGGACTATATTTTATCTCATCAACCCTTACCACTTCTTCAAGCTAATCTTGCAAAACCATGCTTGTTTCTTAAAGAATCAGTTAATAACAATGCTAAGTAAAGCAAGTTGTTTTCTCTTTTAATTTTTCCCTTTGCCAAAGGCTCCATAGTCCAAATGCATCTTTAGGTATGTAGGATATACACAACATCTTTTTGAACATGCCCACAAAATTATCCATTACAACAATCTGGCGTTCCTTTCACTGTGGTTCTTACTAATTTGATTTCCTTTTTTTTTTTTTTTTTTTCTTTCCTCTTAGGAGGTTGTTCAGTGTGATTTCCAGTCATTTCTCTTAGGCTCATTAAAGTTATGAATGTTAGAAAAAAATTCTCCCCAGGTTTTTAATACATGCAATGAAAACGTAGCTTGCACTGGGTCAGAAATATGTGATCATTCCTGCTTAGGTTCAGCTTTTCACACTTTCTGTCGAAACATTTTACAAGTCACTTGTCTGTTTTCTAACTTGATACAAAAGTAATATTTAAGCTTGTTACATTTTGTAAAAAAAAAAAAAACCAACCGCAAACAAAAACAAATCAATAAAAATTAAGAGGTTGATTTTCTATTCAGAAAAAAAAAAAAAAGCTCTGATATACAATATGTAGAAGTATTGCATTGTTACTGTAAACTTTCTAGTAGTGTTATAGCCACTGATTATCAGTCAATAAAACCAAGAAATGTTCTCTCACTTATCTCCTGAGTAATACTGATGAACTGAAAGCACAGACGTCATCGAGTTTTGTAGACCTCAACTATCAGATTTTAGCATTGTGTGTATGGGGTTTTTTCTAACATACAAACTGTAGAAGCTTGACACGTAAAAAAGAAACATTAGGGGCTTAACAACTGTACAGTAGGACTCTGTGTGCAGCATACAATTTCCACCAAGTTTTGTTTTACTGCATTTTTAGATTTCCTTCATCGTTTTTGTTTGCTGTGAAATTATGGAAAAGCTACCATGAATATTTCTTACCAAAGTCTTGTGTAGATGTTTTGTAGCTGTCTGGCTAACACATTATTATTATTATTATTATTTTGGAATAAAGACATCTTTACTATTAATTTTAAATTTGTATGAGATTCTGTTCAACTCGGAAAGGGACAGTGCTGCCAAGCTGCTCCCTGCAGAAGCTCTGCCATGGTGTCACTCATCTTTGTAGCCAGTCCAGAAGCACACAAAATCAGATTAACTTGCCTTTCTGTAATGCCTGCTTTAGTTTGTTGGCAAAGAGTGGAGTCTCAGCAGCAACTGCTAATCCTTTTGTCTTCAAATAAGACCAACAGCATGAAGCCTGCCTAGCTTGAGCAGAGCTGTCACTGCAGTGCCAATAACAGTGGTCTGGCTCAGCAGGACAAGTCAGCTGGGCACCTTCACAGCACGTACAACCAACAGAGACAGACTTTTCTGAAGGGCCACTGACAGTATCCACGTGACACAGCTAACTCTGCACTGACAATGTGAAGCTAAGTGAATTTATGGAGCAATTTAATGTTCTGAGTACTGAATGGTGAGACATCTGGAATGGCAATCATGATCTTATGGCCCATAAAGCTGTATCAGAACATCTTTTCCTCAGAAGGAGTCACAGTGTATAAGTCAGCATAGTGAACAAACAGCCCCTTTAAATACTAGTCATCCAAGTGACTGCTTGGGACCTGCTTGGCAGTATGCCTGTCCTGACTTAGGATGTTCTTCTTTGCACGGGCAGCACACCTGAACCATCATCAGCATGGCAGAAAGCTGATGGGTAGTGCAGGTCATCAACAGTGATTTGTAAGATGAGTAAAATCGATTCACTCTCTTTCCAGAGGCAGCTGCAGTTCTCAGGGCCACTAATACTGAGTTTCTGGGCTGGGAAAAAACTAGCAAAACTCTGAAATTATGCACAGGTCTTACCTAAAATCTGAAGCATATCATTGTGCACCATGGCAACTACCATTTCCATTTCTGATATTAAGGCTACAACTTATTGTCACACGGCTATGGTCTTAACAGCAAAGCAAACTATAATGTGTGTGGGTACATGCAAGTGTATAAATACAAATATATATATGGTATATATACATACAAGTGTATACACATGCAAGTGTATAAATACAAATATATATATGGTATATATACATACAAGTGTATACACATGCAAGTGTATAAATACAACTATATATATGGTATACAGTGCATACATACACATTTTTTCATGCTTTTTTCCCCTTTAGGAAGCAGCATACCTAGTACTGGGAAGCTGAATCTTTACCAGTACATTGAATATGCTTTAAAAACTCTCTTGCTACCAAGTTTCAGGCACTTAGTGGTTTTTGCTCCACATGCAAACCCATTTAAGACCTTTATTGCAACACTTTCAACTTCGGGACTCCATCACTTCCTGCAGTGTTTAGCAAAACAAAGCAATTACAGGCCACCTGAATTATATTGAGTTCTGTCTCCTCTGGTTTTCAAAAGACAGAACAGTTTGAGTCATAACTGATGGGCACATTAACTGCTCAGTAGGCAATGACATTTTTCACATGTGGTCTAGACGGCTTAATGCATCTAAAATGCTAACGCTTGGAGCTCTGCATTCTGCTCATTTTCTTCATAAAAGTCCTGGGGGAACATCGTTAACTCCACCATCAGTAATAAACTTGCAAACACAGAGATAGGGAAGTCCTCCCTTTCTGCCTGCTTACCACATCTGCACAAGTGGAGAAAAGGAAGCCCCTCTTAACTCCCGATTTGCTTCCTTTTCACTAGTAAATGGCTGAGGGTTTGAAATTGGTCTTTTAAAATATAAACTTGATGTACGTTTCAGAAAAAGATCAAAGGTTGTTTCCAACCACAGTAAGCATTTCTCACCACCCCTCTCATTGCACCTTTTGAACCAGTGATGGCATTGCAAGCACAGCTCACTCATCCATTAGGGACTCAATCAGGAGCGCATTTGGAAAAGTGCCTGCTGTCTTTGGGAGGCCAAACCCCCTGCATGTCCTCTCTCTTGTGCCAGCTGCTGACTTAGCACACTTCGTGGGCTCAGCCCCAAGGCCATCCCAGCCACCACAGGCATGACAATGCCAACTCAACAGTCTCTCTGGAAAGCTTAGCTGTGCCACGAGATGATGCTCTGCAGGGAAAGGCCAAGGGCACAGTACAACATCAGCCTTCAGGGTGTACCAGAAGTTCTGGGTTTAGGCACAACAGCTGGGACTGCAAATCAATCCCCAGATGTGGTGAACAATCACACTACTGGTTCTCATCCATTCACAGTGGAAGTAACATGGGGACTTAAACACCCACCCACCCACGGCCCAAATGCACAAAGGACTCCAAAGCAGCACGGTCTGTACCAAACCATCTTTGCCTAAACTGCTTTTTATCTGAGAAGAGGATGAGTGAACATGCATATAAAGAAAAAAAACAGTAAACAGGACATGTGACTTATCACCAGAATCTTTCCAAGCAATGCTTTCTCTTCCATCCAAAGAGCTGGAGAAGTCATCCCTTCCCTGTGCTTTCAGCACCTGGAGCTAGCAGAGAGAAGGTGGTGTGATTGAGCTTATACAGAAAGCACCAGTACCCCAACCACAGTTCCTCTGCTAATATTGCCTGTACACGTAGACTGGACAGGCTGGCAGACTACAGAAGTTCTGGAGGTGATCTGCAAGACCACCCAGCTTTGTGGAGGTAGTGAGCACCACCTGGGGAGAGGCAGTGTCCTGCCACTGCATTTGAACAACTTAGGGCTTGGGCAACAGAATGAGGGGGCCCAGAAGCACCACTCAGCTCCTGGTGAGGTAGAGTGAGGACAATACTTAGCAGTAGCCAGTGGCACATCCACAAAGACTGCTTAAGTAACTCCTCCAGATAGAACTAATTAGGCTAGGGTTAGGATTTATACTTTTGGTGTGTCAATACTGAGCTGAGGGAGTTAGGCCAAGAGCTGAAAAAAATGTCAATAACAGAGCCCACACTTAAACCTAGAGGCATTAGATGTTATTTGCTCACAATACTTTATCAACTGAAGTCAGAAGTTGAAAGCAACAAAAATGGTTTTTACTTACAGACCCCTTAAGCCCACTTGAGCAATGAGGGAATCAAACCAGTGTCTAGAAAAGAAAAGAAGGGCTCTGGATTATAATTTTAAAATGTGAAAGTGGTCTACATCGTGAGTTCAAAACGCAGAAAATATTATGAATAGAAGAATACAATTTTGATAGTGTTTACATTAATAAAAATTGAGAACAAGATGCACAAGTACAGAAAGAGTACTTCGAACTGAAAATAAGCAGCCATACAATTTAGAAAAGTTACAACATTTTATGCTTTATCTCACAGGTCTCCATTAAAAGAAAACACAAATATTTGTCATACTTTCCACTTGCAAACATGCAGTTCTGTTTGCTTTTCTATAACGTTTCAACTTCTAGTTTATATCTACCTTAAATGTCGGAAATGAGCATAAATATCCGTACACGGATCATTCCCAAAGGACACAGCAGTGTGCATAAAGGAGTGTTAGTATCTATGCTCATACACATACAGGCTTGAAATGTCTTCACTGGAACCCTACCTACTAGAGAAATAAAATCACAATCCACTAGATGGCACTAGAAGCCAATGCAGACAGTTGTGCTTTTATAAATAAATAAATACATAAATAAATGCATAAATAAATAAATAAATAAATAAAATTACAAATTAAACCCCAGCTAAGCAGCAGAGTCTAAACGCAGAGTGTCACTGACTGCAGGGATCTGCACGGGGTGTAATTCAGCATTTTCTCTCTGCATCTGCCAGCCCACGACTGCTGACACTGAAAACCTTACCAACTAAAGATGCACCAGGCACCTTTCAGGGAGGCACAAATCTTGCCCCAGCCTTCTTTAATTAGCTGCAGAAAGGATGGGAAGGGGGTGAGAGGGAGGTAGAGAAACGAGATAACAATCTCTTTGCTGCCCACGAAGCCACAGAGCCCTGCAGCGCTCTTCCAGCAGGGCATCCACACCTTCCTCTGGAGAACAAGTGTTTTCATGAATCTTCAGAAGCAGCTACGTTACAGAAATCCTGCAACTCAGGCAACAAACATCTCACCTAGGAGGCAGGAGGCCTAGGGCTTCAAATGCTTCTGCAAGGGAAGGCAAAGGAAACAATCCAGCCTCTCCAAGTGCTTGTGCTGGAGTGCAGGGGCCGGCGAGTGAGCTGAGCCAGGGGCTGCAGCCACATGTATGGATTGACTGGCTCATAGCTTGTAACAAAGTTTTGGTAGTATATAGTGCACTCAGGAGACTCACAGGGGGTTGGAAAAGCAACCCAAACCCACCTTGGATCACCTTGAGGCCTCATCTCTGCAGAGAGGACCCACGGGGCACTGGGTAGATAGATCAGCGCTGAGTTATCCATAAGCCACAGACCCAAGCAGGCATCATTCAAAGACCTGAAATTTGAGCTGAGCTTGGAAATCACTCAATAAATATTATGCCCCGAGTCTCAATCCAAACCACTATTCAATTGCCTGAGAAAGTAAGATAAAGAGAAGCTGGGGGGGGGGGGGTGGGGGGGGGGTGTTTAGCTGGGGTTTCAGCCAATAGCCTTGCGTACCCAGATGATCACAGAATCAGCAAAAAAGTGGAGCATACTGAAGTGAACCTCTCCCCTAGGTGAATAAAGAAAGATAAGGGAAAACTCCATCACACCAACAAAGATAACACTGTAATCCACTAAGGCACAGTCCATCCCACAGTCATGTAAATCCGGGGATAAAAACCCTAAGGGGCAGGTTGAGAATCAGGAGTCACTTCTCCAACTATACAGCTGGCTTGTGTGGAGACTCCTCCCCCTTCATGAGGACACTGACCACGGAGACTTCCTGGGATTCAGAGCCCTTATCTGGAGGGCTAAGTGACTATCTTGCATGCTGTAAGTCTGTAACTGCAGGTGATTAACAGACACCTAATATTTAGTGCTCTTTAGAGGTTGCAATAGTGTATTCTGGGAATCTTTATAGGCTGTAATAACATATGCTTTGCTTTTAAGTTGTAGTAGTGCATTCTTCCATTGCACCCATGAAAACCTGCAATAGTGGCATATTAAATCTGGGAATGCAGTTCAACTAAATGGTTTACTCACACTTTGCAGTTAAACCTGTCAGCAAAGTTCAAATAAATAATTTGCCTGAACTTTACAGTCAGTTCTCTTTTTGTTACATTAATTTGGTGTAGTCAGCAGGATACAATGGAGGAACTATTGCAGAAACATGGTTGTAAACTTCCTCCCACGGAGAGGGAGAAGACTAAGGTGCTGTGGAGGAGTAAGGAGAAAGTGGTGCAACGGGTACAGCAGTGTAAGAAGAAACAAAAGAAAAAGAACTGGGAAAGGTGAAGGTGTTCTGCGTACTATTTTTGATGTATGTCTAACGTGCACAAGAGGAGGCACTGAAATCCGAGACAGCAAAGATAATGAGTGGAGCTGATCTCACTGAAGCTACAAAGCTCAGTGCATTAGTAACTGAAGCTGAGGTTAGAAAGCTGCTTTAGAGGCAGAATGAACAATAAGTAAGGCCTTAAGTGCTCATAATGGACAATCGGAAGTCAAAAATATGGTTTTGAAAGATTAATTAGAGGCTGAAAGGGAAAAGAACCAGAAATTATAAGAGAAATTAGGTTTGTTGTCGTCAAGTTCTCCGACCGGAACACAGGAAGTTCCATCTGAAAATGAGGGAAAATTTCTTCAGGGTGAGGGTGACAAAGGCACTGGAACAGGCTGCCCAGGGAGGTTGTGGAGTCTCCTTCTCTGGAGATATTCAAGACCTGCCTGGATGCAATCCTGAGTAATGTGCTTTAGGGGATCCTGCTTTAGCAGATGAGCTATAGAGGTCCCTTCCAACTTTGATGATTCCGACTCCCTCTCCTGCCCAAGTCAGGCATCTACATATGTGTGCCAAAACTGATCCTTGGGATGAACTATCTGGGGTAACCCAGATGATGAGCCCGATGGGGCAATTGATATTTAAGTTCAACCCCTCATTAAAACAGAGGTGCATTTGAATGACAGAAGTAATCAAAGATATACCACAAAACAAACCACCCCTGGTCTGGAACCAAGCTCACAAGAGAAATTCTCTTGCAAGCCACTGGGAAGTGAAACATTAATGGCATGTTTCACTGAATGGAGGATATCAAGTCTTGTTGAGCATGGAGGAAGCTAGGAGATATTGGAGTCCTGGTGTGTTCTTTGATCAGGGTTCCATGGAGGACTCGCCCTTGACACTCAGAGTGGCTTATTGAGCAGGGGTTCTAGATTCTAGAAAGTGAGATGAATCACTGACTATTAAAACCAGTGGATTATCTGGGCTGGCTGAACCAGTGCAAAAAGGCTGCCTGTACCCAGGCCATATAGGAATGTGGGGAGCAGGGTATTATTCCCCTTGCTGCTGCACTTGACCCAATCCACCTTAAGCCATTGATCTGAGGTCTCCCTGACTCCATGAAAATGTATGTGCAGAACATAAAGGCCAAGACTGCACAGACAATTGACCATGACACTCACACCCCAACCAGCAAAACCATCTGGTTTTAATATGGAGGGAACCGTTACAAGAAATAGTGTTTTATGGCAGAGAAATGTGCTCGTTAAATGAGGGTTCAAATTCACAGTGCAGGGTCCAACAGGCAGAGTTTGTTGAGAAAAATAATCCCCACCTTCCTCAAGAAACCAACGCTTGTTTCAACCCTCAGCACAATCTGGCCATTAGCATTAGGAACACCCCAATCAGTTTACGTGGGCAGTCCACAGAGGCTGTTGGTATAATGGTAAATCTGGTGGAGCAGCCTATTGACAAACCTACAGAACACAGAAAAAACAAGCCCTCTGCTCCTGTGAATTCTTACACTAACTTGAAGGAGGGTAAAATAAACATAAAATACTAGAAAATGCAGAGGGAATGTCAGGCTGACCGACTCACTTAAGATGTAATTGATTATGGCTTAACCAGATTATCCATCCATATATTATTTTAGCTACTGGCCCCAGACAAATAAATAGGGATGACACCCGCCTGGAAGAAAATAAAGGTAATAGGAGTGACCGGAGCCGCTGAAATCAGAACAATTTGTACAGTGTGTCTTTGGCTTCCCAGAGAAAACTGAATTGTTAAGATAAAAGTAGCCATTGGTCCTTATCGTAATCACATATCGGGATCTGATGTCTTAGCAAACCAAGTCTGGAGATTGCCTGAAGGGAGCGTGTGGAGCTTTGGAGCCCACACACGTGAGGTCCAGGCACTTGCAACAGCCACTCAGCTGCTCCCCCCCAGCAGAACCAATGTTAATCAACACCCTCTCACCCTCTCACCGCCGCTGCCGAAACGAGCATCCGGGAAGTAATTACAGTCCTGGAAGACGGTGGTATCGGGACCAGAACACGCTCACCCGGCAATTCCCCAGCACGGCCAGCACGCCAGCCGGACAGCAGATGGCGACCAAGGGTTGTCTACAGGAGGCTGAACAGCAACACCGTGACAGCCGCTGTCCCTCACACTGCTGACCTCCTCACCCACTATCAGCTACCCACCACGCACGGATGTCCACATTAGACTGTAAACATAGGCTTTGATGTCACTCTTCAGGAGGAAGAGAAACCCCAATTTGCGTTTCCATGGGATGGAGCACAAGATGCTATAGGGCTACAAACCTCCTGCTATTATTGCCCGTAACCCACTAGCAAAAATCATAGAATCATTGAATGGTTTGGGTTGGAAGGGACCTTAAAGATCATCTCGTTCCAACCGCCCTGGATGGGCAGAGACACCTCCCACCAGACCCAGTTGCTCAAACCACATCCAACCTGGCCTTGAACACTCCCAGGGATGGGCCCTTCACAGCTTCCCTGGGCAACCTGTTCCAGTGTCTCACCACCCTCACACTAAAGAATTTCTTCTTTCTAAGGTCTAACCTAAAACTACCCTCTTGCAGTTTAAGCCATTGCCCCTTGTCCTATTGTGACATGCCCCTGTAAAAAGTCACACTTCTTCAGGTACTGGAAGGCCACCCTAAGTTCTTCCTGGAGCCTTCTCTTCTCCAGGCCGAACAGCCCCAACTGTCTCAGCTTGTCTCTGGACCCACTCCAACAGATCCATGTCCTTGTGTTTGGGTCCCCAGACCTGGCCACAGTATTGAAGGTGGAGTCTCACAAATACTGAAAGAGGTCAAAGTACCACATGGGTAAGCATGTACCAATACAATGATGACAGGCAGTTCTCTTTTGGTCACACCAGGCTCCCCGAATCACCCACAGGACTGGCAGGGAGGAAAACACATTGGCTGAGGCCAGGGTTAGAGCCACACACAGGGCTGGAAGCAGCTGTGACTCAAAAGTCATTTTGGTGCCTAGTTTCTTCTTGGGTAAGATTTTCTATACTCAAGACAGCAGAGCCCCTTTCACAGTTGTGATGGCAATATTTCATTCACTACTATTATGTACAGATAAGCACTTTTTGGGTGATAATGGTTTAGAACTGTTATGAAATCTGAATGACTTATTACAGCCTGCACAGAAAAGCAGCCCCAGCCTTCACCTGGTTGATTGGAGCACAATGGGCAGGTATATAAAACCTATTCTGTGCTCCTATGAAGCTGAGTTTACACAACTGGAAAGCTTTTATCTTCTAAAAAGCATTTAGAATGCATTGTCTTTGTGAAAAGCCATCCAAGAAGAATTACTGCATCACGTGCAATGATCCACACACCATTAACACATGGCAAAGTTGTCTTTACCATTTCACACAAGTCATGCAAAAAAATAAATAAATAAATAAATCAGTAACACTTACTTTGTACAAGTTTTAAGTCATATGCAAAGCCACATTCAGCTTCGTGTTGTCAGGCAGCATCCCTCCCTCTCCTCCTGCAAGCATGACCTGCAGCAGTAAAGCTGTAATGCTGCATCATCTGAGACAGAACGATGACAGAAGGACACCTCTAGGGGGCTGGGTTCAAAGGGTGTCAAGAACAAGGAGGCCTAGGTTCAAAATGGTTTGTTTTTCTTGGAAAAACAAAACAAAACACAACAGAAAATGTCAGCTTATGCCACTGAGTATAATATATAAAGGCTTTTGGCTCAGAATCAGAAAAGGGAAAACAAATCTGAAAATTTAATCTTGTGGGGGTTAAACAGAACTTTGAAACCTCATGTGCAAATATCAATGCAGGGAAAATTTCAATGCAGTTGAAATTAAATATTTTAAATGCATTGCTCAATTTCAGATGATTTAACTATTTACAAGTTTTTCCTGCTTTTTCACATTGAAGTACACTCTAAAGTTTAAATGGTCTGATAGGTCAAGAAAGTATCGGACTTGTCTATTTTGATATATTTTGGAAAAAATAAAAGACATGCTTTGATGTGAGTCACCTAATAAGCAGAACATTTCAATTTTTTTACTAAATAGAAACTATGATATATCTTTTTTCTATTTTTGCAAATAAAAAATAAATAGGGTTTCAATTATCAGTAAGAGCAACAGGAAAGTGTATTATTCCAAGTAACAGTTATCAAACATTCTCATTGACAGTAGGGTCTACTCTACTAATTAAGGTATGAATTTTACATTAGTGATTAGAATACGCAATATGCAGAGAATACTTTTAATCTATTTTTACTTTATAAACTACAAAAAAAGCTTATTTACTAATTTTAGACTTTAAAATGTAAAATATAACTGCAAGTCACCTTGATATTTCTTTAAAATATAAGAAATCTCACTGAGGTTTCTCTTTTCATATACTCAGATTGTAAGCTGAAAATTAACGGTATGCACGAGCTTACAGAGCATCCTGCCTGCAACATTTCAAGAAGGGAAAAGTTATGGAAAGAGTAATTCATGTGCAGAACTCTATTTCCACACAATCTTCTCTGACCACAGAACAGGACACGTGGGAAATACCTTTACCCTTTCTTGTACTGCTAGAAGCTGAAGTGCAGCATTTATTCTAAAGTAATATTAAAAAATTCTCAAGCATGTCTGGAGTTTGGTATGTCCATCTTCTGTATGTCTGTTGAATGTGTTCAAATACATCTGCTATGATAGTTTGCCTTCCTGAAATAGCATGCTCCCAGATGTATGTTTTAGAAGTTTTCATTTCTATTGGGACAAAAACTGGACTAGCTTCTCTAACTGGGGACAACTCGGTTATTTCTGTCCTGCTGCAGCGAGGTTTTTTTGTTTGTTTTCTCTTTATAATTAAAGAGAAAAAATACAGAAAAAGAAAACAGAGCTGATCATACAGGGGACACCTCTAATGGAAACAGAGGGTGTTTATTTTTGTGTTTCATTAACTCCAGGAAAATGGATTACAGTTAATTCCTTAAGTTCCTTCAATTAATTGCTTGAAGCTATTGCCAAAAGAAACATGTAAGCAGAAAACCCATAACCTCTGCACCCAGGGGCCGGAGTTCCCATCCCACATTCCTGCACCGGGTTCCAACCGCGGGGGCTTCACTCTGCCCCGGGAGCCCAGGCTCCAGCCAGGGGCTCAGCTGGGCCAGGGGGCAGGGAGGTGAGCAGGAGCAAGCAGAGCTGCAAAATGCTGCCAGGCTCAGCAGCACAATCCCAGACGTGGCAAACACCAATGGAGAAAAGGAAGGGGGTCAGACAGTGCCTGTGAAACGCGATGGGCTGCTGCAACCCATCCGGGCTCTAGGAAGTCACGTCAGCTCTTCAGGCACCTGCTAAACACAGGGTTTGGCACAGAACAGGCTTTGTGTGGTCGCTAAAATAATCACTGCCTCTTGAGGGCAAGGTTTCATTTTTAATCAAGACAGTGCTTTGGAGAAAAATCTCTCTGGCGTAGATCTGAGAAAGAACTGTAAAAATTAATCAGCATTGTCACACGTAAGCTTTAGCTAGGTGGCCCACAGAACACACCTACAATCACAATTTAGGCATCTGAAAACCCTGGCTGAATTTTCTGGGAGAGCCAGGCCCCTCAGAATTGACCCCAT
Organism: Apus apus; assembly: GCF_020740795.1. Taxonomy (NCBI): domain Eukaryota; kingdom Metazoa; phylum Chordata; class Aves; order Apodiformes; family Apodidae; genus Apus; species Apus apus. The sequence goes on from NC_067286.1 coordinate 8,803,104, forward strand.
AACTAACAGCAGGGAAATAATTGCTCAACGCCCACTTTTAAACTCCTCCTTTAGATCTATTGTCTTCCCTGAGCTACTCCCAGCGGCACAAAGTAACTGGATACTGGGTGATACGACTACAGAAAAGCTAGAACAAAGCACAATCTTAGCTCAGCAAACTTTGCTCATGAAACAACAAAACTCATCCTCTCTTCCCTCCTCCCAAGTCCCGTTAGAACATTACAGAACATTACAAAAGCAAGAATTGTGTTGCTATGACTACTATAAATTAACATCAACATCATCTCCTTAACACTTCTCTTCTTAAAAAACTAGATTGTATATATTTGATCTTAATCTAGATTTTTCCCTATCATGTCTCTGATTTAACATAGGCTAAGAACGTTCAGATATTTCAATAATTCATTAAGAGAATGTGTATTGCTTTGCACATGGTTAATTTTTACAACCCACCACACATTGTATCAGTCTAATGATTTGGAGAATGTCCTCTTATTGCTAGGGAGAGGAAGACATTCATCTTTCTGTCTTTGTGAAGAACAACATATGGATAAACTAGACAGCTTTTTAATGAACCTCAGTGTACACCAGGAGGCCCTAATTGCCCTGATGAACCTCCCCTGGGCCCCCAGGTGTATCCTGCTACTCTGCCCTGAGCACAGGTCACTACAAAGCAGCACAGAGAAGATGCACAGTTGCCAGTGGGCTCGTTATGACACAAAGCAGACAGGTCAGCAGAGAAACACGATGCCACCCCATGGCTACCGCCAGCACGGTGAGTCTCATGGATTCACTCACTTCCACCTACTGTGCTTTGATGCCCAGCTCTCCCCACGGGTTCTGGGAGGAGAGACCAGAGACAAAAGCATGGACTGCAGAGCCAAAATCACTGTGTGAGACCAGCTCGCTGTGCCTCCATGCTTCATCTGTAAAGAAGGATTGATAAAATTTCTCCTCTCGCTTTCTTGCCTATTTAGGTTGGATCAGGCATTATTCTACAGTGTGTTGTTTAGTGTTGTTTCTCATTCTCTATGTATTTCTTCAGTACAGCAACAATAATGTCTGAAAACCTGATCTCTGCATAAACAACTCTTCCCCATAGAAAAGAGGACTGACAAAGGGAACTGATGATACTTTCTTCCCAAAATAGGGTTAAGGTTGTGCATATTTTGAATCCTGTTAGTAAATTACATTACACAAGCCAACATCTCTATTTGCTCCAGTGAAATTGCAAATTAACCCCCTTTAAAAGCAGGTCAGCTCACATCACCTAAAAGATCAGTACTGTGTGATCAATCTTAATATTGTTATCAAGTAATCTGTAGAAAACTGTTTGGCAGACAATGCACTTTGACTCCATGCCCAGGGCTTCTGCTTTGTGATTAATGATTACGCTATTCCCCATTTGTTCCCTGATAAGTTACACCTGTCCACCACTTACACAGACTTCATCTGAAATTCATGGAAGCATTAAAAATCACCAGAAGGGAAAGAACAAAAGAGGAGAAAATATTTCAGTATTTAAGGGAAAAGTTGCTGGAAGTTCACATTTCAGACCCACTCTTTGACAACCTTATACTTTCAGAGCATATACTTCTGATTTCATGCTTCCCAGATACCTACTTTTTACATGTACAGCTCTGAACATATGCTTATCATTAAAGGGGATTTTTCCCATTATATTATTATCCAACCCATAAAAACAACAGAATCTATTGTCTGCAGGTCAGACTAAATTAGGCTGCAGTTCTCCAAATTGCAGCTGGTAAATCTGTGTAATGTATGGATTGTGGGTATTTGTGCAATCCCAGCTATTGAAACTATATAATTTTGTCCCACAGTATTTTCTCAGAAGGTTGTTGACTGAATCACTGCTGACTGATTTGCTGCTGTATGTGGTCTGGTGCTGTGTGTCTTTTGGCTGCTACCAGTGCTGCAGTTCCTCTGGAAGCAAAAGCCCAGCAGGAGGATCTTAGCTGCTCAAGATCTATGTTGGCCCTTCAAGTGAGATTTATACATGGCATGGACTTCATTTTGGATGAAATGCAACTCTGAATATCACTAACAGTTAACATAATTATGAGAGAGTTCCAGCAGGCTGTTGTTTCATACTATGAAACACTGGGTAGTTAAAAAAGCCTTAATGGCCTAAAACAAGTGAGAACTCCTTCCTCCACTGCTTGTTTTTGACTATCTACTGTTCCACACCACCAGTTGTGCTGGTGCAACTATTTGTGGGATCAAACTGTGCTCGGGGTACCATTCCAGCTTAACAATAAAGCAAAAACTGAGGACCAGCTGTGGGTGGTGCAAATAGCCCTAAAAAGAGATTGCTGCAGGTCACTTTATGGCTTGAACAGACACATGGAGGAGAGCACCCACCATGCAGAAGAACAGTTATATAAATGCCAAATTCGTATATAACCTACATATTAATGAACAGACATAGCTGTTCTCTTCATCTTCTCAGCATCTGTAGTAACAATGGCATTTAAACAATGCAAGGACAGGAACAGGCAGGATTTTGATCTCATATTTAAATTCTGAGGAATCATAATGTTATGTACAGCTGCATTTTTGCTTCAATTGTTTTTCCTGACAGAGAATATTTCCTGTTAATTTTTTCCAAACAGCCTACTGGCAAAGGATGGTGCCACGTATTGGCATTTTGTAACTGTGGCTGGCTCAGCCATGAAGTGAGCAGAAGGGACTATACCTACCCCACTCTCCACAAAAAGCCTTTTCAAAAGAATGAACTCAGCTGTTTAGAATTGGAAAAATACTGTCTCCAAAATCTTACTAAGAAAAAGAATGGGTGGGAGCTTTCAAGGTAATTTTGGTGTTTTCTCAGGCAAAGCTTGGGAATATGCTCATAACCCAGTTCAGTGTATTTCCTGCCTGAGCCTGTGGAAGACAAACCACTCAGTGATTTCAACTACATTTCAGTGTAGCAAAGAGAAAATAAATGTGAAGAGCATTTCTTGGAGCTTCTTTGCTCTTTTAGTAACTCAGCAGTACCCTCTTGCATTCTTTGATTTTAATATTTAAAGAAATTTTAATCGATCTTTCTGGGAGCCCTATCAAACAGTGCATCTCTGGCTGCAATGAAGCCAGCAGAAATTGCATTAAAACATAATATTCACATGGCTGATGCTTAATTCTTCAACAAATTCCTAATTCTGTCTGTCTCCAAGTTACACATTTCTTGCAGCCAAGAGATGACTAAAATGATTTAACTGAATTTCACAACTTTGCAGATAATAACTGAGAACAGCAGGCAAAACTGCAGCAAAAAAAGCAAACATCTTTCATCCCTCATCAACAGGGCTCTGTTTCAGTGCTTGCTTCACAAAATAAACAACCTTCCCAGTACAAAAACCAGTATGGATCTCGTGATTTTAAATTAAGGCATATGAAGGTTTTAGTTTGTATTTTTGTTGGTTTGGTTTTTTTTAAATCCACATCAAATGAATCACAGAATGGTTTGGGTTGGAAGGGACCTTAAAGATCCTCCAGTTCCAACCTCCCTGAACAGGCAGGGACACCTCCCACTAGACCAGGTTGTTCCAAGCCCCATCCAACCTGACCTTGAACACTTCCAGGGATGGGGCAACCACAGCTTCACTGGGAAACCTGTTCCACTGTCTCCCCACCCTCATAGTGAAGAATTTCTTCCTAATGTCTAACCTGAATCGCCCCTCTTCCAGTTTAAAGCCATTACCCACTCTCCTACCCTGAACGTGTCCTTATAGAAAGTCCCTCCCCAGCATTCCTGTAGCCCCTTCAGGTACTAGAAGGCCACTGTAAGGTCCCCCCAGAGCCTTCTCTTCTCCACCTTGAAACACAAATCATAAAACACAGTTATTTCTTTTAATGAAAGACAAGTGCCCCATGTAATGCTGTCTTTGCAGCCTTGCCTTGTAGAAAATGTCATATCTAAATGCACAGGTGCCTTGCTCTGCCAGAGGGCTGAACTTGCAATCTTTGCTCACATATATTTGATATTAAAACCTAAAGAAATACAGTCCTTATCCCTTGCCCTCACATTAAGAGGTTCTTCTTGTCAGAGCCAAGCAAGTTCTCTTGTAGAAGCGTGGAAAGACATCATGCATTGTACTGGCATTAGCAAATAGGCAGCATATCCAAAAGGGGAAAAACAGCTGAGGAGACTCAGCTTCCTATCCTGCTTTCCCCAGGACTGAGGAAAAGGGCTGGGACTACTTAGAGCCAGATGGAAGAAGGAGCTTCCATGGAGCAGCTTAGCAAATGCTCTGCTACCCAAGAGCGAGACTTCCTCATCTTAGCCCTCTCAACATGCCTTCCAACCATGTGATGAGCCCAGGATTTGAACCATCTGTGCTAGATCTCCACAGTAATAATCCAATGTTTTAGTTGGCCACAAAGTTGGAAAGAAACAACAATAGAGATAAAACATAATAAAAGCCAAAGAAGTGGAGGGAAAAACAAAAAAACACCAAAAAACCCACAAAAAAAAATAACAAGTGGCTGGAGAAAATAGAGCAAATGCATAATAAATATAATTGTTAACATCTCCACAGAGCAGTAATTTGACAGGGAAACCAAGGATGACTCAGATATTTTCAGAAGTTTTTAAAAACTGAGCTGTTACTTACAAATCTGACTTGATTTTGTTACGTTGAGTACAGACTTCACACAGAGATGGTTTCATTTTACACAGAAACAGAAAAACAGAAGTGCCAAGCCTGGCTGATCTCACAGAGGGCTAACAGTATGATTTCCACAATCGGCTTCTATACCATGAGTACTTTTAGTGGCTACAAACAAGAAACAGAGGGGGAAAATGAGGTCCCGTTCAAGTTTTAGATCAAACACTTCTTCTTAGTTATTGCCAAAATACTGTGTATTTGGAAACGCCTTCAACAAACAGGGACTAGAGAATATCAGTGCCAGTAGCATTCCATGCAAATACAGGAAGGGTTAGTCTATTCCTCTTTCTATCCCAAGAGGTCAATATTATTTTTGTACATATTATTAATGCTGTCATTCCAAGACCCATTATTTTATGTAACAGATGAAACACTAACAGCCCCAAGATGCTTAGCACTAGCTCTCTCTTTCTACAGTAGGTCACTTGACAGGAACACTCTGAGATCAATTAGCATTATACTTGTTACTAAGCATTTCTAGAATAAGACATTCTGCTTTTTTTTCTGTATGAGATACAGACCCAGCTACATCTATGCAGTGTTTTACCATTATAACATCAGTGAATGATGAATCCCTGGAAATGCTACACTTAAATGGCTTTCCACCTCAAAAGTGTCTGCTTTTAGGATGTGCTGAACAACACCTTCTGAATGCATTTAACTTCATCTTCCATCCAGGCTACCCATTTGAAGAAGTCCTAGTCACACAAACCATGCAGAGCAGACCTGTATCTTTCTGCAGCTAGCACGGGTAGAAACTGCACTTTTTTAAACTTCTATTCTTTTTTTTTTTTTTTTTCCAAATTGGATTAGTGTGTCTCCACTACAATTCATGCAACCAGGTCATTCAAAAAATCCCACGCTATTGCTGTTTGTGCCTTCCACCTCTTTGTCCCTAGATACAGAAGAGGTTTCCAGAAATAAACCTAGTCCTAAAAGGGTTGGCAATAAAGACTAAGAGATTTGCAATTAAACCTTTAAACTGATACTCAGATTCTAATTCAGTTAATTGAATAAGCAGCTAGTAGTAAGAAGAGTTTTCATAATATATCCTTAAATTTGTAGGTACTGGGGGGAAAGGGGTTCTTTCTTTGGATTTTTTTTCAGAGAGAAGGTAGGCTGGGAGAGCATCTTGTTTTTCTCATTTATTTTTTCCCCCCCACACAGGACATTTTATTTTGAATGTTGCACACTATTTTTTTGCTTGACAGCTTAAAGGCTCCTTACTTTTAACATCCCAATAAGTTTAAAGAAAGCTTTGGCCTCAGTTTATTCATGGGATAACTCCACTGACTCCAGTGGAAAACCAGAAAGGATCAATGTGTTCTACAGCATTCTTAAAAAAAAAAAATAAAAATTAAAACACCATCTTAAGTTTTTCCTGAGTTGTAAACCAATGTTTTTCATGCAGAAAAATATGTAAACAAACTACAAAGAGAGGAATCACATAAAACTTTATGAATCCTGAAACAGGATTGAGCCAGCAATGTGCCCTTGTGGCTAAGAAGGCCAATGGCATCCTGGGGTGGATTAGAAAGGGTGTGGTTAGTCGGTCAAGAGAGGTTCTCCTCCCCCTCTATTCTGCATTGGTGAGGCCGCATCTGGAGCATTGTGTCCAGTTATGGGCCCCTCAGTTCAAGAAGGACAGGGAAGTGCTTGAAAGAGTCCAGCGCAGAGCCACAAAGATGATTAAGGGGGTGGAACATCTCCCTTATGAGGAAAGGCTGAGGGAGCTGGGTCTCTTTAGTTTGGAGAAAAGGAGACTGAGGGGGGACCTCATCAATGTTTACAAATATGTAAAGGGTGAGTGTCAAGAAGATGGAGTTAAGCTTTTTTCAGTGATGACCAGTGATAGGACAAGGAGTAATGGATACAAATTGGAGCATAGGAGGTTTAAGGTGAATATCAGAAAAAAATTTTTTTACTGTAAGAGTGACAGAGCACTGGAACAGGCTGCCCAGAGAGGTTGTGGAGTCTCCTTCTCTGGAGACATTCAAAACCCGCCTGGACGCCTTCCTGTGTGATGTACTCTAGGTGACCCTGCTCTGGCGGGGGGGTTGGACTAGATGATCTTTCAAGGTCCCTTCCAACCCCTATGATTCTATGATTCTGTGATCTAATTCTTGGCTGGCTCAAGTGCAGCATTTTTTTGCCTGCAATTTCAGAAATCCTGTTTTCATTTGGATCACTCCGAGACAACAGAAATACTTTTTTCTTCTACACTTAAACTGGTTATCCTTGCCTCACTTCCCACAGGCACACAGTGTAGGGCAAAACCTGCATCTTCTTCATTAACAATAAACAGGAGCTCTCTGTTATATTCTGTATTTCCTCTGAAATATTCCAAAATATTCTCAGCTCATACTAAGAATTATGTAAGTGATGCAGCCCATCCATTTCTGGTTTTTGCCAGCTTTGTTCAGTCAGTATTCTGGACCTGCATATATTACAATCATATTAAAGTGTGAGCAAACATGAATAATTTAATGGTAAGATACTACAAAATCAATCATTCCAAAGAAAATGTCAGATGGGAAGAAGAAACTCATCCATCATAGGAAGCACTGGAGATGCAAAGGGCCTGTAGAAAGAGGTGATGGAGATGTTCTGCTTTTGGATGATGGAACCACAGCAAAAAGGGAATGTTTCAGGCATGCTGCCCACTCCATGGCTCTGACCTGCCATCTCTAACATCAGCCCACACACCTACATTAGGTAAAACTTTTAAGCTGTCCTAGAGTGAAGTCACAGTAATATTCAAACCACTGTGAATACGGTGCTTGTTATAAAAATCAGTTCTTATACAAGACAAAAGCTTTTATCCCACCCAGTGGTGCGATCAGTGAGGAAACAGCTTTAAACAAGGAGAGAATAATCCTGTGCTCTTCAAATGCAACACAGGTTTGAGTGAAAAGCTTAAGCACTTAAAAACACAACCACAACCTATGCTTCTCTAAAAGAGTTGGAGATGGGAAAATTGTTTTCAGAGAGCAGTATCTGCACAGAAACAGCATAATCCTAAAAAAGATAGTAGGGACGCACCGAAGAAAAATTCATAATTCTCTCCAGCAAAAGACCATGAATAGGTGTGGCAGGTAAGATATTCTTCTGGTGTCTTAAATTCTACATAAAATCTGGTTCTATTAATGTGAGTCCTGGAATGTTCAGCTAAAAGAGGGTCCATCTAATTTGCTTTCCCTTTCTTACAGCAAAATTGTCTATTATTGCAAAGAAGTTAGAGGCTGCAAAGGCAGGAAAAGAAAAGGGATGGATTTTGCTAAAAGGAATATACAAATCTATAAAGATTTTATTTTCATATCAATATAATAGTGTATCAAGAGCATTAGATGCTAAGAGAAAGTAAATCACTGTTTCTTTCTATACATTCTTGAGTTGTTTCTCCTATAAGAGTGGCCCAAATATATTCCTCACCCTGCTCCCCAGATATTTTTAATCTATTAATGCATTAGTAGATTTCAGACTGTCAAAGCTATAGTACCTATATACAGCCCCTGCCAAAGTATGTATCTTCATATCCACTCCCATTTTGTTCAGTCTGTTATTAATCAAACGTGGCAGCTACCATTAATGGCTTGCTTTAATAATCTGCATCTATCACCATACAGACAGGGTTTGTGTACACTGCCTCAGCTACATATGTGGAGCTCAGCTGTGGGCATGTAGATACTACCCTCCTCTACAGCTCACATGCATTCTCTGTTGTCACTAGTCAACATCTCACATTTCTCACAGAAGGAGCTACAGATGCAGGCAGTGATAGACTGACACACTGACTTGCCAGATTTGGTGCAAAAATAACAGCAGAATGTTCACATTTGTGAAATCCAAAAAGTGGGTTTTTGTAGCTTTCAAAAAGCACCCAAGTACTCTGGCATGTTTTCCCAGTTCTTCAAAGGAATTGATATTTTCTCTCCAACACTGAAACAGCTCTCTCAGGGCAACAGAAAAGCATGCTCGTTAAATTGTATTTTCAAGCACAGAGTAATTCCCATGTCCTACACATTTCCCTTGTATCCAAGAGCAATTTGATTTTGGTATGTGATTCATAGAACAGTGGCTTCAGCTTAACCCTTTTGAGTGCACCCATCATTCTGGTCAAGATCACGAATAACAGTACCCTCTCACAAACTAAATAACATACTTGACCAAAATATTAATCTTTTATGTATGTATTTTCCACTCGTACAACTTCACCTAATAACTCATGAAAGCCTTGATGAAAATGATGAGATTAAATAGGATGCCTTTTGAGGTACTTGTTCCCTTCCATCTCAGAACAGTATTAGCTAGAGCCATTAATTGTATCTAAAGGTATCTCTCTAATGCTTCATCTGCTAACCAATTTCATAAAATTTTCCATCCCACATTGAAACAAGGTGCAGTTTCAAACAGCCAGGGATTTTACCTGCTTTTATCGAGGCTGAGATGCAGTAAATCCATATTTATTCAGTGTAACATAAATCAGATTATCTATATGTTAAAATAACTGCTAGGACGTGACTAGCTGCGTGCAAGATTGATCTCATGAAAAACAAAAAGGCCTTCTCTCACCAATGCTGTTTGTCACAGCATGTGTCAAGTGCCTGGTACCAGAAAAATACTGACCAACATAACAATAATTGCAGCTGCATGCATGGAAAATAATTTCAAAACAACAGGCCCATATCATCACTGAATCTGAAGCCCCAGAACATACTTTGCAGTCTTTAACAGATCTTGGTTTCAGAAGACTGAAAAAAGAGATAAGGCAGCTTTCATCACACCAAGCAAATGAGGGAATACTTCTGCCAAACTGAGAAAGTGGAGGTGGAAATCTCTCTGCTCTGGTGCTAACATCCAAATTTCTGGCATCACCTAAATTTTCAGAGGTTGATTTCCTTTGAAAATGTATGCTGTCATGTTGTGCCTTCTATATAAAACATGGGAGGTAGAAATTACTCTCTCTGCTCTCCAAAATTTTAAAATCACAATATGATGTGCATTCATCAAAGATTTAGTCAACTATAAAGTTACTTTATCCTTCAACTCACAAATCAGCCAAAAATAATTTGTTCTAGCAAAAATAATTGTTGGAAATCCAATCATGCAATGGGTTCAGCATATATACATATTGGCCTTAGGAGTCCAAAGGCAAGATTACACATACCAGGGGTATTTTTAGAAACAAGATAGACAAGTTCACACTCTCTAGCTCCTTGTAGCCCACAGTCAGTCGTCCAGCCCTTTTATCCAGCTTATTCTCGTGGTGCTTAGGAGGCAGCTGGGGGCTGAAGAGGGAGCTCTGGCTTACTGCAAAGGTGTTTATCTGACAAGGAGACCTGATCCATGCAGAGCAGCTATCCGTCAGATGAGGGGGGGCGGGAAAAAACTGTGTCCCCTAGTCATAAACCCCTGCAGGGTCTATGGATGATAAAATATTCTCCTATCATTGCCTCAGGGCCTGTTTTTTTTGTTTGTTGTCTTGTTTTTTACTTTTTTTCTTTCTTTCTGTAAATCAAACACATTATTCATTTCTGTTACCAGTCTGATGTACACAAAGTTTTCATGATGCCCACACAAGTGTTTTCATACTGAGTATTTAAATGTAATAACAGCATTTGCATCAGTTATTACAGCAAATCATGCCCTCATGAGGATCCAAACATTTTTTAGGTTGTAGCAAACGAAGTTACAATCAAGTGCAGTTTTACAAAGAATGTAAATACCACCCTCAGAACAAGTTGGAGTTTTATTCTAACAAGTGCTCTTAGCAATAGGAGTTCACTGACTTCTGTTTCAGTCAGGCTGTCTTCATGGAAAGCATCCACATCTTCAGCAGGTGCTGACTGAAGCAACCCTTTTCCATCCATCCACAGACAAAAAGCTCATTGATTTGAAATGCAATGTGGCTCCACATCTGAGCATTAATGACCCTTGGAAAGCTTTTGAAGGGGCTACAAATAAATGATGTTAAACAGAGATCAGCAATGGAAGCTTCTGTACTTTTCTGAGTAGCTGAGTAGAGCTGACAAGAAGTAGGTAGGTTTTTATGCTGAAATGATAAGACTAAGGAAGTCTTTAGAAAAGCTAGTTAGCTGAAGATACATAGACTGAAAAACATTTATTATAACTGGATTCAAGGAAATAAGAACAGCAAGAAAAGTGCTATTCATTTGCACATACACTTGCATTTTTGAAACAGTTAATCTGGAGAGTAAAATCTACTCTTGAAAAACAGCATTCATGCTGGCTCCTATGCTGACTTTTAAGATGCTGGCTGGAGGTCAGCATTATGTGTGGCACCCTATCATCCAGAGCTTCAACCAAAAGGCATTCCCACTACAACTTAGAGGAATCAAAGTTTTTATTTTATGCAACATCTGAAATACAGTATAATGTACTTTTCTATCTGTAATTATTCTGAAATCTTATTTGACATAAGTCTCCTGTATTTATTATCTGTCTAGGATCACTGTCCCATTTCTCATAGGCATTACCTTCTGACCTCAATATGGGTATATTGTTACCCTGTGTAGAACAGAGATGTTTGAGAATAAAAGAGACAGGCTAATACAGCAGTTGCACAAGGTCTTATTTCTCTGTTTGAAAAGCACAGATATGAAAAAGAGCTTTTCTTTTTTAAAATGCGCTTCAGTTGCTGATACCCTGACAAACATCTGAACAGGACGTTAATGACCCTCAGATCTCCTATTATGTGACACGAGCCTGTACCTGAGGTATTACACTGCAAACGCACACCTTTGACACCAGGATGAACCCACAATGCACATGTAACTTCAGGACCAACAGATGTGCTCCTGATTCTCCACTAGGGAATAAGGGCCTCACAAAACTCTTCCACTCACCAGTATTTTCTCTCTTGTTGCTGAAAGGACAAAGCTTTCAGACTCAGATTCACCTTGCCTCTCCCCAGGTACTAAAAGTTACCTACTTTAGAAGTCATAGGCTGCATGAATAGTCAATCAGGGAAGACAAGATCCTCCAGGGTATGATTCAGATCTTACTATTCATTACATAGGGCTCTGTAAAAGGTGTTTAAGTTAGCTTTTCTGAACTGAGTATGCAGTTACTGGGATAAACCCAGGCCTCAGACTTGAGATAACAGGAGAGGAACAGACTTGTTCCACAGCAGTTAATCCACATTCTCAAATCCACAGCTGTAGCTGAAGCTGTCCAGGAAACAGAAGTGACCTGGCAAAGGTCACAGAGCCACCAGAGATACCCTTTTTCATGAGCCTGCATCCCTCTGACCAGCTCATTACCCAGTGTCCTCTTCTGCCGTTTTTCCATTTAACCTGTTCTTGCCTTTCACTGTTTTTTACCCTATTCTATTAGCCATTCTTTTTCATTCCCCGTGGTTTCTGTATCTAACTGGATTCAGCTGAAGGGTAGAAGCACCCCAAAAAGATCAGGATCTTACTCTGCATATCAGCACAACCTTTGTGTTCTTCTGTCTTCCAAGTTGTCTGGTATATTTTCCCGTGCCAGATTTAGTTACATATACAATAATGCATTGCTATATACATTTAACATAGTGCAGTAATAAAACTCCTATCTCCTACATTAATGTCCCCTTCACTCAGGCATTCTTTCTGCTTTGCTTCCCACTCTGCATTCCCTCTAGATGTAAACTTACAAACACTTAAATATCTTCTGAAGGGGAGAAAGTTTTCCTCTTCATGCCCAGAACTCAACAGTAATTGTTGAACCTACCCCAGTGAAGCACAGAGGCACTAAAACACTTAATTATGCCTTCTGAGCTCTGTGCAAATACCGGTATTTACCTCTGAGGCTGCAACAAAATTTCATGTTTCTGGTCTGGCAGAAAGAGCTTTCCAGAGTCAATATTCACATTACTGTGGAGAAACATATCTAATCTCTACCTAATCTCTATATAATTTTTATTATTACTATTTATAAGACAATATAGTGGGTAAATAACAGCAGCTCCATCTGTGTGCGGCGTTAACGAGAAGCTGATTGCAGAGAGCAGAGATTCATAAATCAGTCGCCTTAAAATGAAAGAGTTAACCCAACAGCCTCCCACCACACTAAGCAAGCAAGATCTGCAGAGCCTGTGAAGTAATCTTTGAACATCTTCCCCAGGTTAAACACGCCTGTGGGCTTAGCACCAAGTTGTTCCTTCTCTCCAGCTCATATTCATCGTTTTTACTGAATAAAACATTATCCCCAAGCAATATCAGGAGGTTTTTTACTTTAAGCACTGCACAAACACATAGCTGGAAGGAAATGACACTCTTCCAAAAGCTTGCTATCTACACCAACAAGCTAGGAAAAGAACTGGAAGAGCAGTGCAGTGCAATGCAATACACTGGCACAAATGTGAAGTAGGTTAATAGCTTCAATTAGACTCCTTAACTCATAACAGAAAACAATAATTAATACTTATGGAGTAATTTTTTTGGTACTGAAAAATTTGAACCTGGATTAATGTGTTCACCTAAAATACCTCATTAAGAACATACAGCTAACAAAGTATCTACAGAAGTATTTATGATACTTTAAAGCCAAACAGACATGACAACTTTTAATATTTTCTAGCAATCATTCTTAAAAACCCTTAAGCAGTTCCATTAGCTCCAGTGAGGTCAGTCTCATCATTAAAAGTAAGCACTGATATGGAGATGGCTTTGACAACCATGCATGCCCTGGACAAAGGAAAACCTTCCTTTGAGCTGTTTTGGGGGCCTTTGGGGGAGGAGGTGACCACTCTCTGAGGACTCCAATTGCTCTGTGAACACCAGCAAAACAAAGCTCGTAACCCAGCTAACGAAGATAACGAAGATAAAAGTTAAAGCTGCCTTTTTCCACTCTGCTGACAGGGACCCAAGAGACAGAAATATTAAGGTTATGAGCCCACATAAATTTAATTCCTGTGCATATAAACTGCCCTTTGACTGTTATCAGAACAGTCTGGTGAATGACATTGTGCATCTGTCTCTGTAAGGGTGCAATCTCTGTATCATGTTAGCAAGCATTCAGACAGTGTGTACAACAGAAAACCTGCTTTCATTCAGTAATATTCTCAAAAAACCCACTATTTTTTTCATAAAAACATCATTTCACCTTGTATCTGCCTCCTAGCCCTAATCCTGTGACTGCTTCTGATGCTGATATTAATAATATTTTTTTTTATTAAACATTTTAGATTTTATCAATATTACAGTTATAAAGAGGGAAAAAAAGACATGGACAGAAAATTAAGACCATCCTGCTTGGAATGTATAGAAAGACAAGCATTCACTACAGTAATTTTATATCATTGGAATTAATTTGACAACACAATTGCTCAGTGGCAATGTCATTAATAATGAGGTGATGATAATATAACAAATGCTCTCATCACAGTCACAGAGAGTGACAAAAAAGCAGCCCTACAGTGAAAAAAACAGAGCTATAATGTTTGTATTTTCCTCAAATTTCTGTTATAAAGTCAGTTTATAGACTAATTTCAGTAGCAATTTCTTGGTTTATATCTATCATATGCACCCATGGTCTCTTTTTATTATTACTGTTAAAACTGTGGTATAAAAAAGACTGAGGAGAAATAAAGCTGGCAAATATAAACAATGTATTAAAAGCAAAAATATTTTATCCTCTTTATAATTACACCTTCCAAATTAAACTAGTGGTGATCTGTCACTTCTTTGCCATATAAGGCTACACAGTGGACACATAACCTCTTAATTATCAGATTTTCCAAACACATGCACACATTTAATTTAAAGGTCATTGAAACTTCACCAGTATTATTCTTAGTACTTAAAAGTATGAGAAGGATTTTTTTTCAGGTTTAAGGTCTAGGAGCATAACCCTCCTCTCATGAAGGCATCCTTTTGCTTATGTACAGGTACACATGTGTGCACACAGACTGTACGAGGTAACAGGCTGAATCAGTGTGAATGCAGTATCTAAAGCCTCCTACTCCTCCTCTGCAAGTTTATTATTCCATTTTTTAGGTGTTAGCTTGCTTGTTTTGGAGACACTTTTTTTCTTTTTTACATGTGACAAAAAAGATAGAAAACCCCACAGCTTCAATACACCTTCCAACTATACCAGATGGTATAATAAACTAAACTACCTATCCCTACAGTCCTCCCTGTTCATGGATCCTTATACAACAGCTGAAACAGAAATATACCCAATTCAGATATTCCACAGTTCCATTCTCTACAGATATACTGAGGGACCAGGAAATACACTTTAAATTCCAGTTTACGTACCAGGCACAGTGGGGTTTTTTTTAGGATTACTTCCTATAAAACATCGAGAAACCACATTAAAATTAAAATAAAAATTATCTGAAACCAAGAGCTGTTTTTCCACACATATACAAGGGATTTTAGGAATACCCAAACCCAAGAAGCTAAAAGAGCAGGTGCTCTGAGCAAAAGGCAAATACTGGATATCTAAGATTGACAGAGAAAGAGCTTGCCAGGCTCAGCTATTGTTTCATGGTTCATTCCTTACCACCTCAGCCACATTAACATATAGGGACTTCAAGCAGTTACCTGCTGAACATGAAAAAAGTAATTTTTCTAGCAGTAGACCAGGAGATCATTGTTTAAATTCACTATGTCGTTCCACAGCCATATGCCAGGCAACAGAGGGCATCGTGTAATTAAAAAATGGGAACTTCCTATAGAAATGTGACATGCCCTATCATTAGTATATGAGAACATCATATAGTGGATGTCAAAAATAATTAAAAATTATCTACATTGTTATAAAGATTATAACCTTAGCCTAGCTAAGATTTGGAACAAAACTAAGTATTAAAAAAATACATTTATGATCATTTCAGATCTCTATTCTGCTTCTTTTCTTTTGGAATAGAGAGGTATTAACCCCATTTTACAAATGGTAAACAGCAAGGAAAAATACTTCATGATCAAAGAGTAGAACTCCTGAATTCTTGACTCTTAATTAAGCCCAGGTCTACTGGGGAAAGAGGAGAAACAGTGAGTCCCTCTGGTGAAGTAGCAATACTAATATAAAGCAGCAGCCATCTTTTTGGGTAGATTATTTCTCTTTATGAATAAATATAAGTAGTCTTGCAACTGGATAGCTCAGCAGAAATGAAACTTCTGTAGGAATAAAAAGGATTTGGATCATACCTCCAGACTTTTGCTGAATGATAAATAAACCAGTTCCCACACACTGGAATAAGTGGAAGGAAACTTCTATGCTAAACAATTACTGAGGAAATGGAAGCTTGACTCAGATCATTTCAAACAATTTTCTGAAAGGTTTCTGCAAAGGTTATACAGGATTTCAAACACAGAAAGTAAACAGAGCAAGAAGTGGCATTATTGCTGGCATTTCCAGTGCTTACTAATTTGAGTGCCTAAATACTGAGAAATGTCTGCATAATTTCACTAGTGAAGTCTATTGATGGAAGGTGCATTGACATTTTAGGTCAGTCAGGTTGCTTTAGGTTCAGAAATAATTTTTTTTTCAAGTTTTTTTAAGAGAACAGAGATAAAAAAAAACTCAGGAAGAACAGATGATTTGTGATTTTGCCTTCTTTTCCAGTAAGGTGTTTTTTTTTCATTTTCTGTTGAGGAAAAAAAGAAGATAATGCTTGGAGCAGACAGCAGTGGCATGGTGCCAAGATACTAATTTTTTTTATTATTTTTTTTCTTTTTGCCCTTGAACAGATCACCATTTCAGAATAACTCAAATATTCCTTCCATTTGAGGTTTGGGAGGATTTAAGTAGAACACTCAAGTATTCTAGAACCCTTGAAATGAGTGCTCCAAAAGCCTGAAGAAATCACATCATTATTCGTAAAGGTGACTGCTAACAAAACATGAGAACAAAACTAAAATCTCCTTGATAATAAGATAAAAAAAAAAGGAAATATTCTATGTAATTAAAAACATTCAAAGCAATTCTTCATACCGCATGAGGCAAATTTTGTAAAGCTTGGAGATCAGCTCTGTCAGTAATGCAGATCTTATGCTTTAGACCTTGACAGGCTTGAGAGGAAGGCTCGAGCAAACTGCATGAAGTTCAACAAGGCCAAGTACAAGGTCCTGCACCTGAGTTGGAGCAATCCCAAACACAAATGCAGGCTGGGTGGAGAATGGAGTGAAAACAGTCTGGAGGAGAAGGACTTAGGGGTGCTGGCGGACAAGAAGGTCAACATGAGCTAGCAATGTGCACTTGCAGCCCAGAAAGCAAACCATGTCCTGGGCTGCATCAAATGAAGTGTGGTCAGCAGGTCAAGGGAGGTGATTCTCCTCCTTTACTTGACTCTCGTGAGACCCCACCTTCAGTACTGTGTCCAGTTCTGGAGCCCCCATCTTAAGAAGGACATGGAGCTCATGGAGAAAGTCCAGAGGAGGGCCACAAAGATGATCCGAGGGCTGGAGCACCCCTCCTATGAGGACAGGCTGAGAGAGTTGGGGCTGTTCAGCCTGGAGAAGAGAAGGCTCCTGGGAGACCTTATAGTGGCCTTCCAGTACCAGAAGGGGCTACAGGAAAGCTGGGGAGGGACTTTCTACAAGGGCTTGTAGTGATAGCATGAGAGGTAATGGATCAAAACTGGAAGAGGGAAGATTTAGGACAGACATTAGAAGGAAATTCTTCAGCGTGAGGGTGGTGAGACACTGCAACAGGTTTCCCAGAGAAGTTGTGGAAGCCCCATCCCTGGAAGTGTTGGCCAGGTTGGATGGGGCTCTGAGCAATCTGATGTAGTGGGTGTCCCTGCCCATTCAGGGGAGTTGGAACTAGATGATCTTTAAGGTCCCTTCCAACTCAAACCATTCTGTAATTCTATGACTTTCAGCACATTGCTGCAAAAGGCTTTTTTATACAGTTCTTCTTTGATCTATGTTGATTGTCTGTATTTTTATCAAAGCCTATAGGAAATACTCCTGATGAGACGGATATAAAATTGATTCATCATGAAACTTGAGTAAGAACAGACCACTTGATTTCAAGAACGGAGACAGTAAATACTCGATTGCCTTGCTGGAATTGGTGCAATTTTGTGGGAATTGTAGAACGGTTGGGGTTGGAAGGGACCTTGAAGATCATCTAGTTCTAGCTGTATAAGGCAAGTAGTGACTGGACCCAGGGTATTCTGTTAGGTTCACACAGCAAAATTTCCTTTCAGACTGTGTTTCTGAAAAAACAAAAGACAACAAAACAACAAACATATATAGGTATTTTAAAAATGAAGTAATCTCCAACACTCAGCTCTAATTTGTCAGATTAGCTTTGCTCAATGTTCTTTTTCACTTTAAATCCCTCTTCTGAAGTGTTCTTTCTGATTAGAGATGTGAATCTTTAAATTGCCCTGATTACAAACTGCCAAACAACTTCCAGAACCTAAGCAGAGCACTTTTCAGAACTTCATTAGCACAGCGCACAGCACAGACACAAACCCCACAGCAGACTGAGGGACGTGACAACTGCCAGCAGAAGAGGTGAAATGCCTGACACAGTGCCTGTTCATCCTCCCAGTGACAACACCTTCAGCTAAGGGAGCCATCTGTAGCTGCAGAGCAAGTTCCCTTTTAGCCTTAAATCCTATGACCTCCTCTATGATGAGGTGAGCTCATCCCTGGGCACCACTGTTCGTGCCATCGAGCAACTTGTGTTTTGTGAGATGCATGTCTGACAGCGATGCCAGCCAAGACAATAAATCCAACTCTCTTCAAACATCATTTTGGAATAAATTAAAACAGGCTGTTTCTGCTGTCTGACATCTCTTGTCCTAATGCACCACATAAGCTTTTCCCTTCAACTGGCTTTTTAGCAGCAGGAGTCTTAATGCAAGTGGGAATTCCATTGCGAGCAGTCTGGCTGCTGCAAGCCTACTTCACAGGCTTATATAAAAAATACAAACTAGCATGTGATTGTTCTATATATAATAGAAGCCAATTGCCTGGAAGAAATCCTGCAGTTACCCACTTTACAATTAACTGAAGACAAACATTTATTTCCAGTGAGAAACAACACAGTATTTTTTTTGTCAAATGCGAGCGTGGAACTGCTTAGGTCTGTAGGAGGGAAGGCTGTTCTGCTGGGTACCATTGAAAATAAACATGTGCTTACAGAAGGGACTCTGGTGCACAAGGTTTTATTTTGCTGCTAGATAAATTACAGAGTTTCAGTATGTGGGGTTTAGCTATTATAATGCATTTGCTGTTCACCACTGTAACACTTGAAAACACCCTCTTTTACCAAGAAAATAACTCAAATATTTTTCAGTCCTTGATATAAATAAAATTAAAATCTGATTCCAAGCTAAGTTTACTTGGAACAAGGGGAACAGAAGATCCATCAAAGACTCTGCTTCTGCCAGTCAAATCCATACAAAAGGCCCTCAGAACCATCAGCCAGTCACAGCCATCAGACTGGAAGCAAAGAGATGGAAGATACTGGCGAATATGCTTCCAGACCTGCATCAGGAAAATCTCCACATGGTCAGGACATTGCACATGCACAGACACACACACTCCCTCGCATATCTAGTTTTTAATCAACTAAATTTACTCTGAGTTTAGACCATTGGAGCCACAGAGATAAAATGAAGCAGAAAATAAGTTAAAAACCTGAAGAGAACCCAGTCAAGCCTATTTCATGTCTTGAAATATGAAAATCTTACTAATAAAAACATTTTTAATGACACGACTGGAATAATTGTTACCAGCCTTCAGCTCTATACATGCTGATTTATATACTCATTTTTTACAGTCATTTCAGTGTAGGGTTATGAGGGAAAATTAGTAACCATGATTCATTATACAGAAGTGAAAAGGAAAAAGGAATTACAGTTTACTGCCACATTTGCAATCATATAAGCACAAGCATATTAGAATAACTATACTCCATTAAATCCTAAATCCATCTATTCCTGTCTTCTGCCTCCAGCAATGGCCAGCAGTGGGTAACCAGGAATGGGAATGCTGTTTGAGCAAGCAAGCTGTGCTACTTTCTCCAGCATATTCTGTCAGCCCTGCCAATGCAATAAGGAAAACAATTATCAGATAACTGGGGTTTCACCATACTGACAAGTGGCACTTTGAGTTTTAAGATGCTGCAGAATATTATCCCCAGGCTTTAACACTCGATGTTTTTTGCATTTCACACATCTAACTTCTCATACATACACTTAGAGCAGGAACCCAAAGAGATGTGAACTGTGTGTTGTTAAAACAGAACCCAAACAGCAATCAAACCAAGATTTTCAGATGAGACTCAACATATACTTTAACAGGCTGGGTCTCAGCTAAAGATGGAAAGGCACCCAAAATGAACATTTTAATTGATAGAGACTTGACATGTGAGGATCTGTGTGTTTGGTGAGTTTATTATGTCAGATCAGGAGTAGTAATGGAACTGTTGCCTCTTAGCTGGAGTTGGCCATATTCTTGCCACTAAAGAAGCCAAACTTGATAAAAAAAGCCTAGTGATACTAGCAGAGTAAAACCAGCCAGTACTAAATGCAGTACTCACACCTCGCCACTGGACTGCCAGATGGTGAAGATATTCAGGGATAAGAAACAGTCACAGTTAAGCTCTGTGTACTTGAAATTCAGCTCAAAAAGTAGGAGGAAGAGGCAAAAATCTTTTCCTATGTTGATCTCATCTCTAACATACACAAGGATTTGTGGAATGCATTTTGGTGCATGCTTGCCATGTAAAATAGCCTTACCAGTCCTAGTTCAGAAGTCCTTGCCAGTTCTAGCTAATGTAGAGCTTTGTTAAGAGCCACAAGTGTCCCTGCAGAGCAGCACTGAGCAGCCTGTGCCCACCTGCAGGCAGGGTGTACAAATCTGTAGGCACAGCAACTTGACATTTCTTAAAATATTGAGCCGATCAGCATATCAGGTTAGGCTTGTATCAGTTTCAGGGCTGAGACATGCAAAGTTTAGGATATTAACAGGTTTTAGGATATTAACAGGTGGCAATGATATCACAACGAAGCTGAAATGCCTCTGCAAACAAAAGAACATCAGTAAATAAACCATGAAAAAATCCCACCTTTCCCATTTGCTGAATTCCCTTTGGTTTCTTTTTAGTTTAAAACACTGCAGTTGAAGTTTATACATCATGTCATATCACTTCATCTAAGGAAATCTGAGAAGAGTGAACATTAGAAAGGGTGTGCATCTACTCATGTATCTAGAAAGCATTAAGCACTGGTGCCCAAAAGAAGCTGTTCACTATATCAAGATGGCACAAGCAGACTGACCAATAATTATTTTTCTTTCCTGTGGGAAGCTCTCCAGCTACTAGCAGGCAGAAGCCTAGCTATACATCAGCAAGCAAAAGTCTGAAACTTCAAAAATAACCGTAAAACAACAGTTTCAAACATGCTTGGTAAGTAACAGTCGCTGGTACAGACCAGCTGCTAGCTTGCCTCCTACCTTGCCACGGCCTTGGACAGAACAGAAACCTTTGCACAGGCTGTGAAAGGGTATATATGTTTCTGCCTGCTGAATGAATCAACAGTCTACCCAGGGCTGCTGCTGACAATTCTCAGCAGCTAAAGTAGCTGTTAAATCTTGAATTAGCTTGAAGTCAGGCTCGTTAAACTCGGAAATGAGCTACAAAGACGTTTAAAAAAAGGATGAGTGAGTTAGTAATTTTTTAATTACTTATCAAGGAGGGTTTTTCAGGAGAAATAGTCTTCACAACTAAGCAAAGCAATAAATATAACACATTTACAACTGTTTTGATTTCCATGACAAACACCCAGAATCTGAACAAAGTAGAGATCAAAAGAAGGCTTGCTTTGACCAACATTTACGTAATATTCTCTGTAACAGCACAGAGATAGAAAAAAGCACAAATGTAACATTCTGTTCTTCTTACAGGAAATAATCCCTGTATCTTCATTCAAGCAAAAATAATGAGACCTTCTGTTCAAGTAATCTTAAAACTTCCTTATAGTCAAAGATACACTTTGATCAAAATCTGGCATTTGTACAGCAAGCTCAACTGCTGGAAGACTCCTCAGGTTATAACTTGCAGCTCCCCCCATTGATTCTCACATGAAGTATGGTTGCATTGACCCCAGAACAATAATGACAAAGTGATTTTACTGAAATGATTATTCAAGCCAGTACATTATAAGGTACTGAGAGCATCAGGTCCTGGCTTGCTTTTGATCTGGAATTTACCCCATCATGGCTGCTCTTGCTTACCCTGCTGTGCTTTCCAAGCACAGGGCATTCCTGCCTGACAAGGATGTAGGAGCAGCAGCAAGAGACAGAGCAGGAGCCCACAGCACTGTCAGTGAATTTTGGGAGATGACTTCCTCCCACCACCTTTCAGCAATCCCTCTTTTCCATCATGGGTAATCCAGAAATCCTCTACCTGCTGCCTAGCACCAATTTTAATGTGCACAAAAGCTTTTTCCCTTTTTTTTTTTTTTTTAAAAAGCAAATGTCTGTCAAAATATGGTGCCATAAGCCAAGTACTATCTTATGCCTCATCTCATTATGGGGGTGTGTTCCCTCATCCCAGCTGTCTCTGCGACCAGGAGACCTTAATACATGCTTAAGTGTAAATAAGGAACATCACACAAACACTATCTCCAAAATTTGGGTTTGGCTTTACCAAGGGTTCCCTGCATTTTAATCAGAGCAGAGGACATCCTTGCACTCACTAAACCCTTTCCACAGGCATAATCACAGCACTGGATGGCTCTCAAACTCCACCACCCCTTATAGCACCATGACCCACTAGCACCAGAGTGCTCTGCACATGGCAGCAGAATAAATCGTGCCCACCACGGTGCAGCACTGAGTGGTTGTTTTCAACAGGTGACAGAAGACTTTTTTCCCCAGAATAACAAAAAAATTGATCTTTTCAGTCTCAGAAAAAGCACGTTAAAATGAGAACCTTTTGCTTCAGAATAACTATTTTGTCTAAAGTGAGATTATCTTCAATAACCAATTATTTGGGGGAAAAGAGACTTGCAATAAGCTTAGGAAAGTTGTGACATGACAGTCTAGCATAGAGAAAGATGTAATCTGTGAGAAAATGGAGAAGGGAACACTAGATATTATTACATGTTATTATATAATACACTACTATACTATTACACAGCTGAGCTCCTTCATTACACCTAACAAATTTAACCCTAACTTTCACAGGACAAATTCTACATCACCTCACCTTCTCTCTTCTGAACACACAAATGGTTGGTATTCTTCTTCCAGAGCAGGAAAACTGGATCTGTTTACTAGTACTCAACAAAAAGATTGCTGAGCATATCAGTACTTCCAGTGTTGAATGCCACATTTGTGAAACATCCCTACATATTCTGGAATGCATTTCAATGGCAGGCTGGCTTAGCATGGCCAAAACCAGTTTAGTTGATTATTTTCAGTACATATTCCCCCAGTACTCAAAGATTTCAAATTCTGACAGTCTATTAGTGAGAAGTAGATCCTTTCTGATAAGAACTAAGATTTTGAATATTTCTGTGTTACAAAAAGTAAAGCATTTAGAAATAAAAGTTCTAATTAATTCAACTCCCAATTTAAGTTTCACATTTTCAATTTTTCTACCCTGAACCAGAAATGTGACAAAATCAATGTAAAGAAAATAAGAAATAGTTAGCTGGCAGAACTGCAGCTTTAGATATAGTTCCAAATACCACAACAATCTGCAACACTACTGTGGTTTGGTAAATGTAATCTATTGATAAACTTCTCTCTTATTAAGTCACCTGTCTGAGTAAAAAACAGTATCAACTGAAGGTCTCAGTACAAACTCAAATTAGCTTCTGCATGGTCCTGAAAGCAATGATCTTCAGCAATCAGCTCCCAGTTTGAGTTTCACATTCTCCAGGTATCTAAGCTTCTAGTCTCTCCACACCCCCAGCACTGCTTTTCCCTCTTCTAGGGAAACTGAACAGTCAGTCCCATGACCATTTCTTGGGATGCACATAAACAGGCATCAGGAGACCACTGAGGCACAGTACTTCCTCAGGTCAGAGCCATGTCCTTCGCAAAATACTACAGGATACATTTTTCCTGTTGTGGTCTTTTGAATTTGCCTTGCCATAGCAACACAGCAGCAATGGCTGTAACAGACAGTGCCTTCCCCAGCCCCTATCATTCCCTGCTGTGCACACTCCTGCAGCAGGTGAGGGATGAATCATCTCCAGATGAAACTGGTGCTATTTCACTACCTACACTAAAGCTCAAACCACTGAGCTGATACATGAAAGGGGATTCCACTACCTCCACTTTCAGTCAATTTGTGGAGAAGAGTGCACTCTGGCCACTTCTTTAAAAGGCAGACCACAGGTACCCCTCTTCAGCAGATGGCACAGACATCTTCACTCCAAGTGCACAAAGACAAGCTCCTATGGCTCTGATCTAAAAAATATGAGTAACTTTTCATTCCTGTCCTCTCTCAGCTCATTCGAAGTAGGTGCCCATGGACTGATCTGCACTCTTGCTATACAAAAATGCTCTCCAGGTGTGCCTGACCTTATTCTGCAGCATCTGTTTCACCAATATGCAAGTTCATGCAGTAACTGGTTTATATATCTGTGTCCTAAATCTGGGTTCCCACATTGTACAATCAATGACAAAAAGTTAAGTGTTTTAAGACTTAAATTCAAGGTAACATGGATTTTTATTTTACCTAGTTTTGCATCCAGTTACTAATCCGTGTCATTATTTACATCTTAATACAAAATTAATAATTCACAGTACTAAACAATATCAGAGTTAGTATCTATCTATGCTCAGATCTAACACTGAAGTATTTTTTCAAAACATATACACGAATCTGGAAACACTATTTCTAATCCCAAATCCAACAAGATATGTAGGTCCTTAAGTCTTTAGACACTTCACTTAAACCAAAATCAGTGGGACTCAATATCAGCATGTTCACTGAACTTATGATTAAGTTTCTTCACTTTACATGAATATTCAGTATCTGTCGTGTGCAGGGATGGCTGCACATCTCATTATAGCAGAGAGTTGCATATATGGAATTTTTCTGATCTTTGAACATGCACAACTCATTCATAGCAATTTATGTTCATGAAATTTTTAGCATCCCTATAAACAGCTTATGTATACTTGTTAGGTATGTGGGTCCACACACAGCACACACTTTACAACCACTGCACTCCAGTGATACAGAGCACTTTGGATATAATAGCATTTGTGCAGAATATATTTATCAAGTTTTGGCTCAGAAGCCCTACCACAAGGGAAAGCAAAGTCATGTCAGGATGTGGTTGGTTTGATAAATAATGGAAGCAGATTTCTTAATACAGAACCCTAATATCCTTTCAGTACAAAATGCAAGGGAGGAGGAAAGCTAGTAACAAAGTGGCATAAATTTCTCCTAATGGAGAGAGAGGCAGATTCTTCCCCCAAGTGGAGGAGGATTAGGGTCTCTACAAAATGAGGCAGAAGAAACAGATATCAGTTACTCCAGGTTTGTCAGTCAGTGGAAAATTCAGCACAGCCTGCCCTCACTCCACAAGACAGTGGAAGTACCAGGCAGTACCAGTAGCATCATGCAGCCAGACAAGCCCCTGGACACCAGAAACTGTCTAACCAGGCTGCTTGACTGCCTGGCCACTGCTGTGCTGCTAACAAGTCATGACTTCTCATTATTTCATTTAAAAACCAAATCAATACTGTAATTATATTATTCTTCTACAGGATTGAAAACCCCTCCAAGTTTTTGCTGCTTTCAGAACACAGTGCTGCCAGGCCAAAGAATTGTAGAAAATACAGGAATTTGTGTTGGGAATTAAAAGCATTTGAGATTTTTAAAAACCTTTCTTCGTTCAGTCTGTATTTCTGTTTTCATAACCCTCTGGTTAAGCTGCTGTGTATTTTGTCAGTTCCATCTCTTCAGCCACACATCACTGCCATCGACTTCATTTCTGACCAAGGGGGCGTGATGCAATCATGCAGTGTAGCTGCTGGAACAAGTCAGGGTGAGCTGGGTATCCCTTTGCCATCTATCATCTAGGATTTCATACTGCATTCCAGATCTCTCTAAGGAATTAAAGCTTATCAGGACATAATTTCTTTCCCCAGCAAATTCTTTCCCTGACAAAACCAGGGAGAGAAGTTCAATCTGTTTTCACTGAAAATCCAGGAAGTATTAGGCTACAGAATCACAGAGAGATGTACATATGGGCCACTCCATGTATCTTAATTGTATTTTCCTGAAACCAAGAACAATCGTTTCGTGGACACTGTTTATAAGCGTGTTGAAACTGAGCCTCAGCTCAGCTGAAGCAGAGAACATTTCCTTTTGATGCGATACAATACAATCAACACGTCTGGTAAACAAAGGCTGCACATCAGGGCTTACGGAGCACAAACAAAAGAGGGGCCCGAGGGGCAGATAACCAATTTACGAGGAACTTACTGTACCCGCGTTATCAAGATGGAGAACGGCAGCAGAAATTAGTCTGAAGTGAAATTTCATTTTAGTGCTGCTCAGGATGCGACCAGAGAGACCGCACTGCACCGAGAATTACACTGGCTGGGGAACGACACTGACACTTCTCATCTCAGCCCGCGAGGCGAGGTTAACTCTGCACGCAATCTGAGCAGGTATTTTCAGGTTCAGCTTCACCGTTTTTCCCCGTCGCTAAAGGCAAATAAATTCCTTGAACTGTTACTGCTCTTACAAAATCCCCCCCAGGAGAACCGAGGAGCAAATAAAAGCACCTAGAGGATTAAGCACTCCGGAAACAGCCTCTGCGCTGCATTTGGAAACACTCAAGCCGCCGGCTCCTGCCGCCAGCTCTGCGGCAGCTCCCGCTGCCCGGCCCGCGCCCCGCACCCTCCTCTCGCCCCGCACCCTCCTCTCGCCCCGCACCCTCCTCTCGCCGTGTCGCGGCCCCCGCGGTCCCGCCGGCGGCACCGAGAGGCTGCGGGGAGCGGGGCGGGGACCGAGCCACCCCGGGAAGGGGCCCTCGACCTGCACCTGCCAAGAGCCGGGAGGTGTGGAGCCGTGAGAGCATGGCCTGCTGTTGTCATCTCACAGAAATGCTGCCCTTTGCCCCAAGTGTGGAAACACGTCAGCCTAGAACAAAAAAATATTCCGTTTTTGTTTTGGTGTGGATTTTGTTGTTTTGTTTTTAAAGAAAGCGCTTTTCCACCTGAAATGCAGTATTTGACTCTGAAATTACGTTTCATGTAACGCCTGCCTCTTCTCACATTTGCATTTTACAATTAAGCACACCCCAAACGTGAAGAATTTTGCATATTTGACCCCCGTATCTGCGAATCATTTTGGTTCAATAAAAAATGGCCTTTGATTAATTACCCAGGCATCCTTTGGTTAATTAACTGTTTGTCCAAAAGAACTCCTCCTTGTCTAACCGTGGTGCCAGGGGACGTCCCCTTCTGTGCTATGAAAAGCTCTAAAATACTATCCTCTGCCTGTCCCAGTAGCATCACATAAAGAGATACAAGAATTTCCACTGAATTTTCAGGACTGTCTAGCAGTTAATTATTTTTTAACATTACTCCATGATGACATGAAGCACCTACTGTCCTAAAAGAACTCAATCATTTGTAATAGATTGAATGTTGCTAATCTTGTGACATCAGAGAACTGAGGCCTAAAGTGTTTTTTTCAGAGGAGTAAATGTCTGTAATTAACTGTATTGTGTTAAAAGGTTCAAGAGTAGATGTTTTATCTCTATGACCTGTTAGGTGCCTGCCTTGAAAGTGCTCCCCTAAAAGAGACTACAACCCCATCTTCTTTATTCAACAGTTAGTAAGAAAAGAAATTGTTCTGCCACAGTAACTACCATCTGGAGACATTTCCGTGGAATTATTTTTTTTTAAAAAGCCTACAGAGAAATAATCCCATTATATTTCAAAGCCAATTAATTCAGGCATAATTCTGCTAGTACTTTATGTGTATTCCCTTCTACTCTGTTTAATACAGAATTTTTATTTCCATTGCATTCAGGAGGTGTCATGGACCAGCAGGCATTATTCTGAGCGAGGAATGAGAAGCCACAGGTTGCCATTTCACCATTACAGCATCCCCACACTCCCCATGCTCCATATTCTTTATAGCTATCACCAATGTAATGAAAAATCTGAGATGAAAGGTGGTAAAAAATACAGTATCATGGGTATAAATTCTTCTGTTCCAGCTGCTTGCTCCTCACTCTGAATTACAATCCTTTGCATAGGCACAATATCATAACGGATTGCATCAGAAGTTATCAAGATGTTACACAAAAATGAAGGATTATCAAACTGAGGGAATCCTGGCTGGAGTACAGAGATGAACAGATGAGTAAATCTGATCCTGTACGTAAAATAGAGAAGTAAAATACATGTTCAACAAAATAAACTACCAGCTGTGACAAATTAGCATTCCTCCCTTGACTTCCTGAAGCTATACTTATTTACATCAGGATCTGCTCTATGGTTTAGCTTTGTCATGTATCATCAGCAATTTCACTGCAGATTATTAATTGTATTTAGGCATTCTTTTTCTTAGTGTCTCTACATTGCAGCATCAGCAACACTACTCCACATATACACAGTCTCAATTTCAACCTTACACTATAGTGGCTCTCGTAAGAAAGTCCTTCTTGAAAAACAAAACACTTCTAAAACAAAAGTTCAGGGCTCTACCAGTTATTCACCAAGGATCTAACAAATGTGCTTAACTAATTATTCTTCCTCTTCTAAACAGTTTTGTTGTTAATTACATTTACCAAGGAACGCATTTTTTCAATTCTTCAACTCCAGCTGCAGCACTTTTACCTTCCCATGTCTTACTGTTTAATGCTTCCACATAATGAGGCTAAGTGTGTTTTCTCACAGGCAACACTCTGAACAACAAACGAGCTCTCTCAGCTCTTTCATGTGGCTGGTGGTGATCAGTGTGTTAGTGAATGACAGCACATCTCATTTACCACAAATGCTGAGCCTGTCTTTGTGTTCTTCTCCCTAGGTCAACTGAAGAAACAGCAGGTCAGGCAAGGACAGAGGACATTATCAGCTGCTTGTACTCATGTGGTCTTCTTCAGTGCAACAGCAACTACATAGCAAATTAGCATCACTCAAGCTTATGAAGTTAATCCAGCAAACATGAAGGCTTCCACTCTGAAGTTTTTAGACATTCCTTACAGCAAAGTCCAAAACATCAATATTAAGTCAACACCCTCCAGGAAGTGCCCGTTCTCTATTTTGAAATGCATGTCTTCCAATAATCCAATCCCTGAAAAAGAAAACTGCTAAGCAAAAAAGAAAATTACTCAAGTAGAAATCTGTGGCAGTTAACATGGTTCTTTTTGCCAACAGAAAGTGACAGTAGGTGGAAATTTCTTATATACTTACAGGATCATGACTAGCAACATTGCTTGAATACAGACATTAACTGGCTCATGAAGTCCAAGTCTCTGCTATCTCAGTCAATCATGTTGTATAAATCACTTTATACAGCCAGCTCCTATTCTTCCCCACCCCCAATAATAACCCAAAGATAATATTTTGCTTTATATAATCCTTAAGATGATGTATCAAGAATGCATCCAAAATGTGGCAGTGCTTTAATAAGTTGCCTACTGATATTTGTGATGCTGCCATACATCTGTATATTATGTACATCACATCAACAGAGATGATACAAGGCAACAAACCAAAGGAACTTAAATTTTAGAGACCAGTCTTGCCTCATTTAGTTCACATTTCCAGTATTCTAATTGGGTACTTGCACACACGTCCTTCTCAGGAGAGCACATTACTAGAAATTAGCTTAATTGCACATGCTAGTGATACACATGGCTACCTTGCCAGTTGCATACATAATTGCCATAAATGGCATGAAACAAACAATTTTGGTCATCTACTAGCTAGAATGACTCCATGTAGATTTTTGAAAACATGCTTCCTTTCCTGCATAACTTAGTCCAAACTGGTGCCAGAATCACACAAGTGAACAAAACTCCCCTCCTCCCCCTCATGAATCTCAGTATGAAAGGTGTGGGACAAGATGAGACAGCATCCAAGACAGCATCATTATAGTTATTCTGTACTCAATTGCGATAGTCAGTGAAACAGTGCTTGGATTGTTTTCCCCCTGCTTTGTAACACACTGACATGTGCTGAGCTTTATTGCTTCTGAAAGTACCCTCACAGCCACTCCGTGAGATTTAGAGGTCCTCCAGTGATGCAATCCTTACTGCACATTAGATGTTAGTGAAGTCTCTCATGCATACTTGGGCAGAGCCTAAGCAATGTTCAATATGTTGCAAAATTGTTACTATGCTGATGGCAATATAATTCACATTGCAGCTGTACCAAGAGATGCCCCCCTGAAGCTGAAGCCACGCTGTACGTGCCAATATCAAGAATTTGTGCCCGGCCCTAGCAACATACCACCCTGACTGACCATGCAGAAGAAACAAGAGAAAAAGTTAAGACTTGCCCAAAGTTCATAGCTGAGCCAGGATTAGAAATCCCATCTTTCGAATCATGGGCCAGTACTCTTAACAAACCCTGGTCCTTCAGTCTGCACTGAGCAGCGAGACACCACAGACACCTTCAATTGCACCTCAGAGGTGCCCAGTGGCACCTCAGCGCCCAGGGACTCTCAGAGCCATAGCCTTTGTGCTGCATCTGCCACTTTCAACCCTCACTAGTGACAGGTTCTCCAGATGGAAAAAAAGAAACGACCTAAGGTGCATACTCATCTCACAGTCCCTCTGTGAACAGAGGTATGTAGCCTGCCAAATTCTCCCTTCCTTCTGCTTGCCGGCAGTCTTGCTTCAGATGCCAAATGTAAAGTGAGGAAAACTGAAGCTCTGCTCTTTTTTTTTGTTTCGTAAAAAGCTAGGACCCGAGGAAGTTAAACCTTTTCCAGTGGCGTGAAACCATTCACTCAGTTGGATCATGTGACACCATGTTTCTGTTTCTAAGGGCAACAAAATCCCATGATGTAAAAAATGAATGCATAACCCAGTCCTGTCCATCCCCCTGGACACAGGGATTGACTGAAACAAATGCAAAGTAAATTGCCTACATAACATGAGAGAAAGCTGAATCCCACAACAAACCAGCATTAAATCTGCTTCCTCGCTACCTAAACCCCAGAACCTCCTAGAAAGAAATAATGAAAGACATTTAAAGGCATGCTGAATTACAGCCTATTTAGTAGCCTGCTGTGCAAGGGATTCCCACACCAATAAATATGATGAAACCTACTCTGAAAATACATTTTTTCATCTTTTCAGAATGGATTGAGATAAATGAGGTATTTTAACTCATTCAGAAACAAAATAACCTGTGACATCAGTTCCTTCAGAAATACCTTGCTTTAGTTTATTACTTTCACCTGTAGCATAGCTGTCTTCCTACTCATACATGTTTTCAAGGGAAATTAGGCATCTTGCTGCAAGTGACAGAATTCCACAACAATTCTATCATCCCTGTTTTAAAATACACATTTGGAGGAATTGCTAGTTTCTTCATCACTGAGCACACACCACCCATGTCATGTGCAGCGTATACATTTCAATGCTACCACCTCAAACTCAGTATTTTCCTGGCTTTTATTTCCCATTTTAAATTGGTTTTCAACCTCCTACTCATTCATTTCTCAGCACCTAAATAGATAAATGCACCATAGTTGATCTGGACCATCACTTAAGCCTTCAGTTCACCAACCAGCTCCTCCTGCTGATTCACAGGCCTAAACCTCAATAACCACCATCAGTTCTATAGTTTCTGGAAATACCTAGTATAAAAGAGAGTAATTACATGAAAAAATTGTACTTCCTACAATTCATAAACAAGGTTACTCAAAGGTACATAAATACAAACTCACACCCAGAAGAAGCAGAAAATTAATTGCTGATATATTACAGAAACACAGAAGGGACCTCAAAAGATTGTCTAGTCCAACCCCCCCTGCCAGAGCAAGATCACCTTGTGTAGGTTACACAGGAACATGTCCAGGGAAGTTTTTAATGTCTCCAGAGATTGAGACTCCACAACATCTCTGGACAGCCTGTTCCAGTGCTCTGTCACCCTCTCAGTGAAAAAGTGTTTCCATATGTTTATGTGGAACCTCCTATGCCCTAGTTTGCACCCACTGCCCCTTGTCCTATCATAGGACATCACTGAAAAAAGCCTGGCTCTATCATCCTGTCACTTTTCCTTTACATATTTATAAGCATTAATGAGGTCAGCCCTCAGTCTCCTCCAAGCTAAAGGACCCTGCTCCCTCAGCCTTTCCTCATAAGGGAGATGTTCCACTCCCTTAATCATCTCTGAGGCTCTGTGCTGGACTATCTCAAGCAGTTCCCTGTCCTTGAACTGAGGGGCCCAGAACTGGACACAATATTCCAGATGTGGCCTCAACAGGGCAGAGTGGAGGGGGAGGAGCACCTCCCACAACATACTAATCACACCCCTTCTAATACACCCCAGGATGCCACAGGCCTTTTTGGCTACAAGGGCACATTGCTGGCTCACAGTCATCCTCCTGTCCACCAGAACCCCCAGGTCCCTTTCCCCTGTGCTGCTCCAACAGATCAGTCTCTAACCTGTACTGGTACACGGGCTTGTTCTTTCCCAGATGGAAGACTCTACACTAACCCTTGTTGTATTCCACTGAATTTCTCCCTGCCCAACTCTCCAACCTGTCCAGGTCTCCCTGAATGGCAGCACAGCCTTCTGGTGTGTCAGCCACTCCTTCCAATTTTAGTGTCATCAGCAAACTTGCTGACAGGGCCTTCTGTTCCCTCACCAAGGTTGGTGATTAATAGATTCAACAGTACCGGTCCCAGTCTGGAATGTATTTGAAGAAGCCATTTCTGTTGGCCTTGACCTCTCTTGCAAAGTTTAATTCCAAGGAGGCCTTAGCTTTCCTAGTTGTCTCCTACACCCGCAAACAAGTCTTATATTCCTCCCAAGCAACCACCTCTCCTCCTGTGATCTGTAGACTCTTCTTCCGCTTCAGTTTGCCCAGCAGTTCTTTCTTTAACCATGCAGGTCTCCTCGCTCCCTTATATATATATATATATATATGCATAATTGACCTAAGTGCAGAATGACAATTTACACTTTGTACAAGGTTAGACATTCCCCCACTACTTCTGTGGCTTCCACTGTCTGAAAATTTCCTCTGCAGCCTGTGTTGCCAGTATCCATGGCAGCCATGCATCCCACCTGGGGCCTGCCCCAAACACCCTCCACGTGGGGACACAAAGCAAGAAAGTGCAGTGGTTAGAGGAAAAAAAAAACAAAAACACTTACAGGGTTCCAAAGTCAACAGGGTTGCACTTCAATATTTAATTAGAAAAAGCATGTTAATTAGAGTTTATCAAAAGTGGAAAAGGTCAGAAGACAAAACTTTAAGTGATAATTATATGTACCTCTATAATAAATGCTAAAAGCCAAAATCAAGACAACTCCCCAAACAGTAATTCTCTCAGTAATGAGTAAATAGTGACTCATGCACACTTTTTATGCCTTTTTCCCCTACGTTCTCCCCGCATACAGGCAATTGCATTTTTAAGAGCCAGTAGAGAGACCATTTCAGCTTGGGTACCCAAAGGGCAGGGGAAAAGGGAGGATCTCCATGGGATTTTTTTCTCCCCAAGATGCCTTCCTTATTTCTAGCTACTATCAGCTTCCCCTGAATATCATTCTATCTATCATACAGAGGCAACACAAATTTTCACCAAAAAAGTCACATTAAGATTCTGCCAATGAAGAAGGTTATTTAAATGCAGTACTTCAGGTGGCAGTACCAAAGCAACACAGGGGTCAGAGGTGGCTATCAGCACAGGAGCAAAACCCAGTCTGCCTCCACAGAAAACTGCCAGACTTTGAGCATGGCATGATGAATTATTCAGGCCAGGAGACTGGTAGTACTTGCAACCAAAACATTTACAAATAAAGTATCTCCTCCCTGAACAGGGAATACTACAGCACATGCCAGGCCTGTAAATGTCTCAGTAGCACTTCTAGTACAAATTGGAGCGAGGCTGTCCAGCCTTCACTCCAGCACCACCTGGATACTCACATTGTTTATGCTTAATAATCTTTCCCCAATGCTTGGTGACTAAATCCAAATATGATTCTCCTGAACTTTGTTGCAGTAAAATCTAGTGAAAGATGTGAAAATAAACATCTGGCAAACAGCCATATAATAAGAGGGCATTTTAATTCCTAACTAGTCAATAGAAAGAGACCTATTGATTACAATATATAATGGATCAAAACCTGAAACATAGTCCTCATAGGACTATTTCAGTCAGACATACTTGTTTTCAAGTCTTCTACTAGAACAAACCACAACAGGAAAATTGAAGTGCAGTATTTCATATGCGGTAACTGAGGAATATCATATATTCAACAAACAAATTTCTTGAGAATCCCTGCAAACTTGTCACTAACTGCAAACTTTTATCATAATAAAACTGGGTAGATCAATTACTGTCACCACTACTAGAAGATAAAGCAGAAATTTCACCAAAAGGATTACTAAAAACCCCATAATATTAGCACATTATCAGAATGCTTGAGGAGGAGAATTTCCCTCGACTACTATTTCTATTAATAAACAAAAATAGAGAGAAAAATACACTGTTTAAGAAATTATACTAATCATCTAGCCACCTTTAAAATGTGAAGAATACTACTAATATGATGCTTCACATAGAAACTAATTAATTCTCTGCAGGAAATCTAAATGGATCTGTGGGATCCCGGAGCAATTTGAACCTTGTGAGCTGAGGCAGATGGTAAACCCTAGACAAATCCTTTTCTTTTACAGAAAGAGAACCCGGTTCTGTATATCCTACAGCCTCACATGCCACCACATCCACCCAGGCTGAGATCCTGCATTCCCAAGGACCACATGTCCTTGAGTCATGATCTTCCTTCCAAGGCGCTCATTAGAATATGCTAATGCTTTTTATGGATAGGTGGCAAAGTAAAAGCAGAGCCATTACTTTGCTGCTTTCATCTCCTTCACTGGTAATTTTTGCATTCCCTTTCCTCCTATTTTATTTTTATCTGTTTTTAATTGCTCATGATTAAATGAATAAAAAATGCTTACCTAACTTAAGTTTAAATAAATAAATAAGTGTCCCCTTTGCCAGGGATGAAACTGCAGAACTTTTTACTCCCACTGGTAACTCATGGAGCACAGTGCCAATTAACCATTAATTACTCATTAGTAACAGAACTTTTTCATCATCTTAAATGGGCTGGCTGCTTAAACTTGGGAAAAGCTGTCTCTTAGGAACAGCACCTTATTGACAGAAAGTATGGGCTTGATTTTCTTTGAGGACTCAGTTTGGAACTGATGATCTATTAAATTAAGGCCAGTATTTTCTGCTCACAAAATATGACAAAATACATGTCTTTTTTTTATTAGTTCAGAATTTGATGTTGTCTAGCACCTCTTATCTAAAACTCTCCCTTCTGTATTTGATCAGATAGGCCTAGTTGGAGTGTAAATCAATCAATAGTAATGTTTCTGCACCTTAGCTAGAATATGAGAAATTCCACAGTGAAGTCTCTAGCATAAATGCCAGTATAAAACAAAATTTTAAATAATCCCTATCAGATCTGAATGTGCAAGCTAAAAAACCACTTTTCTATGAGCTTTTCTGACACTGAAATATTCAATAAACCTGGAACACCAACATTTAAGAATTTTGTTGAAACCTTCAATTTCAAAGGTTTGAACAAAACACTGTGCATTGGAATGTGGGTTGTTTTCTTACTTTCATTTGCACCATGAAAAGTTCAAACCTCCCAGGCAATTTTCATGTTATACATTAAATGCATATAAAAGTGGGGCTTGAACTCCAATCTCCCATTCAAATGGAAAAATATTATAAAAGCCCACGCCTTGCATTTTAAAACTCATAGCTTGCCTCTTGAAACTGGAGGATGACTAAGATCACCTCTTAAGTCTTAACAGGAGGGAAACCACTTCAGACTGAAAGCCCATGAGATCCTTGTGACGTTCTCAATGGTCTCGACACACATTTAAGTGCTAAAAAACACCAGAGTTAGACTTCTTACAGCTTGAGACAACTAATAAACAATCAGTATTACACCTGAACATACATTCTGTAGTAGAATTACTGAAATTACAATACGCAATATTATTCTTTAAGGAGAAGTTAAATGCTAAGGAAAGCTCTCTTTTCCATAAGCACTGTTTTGCCTGTGAAGTTAGCACAAACACCCTGCTCAAATACAAAACCAAATATTTTAATCAGATACTCAGGCAAAACCCCTACAGCCATGTACATCATGCCCAGTGATGGCACCGATAAGTACTTGTCACAAAATGTTAATTACATTCCATCAAAAATATTCAAGCAGCCTATATTATTTCTAATATTGTATGACATTTCTCTCTAATAGCTCCCAAGAAATCTTTTCCTTTACCTTCGAATTCCATGTGAAGTTCAAAATTGTTCTGGAACTTGATGAAGACAAACACTTTGATGTTTCTTTGCATTAGGAAAATCTTTACCCAATAAATTACAATTATGTAAATATTAGCCCCCCTGGGATGTGCCTCTTTGAGGCATAAGATGATTAGAGCAGAAAAATTATTAGATTTGTCCATGACCATTCTATACTTTCCTTCCTCGGGAAATTATGTTATCAAAGAGTTTAATCCTATTCCTAGTGAATCAATGAAATTTGGCCACCGAGTTAAATGGAAAGAGAATTCATTTCATCCATTCAAGCACTATCCTAAAAGCCCAGAAGACAGTAACATCCCTGGTATGAATATTTAGTTACAGTTTTTAACACTGCCCTTTCACAACTGTGAATGTTTTTGCTGTGAACACTCCCTTCCTACTGACATGAAAACTTAAGCTTTTCAGAAAACCTGCAGCGTGTTTCTGAAGCCAGAGAGCAGCTGGACACCAAGCACACATGCCCATCATCACATATCGTGGTTAGTGAGGGGGGATTGCCTGGGGACAGGGCAGCACATAATTACACTGCTTTTGACATTAATGCTTCATGGATGATGGCTTGATCTGATGCTTGCAAGTCTACAATGATTACAGGATTTATGAGATGCAGACAGCTGCAGCTGTGCAAGAAAAAGAATTTGTATGAAGAAAAGCACACTGGTTTTTGCAACCCTGATTACAGCACCCTCTGTCCCCCTCTCAAGAGGGGGAGTTTGTACTCTGCTCCTGGAGGCTTTATATTGGGCTTAGGAATCAGTTTTTAAGGTAGACAGAGGCAAGTAGCTTCCTGTGTTCTACCCTTTGCTCATAGGATTTTAAAAGGCTCCAACAGAGCTTAACCTGCTCCATCTAGCAGCACGCCAGCTGGTTTATGATTTGGTGTAGCTATTTCCTTATGGGTTTGCTCAAAGATCACCAGGAAGACTGAATTCCCAAGGAATGTAAGGGAAAGGAGTGCTTCTTAACAGCCAGCAATACAGTAATGGCACAGTGACTTTGAGTTTGGTTGTAGACATACAACATTTTGCTAAGAAACAAATGAAACAAACACTATCTGAAGAATAAGAATTTATCCTTAAAGACTGAGGCCAAAGAGAGTACAGTCTCTTGCATAATTTATACATGCATGCTCTGAACACATTTAGGAGAATGTATTATTGTAGAGATTGGTGTAGAATTTTAAGCATACTTATTCTTTTATACATAGAATCAAATGAAAACTGGCTCGTGTGACATGTTCGTATTATTCCTGCTTCACTGAAGGGTTATGGCACCTTAAGTGTCCTGCACAGAAATAGGACATCACTCCAGATTCCCCAAGTAGTGTGAAGCTTTGCAAGTTTGAACCATTTTCCAGAAGGGAGTTTATACATTTGAAGCTTTGTCACATGCTTTCAGTTGCTAACTCCTGCCCAAAATACCTGTTAGACATATGTGCTTGCATTAAACCAGCACAACAGTAATAACCAAGAATGTTGGGCAGTATCTGCATACTTTAAAGACCTGACTCTGAAAGTGGTTGAAAATTAATAGGTCACAGCAGATTCTGAACTTCAGGCAACTTCTGAGTAGGGTTCATGGAAGTGCTCAGCAGAAGTTTTAGATGCTTTAAATGTCCTAAAATTAAGTAGTGTCAGATGCACTCGATGACTCACATGCTGAATCCATATGGTCGTGTGGCTACATTGAAGGTGAACAGGGGCAAAACCTACAGCTTGAAGCAAGGACTCTGCTCCAGGTTCTGATGCAACACTGGCTTTCCTCTGCTCAAGTGTCCATAAAATAATAATAATAAGTTATTTTTAAGGAGCAGAGAACCAGATACTGTGGCTCAGAGGCTTCCTGCTGAGATACTTGACTGCTGCAGCTCAGCTTAGGGCCCACAATCACTCCTCAATTGACTCTAAACTGAGTGGAACAGTGTGACAGGGGCATTTGATGTCTGTGCCATCAGGTGGGGCCTCCTGCCAGCCATCTGTGCAGCACAAGTTTCACCTATTTCTATTACACCTATATTATGTTACATACAGATACATGCATGTGGTTATTACACAACACAGAAAATCTTGTTTCCCACCCCCCCATGCTACAATTCTTATTTCATACAAATCTGGTACTTTTGATGGTAATTTTCTGGAATTCCTCAATATTCAGACAAAGAGATTAAGCCAGTGGTTTCTGCTGATTTGAAGAGCAACTCCCAGTCATCTGAACCTAGAATTTAGCATTTGCACCAATCTGGAAGTATTTACCCAAGCATCTGCAGGAAGTTAGAAATGTTGTCCTAGAGAATCCTTGCAGAACTCAACTCCCAACTGCTGCAGAAGAAGAAAAGATTAAGAACTCTGGGAGACAAGGATATTCCCTTGCTGCAAGTGACCAGCAGGTCTGGGTCTGCCCCAGCCCACAAGCCTACTGAAGTACCTGCTTTAACAGATCCATGCACTTGATTACAAAGGAGATTAAGTTATCCTTCTAGTGTATTGAATGTGACTCAGTCAATCAGCTTTGGGTTTGTTTTTTTAAAATTTTTGTAGAGAAAGAACACAAAAGCTCTGCCAATCGTATTTCCTTTATCTTCTCCCATAGTCTCCTTCATACATTAAAAGCTGCAAAATACTCTTCTCCATTTGTTTCTGAAGTTCCATAAACTCCATACCATTTTGAAACCCTAAATTGTATGAGAATGTCTTTAGAAAGCATAATTAAAAAAAATCCATATCAATTTTTACAGTGGTCCATAAGCACCTTCATTTAATAAGTAACTTTGGATTAAAAATGTGTTTTAAAAATTTACCTTGAAAGCCTTAGTCAGGCACCTCACTTCACACTGCTGGCAGCCCTGTCTCTGCAAAGTCAAGCAGTATCCAACAAAATGCTTCTAATCTGACCTTGAGAAACATGGCTGTCCATTCTTAGAAAAGGAATGATCCTCCTCTACAGAGATGACTGTAGGTGCATTTAAACACCATGCAAACAGAGAATCTGTTCAATCTTTACTTACTTACTAGAGATAGATTTGACTTCTACTAAAGCTGTAGACTTTGGGCCAAACTGTGGATATTTCGGAGATACACACTACACGAGCTAAAATAAATTTCAAGCTGCTGTGACTGCTGCTAATTAGCTGCTTCTTGACTCCACTTACTGAGAGCATGCTTACTGAGAGCAGTCTATTACTCTGTAAGTGATGTGATCACTGTAGGGTAAGGCATGATCCAATAGGGTTAGGAAAAGGAAAAATCAGGATCTGCCACTTATTCTGTGCTCTTTGTTAACCTCTCAAAGAGAAACAAAACAAAAAGCAGCTTTAGCAAAATAAAATATTTGAAAGTATGCTTTAATTTTCCCTTAATCTTCAGCTTGATGGGGATCTGCCAGGGCTTTACACAATATCTGCTAACACATGGACTCTCTTACAAAGTGCTATTCATTTAAACTTTCTCAGAAAAGGTATCACATCTTTTAATTGCTTTGGAGACTCTCTAGCCAACCTGAATGCTACCTGATCTTAATCAACATTCCTCACCCTTTTTCAAACAGTTGATACTGCACCAACCCACAAATCTGAAATGGCTGACTGGAGTGTCACAATTAATTAAAATATATATATATTTAACCTGCACATGTCTCTAACTTTTGGTCATCATCATATCAGCATAAAAAGTTAGTACAAAAATACAAATTAAAAAAGAGTCTTTCCTTTATGGCTATTCAACATTCTTAGGTTACCTTCTCACTTTTAAAGTTTAGGACCAACTTCCCAAATGTCAAAGCAGTTTCTCTGTAACTTTTCTTTCAACAGTGCAGTATTTTCTCTGCTGGCGATTTTCGGGTAAAGTGAAATTTAAAAATTGCAAAAAGGAGAACAGATTGCTTGGACTCTGTTCTCCCTTTTCCTCTTTACAGATAGGAGAAGTTAGCCTTCCAGAGGATTTTTTCTATCCTCATATACCTGGTAGGTATCTTCAAATAAACAGATATTATTGAATCATTGTCGCTGTAATTATCACATACAGAAGCCTGAGAAGACAAAAGACCACTGTAGGGTAATGGAAGAAATAATACAAGATCCTGCTGTGGGCAGACAATAATAGATTCCCCAGTGCAGACAGGTACCTAAAAATATGATAAATTACTACTGTGTGATATATGTTTCTTAAAATCAGGAGAGAAAGGACCAAAAACAGCAGTAAGAGGGCTGTTGTGATGCATAGTTGGAAGGAGAAATAACTACATTAGAAGTGTTCTAGATCCCTTTCAACAGTAGGAATTAATGGAAGATTACCAATTAGCCTGAAACACTTAGCATAATGTGTTTGGAATTTGCATGATGGATGTTTTATGTAACTCCATAACAGAGGTCTGCAGAAGAAAATCTGTTTCTTCAATTTCTGAAATGATGTTCTCACAGAGGTAAACAAAGAAAAAATTAAATCCATATGACAGTATTTCACAGGGATAAAGTTGGGCATTTCCTGCTGTATTTAGGCTTTCTAATATTGTACAGATGTAAAGCCCTTGCTAAAAAGCCAAAAGGAACAACCTGAGCCCACGTGCAGCAATCACACCGAGCAGTTTCTTCAGTTCAGCAAGACTCCTCACAAGCCTAACTTAAGCCTGGGTGTAAAAACTGAGAAATGGCATCCGGATTTTGGTTTTCTGGAAGCATGTACCCTGCTATCACATCTGTGCTGATTGATCCAGCTCTGCCATGCTTTGAGCACCAAAGCTCCCCAAATGCTCAGTTTATTTCAATAATGCATTTCACATGCAAGATGGACACACACTGGAGCAACTGGCTGAACTGGAGCCAGGCAGCAGAAACGCTTCCCGGTCATTTCCATACTCTCCACCTACTGCCATCAGATTGTAACTACTTCGTATCCATTTTACTTTTGTTGAAAGGTTGTAGATATCAAGAAACTGTGAATAAGGCTTCTGCTGAGAAACACATCAGTGGCATGGCAATGCAGCAAGTTGCACTGAGATCATAGGCACTCAAAGTGGCAGTAACCATCTCAAGAGCCAGTTCTTGGTAGATAGAGAAAAATTCCCTTGCTAAAAGCCACTTTTCTTCCCACAAAACTGCAATAAGAACATGCATGGTAGTGCTTCTCCAGGACTAAAGATTAGTTTGTGCAATGAGAAAAATTACTTGCAAGACTGTGAATAACATCTTGTGACCCAAATACAACCATCTCATAAAGCAGAGGATTTGTT
Source organism: Apus apus (assembly GCF_020740795.1). Lineage (NCBI taxonomy): Eukaryota > Metazoa > Chordata > Aves > Apodiformes > Apodidae > Apus > Apus apus. Next base: position 8,844,513 of record NC_067286.1, read on the forward strand.
TTGGTTTTTTTTAATTTGAGATAGAGGGAATGTTAAAGAAATCCCAAGTCATCGTACCATCTTTAGACTAATATATTATCAGTGTATTCCCCTGATGCAAATTCAGCCATCTGTTCAAACTCTTTATGGAGCAAGAAGTCAAATACATAATACATTTTAAAAGTATAAAATATTCAGCAACAGGCAAGACCTCCCTCTGGTTGCTCATTAATAAGCCACATACTGGTACTGTTATATAGTTGTACCTGCATGTCTTGCCTTCACTTTTTCATGATTTAAGTTAGAAAAAGATGGAATTAAAATTACATTCTTCCACTCACACCTCTTTCAATTAAAAAAAAAAAATCCCTTTTATTCTCTCACCTGAACTTAATGAAAGCCCCTGAAAAAGTCTTTGTCAGATAAAATTTTCCATTGCACATAATTCCTTGGTATTTGCCACCAGCATAGCTTTCATTTCTTCATGAAATCAGCATTACTAAGACTAAAGTGAATGCTGTGCAGTTTCTTCAGTATAGACGTTCCCCACCAAAACAGGTCTGTGGCTCTGAAAATACTAGGAAATGTAGAGGGAGCCACAGCAGACACTTCTGTGGCAGTCCAAAATGTTAAAGAACACCCTCCTCCCATTGCAAATGCCAAACAAAAAATGTAAAGCATCAGATGCCATTGCACAAATCTGAACTGCATGCTCAATTTGTCACTTTTAGTCATACAATTAAATCATAATCAGGTTACATGAAGCAAGACACCCCATCCTCTAGGGAGGCTTCCAATCATTCCCTCAGAAAGGAGGCTGCATCTACAATTTATCCAGTCACCCTGGAGTTTATAAGAGACTTGTTGGCAGATCCTTCTCCCTGCTTTCCTTGCAGCAAGGGTATTCTTGCAGTGGGTGCAGAACCTTCCCAAAAACTTCTCTCATGCTTGCCCAGTGCTGAAGCACAGACCACTGCATAGAGAGGCAAGAAGGAGCAGCTGGAAACAGCCCAACTTAATGTGAAAACAGAAAGTACTAGACCAATCTGAGACTGAGAGTCTGTGAGATAAATTGCCAAGGGAAGTCAGAAGACTGGCTGAGTTTCAGGTGGAGACAAGATAGGGGTCCAAGGAGAAAGCAGGTCATCTGGGGTAACGCAGGTACACTTTGACAAGGACCCTGTGGAAGGAGGAACTAGTGGAAAGATGGTAAACACTGAGATTGGATTTGAAGGTAATAGATTTGAAATAGATAAAATTAAAAAAATGGAGGATAAATTAATAATCTCCATTCCAAGAAATCTCCATTCCAAGCAGGGAACTTCAGAGTTACAAATTACTCTGGATAGGAGGCCTGCTAAGATATTTAGATCTACTTAAATTCAGCACCAAGATGACGGTTGCTGACAAATGTATTTTTGAAAAATTTTAATTTATAGGAGACATTCATAAAGTACTCCCTTCAAATGGGCCTGAAGATGACAAAATTAGTTTCATATTCGCTATGGTTTTGAATGTCATATTTAATAGTGGCATTTATTAAATATTAATTTGAAAATGCATAATTTATACCCATGGTTAGCATAGGTAAATATTTCTGTCACTCATGACCTCCAGCTTGAGCACTTATCACCATTCATATTAACTTAGTTAACTAAAGGTTTAATTTTCTAACTCTTTGTTACACACAAGTTTGTCAACCAATTTGGCATCCATCCACAAGTAATCCAAAGGGTGCCCCTCTGACCATGCCTGGAAGGCACCAAGAAAGTTCAGAAAGAAATTACCAATATGTGAATACATAAGAATTGACTGGCCTAAAGCCACTTACTCAGCTGTAGATGTGCATCAGTGAACCCTGAGTATTAACATGAACAAAGCAAGAAGAAAATATCTGTAGGCTCCCTGATCTGTTTTCCCTGGCTCAAACCAAGGTCAACATGATCTGTACAATGCAGGAAATTCCCTGCCCTGCACAGATGTCTAAGCAGCTTTGAGGGTTTGTGCCGTAGGTCTTTATGCACTTCAATCCACTTTTTGCAACAGGGAGAATATTATTATTTCCTTACATTTGAAGGCGATGCAGGGCACTCAGATTAAACACTGAAGGTCACTTAATTAAGAATTTCCACTACACATTCTATAGGGTCAGGTACCCTGAACAAATTAAATAGGTATTAAAATCTGATCTTTAGTCTTGGATACATAAAAACATATCACTAAAAACCATTCCCAGTAATTTGGTTTTAATTCTCTGCTGCTTTAATTCTCTCTAGCTCAAATATCAGAGGACAGCTATTAAATAAACAGATTCCCAGTTTTCAAAATTCTAAAAACATTCTGAGACAAGTGGCAAATAATCAACAACAAATGCCTCATTCCCAAAAGCTGAACAGTTCAATTCTATAGTCTGATCATTTCAAATTAACAATCAAAGAAAATTAATAATTTTTTTCTTAGCCTAAACCTTCATAGAAGCCTTCCTGTAACTTTCACATCAGATCAATTGCCTAGGGTTGGCAAGATCTTTTGGTGACTTAAAAGCCACTTTCTGCATGATGAAAATGGACAGCTACGAACCTCCTCCTCTAGTACCTTTATGGGCAGAAATAAAAGAAGAAAATACATCAATACGGGATTGAAACAATGATTTAAGTATATCCATAATTAACTGTAAGCTACCTGAAAAATGCAAATGAAAATATACAAGATGACAAAGAAATATCTTCTTTGAAAATGTGTTTTGTTGTTTTGTTTTTTTCATAGAGCAAATTTTGAAAGTATCTGAATGTATTCTCCTTAACCCCTATTCAGCCCTCTCTTGTAAACATCACAAATCTGACCTTCTGGCCCACAGCCTTTGACTTGGATGTTATACATCTTTCAGGACAACCTCACATCCTGTCCATCTTCCAGGGAGAAGGTATTTTTCTATTGGGTGTTATCTATTTCTTAAACTACAGTCCAGGTTAAATCAGTCCCATTCACAAGACAACTGGCCATACACTTCTTTTGGATCCCTGCCCTGAGAAGTTTCACTACTCAAAGACCAGGAAATATTATCTCCAACCCCTGGCCCAATTACTTGTGCTGTTCATCTCTTCCTTCTTATAAAAGATCACTGCCAGTCCACTTCTGCCACCCAGGCACAATATCTGGTGTCACCCTATGCCTGTGTTATATGAAGCTGAAGTCTCCTCACTCCAAGGATGGTGCTCACAGCATCTCTCACACTGATAAGCAGTCAAATTAGATCACAGAACAGCCCAAGTGACAGGACCATGAAAAGAGGCAAGAAATCACCTGGTTGGCTTATAACTGAGAGCAGAAGGTGCATTTAATATTCTCTTCACTGCTATGCTGTACATTTCTGAGATACAAATAGGAAAATGAAGTATTTTGCTGCACAGTATGTAACAAGCAGAAAAGGGTCCACAATCTCTGACATGCTCTGGCCCCTGACTTCTACAAAGCTTGTAATGTAAAAAACAAGCTATGTAACAAGCAATTTTAATGAGTGACAGAGAGCAAGGGAACAGGTATTTTAGTTTAGATTTTAGTTTAGATGATTTGTATGCAAAATTCCCTAAGCAGAATAATCCTAGTGTTGAGCAGCACAACATTTATATGGAAATAAATGCAGTAATATTTTAATCAGGAATAAAAAAAGCTTACTCAGTTTCTTTAACTTCTACTACAGCAGCCTAAGATGACTAACATGTAGGTAAATTCTAGGAAATGGCAATCAGGTAGTTGATATGCAATGTGTCCCTAAAAAGAGTGAAGCATAAGATTTTTTTCAGTCTAATAGACAAAATAATGTGAAATATTGCAGGAAAAGGAGAATCTCAAGTTTTATACCTCACTTTTCCTCTAATTTATCAATGAACTAGATTAATGTTGGTTTTCCTGGCTTCTCTAAGCCATATACAGCACTGCCATACCCTGATTTGCAGCACTGATGATGGCAGGAGAAACCCCAGCTTTTCCATGGGTGGCCAGGTGACCTGTGACCCAGCCCCCCAGTCAGTGACCTCCCTGTTCCCACTGGTACTGAACAGGGACTGTACCTGTGAAAGGCAAATGCTGTGCCTTTCCTGCTGACAGGTACAGAGAAGATAAACATGGCCAGACCAGAGGTCTATCCAGCCTGGAGCCTGCACCTAACAAAAAAACACTAAGTGGGTAGTTTTTTTCAGGTTTCTAGAAAATTGGCAGAGAACTCAACACTGCACACTTTCTTTGGGGGCAGGCAGAGATTTAAAAAAACATTCCCTTTTTCTCAAATGCTGCCTTTCCAGTGTTGCTGCCACCCTCCTGTTGCTCCACAGCACTCTGCCACCATTGGCAGTGCCAGAGCAGCTCTTTGAGACATGCTGGTGAGAAGGGCATGCAGGATGCTGTTTCATGCTGAGTATCACCAGCACTTTAAATCCTGACTTTGTTCCCATCCTTTGAGATCCTGCCATAGCAAAGTCACTTAGTAAAGCTTTGCAGCACTCTCAGGAAAGGGAGAGGGAAACAAAGCAGTGAGAGGATGCACAGAAAGCATGTCACACTGGGATTACTTTCCCAGCATCCTGTGATGTGTAGCACAGGCAACTTTTGAGACTAAGAACATCTTTGTATTTTGCCCTCAGTAAGTTCCTCTTCCATTTATTTCTTTGACCTGCTCTTGAAAGCTATGTAAGTTTTTAGAATTTATGTAATCTTACTGTAAAGGCTTCCACAGTCTGATTACCCTGGGTGAAGAACACAGAAGTAAAAGTTTCTGCAATGGGCTTATTTTCTGTGGGTGTTCCTTCTGTATCCTGATCACCTATTAGCCTTACTCTCTGGCTTCCCAATTTTGATGTATTTGACAAAAATAAATTCATCTTTATTCTGTCTACAAGGTCATTTGTTGTGTTTTGTGGGTTTTTTTCCTCCTTCTGTCTTGTGCTTTTCTATTTAACCTACCAGGCTTTATCAGACTTGTTGTATTTCCCATTTGAACACAGATTCACCTCTTGGAAGAATGTTTTCTTGCTTCTTACAGAGCCCTTATTCTGCTGTTTACCACCATTTCTTTCTGGTTTTGGTTTCCAAAAGCTTTTGGTAAGTATGTTACTATGGTTCTCTGGTACAGCATCCCTGAATAGCTCCCATCCTGCCTTTAAGATAGTTACTTCAGTTTAAAAACAATTCTATATCCTTTTAAATTTTAAGTCCTAGCATTTTTATTATTTTATTATCATATAAGCTTGTCTGTCCTCTGTAGGCTCTGGCTGTCACTACTGCAGCCCTTTCCCTAACCCTGAAGAAATGGTTCCCCTCCCACACTCCCAGCAATCACATGGAGACTCTCCACCTCCTTACCTGTGCTAACTTCCAAGTGGAACCAGGCACTGGAGACTGCAGAAAAGAGCCAAGTAGTGTCTGAATCTCTCGTTCCTACCCTTGAGTGGCCTGTGATTGTACTGGATGTTGCCTTTATCCCACATTAACTACCCGTGTGCAGTATTAGCACAACTTCAGTGGGATTGTTAGCAAAGCCTGTTCTTACGCGGCTCGCAGGGTTTCAGTGGAGCCCTTGCTCTGCTGAGTGAGGTGAAGCACCCAACGGGCTGATCTGGGAAACGCAGCGGCTGGTGTTTCTTGCTCTCAGTGCTTTTGCACTTGCTGACTTCTTCAGTTCAGGGAGCACAATTGCTGTCATTGCTACTTTGGGGACAGAACCAAACAGCATCTGGGGAAATGGCATCATGTAAGAGTTGACAGCTGCAGAAGTAGGACCTATTTCCCTTCTGAATGTGAAGAAATGCCCAAGCCATGAGCCCAAGAGATATGCCTCGTTTGTGCAAGGTTTTGTGTGCCTTTTGATTTATTTGGAATCAAATCTTAATCCAATTGCAACCACTAAACCACAATAGCCTCTGAAGATTTGTATCTAAGGGTTGCTAATGAGTTCTAATCAACTAAGTATGACACTATTGACATCTCAACCAACCAGGCGTAAGAAAAAAAGAGGAGATAAAACTTAGTGTGCAAATACAAAGAGTAGTTTGATGTTTATTAGAAACAATCCACAACTTGAACTAAAGCCCGTGCAGTAGTTTATTGTGCAGGGACCACAACAGCAAATGAGGGCCAAAATAATCCCTAGTGTTAAGTCATCCTAAGGGAAACATTCAGCCATTTTTCATTTGTTTCAAAACAGTGACTTTCCCACCACTTTTATAGATCCAAATTATCAGAAAAAAAAAGCTATGATTTTTTTTTACATTTACAAGTATATAGCATTACAGGAAGGATTTAAAGAATACAGGTACTTTCTCACCACTACACCTATGAATTTTAGATAACTTTATCACTGTGTGGTGATTCAACTGCTCCTAAACATGAAGTTAACCCACATTTGTCCTGCTTTCCCTAAGCAATCATTACAATTTCAAATTCAGCAAAGGAAGGAATAGAAGTTCAAACTCGCACTTACTCTGATTTAATGTGTTAGAAAATCTCTCATGATACTTCAAATGCAACAGCAATGGTTGGATTAAAAGGGAGCAAATTCAGCCAACTGAATGTGACATTTGGTAGATACTAAAATGGCATTGCTAGGGAATAGAATCAGCACCAAAAACACATAAAAGGAAGAGAAGGGGGAACTGCACTAGAGTCTGCACACACATGAAGTAACTTGATAGATTTCTCCTTCCCATTTGCTTTCTTACAGCACTGAGTAGCTGAATAGACAGAACTGTGCTTTGTTACTTTTATCCTATTATAGTGTATCTTTTATCTATTTTGCTGCGTTTTAAAGTTCAGAGCTTGCAAATACCAGCATCTGCAATGCCACTTCCTAAGTAAATACAAGTCCTGTCAAACACATTCTTTACCCATCTATGATAGTTGGTGGTCCAGACTTGTAAAGCATTACAAATTATGCTGAGTCTGTTCACAGTACTGCTTTTCACCCTCTTATTTGTTTCACAATATAGCTTTTGCCCTATTACCAATGGATTTACATTATTTTTACAAACACAGATGCTACCAACCACCCATAGTCCCACTGCAAATACGTCAGTGGCCTAGAAGACAACCTATGGGGTTCTCTTCTGTCAAGGCTGGCAGCCAAACACCTGGCAGTCACCTAAACCAGGCTACCTTTAGTCAGATGAACTTCTCTCCTTTCTGGACATTGTCTAGAATAATGCCAATAATGTAGGAATCATTTAAAGCATTTTGAGCTCCAAGGAACTTCCTCAGTGTTCAAAGAAATCTCACCTTCTAAAATTTGCTTAGATAGTTCTCAAATCAAGCTAAAACAACATAATGGAATATTATGAGCAGATCCTACAAGCAGATCCTTTGATAGAGCCAAAGGGCTCTTCCAAAGCTCACACTGTATTTTTTTCTGGGATCCTGCACTAAATACAAATTCAAATACTGAAAAAGCAAGGATTAGGGGATCCTTCCTGTACAAAGTGTACTACAGAGATAGAAACAAGGAAATTGATAACACATACCTGATTAGAAAAAAAACAGTAATCTTTGGTCTATTAACCCAGCTGCCTTAATGACAAGTCTTCAGAAAAAAATCCAACAAGTAGAAAAGCCCCATCACCCTAATTAGCAAGATAAACTTTTGAGTCTGCTTTAATTCAGAATTCATCTGAAGTAAACCAGCTTGTTCTCATTGTGTCAACAGCAGTCCCCATTAAGGGTCTTTTACAAGCAAAATACAACTGTCTGCCTCCACTCAATATTTATTAGTAATTTTACCTCTATGAATAATTAATATATCTTACCAAATGCTGAAGAACCTTAAATATTTTAATATTCTTAAGAGATCTGCAATGCATTTTAGGAAAACAGGTTTTTGTTAATATTTAAATATGATGCTCCTTTAAGTACCTATTTCTACTTAAAATTACTAATATTGGTCTTTAAAATTTTCTTCAAGAATCAGAATCCCATGATTATTTAATTACTAATAATTCACAAAAGCACCATTAATATGAAGATATATACCTGTGTTATGCTGAAAAGATGGTTATAAATGGTGTCTCTTACTTGCAATAATGGCTTCCATTGGCTTTTCACTCATGTTTGTATGTATTTTATTTATTTTTAGAAAATCTCAATACCTAGTGGAAGTCCAGACAAAATGCAGGTAAAGAAGGGTGAGATTAGGTGGATTCTACCAAATAGTTCAGGTTGGCTGCCTAGGCAGTACTCATGGTTTCAGTTCAGTTCTTAGCCATCACATTTCTGGTCCTAATTGAATGCGAAATCTCAAATGTCCTTGCAAGGCTGCATGTTAAATAAGTGCAGAGGCAAATGCAAACCAACTATCACCTGTACCAAGCTCTTCAGATCAAAATTCTACATGGAGGACCAGGAGCTTAATGCTTCCGCCATGCGCTCTCTGGATAAACAGAGGATTTCTGCCTTCAAAGCTCCTTATCCAACCCCATCTATAAGCACTAAATGTGTTTCAATGCTGTTCCAGAGGCAGGCTCACCCCCTGCATCTTTGCAAACAGCCCTAGCTAGTGTTTGAACAAAAAAGTGGCACTGGCATTTTTTGTCATTTCATCACAAGGAAGAAAATACATGTTTACTTCAATGAGGCATCCAGGGATGTTCCCAGTTTGAGTTATTCCCAGAAAAAAAAAAAAAAAAACAAACCTGATGTATTTCATAAACAGCAGGATATGCTCTCCATCAAATTTTTCTGCTATTTAAAAATAAAAATGGAAAGAATGGGTTTTCTCCGAATTCCTCACTGAGAAGAGTCAACAAATTCTGTCACAATTACAAAAATCCCTTCAGTTTATGCTCAGACTCTCAACAGACTGAAACACACCCTCACATATGTGCACATGCTATCAACACAATCACAAAATGGGAAAAAAGCACCAAAATTTCATCAGAAGGGATGGAAGCAGCTTCTTAAATTTACTTTAACTGGAGTTCATGCTGATTCACCACAGTTACTAGAGTCACATCAGCCTCTCAGGATCTAGATGTCTGCATCCAAGTGTGGTGCTTCTAATTCTGATACCTGCTATCAAGCCTTCTCTGCTGTAGACAACAGTCCTAATTGGAAGAAGGCAGCACAATGACATTTAGCATGGTTCTTTTTCACAAAAAAAAAGGTCGTCCCAAGCCAAAATTACTTTGGAAACTGAATCTATTAACATCCTTATTGAGATTTTCAAAGTGTTGTTTCCATTTCAACCAGTAAAAAATTTACTTCAGAGAAAATAGTTGCAACTGCAAGCATAATTAGACCTGTAAGAATCCCACTATTTCAAGATTCCCACAGAACGTCTTACATTCTAATAGACTAAAATTGTATTACCACTTAGTTTCAGGAGACCTCTAACTCACTTTAAAGCTGCCTCCTAGGCCTATCAGTATCAATATTCAAATGATTAATGATGTTCAGAAACATCTGCTGACTTCTATTAATTGCTAAAAAGCAGACATACTGTCAGCTCTTCATCTGCAGTTGTTGGTTAAGGTACATTCAGCCCCACATTGAGCAGACATACCTCTATTGCAAACTGCATCCTGGAGTAAAGTTATCCAAACCAGTTTGAATACTTAAGTAGTCTAACATAGCAACAGAGAAAGACCAAGGCATTAACTTCAAAAAATTAAGAGGTCTGCCTGTGCAAGCAGCAGTTCTAATAACTCACCATTATTTAATTAATAAAATTTAGAGACCCTCTCTTAAAATAGAACTACAAATGAGAAAGTGCAAATATATTTAATTGGTTAACATTTGATATGAGCTGATTCAATTCAAAGAAATCTCATTATTTGTTCAGAGAATTTATTTAATAACACAATAATGTTCAGCTGCAGCAGAGTCAATGGCTTGACATAAAAAAATAAAAGACTCCAGTATCTGAAGCCAAGAACATTCACTGCAGGGTTAATCAGAATACAAAGAAAAAAATATAGATTCCTTAAACTTTTCCTTTAGACTAGACACTATATTTTGCTCACTTTCTCACACAGTTAACCTGGGAAACATTAGTGGTTTTCTATGTCTTGGTGGTTGCTTTGTGTACCAATATATTTCTTACTATTGACTCTATGTCAGGTCAGTAATGTATGTTCAAGGAAATAAAAGTTATATTTAGAAGACAAAAAGAACAAACTGACAAGGGGGAAAACTGCAGCTACACAAAACTTTTAAGACTATAGGCAATATGTTAAAAAACTGGCCATCCTTGTCGGAATGAACTGTAAATGTGATAGCAATAAGCAAGGAGCTTACAGGAAAGCATAAGCAATGAGATCACTAGGTCAATAAAACATGCAGATTGAACTGTAAGCTATCAATATTTCCCTTTTCAGAGTGTTATACACAATCAGTTTTCTCAATAGTTTTAATTCCTTTAAAGGTTAGATTTAAGTACCCAAGTTCCTACAGTTCATTCTGATGCCTAGCATGGTAACACCTTCCTTTAGTGTCTCTCTCCCAATTTTCAGGTTATTTCTTTAAACATCCCTCATTTTATTTAATTTCTGTCTCATATTCTCTTCTTTTTCACCCTAATATCACATCTCTGTAATTACTCTTCTCCCAGATGCCTCCACTAACTCCTTTATGATGAAATTTAGATTTTCATCCTTAAATCTAGTGATTTGCTCTCTAATCAAGTTCCTTTTTGCTTTCTGTGATGTAGCCTGACCCTTTTATCAGCTATCCCACCACTTTTGTCTGTCTTCTCTCTTGAAAATTATTCCCAAGAGACTCTGCAGACCTGAATAAGAGATTCCCTGAATATCATCAGTGTCTGAAGGAGAGAAATTACAGTTCTTGACACCTAAAGAGATCCTGTTTCAAGGCTCTTCATTTGTATAGAACCAGAGATTTTACAGTACCACCAGAGCACCTGAGTTCTAGTTGCATTTCATATTCTTTCAGAGAATCTCAGTACTGTAAAAATCCTTTGAGACTTGAAAATTTAAGTAACTGAACAATGAGAGGGCAATTATTAACCTCTCACAGCACAAAAAAGAATCACAGGAGGCTGGAAGAATGAGGAACAATTAAAAATAATGCTTGTCTACCAGGCCTCAAAAACCAGACTATACAGACATATGAAAGCCTGGCAGTCTACTGGGTCTGAAGAATTTTATAAATTAAGCAGAGGATGGAATTTCAGTGAATGGTCATGTTAAATGTGTTACTAGTTATAATAAAGCCAAAGTTCAATAACAAGTCTCAGAACTATTTTTAAATACAGTGTATATTTGAGATTCCAGTAAGTTATAGCTCTGTTCAAAGTACAAAGAGAATCTCCCCTGACAACTTCAGATACACATTAAATTATAAATTTACAGATGTCAATATTTTCAGAAAATACATTTAATGTTAATCAAATCAGTGCTGGAATTCTGAAGAGATGTTATTTTTCAACACTAAGAACAAAGTCACCCTTAATCCTTGCCATAGCTTCAAGAACTCAGCTGTTAATCACAGCCTTGTGACATATTTCTATACATAAAAGGCTGAAGTAACAAAGAGGAAAACAAAGATCAGTTAAACATCTGATAAGAGATCTGATGGTTTTAAATATCCCCAGTTGAGGGGATTTTTAGGGGATAGTCTAAACACGACTGCACTTGTCAGCTTTTTCTCCCCTCCTACGTCATGGCAGGCACATAATAGCTCAGAATCAAATCCTTTCATTTTATCTTCTGGCCATTCACTGTATAATCTATACGTAGCACAAATCTTTTTAAAAGTCTCCATATTAAACTAGAGGTACCAAGATAACATTTATCACAAGACTCAAAATGCCATTTGGCTATTTCTGCTTGAAAAAGAGAAAAGTAGAACCATCTTGGGCACCACGAACTCTTGCAAAAAAAAAAAAGATTCATTTGTTACCTTTTATAAAACCAAGTAACATAAAATTTAAAAAATCTAATAAAATGTTCATTCTGCTGCTAACACCCTGATGTAATAGGTTACTTGCCCAGTACAGCCTTGCCTTTGGTTTTACATCATGCACTCTGATAACTCAGAAAAAAAGACAATCAGAAACATTAAACCTACACTAAGTACACAACAAAAAGTGTGTTAGATTTAATTATTTCATATATACTTACACCTCTTCCTTACCATATTAAACAACCTTAAAACGAAGCACCATTAGAACAGATTTCTCTAACCCACTTACCAAGATAAACAATTACTAATACTTTATCTTATCAACATCGTTATCCTTCAAAGACTGACACAGACCTTTCAGGCTATATCACAACAGAGTAAGGAAAACCATACATACCAATGATGCCAAGTTAATAAAGCTGTCAGTGTTAAATACTATTGACATTAAGCTGCTTGTCATAATATTAATAATTGAGAAAACATACAGACTTAATAATATACACTATATATTTACTTTGAATACAGTTTTCAGAATCAAACGTTTCAGAAAACGAAAACATCACTCTGAGCTAACAAAATGAGGAGCATTTTAGGATATGGGATCAACATCTTACCAAGATAAAACACAAGGCTTATTTCAGGACTGACTGTTGCAGTAACTTCTGTCCTTGTGATCCACACTGTGATTCTGATTTTGTCTCTGAGGCTGCAGTGCCAGTTCATACTATAAGACAATGTTCGATCCATGAATAATTATCCACAATACTCCCAAGGGATCAAGTCTTGTGTACTAACCAGTAAGTTACATCTGCTTACTTATATTGATTAAGATTTTTGTATTGTTTAAGTGAAATGATATAGTAAAATGTTGGGTTAGATAATGAAGTATATTTTTCTCCAGATATCTCCATGGCGTTAATATATTAATTTTTAACTTTTACTTTATTTACTTATACAAATATTCTACACATTGTAGCTATTTTTCTACAATAAATTCTTCCAGGTGAGCAATTACAGGGTTTTAACTTTCATTTGTAAGTTTAAGACAAATTATCTTGTGACTTCTTGACACTGTTTCCCTACTATGCAAACAAACTTAGCATGCTTTCACCCAAGCATCACTTCTAATGTGGATTTCTAATCCACAATCTGTACCACAGCTAAACCAGGAAAGTGGTTATTAACATCAAAAATTTCCCTGGAGCTTAAGGATTAATAAGAGGAAAATCACATTTCTGTTTTCTCTGTTTATGTTCAAACTCCATTAAGTATCGTATTTTCAAGAAGCTTTTAACCTTCACCTGGGGGGGTCACTGATAACTGCTGTCAGCTGGATTTTTCAATCCTCTTAAAATGTTCTATTAACTTTATACATTATTGCATCCTTCAGGTGCATGAAGCATGGTCCTGAGTGACCACATATGACATAGCAGGAAAGACTGCAAAAGCTCCATGTAAAGCTTTCTAATATCTGTACTAACTCCTGAAAATTAATGAAGATTCCCTTTCAGCTGGAGGAACAGGACCTGTTGCTATTCCAAAGGCTGAAGCTACTCTAGACAAAGGGACAAGAGGAAGAAGTTACTCATGGTCTTGAAAGGTTAACCACACAATACCAAAGACAGAAGAAGTACCATAATCTCAAATTAAAACAGTTGCATTATCTTCTATAATATCACCTAATCTCCATGCACACAAGATTTAAGAAGTAGTTTCTAGTTAGGAACATCTTGGGGTGCCAATCATTCCATTGTCAGCACTTTATTCCCTACCAGGTAACTGCAGACTTGTTCACCCAGAGTGAACATATCCTGGTTGCGTGTGCAACACCCCTAAGGGCAGATCTCCCTCCTGGAGGAACATGTCCAGATATAACATTGTGGTGACTACTGGAAACAGCCACTAACAGAGGTCATTTAGGGTGCAGCACTTAAAAATATTTTTAGAAAACCAACATCTTTCTACTACAGCAAATATGGAACTGGAAAAATTAGGGTAGATGCTGTTACTCAATATAGAAATGATAATAGCTTACTTGTTCATAATAAATAGCTTCCTTGAGGAAAAAGAATTGGTAGAGAAGAGCCCTGTCACAGGGGAAAATAAAGTTTTCTACTCCTTCCTAGTTGCTGCTCCTTTTTACCCATAACCTTCTTAGTTTCTCTTCAGGTTTTTGGTGTTTTTTTTTTTTATTTCATGCAAAGTATACTTGAACTGTAACTGAACAGTGACTATAATGTAGACAAGATGCCTTCAACAGAACTGGGGCCTTTAAAACCAGCAAATCCCAAACGCTCTTAACTCAAGGGAGGCCAGAGGTGACTTTCTCTATGAAAAAAATTCTCAGGATTAAGCTCAGATGTTCTACAGAATGTGTTTAGTTACATAGTGTAGCCACAAGAGGGAAGCTTAACCCACTTGTTAACTTTTTTTTTAAACTAGTTTATCAAAGTCCAAACCACTCACAGGCTGGGTTCTTCAGTTCACAACAAAATCTTAGATTCATGACTTAAAATACAAAGTATTTAGTCTAAACTAGTGCCAAAATTTACAGTATGAAGTTGTCAGAAGAGAGAGAACATACGTATGGCTTGTTGTGAGCAGCACAACCATGAAAATGAAGACCAGGCCAAATAAATAGTCCCTTCATAAAGAACTCAAATTACATCCAATCAGCCTGCTAAACAGTTAGTTTCTGGGATTTAAGGCAGGCAATGCAGCCAGGGAAAGACCTGGCTGAGGCAGAGGAGGAGCCACAGCTGTTCAGCTAAGAACAGAGCACGTGCCTTTTGCTTGAACAAGAGGAACCATGGCAGACCTAGGAAGGAGCCAGCAGCTCTCATGCCTGTACCAAACAGCTAATTCAGCAACCAGTTGTAACAAAAAAAAAAAATAAATACAAGCTATAGTGCAAACACAGGGCTCCCACAGACCAAGCTCCATCTGTGGACGTGGGTTAAGTGGTAGGATAATAAATGCCTTGTTGATCATTTTCACCTCTAAAGTGCCAGCAACAGGAGGCACATCCAGCACTCCCCAAAAGCTCATTTTGTTCCCCTCCCATAGGATGACACCTTAGTGCTGGTCTGGGAAATGACACTTGTGGTGGGTATTGCCCACTGGAAAACAAGCAGGTGTCATCCTGCACCAAAAATGGAGTCCTGAAAACAGGGAAGTTTGCCAAAAGGAAAAAAGTCAGTTTGAATTACTGTATCAGACAAGGAGGTACCTAGGTTTGTACATCTGGAAAGGGCTGCATATCCAGATGATTCTGAAACACTTTCTTTTTATGCTCTCAAAATATGGAGATGAGCAAAAGTAACCCAAAAATAGTGATTCTAAAAGAAATGTAATTTTCCTCAAAAGTTTGCTTCCAGTTGATTTCAAGTTTAACAGATATCAGACGCCAAAAAAATAAAAGATATTGTCACTTACAATCAAAAAGTTTGAGTCCAAAACTGGCATTGACTTCCAGGACAGCCTGGCAGAAGTAACAGGAAATAACCATTAAAGTAAGTTATTTTACCTGTATTCTTTCTTGCCTATAGCAAATAAGTGCTTATCTTTTACAAATCCATGATGGGGCTTACCGTATTTTTTCTATTTGTGTATATCAATCTCCCAATGAGAAAAGCCTGACTTAAAAAAACCCATGAAACATAAAAGTACAGTCTTTGTACTATCATAAATACAGAAAAGAGCACATGCTACCTTTGGGACTTCCAGGAAATTTCAAACATGTGGTATTACTTTCACTTCATCTAACCAAAGTAAAAAAAGATTTTATTGCATTCTCTGTTTCTACGGTGTCTCCTTTTTTTTTTTTTCCTGCAGCTCAGCAGACGATTGATTACCTGTTCTTCTTTCTGTTGACTGTTTCTCAGGCTCACAGCAAGGAGCACTGGTAGCATTGTGCAAGCCTTACTGATTTCTTGGAACCACTGCAGTATCATATAGTGGCGCCAGCTCTGGAAACAGCGACCAGACAGTCGCACTGAAGGATTCCCCAGGGGCTGGGCCCAGCAGCCTCGCTCAGAGAGTCACTAGGATGAGGCATGACACAAAGTGCACACTCTCCTGCACAGCAGAGAAGAGCAGCTGGGGCTTCACAGCACAGTTCATACCAGTGAATCTCACTATCTGGTACCTTTGCATCACAGAGCACCTTAACAGAAGGGAGGGCTACCTTGCAGAACCCAGCTGCTGTGACAGCCCTCCTCAGCTCGACTGGCAGAGAAATTAAAACCATGTGGTACAGACCAACACAACAAAAACTGCATGCCTGTTTTGATCCCTAAACAAAGGGCATCATCATTTTTTAAAAAAGCCCTTTTTGAGAGCTGTTGGATTGCTGGAGGTATAATTCACATGTAGCTTCTTCTGGGTGACCACAGGTACTGCAAATGCATTAGAGACCAACCTGCAGAGGTCTGTGCAGAAGCTTATGATCAAGCAAGACGATGACCTGAGATGATGATCTGCGGCAGAACTGGTTTGATTTTATTTTGAACTGGCTTCGGAATTGTTTTGCAGCAGTGGGTAAAAGGCCCTGGTAAGTAATTTTTGCTCGCTGATAAAGATGCCACTCAGAAAGTTTGCAAGTCATCCCTGAAATGCTATGGGAAGTCTACAGACACACAGATCATTGCAGCCAGCATTTCTTCCAGTTAATGTATCCAGCCAACAGCAAAAGTCACAGTAAAGAAAAGGACCTTTGGAGTTCATCTGACCCGGTCCCTTACTTTGAGCAAGGCAACTTTCATACATTTTCTTCTTTTTTTTTACTCAGAATGTAACAAGAAAATACTCAGTGTATTGAATGGCACTGGCACAAGTGCACAGATGTCTAGCAAGGGCTCAAGAACTCCACAAATGAGAAAAGCTTTTTTTTTTAGTCAAACTTTACTGAAATTTAATGTGGAATTTTTTTACTTCTTAGAGGGATCAGCTTAATGCACATGCCTCAGTTTTGTCCAAGCCAGTGGCTTCCTTCTATCATGGAAGTATTAACCAAACCCCCCAGAAGGCACCTTGCTCCAGAGGGCCAGCAGGAGCAGAGAACAAAGATCCTGTAGAGATGCAAAACTAAGTGAAGACTTCAGAAATACTGGAATGGCTTTTCTTACCATGGTGGGGGGAGGGGGGTAAATGAAAAACAGCAACTTGAATCAGCCTTGACTTTAAGCCTTCATGTTGAAGTCTGTAACATATGGGTAAACTAAAGGGATTCCAAGATTTGTCAGTCAGGACCCTAGCATCAGTCCAAATATATCTATTGCAGGACTGAAAACAATGATGTACATAAGTCGAGCCTCAAACATGAGGTTAAAGTAATGAGATTTTCAAAGCTAAAATGGGTTCATTTTATATGGCATTAGTCATAGCAGTTCCAGCCCTTACAACCTTTGCAAAATGGGATATAGAAAACAACTGATATTTTACTCACACAGAATATATCATTTGGGAGTTCTAAAAACCTAGAATACCAATCATTTGAAAAGCCCCAACAATACCTTATGGCAGCAAAAGTTCAGCTCCCCAGGCTTCCCTTTTCCTCAGCCAGCTCAGAGGGGTGATGTTTCCCTCTGCTCATTTTTCCTTGATGAGCACATGTCAAGCACTACAGGAATTGCATGGCTGCACATCAGATGATGGGCTCTGACCCAGGAAGAATGAAGTGGCTGGTAAGATAACCTGTATCTGCTCTGAGTTAAATGCCAAGACAGCTACAGTGAACTTGTAGCCAGCAAAAACATTATCTGGAGGAGGGTTATTTATTTATTTTTGCAAAGCACTTCCACAATAAACAAACACTTCTGATGGACACTTAACTGAAAAATTGAAATTTTTCCATGGAAAAAATTTTAGGCCAGACATCCCAATCATTTTCAAATTTCTTTATATTATTTTTAACCAAAAAAAGCTGTCAGGATTTGTTTGCCATTTGATTACCTCGGTGTCAATTTTTGCATATTATTAGCTTTGTTTTAAAGTCCTTATTAAAACCTCTTCTATGTAAAAACATTGTTCTTTGAATAATTATAATAATGAGACAGTGTATGAAAGTCTTCTTCCTTCCAACATCTCTTTCCCAATGTAAATGCTCTTAAGCAGGCTTTATTTGCATTGGAATATTCATGGAGTATAAATAATAGAAATACCATGAAAGCTGCTAGGGCATAGGTAGAAAATTTACTCTCCTTGCAAGTTCTTAACTTTCAGTTAATCTCCTTACAAGTGTACAATAACTTGAAGCAAAATCTGTCCTTTGAGAGAAACTGCTAAGAAACATTTCCAGTTAACAGTGCACTCCCTCTTTTAAATATACATAGTCATGGGATATTAATGTAACAATCCCAAGCTCCGATAACACTGCTGTGCCTCTACAGATACCATACATTTAGTAGACAAAGTCTTGAGTCTGAAAAAAAGAAAACAAACAAACCACAAACCCTAACAGAACAGTAAGCAATTGATGTTTATGATCTAAAAGTTCCAGCTAATTATTAGATAGTACTTTCCCCAAAACTGTTGGGGTTTTTAACAAAATAAAAATCAGCAAACATATGTTGTCTTATAAACCATTATTAGTATATCTGCATAATTAATACTTCATAGCAATCTTTTAAAAGTACAACTCAAGGTAAAATTACTAATATTTTGTGAATCATTTAAGTAGTAACCCTTCTAGTATAGTGTAGTAAGGGAATGCTATTTATAGAAACATTAATAGAAGCAATACAGCTTTGTTCTTAGCTTAATGTCTCTGTCTCCTTTGCTAGCTCCAGAATTTTCAAAGCCAGCAAGAACTTAACTGAAGGTCTGGAAGAATTAGGATATTTCAAAGCTCTCTTTTAGATCCTAATTTTGAAACTTTGATGTGGTATTTCAGCTTTATTCTTATTTTTTTTGGATGCGTCTTTAAGCCACCTAACAAAACAAAATGGACCTTCTTCAAAGCCCAAGCCTGTCCTCCAGCAGCAGCTCTTAGCAATCTACTGAGATCAGGTTCACTGCAGATAATCTTATGGGAGACTTTAGATGTTGACTATACTACTAGTTTGCAAAGCTTTTGCAAGACTGCTGGTGAACATTTTTGCCACGTTTGACTCCTCCCTGGCAAACACACCACCACATGCTATTAAACATTTGTCCTCTTGAACATCTTTGCCTTTTAGAGCACAGAACATTAAGCTAAACCAAGCTTGCAACAAAGAAGCCATCAGCATTTCACCAAGACAGCTTTACAAGATGCAGTCAACATTTTGGATTATTTGTCCCTTCTTCAGCTAATGTTTTGATGTGATATAATAGAATCAATCATGCACATCTATTTTTAAGCTTTCCAGGTTTAGAAGCAGATGATCCTTCTGCTACTATAAATCAAACTCGTTTAAACACAGCAACAAGGAACTATTATTAATTTATTCTAGGACAACAAACAGGAACACTGTGAGCTCAGTGAATTGGGTAAATTGAAGGGTAAATAAAACCAAAAATAAACCAACACCACAGGAGATATTTGCAATGGGGTGCAAATTCTTTCAGAAGATTTGGATGAGCCATGAGGCCTTGGCCATGCTCAGCTGACTAAAATCCCAAAGATGTTGGATTTACCAGACTACAGTGAACATTAAGCATGATCTTAACCATTTTCCTATGACTTGAAGCACTTTGAGATACCTCAAGTTCAAGACAATACTCAGCTGAAAACCACTGTCAGCTGTCCTGCTTCATGCAATCTAAGGAAGAATGGTAACAAATCCCAATTATCCTTGTTAGCAGAGTTCTAGACCTATCTAGTCTGTTTTTACAATCATAGACTTACAGAATCATCATTTACTGTAGAATTATAGAATGGTTTGGGTTGGAAGGGACATTTAAAGGTCTTCTAGTGCAGTCACCCTTCAATGAGCCAGGGACATCTTCAACTAGATCAGGCTACTCAAAGCCCTGTCCAACCTGACCATGACCATTTCCTTGCATGACACATCTACTACCTTTCTGGGCAACCTGTTCCAGTGTCTCATCACCCTCACTAAAGGAAATTTCTTCTTTATACCTAGACTGCATCTACCCTCTTGCAGTTAAAAGCTTTACCCCTTGTCCTATTGCAATAGGCCCTACTAAAAAGCCTGTCCCCAACTTTCTTACAAGCCCTCTTTAAGTATTAAAAGGCTGAAACAAGGTCTCCCTGGAGCCTTCTCTTCTCCAAGCTGAACAACTCCCATTCTCTTAGCCTTTCCTCATAGCACGTGTTCCAACCCTCTGATCATTTCTGTGGCCTTCCTCTGGACCTGCTCCAACAGGTCCATGTCTTTCCCATTCTGAGGACTCCAGAGCTGAACATAGTATACACTAGGTGGGATCTCACCACAGAAGAGTAGAGGGGCAGAATCACCTCTCTCACCCTTTCAGCAACGCTTCTTCTGAAAAGTGTGTCTTTTAAAATACAGTTACAGGTTGTAATTAATTTCAGCAATTAATATTAGAAAAAATATACAGAATAAAACTAATACATTCCAAAAGACATAAGATTAAGCATCATTTTCCCCTTGGGCAACATCTTCAGTAACAGATTCAGTTTCTGAATTTCTCTGAAATTCTGCCACCAGGACAAGCAGAACACGTGTCCAGGAAATTTAGGATGATAATGTCTTGAAAGCAAAGAAAAGAGCATTTCTAAAGTGTCCAACTCTCCATTAAGAACTAAAGAGATGACTTTGTAAGTCCAGAGTGAAGCAGAATCAGGGATTGGAACAAGATGCTCTGTGTGTTATTGTCTCATCTCCCCTGTTGAAATTCTTGCCTGTCTTCATATTAGTAGCATCTTATATGTTCTTACTAGCATCACTGATTCAAACTGATTTGAAATATAATTACAGTTTACACAGTAGTTATCCAACCTGAGCAAGGAATTCACACTCTTTAGAAGATGATTTATTACCTTAAGACAGAAACAGCTTAGAACAAGTTTCTTTGATGCCACACAGTATCTGCTGACTACAACAACTTTTCTTTTTTTCCTCCTCAAACAGACCTTTTAGAGACACACAGGCCCAGTGCCTTCACCAGCTCCAGTAGACTTCATATAAACCAGGGAAAGATGGATAGAAAATACAGGTAACTAAACTATTCCTAGCAGGTGACATAGCATTGCTCACCTGAAAGCATGCTTTGATGGCTTCTGATGGTCCAGCAGGTAGTCATCTCTGAACTCTAAAGATAGACTCTAAAGATTCCTGTCAGCCTCAGAGACAAGGATTTAGGAAACCTTCCTTGTGCATGCAGCTTAGAAACAGCAAGTAGTTTCAGAAGTGTGGGGGGAAAAGAAAAAGAAGCTGACATGTATAATAGGAGAAGAAAAGCAGCAGGGTTTTTTCCTAACGAGATTCCTGTACATACTTCTAGGTACATATGCTTGGAAATCATATAGGTATATATATATTCAGGATAATAAAATTACAAAGGCAGCACATGTTGCAAGAAGTGTTTCCATAGCTATTCCAGTGTTTGGCTTTTTTCATAGAATAGATTATTAACACTTATATTACCACGTTTATGAAGGCAGGGGGTTTGGAATCATTAACTAACTGCTAACAATACAGAAATGCTGTGCATACTTGCAAGCAACACTCTTAAAATGGTAGCAATCAACTAGCAATTGCAAATATGAGGCAGTGTTAACTTATGCATTATCCTATCAAGGAGGAACAGTACATGATTCTACTTCTTTCTAACCTAGTTAGTTCAAATTTTCAATGAGAAATGCTGTCACGAGTTATTTACAAGTGGGTCATATGCAATTTCCCTTGCCAAAATTATTCAGCAAATATTATGTAAATAATTTTGAAAAGCATCTGGCTCAGAGCTACCAAGTTTTGTACATGAATGTCATTTTATGCAAATTACCTCGTAAACACACCAGTATGTTTCAAAATAAGGCATATCAATGGACAAACTGTTCTAACTTGACCAGCTGTGGCAGATGGCAGGATGCAGAATGTCAGGAGCCTGCCAGACAGATGGCTTCATCTAGAGAGGACAGCCTTGGAAGGCGGAGCACAAAGGATGCTGGTGACCATTATTTCCTCCCCCTCATCCCCACCATTCTTTTCTGGTCACACCTTCCACATCCAAATCCAGTAGATTCATGTGTCAAATTTGCTGCTGGAAAGAGGACATTCAGACCTATCCTGACAGCCCAGCTGAGACTAGACATAGGAACAAACAAATGCCTCAGCACAGAGGTACAGCAGTTCTCATCCCACAGTTTAATTAACTGTTCTAAAGGAAAACCAAAGCAAAACAACCTAAAAAGCTCCAAACCTTTGTTGTAACAGTATTTCCCAGGAACTTCAGTTCAAAGCCCCAGGAAAAGCAGCATTGCCAAACAAAAAAGAGACCACAAATGAAAATTATCATAGAATATCTCAGGTTGGAAGGAATCTGTAAGGATCATCAGGTCCAACTGCCTGCTCCTCACAAGAGCATCATTCAGATGCTCCTTGAATTCTGACTGCCTTGGTTATGTTCTACATCAACACTGCACACCTATGTAGTTCAATTTCAGGATAGCCCCATGAAGATGATAAACAGCTGGAGGTATTCAGTTGAGTAAAAAAATGGTAAGAAGGAAATTCTGTTTCCAAACCAGGCTGTTCATAACAAGCCTCCCTCAGGCTACACAGACCTAAATATGAAAGCCTGGGCCATTTTTCCCATGCAAGTGCAAGGCGAGAGCAATCTTTGCCCACTTTGTTCTGGGCATGGTTGATACCTTTTGGGCAGCACTATTCTACTCTCCCAGCTTAGCAGAACTCTACTCTCCCAGATAATCTTAATCACAAAAGCAGAAACAGATTATTTGTGCTACTTACTCCCCAATTTAAAGTCTCCAATCCAATTACTAGTAGCATCATATCTTCAGTATCATAGCTTGGACTTGTGCTGAATTTCACACTCAGACTTGAACAAGGGAAAAACATACAGAGATCACTTTTCACCTTGCCACAACTTAAGATGAGCATATTGAGATGCACAATTAATTGACCATTCCTGCTCAGGACTTGATAGACTCTGAGTGCACATGCGGAGAGCAGGGGCTCCATGAAGGTTTGCTGAAGAGGTGGGGAGGAACAGCAGAACACATGGCTAAGCGTGCAGGATACATTATGCAGCACGTTAGATGTCACCCCTTTTATCTCACAGCAGACACTTAACATAGGAGCTCTAGAGACCAAAGAGGAAAGAAAAGTTTGTGTCCTGGCAGAACCTCCTCACAGACACCTTGGAAGGAAAAACATTTCATATTGCAATGAAGTCAAAAGGTTCCATCCAGCCCTAAATAAAGTACTTTATATGGAGGTACAAAGTACGTAGCTAGAGCTCAAAAGTTCTGCCCTTTTTTAATTTTAATGTCAATACAATTTCTTGCTCACATGCACTCAAGTTAGGTATGCCCTAACTATCCCTAACACCAGCATCCAGCACAGCTCTGCTTTATTCAAAAGATCTGACACACGTAGAAACTGTTAAGGACTCTTTCCTTCCTTCTCATTCTGTGATTCAGAATGTTGCAGTACTGACTGCAAAGGATAGAACTGATAGCAATATAATTAAACAGAAAACTCTGTTAGCAAAACTCCAGCATCTGAGTACTTCTCTCCCAGCAGACTTTTACAACTTGTATCCCACACAGCTGCTGCCAACAGCTCCAAAGGGTTTTCCAAGGACTTCCTGTACTTTGAAGCCAACGTAGCTATCGTGCTGGTTCTTAAATCTTGCTTTCTGGATGTCTGAGAGCAGCCATTTATGTTTGGCTCAGAAAACAGCCTTAAAGAAAAAGAGAGACTAATTTCCTTGTAATGGAGAGCAGCACTTTACTCTGATGACTCTCAGCTCTTACCACCAATTTACTGCCTATTGGGTCCAACAGCATGCATAAGAAGGTTTCATTTTGATATACAGTATACCTTAAAGTAATGAAGGGGGTTTTTATTCATTAAAAAAATATTATAGGAAATTATACAAGTCTTTAAGATCTTTTCCAGGACTCTTCAGCAAAGGCTCTACTATTTGATTACTTTTCATAATTATGGTTTTTTGGATGTTGGTTTATATGCATACAAGAGAGCTACTAGATGTCTTTCACATTCCAGGAATACACTACTTAGATTTGATCTAAGTAAATTCCACATGACATTCCTTATCTGATGGCTTCTGACTAGTCACAAGAAGTTATAAGAAGTCACAAGCATACTTACTCCAGGCAACTGGAGTTACACCACAAAAATAAGTGATTTTTACCACACTTCCTTGTGGCAAAAGAAGCTGAATGACATGGGAACACAGTTTCCCAACATCCTCTTGAACACACCTTGTCTCTCTTCCCTGCAAAAACATTTCAACAAGTAGAAACAGCACTTCCTTCTCACACTGCAACTTAATCCAGAATTTTGTTATTGCCCAAAACCAGATTATAAACAAAAGCCTCAAAAAAAAACCCCCACAAACCAAACACACCATCCTTATCTTCTTTATAAACCAATAAGCAAGGTCAATATAATGTTTCTATGCAAAACTTCTTTGACCTTAGTGCATGACACCATGTATGCTGGACAGATTGTCTCTGCTTCAGTTTCTGTAAAAGCAGGACAGGTCGATAGGACATGTAACAGTTCCTAAAAGATCATCTTCTGGCACCACAGCAGCAACAACAATTAAACTGCAACAATTACAAAATCAGTTCCTTTCTTTGAAAAAGAACACCAACAGAGCTCTGCTTCCCCAGTGACCTAAAAACATAAAATTATATAAACACATTGTTTTACAAATAAAAGTTTCAGAACTGGTCAGGTTAAAATTTAACAAACAGTACAGTCTCAAGTGATCCAAACTAAAGAACAGGTGATGACTGAAATAATAGATACATATCTCTTTCAGACACTATTAAAACATCTTACATATCCCTTAGGACCAGATTTAAAATACCTATATGCTCAGGAGCCCTTTAATCCAAGAATAGTTTATAAAGTCATCAAGTTTTATACAGAATAAAAACCTTTAAGCAGAACAAGAGCTTCCCAATCTGCCCTTCCTACACATGTATATCTATTACACAGGAAACACAGCAAAGTCCTGCATCAAATCCTGCATTTTAATTAACTTCAGCTGTATTCACCTCAAACACTAGGAAAGTAAGCTCACTTGCAGTATCCTGGAAAATCCTTTTTGAGATAGTGTTTGCAAAAGCTCTCAAAACTTAAATGTTAGGCTAATCTAATAAAACATCCAAAGGATTCCAATTAAGAAAGTTTCATATGGTAAATGCCACCTTGCTCATAAGTTGCTTCATATGGTCTTCACTTGTAAGTAACTCATAATATTATGCAGTAAATAGTTAAAAAAGTTCCAGGGTTTTTAAAACTGTTAAGAAAACTAAACATTGTTTTAGAATAAAACACTTGCTTTTATTTTCCAGCTTCTTTTCCCAGTTCCCTCTGGGTAGGGTAAAAATATTTTAAGCCCAGCTGCTAAGTTAGTTACTTATATAACTATGCATACCAAAGAAAAACATATTCATTAAAATACATCTAGCTGTAGAGATCCTCCATGAAGCAAAGTTATACCGACTAATGAAATGCTAACTTCACATAACTACCTTAACAAAAGCAGAGCTCCTTTACACAAAGTATCTTCAACTGAAATTCAAACTCTCATCTTTAAAATGTTACATAATAGAAACGGGTAAGTTCTATTATTAATTCTGCTTTCTTTCTGCTGTTAAATACTCATACCAGTGCCATAGACATAAAATGAAAGTGGATACAAATCTTAAATGCATACAGGTGAAGCAGAGTTTTATGTGGAAATGAAGGAACATCAGACCACCCATAGCCAGCAAAGCTGTCACACAACCTCAGGTCCCCTCTGTACACCCATTCAACTTCAATGCTTATTTCCAAAAGGTCTAAAAACCTGACAGTATTAGTCAGAAAAATTAGTCATTACCAAAGCACTTTGATATTAGTTATTGCAGGGAGGGCTTGTTAGATCAACCCTGAATCATTAAAATGATTCAGTAGTAACTGGGACAGGTGGGACAAATCACAGTTGATTTCTGAGCAAGCTGAATTAAATTACATGAAATCATGTACCTGATTCAAAAGGGACAACAAGTCAATTCTGTGTGCTTTTAAAAAAAAAAAAAGCATCAAAACCAAACCTCTCCAATTCAAACAACAATCTTCTTCAATTTCCATAGAGAAAAATCTAGTTGATAGAGGCACGTAAGCAGCTTTATAGTAGTTTGTAGAAAAAGTCCTATTTTTCACAAAACACTAGCAAAAAAAAAAAAAGTTTGGGGCTTTTGATATTCCTTTCCAGATAGGCCTAAAACACAACGCTTGACCCTGGGTCCTGTAAATTTTGCACAGAAGACTTAATCTATGCCAACTTCAGCAGTATTTGGACCACTATTTACATTCAGACTTTTGCTTATTACTGCATTGTTTTCATAAGGTTCCATAGCCTTTTTCTTCAGCTGGGCAACTGGCTGATTTTGGATTTGCTCCTTTCACAAGTATCTCCATGACATTCAGAGATGAGCACCAAAATATGATCTATCATTTACAAATACCACTTGTTTCACAGTAGCCATGAGACATCAATTAAACAGTCCCCACTACAAATAGGTTCTGCTAGGTTTCTATAACACTGACATTATATATCCAAATTAAGGGTGTCCATTGTAATAATTTTCTGGGAATAAAATAAGCATCAAGAGACTCAACTTTTGTCATGTCTGCAGGTAATATGGACATGTTGGCCCAGAGAGTCACTTCATCACATTTAAAGGTTAGTTTATGAGATCAGAGGTTAATCCCTGGCATCATTCACCAACCTACACTGACCTTTAACAGAGCACTGGCTAGAAGGACACAAAAGTGAGCATCTCTAGACAACTATTGTGCTCACTCCCAAGGTTTTCTATTTACCATGACTCATCTAGTTAATAAAATTCTCTGGTAGGAATTCAGGTGTCTATTGGCAAACAACTTTGACTTTCAAATATACTTCCCGTTTTTCTGATTCTAGATAATTTCATTTGCTTTTTAGAGTGTTGGGCTCTATGTCAAAGTTTCAGTGCAGCTTTCCTAAAAAAATACTTACAGTAGCTAAATACAAACCAGCTTACAGAATTTAAA
Organism: Apus apus; assembly: GCF_020740795.1. Lineage (NCBI taxonomy): Eukaryota > Metazoa > Chordata > Aves > Apodiformes > Apodidae > Apus > Apus apus. The sequence goes on from NC_067286.1 coordinate 8,871,602, forward strand.
AATAAATAAATAAAACAAAGAAACCCCACCAGCTCACAGATGGTACTAATAAGGTATGGAATAAGCTAAGGTCTAAGGACAGCCTGCCTATTAATTTTCATCCAAGCTTACCCATATATAACTGAAATTTAATTACCATATTAAACAAATCAGCCAAAGATGCTTATCAAATCTTCATCAAAAAATGTACACTATGATTAGTTACCCAGAAATGGAGGAACTCTGATCTGGGTAATTCTCTTCATTAATTCAGTTTTCCTCATCTACTCTACTATTGCACTTGTTAATTCACTAGAAGTAAAATCCACAGGTTTCAAACTGAGAATTTCATAGTGTTGTATGAGATTTTCTTTGTGCCACAGCAGCCACATCCACCTTACATTGAACAGAACGTGATTCCCTGAAATGGTGGATTGTGTTTTGTGTTTTTGACTTACTGCTAGCTAGGTGTATTACAATATTATAACAAGTTTGCAATTTAGATTACAAATCTTAAACTGTCTTAGCCCTTGAAGAGCAATTAACTGCTCTTCCCATTGTTTTTTGCTTTGGGGAATATTTGTGCTATAGAGGCAGAAAGACTTTAAATTAATGGGAAATGCAATATATACAATGAGTGATGTTTGTGGATATCTTCTGCAAACCTTCACAATGCTGGATCATTTTACTTTCTTGAGAAGGTTCTTTGTCATAGTAAAACGATTAAATTTGTTTAAATACTCCATAACACTCACTATCTCCAGACTACCTTAGGCTACTGCTCTTAGGGCTTTTTCTTTTTTTTAGCTAAAGAAATAAAGCTAAACACTGACCCTACTACCAGGACTGCTACCTTATACCTAATGTTCCCCTGTGATTGTGTTTCCAGCAGCCTTGTTTTAATTAAAAAAAAAAAAAAAAACAACACCAAAAAACAACCTCCAAGATTCCAAATAATTTGTAAATGTCTCATATAAAACCCAGTAAAACACCAGAGAACACTGCAAACAGGATGGTCTTAATGCCAGAGCCCCCTAAAAATATAATCCTAATAGTATGATGCTAAATGAAAACATATATTTATATATTTTAGACAGGCATGTCTTTTTCTACATGTCTTGCTACACAATTTGTTATTCCTTGTTATATTAGCAGTCAGGAAAGAGTAATAACTTTCATATGATTGATAGAAGACTACTACTTTGTACAAGTTAGTCATCATCCACAATCCTGTCACTTTCAAAGTTACTAAAGATTAACCACCAAAAAAATACTGCAGAATATTAAATGTTAATAGGGACTGGTGCCTGTTTCTCCATGGGGAACTTAACACAAACTCCTAGAAACCCCTTAGCAAGTAGTTGACACCAAGTACTTTACTTCATACTTTTATCTCAGATTACAATAAGCTTCTGTTCAGGAGTATCAACCTGTAACTGAAAGCTAGGCTCCACACGTTGTTTATCAGGACAAATGAAGAGGAAAATTAGCAAAAATCAGGTTCTGGGCTGAAAAGTCGCAGAAACAACGTACCTGCAAACTATTCCAATGCCACTGCAAATTCCTGCCACACCACTCGCCCAAACACCCAACAAGTTCACTTTCAGATCTGCTGACTGTTTTAGTCAAACCATTTCTAGATCTACAGCAACCTGCTCAAAAGCAGCCAACAAAGCAAAATCTGAACTTCCAAAATCATCACTCAGTGAACACAGTCACAAGATCTTTGATGACGAACTGCAGTTGGTTGGCATGGTGACAGGAGAAAGTCTGCTGACCAGGAAAAATCGGGGAAGAGTCAGAACACTGCTGGAAGCAGAATGTTCTCACTCCATCATCACCATCAGCCTCCAAGAGCCCAATAAAAATGAGGGCACACAACAAGGAGAGGAAAGGCAACACACATTTTACCAGCAGGGAAATTCTTTCTAATTTTCAGTAGCTGAGAAATTTAACAAAATAGAAGCCTTGGAGACTGCATTTTCCACAAGAGACAATGTGGATTGTCATGCTACGCTGATTACAAAATTGTTAATAGTACTAGATGATCTGCCAGCTGGACAGCCTTATTTCACACATTGCATTTTATGGTGGGCTAAAGTCAGCTCTAGAGGCACAGGGGACAACAAATATACCCACTGTTCTAGAACAGTGCAACATACTTCTGGCAATGAAACTAGCTGTTTCTAAAGAAAATACAGCCTCCTCCACCGAAATACACACACTCAATGCGAGTTTGTTCAACCAGAGGACTTTCAGGCTGTCTTAGCATGTGATTCCTCTGATCAACCAAAACTGATATTTGTTGACCTGGAATTTTCACAAGCCAAAACCAACAGCAATACACTGTTCTGTTCAGTCTAGGAATGGATTTGTCCTAGTTCTCACACAATTCCAGCACTTCAGCAAACCTTGGGGTTTTCCCCTGTAAGCAACGGATGGTAAAAAGGACTAAGGAGTTAAGCTCAGGTCTCTGCCACTACCTACATAACACATCATAGGTGGCATCTGGAGATGAATCAGAGAGACCTAAGGATGAAGCAATGAAACTTTCTGCATTGTAGAAACAATTTTATTATCTTAGAGTATATATTTTACACTATATGCATGTATTAACCTGGAGAACACTCCTAGTACACTATCTTTCTAATGCCTAAAAACAAGCCATAAGGTCAATAGCTGTGATACAGATCAAACTCAAGTAGGCTCACTGCAGGTGGTCCTTTTTCCTGTGTTAAACACTGCAATGTACAACACACATTCTAGTCAATAAGGACACTTCAGAGACAAAAAAAAACCCAAGACCACTTCTGTCTAGTTGCCACTTGTTACAATACGATCAGTAAAAAAAAAAAAATCACCTGTCACACCACATCTATATTTTAAGAGAACATGGCTCTTCTTTTACAACTGCTAAACTGTTTCTGACCTACAGTTATCAAACTTTTAGCACCTTCCCATGTTTATTCTCCATGCAGTGCAGTATTAGTATCTCCATGGGAATAAAAAATATCTCTGTGACATATTATAAATGAGCTCTTGACCATTGGAAGTCTATGTTTTGTAGAAAAGAACATATTCTACATAGCTTTTATTTTAAAAATTTGCATAGAAACAACCTTGCACTGATGAGAAGACTGGACAAAAAGCAGAGAAACTCCACAAACTGTGGAGTACAAGGTGAAGAGAACACTTTGTAATGCTTTAATTTCTAGTTAGAACACAAACAGCTTATCTGAGCTGGTCAATTAAGGGGGTTGTTATTGTTCTTCCACTTTTAGACTCCCTTGCCTTAGATAAAGACAGAAAATAATTATAAAGTAGTTAATGCCTCAGTGTCTAGGCAGGTATCCTTTGCAAAATTAAAAAAAAAAAATATATATATCAAAAGACAGGCAGCAGATACAAATAAAATAATTTTATCTTCTGGTTTCCAAGGAGACAAGTGACCTCTATATGCTTCTCCTAACAAGTGTATCGAAGTCATATCACAGCTAGCAAAGCCATAAAAAAAAAAATATAAAGTAGCTCAGTGCCACAATCAGCTTCTCAAAACTGAAGCATAACAACCTGGCTAGTTTGTTTTCCAATACAGCTCCTCTACTGGTGTCAGTTCACAAGCTTCCTTCTAACAGAGTGTTCACTGTAACAGATATTGCCAATCTTTCTTTTAAAGGGAAAATACTGGCAAGAAAGGCTGCTCCAATATGGAAGCACAGATAGCACACAGCAACAAACAATCAGGGCAGTAATCTAACTTCAACACACAAGGGGCAAAACTTTCTGTGATCTGAAATCCATCCTTTCACAGTCCATCAGCAATTCTTTGAAGCAAACATTTATGTTGTATCAGCAATCCTCTGGCTGAGTATTCCAAAATCTCAGGAAGATTTACTTTCTTCATCAGCCAAGCTCAGGAAACCTACTGGAGCCCCACAGTACATAGAATTTTATTTTCAATGCCCTCCTTCTGATCTGCAAAAAGCAGGTTTGTTTGGCAAAGCATACAGTCAAAATTATTCTTTGTCCTCCCCCACTTCCCTATCAAGTATCATTCACATGAGTACAACACACTAAGTAAAAACTGAACTAGCTTTTTCTTGGAGAAACAACTTCACATTTCTCCAGCTGAGGTTTATCACCCACTCCCAGACATCTGCACACATTTTTACTTCTTTTTGTTGCTTACCCTCATTTTCCTGTTGTCTTTGTTCCACAAATCCATTTCATGAAGAGTGCTATAGGAAAAAGGAGAAAGCAAGCTGCAGGACTCCCATGTGCTTCTTTGAGCAAACAGCATGCAAATAGCAAGCCTGGGGTAAGTTAGGACTAAATTCAGCCTATCCTAATCTATCTCAGCTGACAGTAATGAAAGGAAAATCAAGAGATCATCAAAACACATGAAAGCCCTAGTTACCAGTTCTTTACCACAGGTTCTTTGTGGTATTTCCAAGATCAGCTTTAGAGGCCTATACTTCAGTGGCAAGACTAGGAAAGTGGCTTTAAGAGATTCACACTGTTCATGGTAAATTCCTACATCCTGAAGACATCTGAGCACAGGCTAAGCAAAAAAAAAAAATCATTAAATGTGCTGAGAAAGTTTTGTTCCAGGAGACAGGGGAAAAAAAAAGCTGCAAGAAATGGCTATTTTGGACCTGGCTAATAAAGCATTTGAGAATATAAATGTGTGAGGGTGTTTTGAACGAGATCATGAAAGAGAGCACCCATGATTCTGAGGAAAGTAAGAAGCAACAGAAACTGAAAAGCAGCAGGAGAACTACAGGTCAAACTCACAGATGCAGTAAATGAAGCACAATGCTAATAAACACAGGAGAAAGACACCAGCATGTAATGCCAGAATCTGGGGTTGCAGTGCAAAATAGATCAGTGAAAAGACACAAACAGCAATAAGAAACATTAAAAACAAGACTTGGAAAAATGCAAGTCCAGGACTTCCCCAATAAGGCAAATAACAAATGCAAAAAAGCCAAACATATGCAATACCTGTCTTACTCTTCAAAGGCTAAGAGACCAGATATTAACACAATGAATTGCTAATCAAAGAAAATAGAATAAAGAGCCTAAAAAAGGAAAAAAAAAAAAAACAACAACTAAAAATAACACAAAATCCCAACATACACAATCAATGAGGTAGCTTGTTAAAAGTTATTCTGTCCCACTTGATCCCACAGCTGACAAAACATACACAAGAGAAAGAAACCTCCACTGCAGTGGCCCAGCCAACACTTGCACTGCCTCTGCCATGAAGCAGGGCTTTGGTACATTCTAAATTCAACAGCAGGATTTCACTCATACTCAGCTTCCATGCCTCTCCAATTGTTTGCATAAAGGATAGTCTTATCACTTTATATAGGACAGACAGAAAAGTCACTACTCACAGACATTTATTTTTAGAGAAAAAGTGCTGAAGTTGTCACTTTTGTGCTTCCCTATCCTCAAGGCTCTCCTGTGAAATCTATAAAGCCTGTTCCTGTAGCGTCTCCCTGCTCCTGTGAGCTCTCTTATTACACAGATAGAAAGGAAAATGAAGCCAATCAGAAATCAAATGTTGAACATTCACAGTCCTGTGCTCACTCTTAATTATCCTTGGAATCTTACCTAATTATGAAATCCTTAGCACTCACAGCTGTATGGTACAACCTGACACAGGTGTGCAGTATCATTACAAAAACAAGCTGATAAAGCGAGGGAGCTTGTGCTGCGACCCCAGCGATAGTGCATTTTCCAGAATTCCTGTGCTGATAAAGAGTTTGATGATACAGAAGGTTACACAAATAGGCAGGTATACCAAGCTAGATAAGAAGAGATGTGACACACACTGACAGCCACATTTTGGGGTAGAAGTCTTACAGCACAGTCAGCAGAAAGCCCAAGGCAAAATGTTATTTTATTAAGGTAAATCACATAGCAAGGCTAAGCAAGGTTATCAATGAATCCTTTTCATCCCATAAAAAAATAAAAAAGAGACTGCTGCTTACAGTTTAAGGAAAGGTCAGGCTAGCACAAACCTTAGCCATGGAATTCTCACTAGAATTGCTGCTTTTACAAAGGCTCTTCTCTTTCCTACTGGCAAATAACAAAGCATCTGTCTGTGTTCAAAAGTCCTCAAACTAAAAGCACGGTAACAGATTCAAAACCACAAGTATGCCATAAAGCTATAAATCAAAAAGCAGCAGTATTATTTGGCTAAGAGCTAGGGTTTTTTCTTGACTATACTCAAAGCTCTTTAGGTCTGTGTCCTTTGTGATTTACCAATAAAAGGTGAGATACATTTGCAGTTGCATGTCAATCTCAATCCAAGGGAAGTAAAGGATCTTCTTCACCTGCAGTAAACTGTTTTATGGAATTTGGTATATTATCTCTAATTTATCCCAGAATAGCACAGCATCCCCGTAGCAGAAAGTCTTCCAGGGATTCACACTCTATTACGTGTAACTCCCTACCTTAAAATCACTGAGCGTCATTGTCTTCAGTCACAAGCCTGATGAAACAGCAGGATGCTGGCAAGGCCTTAGCACTCAGAACATCTGTAGCACTAGAGGAGACACAGGTATTTCCAGTCTTCATATGTGCTTCTTGTCACTCCCTTTAGAAAAGAGTTAAATATTGACAACAACCATGTGTATGCAGTTAGGCTGTTGTATGCTCACTTGGTATAGGGCATTTATTGAAATATCTTAATAAAGCTCAACTAATCTAGTAGTAGGTCATTAAAGTGTCCTAAGATCTCATTCAATCTGAAAAGTCAAGACCTGAAAACTGATTTCCCATTACAGAAGTTGTATAATAAACTGTGGTTTTAGATTAATCCTAATCTGGGTTTTCTGCTCACAATCTACTCTGAGAACATTAACATTCTCAGTTAAATTCTGCTATTTACAGCTAGGATATTGCACTTAAATCACAGCGAGTTCTTTGCAAAATTAGTCATCTTAGTTTTTGCAAGATAGAATATATTATATAAATACACTTCATCATCAAAAGGGTTAAATATTTTAAAAATTCTACCACTCAAATCGTTGAAGAAACACACTTGAGCAGCTGCCTAGAAACATCCCTTCTTGAGAAGTAGTTTTCAGTGCATCAGTGAAAATGTGCTTAGACTAAATTCAGTCTATAAGAAAAATCACAGGATATATGCACTGTTTTTAATAAGCTCATCGTGTGTCCACTGAGGAAGGCTGCACTACATACACATATGCTGGTTCACTTGGATGAAAGCCAAATTTTCTAAGAGATCAGCTGCCATGTAGAGATCATAGCAGGTTGACATATTTTTTGAGAGAGCACAGCACACAAAATACTCCTTGTGCTCCTCCTAAAGAGAGGAGCTTCCTGGGAAAATCTACCCCTAAGGGAAGGGAGGGAGTGAGCCTTTTTCCTTATGCTCTGAAAATGTAATTGCACACAAAAAAATAATTGTTTTTATTAATCCTAGTAGTATCTATGATAGCTTTCTGTAAATGAGGTTTTAATCTCTAAATGTAAAATGTGTACATTTATATTAAATTGTTTATGTAATACATTGTTTCTGCATGCTTTGCAATTAAAATTGTAGTTATTATTTGTACTTCTTAATTATAAACTCTATTTATTTACCAAAATAAACACAGCCTAGAGAGTTCCAGAAAACATAATGAAGAACTAAATTGAGTACTCCATATACAACTGCCTCGAGGTTAGGAAGAGAGGAGCAGCTGGACCAATTAGTACTAAGGTCATAGAGCAGCATAGGAAGGGCTGTAAACCTAGAATTACTATTGGATTAGTCATCTATCTTGGACAAAAATTACTTGGCTGCCTACCTGGAGAATCAGGTTGGTATCACTGGGCTAGGTTTGTTGCTAGGTTTATTGCTTGAAATAAGACTCAGACCAAACTACGAACAGGGAGCTAAAATTATGATGGATGCTACCAATCATAAACGAGGAAAAAAAAAGAAGTATCTAGGAATTCGGAGTATGATTAATCTAGATTAATTGCTGCAGCTGGACATCTTCCAGAGAACAATATTCCAAAATGTAACTCTAATTCCAGTTCTGACCTGAGTAAGAAATGTAGCTTTCATCCATCTGATAGGTATATGGTGAAAGCACAAGCTAATGATTTATAATTTAAATCGGAAGTACAAGTCATACGGCCAGGGATATATTCAGGGATGAGGGGGGGAAAAATCTTTAGCACTAGATCTGCAAGAGTTTCTAGCATGGGAAAACAAATAACAGCCCAACAGTTGTGGCTTAGACTGTAGTTAGGGACTGCTCAAGAAAGGAGAGCTGATGGAAGCTGCAGTGGGTGTTACTTCACTAGAGACAAGTGAGACCACAGGTAAAAGGATGATAAAAATGTATTCATAAGGTTAGCAGCTATACCAAACGTATGACATATACCTGCCCCATTGTAGCCCTGTAGGTCTTCAAAACTCCAGCAGGCATTTCACCCTCTCCCAGATCCTGCAGGGTGGACTCTCCTGTACGTAGGACTCACTTCAGCCTTAAGAGCCCTTCAGGTTTCAGCGCTACCTTCAGTTCTGCAGATCTCCCAAAATGAGAGCTGGAGGAAGCATGGCTGAATGAGCTGTCACTCCAGTTAAGGCAAGGACTAAGTAGCCTCATGATTGCGTTTAGAGTTAGCTTGCAGGAAAGCAGAGAAGCAAGATTGAGATGAATGCTGCATGTTAAGAGTCTTCAGGGTGACGTGAGGACTGTGGGACAGAGGTGTAAACATGCTGCCAGTGGCTGTAAAGCACATCAAGTCACAATGAATTGCTGAAAGATGGGATTTAGGTTAAGGATAGAGCTTGAAAAGGGTAGCATATGCAGCTGAGTGACAGACCTTGACATGCTCACATAGCTAAAATAAGAGCTTGAAGAAACTGAGAGAAATGTAATGTCACTCCTAAAGCAGGTATGAGACTCATGGATACAGCCTAGGCTGTGACTGGTCAGGAAAAGATAAAATCTAGAGGTGAAACTAGTCACAGATTGTGAAAGATTTAAAATGAAAACATGGAAGAAACCATAAAGGTGTTACTAGTCCTGCAAAAGCAGGTACAGAGCCTTAGGCAACAATCCAGAGGAGAGGTTAGGCTGGTTTAAAGCTGGGAATGGACAGCTGGAAAGCTGAAATTAATGGTGACTCTTTAAAAGCTCACAGGGATGAAATGAAAGCTAGAGGAAGCAGAGGGAATTTAGTTACCACTCTTTTTAAGACAGATACCAGTTTACGTTAAGGATAAGACTGGACTTAGAGTAGGATTAAATCTTGTGAAATAAGAGCCTAGAGAGGGTTGGTATTGCTCCTTGAGTTTGCCCTAAGCAAGGCACGGGGCCAGTTCAGTTAGCATTTGTCCAGCAGCACATGCTCTGCCTTCTCAAATATCAGCTAGACTGTGGACAGTCTTTAGGCCTGGTAGAAACATCTGTCATAAAACACTGAAACTTCAGGCTCAAGTAATGCTGTGCACTAAAATCACAAAAAATTTTCAGTGTTTCAAAAACCAAGTGACATCAATAGCCTTCAATAAAGTGCTCTTGCTTTTATCATTCATCTTAATACATCTTAAGTAGTGTAGACAGTGGAAAAAACATTGTCTTCAGATTTCAAGTACTACCTCTTTATAACTTGTAAGCGTCTCTTGAAAGGCACACTTTGTGAGGTTGAAATAGTTACAAACTTGTGCTAAGAAGGAAGAGCTGCAAGTTTTGCCTTAGAAGGGAAAGAATAACTCCATCCTCTCCCACAACAGCTTTGAACCCTTTTTCCTTTCAAGCAAAGGACACTGCCGAAAGATGGCTGGCATTGAGACCAGCAGATGATTGATTATACAATATGTGAGAATTGCCTGAAATATTAGGATTCTGTGAACTCATGAAGATGACTGATGAATGCTTTGTGCTTTCTAAAGAGAAAAAATAAAATCATAGCATTTGTAGCAGTGAAGTTCTCAGCAACAAAATTTCTATTATTAGTTGCAGGGAAAAAACAAGAGTTAAAGAACCTCCTTAAAAAGTGTATATTAAAAAGTCTTTCATAATCCATTAGATTTTCAAATGCAGAAGCAGATACACAGATGACAATTCCCATTCTTAAGTTTCACACTTTTACATGACCCCACATGAGGATATTACAGTATTACAATGTTTTAGTCTTTTCTCTCAGCATTTACAGTTCTTCTGATGATCTACCCACCTTCTCCTCCCCCAGGCCTCTAAGTACCAGTGCCCACATTGGTTTATAATCTAGTCTATTGCAGTGTGGTTATATACATCTCATTGTTTTTAATTTTTATAACAGTTTCTTTCATACTTCAAATGCTTCCTCCGCATTGCTTTTTGTTGCCCTCCACACTCTCTGTTCCTACTTACATTATTCTCAGAGTTGATTCTCAGCATCTTTCAGAACATAATCATATTTTACAGACATAGGCTGTAATATGTCCTTAGGGCTTGCCTGGTTATTGCTGTGTCTCCAAGGATTCCTTGGTTGAGATGAACATATTTCCTTCAACACTGGGTCTCATGCCCACGTTTTGATTATGGCTGTCACAGTTCTGCACACACAGTGCTCAAAAAGTCAATGATCTGGCACCACTGAGTCTCTCCTGCAGTGGCTGTAATCTGTAGCTAGGATGGATGTAGCTATGACAGTAACTGAAGGAGAAGCAGCTTGTCACCCCCTTCACCCCACGATACAGACCTGCTGCTGAATCTGCTGAAATGGACATTAATGGGAATTAGCCCTTCAGCACCTCCTGAGTGAGACAAGAAGTCTTACAGTTGAACTATACTTCCAGTAATCTTAGTTGTGCCCAAAGGAGAACTATTTTAACTCAAATAGCCTAGCCTCTTGAGTTCAGGACATGCTGAATTTAGGAATCTCTCCCACTTCTGCAAAGACAATATTTTACAAAACAGCTAGAGAACCATTTTTCCTAGCATCTATTCATTAAGCTGGTTTGGACCGGTCTGAGGGATATCAGAGATGCCTTTCCAAGAATAAATTCCAAGGTTAAGGGAAGTATTGTGCAGATTTCAGACGGAGAAGCACATTTTTGGGAACAAGAACTACACTGCATAATCTTGCTATCAAGTATTATTTCAGGGAAATCTGCAACATCACCTGGCTGGGAAAAGAGAAGTCTGTACACTATACAAAGAAAGTGAGATTTGTTGGGATTGTTATGCTCACAATATAACCATAAGTAAACTATTTTATGACTGTCCATAGGCAAGTATAAAATGCATGAGTAAGCCTGGAAATCTTACAAAATGCGATCAATGCAAGACAAAACACTATCTCTAAATTCAACTCTGGAAAAGCCACCCATTTCCTGAGGCTGTGTAAAGGTATTACAAACGATACAAAGAATGCTAGGAACTATAAAAAGGGAGGAAAAAGATCTTTTAAACTGCTTTGTGTGCAACCACGCACACTTACTGAAAATGTATTTTCCATGACATAAACAAATATTATCACACCTAAGGCCTTCAGTTTAAAACAAACAAAGAACCTAAAAAATTGCAAACTGCGTTATATTTATTCTGTTGCTTTAGATCCACAAGGTATATCAAAAAGCCACAAATTCCACAATGGAATTAAAGTTTAAGTTAACATGGAGAGCTGAGGGGAGCAGTAAGCATGGTGTAAAATGAACTGAATCCTCACTGGTGTTTGCTAAAGTAAAGCAAGGTGTATTGGAAGGGGCCTAATTCTTGTGCTTTACTTCTTCCTCTGACAAAAAATAATGAAGGTATTATTCTGTGCACTTATGGAATTATAAGGAATTGGTCTGGCTGGTGTTTCAGAATATTTAATCCCTTTACATCAGTGAAGGGATTCATCAGTGAAGAAAGCAGGCAGCAGAGGGAATGCTGTAATCTTTCCCTTTAAAAAATGCAGTTGGCACAGAAACTGTCCATTTTACTCAGGAGGATGCAATTACATTTCAGCTTTCATGTAAAGCTGGCTTCGTGAAACTGAAAAGCCTGTGTTGAACAGAAACATAACAGCAGGGAAAAAACAAAGACTATAGCTGGTTATGGATCATTCCTCCCTCTCCACATGGTTTGAGGGAAAAATAGCTGGATGCACGGAATGAAGGCAGGCTGCAGTAAGCAAGCTCATACCAGCCCTGCTGACCAAATGGCAACAAGGAGTCTAGGACTAAGGAGTTCAGACTCCTGGGGGAAGCAGATAATTAGCCCTTCATGCCTTTAAGTAAAGATCTTATGAGCGGGACAAGAGGAAAAAAACAAAACATAACCAGCCCACACACAACACAAAAACCAACAACAGAGACAGAGACATGGGAAGTCACCTGAGGTCTCAAGAATGTAAGGAGAATCTTGCTAGCCAACCCAAATCCAGCAGCTGGGAGTAGAACAAAACAGCCCCACTCACCCCTTGGTCTGCCAAAGCCTTTGAGAGACTGCAAAGCAAACTGTCAGGAATGCTGTAACTGAACAAGTTTCTGTAAGGAAATGCCAATCTGTTTGTCTGGTTTAGGAATGTTTACAAGAAAAAGAAAGGGGAAGAAAGGGGAAGAAAAAAATATAAAAGGTAGGTCTTCTACCTTCCTCTCAGCTGGGTACAACTAAACGGGCTGTGAGGAAACTCACATAGAAGGAGGTACCAGGCATTTAGTTCAGGATGCTCTCTTCCCAAGATATGTTCCAACCAATCCAGTCTTCGCCTAAAAGGAAGACAGTCCCATTTTTATAAGCAAAACCAAAAAAACCCAAAACGCTCTTTAAAAAAACATATTTTATGCCCACACTGGTATGGACCTTATCATTAAATTCCTTAAAATTTTGAAATACTGGAAAGACATTTCTCATCCAACTCTAGTTGTATCATAATGAACAGAAGGAAAATCTGGATTCAGATACAAGCTATAAGAACAATTTCAAGGTCAGCAACTGTCATCTTAAGAAGCTACACTGCGATTACATAAGGCTACAGTAAGTTAATTAACATTTATTAAGCAATGTTAGTTTCCAACGTGAGCAGCAGCAATCAAGTCAGAAGATTCTGCTTCTACATTCAGACAAATAAAGCTTATGTGGTGAGACATCACTGACAGTAAATCTTGACTGTTAACTATTGAGGGCTTTACCATCTAGATTTAGATAATTTGAACAAATGTTAAAGAATTCCTGTGAGAAGCAGCTGTGCACTTGGAAAAAACACAGTGCTCACATTTTGTCAGAATTTGCCCTTGTTGCATCAAGTTGCTGGACAGAAGAAAAAGTTCAAAGATCCTTTTGATGAGTATCTTTAAAATGCCTAGCTGTTCTCACTAAGATTACATTTCCATATCCTTGATATATGGCATGTCTGCCAAAAAAAAAGCAAAGTTATTACCAATAACCTCTTTGTTAAGTAAAGGAGAGAAATTTAAGTCACTTTTGACAGTTCAGTGAGGAAAACTACCAATAAATAAAAGTATCACACACTCCTTAGTTTGCTTACATTTGTTCTGTGATAAAGTATACACTGAAAATTCTGGTTAAATAATTTTGTATTTTTGAAGTAAAAACAAAATAGAAAATGTGATAAGTTAAGAATGTCCATGGTGTGATTCTGAAGGAGGAACTGTAAAGGTTTAATCTCCTAATCTTTTGGTTCAATGCAGATGTGCAGTACAGAAGTGAATCCCCTAATTATCTGTGCCTACTGTACACCAGGAGAGTTCAAAGTTGATGGGAAAGAAATGAATTTCTTTCTGAGGGAAGTGAAATATGCTCCAGCTACCCACTGAGTGCCCTCCAACCCCACTAGGAATTTGAAACCATGAGTGACTTGTTGCACAGCTTTGAACTGTATTTGCAAAAGGAAACGTGTGGTCCAGAAGACTAGATGAGATCCATCTTCAACTAAACTCCCCAGACCTACAAAGAAAAAGAAATCTCAGAACTGACTGCTGCAATCTACTGAAATGTTCTGATTGTACCAAATATAATCACACACAGTTACTCATACAGATTACTTTGCTTTTACCCAATTTCATGAGTAAAGGCTGTTACACAGTGTAGAGATAGTCACCATACTCCACAATTTGTTGGGAATTGCACTGGATGTTAAAAAGGTCTCAGATGGGCTGCTCTGAACCAAGACAAGCTTTTATGTTTTGTCTAAGCTTAATATATACTCAACAGCAACTGTAAAGATATGCTTATTTACTCAAGAAAAAATTTTTTTTAATCAAAATACTTTTTTGCTAAACTAAACCACTTTAAGACATCAAGACAAAATGGCATGATTTTCATTAAAGACAAAAACACATTGCTCCCTTGAATTTCTCCCTTGTACATTTAGATGGCCTTCTATTGCACAGAAAACTGCATTCCCTTTACTATTTGTTGAGTTGATTATATTTTGTCCCACTTTTCTATGTAATCATGCTCATCTCCCATTTCAAGAAGCCAGAAATTGTACCAAACTTTTCCACAGTCAAAAGATAATTCTCTTTTTTTAGAAAAGCTTATAAAAACTCCTATTTCTTTTAGCATTTTCTCACAAGTCATGCTTACAAAACATTGTTTTCTAAGACATATTTTTGATTCTCTTTTCTGGAGAGTCTTCAACTTGTCTATATCTGAAACTGCAGTATCCAAAACTTGCATCAGATGAAGCCTCAGCAATTTGAAATCAGGATAATTATACCCCTTATCTTCCATGTAATATTCCTGATCAAAAAGTGCAGAATCACATCTGCCTCTTTTTCCAATGCATTCACATTGTCAACCCATTCTGTTTGTTTTTCCCTATGATCCTAAGTTTGTTTTCAAAGTCCTGCTCTAGTTACTTATTCCAAACAGCACAAGCACAAGGTGGATAATGTATTCCTCACCTTCCACTGTTTAATATGGGGGAAAGGGGCATCTGCTTTCACACATAATCTCCAGGGACTGGCAAATGCCTCAACAAAATTAAAAATAGCTCAGTTACTGACCGAGGAGCTTGCTGGAGTCAGCTCACTCCAAGTACCACTGAAGAGACAGCCCAAGGGAATGCTGGGACCAGCACAGTATTTTACATTTTACCTGTTTCCTTCAGACAGAAGGTGGACCCCATCATCCACCTGGAATACCATTTAGAATTGTCTCCCAAAGACTCTTCCAGGAGGTTAAAATCAAAAGACACAGTAGACAAAATGACATGACCTCAGTATAACAACATCTCACATCACATTCCAAAAAGGCAAGACCAGGAACCCGTTCTTCACAGGCAATATTTTTTGTCCACAGGTTCCGGCTCACAGAACAAATTAACAGCCCATCTACAGACACCCTGTGCCCCCCACCTTGCAAAAGCAACCTTAGCCCTTCTGGCTGAAAAGATAACTACTCCGGTGAGAAGAGCTGAAAATTCACAGTACCTAAAGAATGAACAGGGCTTCTAAAGCTAACAGTAGCTGACATAGGGTGGGGAACATTGCTGTGACAGCTTCAGTATTTTACCAGAAAAGTACTAACCAATGAATCTCAATGTCCTATTTAGTGGTCCACTGTGGAGTTTTCTTCATGGAGTAATTAATAGCAAAAGAAAACCTTTTCACACAGCAAACTCAGATGCTTGGCACCCTTTGATTCTTAGCAAATAACACGTTTTCCAGACACTCATAATTTGTAAGAGTTTATTTTTAACATCAACTCTGGCATAACATGAAAGTTCAACTGCTACCAATTGCCAGTCTTTCCTAGATTTAGGCAACAATATATTTTGGGAGTATGACTCAAGAAAGCATTCACATGAGCAAGTAAAGCAGGTGGCCAGGACCTACTACATAAGCATCAGCTTCATCAGAACATCCTCAGAGAAGGAAAAATGGCTCTTAACTGTTTGGGGAAATGATCAGAGGATGGAAGAAAAACTGTTCTAAGGAATAGGTTGTAATTATTACAATCAATAAAGCAAACCGTAGAATAAATTACCTCAGCATCACAGAGATATATATAAAAAACATACTACTCTTCTGATCAAAGTGTTTATCACTGTGTTTCCAGTAAGTCTCAAAGAAATTAATTTTCACGTGGGGACTCAGTGATAAGTTTAAGTTATGCTTGTGCCAAGTAAACAGCTTACCTGTTTTTCCCTCAGAATTATCTCTCACAGCAGCATAGCTCATTTATTCACCCAATGTTTCAGCTGCAACAGAAGAAAGAAGCTGTTTGTTAGTCTGTTGGGAACAAGGAGTACAAGCTACCTATAAAACTCTTGCCATTGTATGCAGATTAATGCCAGCAGCCATTGCAGTGAGGTACCCCAAGTCACACTGCAGCCCAAACATCATGTTCAGCTGGGATTCCTTCATCTTCAAGTGAATCAAGCAAACGAGAAGAGGACATAGAACAATGTCATTTCTGTAATGTTTGCTTAGTAACAAGGTTTTGACCGAGTTCACTGTTAGAAAAGCCACTTAGTTTCAGAATAAAGTTTTTCAATATTAGCCAGGGATTTGAGAAAAGGATCCTACCATCTTTACTCAAAAAAGCAGTCCAGGAGTGTTACTGTAGGCAGTCCTGATTCCACATAATACTTAGGAAGCATCCAATTTTAAGGACATGGTTTGTCCCATGTAATTAAAACCAGAAGTATTCTGGTGCTTTAAGCAGAGTACATACATGTGCTTCAACCCTGATTTGAATTCATGCTTGTGGGAAAAGGAATTACATACCAAAACCCTGCCTTGACTCCAGAACACTGATGGAAATCACACATGCTGTAGAGGTATTACTAAAGGAGTCAAGCCAAGGAAACTCCAAAAAGAAAACTGGATGTATAAGACAAAGCCTTTCCTAAACCCAGTGTAACATCACATCAAAAGTGAAAAGAGGTTTTTAAGTCTGTACATCTCCACACAACCTGAGTTCATAGGCCCCATACACTTTGAAAATATTCGTTGAATGCCTAGGAGGAAGGAGAAAATACTGTCCCCTACCTGAGATGGTCACTATTTAATAACCTACATGATTAAGTTATAGAATCAGAGAATCGTTTTGGTTGGATAAAACTTTTAAGATCATTAATTCCAACCATTAATCCAGCACTGCCAAGCCCACCACTAAACCACGTCCCTGAGCACCACATCCCCAGGTGCAGCGTGTCCGTGGGCTGTGCCAGGCTGAGAGCTCCTGGCTGCAGGACAGGCTCAGCCAGCTCCTCACAGCACAGGAGCTCCTGCAGCTCTCACTCAGCACCAGCCCCTGTGCCACCCACCTGCACCTGCCTGTATCAGTGCAGCAGACAGTTCTCACCTGAGCATCTTTTAGGAATAAAGTGGTTTCCTTGTAAGGAAATTCTGTAATAGCTCAGATGAACAAAAGGGAAAGCTTCTCTCCATGGACGGGAGCTGTTCTGCTCTGTGCAGGGCGCAGCAGGAAGATCCATCCAGGCTCCATCCATTGCAGCACAAAGGAATGTATGACTTATTAGCTACACCCCTCTTTTTATTCTGTCTTATTAAAGTGGTTACCTTATTAAGCCATTGGTTGTCAGGCATTTCTTACTGAGATGCAGAAAGAGCCCAGCACCATCTCACTCCCCCCTCACCTGGGGCAGAACACCTCCCCTTCTGACACAAACACACACACACACCATTCTCTGTCCTCGCTGTTGTCAAAGCCATGGCCAATGTCGTCACCCTTAGAACTGTTAAGTGGGGTTCTGAAGAAGAGAAGATGTTTGCTTGCATTAAGTACTATCTATATTGTGACCAAAAACCATGTCACTGTTCTGCTTTATATTGCCCTTTTATTAGAAAAGAATATTGAGTAGCTTTTTCGAGAAACCAGTCAATTTTCCCTTACCTTCAATATAAGGGCCTGATCCCAAAGGTCCAATATACCTGTTGGGACACCATGCTTGTAACAACATTTCTACTGTGTTCACACTTCCTCTAAAATTTAGTTAGCATGTAAAAATAACAGGTACAAGTGTCATACAGGTATTCACTGCCAGAACCCAAATTCATAACTTCCTGTCTCCTTCCAGAGAAAGAAAGCAGAAAATGCATGTTTGAAAAATTAAGAACTCAAATGAGACTGAAAACAAATCATCATTAAATTTTCCTGTTTTAACTGAAGTGATTGGAACAACTTTGATCAATATAATGTTCCTCAAGAAGACATGGATCAACAGTCACCCCAGGTATTTACCAGAGATTACACTGGTCCATGTCTACTCATGATTGTAGTAGCTGCAGACCAAGGAAATTAAACACAAGATGACCAATGAGGCTGCTGGGACATTCCAGGTGCTTGTAATACAAAAGTTGAACTTTCTGTCCAAATGTATCCTCAAAAACATGCTATTACTAATTCGTTCATTCCGTTACTTCAGTTACTACACTTCCTACTTCAAAAATACCCTAGCAGAAAGCATATTCTTGATGCAATTAATCAACTTTTTTTAACCACTATAGCCTTCTAGCTTATATGATTCTATGTTACTAGGCAAAAAGACCTGGCTGAGAAGCTCAGTCAGGAGGAGGTCTGCCAAGTATGTTGCTTGCATCCATTCTGATCTTTGAGTCCTTGTACTTGCAGTTCTAGTCTTTCAAAATAATCCAGTTATGACACACCTGATCTAATAGGAATGAAATTTTTCATCAATCCACAGGGGAACTTGTGGATTTATTTTACTTGCAAGCTGATCCCATCTGATCTATCACTTAATTTAAAAAGTTTTCTAAATTTAACTACTTTCAAAGAAGATCATGACTACAGAAACACTAGTGACAGCTATAATTTAAAAGGCATTAAATTACCAGAAATCAAAAAAGGTTTTATTTTGAGTGGATTTTTTTCTCATGTAGTTGAAAGTTTCAAAGATAAGGGACTATGTCCTCCTCACTGAAAGCTAATTTCTTAGCATTCTCGTAAAAATTCATCAAGCTATAAACCATAAAACCACAAAACATTTCTATTTCTTCTTTTGGTTAGGAAATAGTAACATGTAGCTATAAGCAGCAGAGTGGAAATACATTAGCAGAGCTCTCCTGCAGCCCACATTATGACTGAGCTCTTATATATTCACTTGTATGAACTGTACCACTGAGTGAGACCATCAATAAGAGTTAATTAAATAAAGTCCCTACTAGACAGTATGGTACCAATTTTGAGACTCATTTTTGTCCCAGCTCATTCTGCTTCTTGAACTAGAAAAAAAATACTTTAGAGATAATAACATTTACTTTGTTCAGTGACTTTAAAGTTTGCTAAGCCTGGTTCAGGTTTTACATACAGTCCTGAATATTAGCTAGACTCCTATTTTTTTTTTTCTTCTAGATAAGCTACTTTCACTGACATTTATTACATCATCATTCTACCTTGCACAAAATGGGCTCTATTTTTTTATGCAAATACTCAAATGATATAAAGACATTTTTTGTTGCTGGTTGATTGTAGATGCACAAAGTACAGGACCAACTCCTATCTTGTTATCATCTGACTCCCATTAGCATATAAATATAAATAATATAAATAACAGACTTCATGGATATATCTGGAATGAGTAAGACACTCAATTTTCAGAGGCTTCTTTCTGATATCAGGTTTTCATCTTCCTTAAGGATTTGGATGCTTCAGCACATGAAGGGAGGATACTAGCAACAATGCCTCAGAAAAGAACAATATGAAGGTTGTCCAGATTCATGTAGGAACACGCTTTCCAGCACATTTCCTTTTTCTAAATAATAGTCCACTAAGCAATGTGGACTTTTGCTCTTTATGTGAGAATAATTCTGGTATTAGAGAGCAAGATGGTGTTGTGCCTCCAACCTAGCTGCAGTTATAGTGCAGTTTAGGGAACACACTTGAGCAGTAAAAGAAAGACATCACAGGTGATGATCTGGTTATTACTTGCAAGGTAAAACAAAAGTTTTCATTTGATTGTTTATACATGGGATACAAATTTCCTTGTTTCACACCATGCCTTGATGTGTATTTGTTAGATTAAAACTTCAGTAATAAGAGCAGCATCCAATAACTGGCAAACTTGAAGGGCAAGTGTCACAAATAATATGCCAAATAACAGGAAAAAAAAACGCTAGGTCTTAGAAAAGATGGCTTCATACTCGGCATTCTGTGACTCCATCAGCTGTCACTGGACTCTCTTCAACATGTCCTTCAACAGTTCTTCGTAGGTTTATTTGCAAGATTAGAGAGCTGGCATCAAGGGATGGAAATCTAGACAAAACTGCAGCATCCAAAAAGGAGATAAAAACCACTGACTGCAGACAGAGGACTTTAAATCCATGTGAACAGTCAATAACAAAAACCACAGACCACAGGCTTGGGAATTCAACAATTATCCTCAAGCTCAATTCACTCTCCGAATTGAATTATGCAGTAAACTTTTTTTTTTTTTTAACCAGTAGCATTTGCAAAAGCTGTCAAGGAAGAGATTGTTAAATTTGAATTAAAGTGAAATCAGAAGAGAAGACATGTTTTCTTCCCCTTCTCTACTTTGGAGGACCCTTTCTTAATATAGATGAAAAGAGCAGATGACAAGCTACAGCACCCAGAGTCCTCTCTATTAAGAACATGAGGTGTATGAAGATCAAGAAAAAAAAAGTTATCTGCTATAGAGAAGTCAGGAATGTGATCCATCATCTGAAATAGCTTGCATTAATGTCATACTGTTTAGAGTCTTCCATGCAGTATTTTCTGCGATGACCCTGCATCTCTTCCCTCAGCAGTAAAGCTTTGTCCAATGGCAACACAGGAAAAAAGCAAGCAAACAAAAAAATTCCACTGATGAGCTACAGTAGACTTACAGAAACTGTTTTGCTTTTTCTCACAACCTTCATTCAAACACCTCATTCATTATCTACACCCCTTAAACTCATCTCATGAAAAG
Organism: Apus apus; assembly: GCF_020740795.1. NCBI lineage: Eukaryota > Metazoa > Chordata > Aves > Apodiformes > Apodidae > Apus > Apus apus. Next base: position 8,892,467 of record NC_067286.1, read on the forward strand.
GAGCTTCCTTCAGGACCTGCTGTGAGAAAGCAACCTATGTCCCATCATTCAGAAAACTCTGTGTTGACATTTTTATAATTCTGATGCAGGAACAGCTCACAGGCCTCCTGCAGAGGGAATAACAAAGCTTTATACTATCCAGTGTTTAACACTGCTTTTATGCATTCTGTTTTAAAAATCTGAACAGATGTCAATAAGGGACATGTGATTCCACATAAAAAGCCTTAAGATTTTATAAATAATGTAGTGAAAATACACCACCATCCCTTCTCATGTTCCTTCATAAAGATATTTAATACTGATCTCAGAATCTTTAAATGTCTCCATATTATTAGCTGCACCCCAAGTACAGCTACCAAAGTTTTAGAAGACATTCTCAAAAGGAAGATACCACCTTTCCTTTAGTTAACACTAACCTGTTTCTGTAGGACTTCTAGCAGTCAATAAGTAAAAAGCCCATGGGGGCATATCTGTTTTCTAAATACTTATATATACTATAAGTATATACATATATGAGGGAGAGTGAGGCAGAAATTCTGGCACAGACAATGACAGAAAGATTTGATAGATGTATTAATCTTTGATCCGACAGTGGCATCTCCCTTCTCCAGCCTGGACTTCACAATGGCACCCTTTAACCACAGCAATGTCCTCCTTGAGCTCTGCCTTTCCTTGCTACTCTTCAATCGCAGAGTTCACCCACTTTGACTTCTGAACAAAAAAACACAAACAAAACCTTGCTTGTCATGTTGCATTTAGTAAGTTTACTGTCCTACATGTTTCCTTGATTTCCTGAAATACACATAGCCTTCTTTGTTCCCTTTTTTAAAAAAAAGTACTACCATAATGAGCTATATCCATCTATTTGTGGCAACTGTCATTCCAACAGTTATAAATACTTGATATAAATACTTGATAAGTTCTAGTTGCAGCACAGCCATAAGAAAAATTCTGATGCAAGTTGCCTTACTTTCTTCCAGAAAAGCATTTGTTTCATCAGCACTTTAGCTTTGAAGATGATTTCATTGCCAAGCAACCCCTGTGTTACTGCCAGAACACTGGGGAAAAGCTTTATTTCAAGAAAAGAAAGAAGAACGTGTCAATTGATGATGACAGAACCGTTGTAGGTCAAACAGTTAAACTTATTCTGACTCCATGTAGCAGGCTTGGGGTTTTTTCTTCTGAGCAGACTGTACTGCAGGAGGGTGGCTCTAAGCTAAACAGAAAAAAACAGACTTATGGTCAGCATAAGTTGTAACTCTCGAGATAAGGTTAAGAGGAGTCTCCCACTGGACCATGCAGTGCCCTTCTAGGACCAAGGTTGATAAGTACAGCATTCACTAGGAATCTCAAACATAATTAATACAGTCCCCTGACCAGGCAAAACCTGCAGTTGACACAAGAGTAATCTCAGCTCAACTAGGGGTGCCTGCAAGAACACAAACATGTAATCGATGACAACAAAATGGCAAATATAAACCAGTTTTCACAACCAACCACAGGAAGGAAAAGTGGCATTTGCTTTTAGACACAGTGGATTACATTTACTGCTGTTATCTCCAGAAAGAGACATGGGCATTTGGCTTACACAGTGCACTTAGTACTTGCTAAGAGCTTTTGAGAATAGATGCCTTTGTTTACTAGCAGTGATGTACAAACAATTTCATGGTCTTGCCTACTCCAGACTGAAAAATTTCCAGCCCTCACCATCTGCATTACAAACATCTCAACACCTTAAAATTGCTGCTATTTAAAAAATGAAGCGAGATGTTGTAGTTATAGGAGAAAAATAAACAAATTACTACTTCATCACCAGGCTGTCCAGAGTTCACTCTGCTGCAAGCTAGAATCCAGGCTAGCAATGGGCTTGTGGTCCCACAGGATGAAAAAACCTCTCTGGTAAATGCATTAATATCACTTTGCAGTTGATATATTTGACCATCCTGGACAGAGTACAAGCTATAGAACAGCACAGCCATCTAGGTCAGGGCCAAATTACCAAAATATAGCCAAACAATCTGCCTAAATGAGTCATAATGCATAAATTGTACAGTAATTTAAAATCTGGTCACACTTGATCACTGGACTGCTTGGAATGTACTTCACTGATGTCTGTCAGTGATCTCTGATGGCTACTCTGTCTTTCCTCATTTTTATTTCATACTGCCAGCATCGTCCAGGATGTGATTTTGTACTATAGATGAAAAGTTTCCATCCCCAGAGAGCTTATGTACAAATGAGTAACTCACTAGTCGTCTTGCAGCTGCTTTTTTTCCCCAAAAAGGGATTCCGGGATCTCTGGTTTGATCACATTCTTTCAATTTCACCCCTTCTTCTATGAAGTAGGAAGAGCAGCAGTACTGCTAAAGCCTGGTCCTAAGTTTCAGAGAAAGGGCTGTGATTGACAGGACCTCTTAAGAATTGCCTCACTTCCCTCCTTCCCTGCATTCTTGGAAGAACAAGCCTCTTGGAAAAACAAGCCAATCACGTTGGTATTTCCAGCACCAAGATATTTGTGCAGCATTTATTGAGGCTAGTAGGAAGCTTTCCTGTGCCTAGATGTGAAGACGCATATGACATAAAAAAATCTCTGGGCTTCCAAAATACGACCTCAACGACCGTAACAGCTACCTCCCATTTTATTATAACATGTATTAATTCCTGATAACAAGCCAGCATGAAAGAGTTGCCTGTTCCTGACTGAATTATACCTGGTCTGTACAACCATGTTTTACAGACATATTTTTTCTGTTAAAAGTGAGAGGAAAAAATGTCATGCCTTCGAGACAGCAGCAATGCTGCCACAGCAGTAGGAAACATCAAGTTATACTTGGTAAACAACTTTTGTTGTTAACATCCACTCCATCTGCAGAATACATTTCAACTTATTTCAACAATATACTTTTTTCCTTAGAAGAGGAAAAAGCCTCTGCTAGAAGATGTTGCTGTCTACACTGTTTCTAGAACCGCCATCACCAGTCTTTCAACAGCAGGTTCAATATCCACACTGGTCTGAACTCTCCAAGCTCATCATGGCCTTTGATATTTGCTTAAACTAGAGTAAAGGGGGGGGGGAATCCAAGTTAAATGGAGCAGCCAGTTCTCAGCTTTCCCCCTCATGACACCTACCAGCCTCCCTGCCTACAAACCCAGAACGCAAAGCAGCACCTTACAAATCTTCTGCTTGTCAGGATAAACATGTTTAATGGCAGACAGGTTCTCAGCCTCCACCTCCTCCAGCAAAGGCTCTCCTGCCCTCCCCTCAAGCTATGGCTGCTGCTCAAGGTGCCTGGAGATTTCTCATCAGTTCTTCAACTCTTTCTAACACATCGCTCAGGACAAAATGTGCACCTGCTGAAGAACATGGTTCTGTCCACACCACATTTCTAACGTTGCCCCCTCCACTAGGTTTCTAACCGTGAGGGCACACCTTATTTATAGAGAGTAATTTCAAGACAATTAACGGAGTGAATGTGCTCGTTTCTGCACAGGAGTAGGCAGTGAGACACGAAAAGCACGGGGTATCTAACAAACTGTTCCTTAGCACCAAACGCGGAGTGGCGAAGAGGAGGTTTGGGCCTGGCCAGTGATGGAGAGGAGGACGAGGAGCTGCCCATCGGGACCTGCCTTCAGGACCGTCCTTCCTCAGCCCTTGCGCTGCCGCCGAAGTTTTCCTCCGCGCCCGTTTTCGGACGGAGCCGAGCCGGGGGGCAGAGGGGCGAGGGGACCCGCCCCTTGGGGCGCAGGCACAGCCGAGCCCCCCGCCCGCTCCCCCCGCGGGGGATGCTGCGCCAGCGCGGCTGGGCGGTCGCGGCGGGGCCGGCCCTCCCCGCCCTCGCATGCAACTGGTGGGACCCCCCCCCCCCCGTCCTCCGCCCCCGGCAGCGGCGCGGCGCGCAGGCGGCGGCGGGACGGAGCGGGCGGCGGGGGGCGGGGGGCGAGCGGCGGGCGGCCCGGCCCGGCTCGGCCCGGCCCGGCGGGGCGGGCGGCGCTGGCGGAGGATGCGGGCGGCGGCCCCGCGGCGCGGGCGGCTGCAGGCGGGCGGCGGGCAGCGGCGCGGTGCCTGACCGCGGGGCTCCGCTCCGCTGCCGAGGATGCTGGGGGGGCGATGCCCGGCGACAGGGAGGACGAGATTTGCCAGAAAGCGCTGCAGCTGCTGGCCGAGCTGTGCTCCGTCGGGGCGGTGGAGAACGAGAACTGCCGGGATTTCATCGACTACGTGCGGGACAGAGCCCGGCCCCGCCTCAGCGACTCAGGTACGGCCGCCGCCGTTAGGGGTGCGGGCTGAGCGCGGGCACCGGCGGCCTCCCCCGTCCCCCGGCTGCGGGAGGAGGACGAGCAGCCCCGAGCATCTCTCGGAGGCCGGGTGCCGCGGGGCGAGGCCTGCCGGCACGGCGAGGGCTACCCCGGGGTGCGAGCGGCCGGGGAGGGATGGAAGCAGGGATGCGGTCCAAGGAGCCCGGGGCCGGAGGGGTTCGCCCCGGTCTGGGCGGGGGAGGACGCTGGTCCGGGCTCGGCTGCCCGCCGCTGCTGCCGGGTCTCCGTTCGGGGCGTCCAGCGCCCGGGGGCTGGTAGAGATGAGAAGCCGAGGCTCGGCAGCCCTCTCCGCTGCAGCCGGGTTGGCTGCCCGAGCGGCGGCACGGCGGGGGCGGGCAGGGTGGCCGGCAACTTTCCGCCTGTGCTGCCGGCGCTGGGCTCGGCTCAGCCCGGCCCTGGAGCCTCCTGCCCAGCGCTGCCGGCTCCGGAGCGCGCTGCAGTGTCACAAGCCGAGGGGGCTCATCCTCTGCTCCTCTGGCCCTCCCCGGCGCTCGGGGTTGAATTGTCAAAGACGGAGGGGTGGGGTGTAAGCTTCCCAGGTCTGTTATTTCTCAAGCTAAGAAGGCAATTTCTTGCATTTCTGGAGCAGGTGTGGGGGCTGTAGTTCTGACGAGACGTGTGCTGAGTGGTTTCGTGTGTGTGCCTCTGGATTATGGTTGCCTTTTCACATCTTGACTTTAAAACTTTACCTTCAGGAAGCTTTTTAATAAGCAAGCTGAGCTCCAGCTGCTCAAAAATGCTGAACGACTGATGATGTTCTGTACGTCTCTGGCCGGGAGGGAAAGGCAAATTGCAATTTGGAGTAGGAGTTTATTGTATTTATTTTTAAACCATCAAGTTAAGTTCGCTCAGTATGAAGAGAAATTCAGAGAGTTAAAAGAGAAGTTGATAAACGTTTGCAGCACTGGAAAGCCTTGCTGTTAGATCAGCTGATCATCACAGCACAGTATTCCCTTCTTCAGTATTCTCTGGAAGAAATTAGATAATGTAGCATAGGACAGTCTAATGGCACCCTGTTCTTAAGTATTTTTCTGGCATTTAGGAAGTCTGAAGTAGCCTTCAGTCTGCAACTTAACTGACAAATGCCTGGGTATGTTAAAAGGCCTGGAGGAAACAAGTAAAAAGAAAAAAAACAGGGGAGAAGAGATCTGCTATCTCAATAAACAACTGAGGAATTTTCTGACATTGATTTTGCTTGTATTCAGTGCTATTTACAGCCACTCTGGCTTCTCGCTCACTTAAAAATTCTCCCAAGTGATTCATGCAGTGTTTGATAAGGATTCTTTAAAATTAGGCAAATGTAATTGTTATGTTCATATAGGCAAATTTAATTGCTTTTTTTATATAAGCAGTAATTTTTGTGAGAGACACCTGTAATTTTCTGTAATTTTCATTTACCAAAAGATCTATCACATATTTGTATATCAAGTGATTATTCCAAAAATGTCTACGTAAATCAGCACTCACTTTGAATACTAAATTATTTGAAATGCATTTAGGACTTTAACCTCAGCTACTTGGATAACAACAGCTTTTCAGATTTCTTTCAGAAGCTACCTCCTTTTTTTTTCCATCAGCCTCAGGCTAAAAAGAAAAAAAAAAACAAACAACACCTGGCATCTGTTTGGGAGCATTTCTGAATCATGGTGTGCTCTGTAAAAATCTTATCACCTCTACTTAAAGATAAATAAATAACTGTGTATTTCTTTCTACCTGTTTTGCTTACACCATTATTATACAACAGCCTTTCAGTACTGTTGCAAACCTGCTCAATTACACAGAGCAGTGGTCCCTAACCTTCGCCAGCCAATGTGCAACAGCACTGAGCAATTATGCTGCAGGCAGCATCTTCCTATTGGCCTCAATTTCAACATTTTTTTTATTTTTTGCATCTGCAGCCAGTCTCAGAGGGTCCAGCAGGCAACACGTTATCAGTGAGCCCTGACTTGGAAACGGCTTCTGTAGGGTAGCAATGTCAGGAGTGGATTCATTTATCTTGTCTTAGATTCCTTTGATTAAAAGACATATATTGCTCCAGTGAACTGGCTGCCTATGAGGTAGTGCCTATCTGGCTGGACCTTGGATGTCATGATATGGGCTGTAAGGAGACAGTGTACATGACATCCAAAATGAAGTCATATGATTCACAGTCACAGGGCAGTACACTGACCAAATCCAGCTTCATTTGCATAGTGAGTCTCATTCACTTAACAATGGCAAAATGGCATTAAAAAGCCCTGACAAGTGATCCATTCACTTGCCAGCCACTAGTAGTCTAAACAGGGGTGTGAAGAAAACCTGATGCTGGAAGCACCTTCTTGGCAAGAGATAGAATCACCGAATGTTTTCATTTGGAAGGGACCTTAAAGCTAATCTAGTTCCACCCCCCCTGCATAGGTACAGACACAGCTCCCACTAGACCAGGTTGCTCAGAGCCCCATCTAACCTGGCCTTGAACACTTCCAGGGAGGGGGCAGCTTCCCTGGACAACCTGTGCCAATGTCTCAACCACCCTCACAGTAAATAATTTCTTCTTAATATCTAATCTCAATTTACCCTCTTTCATCTTGAAACTGTTCCCCCTTGTCCTATCACTACAAGCCCTTGTAAAAAGTCCCTCTCCAGCTTTTCTGTAGGTCACCTCCAGATACTGAAAGGCCACTACAAGGTCTCCCTGGAGCCTACTCTTCTCCAGCCTGAACAACCCCAACTCTTAGCCTGTCTCCATAGCAGAGGTGCTCCAGCCCTCTGATCCATCTTCATGGTCCTCCTGTGGATTCACTCCAACAGCTCCAAGTTGTTTTGTTGAGGACTCCAGAACTGGACACAGTACTCCACATGGAGCCTCACAAGACCTAAGTAGAGCAGGAGAATCACCTCCCTTGACCTGCTGGTCACACTTTTGATGCAGTCCAGGATGTGGTTGGCTTTATGGGCTGTGAGTGCATGTTGCCAGCTCACGTTGAGTTTTTCGTCAATCAACACCCCCAAGTCTTTCTTGTCAGGGCTGTTCTCAGTCTAGCTGTACTTGTAATAAACTTGGGTTTTTTTTCCTGTGTGAAGGTGATATGTATTAGCTGGACTGAACCTCTTCCTGTTAGGACAGACAAAAGAGACATCTAAAAATGTGTACAACTTTGTTAGAGTAGTGAAAAGTGCAGCTAGAAAACACACATGGTTAGCTTTTTGTACAGAAATTAAAGCATTTCCCCATCTTAAATAAGTTGTTCTGCAAAAAAAAAAAAAAGTGGCTACTTTCCCAAACCCAACTACATGGTGGGTACAGATGATCTTACAGCACATTTGCTTTGAGTCACTCATGTATGTTGGCTTCATTATGAGTAGCGTGGGGGGGGGAATCAAACCCTAATGGAGGGAGAAAGTGAGCAGAGGGGCTGCTGAGCATGACACCCAGGCTTGGCTACAAGCTGAGCCTCACGGCACCCCACAATCCCAGCACTGAGCAGCCAGGTCCGTGGAGACCCACTTGCCTGACATCTGATGCAGTTGGCTGGGTGGCTCTGGGTATTTGGTGTGTGGGTCAGACTTGGAGGGCAGGAGGGAGGGGGACAGGAGGGACCAGATGTTTGTGGTACGTGCAGCACCTTTATTTTTCATGCAGTTTGCTGTATTATGGGAAGTACTGCACAGTGCTTGGAGCATCAGTATAAGGGCTAATGAGTTCTGGGTTTAACACACTGGTTCACTGGACATGACTGAGTCAGATTTTAAAGGTTTTCAGAAAACTAAAAATGCAAATTAGGCATTTAGTGAAAAACCTTCAATTAATGCAGTAAGAGTTACATGTCAGAGCACCCTTCATAATCCCAATAGGCATCCTTAAGCACTTAAGATACCTTAATAAGCTGGATCATTTTCTATTTCATTCCTCCGTTCCCTGTTGTAAACTGTTGATAATAATTCTGTATTATAGATGGGTTTTATGAGGGTAAATTGCTAAGCCTGGGCACACCAAGCGTGTAAGACATTCATTAGAGGGAATTGTGTGGACCTCTTAAGAGATATTCAAGTGAAAAACATATTAGTTGTATGAGCATTTTAAAACGAAGTCATACACCATCACCCCATGACACCAGATAAAGCAAATATTGTAGATGAGGAATGGAAGTTGCTTGACTAGAAGAATTATACTGATGTGTAAACAAAACAGACAAACAAAAAACCCATGAAGACTGAAAAGCTTATTGGAGAGACTAATCATTACAAGAGGAATTAACACCAAAACCAACTGCATTTCCTTGTGGACCACTGCTCTAACATACTTACTTTGCAACTTCTGAACTGAAAAATTGGTGTGGCTTGAATCAAGCTTGCCTGAAAGGGTGTGTAAATATACACACCCTTTGGACTTTTTTAAAAGATGGATATTTTGATGGGAAAAAATCAAGAGGAAGAGTTGCATGGTTTTGATTTTGGGTAGTTTAGAGTTTAGCATAGAAGTGAAAAAGGAAGTATTTTGGTGGCTTGAGCCAGTGTCCTGTTCTCAGTCTGCTTGGTACGTGACTGTGAATGCCACTGGCATTGTCACTGGGTTGACTGCTTTAGGGTTGTGTTTCAGGCATTTCTGAAACCAACCTTAAGGCTTTTACCACCAGTTGTTTTTGTAGTTCTTGGGTGTAGGTGATGCTGGCTCCTTTGGGCATTTTTTAATGGTTGTTCTCTGGTGAACTTTTGTTTTTAAGAGAGCAGCTTCCCAGCGATGGCAGCAGTAGGCTGGGGTTGCTCTTTGTAGACCTGATGAATTTCAGCTTTGCCTTTTGTTGTAGTGTTCTGCCAGCTTTGCAGCAATTTGTGCTGCCTTCCAGTGACTGCTAGATACTGAAACAAAGGGCTAAATGCATAGTTACATGTTTGCTGGCCATTGCTGAATATCAGTACGATTAAATTCTATAAAGGAAGAGTATAACAGAGTTGCACACCAAGAGTGCCTTAAACAAAACTTCATTTCCTAAGCACAGATTGAATTTTTCTTCCTTTGGTTAAAAAGTATGCAAGCCTTGAAAACTTGGAATAAAAAATTTAAAAAGGTCAGAGGAAGCTGTTAGGAACCTGGGGACTTGAAAGAAAAGATGCTTACAAAGATAAGGGATATAAAACAAGTCTAGGCCATTAATCATGAATTTTCATTAATGTTGTTGCAGAATAATGAAGAGAAATTTAAAAGTAAAGTTTGCTCTCCTGTTCTGTTCTGTTGGATTGCACAACTTGAGGATAAGCCAGGGTCTTGAAATATTCTTAATTATGTGCTTTAAAATTGACTAATAGATGCTAAAACAGAATACATGGAAGGTGCAGTTGTGGTCTTGCAATAAAATTGAAGAATCTTATTAATCAGTGCTTTATTTTTTGATGTATGCTTTCAACTTCAGGTAGGATAAAAGCACAAGGAAATTAAAAGGTCCAACTGGCATAAACGTGGCCTCACAGGCAACCAGTGGAATGTGGGAGTCAAGGTTTTCTTGGAGAGTATAGAATCCTAGAATCATAGAATCCTAGGGGTTGGAAGGGACCTCGAAAGATCATCTAGTCCAACCCCAGTATCATTCTGAAAGACTGGTCACTCCCTAGGAAACTGATGCTTCCAATTGAATAGTATGCCAGTAAGCTTCCCTTTAATTCAGAACTGAGTTTACAACCAAAAACCTTTTTTCAGTAAGTAGTGTAAGTTCTTAAGAGAATATTCTTAAATTCTGTAACTGAAATGACTTACAGATTTATCTCTCCCCCCAACTACAAGGAATGTATCAAGCTGCAGAGTTTCATCAAGATGCAAAGTACATCTAGATTTATCTAGAAAAGAAAGCAAAAATCATTTACAGGATTTAAAGACATGAAAAAGATTTGAGTGAGTGAAATAATTTTCAGCATGGATTTTACTTTTATTTTACTCATTATGAGCCATTGCTTTCTCAATTAAAATTTTAATTTTTAAATTTTTTTCCTCCTGCAAAATTAATGTAAAATGCTGCCACTCCAAATTGATAGTATCCTGTATGTTGTGCTAATGCAAAACTCCTCACAAGATGGAGGACAAGTATTAATTGCATTCACTGATACGATGTCAAGTGAATGAAGGAAGTGTGAGGCCCAAGTTCTTTTGAGTCTCAAGAACCAAAGTGCTGTTTCAAGAGTTAAAAAAACAATACAGTGATGTTATGTATTTTAGAATAAAAATATGTATTCTTTTTACTTTTTACTTCCTGACTTTTTGAAAAGTCAGGAACAAGTTTGCAGAAGGTAAAAATAATTCTTTCCTGTTGCTTGTATTCTAAGATGCTCTGCTAGTTTAATTTTATCTAAACAAGCAGGCTTTCAGAGATTTTCCTCATACTGAAGGCATTCAAGATTGGTTTTTCTGGGAAATCTATTTTAAACAGGTAAATCTAAACTTTAAAACAGGGTGTAGAAAAGAAGAAATCATGTTGATGTTGAAAGAAAAGGGATTAGCTGCCTGTGTGTTTAATTACAGATTGAAGCTGTAATTAAGTTATTTTAAATAAAAGTAAATTAAATTAACTGCATATAACTTTTTCCTGTAATAGTTTTTCATTCTTTTGTCAGGAAACCTAAAGATGTATAGATGTTTAAGCTATGATTTGCACTTCAGAACCAGACAAAAGGAAGACTACAAAGACCATTCTTAGAATAAATCTCACCCTGAGCCTTTATCAGGTTGGAGCACAGTCGTATCAAATACAAAGGACAGATCCTTGCACTGCTGAAGTAACTTTACATTTTTCAGTGGTCCAAAGCAACCTCAGTGCAGTAGTACTTGCCTCTAACTCAAGAAGACCAACGTGAGTAGCTTTTCTGTAGTCCCTTTGACCAGGACTCCTGCCACTGCTGCTCTATGGCTGCTCTTGGACGTTGTTGGGAGGAGAGCAAGTTTAACCATATCAGAAAAGCACAAGAGGAAGGTGGCTTCTTACCCTCTTGGCCTCTACATCCACAGTCAGTGTCAGTGTGGAAAGCAAGAGCTTTCTGGGGCTTCCATTTCATTTTTATTTCTCACTGATGTGGGAATTCTACCAAATGTCTGTTGTTTACAGTATGCACTGAACCAACAGCATAACACTGTGTCATGCCTGTGTTAAATAGACTGAAGCCAACTACACCCCTTTGTACTTAATGAAATAAAAGTATGTTTACTTGCATACTATATTCATTGTAAATATATATTACTGTGTATATATACATGTGTGTATATATACTATATATATGTATTAAGTCAGTATATATGTGTGTATATATATTTATTTACTGAAGTCAGTACAGATTCCTGTACTAATTCTAGAAGTTAGAATAACATACAAACTGAATCAGAAGTCAGTTATCTCTACAAACATCCACAGTTTATTCTAGTCTCTTCTAAATGTGTGGTGAATGTTAAAGAAAATGGTTCTTTTGAATTGTTAGTTACAAAACATAGATATAATTGAAAATAACCTGAAGAATAATGACAAAAAATCAACTTTTTAAGAATTAAGATGGCTAAATAGAATACAGTCTGTCTTAGACCTGAATTCTCATCTTAAGTATCAGTTTTGCTGATGAATTTGAACTGAATTTAGCCCTTGTACATATGATGTACTTGCCACAAAAATTTTATCACTGCATTTGTCATAACTCTTATTTCAATGGGATTTGCACATTCTTCCCAGACGGGTGAGAGGGTAAAGAATTTGCTAATAATATTTTCCTAAGAAATATCTGTAAGTTTTCTGCAGGCAACAATTTACATTTGGAGACACAAAGCTCTGATCACTTAAGTAGAGGTGTTACTGTAATGGATTTATGGGTCATTAATTGCTCCAAAATGTGAACCTGTGTTACAATAATGATGTTTTTCAGTACTGGTACAAAATTGTGTTGGTTTTGTGTGATCCGTACATTTAGTGAACACAGCACAAATGATTGGCTGCATGTCCCTCCCAGATAACTTTCTAGAAATTTCCTTTCCAGACTAATTTGCAAGAGTTTAATTACACTGACAATTCAGAGACCTAGAAAAGTAAGTCCAAAATGATTGCTGTCATAACAGCTGATCTCGTTAAATTCAGTCTTGAGGCTGTGCAGCACTATGGCATCTTTGGTGTGTAATAAGGAGAGGCTGAACATAAACTGTAATTTATGTCTTTATATTAAACCACATTTCTGGATTTGAGTTCTTCCCCCACTGAAAATAATGATCATTGCTGGTTTAGTGCAAAGCTGTACTTAAGAACATTGTATTGTGCATCTTTTGCTATATTTTGTCATTAATTTAAGCTCTTTTGTGGCTTTATTTAGACCAAAGAGATAAAGAGAGATTATTTTGGTCTAAAGCTTTATGCCCTTTTCATATTTTGAACAAACTTTTAGTTCAAGGGATAAGAATTTAGAATAATTAATCAGATATGGAAACATTTTTCTTTCAAATGCTGCCAGTTGCAACTTATCATTAATTCCTAACATTCATCATCTTACAAGATACATCTTTTTTTTGATGTTCTGCAGGACTGTTTAGTGAGTACCTCATCCATTTATTTGGAGAGTACAAAACCAATTCTGTCACATAAAGAAAATGTTATGTCTAACAGCTGGTGGCTTGCACATTTGATACATTAGCTGTTGTAGTCACACCGAATCTTGTGTGTTTTAAGCTGCTCAGTGTGTTCAGCTGCATTTTCTTTTTTAAATTTCAGACATTCATTAGCAAAGTAAAATCATTTTGCCTTCTTTTGGCAGCCAAGTACGCTACAGGATTTTTATCCTGTATGCTTCCTATGATTAGTTGGAATTCAGAAATACAGTGGATGCAGTTGAAACCAGCATGTGAGGCTGTATGTCTTCAGCCAATTTACAGTGGATGTGTGGCTACCAAAGATAAACATGGCAAGAGTTTAAGAATATAGTATGTCAGAAGGAGCTCTTAGATTATTGGTGTAAATCCACCATGCTAACAAAAACAAGTCAGGCAGTAGTGATTTGGAAGTTAAAACTTTCAAAGGGCGTGAAAAATAAGAAGAATTAGGAATTAAAACAGGGTCATTCCTTCCAGTATACTTTCTCACTTTTTTCCCCACTAGTTTAGTTTTACACACAAGAGAATAATTTGAAAGCCTGCCTGACTTCCCTTGGAAATACATTTCCATCAGGAAGTTTCTTCAAAATTTCATAATTCTGTCTTACTCTCTGTGAAATTCATCAACTGTTTCCTTTCTCCATACAGCAAGTGGTAAACAACTACTAGCCAAACAGTAAATATTTATCTTTTAAAATCTCTTCTTGCAAACCAGATAAAGGCTTGTCCATCAGCCTTCATCACTCCTACCAGGGTACTCTGTGTGTGTTGTTTCTCCATTTGTTTTCCAGGTTGTGTGTGTACACACCTGTGTTTCACGTGTTGTTTTTTCATCTAGGTGTTCCCCCTCCATTTCTCAAGCAGCATCTCATTTTATTAACTGCTCATACTTCTAGTATTTTAGATTCATCTGTGTTTTTAATTCTCTGACCTCAACACTATGGTTTGTTTTTTCCTCACATTTAGTGTAGTTCAAGAACGTAATGGTATTGCTGTTTAATCAAGCAACACCTAATGGTTGCCCCAACTCACACACAGATGATCTCATGGGACATCTGAGCAATGAGAGCTATCTGAAGTTCTGTTTAGAGTTCTGTTTTAAAACTTTCTGCTTATTTTGTAATTTGCCAGAAGTACCTACCTATAGAGGTAATGGTTTCACTCATACATATTAAGATATTACAGAAGCTGGTTTTTTTATCTATCAGATTATATAAATAATTGCAACCTGTAATTCAGTAAGAATTATCCTACCATAATACATAGAAAGAAATGTACAATGCTAATTAGAAAATTATCAATGAGACCAGTATTCTTGTGATCTTCTGGTTTCATTTGTAGCAGATGTTTTACCCACTTAAAAGGGTTTATTTAAAAGTTTTCTTTAATGTTTTTCCCCCCTCGAGAAGTTTAATGGGTAAAAGTAACACCTAGTTGTTCTATCTTTTTTGGGAAGCCTACCATAAATAGGAAAATCTCAAGTAATCCTTATGCTGAGGTCTCTCTGCACAGCTTAAAGGAAAGAAATGTTACCTGAGCCTGGCTATAGGGAAATAAAGCAGGTAGTGAGCTGTTCTCACTGAGTGCTATTCTATTCCCTGTGGTGGGGCTGATGTAGGATATGCAGCAGTGGCATTATGACAATTCTTACCTGCTGAAAAGAGCTTTTAAGTCCATTAGCAACCGAATACAAAAGAAAACAGATCTGGTATTGCTTAAAAAATACAGAAAGCTCTGAAGAAAAAATTCTCTATCAGAATTTTTTTTTTTTAACTTTTCCAGTTTCCTTGGGGTAATACAAGATACAAATCTAAACTAATAACTCCAATTTTCTTTAATTATATGATTGTCCCATCTGCAGTAGATCATATCATCAGGAAATCCTTCTATTTTTGCAGATGCCACTAAGGCATCCATGGTAACAAAAGCCTAACTTAAACTTTTCCTCTTTTTTTTTTTTTTTAAATTGCCAAATATTAATGATGATTAATGAGTCAAAGCAAAAATTTTCTCCATCCCAGTCAAGAACTGTGAGATAAATCATCCTGTTTAATGAAGAAAGTGAGTATTGGACTGGAAGATGGAGACCAGAAACTGAACTTAGCTGGTAAAGAGAAAGGTGAGGGGTTGACCATTTTTGTTGTTGTTGCTGGATTTGTTTGTTCTACATTTATAGCTGTTCCACAAAGAAAGACAGGTGAAACCTCCAGGTGCAGCAGGCATGAGCAGGAAGACTGTTGCTTGTGCTGTTCAGGAAATGGACAAGAGGAGTAGAAGAGGCAGCCAAGCCTCTGAAGAGCAAGACATCACTCATGTTCCTAAGGGACAAGACAGCACCAAGCAGATTTGCTGTCACTTGGAAATTAAAGTTAACTGGACTGAAACCTGGGATTTTGAGGCCCTGCCTACAGGGACATAGTAGACAGGAAAAGTTGTTGTAGCTCTTTCCGAAGAAGTTATATTTCTGGTTTTTATTACAGTAAAATTTGCCTTTTTTTTTTTCTTTTTTTTCTTTTTCTGAATTTAAAATCCTTTTTAGCTTCTTTGGGGAGTTCACTGTAGAAAAAGATTAACATTAATCTGTCTCAATGTGTTGGCTGTCTTGGGGTCCCATCAGATACTCATCACTTTTATC
Source organism: Apus apus (assembly GCF_020740795.1). NCBI lineage: Eukaryota > Metazoa > Chordata > Aves > Apodiformes > Apodidae > Apus > Apus apus. The sequence continues at coordinate 8,908,003 of NC_067286.1, forward strand.
ACTTTTTTTCTTTTTTCTTTTTTTTTCTTTTTCTTTTTTTTTTTGTGGGTTTTTTTTGGATGGTTCATAGCTTTGTATGCCTGCCTGAGAAAGCATAATTTGACATTGACAGTAGGGCTGTGGCTAAGCAGGAAAAAGAAAGCTTGGCCATCGTGGCTTCACTGAGTAAGGAAAACCTGTCACTCTGGCTCTTCCCTATGCAGCAGCATCACCCTTCCTGCCAGCTTCTGTTAGCTGCAGGTGTAACATTTTTATATCTGCTCTCATTTGCACATTAATGTCTTGTTCCTGCCCACCTTGTTCATTCTCTACCTGTCTCTTGTTCTGTTGCCGTTGTATTATAAAGAGTGATTTGACTAGTCAAGATGATTTCACTGAGCCAGTGACGATAAAATAGCTAGAAGCAGTGCCCAGAATAGCAGTGCACAGGTATAGGTTTGGCAGAGCAATTTGATAGTAATTACTGTATCTGTCCTTCTGTGGTGTAGTGTTACAAGTGAGACCCAGCGCTGTGAACAAAAACTGCACTTTTTTCCCCTTGATGTATTTTTCTTTCTTCTTTTCTGTTTTCCTTGGGAGCTGGAAACCAGAACAGACCTTAATAGCAATAGAACCAGCAAACACCTTCAGCCACCTCCTTTTTTTTTTGTTTTTCTCCAAACTGGGGGAAGCAATTTTTCACCTCCAGGAACATCTAAAATTCAATCTCAGGATCGACCTCTCATTCTAAAGCCTCTGTGCACCAAGAAAAGGAGGAACAGAAATTGTGTTAAAATGGAGGTCTTGGGACTTGACATTTTCAGTGGTTTGGCTGTTTTACCTCCTTTTTTCTGCACCCTCTTATGAAGAATATTTCCAGTGTTAGTTGTTGCCATGGTACTAAGCAGGACGAGGTGTCTACTCCAATTTTAAAACTATGGGTTTGGACGTAACGTGAAAATTATCTCTTCTGACAAGTCAGAATTGTTTACGCAGAATTAATACAGCACCACTTCTCTTAGTCCAAAGTGGAGAAAGGCTCTTCAGGTCCTTCCTCATGTGTCAAGGCAAATGTGAGCTTCAGCAGTGCTGGAAAAGCCTTAGCTCTGTCCTTCCACTCCCTTCTTAGCTGTTCAAATGAACAACCGCTTCACGCCCTGCCGAGCAGCTGATTGGCCTTGGAGGGAAGAAGCATCTGAAGCAGTATTAATGATTCATTCAAAATCATGAGAGCCAGGGAGGAGGGGAGGGGAATTAGGGAATTTGAAACTCCAAATCAGTACTGCCTTTTATTTCACTAGGCCCTTTTCTCTTGAGCAGCATCCCTAATTGTCTCCCATGCTGGATTTCCTCTCAGGACGGTCTTGCTGACTTTGTGAGATGTTTTTGCCAAGGGTAAATTTAACCATGTACAGAAAGGAGTTCAGCCTTTTCTCTTCCCTTTGCTTTTCTTTCTCCGTTTTCCATTCCTTGTCCCCAGCCCTATTAACAGTATAGAGTACAACACGTGCTGTATAGCAGATGGAGGGGCAAAGAAGCTCTGCAGTGCCTCCATCTTCCACTGTTTGCCCTTCTCCAGTCATCACTACTGCATCAAGACTTAGTATGTTTACCATGTAAAAATATCTTTTTATTTTCTCAGTAAGCAAAACACATCAGAAAGCTGTAAAATTAGTGCCTTAAAATGCTATCTAAGAGACACATGAACTAACTAAATGTGATAAACCAATCAGGAAAGGAGTAGAGTGGAATGCATGAGAGGAAGGACAGCCAGCTGTGCCTGGGAAATACACAAGTCCATGGACTAAAACAGTATAAAACATCCAAAGCTGTAAAAGAGGAGCAATTTGTACTTTTCTGTAGCCGTCCCAGTGGTTTGAGACGTGGCTGGCAGCCATTCCAGGCTGTTTATTGCCATCATAACAATGCTGATGTTAAAAGAAGCGTTGCCTGAAAGGGAGTATTTGTATAAGAGCTTGGATTCGTTGTAAATAATATAGCACATGCCAGGGTTATTAATCTGGAATTTTGTTAATAAATAAAAATTGTTTTCTTAGGACAGGAGTAGAAAAAATGTTAGATACAGAAATGTTGCGTAATAGATCTTGATTAAGAAGGAACCACCTCATTTACAATGTCGCAAGAAGTGCTGCCTCCAGTAAATGACAGCAGGTGCTAAGTCCTTAAGTACTTCTGAGATCAATATTGAATTTAAAAACCCAAATGTTGCTTATTCTTTACCTATTAGGTAGTCTTTGGAAAAAAGAAGGAAAAGCAAGTTTTACAGAGTATTTCCTGACTCAGCAATTAACAAAAGGAACGATGCTGACACACTTGATTCAAGGTAATGGGAGGATTTAGCCCCAGCTGAGGTGGACTGTGAACATTCAGAAGGGCACAGGAGATACCTGGCTGTGAATCCTGTGAATCAAATATGTTAATACAAACTTGTGTGGCTCAGGAATGTTTTTTAGACACAGTAGTACGGTTTAGTTGACTTGAATAGATTACTAGTTGGAGACTTGGAAATCTAAGGCTCCTTTCATAACTGTGCCAGTCCCTGGGGAGTAATCTCAGAGAAATGTCTCAGAGCTCCTTCTCCCCTGCCCTTTCAGTTGCCTTTTCAGTACTGATATGCAGTTAAAATTCCAGCTAATCCCATGTCTGTAATCAATGGAGAAAGCAGGGCATGTCTCAAGTGTGATGTCCCTAAAGCACTGAACAGAAACTGCCTAAAAAGCAGCCAAGAGAAAAGACTGGGCCCAAGGACTTAGGTGGAAAGTAATCTTCCTGAGTGTGGCTCTGTTTTCATAGTGAACAGGCAACAAGAGCTTGTGCTTTGTCAGGGCCTCTCAGCACTTTACTCTTATAAATAATAAACAGAATATATTTTCCTCCTGTGTAGATTAGCAAATAGAAATGTGCCTCTTACCAGCCAGCAAGCCATAATTGAGAGGCACAGATTTAATGGAATACAAATTCAAATGGGAATAAATAAAAGCATACGGAGGATTTCAAAACCTCTCTTTCTGTGCTGGGCTTAATCTGAACATTTAGCTATGGAATATATTCATGATATCTGTTTGCAAGCTTGGTTTTGTGTTTTCAGACCTAAATCCCACCCCATGCTCTAGCCAGCATTTGATTGTGCTAACAGGGTAACTTCTGGTTTTCTTTTGCATAGCCCAGCATTTTGCCATTTACTGTTCCTTTTTTGGTGTAAGAGTTTCAAACATTGACTTTCATGGCCTGGGCTGCATCACAGATGCACATCTCAGCATCATACCATCTGAAACCAAAACTGAAAGGACTACTGTACAGGTAATCCTGTTGCCATTATTGCAGCAGGAATGCACAATACTAAGGATGCTTCATGGAGGGAGAGGCCTTTGTAATGTGCCCTCGTTCTCCAGTTTGTACCCACCCACACACATACATGTTTGGGATTAAACAATGTATTTTTACAGACTCCATTTACTTTTCAGGATATATATTTGTTTATTAAGTTGTTGCATTCATCAACATGCATGTTTTGCTCATGTTTAAGAAACTTAGAAAATGAACCACTCACCCCTATGTGAAAGACCTCTAGAGAAACTCTTTACCAGGGAGGTAACTTAACTCAGCAACCTGCTAACAGCCCAACTTTCACAAGTCTGCAAGTTTGGAACATGCAGCTCTTTGAAGTGCATGGTCCTTTTCCCCTTCTATTTTTCTTACTTTTTTTTTTTGTTAGTTTTTTTCTTAAGTGACTATAATCTTATCCTTACAAGTGAAATGTTTCCTGTTTTCTTCATATTCACATTTTAGTCATTCAAAACGTTATTCCCTTTTTCTACATACATCTGATTTTCTTCAGCTTTGGGGCACAGCTCAATCCTGCTGTAAGTCAGGTTTCAAAAGCTGCTAAACCAGAGCCACTAAGTCTGACCTCATGACTTCTGTAGTACTACTTTACTCAAAATAATCTTGGAAAGTAAAATTTGCAAGGAAACATACATGAGTGGAACTTCTCATACCCCACTGAAACTGAGTGGGAATTTGATAGATAAGCCCTTCATGTATTTTTAAAAATCTAAGACTTATAATTTGTGGTTGGATATAGTAAATGACTGCTTCTCTTTCAAAATACTAATCTCAGTATTATAATGATCCATTTTGAATGGTCTCATCTCATTTATTCCATTTGGTATTACTTGAACAAGAAATGTGTGTTATAACAAGAAATTAACAAAATCTGCCTCAAAAATGTAAGAAAGGGATCAAATTTCCCCTCAATGCTATGCACTGTCAGCAGCAGTTAGATATTCACAGTGTGAAAAGTAATCTTCGCTAACTTAGTGAGGCAAATATAGGTTGTTAAATGTCAACCCAAGGGTGGGAATAGTGTTAATATGAAGGAAATAGGATCACAGACACTTCCTGAGATGAGGATATATACAAGCACCTGATTCTAAATAGAAGATTTAAAATAATGTTTATGTAATCTGGTTTTATGTCTGTTTTTCCATAATATAGTAAAGCTATCTGAAGTGTCATTATTATGAATTTGTCTCATTTTCCTTATTTATTTTTGGGAGCCTTGTGAGACCAGGATAAGTAGTGGAAATTGGTGGGTGCCTAAAGATGTTGGATAGCAAATAAAAAAGTACCAAGAGTTCAAAAACATTATCCTAAAAACATTCAGCTGAAGTAGCTGAAAAATTAGCAAGTCCCATCAGCACATACCAGTTAGCAAGGGAAGTGGGTTGTAGCTGTCTCTGGGGAGCTGAGAAGAAACCCACATTACTATTTTTAGTTGTATTTTTCCCCTGAACAAGAATAAAAATATAAGAGACTAGAAGATGGCAAACCAGTGGCTAGAAATTTACCATGACTTTACTCTTTGAGGTATGTTTGTTTTTCCCTTAGAAGTGGCAGGATTCTTGGAGTTCTTCAAAACCCAAGGAATTCCCTAGATCTGAGAGCAATCCCCCTGAGCAATTTGTGGGGGAGAAGACACTGAAGTTGTGGGTCAGTGTTTCCACTCCATTTCTTTCAGTATCCCACTGGTGTTTCTGGGAACAAGGGCCTGCTGCCAGCATCTTCTTTACACTCGTATTTCTGAAAGGGAGGTAAGGAGAGCAGTTGTTCTCCCCTTGGAACAGTTCTAAGGAAGGGCAGCCATGAGTGTTCAAGAAGGATGTTGCAAAGTTGATGTTCCCTTCTCTACATCCTATCTGTTTATGTACACCCACCTGCAGACACTAGTGTACAATACAGAGGATATATCGGTGATTATAATTGAACTACTCTTAAAAAAAACTATGCAATATACCATAATTATAATCTCTCACCAGTAAGGTTGTTTATCCTCTTTTCCTTATTTATTGCTTGAATGAACCTAATACATCTGAAATTATGTTTTAGAAGTAGTAAGATACTGTGTAACTGGTGGTATTTCGCTGCAGAGTAACCCCTGAAGGGATTTGTAATCCCCTGGTACTAACATCATTTAATAGTGAGCCAAATTTAATAATAAGCTCAGTGCTATGAACACAGCTTCATATTCAGCCTCATTCTGTTTTAGTTAGCATTGCCTAGTAATTAATTATTATTCTGTATTAATGCTGTCAATGACATCCAGAGGCCAGCCTAAACACGCTGGAGCTGCTGGCAGCAGCAGCACATCTATGTGCAAGTATTTTGTTCTCTCTCTAGAAATGTGCTGTATAGTGTCTCTTAAAAGATCTTGTAGTAAGTCTTTCCTCTGTAGCAAAAGACAACAGGACAGTACATGCTGGACATCAGTCAAAGATGCACAGTGACACATAGATTACTAATTAGTATTAATGTTTACAGGATTTGGAATGTCCCAATTGATCTTGGCACCGAAATGTGCAGTGGCTTAAATTGCTTGTCACCTTTGCTGCATCCTGGGTCTCATTGAGAATCTCATATGCAATTAACTGTAATTGCTATACTGTATTTATCCTGTAATGCACAATACAATACTGGTTTTTTGCTTGGATCTCAAAATTGGGGACTTAATTGCTTACAAAGAGGGAGGGGGGGTTCAGAGTAGAAAAATACAAAGATTTTAACATTGTTTATTTTCCAAACTCTTAGTCCTCCAGAAATCACATTAACTTCAGGGAGAGTAACTTGTTCACAGACATGACAAGTAAATCTGCATTACCAATTTTCTTTGCACAATGAGAGGAGCTGGGTTTGCTGCACCCACCATTCTGGTTACAGAACCTGCATATCCCCGTTGTGCTGCTACCAGCAGTGAAGCTCAAGCCAGTTGCCAGCTGAAGGCAGGCACCAGGCAAGCCTAGAGCACTAAGTGCAGGAGGGCCCTGTCTCCACATTGCCAAACCCTGGAGTCTGGCTTCAGCCTTGGTTCCACCAGCAGGAAAACAGCATCAAACACCATCACCAGTGGTGTGTCTCATTCAAGGGAACACCACCAGGCTCCAAGTACAGATACAAGGCAAAGCTACCGTGAAAAGAGTCATTCCCCCTCCCTCCTCCAATGCTGAATCCCTAATGTGGACACATCCTATGTTATTGAGGAATACTCCAGCTAAAGATGGTGAAACAAATTGTTACGCCATCTGTAACATGGGACAATTGTTTTCTGCACGTGGAACTGTAGAGTAATTCTTGAAAGCAATATATTTCCTCCACATATTCTAGGTTACAAGGTGGAAGAAGCACTGAATCACTCATGTCAATTCATCTGCCAGTTTAGCCTGGCAGGATGTTTTGCTTAAACAGCCAGAGCTCCAGAATTAACATGGTCTAGAAACCTCAATTAAAAAAAGAGCTTTGCCAAGAAGCAGTCTAGGACAGCAAAACATTGAAGCCCTTTGTACTGAAAGAGGACAGGACTCAGAAAAAAATGTCCTTTATGGGAATGGAGAACTGCATTGTCTCCTGATACCACCCAAGGTTTGGATGTTGGTGCATGGGTCTGTTTTTCAAGCTTAGACTGCCAGCATCTGAGCTTCTCATTTCATAGTGGATTGAAAGGAGCAGCTAAACAGAAGTTTTCTCACTGTCCTTTTTAAAGCAGAGAATGCTCTTTAGTGCCTCATATTAAGAAACTAGCTCTTCTGATTTTTCTGGAGAAAATAATTTCAGGAGATAAGATACAGACGTAGCTAAATTAATCAAAGAAAATGCAAATCCAGTACAATGAGAATGTAGATTCTACTTGCTGCAAGCATAAAATCCCCCAAAAATATGGCAAATGATGACAATTGTACATCTTAAAAAGTAGAAATTTCTGCTGTCACAATAAAGGATGCAAACAGAGACTATTTTATTTGAATTTGCTTTGCCTACTGCAAGTGGCTAGAAAAGCCTAAATATCATGGGCTCACTTCCAGCACATTCAAACTACTTTAGAGCTTTCTTTTAATCCAGTTAATTATTCTGCTAGTCTCCATTCAAATAATTATCAGATTAAAGTCCTTATATAATACATAAAATGCTGTTTTGATAATAAAAGATTGCTGCAGAGTTTGCTTTAGAAGAAAGCACAGCAAGATTAAAATCTGCAGAATTCAGAGTTAAAAGAGGCTATTAACTTTGATAGCAATTACTGGTACATGTATATGCCACAAGAAGATGGAGTATATTACATAGTGTATGGAACACTACTACACATCTTTACCATAGGAATCATTTATTATTGTACATAAATACCATTGTTTGGATTTTCTGCTTGGATTTTCCAGCTTTGTCACACCTCTCAAAAAAAAAAACTTTCTTTTTTCTTATTAGAGATGCTAATTGTTTTTGTGTGGTGTTTCAGGCTTACTGGGATCTCCTCTTAAAAAAAAAAAAAAAAAAAAGGATTTTTTTGTTTTACTATCTAAGAATTCATGCTCATCAACCTCTTTATGCTGCCAAGCACAGTGACACGGCTTTTCAGTTGTCTGAGTTGTCTGTACCACTTTCTTTCTGCAAAGCTCTGCTCGTTGTGTCAGCTGGTACTTCACACGTGGTGGCAATATGCCTGTTGCCTCATGGAGAGCAGGTGCATTTGGACAGATGACAGCTTTCTCAGAATTCAATAATTTCTCAATTATTTAATTAACTCATTTATAACTAGATTATTTGAAAAAGCCATACCATCTGTTTAATGGATCAAAATCTTGCTTGTGTGCTAAGCAATGCTTATTAAACTCTGCATCCCTTCTGTGGAGTTGCAGGCTTTCACGAGAAGCAACTGGAAAGCTGCTAGACTCAAAATTAAAAAGTGAGAAGATCCAGGTTCCATTTTTGACTTTTCAGCTGATGTTCCTAATTTCACCTTGAGCAAGCATGCTGCATCTTGGTTTCTGTTGCCTATTTGTAAGAAGGTATTTTAATAACTTTGACATTTATAAATGGAGGGGAAAAGCTTCTTAGTGATACAGTTTAATTATTGTGATAATTGAACAGCTTTGTTCTACAAGCTAGTTGGTAATGGGGATAGATAAATGCTACAGTTCTCCAAATATCATAGAATCACAGGGGTTGGAAGGGACCTCTGAAGATCACTGACTCCAACCCCCCTGCTGCAGCAGGAACACCTGGGGCAGATCACACAGGACTGTGTCCAGACAGGTCTTGAAAGTCTCCAACGAAGGAGACTCCACAGCCTCTCTGGGCAGCCTGTCCCAGGGCTCTGTCACCCTCACAGGAAAGTTTTTCCTCATGTTGAGGTGGAACTTCCTGTGTTGTAGCTTGGTGCCAGTTCCCCTCATCCTATCACAGGGCATCACTGAAAAGAGACTGGCCCACTTTTGACATCCACCCTTCAGATATTTGTAGACATTAATAAGGTCCACTCTCAGCCTTCTTTTCTCAGGACTAAACAGTCCCAGGTCTCTCAGCCTTTCCTCATACAACAGATGTTCCAGCCCCTTATCCTTCTAGCCCTCCCCTGGACTCCTTCCAGCATATCCCTGCCCCTGTTGAACTGGGGAGCCCAGAACTAGACACAATATGTGGTCTTACTAGGGTTTCCAAACACATTTGTTGCACTGTGTATATTCCATTAACATTTTTCAGATTTAGATTTTCTCCCAGTTGTTTTAACTGTATGTGTCCAGGCACTCAGAGAAAGTACATGCAAAATTTTAGTGCTTTCTTTTCCCCATTCCTGTAATATTTTAAATTACTGGAGAAAAATATTTATTTTGAATGGACCTTCCTGTCATCAGAGAGGGCAGAAGGGATGCTGTTAGTTGATGGACAGTAATTATGAATACATCGTGCATCAGAGAAGTAGTCTGAACATTTGGACAAGAAAGGTGTCAGATAACCCCTTATCTTAATCACTCCTAAATAATTACACTCCTGGGCATACAGTAAGCCTGCATCTAGCTGCTAGTAAAAATCAGGGTATCTTAGGTGCAGAGAGGATTTATTTTTATAATTCTAAGGTCACTGTGATGAGTCATCAACTGAAGACTTCTTCACAGAATAGAATCATTTAGGTTGGAAGACCCTTAAGATCATCAAGTCCAACCAATAACCTTACACTGCCACTACTAAACCATGTCCCTAAGCACCACATCTACACATCGTTTCAGTACCTCCAGGGATGGTGACTCAGTGCCTGTATGATGGGCAAGCCTGCCTTTGGCAATGCTTTCTCACACAACTCATCACAACTCAGTTGAAACTGACTGAGGTCCCTCCAGCAAACTGTGGCTCCATTCTTACAGATCTGAGAGTTGCTGTCAGCCTCAATATTTATTTTACTCATCAGAATTCAGTAATTTTTAAAAACACCAAAGCCTTAGAGGCAACATCACTTACTAAGCTTATGTCAGTGGTCACTTTCTATGAATCTAATACATAGTTCAGAATCTTAGATTTCTACCCACGCTGGTTTATCTTAGACTTGGGATTTGCATGTGTGAGTGTGTATGTCAAAGGGGAGAGATGGAATGAGGGGTGAGAAAAAGAAGAAAATGCAAAGGAGACACACAAACCAGTGTAAATTCCTGTGGAGCCATCAGGCTGAGTCTGCAGTGTTTGGAAAACAGGATGTAGGAACCACTCCTGTTCATTGTCATTGAGGGAAATAGATCAAAACATTTAGAACATTTTAAAAATAGTAACTTAATTTTTTAATTGCTTAAGATTTTTAGATGCATTGAAGTAACACACTTCACAGTGTGATTGATAGTGGTAAATAAGAGTTCAACAGGCAGTCATTGCTCTAAATGACTTCTTGTATGAAACGTAAGAACTTCTGATCCTTTCAGTGAGTCTCTGGTGTTCCTAAGCCAGTGTTTCCTTACTTGTGCAAAAAGGCTCACAGTATTTCTTAAATATCAAAATAAAAACACTTCTTGCTTTCCTTAGGTGCAAAATGCACCATGAGGCCCCTTGCAGCTTTTGAATTCTCCAGACAGAGGCAAAGCTAATGTGTTAAGTTACCATCAGCCTTAAAACCCTGCAATGCTTAGTATCTTGACCTTTATGTCAAGATGCATGAAAAACACATTAACTTCTGACTCAGCAGGCCTTTCATATAGGTGTAAGGGCAAAAGTAAGCTGTTTTTGCAGAAAAGCTGAAACATCTTAATCTCAACAGCTGCCAAGATGTCTAGCCTTAATGAATTAGTTATTAATACTGTTCTTTGGCACTTATATTATAATCTGATTATTTCTATAGTACATGGCTATGGATATTCTTGTCAGGAAAGTACAACTGGGACTGGCAAATTTAACAGCACATAAGGTTATATCAAGCTTTCATCTTTGTTCCTTCTAAAGATTTTTCTTCCTTATGAACCCAACAGGTTCTCAAAAACTCGTGACCTTTCACAGTAACCATGTAGTAGGGCCACATTTCTCCTGTATAACTGCCCCATTTTACTCAAGGAAAGGCACATTAATATATTATCTTCACCCTGGATGTATCTCTACAGTCAACTGTAGCACAGCAAGCTGCCTGCCAGTCAGAAAGCCACATACTTGGATGCCTTCTGCATGATATGCAGTAAAAATACCAACAGACTTTCCAGAAAGTAACTGTTGGGCATGAAGGTTATTACAAACCATCTCAATACCAAAACCTGACTGCATGCATTTCTGTAACCCAGATTGCAGTTTGGGAACACTCACTGAACAACAGGGCTAGACTCCACTGCTTTCTTCTCACTAACAAATATTGATCAGGATAGGTCCATTTATCTGGGATGATAGGGCACCTGTCTCTGGTACATGGTGTTTAATATTTGCTTTGTTGGTCATAATTACAGTGTATCAGCTTTCCTCTCCATAAGACTAGTTAAATACAAGAAGAAAAAACCCCTCAAGCTCTCCAGTGTCAATTTTATATTCACAACTAAGTACAACATGAAATTGTGTAGTTCATAAGAAAACTTCAAAGAGTTGTTGCTACTAGTTCTTTTTACAGATTCCTTTTAACATAAGGAATGTCTTGCACAACTGTGAAATTAAACCCAGGAAATCAGAAATAGGATACATTTGATTCTTACACAAAGTATTCATTATTTAGTATATTCTTTGCAAAAATAAGCAAGTTGAAGTTCTCCTTTGAATTTGGATTTGCCAAAATTAGGAAGGCTTCCAAGAGCATCTCAGCTTTAAAATAATCACTTCCTAGAAATGAAAAAGTAGAAGTCTGAACTTTTTTTATCAAATCTGTTTCTCAATTCTATTATTTAGCTGTTACATTTTCAAGCTCTTTCACTTTAGATTTCTCTTTATTTTCTGCTCTTAACTTTCTCTATCCATTTTCATATCCATTCTATAGTTTTCTCTTAGAGAGTATTTTAGACAGATGGGATTTCCAGAATTACCCACTACTAACAGTCTGTAGAAGCCTTGGACTTGTTTCTTTTGCTCTTTGGAGATGATGAGGAGTGTGGTTGGGAAAGAAGTATAGACCTTTTTTTTTTTCCTAACAGGAAATTCATAGTAAACTTTATCTGATTGTAAATTACTATTTCATTATCATACCTAGTAGTAAAATCCCTGACAGTACAACTTCCATCACACCCTAATACATACAGATCAAACTAAAAAGCTTCATTTTATAAAATGGGAACCCTAAGTTCACGCAGGTACACAATATATCCACTGTGGCTCATTTTCTGAAATACTTAAAAAAACAAACAACAACCAACCAGTGTGAGCATTACAGTGCATCTTCATCTGAGAAAAGTAAATGCTTTCAAAACTGCCTTTATTTCCCTTTGTGCCAATAGCTCTCTCCTAAAAAAATATTTTAATCAGTTTAAGATGCTAGTGATATGTCATAGTTTACTTTTCTGTAACAATCTAGGACAATCAATTTCCATGAAGAAGTTCTAACCAGGGCAGTTTTGTAGTATTGTAAACTATCTTTCTATTCTGGATACTATGTAGAGATGAGAGTGCAATCATTCAGGGGAAAAAGAAAAACAAAACATAAGCAAACAAAAAAACAAACCCAAAACAACAACAACAAAAAAGGAAGCAAAAAATCTCATCCCCTTTGGCTCGTGAAGGTCAAGATAAGAAATAAAATTCCTCTTTACCCACGTCAATTTATGTAGGCAACTTTCCTGAAGTCCCCTGTGAGGTTTCAACAGTCCTTGCAACCTTTTTATGATCTGCCAGTGTACAGAAATGCTCTTCCTTAAATGTAAAGCAAGGATTGTAAATATTGAACCACGGTGATGTACCAAGCTCCCACAATACTGGCTTGGAGTAGTTTATTCTGAAAAGGAAGCTAATGAAATAATTGACCTCATTTCCATTCAAAGCAGCCTGACTTTCAAGAGAACCCTGCACTTCTATTCTACATAAATTGCCCAGAGAGTAATGTTGTCTTCTTATTTCTTACACATATATTTGCTTAAAAAAAACCCAACGTTCAGAAATAAGGTTCAAAAATACATAAACTTTTTTTAGGTCATTGAAAGTTAGAAAGGCTAATGGTTTCCACTAGACTTATTTTTTCATAATATTGCATCATGTTCATTAGATTACAGATGTGTACATATCTCTATATGTTTACATATCCATGACTTTAGATATCAATGTGAAATTTAAATTTTACTAAAGCCCAAAGTGCCACTTAAACCCTCCAGTGATCTGTCCACATTTCCCATGGTCCTTTAAATACAATTCCACAAATTTTCCCACCAAAAGAAAGTATTTTTAAAAAATGTTTCGGTAAGTACTGGTTTTTGCTTTTGCTTGTTCTTCCCCTGAAAAGACTGTGCCCTAAAAGGGATGAAAATTAAAAGGGATTTGTTAAAAATTTGAAGGAAATGTTGCTATTTCTTTATTCTTTTTCTAACTTGTCTCTGTTGTTTTGAACACTTTGGTACAGTTTTGCTGGACAGTTTTATACAAGTGGGAAATGAAATGCTGCTCTGTCATTTCTTTTAGTGCTCTCAAATGCTTCTTCACTATTTATTGCAGCTTACCAGGCTTTCAAGAACTATAATGGAATTTAAAGCTCATTGGCATGGTTGTAAGGGGCTGTTTGCTCTTCCTTCATAACCTGGGGACTTCCTGCAACTGGCTGTAAGTTGCAGAAATAAATGGCAATTTCTCTTCATTATTATTCATACGGTCATAGCATTCAAGATTAATGTGGGCTCTCATGGCTTATTCATGACAATGTTCACAAATCTTGAAAGTTTCATACTTCCTAGCAGATGCAATTTGTCCAAAAATTTCTCCTGGAAAGTGTAGTTCTTCTATATCCATCCTTCATCTTAATTTCTCTATTAAAACCTTTCCTTCTTCCAGTGAGGGAACATACTCAGTATTTGCCAAGCATGACTAGTGACTTTCTATGACTAGATGAAAAGTCAGATTCCCCAAGAACGCTACGAACTACTACTTTCCATCTCCTAAAAATAACCAGGATAAACATTTGCAATGTATTAATTAGTAATTCAGTTCAGTTTGTGAATGATCCTACAAGAAAAAGAAAATCCTTAGTGGTCATATATTGCAGTGGTCAATTTGCAGTATAAGTGAATACCCAAAATGTACTTCTCACTCAACATATCACCAGCTACTCTTTATAGCTAACAAGTTATAAACATATTTCAGAATTTTATATTTGGTTGCTCCAGCTACATTTCCTCTCCTGGAAATGTAGTGATTGTGCCTAACAGATGTGATGGAGCTGTTCAAGCCATCCCCATGTCTGGCATGGTGTCTTTAAAACTTTAAAACCTCTCTTCTGCTATTAGTTATGGATTATTTTTTTTTCAGATTATACTATATCAGAATTTTTGCTGGATATTGCAAGACCAGATGCAGACAGTAATTTTACTTGTTTCATCAGTTGTGCAAAGTCTTTCTTCAAGGAGAAGGTAACAACCAAAGAGGATTAAGTCTGAGGCATGGAAACCTGGATAAAACTTGGTACAGTCCTGCATACACAGTCATGAGAAGTTTTCTTTTCTACTATCCTTTCTCTGTATTCCTATTTCTTGGGAAACGAAAGCTTTAGTTTTCACAAGAGGAACAGTATAATTCTTTTGTCAGGAGATAGTACTGCAAGATGTCAGAAAGAAAAATGCAAGCTCTTGAACATATGACTCCCCTCAACTGTGTCTTTAGAATCACTGCTCCTTCAGCCAGCTGTCTGATTAGTAAAGACATTCTTTGTCACTAACAAACTCTAGCAGAGTATTATGCCATCTAAGTTGTCAAGGAAATTTGCTTTAATGCAGACTAAATATTTTAAGAGGAAATTGATGTTCAAACAAGTAGAAATTTTTTAGAACAGGTTTTGCTTACTGGATTAGAGATGTTAAGCTTTATGATAGAAACTGATCAGTTTTCTTCAGCAAATATTTCTGAATGTTGTGCTCATATACAATTTTGATTGCAATTAATACACTCAGTACGAAGTCACCTTACCTGAATTACAAACAAAAATTTTTTTTTAGGTAAGTTTTCATCTTAATAAGAAAACCTGCAGTCTTCTTGCTGCTACAAAGTAAAAAAAAAAAAAAAGGAAAGAATATTTTGTTGTTTTGAATCCTTTTTTTCCTGTTTATGAATACCCATGAACAATTTGTTTTAATTTTTTTTTTCTTAGAGGTCTAACTTTGTGATCTTGCCAATAAACTATTATGTCAGTTTTGTGCCAGTTTTGAATTATGTTGCAGCAACTTCTGCTGGAAAAATATTCTAAGCAAACAAATCTTTTTGTTGTATTTTGTATAGCATTTAGTAATTCTGATTTCATATTGAAATTTTGGAACATATGTAAATTTAAACCAATTGATAATTACCTTGCTGAAGTACTAAGACTGTATTTTATTGATCTAGTTCTTTTATGAAATCCAGTTAATTTTAAGCAATACTTAAAAAAAACCAATACACAAACATGTAGCCTAAGCAAAGCAGATTAAGATAAAGCACACAAAAAACTATAAACTGGAATTTGTAACACTATTTAGGAATTAAAATATATGCAAGTCACTTAGAGGACTTAAACAGTGTCTTAAGCTTTACACACCCTAAGGCCCTACCTTTAGAAGGTAGAATCATAGAATCATAGAATCCTAGGGGTTGGAAGGGACCTCGAAAGATCATCTAGTCCAACCCCCCTGCCAGAGCAGGGTCACCTAGAGTACATCACACAGGAAGGCGTCCAGGCGGGTTTTGAATGTCTCCAGCGAAGGAGACTCCACAACCTCTCTGGGCAGCCTGTTCCAGTGCTCTGTCACTCTCACAGTAGAAAAATTTTTCCTGATATTCATCTTAAACCTCCTGTGCTCCAACTTGTATCCATTACTCCTTGTCCTATCACTGGTCACCAAAAAAAGCTTAACTCCATCGTCTTGACACTCACAACACACAACATGCAAAAACACATAGTCATTAAAAGCAAGTAACAGCCTCAAGTAGTGGCAAAGTTCCAAAGCCCAGTTGCAAACACATTTTTAGATCATGGAAAATGCTATTTCTTTATGAAACCCTGATACTGATGTCACTTAAGTTTTGATGGTCCACATTGACAAATTTCAAGGTCAGACAGGTAAGAGTTGGAGTATTTATGTGTAATAATATAATCTGAGATTTATTCCCTTGGTTTTCCACAGCCTTACTTTAAAGAATTTCCCAGAAAGTATCTAAATTGTCTTTGATTAAGGATAATTAACTCTGTTCAGGAACATTTCAGAAAAGAATATATTAGCTGAGAATTACTCCTTTGTCTCAGGAGTCTTTGCAAAGAGGCACCTTTCATCTTGAACAAGTGCCAGCTATGTTAATTAAGAAAAACTTGTGAAACACAAACCAAACTACACTGCAGTATTAGGTTAAAACTGCTTCGGATACTTCATCCAAACAACATTTCTCCTCTGGAAAAGTTAAGGTCCTCTAGGCTTAAAACAAAAGTGACTCTCACAGTACCATTACTGGGCTGAATTGTGGTTAACCCTCCAAAGATGTATTTGAATGGAAGGAAGACAATTTAGGTTTTCAAAGGCACAGCCAGGATTTAGCCAACAGGCTTTGATGTTTCCATTATTTTCAGTAAGTTAGATGTCTAACCACTTCATATTCCTTAAAATCTCCCCTTAAGCAACAAGAAATGAACAGAGGAACATTGTTTTCTCTGGAATTACCAATGAATTTGGACTGATACACATTCATAAAGATTGACTGATCTGTCCCAATAAGCCGTAAAGTTTAGTAACTTGATTTCCAAACAATTTTTTCATTGTATATTTGACTGCACTTTGACTTTAATGCCTTTTGAAATTTGTTGGTTTTTAAATGAGAAAAGATTACTTGTATCGGACTAAAAAGATCTATATTGCAGGAGTTAACAATAACTAAGATTTACTTCACTTCTTGCAAGCCAAACTTCTCCCAATAGATCAACCTGTGTATTACAATAATGCTGGAGTATCTGAATACCCATTTTAACAGAAAGAGAAAAGTAAATAAGCATAGAAAAGAAGACTTCTTTTATTTGAGTAAGAACTTGTTAAAAGAACTCTCCCTGTTAGGATTTATGGTAGAACATTTTTCAGCTTCAAGTTAAACCACTTTACAGGCAGTTTGCTGGGAAAGGAATTACTTTGATGGAACACCAATCACATCCAGGCAACCAACAACTTGATTACCTAAATAATTATATTATTGATCAGCAGTTCCCTTGATCAAATGTTCTGCCTATGCCTGGTTGATCACAAACTCTGGGTTGTTGGGGTTTTTTCTTCATATGTTTGGTTTTATTTGCATCTTTTGGAGTCAGATGAATCCAAATAGTTTCCTTTGTGCCTTTTGGCTCCAGCTGCGTATCTGGATACATTGATCTGCAGTAGTAATTAATTTCTCCTGTTGTTGGCTAATTTAGCTATTTGATCTTGTATAATATTTAGCAATTCAAATCATAACTTAAACATAAAAATATGTATTTCATTCCTTGTTTTATATTTGGACAGACAAAACCATCACTAATGTTTCTGTATTTCACACATCTTTTTTTGTTGTTGTTTTCTGCATCACAGTTTTAGAGCATGAGGCACAACTGCTTTTACTTGCAAAAACAAGTCATAGACCTGGAATTTTGCACTTTCAGAATTTGAGTGGGACCATTAAACATTTACCTTTAGTCTTATCATATGCAATACAGAACAAGAAACATGCAACATGTATGTATAAAGTCAACACTAACTCAAGTTCTTTTGGAATGTCGTGGTTTGGGCCTAACACAGCAACAAAGAACCACCCTCCCTTCTTCCCAGGCCCCAATTACCTTGTTCCCAATTTCTCTCTGTGGGGCCTCCTAGAGAGTCACAGGCTGCTTCGGGAACAGTCACCTCTCCTGGCCCGGGGGCTTCCACAGCTGCAGATCCAACTCTCTGGGCTGCAAGTCCACATTAGCCCCTCCTGGCACCTTCCACCATGCATGCAGATGGACAGCCAGCCTGCCATCTCCCCATGGGCTGCAGGGAAACTTCTGCTTGGGCACCTCCTTCCCCTTCCTCACCAACCTCCAGACGCTCCCCCCAGCACAGCTCTTTCTCTCCTGCTTGCTGCTCAGGTGTTAATAACAGGTCTTTCATATGTTACTTGCGAAGGTGCATCTATTGTCTTTCTAACGACCCAGCCTTGGCCACCTGTGCCTGGGGAGCTTTTAGCTTCTTACAAGAGCCACACCTGGGGCCCCTCCCCTGCTCCCAAAACCGTGCCGGGACCAAACCAGCACATGGAACAAGCTAGGATTTCATTCAAAGTCAATATAAAAGCATATGTTCTGTAGATCTATATTAAAAATCTGTGCAATATAAACAGAGGCAGAATTTTGTTTCTTTTTTCTTTAAAGTACAATCTCACAGAATCTTAGGGGTTGGAAGGGACTTCAAAAGATCATCTAGTCCAACCCCCCTGCCAGAGCAGGATCACCCAGAGCACATCACACAGTTATATATGCAGTTAGAGCTTTATTGGTATTTTTGTATTGTGATCTGAAGAATGCTACCCACTTAGTATCTTATCCCTACCAAAACAGAATTATGTTATTAGCCTTTTTTAGGGAGGTCAAACATTGGAATTGGTTGCCCACAGAGGTTATGGATTCTCCATCCTTGGAGAAGTTTTGTTTGGGCACAGTCCTGGGCAGCCTGCTGTAGGTGACCTTGCTTGAGCAGTGTGTTGAACTAGGTGATCTGGAGGGTCCCTTCCCCAACCATTCTGTGATGCTGTTTAATAAGGGTAAGCAGGAGATGAGAATTTATATTCCCATCATACAGTCTCTTGACATAAAGAGAGAGATTTTTCTTTTCTTTTGTATAATGTACCTACTTTAAGATTCAAGTTAAAAATTTGAAAAAGAACCAGCAGTGACTCCATAACCAAACTGAGAATTTTTTATAAAGCTGCAATGGAACTGATTGTAATAGAATCTGTCACAGAAACACCGTGCTCATCTTTTTAGTCCATTATAACTGATGATGTGATCCATTGGTAGAAAAGTCTATTTCACTTGCTATTTCTGCATTGTTTTGTCCTTGTGATTGCTACCAAAAAAATGAACAAATGCACTAATTATGCTGATAAATGTAGGAGATTAATAACAAATTGAAAGTCAGTAGAGTAAAAGGCATTCAAACATGATAACCTGGTCAAAAATTAATTAGACAGGCCCTGAGCCAGATATTCAGGGAGCCTGTGTGTCTGTGGCCTTACTGCAAACAACAGCTGATACCTCAGTTGTTAAAACTGCATGGAAATGATGGCAATGTCTTCCAGGTCCTCTTAACAATAGTTACAGTCTCAGCAGACAAACGATTAGATGAAGCTCCCTCATCTTGAGAATGTCTGATGTGGGACTGCCCTCAAGATCTGTATTCTTGCTTTCTATCAGAAGGCTTCCTTTCCTGGTGTATGGAAACACATGGCAGAGGATGTGGTTATAAAAATTACCTGTATGTATATGCAATTGCATTGATAGGTTGCTGTAACTCATGTCAAAAGTACAAAACAATCTGGACTTACTTTCTATGGGACACATTACCCATCATCAACACACTATAATACTGTCCAGGTATTTTGACATCCTGGAATTTGGGAGCTCAGGTCACACTACATATCACCACCTCAAAACACATGGCTGGCATCCTGGTTGCACCAGGAAAGAAACCAATGTACCTGTGGCACAGGGGCCTTCCCTGTGTTCATGAGATTCTCCATTGCAAAACATCAAGATCTCACATCAATGCAGAACAGGTACAGATAGTAGATATATTAGTTAGCCACTAATGGAGCTGGTCAGATGCCAAAAGTCATCACAGATGATGATCAAAAATGTGGCAAAATGTGCTCACTAAATGTATATGTTGGAATGCGACTGCAAAAAATTGTTCTTTCTGAAATACTCAGCACCATTCCTGACTACTCCCAAGGTCCACGGCTGCATGTAAGCTGCTCAGCCTTGCCTGTAGTGTGAGCCTGCATTTGGGTGCACAGTTGCAGTTCGGACTTACATCATATAGTGCTCTGGAAAACACCTTACACTTATTCTGGTGAAAGCAAAGTGAATTGAGAATCAGCTGGATTTTTGAGGAACACCTCATTTGCTGCAGATCTCTGAGTTTTGTAAGGACAAATGAGCAAAGATTTATCCTGCTCTCATTACAAAGAGGAAATTACTGGCATCAGATGAGTACTGCTGCCACATGGGAATACAGACATGGGAATACAGGCTTAGAAAAACTGAAACATCTCGAAAGATGGAGTAAAAATGATACAGTATGTGACAGTACCAATGGCTAATGTAAAAGGAGCTCCAGGATGCAGCCAAAAATCTCTTCACTTGGGTCTGTGCTCACCCCAGCTATTCACACTGACTCTGTCCAGTTGCTGAAAATTGCCAGCCAGGTGTGCAGTATCTGGAAAGTGCTGTCCCATGAAAGGGAAAAGCTTAAAGCACTGCCCTTTAGCCCCAGCTTTTCATAGAAATAAGACAGATACAATATTGTCCCTTTTCCACCCTCAGAAACAAAAATTTCACACCAAAATGGTTTCTAAGGAGTCAGAAAAAGAAGTAAAACCAAGATGATGAAAAGTAATTCCTTCTTATCCTGCAACTTGGCAAGTTACCTGAACTGTTTATTACCCAGCTTCTCTGAAAGTAAGCTGTGAGATAAGGGTTCTTACCTTGTGAAATGGAGAGGTATATTATTAAAGCCCTTCAAACTCTCCAAATGAAAAGTAGTTAATTTTGTCTCATGTCTTTTCTTCTCACTATGTCCATTCTGTGGGTGACTGTGTTCCTTGCTAAAGTCATCCTTAAGGTAGGAACTGTTGTTCTGCCTTTCAAAATTGTTCCTCACCTTCATAAATCCTTGGCACTGGGCAGTCTCCAGTTTTCACCTTATAATCTTATGGCTGGTTTGGACAACTCCTTATTTCTCATGTCTTTCAATGCTGGATAGTTTACTTGAATCACTTCTTAGAAAAAGTGACCTTTTTTTTAGACCTTTGATGTATTTCTTCAGGGAATCCAAGACAAATTGTTTTATCTGAAGGTCTTCTTTCACTACTGCATCCCAGTTCCTCTGCATTTTAATCAATCAGAGAGGTTGTGCTCTGTCTCCACTGCCAGACTTGTTTATCATTAAATATTCCAAAAAATATCAAGAACCACTATTCCACTTTCTCCCAGATTGCATTTTATGCATGGGAGGAATTTCTTTAATTAATTTCAGCTCCAAAACTCTTGCTATAATTCCAAACAGCTGCTCTGCTGTCCCTACTGTTAATGAGCTTTGTCTTCATATGACTGGGAGAAGAACAGAAAGGGCCACACTGGCTAAAATTGTTTAAAATTAGTTTTCAACATGCAAAATAAACTGGACAGCTCCTGTCTGAGACTGATTGTGGCATTGCTCCCCCCTCTGCAGATATCTAATCTGTTTGGGCTAATGAGAACAAGACTCAGAGCAGAGGCAGGAGGTACTGACTTGTCCACTTTTTTTGAAAAATATCCTTCTTTTTCTTTTTCCATTTCTTTTTTTCCAAATTGACTGAGGCTGTTTAGTCTGAATTGTCATTCTTAAATAATTGTCCTAGTAGGAGGAGTACATTTCAACCTCATGCCATCCTTTGAAAATTTAGTTTAGCTGTTAGCTAGAGAGATGCAGCCTGACATTCTGAACCTACATGCAGTGTGAAAAATTGCTTTGATCAGGTTGTGTTTATAATTTAAGGCAGTAAAATAGAGTTCTTACTAATTTTGTTTAAGGCATGATGTATTGTGTAATCCACAGAGAAACTCATTTCAAAAACACTGTAACCATAAAAACAGCTGTTCCACTGAGTCATTTTCCCAACATGCAACTTAAAACAAAGCAAAACAGAGAAAAAAGCCTCTCCCAGTCGTAACTTATTTGTGTTGATAAGATTATGGAGTAGGATAATGGTGGGAATGTGGGGACAAAAAGCAGAAACTTGTCTCCACGTTCCATTTATACCAGAAGTTTGGAAACAGAAAAAAGAGCCTTTGGAGTTAAAAACCAGAAAAATCTCAGTTTTGAAGAGATATTGGTACCTAAACTAAATGATGAACTGCAAGACATGTATTGATAGTCAAAAACAATTTGCAAAGATAAGAATATAGTCTAATATCAGAAGAAAGGGAACTAAAGTAATGAAACAAGGTTGAATACCTAAAAAAAATGCATAGCACAGATGTGCATGGGTGTGTATGTTCATGGTTCTGTAAGTATAACACAGTCCCTGGAAGACAGGAAGATCTGCTAAAGGAGGTGGAGGAAGCTGCACTACATAAAAGGAAAATAAAGAAAAAAAAAACATGTACTGCAGGCACTATTTTTGAAGAAAATTGAGTTCAAACAATTGAACAGCCCTTTTCATACTTCATGCCACCCAGCTTTTTGAGGGAAAATATAACCAGAGTCCTCTCGAGATGAGCCTTATACTGAATTCCGAATAAGATTATTTTTTAATTTATTTTCTTTTTAATGGGGAGGTGGGGGTGGAGGGGGAAAGAGTAGAACATTTAATGTGCTTCTATTATAGGACTGTTGCAGGAACCAGAATTTAATTTTTGTAGATGTGCAATCCAGAGATGCTTACTTCCCATGCTGTATGCCTCAGAGATGCAGAGCTCCAGCAAGCCCATATATGTGACATGTATGTGTTTTTTTTCTTTGCAGATATCTCAATAAGTTTGCTGTCCTTAGTTGTCACAGCCTGTGGTCTTGCTCTGTTTGGTGTCTCTCTGTTCGTGTCCTGGAAGCTTTGTTGGATCCCTTGGCGAGAGCGTGGTCTGCCGTTTGGGAGCAAAGACAACAAACAGGAACCACTGAACTACACAGATACAGAGACCAATGACCATGACTACAGTGAGGATTATATGGGACAGCCTACAGCCTATCCAGAGTCCTCCATGAAGATCAGCCACACCTCCCCTGATATTCCATTAGATGCTCAGGCAGGGACGAAGGAGAACTGCGTGCACGATGCGCGAATGCATCGTCAGATCACTGAGCCAACCTCTTCTGATCGGTCAGTAACTTCATTTTCTCTCTGATATTAATGGAGATACAGTCAAAAGAGCACTGCTTCATCACCCAGTACACTGATCTATTAAAAATGCATAATTTACTTGCCACGTGCCTTTTAAAAAAAAAATTCACAAAAGTTATTCCTTGAGGTGCACAGATCTCTTAAATTAAAAGGACAGGATCACAAGGCTATTCCAGTCTTCTTTCAACTACTGTCTTATTTGTGCCTCTCCCTCAGAAGCTGGACAATACAGAGCACTGTGTGTCCCATAAAGCACCAGAACAGCCTACATTTAGCTTGTAAAGCTTATTCATTTGCACTTAGCTCTCATGCTGAACACTCAGTAAATTCTCCTCAAAGATTCTTAAAACAGCCACAGAAGAAAAGTAGGGCAAGCTAATGAAACACTTGCAAGAGTTAGAAATAGGATTAGAAATCATAGATTTTAGCCCCAGTCATGACTGTGGGGGAAAAAATGACTGAACAAGTCAGTGAGTTCTCCAGAGGAACTGGAGAACCAGTACAGGAGGGAAGAGGAAGGAGGGAAGGTGAGATTGTGTGCAGGGGGAGGTGATAAAAGGATTATGTTTCACACAGTGAGAAAAAAGATCAGCATGTGAAGTCAGTAAATCTCTAAGCCGAAGCAGATGCACTTCAGCTGGAGAAGGTGCAGCACTAGCCCAATTGCTCTTTGCTAGCCTCCTTTCTGACCATCTGGGAGAGCCTGTTTAGCTAAGGCTCTTGCCTGCAGGCACACCTGAACATGGGTAAGGTGACAGCAGCTAGCAGCCAGTTCAGTAATTCCCGTTCAGTAATTCCCAGGAAGTCAAAGCTATAATTATGGATACCCAACCTTGCACCCTACCTCAGGTGAGGCAGAACTCCAACTCAGGACTAAGAGTTCAGAAGTGTGGTACCGGGCTGGTGCTGCTCTGTTTTCAAACTGCTGGGAAATAAGTATGTCATCAGATTCATTAACAACAGATTTCTGACACCCAACACCAAGAGCTCTCATGTGTCTTCGATATTGTGAAAGTATTGAGTCAGATACAGGCTTTCTCTGCTACAGCAGGGCAGCAGAATTGATAATCAAGTGACAAATGCAGTGTCAGCACAGCATAGGCACCTCACAAGAAGCAGCAGCAGTCCCAATCTGAAGAGAATTTACTCAGCATCCTGAGTGCATGGACAATGTCTTTACTCCTGTGAATCTCTGCAGATCTTTCTTCTGGCCTTTGTTCCCAGTCTGGCTCTCCCCAGCAGACATTACAGTGGCTCACTGTCCAAAAGGGTGTGACTTGCCAAGGTCCACTCCTGCCCTGTGCCGTTTGCTGATATATGCTTTGCTCTTTACCCCTCTCTTTCATTGTCCCGTGCTTTTTTGGCAAGGTCTTCTCCAAAATACTGATTTGACTGAGCAGGAGGATCCCATCTTCCTTGAACTGTATCCTTAGTTTGTTCCCCTTTGCTTCTGCTGCTTTCTGGCATATCTGGCTAGCCAGCTGGATCTTTCTGGTGTGGACACAGAGACCAGGCACCTGCCCTCTGTTACAATCCTTGCTAAGCTGTCTCTCCAGTG
This sequence comes from Apus apus, assembly GCF_020740795.1. Taxonomy (NCBI): domain Eukaryota; kingdom Metazoa; phylum Chordata; class Aves; order Apodiformes; family Apodidae; genus Apus; species Apus apus. The sequence continues at coordinate 8,932,586 of NC_067286.1, forward strand.
CCCTCCTTTTTATTCCTCCCCAGGATATGCTGCACCTCCCACTGCGATGAGGAGCTGAAGGGTTGAGCAATAATACTATTTTTTTGTGTGACACAATGATATTTTATCATGGAAATGACTAATGTGTAGCTATAAAATTATGTCTTTGATATGCAACAAGAGAAAAAATTAGGGTAGTGTGTAAGAGGCTGTTCCTGTTTTAAGCATGCATAAACATATTTACAAGCAATGAATGAACAATGATAGCAGAGGAACTATTGCTGATTACATTCAACATAAATAGCTTTGGAATAATCCCATGCTGGCATTTTCCATGTGCTGCCTTCTACATTCAACCACAGCTCATGGTACTCCAGTACACTGAATGATAGTTGCATATATATATAGGACAAGAAGTGGAATCCGACTCGTACAAGATTAGGATTTTACCTAATCCAACTTTAAGATCCCAGTACCCCAACAGGGTTTGCAAATTTGATTTCTGTTATCATCTCGTGAAGTGGAAAATTCAGTCACAATAACTGAGTGACTCTGGGTAATAAATTTCACTGGACCGAAGCTAAGAGCAACTTTCTCTCCTCAGAGTAATGAAATTAAAGGAGCTTTTCAGCCAAAGTACCACAAAGCTCATTACGTCAGGTATGAGAAAAAACAAAAAACAATTGGTGGGGCAGTCAACAAACCATTTCAAATGAGAAGAGCTCATTTGTAAATGAAGTACTTGTAGAGATCAACAAGTGATTAAAATGCAGAGATGTCAGAAGCACCCTTCTTTGGCCAGCTTTAACTTAGCAGAAATCAGCAATCCTGCTGCTGTTTACATAATGTAACTTTTTTCATAGGCATGAATCCAGAGGAATCAGTTGAAAATGGTAACTGGTAAGAACAGCACCATTTATTATCATATCACTTTATGCTTGCCAGTGAGGCCGATCCTCTGGATTTGCAGAGGCCACAAATTTGCAGTTGTTACTTTCTTTGGCCAGGTTTGGAGAGTGCATGCCACTAGTTTGAGACACAGGAACAGAAAATCCTGTGGTATGAGCAGTCTAATGCAGAAGGAGAGCTCTCACATTGGGTATCAGGGTATCATTCTGTGTCGCTCTATGAGAGTAAACATCTGGCCCTCCCATACATTACAAAAACATGTCAAATGAGAACAGGATCTTCAGTGTGTGCACACAGATTTGTATCGTCTTCGGCATGTTCTATTTCAATTCTTTCATTTTCACTTAAGGCATAATTCAATCCGAAGACAGCTCAACCTCTCCAACCCCGACTTCAACATCCAGCAGGTTCAGAAGCAGGAGCAACTGACGGGGATTGGCCGCATTAAGCCAGAGCTGTATAAACAAAGATCAGTGGACACAGACGACGGCCGGAGGAGCAACAGCAAGGCATGTGGAAAACTGAACTTCATTCTGAAATATGATTGTGATTTAGAGCAGCTGATAGTGAAGATACACAAGGCCACCAACCTGCCAGCAAAGGACTTCTCTGGAACTTCAGATCCATACGTGAAGATATATCTGCTTCCTGATAGGAAAACAAAACACCAGACTAAAGTGCACAGAAAGACCCTAAATCCAGTATTTGATGAAGTTTTTTTATTTTCTGTCCCATACAATGATCTGAACGCAAGGAAACTGCATTTCTCTGTGTATGACTTTGACAGATTCTCCAGGCATGACTTGATTGGCCAAGTGGTAGTGGATAATTTTTTAGATTTGGCAGATTTTCCCAGGGAATGTAATATTTGGAAGGACATTGAATATGTCACTAATGTAAGTATCATCATTTTTCTTTCTGAGATTTGTTTGTTTCTGATTTTATTTCCTTAATCAGAGTATAAGTTGTCTCATGAATTTATGAAGGAAAATAGCCCCTGTCTTTCTCAAGCTTTGACTTTAATCCAAGGAAACTGACATGACGTTTTCAGTCCTCATTTCTTGTTCTTTGGATATATTAAAAAATGCCTTATGTTGGAGATAGTAGTTTTAGTCATTGCCCTGCTGATAGGGTAGAAAAGCTGCAGAATGTTTTTCTCTTAATCTTACTTAATCTAAAATTTACTTAAGGAAATAGTATTTTTCTTATTTTGCCTGCCTTTCTGTGCCTTGCATGACTTGCCACATAAATGACAACACACTAACAAGCCAAAAAAGCAGATTCAAGATTTCTTATGTAGTCATCTTCAGTCCTTCAGACTATATTCTCATAAAGTGAGATAACACCCCATCTATAATCCAGGGAAACAGAGTTTGGACAATTCTGTTCCATGACAGCAATAAAGCACACTGAATTGGTTTAACTCTTTGTTTGGCATCACTTTGTTACACAGGGAAATGGGAAACATAAAATAAGGCTATATTGCTGTAATCCCAAAGTCTCTGATATCAAATTCTGCACAGTGATCCAATTAGTGATTAGGTGCAAAACAGCAAAAATTGATTTTGAAGAAGAAAGAGCTTTCTTCTCAAAGCATGAGCCAACCTTCTTGTAAGGGTATTAGAAATTAATCATGCACATACTATGGAGAACAGACCTTTACTGAGAATGATACACTACAGAAATTGACAAGGTGAAGCTACTAGTACCAGGAGTCGGAAAAGATTTAATTTGCTTTGTCAAACCCTGCTCAAATGGAATGCACGCTTGCGGGTCAAATAAACCAAACATCATTAACAGTAAGATCAAAGTGTAAGTTTGTTAGGCATCTGTTCAGGAGAGCATTTAAGCATATATTTATCTGAGTGTAAGTAGTCATTGAAAAGTTAAGGGTGTTCCAAAACAAATTCTTTCCTGAAGTCAGACCCTGACCTTGTATCTCCGTGGTCTCGTAGCATGCTGCATTACAGACCAAATGGATTAAATCCACTTTTTTGTTTGGAATTTCTTTCTGGAAATTGATATTGTCCTCGTTTTAAGGTGATCTATCAGTGTTCTTAGTCAGCATTATGTGTCTTTGCACGGGACATTCTGTGCACCCTCTGCACAAACCTCTTCCTCACTAGGATGGAGCTGAGGAACAGGATTAGCGGTTCCCTCACTTGAAGTAACAGGCAGGGACCGACACCCAGGGTCAGAGAAGGAGGAACCTGCCTTTTCTATGAGAAGTTACTGCTCTTCAGCTACAAGGGAAAAGTAAGAATCCAACAGAGCAGGTGACAGTCATTCCAAGTGAAAGCCTTTCTTCATACAGCATTAAGTGTCCCAAGCTCAATGTTTCAGTTCTGCAGTCACCTGGAAGTTGAATGCACACGTACGCTGGAGTTGCTGCATACACACGAGTCTTTTTTCCATGCTTTAACTTAGGCACAAGACTGGCTCTGGTATTTTCTTTTTAATCACTTTCCCTTCCAACTTTCAAAAGCAAGGCAGCACATAGTTCATCTTCAGATTTTCTGTAATCTCTGAAATTACATTCAGGACTGAAACATGAGTCATTTATGAATTCCTACTCATATTCATTCCTTTCTGAAGTGTAGCGCTGTTTATCCAGACAGAACACATGACCTGCCACCTAGGCTTGTCACTGGATTTTCAGCTAACAGAGACCTTTTCAAGGCAAATGACTCATAGGAGACACAATCCAATTTTGGCTATGAGAGTTCTGAGATAACAGTATCAGATAACTGAAAGCGTGGAGTACTCAGCTTACTAATTAACAGTTCGCAAAATTCAAAGGTTAGAACTTACTCCATGAAGTTATGATAAACCCTCTAGGCATCATTTAAGAAACCAAGTTTGAGCACATTTTCATGTCTGGATAGCTTAGATATCTCGCAGACTGACAGCAGAAACCAAAGCCTACAGGCAACTCAGTGAAGCTGTTGAAGTGAATCCTCCCATGGCTGCTCTCCAGATCAGGCCAGCAGTCAGTGTTAGTGAATCCCTGAAATCAATTTTAGCAAAGGTTTCAGCACTGCTTGCCAGTTTATGGTTGCAAACAGGGACTGTGTCAGCTGTTGCAGTTTTCAATCATTGTATCTTTGAATGTCTTGTTTCAAATAGTAAGAAAACAGACAAATGTTGGGCAAACGTACTGAAGGAAATTCACATGATGTAGATCAGCAGTGAGTGCAGCACAGGAGAGATAAACCAGGGTAACCTACTAGAAAAAGGGAAGGTCCACGCAGCTACATGATGAGTTTGTCATACTTCTGAAGAGCACATTCCTTTTAATTCCTTGTGCATCATATTACACTGCATAACCAGCAATCCCCAAAGCCTTTAGTTTATTTCTCCATTTTATGTTCTAATCCAGTTTGACACAGTAATATAAAACAATGTATCAAATCCTTCTCTGCCCAGCAAAACGGCCTACTGAAATGTCAGGTTTACTGCAAACAATGCCATTAAACTGAAATATTATGCCATGTGCTTTCTTCTCTCTTCTAATAACACTGGAAGATATTTTTTTTTTAATCCAAAACCAACAGTTTTGATTCTTTGGCCTGTAACATCTGCTGCCATCCCAGAGTTTGAAGTTATTTCATAGCACAGATGTGTGTCAGCATAAAAAATTTCTACATGCTCAAAAGCAATCTGCCTCCAAACATAAATCTCCAATATCAAAATTATTCTTCTTCTAATCCCACGTCCTGTAACACTGGCACTTTTTCCAACCAGCAAAAAGCAGCAGTGGGCTGCTTAATGGAAGAAATAATTAAATGGATCAACTTCAGATAAACATAAAATGAACTCGATAAGCTTTATGTATATCTACCAGACAGATTACACTGGGTTCTGGCTCATCAAGAAAAAAAGATGCTCTTTATTTTAGGCTGGGTTTCAGTAGGTTGGTATGTTTTCTTTAGTAGCCTCTAAAACATATTCAGGATTTGGTATGTGGGGTTTTTTGTTTGATTTTGTAATGTTCATAGTGTGATGGAAAGTTTCAAAGATAAAAGAATTGTTAATATTTCCTTGATTTCCATCTTCAAACTCAAATGTGATCAGGCAAAAATACATGGCTTTGTCCCAAAGTAGTATAAACAACTACAAAGCTTCCAGATAGTCCATTTCAGATAAAAGAGAACCTTCTCTTTCAGAAAATGCTAAGAATCCACATACATACCTTGCTGTGCACCCAAATGCTAAGAATCCACGTACATACTTTGCTGTGCACCCAGACAGAAAAATCTTTCCTCAAGAATTGTTTGTGAAACATCACCAGGGAGCTACGGGCCACAAAGAAGGATTTCTGTGAACTGGAAATCTAGCTCTGCTTGCTGCTGGTCCTTTGGATTCTCAGAATGCTCAGCTTTTGTCACTTGATAAACAGGTGATCTTTCCAGACAAGAGGTGGGTATTTAGAAGTGGCCTCCACTTAAAGCAGGAGAATAACAGGAGTGAGAAGGAACAGGGGACATTTCCCTTCTTAGCTGGGCCAGCATTTTACAAAATGACTACTCTGTTTAGGATGCAAATTTGTGATTTTTGTCTTACAGTATATGTAGAGATTTTGACACTGATGCTATTTTTTCAGTTGTCAGATACAGTTATACTTGAGATCTAGGCATGGTGCATTGAAAACTGTTCTTTTTCTGAATGTCTAGGCTTATATATACACTTAAATCTTATTCACAACACCCCCTTGGCACCTTTCTCTCATCTTATGCTGATGTTGAACATCCCAAAGTAACCTGTTTTCAGTAATATTTCTACAATAGTCTCTCCTCAAAGGATATTTACAAGATTTGCAGTCATTATGCACCTAATATTTTATGAATTGTAGATACCATATTGACTGCTCCCATTTATCCTCATCTTGTGGTTCCTTTGAGGCTCTTGCTGTATCCACCTCCTGTGCAGGTGTGAAGTAAACTGAAACTCTGATAAAGGTGAAAGCAGTTGGTCAGGTTCAGTGTAGCATCCAGCCCCAAAGTTAAAAAACAATATATCAGGGTCCAAAAGGAGAGTGAAAATACAGAAGAAAAATATTTCTGAAAAAAAGAGAGAAGATATTACAGAAAGAAAACCCTGGGTGATACATATGGAACTGGAGAAGAAACATGTCACAGACTTTAGAGAATGTATATGGTTCACTGAAAATCCAAAATATAGTTATGGAGTGTTCAAACCTAGAAAGAAACAGAAGGTGTGTATCGAGTTGTTTACTTTTACATATGCTAGAAGTTGCAAAGCCAAGAAATTGGTTGCATCCATTTTTAAGAATCTTCAAGCTATTTTATTACATCCGTAGTGATCAAGAATGCAACGCTGTGTCAGAATGCCAAATTCCTTTTGCACAGAAGCAGTAAAAAAATAATATTTTGAAAAAATAGTGACATTAAGTTGCATGTTGGTATACATGCTTTTGTTTTGACAAAGAGATTGTTATAAGTATTTGAAACTCTGTGTTCTAGAAGTGCTAATTGTTCGCTGCTGTTGTTCTCAAGTTTGCCCTAGAAAGACAGATTTCAGAATCTGTATTTTTAGACATTTATGTTTTATAACTGAGCTGCAACTGAAATCATAACATCACCAGAAGGAGGTTTCAAGTTCCCTGCTTCAGAGATACTAATGCCAACCATGGTATGTGTGGAAGATACACATAAAGAGACTAAATTAATTCAAACAGCTGTTTATGGAAAACGTAATACAAGTCTAAAATTTTGAAATCTGACCAAACTTACCAGATTTTCTGCAGTTCAAACCTGTCGTGTCCTCAAAGTGCAAAATAACTTCCCCAAGGCTTGCACTGCCCAGAACCACTCCTGCTAAGAGGCTGTGAGCACTTTAATGTGTGCCAAATGTACATGCGTAGGTGCAGGTCATAATCCTTAGGGTTTACACCCTCAACACTTGAGGAAAATAAAACTTCCTTCTTTGAAAGAAGTAGGTAAATACTTTCCCTAATTCATGAACAGTGGCATATACTCAGACAAAAAGGATGTGACTTGCTCCAGACATGACACTACTTAACAGCAGAAATGAGACCAAGTCCAGGATCTGCAGATTCCTGGTTCTAGCCTTAATCCACTCTGTGTATCAATGCTTGTCTTCTTTCATATAGTACAGATACTGTAGCTGGCAGTATGTCAACTAAGTCCACCTACTCCAACTTTAAAAAAGGCTTAGCTTCTCAAGATGTTGTAGTCAATATTTTTAAAATTCCTGTTTTGGCAACTTGCTGGGCTTAGAAAAGCAATGGCATTGAGCAAGATCTCAGAAAAGCATTTAAAATGTTCACAATGCTTAACAAAAATTTTTGAGTCAACATTTTGAGACGGAATAGAAGGAAACCAAATCCCTGGCTCTATGTATGACTTCAAACCCAAAGCATCAATGTTAAGTGCCATATCTACTTTTTAGGACTGTAGCATTGTATGGGAAACACTAGTTGATTTTTGTTTTGTAATACAGAAAACACATCTGCTCCATTTCTTGAAACGAGTAGGCTTTGACATCAGTCAAAGTGAGAGTGACAGAGCACTGGAACAGGCTGCCCAGAGAGGTTGTGGAGTCTCCTTCACTGGAGACATTCAAAACCTGCCCGGACAAGTTCCTGTGTGATGTACTCTAGGTGACCCTGCTCTGGCAGGGGGGTTGGACTAGATGATCTTTCGAGGTCCCTTCCAACCCGTAGGATTCTGTGATTCTGTGATTCTGTGATCAGGGAGGCACTCAGTTGCTGATGTGGATGGGTACCTATTTAATTGATTTGCAAAAGCAGGTCTCTCTAGAAGAGATCTATTTGCAAACCCAGGTGTCTTGCCCACATTAAAGCATGCCAAAAGCCTAAGGAGCAACAACAATGATTTCATGCATAGACAAATTGAGGCAGTAAACACAAGAGGTAAGATTCACCTCACTTCAATTGTAGATTTCTTAAAAAAAAAAAAAACCAAAAAACCACAAACCCGGAAGTGCTAAAAAAATACAGACACCATAATTCCCTTCAAGAGGCAGGTCAGTGGATGGTCATCTCCTAAGTCACAAAGATCACTCTTTGTTTCATGATATTTTCTATTCATATTTAATCAAAAGTACAGGAAAAAAATGTCTATGTGTGATGAACCATTTTATAGGCAAAAGATGAAGAAAAGTCAAAGATCTTTAATCCTCCAGATTTCTAAAGATAACCACCATAAGGATGACAAATCAATTAGCCATCAGCATCAGCACAACAGGTATAGTACCTGTTCTCCACATCATACAGTGGAAAATGGCTGCAGCCAGTGTTTTTCCTATGCTTTTACTAACCACGTGTTCAAATGGGTTCATTTTCAGAAGTGGGCTTTTCCATTTGTCTCTTCCTGTTTTCTTTTTTAATCTAATGATTTTCCTAACTACTTTGTTGGATAAGATTTGTCAGAAATGACATATGTTTAAATTATCAGGAGACAGCACTCAGCATGACTAAACGAAGGACAGACACAGTTACATACAGTTACATAGGGTAGAGATAAAATATTGACATGTGTTTTCAGAAATCTTAAAGACAGCAGATGCCTATTTCTGTTTGGAGCAACTAGGTAACTGTGAGAATATTATTCAATAAAACTTGGAAAGGTTCTGAAGTAAAAAAAATATCAAATGCCTTGAAGAGTGATGGTTTGAGATGGAGCTAGGCTGGTCCTGAGTCAGTGGTATGAGCACCCCCAGGCTGGCTCTGAAAAGAATGCTCACTATTCAGTGCAAGTGATTCCTTAACAGCCTTGTAGCTCCAAAGGAACAACCAGTTTACAGAACCCAGGACTGTGGTCGTCAGGGTTTCCAAGTGAGCTTTTTCAGTCTGGATGTCTCTACAAAAAACATTCATACAAGCAAACAAACAATCTAAACAAAAGAAACAAAGTTAATGCAGACAAAAATCCTCCATGTACCAGAAATGGGACCATTTCAGTCAACTAATTTAAAAGAAAAAAAAAAGAATTAAAGTTAGTATTTTGAAAAGACTGAAATTTCAGAATTAGATGTTTTGATTTCTCATTTGGAATGCCCTTCTGTTCCAAGATTTTAAAATATTTTGAAAAGTGAAATATCAACAAAATATCCTGTTTCTTGTAAAAGCAAAATGTTTTGAGTCAAGGGAGGGATATTCTGCTTCAAAATGGAAATAACTCAAAACTCTTTATGAAGTTACAATCCTGATTTCCACACTGGTTCTTCCCCTGCCCATCAATGCTTCATATTCCTGAGCTCTCACTTTTGTATTTGTGTCATATCTGTTTCCCTGGTTCAACAGCCCCAGGACAGCAATAGTGTACGAAGAACATTTTCCTCCACACATTAGCCACATGCTAAAAAGGATTAGACTCAATCCTAAATTCCTGTTTTTCTAGATTAGTGGAAGAGTCTGTATCTATCCCTGTTCTACACATCCCCCTTCTCCTTTCTTCTCAGCCTCCTCTGCCAATTCTTTTTTTCCAGAGATCTCCCTCTAAACAAGGCTCTCGAAGGTAGCCTTGAGTGAAACAGCTCACAGTGACCTGCACACTGCACATAAAGCAAAGCTAAAATGTGATCCCAGTCAGCCAAGCTTGTCCTTCAATTGTACCATTCAAAATTGTTAGAGGGAGCTGCAAACAGGAAAAAAAAAAATAAAAATTGCTCTAGTTTTTTACAATTCACAGGCAGCAATTCCTCAAGCTGAGCAAAGAGCACTCACACAGCATTAGGGCTAAAATAGCTGTATTAAAGGTGATCCTGGCTGTAACCATTCTGCACATAAGATGAGATTAGACTGTGCCATAGCCTTTTTTCTACAGGGTTATATAATTTTCAATTCAAACATGTATTTAGCCAGGCAGTGGAAAAAAAAAAAAAATCACTTCAAACACACATTTAATTATTAAACAGTTTGGGGAATGCTTACCTAGTCTTTTGGTTTTTTAGCAGAGGTCACAGCATTTCAATAACTTATGGATTCATTGACATTTCTGAAAAATCCTACTCTTCAAATCTATTTCCAATATTTGGAGCCAAACTTGAAAGTATTCTTCCTTCTGAACATACTGTGCTTCTGTGAAAAGCCTCAAGCCTTTTTTAGTCTTTAATCCCCACAAGATATCACAGCCATCAGGCATCTTTCTCCACCAAATATTTTAAGAGTTTTACCATTTTCTTCTTTGTATGGTCTGTTTGCCCAGTTCTCATGTAATTTTAAGCAGTGAGTGGACTTATTTGTTACTATGTATTGTATACTTATGTGTACGGTGTGTTCCAAACACTTACCAAGACATACTGGATATTTTTTCAGGGGGTAGCCTGGCTACTTGGGAAGCACCTCCTGCACCCCTTACCTGACAGGCTGGCATTCTAACACTATCTAACATGTGTGCTTGGTTCAATCCAGTCTTGACTTCATCTTTTCCAATACACGTGTCCTAGGTTGTCCCCATTCAAACCCTTTTTAGAGAATGTAACCAGTCTCACACTTTAACCACCCAGCATTCCAGGATCTTCCCAGAGTCCTGTTACAGAGGACAAAACATCTGTACAGAAGGAAGGAATTACTGGACCATAACTGTAGTGCTTGGGAGGGTCGTTTTATGTGTTTACAGGCTAAATTATAGAACTTCCAAAGTCAAGAATAGGCTATACCATTTGCTAAATTACATGAGGGCTCTCTTCAGACCTCCCCACTGTCTTTGTGGAGGGAAAACATTGGAAGTTACAGCTGAGGTTTGAGCTGACTGGAGGAGAGGGACACATTGCAGGAACAATAGGTCCTATAAATATATATCTATAGCTTTTCTAGCTTTTCTCCTAAAAATCTATGAGACTTTTAGCAGCTGATCATGTAGTTTGAAAGAAATAAAAGATGAAACAGCTGAACTGACATAAATGAGAGTAGAAACTTTGAAGGACACGTGTGTTGCTAAGATATGGTTATATGGTCAACAAGTATAATATCAGATATTGTAGAGGCCCTAATAGTTCCTGGGAAGACTCAGAGATGAACATGGTAGGTTTTCTCTCTTCAATCCCCTGCCCTTCAGAGGTTGAGGGTCACTTCTAAGGCTGTGTAGAGAACCTGGCTCTGACTATTGAAGATATGTAGCTATGTATTTCCATTCTTCCACTTTGTAGAAAACAGATTACTTGTCAGCCAAACTGTCTGAGGGAAAAGGGACAGAAAGGCATCATTCTTACATGGCAATTGAGTTGTCTTTCTGAGAGCAAAGCTAAACAAATGATGGCGAGACTGAGGGACCTGTAGCCTGACTAAAAGCTTTTTTATCAAGAGTTATTAGGCCCAAGTTTACTACCTTTTTACGGAATAGACCTGCATTTTAACTCACTATTTTATTTAACTTTTCCTCATGCATATACATTTCTCTAAATATTCAGAAAGATGTATATGTGTCTGGAACAACACATAAAATACAGTGTTCCCTGAAAAAATCCAACAGGCCACTGCAACATCACTGTGCTTACCTGGGTGAGGATTAAATGACAAACACAAGCAAACCTCTGAATTCTGCACAAATACTGAAAGGCAATTTGCAGGGCACACTCAAATTCTAGAATTACAGATGTAACAACTACTGTAGTTAGTCCCACTGAAGTCACTGGAAATATTCACATGGGTAAATGAAGCATCCAATCACTGGCAGTGTCTGAGTCTTCCTGTGGGTCCCTAGCAGAGAATTAGAATGAGTATTTCACACCATGTACGTTGGTGAAATGACAGGCTCAAATGACCAGACAGCATCAGTAATGTTTGTGGGATCATGCCATTTGAGACTTGTAGAGCTGTGTGATTCTGGCATTTCATTGCTTGATTAAACACCTTGCTCTATTTACTCAAGAAAACAGTAGTCACAAGCTAGAGATCACCTTAGTGAGTGCTCTGTCACTCACTACTCCTTCCATCAGACAAACTCAGAATTAAACCTACATAGACCATCTGGAAGAAGATTTCCAACTAGTGATGGCATCTTGCTTGTGATGGGCAGGAAAACAGAAAACAACTGAGAGCTGGAGGTTTTCACAGTTGATGATATGAAGTATTGGGATAAAATTCCCCACTCAGATTTTTGGACTAAATCTGGCATCTTAAAAATAGCAGTTTATCACAACATCAGAAAACATAACCTTGCTTGTCAGGCAACCTATTACTAACAACCACAGCACAAGTGCCTGAAATCCACCACTCCTCCTACCTAACATTTCCTCTTCCATTTCCTGCAGTAAAATTATTTGAAAACAAGCAGTGAAGATTAGCAATATCACGCAATAGTTAATATTTTCTATTAATATAGAAACTGCTAATAAAACACTATGAAACTTAGCACCAGAGAGCAAAAGAACAATTCCCACATTTTAGTTTGTATATTTGATTTCAGAATTCATAGAACTCTATATGTGTTTTCTTTTTATAAGCATGCTGTGGTTTTATAAACATTTTTAAAAGCCAGCTGTAGTTTAATCAACCATCGATCTACATTAGGATATTTCTTCTGAACAACCCAAACAATAGAATAAATTTGTATGCAGTAAAGGAAAACAAAAGTGTGTACAAAAATATGGGAAGAAAACAGCAGACTTTGGTTTTGAGCCCCCTAGAGACTTATTTAAGATCATCAGGAAGAAAGAAATAAATTTAGAATAATGAAAACCTTTCAATGTTTGTACTCCACTGAGCACAGAATCTTACAGTAAATGCTAATCTGTCAATAAGCTTCACTCTGTCAGGACAATAACATTTTATGGAGATAGAAATGAGTAGCAGTCAGGATGAGATCTTGATTCTACTGAAAGTCAGGAGAAGAATTCCCACTGAAGCTCAGATTTCATGCATATCCTCATGCTAGAGTTTGGACATAGTATCTTGTAAACAGTACAAAAAGCCACATGCAATAATGTAAACAAAATCTCCTGAGACGTACATCAGAAAATTTCTATAACAGCAGAACAAGCAAATTACCATCCTTTTATTCCTCTCTGCAAAATAAATACATGACAATGACCTGCTCAGCAAAGATTTAAATCTTCTTCTCCTCCCCTCCCCCAAAACTTGATGGCTATAGTATAAGTGAGCCATCAGTTTTCGTCCTGGAGAAAGCAGATAGAAATCTCTCCATTCCAAATTACCTCTGTTCTACATCCACATCTTGAACTTTTGGCTGGCAGCAGGAGGCCAAATAGAATGAAAACAGAATATTTATTGCTGAATGTTTCTGCAGCGAGCACCCCTGACTCACTCTTTTCAGTAGCTCAGCAGTCTTTCTCATTTGCCAGCTCCTTTTCCAAAATCTTCTCTTTACCCAGTATATAGTGTCAGCATTCTCGGGAAAGCCATGAGAAACATTCCATTCAACACAAAGCTTTTACTATAAAACAGTGTATAACATTTTTCATGTTATCTATAACCACAACATCTTTTTCACCAAAATACTGATTTTTTAAAAAACAAGCCAGTAGATACAGCAGTAGATGCTCATTCTCTTCATCCCCATCCAGCCACTTTCTTGCTCTTCTTAAAACCCATTTATTTCAGGAAACCTTTCTGTGCTAGAGCAGTGCACACAAAAAAAAACATACTCTCTTTCTTTCCATACAATCTTACTCCTAAAGTTATGAGACACTGAGAGATAACTACATTAAATGCTTTCAAAATCACACTTCCTTCCAAAATAGCTGAAGTGCGGCCCTTCTAAGGTGTCAAACTGAGTAGCTAGAATCATTGATCATCCTGAAAGTTACAGAGATCTAAAGTGAACTCACTATTTAGGACAAGCCAACTCACAACTTTTCTTTCACTTCAAAACTATCAGATTATTTAGAATACAGGCAACTAAACAGAAAATTTGAGAAGACACCTAAGTGATCACAAAATATTGTTTACTATGTTACAGGCTTTCTAAAAATGCAACTTTTTTTCCTACCTGTAAGGTAGTATGAACAAAATAGCACTAGTTGTTCTGAAGATGAACATAACCAGATGAATGTCTGGGCAGCTCTCCCAGACTCACCTCACACAAATGCACATGATGCCATCAGGAAGAGAGTAAAACAAGCCACAGAAAAAAGTCCTTTTCCTCTTAAGACACATTTCACATGTAGCACATGTAAAATAAAACAAGTTAGAAGAAAAGTACTCTATGAGGAGGAAGTTCTGTTGTCTCACTTTTATGGACTTAAAGCACTAAAGCACTTCTATATTTAGTACTCTCGTTATCTCACATCTTACACTACCCTCTGTGTATTCTTTAACAGAGAAAGCATGCTCACTAAAGTGCTCCTAAAATTGCCCACAGTACAAGTCTAAATATAATGGGGAGGCACGAGCATATCTGATAGGGAACAAGTATTACAGAAAAAGAACTGTTATCACACTTTACACCATCACATTTCCCCTGCTCATGCTGCTGACACCTGAATGATACACTTGATTTCAGAGTCTGCATTTTCTAAAACAGATTGCTATCTTCTTACTTACCCATCCTTCAGCTTCCTTGCAGTCTTCAGTTTTATTTTATAGCTGTTCTTTCTGTACAGATTGAAAGTAGAGACAGTATTGGATTGGTAAACTGCCTGACAGCTTCAGGATTAAAATACAGTGTTTATTTACAAGGTAGGTGATAGAAAGCATGAATTCTGCATAGCCAGTGTCCTAATGGCCATAGTCCAGAATTGTCTCCAAATAAAAGAGGCTAGCTGGATTTACACAAGCTTTTGGGCAGCATCAGCAGCAAGGATACTGAGAAATACTCAGTTCCTAACACATTCCTGGCATTGCCTGAGAGAAGCGGTAAAAGTAACCCCTTGTTGCTAGATCACCACAGATTCCAGGGCATTGCTTCAGGAGGTCAGCCAGAGAGGTTTGCCCAGAAAGGATTTGATACCAACAGCATCTCAGGATGTTACACAGTTGGCAAATTTTACATAGCAGGCTGTTACACAATTGTCAGCAGCGTCTCTGGGAGGAAACAGAAAAGCCTCCCTTCTCTCCCATCTTTCCCCCTCACCTCGAAAAAATACCCACCAAACCCCCAACTTCTCTCCTGATTCAAATGTGAAGTTCTGTTTCTTTTGTTTGTAGCACAGTTTGAGAAGGAAAGGAGAAAAGCAGCCCTCTTTTTCACACTTCTAGGATGATGCTATCTTGTTATCATTAATTTTATTGTCATTCTCATTCTTCTTTTCCCCCTCTATTATTTTAATTCCTTTTGTATTTGAAAACCAGAGAGATTCTATGGTATAAAATGAAACGATTATGGAGTGTGGAAGATGTGGGGGTTTTGTCTGTTTTAACATATTTAATACATGTGCTTTGTGGCATCCAAGATTGTATTCTTCCATTTAACTTGCAATTAAAATGGAATTGCTGTGCAAGGACAATCAAAGCAGTACAACTGCACACCTTTTTACCCAATTCATTAGTAGAATATGGCTAGCAAGGAAGTAATCCCTTTACCTTGGCTGCTTTTCTTTGAAATTGTCAGTGATTTTATTTTCTTTATGACCCATTTAAATAAATTACTAAGAAGTAAATTAAACTTCTATGGAAATCGCTTTACTGTTGTTAAAAGTGGGTAATTTATACAGAGAATGTCATTAGTAAAATGCATGTTGCAAAATTTAGTTGTGCTTTCAGTCTAATAGAAGGTTACATGGAATGCTCTCAGACATGTTTTTAAGCCATAATGATCCCTTTTCAGCATTTCTCTTATATTAATACTTTCTGTGGATAGTGCATTTGAGTCTCGCAGGGCACCAGTGCTTATACAGGTGACAGATCACAAGGCAACTTCTTGTATTTTAGTTACACCACTTAATAGCAATCAAGTCAATTTCAAAAGTAACAGGATTTCAACATGAGGAACCTCTAGAAAAAAAAAAGAAAAAAAGCACTACTTTTTACCAGAAAAAAAACTATGAAGTATTTTCAGTGGTTCCTGATCTGAGAGGTTGCATGACACATCATGACAGAATTCTGTCTAGAGAAACAAAACACATGGAGAAAATTCAGCAGAAAGTTACTCGGTCCTTGGGTTTAAACTCACAAGGAAATCCAGGAAAGGTACCCCTTTGGAAGAAAAAATAACTTTCCTCTAAATCAGGATGAAGAAAATCTGTGTAACTCATAGAAAAAAAATGGGGTAAATAAGTTCATAAAACTATGCATCTCTCCCCGCCTATTAACTGGGTCCCAAGCTTAAAGGGAGCTACACATAGCAAATAGTACTTTTTAAAAGTCTGCCTTGGATATATCTTATATAATAAATAATTCTTTTATTACTTTTTAGTGGGATGAGAAGCGAAAAAGGATCAAAAAGAGAGTGTGAGAGGAATTTCATTGAACTTGGATTTGATATCCAGATATCACACAAATTTTTGAATTGTTAATCTTCACTAACAGGTCTTTTAGTTATCTCAGAGAAAAGCTCTGGATTGGCCAGAAAGACATGCTACTGAACCATAGATTTTGACATTAGCTTTCTGTTTTTCAAGCACACTGTATTATTTGGACCATTCTATTTTACATACAAACTTCTTCAAAAACAAAATTGAAGAGCAAATTTTACATAGGCTGAAAGTAGATTCCAATTTCCAAAAATGACCTTTCTTTATTACACATTTTTCTAAGCCCAAGTAGCAAGGAAGTCAGGACAGAACACCTAATCTAAGTATGAAGAATACATCCACACTACATTATAGGTGCTTAGACAGATTTAAAAGAAACTTTTTTTTTTTTTTCCTCCTGATACTGTGACTCTCTCCATCTGTTTTCAGAACTACCCAGATATTTAATTTCTCTCCTTTTCAGAATTATGTGCTCACAATGCATGATATAAAAGGCAGCTGCTTTACACAACACAAAATGCCTGTACTGAGAATGACATTCAGTGCTCAGGAAAGGTGAGGAGCCTTTAGTAGGGCCAAAAGCCTTAATATGATCTTATTTCAGCAACATGTATGTGTTAGGGGATTTTTATACAGAACGACCACTCTGCGAGACTTTATCCTTATTTAAGACTGGGTCAGGAGGGTAAAAGGGTTGGCTTCTGCCTGGGGCTGGGATGCCAGAAGCAGTGGGTGCTGCTGGGCAGGACCTCAGCAGCCAGGTCCCATCCCACCACCCCAGACAGGGAGCAGGGCAGACCAGTGAACTGGGGAGAAGGCCTGGCATCAGCCAGCTCCCTGGGGCCAGGCCAAGCCAGGCCAGGCCATGGCTCATGGCTGAGCAGGGCAAGTCTGTGGGGAGCTGGAAACCAGCACCCTACTGTGTCCCTGGGGCAGGGACCAACAGCCCGAGGCTGGGCTGGAATAGGGTCCTAGGCCATGGACAGGGTGAGGGGAACTGCTGGGGGGCAGTCAGGGCTAGTAAGGCACGTTAGTGCCCTCAGGGCCCTGACATACTTATCATAAAGTCATAGAATGGTTTATGTTGAAAGGGACCTAAGAGATGATGTAGTTCCAACCCCGCTAGCATGGGCAGGCACACCTCCCATTATACCAGATTGCTCAAGCCCTGTCCAAGCTGCCCTTGGACACTTCCAGGGAGGAGGCATCTGAAGCACTTACTGCTTTCACTCCCTGCATATGAACAGATAATTGCTTGGGGTTGGGAGATAGAGCATTTTTTGATATTTCAGTTCACATGCAGCCCCATTGTAACCCAAGGTAGAGTGAAAGGCCAATTCATTAATTTGCATACATATTTAGTTTAAATTGACATTATCATTATAAGACAGTGTGAAAAAAAAAATATTAACAGGCAAGTAATTTTGGATTGAAATATTTTGCTTAGTTAACTTATTTTTAAAACCAGCTTCCTCCTTTGCAATTTTTCTTGGATGTGTTTGAGATTTTCATTATTAGGGTGATATTGAGATAATTAAACATTACTTTCAACTTATGACAGAATGGAAGCAAGAGGCAACTGGCAAATAATTCATGGTAGAAATAATTTTATGCGTTAGAATGGATTTGCTGCTTAATTTTCTTCGAACTTGTATTTGCCTAGAGATAGTGAATGTTTAACATGTAATTTAGCCTCCTCTTCTTACAACAAGCCAGAATTTACCCTTGAAACCATGAGGGTTTATTTTCTTATCTCTTTCCATCTGTGTGATGTCCATCCAGGGTTTTCTCTTAAATCAGCAAGGCTGGCCCACCCAGATTAACTTGTATTGCAAGATTCTTGTGCACTACAATGTCATTAACATTGGTTTTTCTTTGGAGTTTTTTTCAATCTCAGTATTTCATAACAAAAAGAAACAAACAAAAAAAAGAGAGATCTAATCCAAATCAGCTTGTTGAAAAATTACTTGGTTTGACATGACAAATACTGATGGACGTTCATTAAAAGCTTGGTCCTCACATTGGGAAACTACTGCCCATTTTTCCAGATTACACTGTTACATCATTATATGAAATTTCCTGTCTGCCTGACCTACTTGTCCGTCCATTTTTGCCATTTTCACCAAACATCAAAACTCTTGTGTTCCCCAGCTGAATCTCTGCCTTACATTTCCTTTTGAGTTTGCAGTTGCCCTCCCTCTGTCTATTCCGGTATAGAACAGTTCATTGCTGTTCCCAAGCTTGCACACATTTCTGAGGCACTACAGCCTCCTCTGCAGAGAGAAAGGTTTGAGTCAGATCCGTGCTGGAGTATTGTCATTTAAAGCTTTAGCATTGTGAAATCAAACCCACCCTCAAAAGGTTTCCCTTTCAAACAGAGTAGCTGGTATTGAAGCACAATACCAGAGGTGGAAACCTGTAAACAGTGACAAGGTGGGACAAGCTGAAGTGAAAGGAGGAGCAAATCTGTCCACAGCACCTCACTTGTTAACATCCTACAGGACATGACATTTTTATTTTTAAATACTAGATCAGGAAGATGTAATTTTCTTCCCTAGGGCTCAAGTGTTGCCTGTCCTCCACACACAGACACGTGCACTGCCTGCCTCCCAGTAGCAATCAAATTATGAAAGGCAGCCTGCAAGGCCAGGAAAAAAGAATTCAGGGCAGATTTTTTTGTATTATTAAATACATACTGAATTTTGTATTTTGGAGAAAGCAACAAATCACAGAGGAGTTGCACAAAGCAGTAACAATTCAAGAAAACAAAATAGTTTTCAGAGGAACAGTTTAACTTCCAAGGAGAAACTTTTATTAACTTCTTTCTCTGACTAACAATGTGATCTAGTAAGCCTTCAGAAACAACTCTGTGTACAAACTTTCCTCCTCTTAATAACTGATGAGGAAGTTAAAAATTAATTACAGTAACTTTCTGGAAAAATTTCATTTTCAGAATTCCTCATTTCTCTTTTTCCGGTGAAATCAATTTCTGACATGGCTACACACACATAAACAGGACAAGTACTCCAGCTTTTCCAATCATGTCTCTACGAATTTTCATTAGCTCAATTCAGACTATCTCCCCAGTTCATCAATTGAGTTTGGAACAAATTAGGACAGTATCTCTATCTCAATAGCTAAGGATAATTCATTAGATTCACTCTTAGACCCAGAGACAAAAAAGCACTTTAGTTGTTGGAGATTGAAAATCTATGTAAATGATTCAGACAGCAAAATCTATAGGATTTAATCATATGTTTAAAAAATATGTATGTGTATGAAGTTTATCTTTAATGAATGGAGGCTTTTTTAAAGTAAGGATCTTATTATGGAGTAATTTGTCAATAATGTCTTAAATGACTCAGTAAGAACAAACATATCCTGTAAATGCATTTGGATAACTGAGGATAGTATGCACCTAACTGATTGGAAAGGCAGTTTTAGTTAATCACTGCCATCCTATTTATATAATATAAATTATGACAGTGGAGATGTTGGGTCTTTAGAGAGGTAAGTACATTGATTGCCTACAAGAAAAGGCCTCTGTCCTTCACTTACTAAGGACGTTGTGGCAAGGACAAGTTACCTGTGTGTTCTCAAATACATTAACTAGATTTGTTCTGAAATGCATGAAGGGGAAAATCTTATCCTTTGCCTCTGTCTACCCCCATTATAAGATATCTTGACTGACTGGCACAACATGAAATCGTGTCTAGAGGATCTTCCTTGTGAGGACTGCAGTGATCTGTGTAAAGAAGTGTAGTCATAAGACAAGGATAATGGAAACAGGAGGGGAAAAAATCCCAGAAAGTCTCTACCGAAAGATCTCCAGGCTCTGGAGCAGAGATGGAGGATATTCTATTTGCTGGATGCTTTACTTTTGTTACTGTATTTCGATAGAGGTTGCCAAGATGCTAAGCAAAACTATGAAGAAGTTAAAATAAGAACATACACTCCCTGAGCTGATAATCATAGCAGCTCTCCACAACCCAGCCTGTTCAGAAGGCATCTGTCTGACTATAAGGTGCTCCAAAATACCTCAGAGAAGAGGTAATAGAAACTCCATTATTATCTCAGCATTACTAATATAAATCCTAATAAAAAAGTCAAGCCACATACTTTGATAAGCAGCAAAGTTGAAGTTGAACTTAGTTGTCAAAGGACTATTTTATTTTTTTTAATTAGAACGTGAAACATCTCCTTTGGACTGGCTGACCTAAGTGCTTTATTTCCCCCTTGAAAGGCTTTTTTGCTGAAATTCATTGCTGGTGATACTTTTCACTGTATTAGTTATGCACAAATCTCTCAGGTCCAGCAGTTTTAGCTAAAGAGCAAATGTTGTGCCACAGACAAGCCCATGGAGAGAGAGTACTAGGGTTTCAAAGTTGCCCTGTCTTTTCCTACCTTTTTCTGCATCCCATCAGACTAACATCTATATGTACTCTTTGTACCATTGTATTGGCATACAAGCTGAGAGGCTCTCTGTGACTGGACATGAAAATTACATTGTGTACCCAAAGCAATATAAAATTCAGACTGAATTACAGGGAAACTCTTCAGCTTTCTTATATTCCTTCATTGTAGTGAAACCAAGCTGCAGAATTGTTTTAATGTTCTTTCCTAGCAAGTGAAGTCAGGCTCATTTTCACATACCTAGCTCCAAAAGCATCTTTACTTGTTTGCTTTCATTTTTTAAAACCATTATTAAAAGAAATAAAGATGATGAAACACAAAAAAATGGAATCCCACAGAGAAAATAATACTCTGCTAAATAACTTAAAAAGCTTGTCATTGATGTATTGAAAGAATAATTGTAAAAGAAAGGCCATTCCCATTTTCCTCAAACTTTACTTAATCATATCTCTGTAGATACAGTTTGACTGAGGCATTAATAAATGCCTACTTTGCTAGAATTCATTTCTTTGATTTAAGATGTCATGAAAATAGAATCTTCCAGTCATATCTTCTCTGTAATGAGTAGGCAGCTGACACTCTTTTAGTCACAGGTAAATTCAATTAAAATGAAACATTTCTAAAAAGTATGTATGTTTCTCATACATATAATTCATAATAATTCTATGATGAAATAATCAGAAGTGTAGAGCTAATTTAATGCAGTAATCATGTTAGATTTGCAATCATTCTCAAACAGATTAGAGTCTCAGATTTGTTTAGCATGATATTTGCATAATATTTGCATCCTGGACATGTACCTGAACTGAATTAATATCTTAGCTGGCTCAAATCTGAATCCAGACTTCTCAACACAGATGAAGAATTTTATAAATGTATATACCAAAAAGCAGATAGATAGCACTTCTTATTTTTAATTCATTTAGACTTACCACATATAACTGGTATACTTAAATTATCCTCATTTTAGCAGATAATTTAATTAAATGGTGGTAATCAATCCTGTGTCTGTGCTCAAATTATATAATCTCACTTCACGAAACCTCTGGTATTTTTCTCTTTTCCAGTGACCTTTGCAGAGACATGTATGACTGCTAAAGGAAGCAGTATGCAAAGTTAGCATTGCCTGAGCTGTACAGCTCTGATCTGACATAGCAATAAGAATGTATAAAATCTCTAAAATCTCTACTGCCTTGAAAACCTCTTCTAACAGTTAGCAACTATAAAAGAAATAAGCAAGGGCATCACTGCCTGCATCACAGTGCAGTTGATGAGGTGCAAAACAATACACCTGAGCACCTCACAATCCCTACTTAGTGTTATTTTGGCGACATAGCAGAAAAGTAAAAATGTAGTGTCTGTCTTTTTCTAGATGGAGACCTGAGGAACCTGGTCTAACTCAGACATATGCTTTCATTAGTGTTGCAGAGGCAGTGCATGATAGCAGCCCTATCCCAGCTTGTCTGCTCCAGAAATACAAAATGCAAGTTTCTGAAGAAATGAGCACAAAGCTTATGATTGCCTAACTCAAGGACAGCATATTTTTTTTCTAGACCAGAGGCAAAAGCAGAAGTTGCAACTTCTAATTTGCCTTGTTTCCTTCCATCCTTTGTGCCTGTTTTGCATGATTTTACATACCCATTCTCTGTTCCCAAATGTATTCATGACAAAGGATAATCCATCCACCGGAGAAATCTGATCCCCAATGTCATCCCTGTTTGCCAGAAACTTCCTAATTACCAGGTAACTTCTAGGTTTCACTGGGAAGGTTTGATCCACCCTGAGCTTCTTATGCAGTCTCCAAGGATCAAAGGAGAAGCCATTTAAAGGCCCATTGTTGCAGTCCTGTTTAAGATTAGATGTCTCCCTGTTTTATAAGCCGAGTTACACTCACCTGAGGACCAGCATGACACAGTACTAGAGAGTGATTTATCCTGCAGGCTGACCTCTTAAAAAATTAATAATTTTAAAATCTAGAAATACTGTGTGACTACAGACTAACAAGCTATTAACATTACTATTGGAATTCAGCATGCAAAAGATATATTATCACCTTGTTGGTTTTAAAGAGGGAAACGGAAATATTTTCTGGGGAAAGCAGGAATGATAAACCTTTCAGTAGAAGCCACTATTAAAAGAATAGCATTTATGTGATATGTCAGATCTTTCCACCAGCAAGGAGAAAGTGTAATGTGAGCAAGGTCATATGTCCACACTCCTAACAGCAATGACAGGGTTTTGTTTATCTTGAGGTTATAGTAAGAGACTCATTGCTTTGTGAGGACACAGTTTTCAGGCAAAACTTGTGATTTACATCTCTAGTTTGGACTCTCCAACAGTCTTCTTACCTATTGTTGAATACATCTAGCTCTCCCAGGTAACACTGGGCAATTTTTTTAAGGAAGGAGCTTCATGCTCTTGCCCTATTGAATAAAGAACTACATTAACAGAACATGGGCTCACTGACAAATCGAGGCAGGATTATTGGAAACAGCCATCAGATAGGTTGTGTGGAGCACTGTGAGGCACAGCTAACAGCATTAAGGCACTCAGCTATTATCCCAAGCCTGAAGCAAAGCCTGAGGCACTTGAAAAGCAAAGCAAAATCTTATTCTACATATTTTAAAAACAGGAGTAAGCAGGTTATAGATTAAAAATGGAGGAGTGCTTTCTTCCTCTGATCATGGACAGTTTTTGAGGTCCTTCGAGCTGAACAGGACAAAACTAAAAATAATATAGCCATGCTCCCATAAATAAATTAATATTGTAATTTAATTATCTTTCAAATATTTTCTTTTATGTTATTAATACTATTAACCAGCCTTAACCTTGCACAGTATGGTGTTACTACTGCACTAAATAGACACAAATTTGGAATGTACAGAATGCATGACTTGATAACCTACAATATTATGAAAACTTTTCCTAAGCAGGAATTTTAAAATGTCTCTAGCAATGTAACATTTATATTGGCACATTTTGTGAAGCATACATAGTAACATATAAGTACTCAATTCAACAAGAAGCATAATCCTTGCAGATCTTACCCTCTATGCTTGTTAATTCTGTTCCTTAAAACTGTTTCTTGGTAATATCGAACACCTTCAGTGACAATCCATGGCTTAAGCTACGTGGCTGAGTGATCTTAAACTAGTGAAGATGTGCAATAATCCTCTCTTTGCTCTCTTACATAGACCTTGCTTCTGTTAAGAAACTGAATTTATACTAAGAACTTGTGTTTGCTGGATGTAACAGTCATGCCTGTGACACCAGTATCTCCAGTCAGAGCGTGCTGCCCGTTCCACTCAGATGAACACACACATGCAGATTCTGTGGTGGGGTCATGGTTTGTGGTACTCTTTGAAGAACATTCTCTCCTCAAGTTGAACCTCGAAGCCCCGACAGTAAATTGTACAATGTTTGAAACAGTTTAAAATATTGCCCTTTGATTATAGAAAATAGGGGTAAGAATGGTGGAATAGCCAGAGCACTGGAAAAGGCTCACTCTGTTAAAAAATTCTATCTTTCCAAAATTAAGAAAACATTTACAAGTAAAGACAGGACTTATTTTTCAGACTCAGAGAAAAAATTGCATGTTAAAAAGCACGTTTCTTTCCTGCTTCTGCCTGGAAGCTTTCCTTCTATTGCATTCTCCAACTGTCATGGTTGGATTGCATTGGCTTACGAACAGACAGAATCTTACAATTGTCTGTCATGTATTGCTGCAACACCTACAGCTTCTGGAACTGGAAAAGACTGAAGAAGTAAAGACTCTGCTTCCAGATTGACAGTGTTTTCCTGTATGATGCAGTGTGCAGTATTTGGAAAAGCAGTAACAAGGTGTTTTTGTCACTGTAGCATTGGACAAAAAATACGTCACAGAGTAGATGAAGATTATTTTTCAAGTGTAAGGCAAAGTTTGTGGATAAGTGTATTATGGCATAATTCCTAATACTGCATTCAATGCATCTTTTCCTTCCTACTGACTTCATTTATGCAGAGGAATAATATTTCTTGGAATTTCTATCTAAAACAATTGTATCGTAATTGATTTACCTATTAACTTCTTGATAAGAAATGAAAAAAGGTTTTTAAATGTTCATTCAGGATAATCAAGTCTAGAATGGAAACTCTTGTATTTGGTAGTAACAGTATTTACAGTACTCACATAATGAATTACCTAGTCCCCAAGTGGAGTGCTGGAGTTGAATACAGAATTACTTTAACAGGGTTGACAATATCTAAGAATGCCAAAGTACAGAGTTAGAACAACAGACACCTGATGGGCTTCTTTGTGGTCAGGGAGAAAACAAGAGATTCAGTTATGTCATCTTCTCCTCAAAGTTTGACCAATCCATTAAAAATGAACTCTCAAAGTTTGCCAGAGTGGCAAATCCCCCAAATTCCCAAAAGCAGACTTCACACAAGGATTTCTTTAAATGGCTTATGAAAAACTCAGAGTTGTATGGTTAGCAGCATGAGAGAGAATTCCACAGCTACAAATCTCAGCACCTCAGGGCTGGGTGAGGTAAACACTTAAATTCTGGAAGTTCTTCCTCACAATGGGAAGGATAATTAAATCTTTGCTTCCTGTTCCCCAGGCTATAGGTGTCAAGCTCTAGCTGACCACTGAAAAAATGTCAGAGATCAGTTATTCTCCTGTAATGTTAAGTGCAGGTGTTAGCCCAGAGAAATTTCTCCTGGATGTGCTGACATAACTTTAGCCTGTAGGACTTCTTACAGCATCACCTTCTCAAACAGCACTTTGATCCTCCCAGCCAAAGCGAGTCAGTGACACACAGTTTGTTGCAGCTTCCAAGTCTGAGCCATCAAGAGACACTAAACAGGATGAGTCATATCAGCTATCTTGATACTGTCACAACCTTTATTAGCTTTACAGCTCCCATGAAACACTGATCTTTAGAATGAAAAATATGATAGTTGATGAAGTCAAGTCAGGGTTAAAAGCTAGTTATTACTGACAAAGGGCCCATAATACCAGTTTTTTCCTTCTTTTCAGCAGCTCTCTCCGATAATGGCACAAAGAAAAGACCTGTATCTGAATGAATGTACATGATCTTTTTTTTTCCCTTTCATAAACTGACAACAAAAGGAAAGATGCCTCTCTTAAGCAAGGAGTTGAATCAAGTGACCTCTAGAAGTCCCTTCCAACATAACATCTTTCTACAACTCTGTGACAGCAATTCTTTCTGTCCTGCATGTCCCTCTGCCAACTCATAAAGCCATGTAAAGTGACTGTTTAGGCCCTAGGCACAGCACTTAGCTCAGACACAAACACTAACCCGTTGCTGTGACAAGGTATTTTTACTTACCTTCTGTGTCATCCATCACCCTTCATTTTTTGGTGACTGACACAGGAGGACCCAACCTGGGAAAGGGGAGAAGGTATTGCACAAAGCTTAGTGAGCAAGATACACATATTCTGCAACAGGTCTGTTG
This sequence comes from Apus apus, assembly GCF_020740795.1. Lineage (NCBI taxonomy): Eukaryota > Metazoa > Chordata > Aves > Apodiformes > Apodidae > Apus > Apus apus. The sequence goes on from NC_067286.1 coordinate 8,958,725, forward strand.
CCCTTCCCTATAAAATCTAGAACAGAGCTTTGAATTTGCTGGACAGAATAACTTTTCTCAGTCAAGAATGAAATATTAGTTTACAGGAGATAGGTCTATAAAAGTACTGGTTAACTGCTCAGTCAAAAAAATGCAAATAAAATCCTAGAAATCATATAATACAATCCTTTATTCAGTGTTTTAATAGAAGAGTTGGATTTCCTTTTTTAAAAAACAGAAGACAGATACTCTGTAACTTCAAACAGGGTTGGCTCATTTCCTGCTACCTTTCTGAAACCCTGATGCCACTGACACAGGGAAGAGTTGCAAATGTTTCTATCAGTGAAGCAGGTGGATAAGATTACTTGAGGGAGCTTGTCTGTGCAAGACACAGGAATCAATGTCCTTACCCTGCTGCCAGTAGGGACTCCCCATTACCAGAGTGACTTCACCCCTATCACACCTGAGTTTATGAAAGCTTGACAGTTGCATAAAACTTTGCCCTGCCTGCCTGATGTACCTTCTGTGAAACTCTCTATGGTTATCCTGCAGAGCAGAAGGAAAAGCACAGAGATCTCCTGCAACTTGTCAACAGTACATGCAAATCATTACAGAATGGAACATATGGAACAAATTGGAACAAATGGAATAAAATGGAATAAATTCCACTGCTTCACACTGTACCTCTTCTCTTAATGCATTTCACCTCCAAGGATAGAGTAGTAGGAATTATAACCACATTTACACTTGAGAACTTTTGTGGTGTAGCAACAAATGTAACTACTTGAATCTTGTATGCAGGTGGTTGTCTGTTTTTTCAGAAATGTTTCTGAAGGAGAATTCAGCTTTTGCTTGCATTAACAGTAGATCCCCAAAGGTATACTTTCTCTTTAGCTCCTGTTCTGGGTAGGGAGAATTGTTATTATTGCTTCACATTGTCTCTCTTTCCTTGAAACAGGATAATGTGGATCTTGGTGACCTGATGTTTTCACTCTGCTACCTTCCAACAGCTGGTAGACTAACTATTACAATAATAAAGGCAAGAAATTTAAAGGCAATGGATATCACAGGAGCATCAGGTAGGAATTAATTTAGTACTCAGTGTGGATTTCTGTCCCACTTCCTTTCTGAGTCCCAGAACTCAGCACTGTCAATTCCCAGAATAATTTTTGAAAAGAGGGTTCTTCAGCTTCAAGCTCTCCAGTTACTTGAGTACAGGAGTTTCTGGGGAGTAAATAATGCATTTTATTTTTTCTAATGCCACCAACAGTTTACAATGATCTGCTTTTAAAAGAAAGCAAGATTATTCTTTCTAAAGCCGCTGTGATTCAGAATAGCATGAGCTGGCCAAACTGCATTGATAATCCTGTGAATTTGATTGTACATCTGACTATTTGTTACAGCTATGGCACAGGGGCAGACCAGCCCCCTCTGACAGCCTCCAAGAGCCACAGAGCCAGTTCTGCTGTTGCTGGCATATGAACAGAACAGTGATCATCCCAGACTCCTTTCAGCAACCCTTTCAAAATTTGATGATGAAAACTACTGTACAGAAGAGTTCATAGATTACTTCTAAATACTAGCAGGGAGTTGTAGAGCTCCCAGAAAGGAGCTACAAGAAATAGCTTTTCTTCCTACATTCAGGAGCTTAAAAATAATTATCATTCTCTCGAGAAATACAAGGCACTAATTGTTATACTTTGAATTACATTTAACCCTACATCAGTAAATCCCAATGTGTAAAATATTATTGTCTTCTGTCTGTCCTACAAATCTGCACCAGTAATTAGGCTGCTATAAATAGACTGCTATGCAGGCTATTGTGTAAGACAGTCATGTATAGCATGGTTCAGTGGATATTTTAATACCCTTTGAGAAGTCAATACACAACAAGGAGCTTCTTGATCATAAATTGTTCATTATCAGCAGTCAACCAAGTAAAACTTTCAAAGCTCCACTGCCTCCCAGGCTTTCCATGCTAATAAAGAACCTTAAATTCCAGTCAGGTCCAGGTGATTGATACTTCAAGCAGGTATGGGCATACAAGAAAGCTGCTCCATTCACTTTCCATTTATGTTTGTTTAAAAACAACAACGAAAACCAACATTGTTCTTATGATTCACACAGATCCCTACGTGAAGGTTTCTTTAATGTGTGAAGGAAGGCGACTAAAGAAAAGAAAAACTTCTACCAAGAGGAATACCCTTAATCCTGTTTACAATGAAGCCATAGTCTTTGACGTCCCTCCAGAAAACATTGACCAAATTAACTTGTTGATAGCTGTTATGGATTATGACCGGTGAGATACCTGTAGCTGTAAAGTAACAGCATCTTTTGGCTTATAAAACCTTGCACAGTAGATTTGCATCCAGAGAAAAAGTCATAAGTGTTTCACAATAAGTGGGAAATCACTGTCATGTTGGCTTTGGTAGTAGACTAAAATTTCTTGTATTGCCAAGCAAAATTTCCTTTCTAAACTTTAAAACATAGATTTACATTAATTACTGACATAACTAAGTTGCATATATGCTTACCAGAACTGAAATAACTGAACATACAATCAGGCAGTCTACACACTGATGTTCTGTTTGTGTACAATCACATTTACCCCCTCAGACACAGGCCTCCTTCACTAAAATCATAGCCTAAATTTTATTTATAGTTGCAATTAATTACAGAACACAGGCAAAGAACTTTTTACATTCTTCGTGCCAAACCAAGAAACAAATACACACAGACACAGAGTGGGTGCTATAATGGGGAAAAGACTAAATTATTCTCATTATGGGAAATGCAAAGAGCAAACCTATGTATTTTTTAATTCATTACATTTTTTCAGGCAAGAATTAATTTTTAAAAACTGTGCTTAATGTTTCTAATGAAAAATGTAAATGGTGTGGTTCTAAAGGTAAAATTTTAAGAAAAAAATATTATGGAACATTTTCACAGTGTAGGTCACAATGAGGTCATTGGAGTATGTCAAGTAGGCAACGATGCAGAAAGTCTAGGTCGCGACCACTGGAACGAAATGCTCTCATATCCTCGGAAACCCATTGCTCACTGGCATCCTCTTGCAGAGGTAAGACTTATTTCTTGCTTCCCTGTTCTTGTAATTGTTAAAACTCTTCCATATGGCATTAGAAATTGGGTAAAATTTTATTAACAAAACCCAGATCCACATGCATGCACAAAATCCTAGAAAAGGGCTTGGAAACACCAGTATTAAAAGTCAAACATAACACAAAAGTCTTCTCCTTTCAATTTTAGGGGGACAGAAAGTTATAAATGGCTTTGATAGATACATGCAGACACTGAACATTATACACTGGATTAAGGGTTTGGTTTTGTTTTTTAAATTAGGATCTTGGGTAACTTTTACTAATAATTGATATAAAGAAGTGGACCTTGTTTACAGAAAAAAACAAGATCTATTTTGTGTATATATATATATACACATATATATATATAACAACCTAATTTGACTTCTTCTCTTGTAAGAATATATCATCCATGCCACTAGCACATGTCAAGGGATGCCTAACTGCACTGAAAAAAAAATGTTTAAGTGTCTCTGGAGATCTGAGGCGTTGATAAGAAGCCACACAATCAGAAAAGCTTTTCAAGGTTCCTATGGTTTTTTTTGTTTTGTTTTGTTTTGTTTTTTGTCTTTAGGGCCCTATTGAGCAGAAATGTTATGCAGGTCTTCTGCGCTTGGATGGCTGCCGAAGAGGCTTCCTCACCCTTTTAACCTATTCAGCAGAAATTTGGCATTCCTGTTGAACTCTTTCTTAGCCATATCCTCAGGGGCTATTCCACAGAGTCCAGTGGGGTAAAGATGTCCTTTTAATCCCTCTGTCTAATCCTCTCCCCAATACAGGGAATGCTAATCCTGATTCGAGGCACAAAAATTGAGCAAAGATCTAACTAAATTGTTTCCTAAGAGTTACTATAATTTACTTTTGACGTTGCTATCACCAGCTAAAGACAGGCAGTAATCCCAATCAAAAGAAACTGCTATGTTTATGAGCAGCCATAATATTACCTTCAATGCTGAAACCTTATTATATCAAGCCACATACAATGCCATAAGCACCTAACATAAAGAGGCAGGCAGTTCACAGTGTCTCTGAGTATACCTCAGGCATCAGGGTGCAGCATGTTACCAGAATGCAGCTGAGGACTTCACCTACATGGTTGTAAGCACTAACACTTGGCAATTCCATAAATGACTGTCAGGCAATAGGAAGATGCTACAAAATGGAAAAAATACCAGTCCTGCCCTGTGTCCATAGCAATTACATTTCCTGGTGCCTGGGGAGCAAAGCAGCACAATTCCAGCAGGGAGGCCTTTGGTTGCTCCCAGGCTCTTGCAGTGGGAATGCCCCATCCCTTCTCAGAGCGTGGGCGCTGCCAGCATGCAAGTAAGCTGTGAAGGAGGATCAAGCAAAGCGGGGGAGGTTTGCCTGTATGTTTGTGCCCTGAATAACAAGTTAGCTACTGGCTGAAGTGCCACACTCAAAATGCCTACCTGGGCATTTGGGAGCTGGGTTTAGAAAGCACAACACCAAGAAAGATCTCAGCAGTAGCCAAGCATTGATAGGAACAGCTTTACAAAGCACATGAGGAGTAGTGTAATGTTTACTGTTGCCCAGTGTCTCTTAGCAAAAGTTGTCTGCATCCTTATATCCAACCTGTCTTCCCTCTTTGATAAATTTTATTGCAGCCAGAGCCCACAATTAGGTTTTGACAGCTCTTCCCTTTTTACAGGCAGCCTGTTCTTTTCATACATGCCTGGCTAACTTCTTTAGATTTCATTACTGTGCATTGCTTTTCATGTCACTGAGCTAAACAGAGACATATTTTTTTCCTTCCCAGGAATCAAGTGGGGGAGGGTGTCCAGCGCATCCAGGCTGTGCAGAGAAATATATACACAGCATATCCTTTTGGTTCCTGAATCAGGATTAGCCTCAGCGTGAGCTTCTGGAACCTCTGTGGCCACAGCCATAGGACCCTGAATATTTGCTGAATAGGACCCTCAGTCTTCTACTGTGTGAAGAGCTATTGGTTTCAAGTAGTGTAATGTTATCCACTTGTAGCATAAATTCTCCAGCTGACACTGTTGCTACTGATAGATTACTTGTATGGTTGTAAGCATTACCCAAATTCAAGTCATGTTTTCTGTTCAGTAGAATAACCCAGGTTTTACAAGCAACATGATAGCAATGAAAACCAACAATTGTAGGAAGCAGCAACAAATATGGCTCTTGTATGTGCAAAAAAAAAATATGCAGTATTGTCAATGGATAGCTTTCTTAATAATTTTTTTTTCAAGAGTTATTGTCATCAGACATTTTTTGGTGACAAGTTGCATCCTCAATCTCAGTTGGTGCCTCCTTTCACCTTACACAAAACCAGATTAATATGATTATTTGCAGAAATCCTTCAAAACTGAAAAACTGAAAAAAAGTTCTATTGGGTGAGAACAAGATACATATGGTATTTGTAATGACACTCTGTTCTTTTAGGAAGAAGATAACCATCTGTATAACATGGAGGCTGTTAGTCCTCAACCTTTGTAAATGATAATCCAGTCAATGTTTCTTGGCTGTGTCCAGGAGACTGTGAGAAGTTGGAAGCATATCATGATAGGCTCTGTCATGCTCTATCACACACACAAGCACACACGTGTGTGCATGTGCACACACCCCCCCCAATGTAATTTTAAAATGCTGTTCCAAATATATGGTGCCTATGAAGTCTTCATTATTATTTGTAGTAGAACTAACAGGGCTGTCTTACATGGTGGTATATTGTAAATGCTGACAAATTCTGACCATTAAAAAAGAATAATCAAAGCACTGGACTCTTTCACATGATGAAATCTATGCCCCTGTGGTAAATTTTTGCCATTTGTTTAGCCATGCATGGAGTTCTCTCTTCCTTCAAACTTTTCTAGAGAGAATTTCCTTCAACTTCTTACGTGGAGATTTTTATTTCATGAATGCAAATGCAACGTATGGGTATTTTGTACAATCTAGTTGCCTACTACATACTTAGAGATAGGGAGCACTTGTCTTCAGTTCTGTGCACACACATTGCTTCAGATCTAGTATGTGTTGAATGCTCACCAATTACTTTGAGTTTGCAATTTTGCTGACAGAAATATGCATGCACAGATTGAAGAAAAGATATGAAATTTTTTATCCAAAATATTAAAAAAAACTGGTTTTGCAACCTATCAGTTGAGGATCTTCCAGAAAACCAGAACAGCTTGGCACTTCTAGGATATCTTGGATCAGTTGTAAATGTGTGCTGCAGCTATAGAGCAAAGTCCTGTAGGAACAGTGGTTTTCAAAAACCTCATGCCATGCTATACAGCTGCCACATACCAGGATACCCCAGGCAAGATAAACAGCTCTTCAAAAGCTGCCCAAGAAGAAATTTCATTGGGGTAACTGAGCACTTCCAGAAGAATGAAAAATACAGATGTAAGGCTGCCCTGGCAAAACTGTTTCACTTCACTTCCAGCTGCAGCTTTATATCAGCAAGCCAGTGATACAGTACAATGTTCATATCTGTTCATGCATGATTCTTGCTTGAGGCAAAAGTCCTGCACTATTTACTCAGGCCCATCTCCCAAGAGTCAACATGGGTAGATGTGCATGAGCAAAGCAGGAGGGCCTGTTCCTTTGGAGTAGAGTTCTTTCATGTCCTGGAAAAATCATTACACATGCATCCCTACCTGGAATGCAGAGCAGGCAGATGCACACTTTCCCACTGCAATGTTGGCAGCAGTAACTTCTGAAAAAAGGAAGAACAACTATGCAAAAAGCTCTTTTTGTGTCTCTGGAAGAGTGCAGGAGCCTAAGATTTGTCTCTAGCAACTCAAAGGGCCATCAGCTGAAAAGTACTATCTTTATAATTGCCAGTGTTTTTTGTTTTATTAGCATACTTTTAGTTTAAAGTTCAAGGGTCTGGCATCAAGAGGATGATTTTGAACACAGTTACATTAAGAACAAAAACAAAAAAACAAGACAAAAAAAACAACAACAACCCCCACAAAGAAATCTCAGTGAGCTTTTAAAGTGGAACCCAACACAATTCAAAAGATGAGCAAGAAAACCTAATTTTTTATGAAATTCTCCTAATGGTTGCTGACTAGTTGCTTGCAAAGTGCCACTCTGGCTGTGGCATTACCATGTGCTTTTTACAAATATCTGCCTTATCATAGCAGTACATTTATGGAATGATAGCTATTTTCTATATTTGGATACTGCATTCTTCACCTTCATACTCTATTTAACAACAGCTGTTTCTCAGACCTGAAATATTTTCAAGTTATGGTTCTGGTAGGCCAGTACCCTGCTGCTGTCTTTGGACTGTACTACAGTAATACAACAGCACATTGGAAGTAACAGAGGATCTACTGCTGCAAGACTGCCTGGGAACCCAGAAATAAAACTAAGATCTCAATACTTTCCAGTCTTTCTTTTCTGAACTATGATTCTCAGAGGTAAATTAGTAGAAGGCTCACAAGAATAACTCCAAACCCACAACACTTTGTTTTCTTATTTCCTGTCAATGCATAATCACACAGAGTCACAGAATCATAGAATCTTAGGGGTTGGAAGAGACCTCAAAAGATCATCCAGTCCAACCCCCCTGCCAGAGCAGGGTCACCTAGAGCACATCACACAGGAACTTGTCCAGGCGGGTTTTGAATGTCTCCCGCGAAGTGGACTCCACAACTTCTCTGGGCAGCCTGTTCCAGGGCTCTGTCACTCTCACAATAAAGAAGTTTTTTCTGATGTTTACATGAAACCTCCTACATTCCAGTTTGCACCCATTGCCCCTTGTCCTATCACAATGGGAAAGCCTTCCAAGCTATTGACACTGAGGCACAGTTATGTGATACTCCCATGCCAAAACATGCACAGCACAATCGCTCAGCAGTTGAGCATTGAAAAATTCCTTTATCCGTTTCCTCTGAAATCTCAAGACATTAAAAGCATTCTGTTCTCTTTTGTGTCCTTTTCCGCTGTAAATAATCCTGGCCGTGGACAAACACACCTGCATCTCAGTCTGGGGAAGCAGGGACTACCAGAACAGAAAACAAACATGTAATATAAAAGAACCAGTGTTCAAATTGTTCCTATCAGTCCGTGCACACTTCAGCTTTCTGTGCCAACGGATCCATGAAACAGTGAAACTGTACATATAAAAAACATGGTATATAGAAGTTCAATTTAACTACCAATAGCAGAACTGCTAGTTCAGTCCGAAGGGAGACAATAGCAAAGGACAACACAAAAGAATTAAAAATAAGAAGCTATTTTATTCTACCCTTTTTGGCTTGAGGTGATAGTTGTTAAGGGGATGGAGGGGATTGGTTGGTTTTGTTCTTTGGGTTGGGTTTTTTTGGGTTTAATTTGTGTGCTTTTAAACACCAAATATGATATTGTAGCTTTATTAATATGGTCATCCAAAGTCAGATGTGCAAGAGACATTTACATGTTTAATCTGGGCAACATTAGAGCACAGAAAAGACCTATTTGCCATTGAAAAAAAAAATGTTGCGAACTCTCCTTTAGTTTAAAAGTAACAAACAATAAAGAGGAAGGGAGAAAGAGGACTGGAAATTCAGCTGAAAAATCTGTCTGACCCAGTTAGAAATCTGTCTGAAATTACATTACTGTTAATGTGTGTTGTTTGAAAAGAAAGTGAAAAACCGTAACGAGGTCACTCAGTCTGAAATGTCATCAATTAAATCCTTTCTTCCCTTTAGAACAATGCATTATCAAGTGATTACATCTCAGTATCAAGTGAGAAAACAATGTCTTTTTTATCTACAAAGAAAAAAACATACAGAGAAAGTAATCCATGATACTGTAGAATTTAATAGCAGCCCTCTGTGCTGGGAAGAACTGACTTGCAGACTTGCAGGACAGACTTTGTAACAGCATCACCTTGAATCTTGCTGTAATTAGTGCAAGGCTTTGCTTGCAACCATAATCGTGTTCTGAAGTGACAGCCTTACAATATGTGAAACAAGCTGTGCAGGGTGAGAAGTATCTCGTAAGGGCACTGCACATTCAGAGCTGAGGAGTTTTAAGAGCTGTGTTTACAGTTAATTTCTAATACGGTGGGTTGGGCAAGGAACTACAGCTGGAAGTTCTCCATGATCCTGCAGTTCTCTGAAAGGACCTCCATCTCCTTGAAGGTCTGTAAAGTGCACTCATCCAGATGGCAGTGATGGACACTATTCAGGGAAGGTGTCATCAGGACACACCTCAGCAGCTGAGCGGACACAGCACACACGGCACAGAGGGGAAGATGACATGAGGACTTGTAAGCATCTGGGCTATTCCTTTGTTTGTTTTTGTCCGGGTATTTTAGTTCCTCCTTCTTTTGCTCAAACGTAGACATTGTAAACCTGGAATGTTTTACCCAGTTGCATGCTGGCCAGCCGTCATTTTTAATACCCATTGCAAAGGTGCGTGAAGAAAGGTGTGTTGTTTTGGTATACTTTTGTTTTCAATAACACATGAACATTGTACTATGCTTTATTATTTCTTGTTCAATGAATAGTCCTGGTATCTCTATGTTTCATGTCTAATTTTGGAGAGCAGAGCCACACCTGTATCAAGGCTCTCTCAATTAGGTGGGCATTTTGTTTGTTTAGTAGAAATAATGCATGATTACCTGCGCAGTGATGGTTTGAGGGACAAAAAAATTTCTTAATTTTATAATATGTATTACAATCTTCTAAACACAAGTAAAAATGTACTGTGATTTATTTATATAAATCTAGTCGGAAGAAGTAAGTTTTGATCTGAATAAAAACTCTGTAAGAAATTGTGCAATTGTAATTTATTACTATTTTGTACTTAATATATTGAAGTTCAATTCATTATTCAGAAAGACAGCAAACACTTTGGAAATATTTTAACTCAATTCTTCTCTATAGATGTTGTGTTTTGATAAAATAAATTAAATCAGAGAGACAAAGCTGTTAACATGACAGTTACTTTACAGCACTCAAGCACATTTTGTGGATACTGAAACTTCCTCCTGTTTCATCCTATGGTCAGAATCATTATTACAAAAAGATTTTTAAAGATATCAAACATGAATCTCATATATACTTAACATTAAGAAGAAAACCAAGAAGCTACAGAACTACTTCTACTGAGTGACAATGTTTTAAATTACCAAAATTAGTATTTAGTAAGGCAGGCTAGCAAAACTAGCAAACCTCCTGTCAAAACCTGACACTTAGAAATTCCCAGGGTCCCCTGGCAGAGCCCAGAAACAAATGGAAAAAAGAACACAGATGTATCTCATACAACCACACAGACTGCACCTAAAAAGATGATATTCTTGGGTTTTTTTCTTGTCTTTTTTCACACCAACTGAAATTACATCTCCGTCAGCAAGTGTGCTACATGCCCATGCCATGACATCTAATTAAGCAAGAGTTTCTCTGTGTCTTTATGGATAAGCTCAGTCTCCTCATTTGGGAGCCCTAGCCTACTTGCACATACTGCATTAATAAAGGCCTGCTGGCATACAAAATGTGACACTAAACAGTAATTTCATGCAACTAAGAAAGGATTTAATATACTTCTGTTCTCTTCTTGGGATTATTTGGTATCACTGACTCATGGAAACGGAACGAGAACACGCCTGTAGTCTTGAAGTTGGTATTATCCTTAACAATGGTAACACCTTTAGGCCCTATATAGATACCTGTTTTTCTGCAGTACATACAGGTACCTGCAAAGGAAATGGTGTTCCAGACATCTGGCCTGCTAGGATAGCAAGAGAGATCTAAGATTCATGAAGGACACACGTAAAGGCATTTTGTCCCTGGGCAATGAGTGTAGCACTCATTATCACTCTGTCCTATAAGCCACTATAAACTGTATTACCTCAGAGGAGGGGTATGGACGTTAAAATTATTTTTAATGTCTTTCAAAAATAGTGTTCTTTATATTTCTGTTTCTTTGTTAAAAAAAGAGCCTGAGTGACAGGACAGGAGTGTGAGTGCAGAGCAGACCAATGTCCCTGAAGACCTGAAGTAACTTAGAAAGTAGCAGACACACAGAACAGGTCCAAACCTCTGCACCTGAAGACATGATCACGTCGACAAACTTTGTGACTCCAGAAGTAACCTTTCCAGGGAAGGAAATCACATGCAGCTTGTGAAAATAGGAAGTTCCAACACTCAGAATTGAGACCCAAAATTGTCCCTTAACAGAAGCAAGAATAAAGTATATTGCAAGCAACTTTTTTTAGCACCCTGATCAGTATTCTAATATTGCCATGTAAACAGTATCCAGTAACTCTCTGGCTATACTTATGCATTTATCATTTCCAAAATAATTACCCACACATTTCAGTTTGATCCACCACACCACCCAAAAGATCATGGCCTACATCACTTAATAAGTTGCAAATAACATTCAGTGTATTGTTGTTCCAACCCAAGCACAACTAATTGTTCCATAGCGTAAGATGTCTGGTTCTAAGAGCCTGACTAAAGAAGCTTTAATATAAAAAATCACTTAGAAGTGTGGGAAATGGCAATGAGCCAGATAGTGTTAGATCCTTACTCAAAGGAAAAACTATCAATAAATTTATCTTTGCTGGGGAAACCATTCCTAATAGTATCTGCAAAATTCTATACTGACCCTTTATAAACCTTTGTAAATTTCAGTTAATAGGCATAATTCTGTTTCTAGAATGTTAATAAACTCCTATCATTTACATCCTATTATTTGACACAAAAACATTCCTAAAACAGTAGAATAAATTAATACTGCTAAGCTACTTTAGGACCCCAAAATTTATAATAAATTTTTTAAAACAGCTTTTAAAAATACAATGGTTTTGAAATTTTTGGATTATTTTTGCCTTTTTTTTTTTTTTAAAGGTGATAGTAGACTACCTAAAATAAAAATATAAATCACTAAATAATATTTGATAAATGAACACATAGCTTAGCTTAATAATCAACTCCAAACTCATCAAACAGTTCTTGTATCTTAGTGAAACTCAATTCCAAATATTTACTGCTTCCCGTAGAAACACCTCTTCTTTGTTCTCAAAAGCAATCTTTTGATCATACTACTAGTATTTCCTCACTTTGAAACCTCAGCTCTCCAAACATGTTGGCATTACTTTCAGTTCAAAGTGTTCTAATATAGACCACATGGTTCCAGAGAACAACATCTAGTATTCAAAAAGTCTTTCCTAAGTCTGGCCCTGGTCCCTTCTCCTCAGTTACACTTGAGGAATCTCACCAGCTTCTAGCTTAGGCAGGCCATACAACAACATACATCACTGAGAAATTCAGGTAACTATATTCTGCTTCGTTTTGCATTTTATTACTAAAATCTTACAAGGAAATGAATCTTTTAAATGTAATGGAAAAGGAATTTGGGAGCTACAGGAACAGCATACACCTCTAAGTCTTATAGCTGCACCAGAACCCCAGGGCCATGCTCTCCCACTCCCCTTTCTGTTCTCAAGCTGCCCAGGAACATCATATTCCAGCAAAACTTCTGGAGTTTTTCAGACAAGATCGAAGATGCTTTGCCTTGGAAATTCCATTGCAAGTAGAAATAATGTCTAAGTTGCATCTAAATATCTGTCTGGCTAACAGATTTTATTTTTATTTTTTCCTCTTTTTTTTTTTTGTACCTCTGGTATCTGCCTTTTATTCTTCTCCTGTTCTTTCCCTCATCATCTATGTGATTTTTGCTAGACAGATGGCTTCAATCCTTCTCATTCTTCATATATAAGAAATCTTTCCCAAACACATTGATTTTTCTTGCAGTTTTCCCAGTGAGACCAGGTCCAACAGACAAGGCTGGTAGCGAGCTGTTTCAACCTTTATTCGCATTTCATCTGGTATTACCTCACAGCAATAACATTTTCCTTGGAAAGGTGAGTATTTTGTCTTCAAGTAACAGACCTAAGGAGTAGGGACATAAAGGCTGCTACAGAATGTCAGAATATGCTAGGATAAGCTGCCAGACCTAAATTTAATGAGCTAATAGGAATAGACAGGCCTGAACTGCTTTTGATGAATGTTTCAAAATCCAAGATGACAGCAAATCACAAAATCAATAGCTACCCATGTCTCTTCCCAAAGACGTCAAACATTTATCAATACATATGAAGTCTGAAAAAGTACATTAATAAAATGTTTCAGGACATACCAGCCTGAAATGTCAGAGTATTCTGTCTGACACTTGCTCAAAGTCGTGTTCAGGAACACAGAGAACAAATGGACAGGTAAGAGAGCTGTGTTTAGAAGAGGTGTTACCAAAAGATTCAGGTGAACTGACATAATATTTGTGCTTCCCAACTGCCAAAAATAACAATTAATTGAAATAACTTCTGGAAGTTTTAGTTAAACCAAAGGCACAGCAAACTTCTAATGTTAGTGTCCTTAAGGGAAAGGACTTCTAAAGAAAGATTTGGATTTACAGCTCTGTATTCATTTCCTTTCACATTTGTCCCATCTTGCACCTTCTATAAATTGTTTCAAAAGGATAACATGAGACAAAACAAAAAGCCTGAAATCTCTAAATCATTATTTATTCAGGATGCTTGAGTAAGAAGCACATTTCAGGGGGTAAGACAAGTTAGCAGCTCTTCAATGTGTGAGGAATGCAGAACATCATGCATTTAGCACTAATGATTTCTAGCTACTCAAAGAAGTAAAAGAATTAGCTTATTTTCTGTTCCACTTTCAAGATCTGATTACACATAATTTTAGGTGTATCCTGCTGAATAGCATGCATGGAAAAAAACACGCATGCTCATTTGCCATACAAGAGTACACCCCATCTCTACATCAGAGAAATACCTGGCAACACAGTCAGCCATGGAAAACAGAACCAGGCAAATCCTGAATTGGGAAAGCTGACTCTATTTTGCTCTGAACAAAACTGTAGCTCCTTATAATACGAGCAGCATCAGACCAGTTTACAGACACCATTGGCCTTCTCTCCAAAGTGGCTTTCCTATAGGAACATAAATATAGTATCAAACCTTTGCTCACATCCCCTGTCATTTAGTGCTTTGTTTTACAGATAGGAACATATTGCTATAATGAAAAATGAATCTTGGTAGTTTCTTTCTACATCATTCAGAGCAGCAGATGACAATCAAACAAGAGACAGGAGTGGAAAAAGCTTTATCATATCCTTAGCAGCTGGCATGTTGGATTAGCTTCCCCTCAATTTTTTCCCATGTAGAATAAGCCCATAGAAGGAAAGAAATTTAAAGCAAATCCCACATGAGCTAACCCTATGATCAGCTTCAACAGCACAGAAACAACCTGCCTTTTAAGTTGATAGCAAATGTCTATAGCACATTCTTAGAGAATACATGGCCCACATGGCTCTCCAGAGCACAGATTTCACTTTACTTGTCCTGTACTTGAAGCAATAGGTATAAAATGAGCTGCTGCAAAGGAAGGATTAAAGTACCTTGATATATCACCTCCATTTTGTGCGTAGGGTGCAGGAGCACTGAGAAAACAATATGAACATATTAATTCAAGTGCCAATTCAAAAACTAAGGGTGTGGGTTTGCAAGAATAAGCATTTCAGAGCAAGTTGTTTGCTCAAAATAGAGTTCTGAGCAAGCCTAGATACTATGCTAAGAGTTTTGTATCCCTCTAAGGCAAGCACTCCAGATACAGACAGAATACAAGGCATGATGAATCATGAAATCTGCAACATAAATAACTTGCTTAGCATTTGATAGGAACTTTTTGGGAAAAGCAGGCACAGAGCATCCAAGTTACTTCCTCCAGCCGGGAGACCTTCCTTTCTCCTGGAGAGTTCACAGCCTGATATACCATAGCCTTCCTGTTGCCTCAAACAGGCAGCAGTCTAATATACAACTGATTACCACACATTCTTTGTTATCTCAGGGAATGCAGTTTGCTCTGAATATGGCAGGGTCGTGGGGAGCAGTGGTAGGATATGACGTTACCATGTTCCTAAGCTGCATTATGTCTCATACTGGCTTTCACAGCATGTTAACAAGCCTCAGTTTTTATCAGCAAGCAACTCATCCTGACATTTCCAAGCCCCCAAATACTGACACATGGTGATTTTTATGCGACACAGTTTGCAAATTAAACTGGAGATTTTGACCCAGAAGATTCAACACCAAACTCCACAAAAATAATTTCACCAAAAACCCTGTCATGCTCCATGACAGTGAATCCAGGTAGAGATTATTATAGTCATAGATGAAGTACTTACAGCTATTCATGCATCTATGCATGATGTCACATTGCCTTAAGTGAGTTTAATTCATCTTGCTGCCTTAAGTGCTTCAATGGTGGTTTTGTGTTTATTTTGAATTAAAAAATAAGTACCACGGGGGTGCTGCAGACTGTGCCTAAAATAGCATCTGGTTTGTAATTACTGTCTGAGACCTAAATTACAAAAAAGCTGTCACTCCATAAAAAGTTACAATTATTGAAAAGATCTTGTATGCATAGTTTGTCTGCATGCTCAATCATCAACTAAATCATTACCATCTAATCCTGCTCATAAATGGAACTTCAGAGATCCCCAAATTCCTGAGCCTGCAGAAATTTGTTTCCAAGTGAACAGTTACCGCATTTATTACCAGATAATTTTTTTCTCCCATTTAAAGAATTCTTCATCCCTTTTCTGATTGCCAAAGGAAGGTATCTAGAAAGGGAATGGTTATCCAGCTACTCTTAGTATCATTCTATTTACTCCAGCCATGCTGCAATTAGATCGTGGCAAGAAACCTGTAAAAAAAAAAAAATCAACTCTGCATACAAATTATTAATTCACTTCAAATAAATGTAGCTACTTTGTTTACTTTTCAACAGCATGAAAAAGAGAACCTGGAAAGTCAGCTGACAAACTCATCTGGGCTTTCAGCCACCTAACCCATATTGTTCAGCTAAAGGAGAAAAAGTATGTTCTTCAGTGTTCTGGATATATGCTTGAATAATACAGCTCTCAACAACAGAAATGTGAACAGAAATCAGTCATAGATCCACCTCTAAAAGCAGCAGTTAACTAATGCTCACTTACTATGTACAGTCTGGCTGATGCTACAAAGAACTAACAATTTAATTTACAGTTGTATCCACATTTAATAAGAGATAAAAAAGTTTCATGACTATTTCAAACATCATATCATTATTAATAATACTATTATTATTCAGTGCAAATACTCTGCTAATTCTGAGAGGTCTGCCACGCCAAGCATGACAAAAACACCTGACTTCAGAGAGCTCACTGAAGAAGCAATGTACCAAACATCTGGAAAGTGAGTAGGAGAGTGAGGTTTGGGTAACACAAATAGGAAGAGACACTGGCTACTTACATGTACATGGGGAAGGGACTCCTTTTAGTCTGAGTCACTCTGAGATACCCCAAAGGCAATAAAATGTTCGGGATTATGGTTTTGTTTTGGTTTTTATTTTGGTTTGGGGGTTTTTGTTGTTTGTGGTGGGTTTTTTTGTCAGAAAATACATCCATCACTTGTACTGTGAATGGGTGTGGGGGGGTTTCTTTTCTTTTCCCCCTAGATCTACAAAGAGAAGGTTTCAGCTTGTTCCAGTTCCATATGCTGCAGGATTTCCTGTACACTCAGACAAAGATCACTGAATAGGAACCCACTCAGAACATCACCAGATTTCCTCTCCTCTTATTCTTTTTCCAAACTGTGTTGAATCCTTCTAAGTTGGCTATTAATGATTAAAGTAATAAAAGCAGTAACATTTTTGATCTTTCAAATCTGAAGTATCTGAGTGGTCCCAGAACGTATTTATACATGGGGTCACTGAAGGAGACTAGCATCTTAGCAGAACCCACTGGGTGCAACAGCAGCAGGGACACAAAGTAATGCCCCATTTTCCAGTAAGTACCAGCAATACAGAGGCGCCAGGGCTCTGCAGTATTTCCTTTGGAGTATCTTTAACTATTAATCACAACCTTTATTAGCTGAGTAATCTTAACAACAAATTCTCTTTAGCATTAACTATTTTAATTGCAGTAGTCATAAATCTATTTTCAACTTCTTGGTGTTATGAACAATGGACATCACTGCTGATTATGTAGAGGATGCAGAACGAATCAAGCCAATGAAGGTGACCTTCTTCCATCATGCATCCTCATGACATTCACCATATCTCTTGAAGAGTCTTGGTCTAAATCTCTGAAAGACAAAGATTTGGATTTTGCTGAACTGAATGAGTTAATTCCTGGATGACTTTAGACACATGAATCATAGAATCATAGAATCCTAGGAGTTGGAAGGGACCTCGAAAGATCATCTAGTCCAACCCCCCTGCCAGAGCAGGGTCACCTAGAGCACATCACACAAGAACTTGTCCAGGCAGGTTTTGAATGTCTCCAGCGAAGGAGACTCCACAACCTCTCTGGGCAGCCTGTTCCAGTGCTCTGTCACTCTCACAGTAAAAAAATTTTTTCTGATATTCACCTTAAACCTCCTATGCTCCAATTTGTATCCATTACTCCTTGTCCTATCACTGGTCATCACCGAAAAAAGCTTAACTCCATCTTCTTGACACTCACCCTTTACATATTTGTAAACATTGATGAGGTCACCCCTCAGCCTCCTTTTCTCCAAACTAAAGAGACCCAGCTCTCTCAGCCTTTCCTCATAAGGGAGATGTTCCACTCCCTTAATCATCTTTGTGGGTCTGCTCTGGACTCTTTCCAGCAGTTCCCTGTCCTTCTTGAACTGAGGGGCCCAGAACTGGACACAATACTCCAGATGCGGCCTCACCAATGCAGAATAGAGGGGGAGGAGAACCTCTCTTGACCTACTAACCACACCCTTTCTAATGCACCCCAGGATGCCATTGGCCTTCTTAGCCACAAGGGCACACTGCTGGCTCATGGTCATCCTCCAGTCTACCAGGACCCCCAGGTCCCTTTCTCCTACACTGCTCTCCAGCAGGTCAGCCCCCAACCTGTACTGGTGCATGGCGTTTTTCTTCCCCAAATGCAAAACTCTACACTTGCCCTTGTTGAACTTCATCAGGTTTTTCCCCGCCCAAGTCTCCAGCCTGTCTAGGTCTCTCTGAATGGCAGCACAGCCTTCTGGTGTGTCAGCCACTCCTCCCAGCTTAGTGTCATCAGCAAACTTGCTGAGGGTACATTCTGTACCCTCATCCAGGTCGTTGATGAAGATGTTGAACAACACCAGTCCCAGTACCGACCCCTGAGGGACTCCACTAGTCACAGACCTCCAACTAGATTCTGCCCCATCGACTACAACTCTCTGACTTCTTCCTTTCAACCAGTTCTTGATCCACCTCACTGCCTGATCATCAAACCCATACTTGATCAACTTATCTACAAGGATGCTGTGAGAGACGGTGTCAAATCCTTTACTGAAATCAAGATAGACCACATCCACCACTCTACCATCATCTATCCACCTAGTAATTTCCTCATAGAAGGCTATGAGGTTAGTCAAACATGACTTACCCTTGGTAAAACCATGTTGACTGCTCTTGATGACCCCCATCTCCTTGATATGTCTAGAGATAGTGCCAAGGACAAGTTGTTCCATCACCTTTCCAGGGATGGAGGTGAGGCTGACCGGTCTATAGTTACCCGGGTCCTCCTTCTTGCCCTTCTTGTAGACTGGAGTGACATTTGCTATCCTCCAGTCCTCAGGCACCTCTCCTGTTACCCATGACTTACCGAAGATGATGGAGAGTGGCCTAGCAATGACCTCTGCCAGCTCCCTCAGCACCCTTGGATGCATTCCATCTGGACCCATCGATTTATGGACGTCCAGATTACTCAACTGATCCCTAACCCAATCCTCATCTACCTGGGCAAACTCCTCCTTTATCTTGACTTCTACTGGGGCTATATGAAACTGGGGCTCATGGGGAAAGCCTGCAGGAGTAAAGACAGAGGCAAAGAAGGCATTCAGCACCTCTGCCTTCTTTATATCCTCTGTCACCAGGGCACCCATCTCATTCAGCAGTGGGCCTATATTGCCTCTAGTGTTAGTTTTGTCGGCTATGTATTTGAAAAAGCCCTTTCTATTGTCCTTAACCCGACTTGCAAGGTTAAGTTCCAAGGAGGCCTTAGCTTTCCTAGTTGCCTCCCTACATTCTCTGACAACAGTCCTATATTCCTCCCAAGTAACCAGCCCCTCCTTCCATGATCTATAGATTTTCCTTTTCCACTTGATTTTGCCCAGCAGTTCCTTTTTTAACCATGCTGGTCTCCTAGCTCCCTTACTAGATTTTCTACCCATTGGGACACACTGACCCTGTGCTTGCAAGAAGTGATCCTTGAATGTTGACCAGCTATCTTGAGCCCCTTTACCTCCTAGCACTCTGTCCCATGGGACTTCCCTTAACAATTGAGGAGGCCAAAGTTTGCTCTGTGGAAGTCCAGGGTTCTGGTCCTGCTGCGTATTCTGTTCCTCCCACACAGGATCCTGAACTCCACCATCTCGTGGTCACTGCAGCCAAGGCTGCCGTTGACCACCACTGCTTCAACAAGGCCCTCCTTGTTGGTGAGCACAAGATCCAGCAGCGCTCCTCTTCTAGTCGGCTTATCCACCATTTGCATTAAGAAGTTATCATCAATGCACTGGAGGAACCTCCTAGACTGTGAAAGGCTGGCTGTGTAAGTCTTCCAGCAGATATCGGGGTAGTTAAAATCTCCCATGAGGACCAAGGACTGTAATTGTGAGGCTGCTTTCAGCTGCCTGTAGAAAGCCTCAACAACTTCCTCATCTTGATCAGGAGGTCTGTAGCAGACCCCCACAACTGTATCACCCATACCACCCTGCCCTTTAATTCTTACCCACAGTCTTTCAACTTGCCCCTCATCAGCCCCTGCACAAAACTCGATACATTCTAGTTGCTCTCTCACATAAAGAGCAACTCCACCACCTCGCTTCACCGACCGATCTTTCCTAAAAAGCACATAGCCATCCATGGCCACATTCCAGTCGTGTGAGCTGTCCCACCATGTCTCTGTTATTGCAACCAGATCATAACCCTTAGACCGCACACAGACCTCTAACTCTTCCTGTTTATTCCCCATGCTGCCTGCATTGATGTACAGGCATTTCAGGAAGCAAGTAGAGCGCACTGGTGGGACCAAATCCTCCTTAGACCACCTTCCTTCAGGCCCTAGTATGTTCCTCTTGGGCTTGTCCCTAACAGACCCAGTTTTCTCCCCTTCCCCCTTCACATCTAGTTTAAAGCTCTCTCAATGAGCCCTGCTAAGTCCTGCCCCAAAAGCCTTTTCCCCCTCTGGGACAGGTGCATCCCACCTGCCACCATCAGGCCAGGTGTCTCATAGAGCAGCCCATAGTCAAAAAAACCAAAGCCCTGCCTTTGGCACCAGTCTTGTAGCCATTCATTTATCAGTAAACTCTTCCTGTTTATCTCTCCACCCATTCTTACAGGAGGTATGGAGGCAAACACGACTTGCGCTCCAGACCCCCTAACTAGCCGTCCCAGGGCCCTGAAGTCTCTCTTCATTGCCCTTACATTTCTTGTAATAATTCCGTCACTGCCAACCTGAAAAATCAGCAGTGGGTAGTAATCAGATGGATTTACCATACTAGAGAGTTTCCTTTTAACATCTCTAATGCGAGCCCCAGGGAGGCAGCAGACCTCCCTGTGGGATGGGTCTGCTCGACAGATGGGCCCTTCTGTTCCCCTCAGAAGGGAGTCTCCCACCACAATTACCCTCCTTTCCTTCTTAGTTGAAGAAGTCCTAAGTCGTGGAGCTGAGCGACAAGTCCTAGGCGGTTCACTAGACAAATCTGTCACTCCAACTTCATTTTCCTGTCCCTGAAGTTCCAAGGCCTCATACCTATTCTTCAGGGGCAATTCGGAGGGTGGAGGGAGTTGGGAGGGTTTTTTCTTGCCTCTCCAAGGACGGACCTCCCTCCATTCCTCCATGTCCCTAACCTTCTCTCCTTCTGTCTGAGGACAGGAGGGGAGGGGATCCGTCACTTCTTCTAGCACCTCTTCCTTCTGCCCTTGCCTCAGGGTTTGGCTCCACCAATCTATTTCGCTCTCACATTCTCTGATAGTTCTTAGTCTTTCAACCTCCTCTGTCAGTCTAACCACCTGCCTGAGGAGATCATTGATTTGCTCACACCGCACACACGCGGTGCCACTGGCTCCCTCTGGTACCAGTGCCAGGCTCAGGCACTCGCTGCAGCCGGAGACCTGCACAGCTGCATGCCTGCTCAGAACCTCTGTCTGAGTTCCCACATCCTTTTTAAATACGGTTTTAGGGCGTGTTGTCACCATGCTAGAGAAAGCTACCGGTGTCTTCTTCTCCCTGCCTCCACTCGCGTGCCCCCGCACCACTCCCTGCTCCTGCTGCTCTCCGCTCTGCGCTGCCGCGTGCTCTGAACACAACCTGGTATGAGCATTATGCCTTCAGTCTCTGACATTTCTTTTTGCACTACTCTGAGTATTCCTCTTCTGTGCCATGGTTTCTATTCTGGAAATAAAAGCTAAATTAATTTCTCTTAAGCCTATAAAATTAAAAACACTGGATTTATCCTGTGAAATACTAAGAAAAGTACTGTGTAGGTCTGTTTCTCATCTCCCAAACTGTCCTCCTGCATTCATCCTTTTACAAGTAATTTCTCCTTTGCCTCCTTGCAACTTCTTTGGCTGCACATACTTAGAAGGTTTCCCCTAGATTTGTGTATTTTAGAAGAGTATTTCTCCTACAGACACATAGAATTTATTCAGAATCTGTCCCAGTAATTATGGCTTCTCCAGCAAAATGTATTTCAAAGGATCAGCCATTTTTCTTCATCTTCTCAGCAAGAAGCAATGTTGCCCTTTTTCCTGCCTACTGCATCAGAAAAGGTCCCCCAGAATAACACCTGTAGAGGATGAATTTTGCACGACTCATTCATATAAATGTGAATATTCATCCAAATTCATATGAATGTGTTTGAAGCTCTAAGCTTTGAACATAACCAGGGAAATGAAGATCAGTGAGAGAGCATTTCCAAGAGGCACAGCTGTGAGTCTGTTTCTAGTATGTCCTGTCACTGAAACTGGAATTTAGATATCAGCCTCTGGGTTTAGCGCCACGTGCAAGACCAGCCATAAAAGTTATTAGGGATTTGTACTGAGGTCAGACCCAGTGCTGCCCACAACTTCACCTGGAATCCCAGTAGATCATTTTGTTTCTGGGATGATGAAATGGACAGGGTGGCAGCAGTGGAACAACAGAACAGGCTTTTATTCCTTCATTTATGGTGTTGGTTTCCACAAATTTGAGTCATCAGCCCATGCACCAATTTCCTTTTCTGTAAATCAGGGATAAGTGTTTTCACCTGTGAAATGTATCAAGCTGTGTATATGGGGCTACAGTAGTTGTGTGACAGTTTATTCAAACATTAATTGGATAAATATTATTTTTGCTTTATTAATCTAAATTGCTCCTAAAACTAATTCAAATAAAATGGACATAGATTTTTAACGACTCACCATTAGGTGTTCCCAGCTGTAAGTAAGCCACCACTTAATTGAAAAAAAACAAACTTGAAGAAGTAACATCTACAAAATATAATAAGTATTATTTAAGACATTATTAACATCTAAATTTTTTACAAGTGAGATCATCCAAATTACTAGCAATGTCAAAGGACAGTAATAATAAAAATCATTAAAATGCCTGTAAAATTATAAAACAAAGAGAAATATTTTATCAGAGAATTTTTGTCATTTAATATTATTTCCTATGTAAGCTCTTAAGAGCTGAACAGTGTACAGTCAATCAAATGGGACTTCAGTCATTAATGTGGAAATATTCAAGCTCAGTTACAGTTAAAATGAAGTAGCAAAATGTACCATAGCTTGTAATTTTTTTGAAGAAACAACAATTTCTTCTGCTTCAGATATTTTAACCTATTATTGCATAGTTATTTGCCTCTATTCAGCCTTATGCAGTTATTTGGCATCGAATGACAAATACAGCATTTTACAATTATTAAGGGTGTTGAAATGAATGATCATTTTCAAAGTTTCCTGCAAACAGCCTCTCTGGAGTTAGGATGATGCACCCTTCACAATGGGATACTAATTGGAGATGAGTAAAAACAGCCATGCACAAAGTAGATTTTGTAATAATGGTAGATATTAAGTACCTATAGCCAGATGCTATAAAGAAAATATGAGCTTCTGATAGGAATCAATGGAATACTCTTTTTTAATTGGAGGAGCTAGTAGAGAAATAAAAGATGTATATATGGCTTGGAAGTCCTTTGTTAGCTTCGAGTTTCAAACCTACCAGCTGCCACCTCCAGAAAGAATTCAAAGCCACCAACTAATAGATTAAACTATAATGCAATAGCAGGTTGTGTGGGGAGAGTGTGGTGATACTCTCCATTTTTCTGAAGTTTGCAGGGAAGAAATAAAGTGAAATGGAGTTTCTAATAAGGTGAAAGAAGAAAAAAACCGCACAGGTAAGGTTCTGCACGTTAACCAGAAGACTCAAAACCAAGTCCTAGTCTGTGATTTGGTCCAAGGCTGTTTCTGTATTTTGTTCATTGTTCCCGTCATATAAAATACAGCTGGATATCCAGGTCTTCGTCAGCCACTGATTCTCCACATATCATTTGAGCAAGTCACTTAAAACCTTGGTACCTCACAGAGCTAATGCTTTTGCAAATCTTACATGAATATTGCAAAAGAGCAAAAATATTAAAAACTGCAGCTTTGGCATTAAGCACCTAAATTCCATCCAGATGCCTACTTCATGCCTTTAAATCCATTCTGATTATTAGTGACACAAAACAACACCTTCTTTTCATCAGTGTTACATATTCAGCATTTTCCCTTATATTTTCCCTGGTGGAACCAAGACACTGAAAAAGTATTTCAGCTTTCATTCTATTTCTCAGAAAGCATTTAAAGAAATCAGAGCGTAAATTAACCTATCTATATTAGGTACTGCTAGACTTCCAGTGATTTTCATGTCATCTTCACATGATCTATGGTTTTTTACATTTGTGTCTGTCTAGTAAGTTTGGACTTTTTTCTTTGCACAGTTTTAAGTATCAGGTGGGTGCAAAGCTCTCACAGTGGGTTCTGTGGTGCTCAGGTTGTGCTGTAACTTTGTCACAGTCGTAACTTTGAAATGGCAAGGCAAGTCCTTTGAAATGGCAGAATTAGAGCTCTTCCTTCATACTTCGCTTTCGCAGACGTCCTGGCCATCTGCTGAGAAACTGAAAAAACACAAAGTGCTGATGACTCCATCCAGTTTCTGAAGGAGGCTTCCCATTTCTTTGCTAGAAGGCCTTCAGTCTAGACTAACAGTGAGTCTCTGTATTTCTAACACCTGTTGCTGCTTCCTAATTGCACTGAGCAGTCCCCAGTAGAGACTTCCATTCTGTTTCAGAGCACTGAGCTTGAATGACACAGTCCTTTATTTTGCATATAATCTAACAGATGAAGGCATTAGTACAGTCCCTCAGGGACTTAATAAAACATTTTAGTCGAGTTTTAGTGCACTTTTCATGCAAACAATGGCTGGATGTTGCTCTCTCATAAAACAAACCAAACAACCACAGATGTTTTAAATAGGCTCCAACTTCTTGACAGAATAACCTATTGTATCTTCATTCAGTTCAAGCAAAAACAGCTTTCTGGCTTTTTCTTGCACTCACTAACACTACCAGTAACATTGCTATTGACTATCACGAAGAAAAAGACCTAGTTTAATATATGCTTCAGTTTATAAAATACTTAATGTGGTGCATATCTCTTCATTTATTTTTAAACATAAAATACAAGGATCTGCACACACAGGGCAGGCAGAAGTAGGACATTAACAAAAGACTGCAGTGCTTTCTTTGGTTCAGTACTAAAAAACCTAAATCCTTGTTTAAGGATATTAATAACTTGGTATTATTAACTGGGTAGTGTGCAAGCCATCCTTTTTGGAGAGATATGTTACACTCAAGGATGTCATCACAAAAGTAGAATGACTGGATGGTAGCAAAGGAAAGTATTAATAGTCTCTGTCAGATCCATCATGAACCGCAGGCACTTCCTGCCACCTCACATTTTTAACCATCCAACAACTATATTCTGTTCCCTCAGCCCATCAGAGACAGGAATGACAGTATTCAATAACAAATCAATAACTTTCCCAAGGGCTTATCATTCATGAGTTACCAAAAATGACTTACCATGCCATCTAATGAAAACAGTTATGTTACTATTAAGCATTCCATCTATGATTAATTCACTTGCATTTTCAGACAAGTTACACTGCACCCATATGAGGACTACACTGCAGAACCTTCTTGTCCATTTATTCCATTGATAACATTATTAAGTGGAAACATTTTGCCATATCCTGCCAAAATCACCTATGGACACCACTGAAGGAGCAGTAATGAATATTGCTAACAATTCCAGAAGCCTCCAGATGAGGAGGCTGAGAATTTTCTCTACCAGCATTCTTTTTAAAGCAAAATTAACAGTTTTTACTGTTTCAGTGCACTTCTACTTTTGGTGTGGCCAGCTGGAAATGTATCTAGGGGATGAGAGGAATATAATTTGCAGCAAAGGCTTAGCACAAATCCCTTTGTGACATAAGAATGTAGACACTCAAGGTTATGTATCACTTCTGAAAATCTTATCCTGCTTAAGTGCAACAAATTCAGGGGCACAATAGGAAACACAATTTTAAACACTTTACATATATCTATCTGTCTGTCTACATTATACATAAACACTATTTAATTGATATATTTCCATTTATTCAAGAGATCAGGGGTAAAAATATCTAAGTGTTGAGACTCTGCAACACATGCTGTAGTAAATACAGCCCCAGCTTTAAGCCTCATTTATTTTTACAAGGCTTTGCTATTAAGGGATTTTATTTTGTTCCAGTGTGCTTTCTCCTCAGAATGGTCTTCCCACTTATCTTTCCTACGTTACTGACAGCCTTTTCAGCATTGAACAACAGTATCAGAGTAGTAATCAATGTTCTGCTGAAGCTCCAAGGATTCAGCAAATACTCTTAAACCACATTACTTAGAGGGACCTACCCACAATTTGGAAAAAATGCCTGTATCTGAAGAAAGCAAATATCATGTAAATCATGCCTGTGATTCTTCTTTGTATAGAGAAAAATTTTATATGAAATAATGAATCAGAAAGTAAAGCAGCAAGAGAACTGAAAGGAAAAAAAAGACAACAGCAAGAGAGATGGAGAGAATATGATGGAAAAAAAATGAGGCAGGAGGAGAATTAAAGGCAATGATGTAGAAAAAATCCTGACAGCTTTAATGGGTTGTCAAAGTAAAACTCCAAAGTTTCCAAAACAAATGAAACAAAGAAAGCAGAGCCATAAAAATATATATAAAAATTGAAGTGGAGCAAAGTATCTCATCTGTTATTTCAGGATGCCAAAATAAAACTATGCTACCTATTAAACTAAAAATGGTCTTTATGGAATGCTGCTTTAGTTTATCACATCTGCAGCCCAGATTGGTCCTAAAGATGAACCTGCATCAAAATGTCTCCAGTCTGTTTCTCCTGAAAAATGTTCTTAGCTTCTGTTGTCTTTGATGCTAAGAAACCATAACAATGCTACGCTTTCCATCTTTCTTGGATACAATTAAGTTGATTAGTTACTCTGATTAATTGCACTGCATACAGTAATTGGGCATGTATGTGAGTGCACATGCATGTGTGGCTTCTTCCCATGCTGGTGAACAGGAAGAATGTGTTTTCTTAATAGTAGCAGTAGTAAAAAATATATCTCCAATATGGAAGAACACTTCAGAAGTGCAAATCATGCATTGAGGACTCTGCTGTGGTCTTTAGACCCTGATCTAGGTCAGGATGATGTTGCATCATCAAACGAATGTGAGATTCGACTGGGTCTTCTGATAGCTCATTACATGCTCAGGCATAGCAGAAGGAAGAGGCTTGCTTCTTTACCCATGAGAAGAATGCTGATTTCTCTGATAATCACATCTACTTCTGTGTGCCTCTGTGCTACAGAATAATCAACCCTAGGTAGATTTAAATTAGCAGATGATGTTTGTAACTAATGAAAAAAAAAAAAAACCAACATCCGTGTTATTTACCATTACCTTTCTAGAGAAATTTAGCTTTAAAAGACAAGATCAGGTAAAGTTTAAAAGACAGTCAATGTAGGTACTAAATGACTGAAGCCATGCAAAAAAAGCTTTCAATATTAGGCCTATATCCATGTGCATTTTTACTCACACACACACACTGTTCCATACTCAGTATGGACAAAAAACATCTCAGGAAGCTCTTTTTCAACAGTAACTGTCACCCATGAAAATTGCTAAAAATAAAGCCATAAAAAACAGTCTTTTTCTCTGAGTCCTGTGTTTCCGTTCCTCCCCCTTCCCTATCCTTTTTTTTTTAAATTATGGTATTTTTATGGGAACTAGATTGTTTTTTTCTAAAAGTTAATCTATTCCTACTGCTCCTTCCTTATCATTTTTTGCAATCCTTACTACATGATATTTCTGCACCAGTAAATAATATGAGGTAGAAGCAATAAAACTGAAGGTTCAGCAGGAGTTCTGTTTCCAAGCTAGCATCCAGATGTTACAGCACATCTACATTTCTTCCTTAAACTTCCTCTTATACCTAATATTAACAAGTCTCTTTATTTTTAAGGTTATTAATGAATTAATGGCAATCATACAAATTATCTCATCATTTTAGAGATGAACAAAGAATGGAAAATTAGTAAAATGTTCAAGAAAAAAAAATTGTATGCCTTTGTTCTCTGTTTTCTGCATTTTTGTCTGTTTTCATCTTTCACAGCCTTCCCACCCATTTATCAGCACTACACTGAACTTTGGGGAAGTAATTAGAAAACACCAACATATATTAGAGACTATTGACACCACGTTTTTTTGTTTTGATTTAGTTTGGTTTGATTTGATTTTAAAAGATAGCTTATGCAAAGACCTCCAGAGCATGAATATTATGAAATGAGCACTAATTAACTGTTTTGGTTTTTTTTCTATTCCACTTAAATATCTGCTTAGGGAAAAAAGGAGGTTATAGTCCCATTTAAGGTCATTTTAGTTTGTTCAGTATCTCTAACTCTAATCCCATAATTTTCTAGTTAGATTATTGGTCAACTATCACTGTTCCTTATGCCCTGCATTTTTATGCTTTAATTGGTATCTGAATGCTTAATTTTGAACATCCTACCTCATAAAAATATTACTTAAGAAAGAAATTTCCACTGACAATTCAACTTCAATTCACTTCAAATTAAGCCTGCAGGGCTCAACACAATGTAAGCACCATGCTCAAAATGCTTTCTGAAGTCAATGTTTGTGTTTCTGAATCTGGACTTTCGCCACAGGAGTTAAAATTGCTATTAGGAGAGGATTATGCATTCTTGAATGCTTTTCATTTTCATTTCTGTTTTATAGTTTCATTTTTCTTTCTTTTTGGAATATCCTGTATAATATAAGGCACAAACCCCAGCATTTCTATAGATGTACAGTCCATTAGGACTGCTAAAAATATCTAAAACGGGTATTACTGTTAATTCTGAAAGCAGATTCTTTATTGCTGTCTTGTGCCATAGGAGCACTTAGAAAGCACCAGAAAGCAGCCAGATTTTTTTTCAACCAGAATTTCTGTCTGCAGACATGACTCTTTTGGAAGTACATAGTTAGTACTTTGATTTCTACAACTACCCTTCTGACCAATAGTGTGCAATTCCCCCATTCTCTTTGGGCTTCTTCAAGAAGTCCAAGTGCTCCTAAGGCAGATAAGACTTCTTTTTTTTTTTTTTTTTCCCTACTAAAAAAAGGCTGAAGCCTTAGCTCTGAATGCTCCTGATCTGAAGGAAGACTTTAAACATGGAGATGTCAAATATAAGAAGCGTCGTTTGTAATAAATAAGGCATATGAAAAAATCATTATTAGATTAAATACATCACCCAAGAGTGTCAAGCAAGGACTATTGTTTATTATATATATGTAATATTCCTAAAGTATTAGAGTTCATCTCTTTGGTGATATTAAATGTAAACATGAAGTAAATACCACCAAGGCTATTGCTACTAGGTTTTAGAAAAAGCAATGCCATTCTTAATGGCACCCATTCACCCTGTATCTTGTTCTTGATTATTATTGCTTTTAGAAAAACAAATTTTAAAAGACTACCATAAGTGTCATGTTTTAAGCTAATAGTTTTCTCTCCTGCCAAGTGTTTAACAACTAGTTTGTGTTCAGTTTCACAGAAATGCACACATTTATAACTGTTCTAAATGAGCAAGTAAAAATGACAAGCAAGTTGCTTAGCTGCTCTAATGAAACTATTTTAATGAACTGGCATTCAGTCATCCACAATGCACATCTAGGTCTGCTTTCCACTGTACTTCTCCAGCACAGGAGACTGAAATTTCATATTAGTAAAAACTGGAATATAGACTGGCAGCCTGTTATTATCAAGCTGCTACTAATAGGTGAATTATTACTATTACACAGTTGGGGGAAGGGTGTAGTTTGTGTATTTTCCATAAAAACAAATTATAAACTCTTTCTAGATGTGATCATTACTAAATGATTACTCTGGGCCAACAGTTTATACTCTCTAAGCTCCATGGGAACTGTTTCCTCTGTATTAGGCATCTGAGTTGTTTTATTTTTGTTCAAGGTCATACAGCAGTTTTACTGTTCCCTGATTTATTAAAGATTAATTCAAACAACAGCAAATGTTCTTAAAAATATTTCTCACTGATGCATCTAAAGTCTACCACAACAACAGCAGCAGGATACTCATCACCATGCTGGTCTCATATTTCTCATGCAGAGGGTGAAAAAGGCAGAATGGGTCACTGAGAGGACAGACTTCCATTTGATAAAGTGTTCTGGTTTGAGCCAGGATGAAGCCTGGGAACAGACCCAAAAAGTCCCAGAGAGGCTGGAGAAACTGTAGAGTGATGAGGGTCAGGAGAGCTTGAGCCTGGGGGTCGAACGGTGACGGATGGATGGAGTCCTTCCTGGATGCCAGCCACGGGTGGAAGAGAGAGGAAGCAAAAGCAGGAAGGAACTTGTCTTCTGTGATCTCTGACCTTCCTCTGAGCTTATGTAGATATATGGAATGGAATATCTCTGGCCAGTTCTTCTGTCTAACTCAGCCTTCTACGGGGCGGGGTCATAGATCTCCCTGTAGTGTCTGACCCAGCAGAGTGAAGATGTGACCTTGAAGGCCCAGCAGTTAGAAAAACATTCCAGCTGTTACCAGTCTTAGTTGAAACACTCTGCTACTAGTTAAAAAAAATCTTACTAAAGGAAAAAAAAAATCAGTAAAAGGAAAACTGGCTTTATCCTGGCTCAAACCAGGACATAAAGCATCTAAAGAAACGCTTACATTGAAGCCTGTCAGTAACTCACATAAACTTTAAACTCAAATCTTTGAAGGAAAAAAAAAATTCTCAGTAGATACTAAAGCAAGAATTTAAAAAATCAGAAAGAAAAAAAAAAATAAAATAGGTGCAGAGGTAGACATGAAAAGGTCAAAGAGCTTTGTTGTCAATCCTCATTTATAGAAGAGAATCAACCATATCTACAACGTCCTTGACAGATGTTTGCCCAGAACTGCTCTGAGGTCTCAGGACTACTGTCTCCCCAAACAGATCACAGGACTGATTCCTGGTATGAGCTCCAGAGCCATTAAAAGACTAAGCATTACTCCCAGTTATTCCTCTTCATTCGGCTCATACCAGTCTCTTCCAGAAGACCACACACAGAAGGTACAATCCTTCCCAATCACTCTAAGCTCACACAATATGAACTGTGCCAGCACTGATTTTAGCTGTGAGGCAAAAGTACAGGTAGTAACAGCTGGCCAAAAACTCTCCAACCATATCTTTGTCAAATATAACAAAATACAGAGGTAGCCCTAGCAAAAATTCTGTGTTGACAAAAATGAGCAGGAAGCCAGAAATGAAGTTGCTGGGTAGCCTTCTAGAATGACTGCAACTAAAAAAGCTGTGCAAGTGACTGAAATGGCCACAGAGTCTTGGTGCCATGAGTGTAAACAAACACTAATGGGCAAGAACTGGCAAACAGGAAAATATTTCCAGAATGCAAGTTGGTTAGTATTAATAAAGAGTGAAAAGCTTTGAGCTATAATGCATTACTCTTTTCAATAGTGCAGATGCTGCAGTGTTTCCCAAAAAAAACCCTATTAAAACCACCTGTAGATGTAGGAACAGAGTTACAGAGATGAAATTAGTTGTCTGCAGCTGTTTAGCAGGTCATTTTGGAAGGCAACTACACTCTAGGTGTTCATGTCCTGAATATGCCAGCCTGAACATCAGAGAGAGATTTTTGGGTTCCTATTGACTCTCAGTGACTTGGGTTCCCTTTTCAGTTTCAGTATATTAGTCCTAGTTCTGCTCCAGTTTCAGTCAATGAATTAGCCGGTTACCAATCATATGGTATGGGCTAAAAACCCCAAAATAATGTGGTTCATCATACTCAGATTTGGTATTGATGTCAATCACTACCACAGCTGTGACACCTCTGCAAAATTACATGAAAATTGCACACAAATGAAGGGCAGTTAGAATCTGCTGAGTTGTCCCTACAGTGATGTAAGAAAACATGACATTGTTTTCCTTGTTACCAAATGCATATTTTGCAGTGCAAATGTAACATGTAATGACCACTTGGTATAAAAATCTAGCTCAGATCAGAACTCACAGTTGTAACATCTGCACTAAGGGAAATACTGGAAAAGGAAAAGCTGCTGACTATTAAACTCCTCCAGTGTTAGGTTTTCATTGTACCCAGTAATATGTGAAGTATGAAGCATAAACAGTTTTCTAAATAAAAAAGTAAAGAGCAGTTGCCATGGAGACATCATGAGTTGCCTTGGGGCTTGAGGAAACACAATTAGCCTACAGGATGGCTTTCAAACATTTTAATTTGAACCTTCTGGAGTTTCAGCAATCCAGTGATCCGCTGAAATAATTATCTGTGCTCTGTATTTTTTCAGCCAGTATATATTACTGTGTGTTCAAAAGTAATGACTATGGAGAAATATCTTTTTATTCTGACATTTTAAATTAAATTTATAGACAAGAAACCTTCATCTTTGGCTTTTTTTGACACTGGATTAAGAAATACAACTAGTTAGTGCAGTAATCTCCTTTTCTCTCTTCAAATCACTCTGATTTCACAACCAAGAAAATTAACTTTTCTTTTCATAAAAAAAATAAAAAGTGTTTCACACTGACTCAAATATTACTTGAAAAATTGCTGCTTGCTGATTTTCAGGCTGTGAATCACAACCCTTGTTCAATAGGATGCAACAAAGAGTAGCAGAAAAACATGAGTTCTGTAAAAGCGTCTCTAAATTCCAAGGGCTAAAGACTTTATTCTTAGGATATCTTTGCAACTTTCAGATGTATAGGACTTAGCAACTGTGATTTTTAAAACTTGAGATTGGACTAGAAGATCTAAGAAGTTCCTTCACAATGACAATGACTCTGATTATAAGATGTGCAATGTAAATAATCTTGTTGGGATTTCTGATACAATGTCACCTGCATCCAAATTCAGTAACTACACAAGCACATGTGCTCATAAGAGGAAGTGAGTAATAGAAGGTAAGTTTAAACCAGTGCTCACTAGCAAGCCACATTGTCAGGCAAACCTTGAAAATCAGGGACATGCTTTTCTCAGATCTTTGGACACCTGCAAATCCCTCTGTGGATACATTTAGTCACCTACTAAAATCCTGTGCAACTTTCACCATTTATACATAGTTCTCCCATCCATCATCTTGTTTATGCCACGTCTGCTAAATTCCTGTCGCTTAATCTGGCCACTGTAAAGGGTGTAAAAGGACTATCATTCTCAAAGCTCAGAATCTGGTTGGAAACTATTATTTCAGCACAATAGCTGATGTTTGAGGGTGCCCAAATATGACTGATGTTTGCAGGGCATTCACACATGAAGGTGTGTGAATAGTAGTAGGATAATAGCAGGATGAAGATGCAATAGAGATAATAGTACTAATTCTAGCACGCAGTTACCTTAACTTGTATCATGCACTCAGGCAATGTCCTAAGCTCACCAGGACATTTTACCTGGAGAACAATGGACCCAACTGCCAGGCTTCTCATTATTTGCAACTGAGTGAGTTTACGGAGAGACAATTTCACAGAATCACACAGAATCACAGATTGTTAGGGGTTGGAAGGGACCTTGAAAGATCATCTAGTTCAACCCTCCTACCAGAGCAGAATGACCTAGAGTAGGTCACAAAGGAACATGTCCAGGCAGGTTTTGAATGTCTCCAGAGAAGGAGACTTCACAATCTCTCTGGGCAGCCTGTTCCAGTGTTGTCACCCTCATAGTAAAAAAGGTTTTTTTAAGCTCATCAAGGTTGTTTTGGTTGTGGGTTGGCAATGACCAGCTGTCCTCAGTCACATCTCTCACAGCTCTGCCCAGGGGCCCATGCCATTTATGATTTACTGCTTTAGTAGAAAGGGATTTTGTAACGACAGGACCTTTGGTCTGCCTAGCATTAGTAAAGCTCAGTAGGAGCACCTTTGTAAAGCCAAAGTGACTGCTGAGCACCTGACACCTATACCCTTTGATGGTCATTTGAGTTCTATTCTTCATAACTTGTTTTATACATAAATGCATGGTTTAGATTCCCTTTGCACCTATATAATAGTAGTATGTAAACAGTAACATTACATTCTTGTTATAAAGTGCTATTAAGTGTAGAATTATGTCCAAATGCATTCCTACCCATTTTCCATTTTCAGACAGAGCAGGTCATTAACTGATTTAGATGGCAACCTAAAATAAACCAAATCAAACCAGTAATTAATGTAAATAGTCTGATCAAAGTATCTGTATAATACAGATATATCTGTAAATATCTGTAAAAAAGGTCAGGTACAAGAGAAATGCACAACTGGAAAAGCATTAATAGAAATTGTGAAAGCAACACTAAATTGAATATAAGTGAAAGATACGGATGGTATATATTAACTTAAGTGAAAGCAGACAAATATAAACAGCAGTAATACTCTCTATGTTGAAAGACAAATAGAATTCAACATGCTGCTCCTTTATTTTATTAAGCACTGTTTTGATTTAGACCAACTTATAAATAACCTTCTTTACAATAGATTTTCTCATTTTTACAGGAAGTCATTAGAAAAATCTAAACATTTAACAATGGTATCTATTTAAATATTATAATTACCATAGACCATTTTACCTCTGTATTTTCATTACAGGAAAACAGGCAGGCACGGAACAGGCACTAAGATCTTAGGTGAATCTCACGTGATTTTCAAACACATTTTTTAATATAGCATCTCTGCCTCTGTTGTTCTCACACAGGGGCTCTCTGCATGCTGATTTCGTTCTTCCACAGAGGATGCCTATGAACTTAGCACTTGCTACATGTCCAACAACAAACAGCCGATGTTCATATCTGCTTTGAGATCATGGCAAGATCATATTCTCTCACAGATTTCCTTGGGAGTGAAAAGTAAGGCATCAAAAGGGACTAACATAAATGGATTTAAATTAAGATATTTGCTGCTTTTATTTAAAATTTCAATGAAGAAAACAAGATTTTTCTTGGCTATTGTACCAAGTCAGTTCTCATTAGAAAAGTGTAATCAAGGATTTGTAAAGAACAGTAAAGTTCCAGCAGATATACTCTGTTTCTCATTTGGCATTGTTCCGTTTTCATGATTCTGCAGACTGAGGCTGAAGTCTGTAGCCTACAGGATGTCTATGCATCTTTCCTTCATTAAGGGGTGCGTGGCAGGAATTCTAACAACTCTTTAACCTACATCTTTGTGTTGAGGTGTAGATCTAATGGCACATTATTATTAGCAAGATATTTTGGAAAGAATATATGAATACAAACAGAAAGATCAAGAGATGAATCACTCAGGCTAAAAGCTGTTATGTGCTTTTTAACACTTCAGATGAAATGAGCTATTCCTGACTGTTAGATCTACCTAAAATCTTTGTATTTCTAATGATTTACACCTTCCTTTAATTGTCTGAACCCATTTCTCAAAGAAAGCCAATTAGCTTCAATACATCTTTGCATATCATTTAGTATAAACAAAAGAAACATATTTCTTGGTAGGCTTTCTAATGAATGGCAACTCGATCTCATTTGCCCCCTTCTTTTCTTTAAAACAAGGTCATATTGGAAACTAATGCTCTGATCTCAATATGCAAAGAACAGGTCTCTAGAAATTATTCTGATTAGGAGAAATACAGATAAGCTTCCCATTTGTGCATTGGCATAATGTCATGTTACAAAATGTTTAGAGATCCTATGCAGGAGAACAGTACTAATTTTACTATTATTACTTTTGAAGGGTAAATATAATCTACAGAACTGCTTGTGTAAGAGTAAAAATTATTAAAAATAACCAACTATTGAGCACACACATTAGACTGTGTGTGACTTAAGGATCAAACAATCTGCTTTTTCTCTGTGCTGCTGTGACTAACCCATTCCTGGTACCCCAAATAACCTCTTGCATTTGCACTGAGTTGCAGCATTCAGAGTTTACAATCACAATCACTCCAAAGTCTGCAATTTTAAAATTACTTATTAGCAGAAGCTGAATAAAGTTTTTGTAAGTTAGTGAATAGGGATTGAACACATCAAGAATCCAGAAGAGCAGAGGTTTGTGAAAAATTCAGTACAGAGTGAAAATGTTACACCTTATAACTTTAGTGCTACTACCTTCTTTCCTATCCATAATACACACATGCAGAACATCAGAGACAACAGTGTATTCAGTTAAACATCAGTAACTAACATTCACTCCCACTGCAGAGGAGTTTTTAGCCCTGTTTCTGTCTAACCCCCCACTGATGTAATGTACATTCAGGGAAGATGGGGCAAGACTGTACAAGGAATGACTGCTCTGCAGGAGATGTGCTGGGTTTGCCAACTGAGCTAGGTTTGCCTTCCCTTCATTATTTCTTCTAGTAAAATACATAGTATGATCCTAGCAGATGTTTTTTTCTTGAGAGGAAAGATCTGATCAAAAGAAATTTTATCAATGAAAGCCAAGCAACTAGACATCAAAGCTATAAAACTGTACATTCAACATCAAAAGGGAAAAATATTTTTTGGAATTTTATTCACAAAATATATCTAATAGATATGCTGGAACAGAACTGTGACTTGTGAACAGCAATTTCAATGTCCTTTTTAACAGAAGTGTCATTTTTTCTAAACTGACACAAGTTCCAAGATAAATTATATTGAACATTTTAGAATATACTTTTCATCTCTTAGCAGTTGTACAGGAGAAGTGTCTTCCTCCTTAGTCTATAAAACTCATTAGATATCTTTTCTCTACAACAGAAGTTCAATTGTAAGACATTTTTAAAAGAAAGATTTCCGGAAGGCACAGCTATAGTCCTACAATGAGATTTCATGAGATTGAAACTGGAAAGATTAGGTCTTTCTTATGTTGATTGATTTCTCTCCTATGCCTACTACCACTCAACTATGTAGCACACTCATGTCACATATGAAAGCATGTTAACTTATATTAAATTTATATTCAATTTATTTTATAGTATTTAGAAAAATCAACAAAGAAAGGCATAACGCGGGGAGAAAGGCGAAATCAACTGGAACTTGTATTAATATTGAACAGAATCAGAATTTCATTTTTAATGAGTGATCCAGTCATACTCTATGAGTTAAGAAACAGATTTTTCTTGTTTCCTATCAAATTTTTTTCTTGAGGCTGTGCTTCACAGCTTAAAAGACATTCTGTGACTCTGCTAAAATTTCATATATGCATGATGACTTGGCTTTTTCTGAGACAAATTATTTGCTGTCCTTAAACCACAGAACACCTGCATTCTGGAATATGACAATTCGTAAGTTCTGCTTTATCAATTAATGCAATTTTTAAACATACAATTATTTTACACATTTACAATTTACTACCGCTTGAACATGTTTTCATAAAACTAAAAACTGTGTATCTGATAGTCTTAGAATGAGAATTAAAAGGTAATTTCAAATGCTTTGTAAGATGTATCTAGCAAGATATTACACTTAGTCATCACTGACACCAGCAGTGATGAAGAGTGTCAGATAATTTGAAACTGCATTCACAGTATTCATATCTTATTTTCATGTGTCTTTCTCCATTGGAGCATCAATCCCAAATTTACATCTGTGAAATTTTAAAAAGTCAATATGGGAGTCCAAACAGAAAAGAATGTGCAAAGAGAACAGAGAAAGCAAGAACTAAATAAAATTAATTTCACAAAATGACAAAATGACTGATCAAAGTGAAATAAGAAATCAAACCTGCAAATTCTAGCAGTAATTAATTTTTGAGCAGAGCTCAGTTCTTACAAAATACTAATAATTGCAAATAAATAGTAGTCCTTTTTTCATCTATAACTCTGTATCACCTGACTAATTTACTATGATGCTACAGAGTAACTCTTAACCTGATCTGTTGGTAGGATCAAACCAACATTTGTAAATAGAAACTAAATGTAAAGGATTACGTTGAAAACCTGCTTTATGTACAAGCGTATATACGTGCAATCAACAATCTTATCAAAGAATAGACAGTTGG
The DNA here is from genome assembly GCF_020740795.1 of Apus apus. Taxonomy (NCBI): domain Eukaryota; kingdom Metazoa; phylum Chordata; class Aves; order Apodiformes; family Apodidae; genus Apus; species Apus apus. The sequence continues at coordinate 8,996,416 of NC_067286.1, forward strand.
GAGGCAGGAATTTAGGTTTTTCCTGTCATATAGACTGGTTAATAACCACTACTCTTGAGCAATGTCTTTACTGAGCAAGACATCATACAGCACAGAAAGTCCACATGTAATTCTGCCATTCTCCAGTCCTCTTTCTATTCTGCAGTTACCACAGATGCACAGTTTATTCCTTTATTGCAACATTTCATTTCAGAATCACAGCCTAACATAAAAGCACTAATAATGGTGTGGATGTAATTAAAAAAAAAATAAAAAAAAAATAAAAAAAAAGAAGCAGAAGGACTTCCATGAGTCTATGAAAGCTCTGAAACAAAGAAATGAGATAGATATCCCCTATTTGGTTCAGTAATATCTACTGAAGAAAACTATGATGTACAAGGACTACCATGAGTAGTATACTTCCAGCATAACATGTTTAGTAGGTAACAGCTAAGCATGGACAAAAAAGTGATTTATGTAAATGCTGTCTCTAACAAACAGCAATATCTGTACAAGGAGCTCCTTTTACACAGATCTATAGGAGATTTTCTTATAATAGGATTGCCCTGACCACGACAAAGCAGTTCTGCCATGATTTTAATATGTCAGGAACTGCTTGGACAGGAACAAGCTGGCTGCATACATTATCATAAATATCCACCTTATGGTACCATTGTCATCAGTTGTAGTTTCTTTTGGAAATGGTGGTTCCATATTCTTTCAAAAATTTTGTCCTATTAGCAGGAAATACTAATGGAAGAAATTAAAATTAAAGCCTCTGAATACACTTAAACCCAATAAATAGCCTACATATGTGAGCTACAAAAAACTGCAAGTAAAAACGAGATGGAAAAATAATATAGGTGAGAAACAAAAACTGGTGCAGTTCCTGAAACAAGGACTTAAGAGGAATCATCATGGCTCAGGGACTCCTATGGTACCTTCAGCTGTTTCATATTCATCAGGTTGTGCATTTGTTTACCAGAAAACTGAAAATTACACATAAAAGCACAAACAATGGACATGTACTAATATTTCTTAATTTTATTTTTACATTTTAAAGTGAGACACCTGAGAAAAGATTTCAGAACATAACAAGCTGTAGCTTTATGTGACAGCTTTTAAAACTAGAAATAAAATTGTCTTCTCTCACAATGGATACCTGTTGTTTAACTGCCCCCAACAGAAGTTTTAAAACAGAGAATCCTCCTGAACTAAGGCACCAGCTGTGCCACTATCCTGATTTGGCTAACTATGGTCATCAAATAAATATATACAGAAAATACACCAAACTGAATCTTTAAACTAAGATTATTAACTAAATCACAGTGTAAGTAATAGCTAAAAACATTACATTATTATATAGCCTGCTCACTTACCAACAGGCCTGGTCTTAAATAATGCAAAGCTGATTGCTAGCTTTGGTGACAGTTAATCTAAAGAAGAGAGGTTTGCTCAAGAACTTGCTCCATAAATTGTAGATGCAGAGAAGAGCAAATTACTTCCTCATCAGTAGGCTCCTCAAAAATTATTCCTCCCTATTTCTGCTGAAGTCAAGTTTCCTTATGATGCATTAACCACACTCCCTGGAAAAAACATGGGAATCTGCATGCTCAGTGAGAACTTAACAAATCAGTGAGAAAATCCTGTTCTGAAAGCTTTAATCTTTCCCCTTGAATGACAGTCTTGCTTCTAAGCTATCATCTGGAAAATAGCTTACTGGTATTCACACTTCTTTAGGTTTGTCTCAACAGACTGCCAGCTGAGAAGGGCTTGCAGATCCCTTGTCTGAATGCTTCTTCACACACTTACTGTTTCTTCATATAACAATGACTTTGTCACAGGTATAGCTGACCCTGTGTTCCAGCTCCATCCCATGTTATTTTCTGAAGAAAACATACACCACCACACAGCTAGCTACCTTCCAAAGAACCCTCAGTGTTTGCCGGAGACTCCAATGCTTTGCCATGGACAAATTACTAACTTCTGTGAAAACTAAAGAGCTGTTCAATTAATAAATTTATAGAAAGATTTTGAAACAATTTTGACTCTGTGTTCAAAATTGGTAGGTCTCTTTTTTTACTTTTTTTTTTTTTTTTTCTTTTTGGCTCATTTCTTTGTTTGTTTTGGGATTTGTTAAATATGACAGCAAGGCAGCTCCCTTCTGGGAAACTACATCACAATAACATAAGGGGAGAATTTACTGTCTGAGCCTCATGGATATGACTGTGAAACTCAGAAATTATATTAACAGCTACATTATAAAATCTACTTCAAATATATCAAATATGTAAGTGAAAAGTCAGAAAAATTCACAACAGGCCAGGAATTCCATGCTGACTTTATTTTCTTTTGCTGAAACATGTAATGGTGTTGTGCTGGTGTCACCGTTTGACTCAGGTCCGACAACAACGCTCTTGATCCCCTCCCACCCGGGCAGGAAGGAGAAAGAGAAAAAGAGAGAGACTTGGCAGGATTGAAAAGTAAACTCTACAGCTTTAACTGAACACTAATGATATAAGAAAATATATGCAACTATATACAAATGTGTTCATGTATGTACAAAAGCCTCTTGCCTCCCCCTCACCCCAGCAACTCCCACAGCATCTCCTGAGCTGGGAACAGTCCCGAAGAGTCCCGGAGCTGCCGGAGAGAGCACAGAGTGATGAGGGTCAGGAGAGCTTGAGCCTGGGGGTCAATGGTGCTGGATGGACAGAGTCCTCCTCGGACGCTGGCCATGGATGGAAGAGAAGGGAAGAAGAAGCAGGAAGGAAGTTGTCTTCTGTGATCTCGGACCGTCCTCTGAGCTTACGTAGATACATGGAATGGAATATCTCTGGCCAATTTTGCTGTCTGTCTAACTCAGCCTTCTACGGGGGGTCACAGATCTCCCCGTAGTGTCTGAGCCGGCAGAGTGAAGATGTGACCTTGAAGGCCCAGCAGTTACTAAAACATTCCATTGTTATCAGTCTTAGTTAGAACACACTGGTGCTAGTTAAAATAAAGCTTATTGAAGGGAAAAAAAAAAAAAAAAATCAGTAAAAGGAAAATTGGCTTCATCCTGGCTCAAACCAGGACAGCTGGTAATCATTAGAACTCTTCTGAAAGTGAATCCAATATTCTAAGCAGTGAATATTGGCCAGTACACCTAAGATTAGCTAGCTTAGCTCTTTTTCACAGTATAGCTTTACATACAAGAATTACAGTTGTAGTACATACTTTAATACATTTTAGTGAAATACTCTGCTTTGAATAAAACGTACTGGAGAAAGGTGAAATCTAAGCTACCTCATTTCTTTTATGTAATGTCAAGGTACTTTATTTAAATAATACACTGGCATTTTATTCTGATAAAGCAAGAAGGCTTGACTTTATGTCATTCCTGTTCACATTTTATATAAAATATTGTAATCAACTATTCAGAAGCTCTAGTGACTGCAACAAAACAGTACAGTTGCAATTATTTTGCTATATTCTAAACAATATTATAGTATGTGGTATAAAACACAAAAAACTGTAAAAACATGTATACCAGAGAGGACCAAGAACAGTAGAGAGAGGGTTTTGTGCTTTTCCAGTGTGTATGTTAATTGTGCAGTGATAGTATTTGAAGTTGTGTACAAGCATCACAGGAAATAACAGAAATGCAGTGTGTTGTAGCCCTAAAACTATACATAAAACTAAACATAAAACTTCTTGCAGTCCACAGACAGATAGAAGTATGCACTCTGATGAACTATTAGGGATTTGATCCACAGCCTCCTTTAGTGTTACAAACATGAGCCTTCCCTGCATAGCTGGTTCAGACAGATGGCAAGCAATCACCCTACATCACCAGTTTTGATGTCTGAAGCAAAAATGTCTGAGCTAAACACCTCCAAAAAGGTTCCAAGCCTGTCTGAGAAGGATGGGATGCTCCTAACCTAAAGTAACCCTCAGAAGATGCAAAATTGACAGGGCAAATTTCATGACAGTCATTTCTTACCCCCTAGTATAGTAAGAATGTTAAGAGTAGGGTAAAGTAATTGGAGCTGGGAGGGCAGCAAACACTGACACCTCTCCCTAATTTTGCAGTTTGTGGTAAAGGATACCTTTATTTCCAGCTCATGCTAACCAGGTGCTGCTGGTTAAGATAGGGTAGTTTCAGTGTTCAAAAAAAAAGCCCTGGCTTCTATATGGAAAGTACAACATAGAAAATCTCAAAGTCTATTTCCTTTCTTCCAGATGCAATTTAAACTGACTCAAGCTTTGCGACAGATTAAGTTCTTACATGTGTGATGAGACCTTTAAAACTCACCACAAATTTCTTTGTCATTAATACATTCCTTGCAAGTTATATTGCTATGCTCTCGGTGTGACTGTGCATTGTTCTTGCAACGTGTGCCTCAAAGAATAATTTAGCCCCATTTACCTTATTACACTGCCATAATAAAAAATTTTAGTCCCTCATCTGCAATTTAATCATATCTATACCATTTAAAAAGACAAGAATACTATGCCTCTCCTATACAGGTCTATTTTATGTGGTAATCCCTGCTGATACTTTACAAATTAATCTTTCCCAGGCTGCTGGAATGTAAAAGAAAAAACAGTTATCATCAATTAATTATCTGTGCAGAAAATACTGACTTTGTTAGTCTTCTATACATTCCTTTATCTTTCAAACAACAGATCATCAAGACCTTATCTTGGAACTGCAATATTAATCCTACTTCAGTTATTTGAGTCAATTTAATGTAAAGTGTTTCAGATAATTTTAGAGTCAGATACTGAGATTTAACATGAAGCTATATTACTATATTCTCTAGTAAAATAATTAATCATTACTACTCTGAAGCAGAAGCCTTCTTCCCTGCCAGGGTCATGTTACTGTGTGGTTCCAGGAGAATAAGAACATACTTATTCTCATTTTTCTAGTACTGAGTATGTTAGATTAACAGATTTCTCCTCACATTAGGCTGCTTTACAAGTGGACGGGGAAGCCTGACAACCTTCCTACAGCCATACAGAAAGTCCATTATATGACAAGGATTTCAACCAGCATTGCCATGTCTTGGGCCAGGCAACTCTTTCTCTTCATCTGTTCCCTAGCTCCCTTTCCCTTATTCCTTTCCCTAGTTCTCCTTAAACTTCTTTTCAAAACATAAGGACTCTAATGAGCCTGTCAAGCTACACTTTGCCTCTTTTTCTTTTGAAAGCAGGCAACAGGCAAAGAGAGAGCAAACAATGCTATCTGCATCCTGAGTACTACAAGCAAACTGAATGCAACTGAATAAAAATACCCAAATACCAAAACCAAAAACCCCATGAGATAATGTAAAGCTAATAAAAATCCCTGGGCATCTTCTTCTGTTCTGAAGTTTTCAGTTCAAAACCGTGTTTAGGAAATACCTGAGCCTCTCCCCTGAAAATGGATTTCCTCAGTTAAAAATTGAGGTAAAGTGATCAATTTTTTCATAAATGAAAGAAGATTGCTTAAACCTAAAACATGTAGCATATTCATCAAATAACTTTTGTTTCCCAAAGAATATGAATAAGATATTAAGGGTAATGAAATGGCCAAAAGGAACCAGTCAAAGGATGCATGAGAAATGGATTTTTCCCCTCAAAATTTTTGCAAAGTTTATTTGTATCTATAGCTCTTGTACAGAGCAAAATTATTCCCCACAGTGATTGATTTTTTTTCCCCATCAGGTGTTAGCAATTGGATTTTAAGAGCCTCATGTAGCAGATCTTCCAAAACATTTTCCATTAGAAGTTGCTTCACAGTCTATTAGTTGAAAGATCCAGAAAACATATCCAATTTATGAATGTTCTTTATGTGGTACCTGTTCATATAAACTAGTAATTATCCTATCCTGTATTAAACCTCAAATGAACTTATCTGGCCTCAGTCCTATTAGAGGGCTGAAAGAAGCCTTAAAAAGATGACAGCAGACGACAGGCAACATGTCTCTTTTCACAGAAAAATATTGTATGAATTATTAATCTGACCCAGAAAAGATCATAATCAAAGACTAGCAGGGGCCCCTTGAGCACTGTTAGTGTGTAACTCTACCCTCTGAATCTTGAAAGCTTGGGCAACTGATACTTGAAGGAGCAGAGCAATAAAGCAGTGTACGTCACTGACAGAAATTTTAAAGAACTATTGTAACATCTACTATAGTGTTACTTGTATAAAAAGATGTATTTTCAATTATTACTCTATTATAATTTATTTTTAAACACAGACAGAGATACTTACAATCACTTTTAAATACTGTCATGGTTTAACTCATGATCAGCAATTAAACATATGGCAACAATGATCTCCATCCCCTTCCCCTTCCACCCAGATAGGGAAAGGAGAGAGGGAATAAAGAGAAAGGCTTTCTGGATTGAAACTAAATTAGAGAGCTTTAATTAAATATTAATGATAAAAGAAAATATGTACAAATATATACAAATGTGTTCAGAAATGTGCAAAGCCTCTATCACCTCGTCCTAGCCCCATGGATAGAAGAAGCAAAGACGAAGAGTTCACTGAAGAAAAAAAAATAAAATTGTGAAAAGAAAATTGGCTTCATCCTGGCTCAAACCAGGACAAATACTATTGAGCAATTACATAATTTTGAAGAGTAGGGGACCCAAAGAAAGTACACCAGCAGAATCTAAAATTTATTTCTTAATTACAGAACCATTTCTTTAGAATTAACAAAACAGTTGCAACCACACACTAGAAAGACATCAAGAGGATCTTAGCTTTTTTCAGCGATGAGTACCATTAGCACCGAAGACATACTTAGATATGGATGCTGCTCAATCATGGCTTTGAATGAGTGAAAAACTGAAGAAAACGGGCAACTAAAGAATTTAGCTCAAGAATAGTCAGCAGCTCTGGTAAAGTTGCCTCTACATTCATCTGTTATAAAAATAGAACGGAGTACTTTTTATTGCTCCTGGGAAAAAAAGATATCTCTGATTACTACCTTCTTTATGAAATTATCAGAGAAATCACCTAAACTAATCCTGATTTACTGATCTTGTTCAACTGTTTTGAAAATGGCAGATCCTGTTAATACAGGATAATGAATAATTTATAAAGTTCTATTGATTACATGTACAAGTAAGTAAATAGGAGTGGAATCAGGACACCAGACTCTCGATCTTACAGTACTTGACAGATTCGCTGCCCAGGCATTACATGAATCATTTCATCTGCCTAAATGCAGGATGTGTTATCTACAGCATCTTGGGTGAGTTGAAACAAAATAAAACAAAACCCTCTTTATTTTCCTCAGTATGTTTCCATTATTACAGTTGACCCACATCAGTATACAGCAGGGTTGATGGCACCTTGTAGTTCATTTGCTCAAAACATACACAAGTTGCCAGCTGCCTGCTCATCCAAACATGAATATCTCATATAATGCAAAACATTCGGAAAACTGTAGCCAATGAAAAGTGTTTACATTACATGTCATCTGAGGAAGTCAGGTAAGGCCAGCCTCTTACCCCAGCAGGCCTGAAATCTACAAAATTGTCTAAAGGTTTGAGGAAATGGGAATCATTGGCTGGTTTCTTCTGCCCCTATGGGATACACGCACGACATAACACAGAACTCTCAGGCTATCTCAGTTTGATATACATTATTATTTATGCAATTCATATAGGATTAATTATTCACAGTACATCTTAAGTCAGGTACACATTCTCTTATCTTCAAAATAAGCATCCCAGGTAATTAATTTCTTATTATTTTCAGCTGCATGTTTTCCCACAACCGTATTTTGAAAAGTAAATTTTGCTCTGCAAGTTCAATGACAAAAAGCAGAGGTATGTATGAAGAAGCCTGAAGCCCTCAGTGTTCAGAGGACAGAAAAATCCTAGGAGGCTTTAAGTAAATAAAACACTAATTACTAAAGCAGACTTGAGAGCAGACAGCAGCTTTAACTGAGCCAAAACTTAGACACAATCTTATACATTGCATTAAGATTAAACTTTCTGGTGAGTATCTAAATCATCCCTATATTACACACAGTTTCATTTCAGAACATATCAGAGGTTGTACTGAGATGATCCTTATTAGAGCAGTTCCTGAGCACTACACAACCCTTTCTGGTTGTCATTTTCTAAGGAATCTGTGAGAAGAGGAAGAGGCTTGAAGGTCCAGAAACTTGTAAGACTGCAGGTACCTAACTGTATTTTTGAAAGTTATTTCCAGAAAGTAAAGCCTCTGAAAGAGTTTTGTGTAGAACTCCCAACTGTGTTAAGAGACTTTTCTCCCAAGATCCTGCTGACATGAAAGGAACTTATTTTTAAAGGAATCTACAGTAGATTATGCATAGACAGAGACAAGACAGCAACAAATGCAAATTAAACATTCAGAGGAATATTATTTGCAGAGTTTTTTGAATTCTAATAAAACTTTAACTTCTAACATATTTAGATAGGTGCAACAAACACCAAGCCAAAAAAATGTTGCTGTTGATTTAAATCGGTTTAACAGTAGTTGTGAAGTTACAGATCCCAGCATCTTTATAGATTCCACATTAATAAGAGTCCATCAGAATTCCAGTAATTTAAGAAAACATTCTGTAAATCGGTATTAAAAATCATCTGATTTTATGTCTGAAATTTCATCTAATACCAATTCCCACTGAGCAGATGAAGCATTCCAGGCAAGGTGGGGGCACTGGTTATGTCAGCTTCATCATCAAACTGTAAACACTGTTGGAACTGATTTTATTATTCCAGACATCAAACAATTTTACTTTATCCAGATCTGCAAACTGCCACATGTCACATTACTCATGCTCGCTTCAGCTACTCCTGCAACTCTGATGGAGTTCAGACTGGGTCTGGGAGAGGTCTGCAATCACAGCTACAGCTGCCTTGGGCCTCTCTGGCAAGTGTTGAACAGGAATCTTGATACTCTCTGCTGATGCACAGTCTCAAACTCCCAAGAGGCCCTCTATCATGCCTTGCCTAATCAAGGCTGTCACCTCCCATCTGATCTCAAGAAGTCCTCTAAAAGCCACTAGTTCTTGGCTTTTCTGAAAAATAGTCAGAAACCACACTGAACCTCAGCCCTTGTTTCTTGCACCCAATCCCAAATTCAGCTTCCCTTAGCTTTGCCTAGATGGACCCCTGCAGGAACATAGCTCTCCCTAAGCTTTTTCTCCACAGCCTTTGGGAGGAAAGGCTTACATCCCCTTACAATCAGCTTTCCACGTTAATCTAATGGATTATAGGAGCAGCTCTTCTGAGAGCAATCTGCTACCAATCTCTTTGGGGTCATCTAAGAAAACCAGCTTGGCTGAACAGTAGCAAAATTAATTACAGCATTTTCTGCAACACACAGACAAACACACACCGAGACGTAACTGCTGTTCGCTTTCCTCCAGTCACCCACTAAACTAGCCTTATCAGGTTTTAAGTGCTTGCAACAGCACACCTGCTCTTGCATTCATTTCCCCAGAAGACCCCCTATGGCCCTAGCAGTTTGTCAGCAAAGCCAGCCTTCTCGCTGGTCATGTTTTGCACTGGCTCCTGCCTAGTCACCGTGAAGCTTACAGTGATTGACGTAACATTTGCCAGCGTGCACCTTTTTCTTGTGAGGTAATGGGAAAAAAATACGACACATGGAGCATCACAAAGCCCTGCAGTAAAAGATTCATGTCAATGTTGGGTAAGTCAGCTGGAAAAGTGGCTTTGCAGCAAAGAGCCCATAGGAAGAAGCTCATTTCTCAGTTTTTGCTCTTAATCTCCATGTTCTTTGGAATTCTCCTTATCTCACTAGACCAGAGATAACAACACAGTTGAGCAAGGAAAGAAAAAATGAATAGGTCTGGAAATGCTGAGATCATCATCCAGAATTGCAGATTATTCTGTGATATCTCAATTTTCTCATTACTGAGAACACTTTAAAAGTTAATTAGTCATCATCATTGATATGTATTATAATTAATACAGAAAATAGTTGTGAACAGTAAGAAGTAAATTATGTGAACTACACATTTCTAATAGATCTTCAGTGAACAAAATTCACAGAATCATAGAATTGCTAGAGTTGGAAGGGACCTCTAGAGATCATCTAGTCAGCCAGCATAAAAGCAAATTGTCAATAGTTTCTAAAATTATCTGAATATATAATATTTTATTACTCTCTGCTGATTAATTTTTAAATGGAAAATATTTTCTTACATGACTGCCACAAATGGAGCTACTGTTTTATGCCCAGATGTAGGTTGTCTCAGAGGATGTGCACAGGCAGAGACTAACTCACAGACATATGCCTCACTGAGTTTCCACAGAACTCTTAATTTTGGCCTTCTTCCTTTTTGGCTCTCAGTAAAAGCAAAATGCAGCCTCCAGTCACAGATGGGAGTGGAAGGTCTTAAAGGTCACTTAAATAATCACTGACAAAGATATCAGGAAAAGCTGATTTTAAAATAGATTTATGAATGTGCAGCTTAACATAATTCAGTGACAAGGTTCACTCTATTACTTGTGTGGAAGGAATGTGTATGGGTTGGATTTGGATTGGAATGACTTACACAGGGATCAGGGAAAAATATTTCTACCGGTATAGGGGAGACTAAGTCAGGATTGGGTTGGAGTGATTTGCCTAGGGAACCAGGAAAAGAATGAGGAAGACTCTCCCATTGAGTCAGGAGGTTCAGAGTGAACCCCCAGGCTTTCTAAACTTCTCTGAGAGGAGTCCAGGTGCAACTAGATCCAGACTTAGTCCCAGACTTGGTCAATATTTTACAACTAAGGGATTTAGGTGTAGGGATTTCAGTGTGATGCTTAAACACCTAATTCAGCTTGATTGACACCATTATAATCAATCACAAAATTGATTATATATTTTTCTAGCAACATTTAATCAATAATCAACAATTTGCTATCATCAATACAGAGGTTCAATTCAGGATCTAACAAAGTTTCTAAACTAAATTGTATGCACACATACAGATGTAGAGGTTAACCCATGTTAAGATGTAACGGGCCTTTGAGCAGCCTGGTCTAGTGGGAGGTGTCCCTGCCCATGCCAGGGGGTTGGAACCAGATGATCTTTAACGTCCCTTCCAACCAAAACCATGCTACGATTCTATGATTCTGTATTAAATTTTGGTACCTAAAGATCCCTGAACTGCATGAAAAGAAGTTATAATGAAATACACCACAGATTAACCTGCAGGATCGAACTATAGCAATTAACATAACTTGATCTTTCCACCCTATGCATAGTAAGTAGCCAGTCACTTAGAACATTTAATCCACCAGTTCAAGTTCAGATGTATGTATGAAGTGGTAGAAATTCTATATTGGTAACTAGTAGAAAAAAGATTATTCCAGATTGTTAGAAAGTTTTTCTGCACTTACCAGGTGTGCTAGATCATACCATACTGGAAAATTATCTAACATGTCCCACTACGGGAATTCTTAGTGTATACTAGTTCACCAAAATTCTCCTCAGGTCTATCGATCACAAAGAGATCAGTGACTCCTCAGACCCAAAAAAAAAGGAAGTTTGACCACTATTTTCTGACCATGCATCTCAGGAACCCCAGTGTCATTTTATCTCTGCCTATAACTTGGTCTCACTGACACATACTATCTGGAGTAACATAAATCTAGATATTGTCAAACTGCATGCATTCATCACAACTTCTGATACTGGCACTCATGTACACACTTCTTTCCCCATGGTTCTCAATGAGACATGGTTCTCTGATGTCCTTTGACAGAAGGAAGGAAGAAAGGAAGGAAGAGAGCTCTGGCATTTGGGACAGAAAGCAGGCAGATGCATACAGGCTCTGGCACAAAGATTTCTAATGAATCAATATCCTGACTGGAGAAGAAATAAAGAAACTCTCTTCTTTGATAGAAAAGCTGCTAAACTGTGCCCTTCTGGAGCTGTTCCAGATGGTTAACAACACAGTTAACAACACAGTTAACACGTGATGCTTTCCTATAACTGCAGAACATATTACCTCCCAAAATGCAAATGAATGTACTGTTTCTCAGAAAAATTAATGACTGTAGCACACAGAACTCTCTCAGCAACTCAGACCTTACTATGTGAAAAAAAAAACACAACACAAGGCACCACTGAACCTCACAATGTTAGCAGTGAATCTTTCCAAAGTTAAATGTTCAGAAAGAAAAAAATGAAAAGGCAAAATTACAATAAAAACCTTGTTTAAAAAAAAAAAAAAAAAGGAAATCAGGGATGCTCAGACATTGCTGAGCTTCAAAAGTGAGCCCATCTGAGCTCACTTGTATCTTTTGAAAAACAATACAAAATAAGTTGACTACAACACAGCACTAAGATGAGTCCAGCTGCAAGTGACATAAATATAGATAATAATACAAATTAGCAATTGCCATAAATGGGATAGAAAAGAAGCTGAGGCAGGAAGAAATCACAACTTAATTTCTTGAGTTTTATTAAAATAGAAGGAGGACTACAGTTTAATGTTTTGTAGTAGTTCTCTTAAAAACTCACAGAAAAATTATTCTCTAGAGAGATTCTGGAGTTTATTGGGAGAGGAATTAAACTAGGAAAGGAAACTTACAGACTTGCAGAAGAAAACTTGCAGAAACTTAAAGTGCACCAAATTACTGCACTTTAAAAGAGAGTTATCAAATGCCAGAGCATATCAATCTTGCAGAAACTTGCAGAAGTGAACCAAATTACTGCACTTACACTGGAAATCACAGTGGGATGCTGGAAGTACAGAACAACACAGATGCCCAGAGCTGTGAAATTCTCTATGTATTTTTAGAGGGAGTATTGAAAACTGTAAAAGGGTTCATGGCACTGTATCTTATAGTCTGCTTATATAAGGTTTTTTTCATTTCCCCTGTTCTAGTGTCTTTGATTTAACACTATAGAAGGAATTATATTCTCCTTGGTTTTCAGTCAGTGTGAGGGTTTTTTACAGATCATAACAACTGAGATTATTAATCAGACAATACTATTTCCAGTCATGAAGACTGAATACTTCCATGGCTGGTGCACAACAATTAGTGGAAACCTGAAGCAGTATGGCAGATTTCTACTGCACTTCAAAGCCTTGCTAAGTAACGATTCCATGGAGATTGCTTTTTAGACAGAGAACACTGTAAAACTGTGTTTTCCCTCTGTAAAACTGAGTAATTGCATTCCTAAAACCACACAGGGACAGCAGCACCCAGCTACTCTTCCTATATATAATTGGGTTAAAGAATACAGTAACAAGAACATGATCATATAAAATATGATCATATAAAATATGTATCATATAAAATAAGTTACTACCTGCTACCTGTTCTCTCTCAAGCAGCAGTGTACCTGTGTATTTTCTAATTTATGCAAAAATAATCCCATGTTTTTCCTTCAGAACTCTCATTCAAACTTTCTTTTACTGCAGTGTCTGGAGCAGCACAGTTAAGCTTTGCTCTGCTTTGACCAGTGTTTACCTAACGAGGCAGAGTCACTCTATCATGATTTTGTGCCTCCCACCTGTTTACCTTGCTAAGTTTTTGTCTACTTTATCCCAGAAGCTTCTGAAAAGAAAAGGCTATAATATTGTTCCACTTATAGAGTACCATGTACATAATTTCATGGCTGCAATTGCAGAACAGTGTTGGATTAAAAGAAAAATGTAAAATAGTAACATCACAACTAGCTGTTTTTTCATTTGCTAGAACTTAACCATAAGAGAATGGTGAATTTAGTGCTTATTTATGGGCACTAGAAATTTATACATATTTTCCACACACATTCAGCTTGTAACTAAGGACACCAAGCTGGCCTAGAGCTTGGGCACAAGACAGATTTCTTGCAGGTTCTCAGTTAAATACAGTAATGGATTGTGAGGTAAAATAGATCATGAGCTAAAAGCACATACATTATCTCTTACAATTTGTCAGCTGATGTCTTATAGCTCAATCAAGTATCTCAGTCCTTAATTTTGATGTTACAGAGAAAGTTTAAGAACATAGAGGGAAAAGTGAGGGGATGTGTATATTTTCCATTACACTTTTTTTTTTCATCATACATTCTAGTTGCATATTATAGGATGCATGTGTCTGCTGGATTAACACAGAGTACAGCATAGCTGTCACAAGTTAGTGAACTTCGGTTGACTGGACAACCTTACCAACAAAATAGAGGGTCTTACCTGATTGAAGACTAGCTTTTGAGTTAAAAAAAAAGAACAGATTTTCTCTCCAGAACTTTGAAAGAAAGGTACTTCTGGTCAGGCTGGAAATACTGCATGGGACAGATGCTCTCAAAGGACTTCATAAATTCTGTTTCCAAACTCAAATTGCCCCTGGGAATGCAAGGCACATGGAAATAAATATACTGGAAACATAATCTCAAAAGTTTTGTCTCTTGAGCATTCATATCTTGCTTCAGTTTTGTTTTGTGATAGCTTTAGCTTTGACTTGCTGTTTATGTCTTTACTATATTATTTGGTAACATAAAACCACAAAAAATCTTTTTACTCCCTAATATGAAGTTCCCCCTCCTTTATATTTCTTCCTCTTAATAACTTCAGATTTCTGAGGCAGCAATACCAGAAACTGGAAAGGATTGTTTCAAGTAGGGAATTGGCATCAGGAAGACAGAAATTCTGAACAAATGCAGATACTAGCTTTGCAATTAAATTGAAAGACAGGCTCTTTTCAAGTCAGTGTCCCTTCTGGTGCAAACAAGTGTCCTTTACTCCATACACTGCACCCTAAAGGCGTCATCTGAAACTTCTGGAAGGGTGATGTTGGACAATTTTATTGCAAGTAATGGATTGCAAATTAGTGCAGTCTTAACACCAACCCCTCAAATCACCTTCATGTTCAAATTGTCACCTCGTAGGGAATTCATTGAGCTTGAGCAAGGTCCCAATTTCCAAGCAAATATTGATGACAGTGATTTTATGATCAACAGAAGCAAAAATATTAATTTACATAAGTATTTTAACTATTACACTGCTGATCTTATTCTAGAACTTTGAAGAAAATCAAATTATGTTACGTTATATTGATTATATAGTTTGTGTATATTATATAACCAATGGAGTTATTGAGCAGATGCAGTTCCAAACAGCTTCATGGAAGCCTCAGGTTCTAACTTATTCTGATGGTCAAGATTCAGAGCAGGGTGAATTCAGAGGCTTGCAGCAGTCATCATCACTAGCACAAGTCAAAATCACTAGCACAAATCAAGTGTGAAGAGTTCAAAAGTACAAAGATGAGCCCTCTGTCTTTACAAAGTGAATGCAGTCCTGACCAGCAGAAACTGGAATAGCGACTGTTCATCTGTAGCTTACAAAAAAAAAAGATTTAATCATGAATTAGAAGAGAGTTGCAGAGCATATCTGAAGTAATAACCTGAAAGAGAACAGCCAATATGGATTTCAAAGGGAAAAATTTAATCCACAAAGATGGTTATAAAGGTTATGCAGCTGATTCAAACTGTTTGATATTCAAAAAGCATCTGATGACACATCTCCTGCTGAAAACCATAGAAAAAACAAATTTGGGTCACAGAGAAGGAAACATCCTATGGTGAGCACTAATTGCATTCATCTTTTATTTATATATGGAAACCTCACAAAACATTGCCTGCCCTAGTGCCATCCTGATACTTTCCAAGCCGAGCTATACTTAGGACTCTGCTCCACTCCCTGGAGGAGGAGATTCTGCCGAACTCTAGGATCTGGTTCACCAAAACTCCTAAAATTCTAAGAGCAAAGGGATTCACTGACCTTTGTTATAAAAATTTAAATTAGTGAAGTTTCACCTTACCTTACCCATCTGCACTTCTCTGTCAACGCTTGCCTGACAGAAAGAAGAATTTTTGGGGCAGAGACAGATTTTTAATCATGACTGCACAAAAACAGGGTCACATTTCAGAAACTGGATATCTGCAGACACTTGTGTACATGCTGATGCTGTGTATCAAGTCATGAGTTATTATTATCATCACCAATTACCAACAAGTATCAATTCTAATGACTTTATCTTTGTGCCCTACCTAAGCAGTACTGACAGAATTCCAACTGTTTTAATGTCATTCCCCCTCCCAGACATTGGGTTAACCAGATGCAACCTCTATTTCTGTCATGTTCTTCAGATTTCAGTAGCTCAGCTTCTGCTACTTCCCTGCAATTATTCCATCAGAACATTAACATCTTTCTGAATTTGTAATTTTACTAATTATTTTAATTTAATTAAAAATTTCATCCTTCTTCCATGACTCCATACAGCAAATTATGAAAAGAAAGGATAGGTTTTTTCCTACGTGTTTATATACAGGCACTCACATTTTGTACCTATACGCAAATACATAAGTACCTTAAATTTCAGATATTATGATTAGCACCTTTAACCCCAAATGTCTTCACTGTGAGTTCTGGATAATATGCAATTTTTGTTAGCAACAAAAGTGAAAGTTAAACAGTATGTGGATATCTCAGGAACACATACATCTTAGCACAGAAGATTTGAGCAATTCTGATTTAACACATTTACCATAACAATACTCCAGTGAAATAGCGAAGCTAACATTAGTTTCTACAAGAAAAAAAGTTTAAAAATAAAGATAATAAAATTACTGTGTAAATTCATTAACAAAAACTGCTTTCCCTTCACAAGTACAATGTATTTTTTTAAGGATAGTTTAATTAAACCAAGGAAAAACGGGTAAGTTGTGTTTCAAAAAGCCTAAATTAATAAATGAATACATTCTTTAAACTGCAACTAACATCGTACATGTTCTGCTTGAAAATCTTGATTATTTTCTATATACATTATTACACTAAATTGTAAAGTCAAGGTTGTAAAAAGAAAAATAAATGGGGAAAAAAAGTGATTTATGGTAACATCTTTGAACTTCAGCATATTGAAAAAGTTAACACACATCTAACTATGTAATATTGTATGTTCTGTACTGGCAGATATTGTACTTTCTGCTTGCATATCTGTACTCACCTAGGTGAGTTTTTTATACATATATCAGTGCTGCACATCTCAACATACAGCACTCCATTTAGGGGCTGAGCACACAAATCCTATCAGCCTACGGTAGGAGCTGAGGGTACTCAACACTTTGAAAGAACATTAAGGACTAAACTGGAAAAACTTTTTTTCAAAAAAATTTCAAAGGAAAAAAAGAGGTTTTCTTTGCACAGAAATGAACCTTTGAGTCATTGCAGCAAAGAACAAATAGCTGTTGTGTATTAATGCTGAAACATATAATTATAGCATTTTTTAAACCAAAGACCTCAATTTTACATCTTGAAATAAAAATATAAACTGAATTCTATTGCAATTAATTTTGCCAGAAAACCCACAAAACACTTTTTTTCTAAAAGTAGGTCTTGGCTATGCTAGTAAACTATTATGCACAAGCCTGTTCATTGGCCAGCTGGCACACAGTGGCTCACGTCCACACTATGAAACTGTCTCACCTGCCAAAACAGGCTGCACTCAAACTGCATGTTGGGAAGGCTTCCTGACCAGTGCTGAATCCTGAATCATGCCTAGCAATAGTAGGAAAAAGTGGCAGTGAGCTCTGGCCAAAATCAAGCTGGAGACCATCTTAGAAGTGAGACAATGCAGACAATGACTTTCCGCTACATGCCAATGTTCCCCAGCACTATTTAATTTACTAGAATCAACCGACCCTGAGTGTTCTTGAACTGGAACACTGGTTCATTGTAGAAAAATGACCTTCACCTTGCACACCAAGGTGAGACGTATTCTATACATATTTAAGCATGGTAGCATCTGAATAGAGTATAGAACAGAATCGTACAGAACACAGTATTTCCCAGTTTTTCCATTGGAAGGGATTACAACAATTATCTAGTTGAACTGCCTGACCAATTCAGGGCTGACCAAGTTATTGAAGGCATTGTTCAAATGCCTGTTAAACACTGACAGGGTTGGGGCATCAGTCATCCCTCTAGCAAGCCTGTTCCAGTGTTTGACCACCCTTTCAGTAAGGAAATGCTCCTAAGAAAGCATTTGTTGTAGTTCCTCTAGGCCATTTTCCATGGTTTCTTTTTTTACCACGCTGCCACCGAGATGCCAGTTGCATATTTTTGGGCTATAGAAAATATTCAACTCCCTCAAAACCCACCAAGTGGGATGAAACAATCCTGCTTTACAGCCTCCTTTCTTCAGGAAAAGGAGCTGTGAGCCAGACAACACCAGTGACCAGGACAAGATGGAGGACCAGTAGCAGCAGGAGGAGGAAGACGAAAATTATGTGGGACAGTTTATTGAGGAGAATATACAGTGGCCCAGTCAGAACCTGGATGAAGACTGCAATATTGTCAGGGACACAGCTGACCTCCTCAAGCCTCCGCAAGACCTTCTCCTGAAGCCCTCTGACTAGCTGCCCTTCCCCCTGCACTGTCTGGGCTTGTCCCCAGCTCAAGGAAGCTCAGAAAAAGCTCCTATTTGCTCTCATTTCCTTCTCCAATACAGATGTGGCTGCTCCAGAGCTGTTCTCCTCAGTGATTAAGCCAAGAGAAATCTCATTTACTCCAAAATAATGTGCATCCTTGTCAACACTAGATATCAAATTCTATGAAGAGATCTACCATAACAAAGCATATGCTTTTTCCAATCCAAACTCTGATTTTTTTTTCTCTAATATCCAATTGTGATGCATACAGACATTTGTGAAAGGCAGTAAGAGGTCAAAATAAAATGGTATATCAAAACCATATGAAATTCAGTGTCCAGGGTGAGATTGTAATGCAAATTTCTTGATTTTTTACCAATTAATATCTCTTGTAGCATGGACCTTTAAACTGGAAAGGATGTGCATGCTACATAGGGTACAAAGGTCACATCTAGTGACAAAGGGAGACACTTAATAACTACTACCTGGCTTGCTATATATGTCAGTATATGGGTAGTGATCTGTCTGATGTGATTGGGCCTGAGACAAGGACTCTTTAGAGAAAATGTGGGCTTTGGACTGTTCATATCTCAATCTCCTAGCACCCTGTGAACTAGCATGCTTTCTCTGCATGCACCATACACCCTGTATAGGCCAATGTCTGTGTCCGTTACTGCACTAAAGTAATTCAACTGTAGCAGAGCTGAGAAGGGATGTGAAATACTAAGAGACAAATAACAAATCAGGCAGATGGTGTCATCACAGAAAATTAAAGCAAAGCAACTTCATGCAACTAAATTTCATTTTCGTGTATACTGAAGCAAGGGATCTGGAAAGAATCTGGATAGGAATGTTTTCTTGTATCAGAATTTTTGGTTGGATACTTACTTGTATTAGTTGTATACATTTAAAATGCACAAATATTTTAAGAGAAAGCAGAAACTGACAGGATCGAGGTGGTGTACAGAAGTTTTTCATACAAACAACTTGAAAAGGCATAACATTCAGTTATTAATAATGTTCCTAGAACCTCCATGAAATTTTGTCCCAATCCTAAGTGGTAGTTTTGCTGCAAACTTTGCTGAGTCTAAATTTGGCTTTCCCTGTCTTCTTTCTCCTCCTTTTCAGTCTCACCAGTTCCACAGAAAAGTAAATATAAATATCCACAATAATATCTTCATCCTATGAACAACTGTATATATTGAGCTTTGCTTCAGTTAGAATTAAAGGACTGTTGATTTTATCAAATCATAATGTATATATTTCTGAAGTGTAAAAATAAAACTATTTAAGCATATGTCAATATTGCCCATTTAGCCTTAAAAATTATCCAATTCAGAGCAGAGGTTATGTATTCCAGTGACATACAGAATAAATAAAAATGAAAAAAAAACCTACCTCAATTTGAAATAATTAACACTAGCTTAACTAGCTTACATTTCATCTAAGATTTAACTTCATAACAAGAGGGCAACATGCATGACCTTTAACAAATCAACTATAAATTGTAATTGGAGTAAGCTGTATAGACAGGTATGTAAGCCTATGAAAAAAAAATACCTTGCCCACAATATCCTGATCTTCTCTCATTTCAGACTTGCATATATTGGGTTATATGCTCTAACCCTTCCTCATATGTGAAAGTAACATGTTTCTAAGTTTCGAATACTGCAGACTGAGATGATAAAAGCTCCAATGTTACTTAATTAGAACAACAAAGAGAAAATTATCTGACCTATCAACTATCAGGCTTTTACAGAATTTGTCAAAGAGATTTTATGTTTCTGTGAGAAAAAATTGCTTGAGACTAGAAAACCTGAAATCATCAAATATTAAACAGAGTAAGGGTAGCATTGTTTCTTTCTGTGTAAAAAAATATGTTGGGGTTTCCCAGTTTCTAGGAAATCACATATCACCCAAAATGTGCTTCAATAACCAAGGAAACAAGTACACCTGTTTCTGTACTAACTGTTAGTCTGAAAAGTTACAACAGCATTTCCTTAATTTTCCTGACTGATATAGTCTATAACATGTCAAAAGAGATCTTATTTATTTTCATACTTAATGGTTACCCTTCTTAAATATAGTCTGCAAATAATCTGATTTTTTATTTCAAATTACTTTGCTTCCCACGTGACTGATCAGAGAAGGCTTCTCATAAACTTACCTGTCCGGGCCCTTCAGACAACATCCTGAGGAACAGGAGTTTTAATTAGACCTGGTTTCAAAAGCTTTCAAATAAAAATCACCTAACAGAACAGTCCTTGTTACCTTCAGCACCAGATGAAGGTTGCTATTATGCTCCTATGAACCTGAAAAAGCCCTCACTTTGCCCGTCAAAGTATCTGCCTGTGCCCATCACGAGAAAACACAGTGTCCTCCTACATCACTGAGATGGAAATTTTCAAGTAACTACTGACATAAGTCACATTCAATTATCAACACATATAGGGAAGTTCCCACAAGGTCTCTTCCCCTTTGCAGGACTGCCAAAAAGATGCACTAGTGGATACATGCCCCCTTCTCTTGAAGCTAACATCCTTATGGCAGGGTGGAAACAGAGTCTCATCATATGAAGCCTCTGCTCCAATTATAATGCAGCAGAGGAATCTAAGAAAAGTTTGTCCTTCAAGACGGTCATCTTCACTAGTTACTGCTCTACTACTGTCTGAATTTTAACTTTTTCAGAACCTTCTGCAGCTTTAAAATTCTCTTAGTGACACAGGAACATTTCCCTCATCGGAAAGTGTACAATGTCCACAAGAAAGGGCCTTCAGCTTATGGATTCTAGATGCTGTTGCATTAAACATTAAAAATAATGAGCATAGTCACTGATACAGCTCTTCCTAACTGTATACTATTTCCATATTCCTCCAAAATTAGTAATTAAAACCACAGCCTGGCTTCATCTTCAAAATTCAAAGCATTTTTGTTTTATTTCAGCAGAGATAAAGGTGGCCTTCCTTGTCTCACTCAACTGCAACTCATTACAAAGGCCTTTGTGACTATTAAGAAAACATCTTGATTTCACCATGCCATTCTAACACAAAATCCATCATATGAGCACTGGATGTGAATACAAAATGAGTATCTTGAATAGTTCACATCTCCTCTGCAATACTCTCAGCTTCTTTCTCTGAAGTACATCAGCAAGGATTTCAGAGCTCCTTGAACAAAATCTTCCAACTTGGCTTGATTAATTAGTGTAGTCAGAAACCTCTTACAAGACTAGTACTACATCTTAATTAATTGCCTAATGTTTCTGTTGCCTTGGGAAATTTGATTAATGGTCTTCAAATAAAACATCTGGTCATACACAGAAGCAATCATTCATTCCTCTAATGGTATACAGATCATAAAGGCACAAGGATTGGTGCAGATTGTATACATGTAGCAGAGCCTGCTGCTACTGTCTCTATTGTTCCAGCACACAGTATCCATTTTAGGAGATTTTCAGGCAAATGTTTTTCTACGCTTGATGCACAGGCACTCAATCCCTTTCTTGGTTTCATATGTAAATTAGTGCAACTCCCAACTTGCACTGGACAAAATATTCATACATCCAATTTTGTACAGCCTGCCTTTTCAGAGCCTGTACTAACAACTCCCTCAAACAACCACAAGAAACAAACAAAAATTATATTCTTCAAGCTTGACTGATTCTAGCCTTTTCTCAAGGGTTTTCTGTCTCTATCATCGTGACTTCTTTTTCTTCAGTGAGCCATACCAGCTCTGTTATATTTGTATCGAGCAAAAATACTGAGTTGCCAGAATAAGACAGCAAAAATTATTCAGCATCATTGTATGAGGTCCTAGCACTTCTGCCCAGGATGATCTAGATGACCATGTATGTCCACACAGAGCTCTACCACCCAACCATCCATTAGTGCATGCACATGCCTGCTCACACAGCTGCTCCTGTGAGTCAGCCCATTTTATAGTTTCAACTAAAAAAGAGACATTTCAGTGCATGTCCAAGGTAAGCAGGAGGTTATCCAGCTCAGGATGAAAATCCCAGAAAATTCCTCTGTAATATTCCATAGGATCTGATAGGACAGTGCTGAGATTGTGCATTTTAAGTCCAAAAAGGGTTAGTACAGCTTAAAATGTGAAAGTCATGCTCAAGACAGCTTCCAGAATACTTTCAGTCTCAAAGATGTTTCTATCTCTGAATTACAACTCTAATTCCTGTAATTTTTAGGTGACTTTCAAGAAGGCAACTTAAGTGCTCAGTCCTTTTGCCAAGGAATTATACTACTAGAAGTCTAAGTATATAAAATCATAACATTTTTGTTTATTATTTGAATTCTGGTATCTTTGACAGAGTGCCTGAAATTAGGAATTCAGTTTTTATATTCTAGTTTTTGAAATGGAATTTGAGAGTCAAATCTCTGAGACTAATTTTCTAGTTAAAAAACCAAGTTGATTCATGTCCTTAGAGATTTTAATAAATATCTCAGTCACTAGAACTTGCTCCTAACACCCCAATATCCTTATGAAAAAATAAAAGGATTTTAAAACTCACAGAAAGATTAATTAAACAAAAATTAAATTTCTTCTACTATATGTGTTATTGCATATTGTTGACAAAATATTGTCAATAAAATATTTTTAGATCCCTGGCTATAAACAGATAGACATATAGTGCAATTGTGTGCAATCTTTTGTGGTTATTAAATACCATATAAGATTCTGAGAAAGTAACAATTTTAAATACTAACTACTTTTAACTACATTCTTATGCATTGGCCTTCTGAAAGAATGCCTTATGTTTGCATGCATCACAGTGGCATGGCAGGAACAAAGACCCTGCCACAGATGGACCTCATCCTGCTACCAGGATAGACATTATTGCCCACCCATTGGTGTCAGGAAGGCACTGATGTAGTACCTGGTTGTACTAATCATCCTGCAGTGCCCACAGGTGGTGGGTCATGAGCTGGATGAGAAGACACACCTGTGCATGTGGGAGCATGAGGAGATGGTGAGCCAGGGAACTACTCAGCTATTTCAAGAGCTGGAGCAGAATACCCAAGAGCAGAGTGGCTTTGCCTGGGGGGGCTGTTTCTTTGCTGCCTTGCAGTAGTGGCAGTTCTTGGCCATTGCTAGAGTCCTGGTCCTGCTCATCAGCCTCTCATGGTGGCTCAGGAAAAGGAGCCATGGGCCAGACGACAGCAGCAAGAGGGACAAGGTGGAGGACCGGAAGCAGGATGAAGAGGAAGGCACCTGGACATTGTCTGCCCCTACCTCTTTGAGAGAGTTCTTTCCTTCTGGGAGCTTTACCTTGTACAAAAATATAAGTAAATCACTTGTTTAACATGTAAACATTGTGTCTGTGAGTGTCTGTGCCTCACTGCATTGGGGAATGCAGGCACAGGGCACTGACTGCTCAGGTGCTGCAGAATCAGAGAGCGTTTCACAGAAGAGCTGGCACAATGGCCTCTGGTTTCATGAATTGCTGGGCTTTGGCTTCTCACAGGTAGTAGGTTAATCCCAGTAGGCATCTTGGCGTCACACAGCTGCTCAGTCACTTGCCCCCAGTGGGATGGTGCAGAGAATCTGATGGATAAAAGTGGGAAAGTTTGTGGGCTGACAGTATAGTAGGTAAAGCAAGAGCTACATGCCAAAGCAATGTAAATGAATATTTCATTTTATATATATATTATTTAATTATATTTGCATGTATAAAAGTGACAAAGATAGAAACCAAAGATCAGTACTCCACTTAACAGCATCAACAGGCTTGTATCCCTCCCAGGCCAGACACTGAAAAGAAGAATGATTGACTTAATGGGGGGTTAAGTATGTCCCCCACTACAAAAATATAATGATTTACAGCAACGCATTTCTAAAATATTTTTTCAGACTGATTCATGGGAGCTATTCTGGGTACAGGAAGGCACCTTCAGCTTCTGAGACTGCAAATCTGAAAAACTAGTCTACAAATGATAAAGTCACCTTTTGGAATCAAGACAAAATGGAGAGTAAAAGGTAATGCCTAAGATAATGGCTATTAGGCTATTTAGAGTGCTTTTAACTGACAGCATACATTTTTTATCCTCCTGGCTTGAAGAAGCCAAATGATAAAATACCCATTTGAGGTAGTCAATGACCAATCATGTCTGAAGCACTCAGGACAGAAAATTCCAGTGTTTATTTTTGTCCAAATTAGTTTGAAGGACATCTGAGAGGTAAAAGATCATCAAGGTGGATATTCTACTCTCATGTCTATGTCTATGGCATTCTCTGAATAATGAAAGAAAAAATAGGTTGGAGTTTTGTGGTAAAACTGTAAAAAGCAAGAGAAGAAAGTGGCTATTCTTCCTGGCTCAACAGCAGAAGAACATTCTTTTAGTAATCTAAGTACATATGTGGAACCACTTTGATGCAGCAGGCTGGTCCAACTGGCAGCCAAAAGAGCCCACAGGGCAGCCCAACCTGACTCACTGGTTTTGTCTCAGAGGCAAGGAAGAAGATGGGGCTGAAGAGAAGAACCTCTAGGGGCAGGCCATGAACAAGCACTCAGACCCCAAAGGTCATCGTGCAGCCCATGCCTAGAACCTAGAACAAGGTCCAGTTCCACAATTAGAAAAGATAGGCCATGCTGGTGGATGGCATAAAGATTGCTGTGATAATCAGCTGTGCAGCCAAGCCAAAACAAAACCGTAATAAAGAAAAGCAATTAGACATTCAGCCCTGAGAAAACACTATCTTTTCTCTCTGTTGTTCTGTAGTTTCAAGACTGTCTGCTGATTCCTACAACATATATCCTTCTTCCCCAATAATATATTATTTTTTTTAAAGGCTGAAAATAGTGCAAAAAAATATTACATTCCCATAAATCTGAAAAACATGCCTGCCAAAGCCCATCAATGTTTGGTTATTGTATCACCGATTCCATCCTGTGCTGTTAACTACATTTAAATTCATGTGATATAAAAATCTTGGACAAGATTTGGTATCACTCACTTCAGCCAGTGACGAATTAGTATTATAAATACTGCTATACACGGGAGCAAGCAATTAAATTCCATTCTGTCTTTGCCTTCAGGGACATTAAGCCTAATACCTGGGTGGACTTCTGTGTTATTTCACTATGAAGACTATTAGTAAAACAATAAATTGTATGTAATATAAAAATGGAGTTACTGAATGCCTTTTGAATT
Source organism: Apus apus (assembly GCF_020740795.1). Lineage (NCBI taxonomy): Eukaryota > Metazoa > Chordata > Aves > Apodiformes > Apodidae > Apus > Apus apus. Next base: position 9,021,952 of record NC_067286.1, read on the forward strand.
TCCTGCTGGTAATTCTTATTGTCAGGATATCATATAATACAGCCTTCACTGAACAGCAGCAGAATGTAGCTTTTAACTGAAATTGTTGAGACCGTGTTTAGCAATGGGTGAGTAGTAAATTATTCGGCTTATTTATTATTCAGACTAAGCATTCTAGAAACATTTCCTATTCTATTAATTAATAATTTGAAAACTACTCCTTGCAGAAAGCTATGAAGAGACAGCTTTTTAGAATTTGATTGTTTCACGTGTAGAATATAAAATTAAATTGCAAAATTGCACATTTATTTGCTAGGAAATAAACAGCCTTCCTACTCATCACTTCTGCTGTGCAGCTTCCCCAGCTATTCCTACTCTGCCTTAGCTGTCAACCATTTACAGAAGCCAGACTAAAAAGAATCTAAATACTCACCTGTAGCTGATCACCTAATGTATCAAATTCTACCTATCTTACGTTGCATTTCTCCACAGCCTGGCTGCAATATATGTAGAAAAGTTGGCAAATAGTTAACTAACATTGTTGTAACTACAATAGCCTAAGGATACAAGCCAGGCAAGATTTACTGGGACACTTAATATCTTTTATTAGATCAAGTGATGCAGGTGGGAAAAATACAAGCAGGCTTTCAAACACACAAAGCTTACTTCTAAGTTAATTAGTGTTCATATATATGCACACAGGCCAAGCAGATGGACTTTAAAAGTTCACATCTTTGAGAAGCCTCTGAGATAGCAGTGCTACATCAGATGTATGATAATCAGTTCTGGGAGAACTGAGGTTCTTTACCCCTATAGGCAGTGCTGAGAATTAGAAGCACCAATCTGTCCAGCTCTCTCTGTTTACCAGTTGTAATTAAATTACTTTCACAATTTATGTTTCCTCCACAATATTTTGTATACAATTAAGGTTCTTTAAGATTAATTTCTCAAAACATGTTTGCCTTCTATTTGAGGTAAGACAGGGCTTTCATTTGTTTAATTTAGTACTCAAGAGTTCATGCTGAAGACTGATGTTTGAAATTACAACCAACTATTTGGTTGAAAATTGTAAACTGGCAGACATTCCTGACATTAAGACAGATGCACCAAAAGTACATTCTGCTCACTATATACTGACAGTGTAAAAAGAATGTTAACTTATAAATAAAAGATTTAACCATGCTTTAGATTGCAAAATTTATGACTGCTCCTGCAAGTGTGTGTGGTCCAGTGGAATTCAACTCCCTGAACCAAACTTTTACAAACACACAATAAACTTTCTTCAGGCAAGAGAGCCGATTTTTAAATATTTTTATTTTTATTTATGAGTATATAGTTAATATTACAAGAATCTATGAAAGGAAAGAAAAAGGAAATCAGAAGAAGTGAAGCATCAGGGCATTCCTGATAGCTGAGCATAAATTTCAAAAAGAGACCTTAAAAACTCAATTCACAAATCATTCTGTATTGGATACTTGTCAGAAAAGGAAAATCTGCTGTGTTTGGATTTAAAAAAAAAACACTTTTACAATGTCAATACATTGGCATCATGATACAGTTCATAGTCATCAACACTCTTTCTTGTACCATTTGAAGCTGCATCATTCTCATCAACACGTTATGTGAATACAAAAGTAAGTGAATGATGGAAACCTCGCAAGTTTGCACAGGTTCCTTAACTTGGTTTTCAAGATACTAAAGGACTGGAGAAAGCTACAGGAGGGGAGCACTGCAGGCACCAAAGTCCTCCTGACTAAACTGCACCACCTAAAAAGTTCAAACTCCAGCCAAAAGAAAAAACAAACAAACACACACACACAAAATTTAAGGGAGCACCTGATCCAGGAATAATTACCACTTATTTAAATGGCATAAGCAGGAATGAAGTTGGTGAGGAGTAAATTTCAACTTAATGGGAAGTTAGTCCTGAAAAAGTAGTGGTGGGATAGAATGCATGTAAATTAAACTAATTTTAATCACCATTTCTATAGACTTCTGGGGAATACCTCCTAACTTTAGACAGTTCTTTACTTAAAAGTACAATTCCATGCAATGATTGTTTATCCTAAGGATCTAAATCCGGCACAAATATCTGTACATGGTTCCATATTGAAGTTATTTGTGAAGTTTTATCCATGTCCACAAGCACAATCATTATGTACATACATTCATGATATTGAACCATATTTTCTGAATAACTAATCACCGATTAAATCTTGTAATCTGCAATGTTATGCATAAAGCAGTAGAATTCCATTCTCATTTCATGCTGAACTGTAACCTCGACTATGAGGTTGCAGAGCTTTCTCCCTCATCTAATGGTACTCTAAGCAAACCCCACCTGATACTATCAAAAGAAGCATTACAGCAGCCAAGCTTCACCCATATGTCACAATCTGGGAAAAAAAGGTCTTTTACAGCTATTCCACAGTACCAGGTTTACTGCTGTAGAGAAAACAAGTGTATCATACCAATCAGGTAGTTGTGGAAACTATTTCTCATTGAGCATAAATTGGTAATTGCTACCCGAAGGAATCACCCTAGGTGTTTTGGAGTAAATTAAAATTCTTCTCTAAGAATTAGTCCGTGCAAAAGTCCTGCTGGGCAAACTGATTTTTCATGTGCATTTTCAATCTTGCCTGCATTCAGTTAGATTGTAGGAGATTTGAAATTTCTCACGGGATCACGTTCATTGAAAAAAGGTAATTGGGATAGTACAGCTTGTGAAGCTTTTGTGCAGTAAGAATAAAGGCAAATGTTCTGTTTGTATCACTAGCATTGCAAAGTCTTTGCATGGCTTTTAAAGTCTATTAGCCCAGTTGTAGATAGAAACACTAGATAATTAGGTAGGTAAAAAAGACTCTCAAGTGTACAGTTGCATTCCCAATAACTACTTTGGAAACTAGTCCCATAATAGCACTTAGTGCTCTGTGGCATCTTTCATCCAAAGTGTATAGCACCTATCATGTTTATGACTGAAATGCAGTAACTGTGAAAAAGATAACAACTGCTCAGTAATACCAAGCAACCAGGTAAAGTTCACAGGGAGAAAGGAAAATGGGTTTCAACTAATTTCAGCCAATGGCAACTTCAAGAAGAAAGAAATTACTATGAATTCACCTTTATCAGACCATCCAGCTGTAGTCACTCTCCATGTTACAAAGCAGATAGTTGGATCTGTGATTACCACTAGTCAACTAGTTTTATCCAAGACTTGTCTCCTTGAATGTAATACCATTCCCCAATAGCTGTCATACCAGCTCAAGATGCACAGCCACACCTTGGCAGCCATGCTGTGCATTGATGGCTTCCCAATATTGGTTGCTCAGGAGAGAGCCAGCAGGACACATTCAGCAGAAATTCAAGGTTCTATATAGTGAATGGTTTTTAGGAGGCAGTGCTTTTAGGTCCTGCTCCTACATGCTATCATAAACTGTTCCAAATTCTGTTTCAAAGGCAAACAGGTTAGCTTAATTTGTGGATGATTTCTGTCTCTTTGACTGTGCACTGGAGTGGGACAAAAGAGAAATAATGAGATACATTATCAGGAGCAACTGAGAGGGAGGCCACAGACACCAGTGGTCCAGCATCTCTTACCACCCTCCTGAGACAAGTACCTGCCCCTTCCAAACTGAAACAGCTGCTGAAGGTCAGGACCATTGCCAAGCCAAAGCTTAGATCTCACAATCGGGTCATTATGCAGCACAAAGCACAACTTGATGTGCCTTGGCTGCATAAGCAAGAATTTGCTGTAATCCTGTGTAACTGCTGACAGTCACTACATCATACTCCTATTTTCTATACTTCCCAAAATTATCTGCATGCACTGCAATATATAGAGGGCACAGGTTTGACCACCTGGCCATAGATGTCAAACTGAGACATTTTCCAGTGGCAGCATCTGTTTTCTCTACAAAAAGCAGTGTGTTTGCAGGTTTGGGCCTGTTACATGGCAGGCCTACAGATGCATTATCTAGGCTGCCAGATTTTCTTGCATTGCCTTCTTTAACTCTCTAGCATTTTCTTTGTTTGTAAGACTATGTACAAGCATGTTTGTTTGGTTAAGGTCTAATAAGGAGCTAAAGCTTAGCCTACGTATTTCTCCATAGGTTCTATATCACATTCATTCACATACTTGAGCCAAAACTACTATATAAAGGTGGTTTGGGAAGTCCCTAGCACTAGAATTAAGAGCTCACTAGCTTCCAACAGGTTTGTAAAGCAACAGTTCCCATACCAACATCACTTTCTAGTTGGCCTAAGTTGCCTCCTGTCTGAATAATATGTATAGATAGTTCAGAAAATTGGAGAAAAGAAAACTGAGGTCAAACATGGTTGAGCTGTTTTGAAATGGAAAGCTATTTGTACCGCTGTCATTACATGAAAGGAAAAAAAATAAGAAAGAAAAAGAATAACTAGTCAGTGAGGAAAGCCAACTAAAGATGATGATTCCTATCCCCTGTGTGAAACATATACAAGTTGAAAATATATGGTCCTGCAGGGAGGCAGTTATAGGCAGTCTGAGTACCTAACCTATAATCAACAGGCCATGGCACATCCTCAGCTGTGTAGCAACTTTGACTCTTAGGAGCTAAGAACTATACATGTAACAAATGGAAATACACAAGGGTATCATTCAAAACAGATTACAAAGCTGTCTATACTTTCTAATACCTGGAACATGTCTAGCATTTGGATGTGATATTTGCATATCATGCGCAGAAAAGGGAATATCTTGCTATTGTACCAGCAGGCCTAAAAGATGGAGTAGCATGCTAGCTCCCAAATGTCAGGAATAAATATGTCCCATTGGAAGACTACACTGATTCAAGTGCAGAAAAGATATCCCTTATGTACAGATGCTGCCTGCCCTCTGTTGCAGAGAACCACAGCAGGAATTTTATGTTTGAACATATGGACGAGTTAGTCATGCCCTATCTACTCAGAGAAACAAACAGAGCCAGGCTGGATAGCTTGCAGGGCAGAATACCTTTTTTTTTTTTTTTTTCCCTACAACCCAGTAAAAGGCCATGATGGTGGCTTGGAATTTCTTTTTTATTCAGTTAATAGAAACTGTTTCTGATTGTCTGGTCAACAGAGGGCTAGAGAAATGGAACATTTTACCACATAATACATGTATTACTGCATTAATTCAGTCCTCTTCAGCTTTGCCCTTAAGACAAGTGTTCTGCTTTTTTCCTAAGACTTGACTCCATGGGTTGTATGTTTTTATGACAAGACTGCATCGTCTTCAGCAGAAACTCGCATTTCAAAGCACACAAATTCAGTGTGTGCTGAGCCCTGACAGGTCAAAGGGAACAGATCAAACCCTCTTGATACATTGAACATTGCAGAATGTTATATGCTGCACACAGATGTATGTGACCTTTTTCCTGGATGGAGATAATTAACTTTGGTGACACAACAAAGCTTGAGGAACGGATTCAGTATAACAATGACAGCACTGCTAAACAACACACAGACTTCTAAAGAAGAATTAAAGAATTGCTTATCTATTATTCATGACAACTTAATACATTTAAGTCCTTTTCAATCAGCGTAGTACACCTGCTTTATTCTTCATCATGAACTGGCACAAGGGCCACCTCATCCAATACACTGACTTTCAAATGTGATAGCTCTAACCTTAGAGAATAAAGGCCACAAAATCCGTTTTTTGCATTTATGTCATGCTTAGAGTTCACTCTTTGTTAGTTTGGAAGATACTATTTCTAATCTGAAGACTTTTGTGAATGTCTTCTTTTTTATTCATTTTCAGAGATCAGGTGCAGCATAATATGAAGCCTATATTAAAGGAAAATATGAAAGTGTCTTGACATGTTGGGGCCTTGAAAAATGTCTGTTTCAAAACTTGTACAGCTGACTGCTCTGCAGGTCCACCTGATATGCTCTCTCCTGACCTGGAGCTTGTCTGTCAGGAGATTTATCTGAAATAATGCTCAGATTAATGTGCATCAAAAAAACGTGTTCTCCTCTTATCTACTTATTCTGCACTTATTAGCCAGATCCCCTTGCTTTGCACCATAGTTGCTAAGAGCTTATTTTGCTTAGACTCTCTGGCATGCTCCAGGAGTAAGTTCAATATCATAACAGGTTGGCAGAAATAAAAAGTTTGAAATAAGAAAGATTGAAGTGATGAAATTTATTTTTCATACCATATTAGTAAGAGACAGAAACCTACGCCTGTGGATCTCCATTTAAAGTCAGACTGTGTCTCTTTGGTTCAGTTCCTGAACATAGTTCTTAATTTTGAATTCATTGAAAGAAATATGCTTGAATGGTGTATAAATTTAACCAACTTTTCCAGAAGTAGAAATCTCAAGAATCCCAGGTAGAAATCTGAGAATACAGCAGGCCTCATCAGTCTTACCTTGAGACCAGGATTCATCTAATAACAAACAGATTTAAATAGCAAGAAAGATGATCACAGACTTTTTCTTCTTGAATCCTCTTCTGACACTTTTTAAACTTTATTTTAAAACACTCCTTATTTTTTAGCATGACTTGAGTTTGTGCTTGGCCTCTCTCCCTTTACAGGACTCATTTCTATTGGTAGTGTGAAAAAAACAGCACAACAACTTCTGCACAGCTCCTTCAGGGCCTTTTCTGTCCTAGTTCCCCCAGTTCCTAGACATTTTCCTATCTTTTAGGTTTTGGGTAGATTTAAGTAGACACTTGCTAGCACAACTCCATCCTATTCAGTTCAAGTTTCTGGTACTAGAGCTATCACTATAATCTCTGAACTTGTCATCAGTGATCACTTGGAAATTTATTGTAGGGTTAGAGTGCTTGTTTTGAACTGGAGTTCTAGTTTTTTTAGTTGGAAGACTCTTGAATTCACTGCTGTAGTCTCAGAGCACAACACTGTTAAAAACTCTCTTCATAGCTGCCAATGAACTACAAAAACATGCATTATTTATCATCAGTAAGCATTTTTTTCCACCAGCTAGTGACACCTAGTCCTCTCAAAAGGAAGGTTACTTCATAAGTTTTGACAGCTTTCCCAGGTATACACAGATTCCTTCTGTCTTCTTTGCAACAGTCTATAAATTCATCTCTTCAGTACAATAGTAAATGAAACATCACTGAAATATGATTAAATGAAAGGGCAACTGAGCTGATTAGGGGTCCTGAGAACCAGCCCTATGAGAAGAGGCTGAGGAAGCTGGGCCTGTTCAGCCTGGAGAGGGGGAGGCTGAAGGAAGACCTCATTGCTCTCTACAACTACCTGAAATGAGGTTGTGGTGAGGTGGGTGTTGGCCTCTTCTCCGTAGTGACCAGTGATAGCACAAGAGGAAATCACAAAATCACAGAATCAAGCTGCACCAAGGGAAGTTCAGGCTGGATATTGGGAAAAACTTCTTCACTGAAAGAGTGGTGAAGCACTGGAACAGGATGCCCTGGGAGGTGGTGCAGACACCATCCCTGGAGGTGTTAAAAAAAATGGGTAGAGGTGATGCTTCAGGAGACGGTTTAGTGGTTAGGAGTTGTAGGGCGGACAGCTGGATTTGATGATTTTGAAGGTCTTTTCCTAATTTGATGATTCTGTGATTCTGTTATAATGTCAGTTCCTACTACTCCCTCCACACAAAAAAAAAGGGGGGAAAAAAATAAAAAAAAAATTAAAAGGAGGGAAAAAAATAATAGGCATTTAAAATCTAAAAATATCACTTGAGGTTTTCACCCTGGTAAGCTCTAATGAATTATTTAATAAACAGAAGTCATGCATCACACCTAAAATATCTGTTTCAAAAATAAATAAAACCAAAAAACCAAAACTGGCATTTTCAATCGAACTGAGCTGGGCAATTGTCATAATAATTTCCTGTAAGCACACTGAATTTAAAACAATATCATTTTGACTACTGTGCTTCTCAGAACAGGTTTAATGAACATGAACATTCAAGTAAAAATTTAGTGAGAGTGTTCAAGAGCATATTTCACACTGTAAAACATGACCAAAAGCAGAAAAAAAAAAAAAAAAATTAGTTTATATTGAATTACACAATTCAAAGTTTGTTTAGTTTCATAATTCTACAAAATTAAGCTGTGAGGTACAAGGAATTATCTTTGATCAACAGAACATGTAATTTTGAGTGTTAAGAGAAACAAACAGATCACTGTCAATTATTACAAGTGGTTGATTTTTACGTCCACCTATTTAATGATCTGTGCCCAGTTGAAGTTCTGTAGATTATTCCAATATGTAAAAGGGGCTTACAAGACAGACGGGGACAGGCTTTTTAGTAAGGCCTGTGGCAAAAGGACAAGGGATAATGGTTTTAAACTAAAAGAGGCTAGAACCAGACTAGGTATAAGGAAGACATTTTTTACAATGAGGGTGGTGAGACACAGGCACAAGTTTCCCAAAGAGGTGGTAGATGTCCCATCCCTGGAAATTTTCAGGGTCAGGTTGGATGGAGCTCTGACCAACCTTACCTAGTTGAAGATGTCCCTGCTCATTGCAGGGGAGTTGCACTAGATGACCCTTAAAGGTCCTTTCCAATACAAACCATTTTATGACTCTATGATTTAACTAGCTTTGCCTTTGTGATTTCATTTTTAGAGCCAGTATTAATTAGATGATTAGCTTTTCCTGCAGGTACGGACACCCTGAGCTCTTGCTGATCCCAGGAAGCACTAGCTTTCACCATTTTGGAAGGTGCAGACCTCTAACACTTGTGGGCTTGTCACTGCAGAAGCAGATTGTCGGAGGAGGGTCAGTAATGGTTTTCCATTTGTGTATCTCTGTCGTTTTGGGCCACCTGAACCATGCTTCCTTCTGTATGTTTTATCTCATTCAGAGAGTCTGAAAATTTTGTGTTTCAGGGAAGTTTGCCTCTTAATTTAAGGACTTGAGAGCCGCCTAGTGGAGGCCTCTCTCTGAATCACAGAATTCAGCAAAGTCTCCTTTTTATCACAGTCTATCACATCCCTTCCTGCTGTCACTCCTGACTCCCATTGTAGCTGAACACCACATAAGGACTTCGACTGGATTTCACATTTGTCTTTTTTTTTACAGAAATGTGAATCACTCTCTAAGATACAGAACTGAAAGTGGTTTCAAACATTTTAAGGCAGAATTGGAATTAAGTGTGTAAGCTGTGGGTCCCTAGAGTGTAAACTGAGACAAACATTTCACACAAGCTACCAGAGTATTTAACACCAGGGGATTAATCAATCGAGGAGCCCTGCCCAATCAGACCTTTTTGTACCCAACGGGAAGGGATAAAGTTCAATATGTTATATATGTTAAACACGAAGGGAACTTGTTGGGAAAAGCCGTGTGGATTTCTTTACCCTTGGGCAAAGGCAAACCCGCCGGCGGGGCCGTCTCTGCTCAAGGCCCTGGGCACACCTGGTGCGTGATGCAGGAGGACGTGGAGGTCCAGAGAGGAATTTGGCCCAAGAAACGGAAGTTCAAATGGTACCGCGCATATTTTTTATATATAACTATATTGCCCATAGTTACGAAAGCACATGGCAAGGACTAAGAAGAGGAGGCAAATCTCGGGCACCCGCACTAACCTGAGACCTGAAGCCCGCCCGGTGGCTGCGGGGAGGAGAGGCTGGGTCGGGTGACCCACAGGGACCAATCGCGGCGCTCTGGCCCGCGGGGCTCGCTGTAAAATGGCTCCTCCGAGAGCCCTCTCTGGCTGGTTGGGGGTTGTTTGGCATCCCTGCCTGGGTGGCTGTTCCTGCCTCCTGTTTTCTTGCTGGAGAAGAACTTTGTTCTCTGAGACACGCTGGCTTCCCCAGCCTCCCTGACTAGGCCTGGCTTGGCTGCTCCAAGGCTTTTGTGGCCTGTCACTGGGACTCTGGACTCAGGCATCTCCATCCATCCGCTGCTGAGTCCAGTTTTGGGGTTTTCTGGTCAGGAAGTAATTACTAACTGAGGATTGTGGGTTCTATATTTACATATTAATGTATATTTTTAATTCACCGTTATATTATTATTATTATTTTTTATATTTATATAAATATATTTTTATATATTTATATTATTATTATTATTATTTTATTATTATCACTAATTCATTAATCCTATTCTAGTTGGTTTTTTCCCAGCCTTCAAATCTCTTTCCATTATTCCCCTTTTTATCCTCCCCTGGGAGGCTAGGGGAGCATTAACAACACCTGTCACCTGGTTATTGGCTACAACTGTGACAAAGAGTGAAATAATATCTTAAAGAAATGTCTTTTTTTTCTCAAAATCTAGTATCCACTCTGAACTGATTATAACGTCACTTTTAATACAGAAAACTCCATCCAGCATCTGAAATCAAAACCACAAGCACAGATGAAGAGCTGAAAATGCTTATTTTTCTTTTGGAAACCTAAAAGAGCTGTCAAAGTAGAGACACCAAATAATAAAAAGGTGGAATAAGTGCAGCAAAGAATCAGAATTGACAAGAAAATAATACCACCTTACCCAGAGAGAGAAGGACTGGAGCCGTGAAAAGGCACATACACTTACATCAGCATATGTGTTTCCTATTAAAGGTTTGTCTGTCAAATTAAGACAACAGTAGCAAACCCATTCCAGCAATAGTTCACAAGAGAAAGTGTTATTTGAGTTAAGAGCAATCTTTCTGCTCTGTTAGGGTGTAGGATCTTGCGCAATGAGACTCACGTTTTCCCGGGCTTGGCAAGCAATCCTGGTTTGTATCAGTACCATAAATATGTTTCTATTTATTGCATATACAAGTAATATGTAGCTGGGGAAAAAAACAAAACAAAACAAAACAAAACACCATGTAAATATCTAGGTAGAACAGAACTAGAAAATACATAACAGCACATAACAGCTAAATGAAAAAAAAACAAACCAACGAAGCTCAGTTCTTAATGAGATGCTATAGCATGACCTCCCAGAATGCTGCATCTGACATGGGCCGTCATTGCCATTTACCATGAGATTATGGTTTAATAAGGATGGGAATGTCTCATTAAAATAAATCCTTGGAAACTTCTAGTCTTTCAGCAGCTGGTAATTCTAAGAAATGACAGAGCAACATTAAAAAATCGAGTTTCTTATATAGCATGCTTAAGCTTATATAGCATGTTTAGCAGTTCAAGATAATTTGCTTTGCAGATACTTTTCCCCTGTTCTAAACTGAAGGAAAGAAATTATACATCTATATACTGACTTTTAAGTATGGTTACTGATAGTAAGTTTGTAATATTTTGTTTAGGGCATTGTATTTGCTGAGATGGTCAGAAATAAGGTTGCTCTGAAACTCATAAATGATATCGTTCATCTAGTGAAGTCTGAAGAATTGTCTGTAATTATCAAAAATTCAAACAAAATCTGTAATACCCCTTCTAAGGAAAAACTTTTAGTAGGGAGTTCCACTGTGAGTGATGTTCCGACATACTCCAATGAAATTCTCCAAAGAGACTACTGCCTTATTTTAGAAGACAACCTAGACTACAAACTGCAATTATTAAGAATGTTAAAAGTCATAAAGTCATAAGCATAAAGTTGCTATTTGATATTACCTTAAGACACGACTTGCAGTCATAATTTCAGTCAAGCATGTTCCGAACTGCAGGCAAACCATGATAGATTTTGTTTTACACAGATGTATGATTTCTCCCTCCACTGAAGGAAGAAATTAACCTGCTAAATCCCATACTCTTCATCTCCTGATCATTAACTTGGATGATTGTGATAGACATACTAAACTCAGGGAACAACTCTGAAGGATTCCAGGTTCACCTAGAAGGCTAGAAAAGGGATTGTGTTCCTGTACTCTTCCCCAGTGTTGAAGCTTATAGTTTTGTGGAAGACAGTGCACTTCATCAAGATGTTCCATGAGATATATTCACCCTACTTCCTAGGGTGTCTATTCTCTGTGTATAATCCTTGAAGGATCCAAGAAGGCAAGATGTCCATCCTCCCAGGCAGGAGTTCTGGAGTAAAGCAAAACAACATGCAGTGGAGAACCAAGTATTAGTCTCTCTGTGCATCACTGAAAATGCCTGTAAATAGGAACTGGAAAATCAAGTAAGTGGAGGTAAAAATCTGCCTGCTGTGACACATTTGCTTTAATTCTGTCACAAGTCATATGCTTGCACACAGGGCAGTCAGAAAGTAAAGGAAAGCTGTGTAAATGTGCGGGGGAAAAAAACTGTACAGAAAGAAAAATAGGGGAAAAAAAGTGAAGAGGTGGAGAATTCTGAGAAAAAGAAACAGTCAGTTTGGCTGCAGATACAAAGGGAGCTTTCTAACATCCTAACACATGGTTTCCTACTGAATGCAATGTTAACACAGCCACGTATATTTCCAGAAAAGACACTCAGTCATGGAAATTATGAAAAAGAATAAATAGAAATTGTCTCAAATGTAATAAAATCATGTAGAATCATAGAATGTCTTGGGTTGGAAGGGACCTCTAAAGATCATCTCTTCCAAACCCCCTACAATAAGCAGGGACATCTCCAACTAGAAAAGATTGCTCAGAGTCCCATCAAGCCTGACCTTGAATGTCATATAACTTAATTATAATTAATTCTTAAGCCATCCTAAGTAGAATTATTATCCTGAAAAAAGAGACTGATCAAGGACTCCATTAAATTGACACAGAACTGTGTTAAGGATATTGATTTTAGCTGGAAAAGTACTGGCAAGGGAAGAGGGGAAGGGGAAAGGGAAAAAAACCAAATAATAATAATTTTATTTATGGTTTTCAGTTCTACTGTAAATGGCTGAAAACTGGAAGTGAAAACAATTGCTTTAGATTATTTTACAGTAACAGCTATGGTTGTTGAAATAGCTACAGACACTATGCATCAGGTCTTCCTGTCAAAGAATGAGCAGTGATCCAGAGGTTTGAATCTATGCTGACTTACACCAAGTACGTCAAGTGTTGCTCACATGGGAAAGCAGACGGGAGGAGAAAGGAGGAGAAATAAATTATTTTTATTTGTATTAAATAAAATTTGGCCTACAGGCTTTCTGTGACTCAGTACTGCACATCTGGAATTGATCACAGGATCACAAACTGGAAAGCAGTCATCTGGCTCCTAGAAATAAACACATTCAGTTCCTCTTTCACAACTTTATTTTTTTAATTATAAATTGCAACAGCCATTTTAAGTCTTTTTAATACTTGCAGCTAGAGCATTTTTAACTTTTTAGTAATTTTTAATATTACATTTTCACAGGAGAACAACAGACAACTGTTAAATTTCATTTAATCCTGGACTGGCAGTAGAGTGTGGGATTGCCCTTCACATGCACAGACACACAATTGATTTCACTGCTCTTTTGCTTCAGAACTGCATGGAACAATGCTAGTCGTGCATCTCCGATTTTTACTACTTCCATTCCTCACAGGCATCTTGGGAGCAGCACAATATATGATGCAAGATGCAGCACTGCTGAACTACATGGACCAGCGTTTCCTGTCTTTAGAGGTACGTGCTACCTGTCTCATTCTGTGATACTGCCTAACTGCAGAGAGGTTTGAAAAGGTATGAGTGTTCTTCTATGTGTGTGAACACAAAGCAGTTTGCATCACAAACAGTATCAGGAAGATTCCTGCTTTTTCAAATAATTGAATAAAGTTGTAGCTAAACTGTTAAGTATAATGATGCCTGGTTACCTCATCATTGTTTATTGCTAGATATAATTTCATAATGTTACATACTGTTATCACTTGTATTTTTTTATTAGTGAATTTAGCTAAATATGTAAATGTTTACAGTATTGTCACATTCCATCCTAGGGAACATTATAACTATTTTGTCAAGGGTAGAAATGCTGTCAAGTATTAACAAGGAGACAAAAATTTGTCAGGTATTCTTTCTATGTACAGATGAACCTACCAGGGAGAGTAGTTTAAAACACATTTGTGTAAACTAGCAATGTCTCTGCACTTTAACTGGGAGTTGAAATAATCCCCTTACAGCTGGGAGATTGAAATAGGTATTTACTTTCAAGTAACTATATGGAAATACCAATACCTGCTGCTTTTTCTGCAGTAAAAAACTGCCAGTACTGCAAAATACCTTTTCAGTATTGGCATGCTGTAACCATTCAGTTTATCTTAAATCATTAACGTGTCCTTGGCTCCTGACTTGCATTGGCAGATTTCTAGAGAATCTTTAACTTGCCTGATTTCTTATTCCCTTTTTGTACAAGGCTCTCACTGCTCTTAACTTCACAACAGAGAAAGAAGAGAAGGATTAGCCTGGGGTTCTGTTCCCATTGTGTAGACTGAGGTTTAAATTTTATTCACCAATGTATGAATAACTCCACATGGTAATTTCCACTCATTTGGCATACATTCAAAATGACACAATTCTACAGGTGGCATTTGGTGCAAGGGGCACCAGGGAAGAACAGGAAAAAGGGTGAGGCAGATATCGAAGAGAATGCTTGAAAACATTCAAAACCAAGTTTTTGTAGAATGTAATTAAACAGCTTCCTGGGGACTTAGGGGCATGTACAAATGGGGGAAAGGGGACACAGATACAAAAAACACACCTCACAAAACAGTCACGCCATTAAGTTTACATGGAACACATTCACACTACAGTAACCATTCAGTAAACACCTGAAATCTGTGCATAAAGCCCCAAATCAGAACCCCCAGTCCAGCAGTTTGGTCTCCTACGCTAGTGTTTGGGCTTAAATATTGGCTCAATTTCCTTATCTTCCCAAAGTGGCAGTTGAGCTTCTACTTTCAGGCCACCTGTGATCTTTACAGAAGCAGATGCCTTACAAGACAGAAATCACTTTCCTCACCTTTGAAAATATTGATAATTTGAATCTAGATATAAACATCTCTTGTTTTGTTTTTTTCAAATTTGACAACAATTTCACCAAAAAAAAAAATCTCTATAGATATCTCAGTAATTCCATTTTCCATTGTAAATTAATGAAAAATAGCCACACTAAATACTATCTTGGTCAGAATTGGTGTATTTATGTGAAATGTTCACATTTGTAGATTCCCCTTGGAAAACATTTTGAGACTGCTTCACCAGTGGTCCTACAGGAGGAGTTCTGAAATGTTTCTGGAAAGCAAGTAATCAGAGATCATGTGCACTTAAGTATCGCTGGCTTTTGCCACTTTTCCCTCTTCAGGCAGCAAAACGAACTATCTGGTTGGCAGTAACACCATCAAGAAAAAGAAGTGTATTTTTGTCCAGAATGTGGACAAAGGTGAATGATGGTTCTTGTCTAATGTGTCCTCTTCATGTAGATATATAGCAACTGACTATTGGTTTGAAATAGATGGGGGGGAGGGGGGACCAGAAAGGAAAGAACAGCACTTTTTAAACAGTAATCATGAATGAGGTTGTAATCTATACAGAATATGAGCATATACCCATGTATTTTCTTCCTGTGTTCTAACTCAAGAAGAGGCTGGAAAAATGCAACCAAGACATACTGGAATATGTGGAAGAATTCCGAGACTTTTCAAAGATGGTACTGTCACGCCTGGCAGGACTGAACAGTTATAAGGATGAGGTTAAAAGTGAAGTAGAGCATTTGCTAACAAGAATTGAACGAGCACAAAGGGACATTGACTATTTTGGATCTATGACAGATTCTAATACATGTGTAGAAGTACATGAAGATCTGGTGAAACAGAAGCTATTTGAAGAAGCAGAAGAAAAAAAGAAACTTAAGCTCATGCTTAATGCAAGTAAGAACAGTTTACTTTTCAGAACTTTGATCTGAAGGAGCCAGTCCCCTGGCCAATGCATGTATGCTGATACAGGGATAACAAATTTTCACAAGTGATGTGAATGCCACAGATAACTGCAGGGCATTTGGGCTGTGTAAATACTAGACATTAGGAGAGGGAGGAAAGAGAGCTCAATTCAAACATTTATTTTGCAGATACTCTACTGCATATCAAATTAACCTTTGAAGCTTTTTTTTTATTATAAAGTATTGTAAAATCCTGTGAAGGTATGCTCTTGCAAAGTCCCAGAAAATATGCCAGTGTATTTCCAAGTATTGCACCTATGCCAAGGAATTCGAGGTGGTCTTTCTTTTTTGGTGTGGGCAGAGGTCAAAACCTAAACTCAGAAGTGAACTCAGGAGTTAATAAAAAAGACTTAATTCACTTCTACAATTGGCATCTTTTTCTGTCTTCCTCTGTTATTCTTTCTCTGCCTCCTCCCCCTCACACAAGTACTTTCTGAAGACAGTACACTGGCTTAGCTACAAGCAAAGCTCAGTTTGGATTTCAAATTTAAGTGTTAAGGTACCTAGTATGAAGAACACACACACAATCTATAGTGGTTTTTTTTAAACAAACCAGGTTTTTATAAGTATCTTTATCTTATTAAAGTTGAGCTATAGGTGTAAATTGCAAATTGCAGAGATATTTGAACTAGTCTGTTTCATTTTCATTCAAAAGTAGTAAGAAATAAAAAATAAAATATGGATGGCCATTAGAAAAAAAAAAAAAAAGCGCCAGGTGAAAGATCTTTATCTTTATACAATTCCACTAACTTCAACAGAATTAGGCTGATTTAATTTTACAAATAAGCTTACCATTTGTTCCTTGAACTTTTCCAGCCATAGAGTATTAAGACACATGCTAACATAAGCCATCACCTATTCTGCTTCTAAGCTCTAACCCTACACCACAGTTGGGTACTCTAAATATCAAGATTTCTTTTTTCCATAGATACATTTTTTGAACATTTGGCATTTTTTTGAGAGGCAGAAAAATCTAAGGGTTTTAAAACTAGCTGTGGTATGGGCACTTCGAAAATAATATATTTCTGAGAGTTTCAGAGGGGAAAAAATTACTTTCCATTTTCCCTTGTTGGAAATTATTTTTAATTTTATCGTGGTAGTTCAGAGCAACTTTACTTTTGTCAGCATTGGTGCTATCCTTGTGATATTGAAGTCAATGGCAAAGTTAGTCCCTGTGTAGATGTTACAGCATTTAGAAAAAGTAGGAAGACTACTCTAGCAAATAGCAGCTCTGCTTCTATGCTATCATAACTTAACCAGAAGTTAGAATTATTTTTACTGTGTTGCTCCAAAACTCTAGCAAAAAAACCCTTTTTTTTAAGTCCAGTTTTGTTACTGGCTTTGGTTTAAGTTTGCACTGACTTGAAAAAAATAATACAGTAGAATCACTGTTTTTACATGCAGTAGTTGATACCTCATCCCGCTTTGGGGGGGAATGGGAAATTATCTTCTGCACATTTTGAAGCATGATAAGAAACAGTGGGCTTCAAAGGTATCATTGTGGAGAATGTGGACAAAATTTTGTAAACTTCTTGTTCACTGTGAATGTCTTAGTTTTCCAGTCTTTCTGCTTCTGAAAGCCAAGGAGAGTTAAAAAGCTTCTCTCAAGAACAGAGACACTGTTCATAGATTTCAGATAGTAATTTGGTTACTTCTTCTGCAAGGGAAGATATTGCTAAGGCTGGCTTGGTATTTTGACTCAACAGTTCTAAGTTTCTAGAATCTATCTAATCAATACATGTTAGGTTTGTGAAAACTATCATGGCTTGCTCAGGGAAGGTGCATCAGAGTCAGGACTTTAAACAAAAAATTCCACGCTGTAGCAGCAATACCCAAATGCTTTGGTTAAAGGGAATCAGTACACACAAATGACATAAGTTGCTTTCTACAGGCAGCTGGAATCTCGGCACTGACTTCAATAGGTTCATATCAGGCCAAATAAGGAGACTGGCTTTGCTTTCTCCATTTCATCTACTGCCAGAACTTCCTGCCTCAGGGCTTTGTTTGTTCTGTTTACTAAAATGGCTGCACTTTACTAAAGGGAATTCTTTAAACTTCAAATAGAGTCTCTTGTAATTTATGAGTGCCTTTGGTAAACAAGCTTGTTAATATTCTTTGCAGTAGAGTTTTTCCTGAAAGGGATGGTACTTGGTAAAGATCCTACAGTCTAAATGCTCAACTCTTCACAGGCTTGGTGCTTCTTGGTCTTCAACATACGTGCAAAGTGCATAAAAAATGTAATTAAGCCAAAACAACGACTCTCTATCTGCTCATGACAATTTTATCCATATAGTGAGGTGAACAATTCTGCTTAGTCAGACTCCCAGCATAAGAATTGATAACACAGACATCATATCTGTTCATTTAAGGACATTCCTGGGTTTGTGATCCATATATTTGTTGGGAAGGGAAGATAAGCCAGTGTTTTGGCTTTCTGTTATGACAATCTATTTTTATTCATCTTCATATGCAAAACAAGGGACTGACAGAGGTTAGGAGAACTCCTGAAACAAAAATTCTGTACACATGGCATATCAGGAAAATGGATTTTAATTTGTATGACTTCAGCAAGAAATCAACTTTATTATTTTACAGAAGTCACTTCTCTGAAGTAAAAAATCCAGCCCTGTAAAAGAACTAGAAGAATAATCAGAGAATCAGTTGGTCTCCTCTTAGGTACACTAATAGAATCCCTTTGGATAACACTGGCAATAATAGAGCAGAAAACAACACACACTGTGTACCTGAAAATATGCAGTTTCCTTAGCAGGAGATGCTATTGTTTAAAGTTAGTTTCAACACTACTTACCACAGCCACACTGCTGACACCTTTATTGAAATACTGACCCTGGCCTTCTAGATGGACTAAAAGGAAACTAAGTAATCCAAAGATGGAAAACTAGAAAAATCACAGATATTCTAACTTACTTTATTTTCTTTGGATGTTTTCTTGCAGGTTGTGACCACATGCTTGCAGGTATTAAGTCCCTAAAGATAGTTAAGAAGACTGGAGATGAGCACGGCTCTTGGATGAAAGATCCTGGCAAAAAGCATACAAAGATTTATTTATTAAATGGTTCTGTAAATAATGTTATTTTGGAATCTGCAAATATCATGACATTCATGGAAATCAATCATACACTAAAAGCTCGCAGAGTCACCTTGCCATTTCCTTGGGAAGGAACTGGCCATGTAATATATGAGGGTTTCCTGTTCTATCACAGATATGGGTCTTTAAATGAGATAATTAAGTTCAATATCCAGAAAAGAAATATAACTGACCAAATGCTACTGCCAGGAGCTGGAAGAATCCCTGCCTATCAGCTTAATCCATCTACAAAAATAGATCTTGCCATTGATGAGCAAGGGCTCTGGGCAATCCACGCAGAACCAGAGACTGGAGGAAATATTGTAATTACTAAAATCAACCACGTAACTATGGCAGTAGATCACACTTGGGACACATCATGCAACAGCAAAGATGCTGAAGCAGCTTTCATGGCATGCAACACACTCTATGTTGTGTACAACCTTCCTAGTGGAGGCACCTCTCGCATACAATGTGTTTATGATGTTTTGGACACTGTAAATACTTATGAAATCCCCGTATTACATTTTCCAAAACGTCAGGGTAGCCATTCCACTATACACTACAATCCGAAAGAAAAACAACTCTTTGCCTGGGGGGATGGATCCCAGATCATTTACAAGCTCCACACAAAGCAGAAAGTTTAGAATCTTTAGCAACTTTTCCAATGCATTTAAAAGCTAGCAGCCCTGTGTCAGCATGGTCATTAAGTGTATTAAAATTACATATTCCTATCTGTTACAGCTTTCATCTATTTTACATAAACTTACACACCCCAGTGATCTTAAACTAATATCCAATAAAGAATATATAAAGACTCCATTAGTATGAATTACAAGATGACTAAATGGCACAAATGTACAAACCTAACCCACCCCACAAATCAGTCTTAAAGACTAAGGTTAATTTTTAAAAAAAATTTAAAAATCCATCTCTGACATGTTGGATTCCTGTTAAAATTATGTATTCTACTTCAATGCCATGGAAATCCAATCAGAAGTCCTTCCTGTCCAATACACATTATTTGACAACCTTCACTAACCTGAAGTTCACTGTAGGAAGCTGCCTTCTTGTAAGCACTATAAAATCACATGCTCCCAGAGAAATTATCTATAAAGTCGAAACAGGAGAGGTTTATGATATCACAAAGCATAAGAGTATACATCCTTACAATCATGGTTTATTTTTAACATATAGGTCTTGCACATTACAGCAAGGTTAATCCCAATCATCGAATTTCTAGACTGCTTCCAAGAAACTTCCACATTTTTGTTATCCATATAGCTGTGCATTCCACTTTTGATCATGCTAATACATTAGCTGCAGCTAAGTATTCATTTTTATCTGTTTCAATTTGCCACCTTTCAATTTTTTCCAGTGTATCACTACTTGTTTGTCAGAAAAAATGTACCATACACTGTTTTTAAATGTTTTAATTTCACTCCTTGTTTCCTTTCTTATTAGTTCTTTATCAGCATCTACTTGTGAGCCATTTTTTGCAATACTTCAAATTACTTCCATTATTCATAGCAGAACCTTTCTCATTATATCCTCTGACTCCACCTGTACGGAAAGGGTGGCCCTGATGAGCACAATAGTGCAAGTGAGGGCACTGGTCAGTTCTGGTTTTGTGAGTAACAGATAAACTCCAGGTAAATACAAACATATTTTTGTTTCCAAAATAATATTTTTTTAAAAAAGAAAGAAAAAATCCCTACACTTGTGAAATACAGGTACTGGCTGTAGGTTTTGGATTCTAGTGACAGCTACATTTCTGTTTCATAACAACAACAAAACAAACAACCCCAACAAACCCCACCACCAAAAAAAATGGTGCTTGAAAAGCAATCCACAGCTCTTCCAACAGAAAGCCCTTTTTGTTCTTTACACTGAAAGAGCTGTTGTTCTGTTTAAAAATAGCTTCATCAAAACACACCAACATCAGGGAATGATTTTGAAAAGGAGTGCCAGAATACAACTAAGAGCATATGGACTGCTCAGTTGCAACAGTACTGCTCTGCTTTTGGCAATAGAAACTCTATCATTCTAAGCAGCCTTAATGACTAGAGCATTACTTCTGTGTTGCAGAAGCCATAGGAAGCACAGTTAAAGACATCCTCAGGCTGAAAGCAAGGTGGGCTGGCACTGGTTTCCTGTGTGACCATGGATCAAGGGCAGATTCAAATATTTGGCTTTTTACTCCTCATCTGTAGAATTATGAACACAGAAATACAAAATGGTTTTAGCCACCTTTGGAATGTTTTGAGATCTTTTACTGCAAAAGGACATGTAATTTTCTTTACTTAACAAATAAAGGCTTTTGATGCAAATATGGATTGAGTCTCCTTTTTAGAAAAGGCATTCTTGGAATATGCCAAGCACCACACTACTATACAACAGAGAAAGCCTACATTATTATTCTATGTAGAGATTTCAATGAGCAATTCTCAAAAGTTTAGGCAGGTCCACTCTGAACCTTGCTGTCCTGGAAATCCAAGCTTCACAATGAATTAAAGGTACTGCCTAGTTTTCATAACAGGGAAAAGTTCTCTATGGATGAGCTTCACTAGATTACATCATATGGTACTGAATACAAAACAAAGGAAAAGAAATAAAATAGAATAATAAAGTTTTCCCAGATCTTAAAATTGAGGTTCAGTTAGAAAAAGGAGCAAATTTTCAAACTTTCTAGTTTCAAAAATATATGGACAATTAAACAATTTGAAACACTGGAATTTCCATATGTTAATCCTGATACTGATTTTTTGGTAAACCATTTATTTACAATCATAAGAGAAGGAGGACAAAAGGAGCCATTGTTGAATTAGCCTGTCTCAATTATTCTTTAAAACCTTTAATGATCCAAGAAATCCACAGCTCTCCCAGGGAATTTACTCCATCAATTCACAAGCCAGCTGCTGTAACATTTTTCCTAAAGAACAATATATCATTACCCCACCAGCCATTGATGGGAGAAAGGGTCTGCCAGTGACCTCCAAGCAGCCAAGCTCTGATGGTCCAGGAAGGCTGCAGCCTGATGTTAAATACAACATCTTCTCAGTCACCTCCAGTATGACCCCAAGTGGAAGCAAGTCCTTGCTGGATAGGCTCAGCAGGTTTGGCCCAAGGCAGATAGACAGATTGTTGGACATCATTCAGCTGGTGGACATGCTGTGGCCAATATGCTTGAGCAGTGATAGCAGTCACTTGAGGAGGAGATTTGCTGCAGGCAATTTCTTGTCGACCTGAGGGAACAGGAACATAATATTAAGAAGATGTTGCCCACAGCCATCCCTGAAATTTGAACAGGTGGAAGCCGGAGTTGTGCAGCTTTCCAGGTGCTCTCAGCCAGTGGTCAGTGCTCCTGCACTTCAGGAAGGAAGCATGGTGTTGCTTCACAATTCCTGATTTCACCCAAGCCCACTCAAGGCAAGGCTCCCTGTCCATGCCCTTTCCCCAAAAATCTAACCCCACCCCATCAACTGTGAGCTGACAGCTTATTAAGGCAACCATCCTCTTCAGGCAAGTCCCAGGCCTCTACCAGTCCCTGTTCAACAGGCAGGCTGCTGGCCACACTTACACTTTCAATTCTTCCACCTTTGCTTGTCCTCTCCACGGCTTGCATCCAGTCCTTGCAGAGGTAGGTCACAAGGAGCTTGGCAGCGATGCTTCAGAGGAAGTCCTGCAATGCCAAAGGCTTCTGATGAGCCTTTGAACACTCCAGCCCAGCCAGGAGCTCTTCCAGCTGCAGGTGAGAAGTGTTCACCTTCAAGATGACAGCCAGCAGCCGTGCAGGCCAGCTTACCAGGTCAAGGTCTGTGCTGCAGTCCAGGGCCTCCCTCAGCCCCCAGAAGGTGGTCGCACTGTCAGCTCTGTGGAATATCCCCTCTGTCATTGGCCCTTGTGGGTGCAGGACTGCCAGAAGTTCCTGCAAAAGATGCAGGAGGACAGTGACTTGGCTGAGGAGCTGCCTTCCAACGGTGGTGGCCAGGGCCAGAATTCTGCCACAGACCAGGCTCCTCTCTCCCACCAAGGGGCTGGGACCAGTAGCACAAGCTACTACTAAGTAAAGAGCCCAGCCTCCCAGCCCCACAGCTGGGGACACTGCCTCTGGAGCAGGCAGAGGGAGGGCTGGGACCCGCTGTCCAGGCTGGCTGACATGCTCTGGCACCTGGGCAGTGGCCAGGCTCTGCTGCAGAGCAAAGGGCCAGGGCAGCCCCCTCCTCCTCCTGCTGCTCCCTCCTGCTGCAAAGGAAAACACAACACGAGCCTGTCAATGACACTATTACTCAAGTCCTTTCATGTTGTGCTTTCTCTGTGTGCCTTTTTCATCTACATCTCTGGCTTTTTGCTTTTTCAGTGATATATTTTCATTTTCAGACTCTACAGACAGGTTCTTTCGGGTTGGCTCTTCTGCCTCACTGCAGCTCTCAGAGTGGAATCCAGCATTCTCTGCTCTGACAGCAGGGTTGTCACCCTTGCAGCAGCAACAGCACTCCTCAGTGCTTTGGCTGGGATAATTTTCTCTCTTCTTCACCAATGTCAGTTACCTCATTTTTTTTCTGCATTCAATTATGACCTCACCTTCCCATGATGAGATCAGACAGCAGGGTTTCAGTGCACAGACCCTCCTCATCTTCTATGACCTCCATTCTTTCCACCAGCTCTTCTGCAGAGGGCTGGCTCAGGGCAGGATAACCTGCAAGGATTATGTCCTGTTTGCACTTGAAGCAATTGGAATTATTTTAGACAGGAGGGTTTTCAGCCCTCTCTGATTTGTTGACACTTGTATGATGAATTTAAGCTTCCTGACAACAGTGTGCTTTCTTCTTTGGATTTTGTGGATGCCAAGGATCTGTGGACTGTGTGCTAAAAGCAATTGGTTTAGTTGTATAGCAGATCTTTATGCTAAGAGCATAGTGTAAATTATGCCAGTACAACTAGGCTTATTTCTGCAGTGTCCATCAGAGATATGCTTGTTTCCCAGAAAATAATCTTCCTTTCTTTTCTTCTTCATCTGTGTCTGTCTGGATCTGGAAGCTGAGAGCTCCTTTTAGCATTCATGCAATCAGCCACCATATAAGGAAAACACAGGCATTTATTACAGTTGGGTTCATCACTAAGCAATGCAACTATTACATGCTTACTGCCATCCTGCTAAGGAACAGTGCACATTTTTCCATGTGTGCTGTTTCCCACCCTGTGTGATTGTCACCAGTCACAGGACACTGCTGCAAAGATGTGCATGGAAGCTTAGAAAAGAAACAGCAGAACTAAAAACTATTAAGACACAGCTCTCCCAATACAGAAGCAGTAGCTCCTCCTGAAGGCAAAAATTGGGCCATGTGGCTCCTCAAGTTATTTGAAATTTTCATGTGTTTGCATCACATATAAGAAGATAACAGGTTTCTTATTATACCTGCACTATATTGAGACCTAAGTCCAGAGAAAGGAATATACAATCCAAGGAGTACAGTTACAGAGAAGCAAACAAAAGTACAAACAAGCCCTGTTACAGATGCAGAGGAACTCCAGTGTGCAGGCAAGGCAGTAGTTTGTGCTGGGGAATGACAGTTGGGTCATTTCTTGCTGGAGAATTGGCACTGTGGTTGGCATCACTTAGAGTGTCTAATGGATTTCAGTATTCAGTGGTAGACTCTGATGGTCACTCCTGATGTTGCATTATACTGGGAAGAACTCCGCACATTCCATCTGTTTCTCCCCTAAACAGCTTGATTCGTGTGCAGATTTCTTCATGATGGCATTTTCACCCATTTATTTCTTCTTCCCTTTCTTTGTTTAAAAGTGGGCTTCTCTGCATCTGAAAAATTTGACAGTATTTGCATGAATACTTTGAAAGGTGGTTTTGGCAGGGAGGTCAAATGTTGTACATCCTGTGATGGCTTGTCCACACTAAAAAAAGTATCTAAAGTGTCTATCAGTGAAGAAGTCAACCTTTTCCATTAAATATTCCATAAAATTCTATTATGTCATTACTGCAACTACACAGGGCAATTAGAAAAACAAAGCAATGTTGATAGTTGCCCATGTTTTAAGGGAAAATACTAAATAACTGACACTGCAAAAGAACTAGCAAATAACACAGAGAGTTTCCCTAAGAAACAAGGTCTGTAGGAAACAAACCTCTTAGAGTGGGTTACTGTAAAACATGTATGAAAAAAAGCCAAATACTTGAGCTTTTAAAATTTTGTTAGTATATTAAAAATGTACATTTTTGGTCAATGAAACAAACAGTTTACTTCAACAAAAGTCTTGTACTCAGTAATGTGAAAATAAGATCATCTGCAGGTCATACAGCAAGAATAAAGGGGGCACATGCACATGCTCAGTATGGCTGGATCCTCAGTATTAGGAGTGGGTTTAATTTATTACTTTTCCAAAATTTTTCCAATGTTAGATGTGCAAATATATGTGCTGTGTACACACACACACACATTTAGTAGTAAAAAAAAATGCATTTGGTGGTATCTGAGTCCAGTTTGGGGCTTTAAGTCTGTCTCCCTTATTCCCCTCATCTTGCCCGGGGAGGGTAGTGGGGGAATAACAGGGCATCTGTCACCTAGTTATTTGCTAATACTGTGGCAGGCAGGAATGATAAACTGCACAATTACAACAAAAATTCAAACTTCAAATATATAAAATGCTATTAGAAAGCAGAAAAATCCTCCGTATCACTGATAGAAATAATTCAAACTGCAGTCGGGCTGGACATCAGAAATCTACTGACTACAGGGACAGCCAACCTTGGTACAGACCTTTTTATCTGGCAAACTTTCAGCAACAGGAAACTCGCAAATTACTCTGTTGGGATCAATACAGGTTTGGGTAATCTTGCATTTTGACAGGTGGTTGATTGCAACAGTAGTTACCAGCAGAGTGGAGGTCTGGTGTCTGGGGACTATCTAAACCATCCTGGCAAGTTAATTGAGAAAAACGAGCTTATTGTCAGGTGTCTATTTGCTCTCTAAGAATCTGTGCCCCTCCTGAAAACTGCTGAAGTTCCAAAGCTGAGAAAAAGCACTTGACTTACCTTTTCTGTATTTATACATGTGATACTCGTTTTTTTGTGTGATGTGATGTTGTATTCATTTGCTTTGAAATATGATTGGTATAAAACCATTGAAAAATAGATAATTTTATAACTCTTACCTGGGTTCTCTTGTCCAGTGTTTGTGATGCATGAAGTTAGAAACATTTTTATTAGACTGTGCAAGTAAAAATCATTTAAAGGGAGGATTATCACACTAGATTGTTCTGTGACCTCAAAGTTGATCATTATTCTTAGCTGAAATAATAAAAAATCCAACATATGAACACTAATTGCTAATGCAGTGAGTCAGATTATGAACTCCTTACATTTTTATCTGTTATACTTTGTACTTTTTTTCTGATCCCTGTCATGCCTGAAATTACCTGTAACCATTAACAAATATGAAGGAAGAATTAAGCACTTTTGTGGGGTTTTAAATATAGTTTTATCAGAATGTTTAATTTAAATAATGCATATGCTTTATCAGAATATCAGAATATTTAATTTAAACAACACACAGGCCAAATTGCTTTTTTCTTTTAAAGGCCCAATCTTGCACTGCTTGCACTATTACTGTCCATTTACTTCAACTGAGGATTAGCAGATAAAGTGTCAATATTAATTCCTGTGTACTCAATTTGCAATCAATACTGTGCCATGTGGATGGATGGCCCTCCCTGTCAGAGCTACAAAGTTTTGCTTTGGCTTTATGCTTAAACCATATTTTTCCAAAAGCAATTTTAATGTCTGCAACCTACGTGCTGATTTAATGCCAGCTTTCCAGTGCCACATGTGCAGTTGGTAAAAACAACTTTGACAGAAAATGTTTCTTTAGAATAGGTGCAAAACCCAATTTAAAGCATTACTTCCTGTCTATATGAATCCATAAAACTTAAGGAACCATCTCAAACCAGGCATTTCAGTCCTAGATATCACTAAGGAAAACATTATCACTTATCAGGATCTCAAAAAAAAAAAATCTATTTAAGTAATCTACTTAGCAGAAGCAATTTTGCTGAGTGCTACCTATGGCTTGTATTCTCCACTATTTTGGAGCTAGTGACTACATCCAGAAAAAAAGTACAGTTCCTATTCAATTGTTTGGCTACAAAATGCAAACATGAACTTGCAGGATTAAGGACAGCAGTAAAGTAAAAATGTATTGCTCTAAGTTTAAAGGGCCTGCATGTAGACAAACTGAAACAGCCTCCAGGATACCCTGCATCCTTTTATTTTCATGGCATTAGTATAATAAGAAAAATAACATAATCTCATCCTTGTTGCACATTTGGTACAACTACATTCCTAGTCAGCCTTGTCAACAAATAATATATTAAATTTCAAATAAATATAATTCATTCTGCAACTTAATAATACCATAATTTACATGATACATACTTTGAGTAAATATTCTAATCAAATTTGTACTGAAAAGAATGTTTTGTTTTATCAACTAATAAAGGATGTACATTTTTTCTATCTAAGCAATTTAAAATATGTTGGCAATGATCATATACTTGTTTGTTTACATTTCGACATATACAAGTGCACAAACATCAACAGGGGAAAAAAATAAGGGCATACAACCGTACCAAAAAAAAAAAATCATATATGCCATTGCAGTTTTACAAGTGAAATCAGAACCATAAAACTATGTGTCTAAAGCTTATTTCATAACCTGAAACAAAGCACCTCCGTTTTATTGAAGAGTAGAAGAAATGTAGTTTTTTAAAAATTAAAACATTTGCATTCTCCCCACCCACAACCATCCAGCTACTCCCACAGCATAAATCTCCATAGGTTTAGCAGACCTAGCACAGCACTGAAGTCCCTGTGGCACAGTTAAGTCGCAGCTGATTTTACCAGCTATGATTTTAGTGACTCCCTCTACTGGAGCTGTAAGACAAGGAACCTGCTGCTTCCAGCTAAAGCAAACTTTTTGGTGAAATATTTATAGTTACATTTGCTGTCATGAGATTTTATTTGAATTACAACGTCAAAGTTACTTCAACACCATATGTGTTCATATTCATAAGAATCACATTTTAATTTCACCCTTTTTTGTGTCTATATTAAAATAATTTTAGTGAGAAAAGACAACATCACATGACTGACTATCCAAGACAAACAGTAAGGAATTTTCATTAACAAGATATAAATACTTTTTAGAAAGGAATGCAGCATGTCCATAGAAACAGAATCCTAATACCTGACAATATACAAGCAAGACAAAGGAGAAGCTAAATTAATATCCTTACTCATTCTGTTACTTCAGAGAAACAAATATTTTTTTCTGTATACAATTCTACTAAATAAAGTCAGCATTTTAGGTCCTCTATGAATGGTGAGCTAGGCTTTAAGAGCTAGTTCTAAGACAATTCAGCTGTGTTTTTTTAAAGGACCCTAAAAGAAATAAACCTTTTCCTGAACGTATCAGCTAAAAACACACAACAGATCTTAACAACAGGAAAAAAAAAAAAATTACAGCAACAAAAAATGAAACATTTCTCACTCTGAACCTGTGAGTCACAATCATGTCTGGCTGCAGAAAGCCACTGTCTTAGGCTACAGTTACGCTATTACCATAGCAGCAAGTTTTTTATACTGAGGAACTTATTTTGTTTTGATATATATTCATATTTAGGAAAAAACTAAGGATGACAATGATCATAAATATGCAAAGAAATCTAGCTCCATAACAAGAGCAGAGCACTTCTGCTAAAACAAAGATTAGAGCCACAATAAAGCTGACTCACCATAATTATTTCCTGTTCAGAGGGGACTTTTTAGGAGACAGAAACTCCTATTTATTAACAAGTCAAAGACAGTTTACATTAAGAAGCTACAGAGAATAAAATAATGCATTTTGATAACACACAGTAACATATGCATCTTAGCTAAGTCTGAACGCGTATAATAGAACTGAACTGCAAATGATCTGAAAAGGCTTGATAACTGCCTGTGTCAAAATTCACAGTGCTCATAAATAACTTTTTCCATTTTAAGTTCTGGTTTTATTTGGACTAATGGGCATCATGGTAAAGCACAGAAGAAATGGATTTAGTTTTTAAACAGAACTAAGCTTATTTAGAAGCTTATACAGCTGCAATCAGTGCAAAATCACAACAGGTTTTAGGGGCCATTTACAGTGAAATGCCAGTTTTCTCAGCACTCCTGCAGCGGTGGCATTGTGATCAAGCCAAAAACAACCCTGAGAGGGCTCCTGCTGGTGCTTAACTTGGTCCCTTGCCAGTTCCAGTCCCAATGTGGTATAAAGGTTCTTAAAGGCTGTACAGCTTCTACCCCCAGTTTGTAGTCCAGAATGGTACAAGTCAGGGGTGGAAGGGTGGTGGGCTGGAAATTCAGGATTCATAAACATTCTGATTTTCTAACTGGAAAAGTATATATAGGCAGCTCACACGGAAGACTTCAGTTTGCGTTTGTTTACTGTGGAGGTAAAATTAGTTTGTGCTAAGATCTACACATCTACACAGAGACCATGAAGCACATGTATCTTGATTTGAGTGAAGAGGGCAAGATTACCTGTTTTGGCCATACAAGAGAAAGGAGAATTTTAAAGTGGCTTGATACTATTTATCATTCCCCAGTAATACTTTCAAATTTACATAAAATCTGCCATTAATTCAAATATTCAACATCTTATAGTGACTTTTTTCCTTGATAATTACAATTATAGGCAATGCACTGGAAAATTAATTAACATGGCTGCAGTCAGGTTTTATGATAGGAGGCTTTAAAAAATAAAAACACATCAAGTGACATTTTTATGGTTACTTCTAAAATCTAATGAAAGTGTAAGTGACCAGTACGTGGGCAGTCATCTACAAGTTAGGCTTACAGCTGGAAGCCATGGCAGGGAGAACAGATACATTAGCCTCAAGAAAAGACACAGGAGTGAAGAATTGCCGAGAACCCGCAGCCTGGGTGGACAAAATAGGTTTTAAGCGCTAGATCAAGTTTCAGAAAACCACCCGTTTGTCTCTGAAAGCAGAGAGGGGAACAAAGAGAACAGGCAACAGGGAAATGGCTAAAGGTCAGACTACAGAAGAGTCAAGAAGGGCTCTGACAGGAGACCTGTCTTGTGCAAAAGCAGGCTCCATGTCCCCAGAGAATCTGTAAGTCTAGGAGTTCCCGTTGCATATGTCAATCAGGGTCAATTACTCCTAATTTCCAAGTTATGCCTGCTATGGTGCACACATACAGGTTATCAACTACTGGATCCAAGACAACCATTACAGATAGGGACTTCCAGCTTTTTTCTGTTATTGGCTTGGGTTATGGGGGTTGGATTGTTGTGCAGGTTTTTGCAGTAGATCTCAGGGACTGTTTGCAGGCTGTCCCTTAAGATAATTTTAAGATGTTTAGCAGCAAAGACTCAGTTATAGTTGACTGATGTTGCCCACTCTTCTTTAATCTCCGCAGACGGTATCACTCATCCTCTATGAAGTTCCATTTTAGCAAATGTCAGAAAACAACAAAAGAAATCTGATCAGTAAATAAATCAAGAGCTGAGGCATGTGACGAAGTTACTGCATATCAGCTGAGTCACAATAACTGACCTTGCCTGCTCTTGCTAATGTAGAGGTTAGATGAAAGTGGCTTAAAATAATCTCTACTGCCTGAGAGCTGCAACAAGTCACACACCATGGCTCATTTCTGCAACAAAGCAAAGAGTACTTTGTTATATCACACTGACTGAATCATAATACCAAACAGCATTGGCTGGAGGTGCCTAAGGTCTGCCTCTAAAACAACAGTGAAGGCATGTCTTATTGCACCTGTATGTATGACTATGTGAAAAAGAACTGTGTGATAGCAACTGTAACAATCAAAGACAGAAGCAATCAAAAGCATCATCTGGGAAAAAAAGTGGACAGAGACCCTTGTCTCCTGGCTCAAGACCTGCAGGTAAGATGAACTTGGAATTTGTCTGCTGTTATGGTCTCTCCTATGTTTGAAGATGCAAGATTTTGTCTAAAAAGATGCTGGTTAGAAGCTTTCACCAAAAGATATGAGAACAATGGGTTTATTTCCAGTCAAGAAACAGCTTAATAATGTCTTAACATAATTCACAATACTTTCTATCCTGGTGTTTTTTTTTTCCCTACCATTTCTTAACACAACAAATTTCAACAAATGCCAAATCCCTACATGTTATGAGTTCCATCTGACAGAAACAAGTCCCATGATGCAAAATTACCTCAGTTTAGAAGATGGAGTAGCAGCTGATACAGCATTGTATTTTCTATACAGCAGTATCCAGTAACTTACAGTAGAAGCTCTGTTTTCCAAGCTGCAATAAGGCCTTTGCCTGATGGTTAGAGCAAATGCAGATATGGATGTTTTCAACAGCTGTGTCTGCCTGAAAAGACTGCACCTGTTCTCCATTAGCTTTTAATGTGCTATGATCGGCTTGCCAACCTCAAAAAATATAAAATGCCTCAACAGAGGGAGCTAGTATTTACCTGGGAGCCACAAACGCTCATTCCAAAAACTCTCGAGATCACTTGTACCTGATTTAAAAACTGAACGTTAGATGGAGCTATGTCCTTGCAGCACCACTAGCTAAATTTAGATAGTTACAGCTGTCTCAGATATCATTCCATTTAGCTACATGTATGTGGGCAGATTAATGGCTTGCTTAAATGTCTTTAAAAATGCTGGGCAAAAGTAATAGTACGTTCCTGGAAGCTTTTTTTAAGAACTACATGTGTCCACAAAAACTTCTGGAATTTAAACAGAAGATAGAAACAGCTCAACAAGTACAGTACTCTCTAAGACAGTGAACAATATGGTAAGGGTTTTTCTTTTAAGCCTATTTCATCTGTCCTAGTATGAGATATCTGAAAATACTTTTATATGGTGTTTACTGCTACAGAACAGTTATGCTCTAAATTGTGAGATAGAAAAAAATTAGTAAGTTCTGGTTTAGTATCAAGTAGCTGCAAGAGTCCAAGAAAATTTCAAGTGCAATTTTATGTAGAGACAAAATATCTTTATTTAAACTCTCATTGTGAATATTTCACATTAACTCTATCAAATAATGACAGAGGAAAAAAAGCCCAAAAATCATATCTCGCCCACTAGAAAAGAAAATGCCACATGTGGTAAAAAAAATAAAATAAAATTCAAAGGATAAGAGGAGGTTGTCCACCTCACCAAAGGAAATTTGTAACATGACTGACCACAAATTTCTGTTTAATATAAAGCAGAATACACTTTTGAATGAAGCATAATGGATTAGCTGTATGGAGTCAATGGGGAAGGATTCTCCAATTCATTACTCCTTGTCTACAGCTGATTAAACCAAATTTACCTTAAAGGAAATCTTGGAGTATTTTATTGGTCATTTTTTCACAAGCAGCTTTCACAGTCCTGCATCACAAAGTTAATTCATTGTTTTAATGCTGATGTTTCATAGCCTGTACAGTCTATGATTATGAATACTGTGATTTGGGGAAAACAGTGAAATCACACAGCAGCTAACCTTTGCTCTAGACTTCTTGGAGTAAAGCTTTTGACAAGGAAATGAGGATTTAGGTACTTCTTGTGGGAAATCTTCACTAAATTAATAATAAAGAATCAGAATGGGTTGTACTGAATTTAGACTATATTAGCTGCAGCTAATTTAATCTCCTTTATAAACAGTAAAATCAAAGCTTTATAAAAAATTTTCCTAAAATAAAACAGCCATTTAGAAAAACCTGTAAACATACCAAAACATGAATGCTTTTCCTGCCTTGTAGCCATGAGCTTCTATCTAGGGTGCATTGCCATTTAGAGCCTTGAGTTAAGTGTCTGTTTTGATCCTTTGGACTGTGAACCATTTTGCCACTTCTCTGCACAATCCAGTAACAGACCAAGCAGGGCACTACAAAAGAACCTCTAACATGCATAAGCCTAAGCACCATTCAGGCACACTTGCAGGATCAGGAACAGGGCCTGAACTCAAATACAGGACCTCTCAGCATTGTCAGCATGACCCATGATGTGACTGCGACACTGAGGAACAGAAACCCGGACAGTTCTTCTCAATAATGTTTACAAAATAAAAATATACCCTGGCCATTATCTCTAGCTGAGATAAGCAATTATAGAGCAAAATTTGGGATCTCGCATTAAACTTTCAACTGAGTTTTGAGATGGAAGAAATTAAGATGGTCAGCAAAGCAGTGTCCAGCAGTGTTCTCTTTTGGGGTTCCTAACTTGTTTTTTTCATGGGTCTTTCCTGTGAAGGATGGTTCTACTCTCCCTGAATAAGCTTCATTGTTAAATGAGAGGCAAAGACATGACACAATACCAGCTTTGTGACAGTAATGTGTCTGCACTATTACAGAAAAGAAACAAACCACTCTTATTGAAGGGCAGACTTCTGGAATGGTAATTAGCCAAGAGGCCAGGACAGCTGAGGGAGTGCTTCTCAAACAACTATGCAGAGAAAGAGAGATGCAGAATTAATTCACTTCAGTTAAATTTGTGTTAGACAGGATAGACAGGATCAACAAGCTAAAGGTAGCCCAAAATTAGGATTCTCTTTGCTTTCCAGTGGTACAAGATTATTGTACTATCAGCACTGCATGTATCAAACACTACAGAAACAGAACAGTAAAATGATTCCATACAAATACTGCAGCAGCAGGATAGTGGTGTGTGCTCTAGTCTTATCCTGTGCTGCTCAGCCTCCCTTTGCTTCTGCCTGTGCTTCCCAAGAGAGTGACAGTAACTGTGCAGCTTCCCTGTTCCAGGTCCTCTCCCTTCACAGTACCAGGGCAAGGCCATGCTCACATTCCCATGCACTGGCTGGCGCTGGTTTTCCCAACAAAACGTTGGAGTAAAGCATGTAGCAGCAGGGTGTTGACTATTCCAGGTTAGGAATAAACAGGAAAAGTAACAGCCCTATACAGCCATAATAAAGTAAATGAGGTCCCAGATGCTGCTTCCATCATGTGGAAAGTCACCCAGATGTCCTAGATCACTAGTGAGGTTAGATGGGCAAGAGAAACCAGCTGCTGTTGAAAAAGACTTCCGGCTTTGCCCAGCCTGTTCTAAATTCCACCGACCCCTTCCCAAATGGCTTAGCAATGCTGCAACAAGCAGAACTATAGTAACACATTTTTGTGTCAGGATTACGAAAGATGCAAATGTAATCAACAATTATGATTTTGACCACTCCTCTATGTGACCTATTTAAGATGACGACATCAAAGCTAAAAGACAAGAAAAATTCAAGAGCAAGCCTGTGGATTCTTGCCAGTTTTAATTATTCTTTAGCATGTTCAGAGATGTTTCAAAGGCGTTTTCCTTCATATCCCATTTTCTCACTCTCCCACCTCAGGCATGTTTGCTCTGTAAGTGAGGTCCAATTCTTTATCTGGAATATCTGGTGTGTGATTCACGGTCTTGGTCTCATGCATACACTTAAAAGAAAACTGAAATCACATATAACTCCTCACAAGGTCAGCGAGTGCATCAGTTGGTAACAGGGAATAAAATGTTTCAAAATTCCAAATACAGTACAAGCTTATGCTAGACAAAAGGAAATTCTAAAATTGAGGACAATTATTGTAAGTAATAGAATTGCATTAAAATATCATGCACACAAAAAACCATGCTTAGACTATTTAGATGGAAGTCAACATCAGGGGAGAGGAAAGACAGCAAACGGGAGGTTGAAATACAGCCACTCCACAAACAGTGAAAAGTGTGTGTTAATTACATTGTCGGTGCTACAAGTGTTCGAAACTCTTAATCTCACTTTCTGCTAAATGCTTGCTGTTGTTTAGCCAACTCCCCAGAAAAGTGACACAATCAGAAGTACTCAGCACATGCATGCTGTGAAGGTGCTGTGTCAGTATCACACACTTGGGGATGACCTGATTGGGTAAAAACAAGACAACAGAAACCCCATCAAATTTTGAATCGGCAAGGCACTCAGAGTGACCATCAAACTCCCAATGACCAAAAACTTGGGCACTTTTCAGATATCTCTAAGTAATCCTGGAATCTCTACAGACAGAAGAAAAGCCAATAACTTTTCAATGTGAGTCTTTATGTTTTCTTCCTTGGAGACTTACTGTACTAGAGATTTTTGCAGTTATAAACATAGCATTAGAAAATGTTTTTAAAACATGAATCAACAGAAATATGACATAAACCACTTATACCAATGTGAATGGTCCATGTTATTTTACTAATAGTATTAAAATAGATAAGTGCTTTAAGTATAAAAAGACCTGATTTTTTTTTTTTTTTTGAGAAATAAACTATTGCTTTTCTCAGGTAAAAACATTTTTGTTAACCTAGAAAAAACCCTGGTATGTAGGAATACACATTAAAAAAAATTGCTTGGTAGCATTTCTTAAAACAAGGCTGTTCATCATTTGTTCTAGTTCCAGTAACAATGATTCAAAGAATAAAACTCAGAAGTAGGGGCGGGCAGGGCAAGTTCACGGAAGGGCTGGTGATGCCCAGTTTTCACCTCTGCAATCAGGCGATGGGAAAGGTTTCTGTGGAGGCAAGGTCTGGGAGGCTGCAGCTGGGACAGCCCAAAGCTCCCCGGCTCCTACAGGGCAGTTGCAGGAACCGCGAGGCAGGGCAGGTGGTGAGGCCCCAGCCAGGAACACACCAAACCCTTCCCCCTGGGTTTGCCTCCGCTGCCCGTTCTGCTAGAGACCGGGCCACGCTCTGTAGCCAGGCGCTTTGGCACACACTTCACTTTACGTGGGGTTTGAGGTTGGGCACCAGGCGTATTTATACCCCTACAGGTGCACACACACACACACCCCCCCACACGCTGCGGCGACGCCGCCGTGCGAGGGTACCCACCGCCTGCCAGCCTCACTGCTCCCCGCCGCGGCGCCGCGGGGCGCCTCCGTTGCGGGGCCCCGACCTTCCCGCGGGTGTCCCGGGCCGCCCGCTCAGCCCCTCACAGGCCGTTAACGGCTGCCGCGCGCGGCCCGCCGCCCTTCGCACCTCCCCGAGGTGCGCACCCCCCTGCCCCCCTCCAGTCCTCGCTGTCACGTGGCGGCGCCGCCGGTCCCGTCCGCCCGCTCCGCCAATGGGCGTGAGGGCCGCGGGGGGCGCGCGCCGGCCGCCGTGTGGCGCACCTGGCGGCGCTGAAGGGCCGGGGCGGCAGCGGAGCGGGGTCGGTTGGCGGAGGAGGAGGAGGAGGAGGGAGCCCGGCAGGAGCTGCCGCCGCGCAGGTGGGTCCGCAGGGGAGGGGTGGCGTGGGAGGGCGCTCCGCGGGAAGGTCCTGCCTGGGTGAGAAGGAGAGTTGGCGCCCCTGGCCGGGCTTTTGGGGTGTCCCCCGGGCTGGGCGCTGAGGCGGCGGAGCGCTGGGCCGAGCCGTGCCGAGGCGCCGCGGCGGGCAGGAGGCAGGTCAGCGGGCGGGCAGGTTCCTGGCGGCTGCTGGTGTTGAAAGGGGAGCCTCGGCGAGCCCTGCACCGCCGCGACTGCGATACCTGTTGCTGCTCCTTCTTAACCGCTTTGCTCTTGCTGCGGGAGTTGAGGACTCCATCCTGTGGAGGAGGCTTTTAAATAGACGCGGCTCCTGTAAGTCAAATATTTTTTCACACAGTGAGCAAAGCTTGGAGTCCGGCTGGCAGTTCAGTAAATAAACCGCTTTATTGACATAGAACAGCCGGTTCAGAAACTCCGCTGTCAGTGGGGACATCCAGTTGCAGCCAAGTTCGCTGAAGTGGAGCGTTCTCTTCCCCTCCTCGCCCCCCGATGGGTAATGGACAGTTAATTCAGAGAAGAGGTATGTCAGGGAAATAAGATACTTAAAAGAATGTACAGTAAAACACAGCTGGAAGATGAAAGTGGCTGTTGCGGGCTGTTTTACCAGTACAGAGATAAGGGAGGTAAGAGTATGAGGAGATGTCAAGTGATCTCCAGTTTCATCATTCAGCACTCAATCTTATCATGCTACTATGATAAAAATACTTCTCCCTTAACATTTAAAAGAAGGATAAGGAATCGCACTCGTTTTTGTTTGATCATTTGTTCAGTTTTGCATGGGGCAAAATAAAGTGAGCACTGATTTGCTAATTCAGTAATCGCAGGTCAGACTGTAGAGGTGAAGTGCAGTATGTGCTTTGAAGATTTGCGTATACAGCACATTGTATTTTAGTAGTCATAAAGGTCTTTTACAACTTCAGATTTTAATTGCAGGGCTTTGTTACGGGGGGAAACAGTCAGGGGCTCTTTTCTGTGTTTTATTGTGGGTTTTTTTAAACTGGAATATGTGAACAAATGCATGAAGGGCTTAGTTCTGAAGTTTATATGGAAATGTGGAAGCAGTAGAAGGGAGAGCAACGAAGACTGAATTTCACCTTTCCTCATTTCTTGATTTACTCTGCTTGTGTTCCTGACTTTGTCTGGGATCTGCTGTATGAACCCTATAAATGTTTATACTTCCTTGTGTCTTCCGAATGGAGCAATGCTTGGAGTAGAACTCGATGTGCCAGGAGAGTGAAAGAACAAATTGGGACAAACTTAAGCAAATACAGTTTGCTTTTAAATGATATGATTTTACCCTCTAGTTGCTGATAGTTCCAGTTGGAAGCAATTGTCAGGGCCTCTTGAACCTGAAGAAAACCCAGTGTAAATGCAGAGGCATAACTCAAAATAATCTTAAATTTTTCTTCAGGACAAGTATAGCTTGGTACCAGAATATGAGTAAAAATAATATGTAAAAAATAATTTAATTTGTATTATATAAGACAGCTTCAAGTCCCCAGTAACAAGACTTAAACAGTGGGATAGCTCAAGATTAATCTTGCCATTGACTCCTGATGTTCATATCTGTTGTAGCTACACATGATATGCAACTGCTTCAAATTGATGTTAGCATCACTTTTGAAAACTTAAATGCTTTATTTACCCAAGCCAGGAAATAATCAAGTGTCTTGGCAAAATATATAGCAGTTTATCTATCAATCTGGGACTCTGCCCTATGGAAAGTGCCAAATTAAAGGGAGGGGACAGAAACTGATTAATCTGTGTGGCTGAAGCATGGTAGGAATTGGGCTGGGAGCATTGTTCCCTGGTTCTGTGTTCCCTTGCTGCTTTCATCTCTTGTCCCAGGAAGCTAAGGAATTAGAGGAATGGTGGCAGAGAGCACTGCTGCTACCATCTTGATTTCACTCCAGCAACCCCTTTCACATGAGGAGCATGCTAGAAGCAGGGAGGACAGGAAAGAAGCAGGGAAGGAATTAGTAGAGATGACATAATAAGTGCTGTCCTCCCCTCACTCCTACTGTATCTAATCTCACTTCATCTTTGTTAAGGTGGCACCAGCAGTGTGGAAAAGTCATTGGGGTGTGTGTGTATGTGTGCATAAACAAAGAGAGAATGCATCAGTGTAGGCATAGACAGGTGAGTGCTTTCTGGGTTCTTGAATCAGTTCTCCCTCTATCATGCTTCTGTTACACTGAGTCTCTCTGTTACTCTAGACTGTCAGTGCAGGCTCTAAGGCAGCATAATGTAACTTGATGTGGTAGTGGTGTTTGAATGGAGGATGCAAACAGGTGAAAAAGAGTAAGTGAAGACCTTAAGAATCATCTTCCACAATTATTTTGATAGGGTCCACAAACGAATGAAAGGCAGAAAGAAGATGTGCTAGGAGTGAAAACACATGAAAATGGAAAAAAAAAAGAGACAGTGACCCAGCTTTTTTTTCCTGCATGTGCAGCTCTGCTAGTCTTCATTTGCCTAACTTGTTCCCTGTTTCCCTTTTCAAAACAAACAAACTCCCACAAAAACCTATAAAGCACTTACCCCTAGACACTACTTTCATTCTTATTAGACTATTCAGAAATAGACCAGAAACTTAAGTTCACTTTCCCCACAGCTAGGGATTTGTTTGAGCCTCTCAGCTCAAACAAATGAGGGCCTTGACCTGTAAGATTAACAAAGGAGTAATGCAGAGCCTCAGTGGAGCTTTGCTAGTTAGCAAAAAATCTACCTTTCCTTCTCCCCTCAAAGAAAGATATTTACAGGGATAGGATGCTACCACCTTCTTGCTTTAGATGTCTATAGCATGATTCAGAGGATTCAGTGTTTAACAAAGCAGAGAAATTATGCATAAGGGAATGTGTTTTGTAACAATATTACAGTAATCATTGGTATAGATGCAAACGTTATCATTCAATGTACTCTACCAAGCAAGGCTTTTTTACATTTTGCAGAAATACCTAATAGTGTAGAAATAGTAATGGAACAGAAAATGACATTCTTCAGGGCAGTATCTAAGAACCTTCATAAGTTACCTTTCTGTTAGTGAAGTTGCATCATTCAAATCTTTGGAGATGTTTATCATCTCAGTTTGCCATCTCATCCTCAAACTTGAGTGAATTCAAATTCGTAGTTTATAATCTTGGAATTCTCATAAGCTATTGGATAAAGTTTAGCCAGCAATGACTGCCCTTGGACGCGTGCTTCATTAGTTTCCAGAGTTCAGCTAGATGCTTATGAAATAATTTCACTTCAGTAACTTAATCCCTTGAAAACTGGAAAGTTTAATCCATGAACCGTATTTTAAGGTCTCAAATTTTTCATTAGTTTGCTCTTGTGTATTCTGTGCTGTCAGCTCACTAGTTACTCGGAAGAGCTGAGGAACCTGAGACTCCCATCTTTGAACAGTCTATTCTTTAACTTTGTCTAAGCACCAATTCTGAGGTGATAACACGTCTTTGATAAACTGTGGCAGCTTGAATTTCATCCTGACACCCCTTTACAGTATTTTATAGTTGTTCTTTGAAATAGATGCACATTAAGCACAAAATAAAGGTGTTTTTTTGTAGCCAGATGCCTTTTTATTTCCTAGCCTAAAAATAGGCCATCTAGCCTATTTTTGTAGCACGTTTTCATTTCAAGTCTCTTGTGACCTTGTAACATTATAGTTACATCTTTTGTTTCCCTGCATCTTCGTGTGTTTATTTGCTATGAAATGAATAGCACCTTGCTCTTATTTGGTAATTCATTGATGCAGAGAACAAAGTAGTCAGATTAGAAAGAGAATTCCTTTCTGAAAGAAACATAAATCAATCCTAATGACATTGTTGCCATGCTAGGTACATTTGTGGATTTTATGTTTATATTTTGCATCTGCCAAGTTAGTGTAGTGGTTTAAAGAACTGTAAACATGACGTGGATTTTAAACTCTAATTTGATAACCTGTAAAGCAAGATTGTTAAGAATATTGTGTAGCTTACTAGTATTTCTGGAAGACCTGTAACCAAAAGGTGCTGAGGGGAAAGAGCTGTATATTTTCATGCTGATCAAAGAGGAAAATTTGGTATCTTCACATGAATAAGACAAGATGTTATTTCTCTGCTGAGATAAATCAACAAATTAATGGGAAAGGGAGCCATTAGTGTTTTTCTCAACTCTGTGTATGTCATATACAAAATATATTCTTATATCTGTTTTATGTCCACATAAAAACGTGTGTTCAACTATTTAGCTCAATTTTCCAGGTAAAACCCAAAGTAATTGAAGAAAAAGTTGAGTATTTAATACAGGGAAAAACACAACTTTGTGGTTTAGAGAGTGGGACAGATCAGAAATCTATTGGTGTCCAAGTAGTATGTGGCAGACAATATTCCTGGAGTGGTAAATGATGGCTATCTATGACTTACAAAAAGTTGCAAGGACAGAGTGTGAACTGCTGATCATATGAGGTCTTTTGCGTATCACCCAAGGACATGATGCTTGATGATGGTTTCCTGAAGCAGATGGGAATTTGGAGAAAAGAGATCAGCAGGCCTGATTCTCCTTCTGGAAACTCTTCAGTTAAGCTGGAGGGGGAAATAAGACTGAATGCTTGAAGTCAGACATGCTGGATGGAAGAAAGAGATGGGTCCAAAGTGTGTCCCTGTTTCAAATGTTGCTTATCAAATGTTGACTGCAACTCTTGTTTAGATTAGAGCAATGATGTAATGTGTATGAATATTCATAGAGAGTGATTCACTTGTTGGCTGTGTCTTCATACTCTTGAAGATAAACAGATTGTATGCCAGTTCAAGTAGTTAGTAAAGAAAATCTAAGATGCTGGATTCAAATCTGGATTTCAAGCACTGACAATATGGGAACTGCTATTTAACTTTATCCTCTTCTGAAAACAAGTCTGGTTGGTCTCCGCATTCTGACGTGACCTAGCTGGAGATGCCTTCTTGTTTCTGTCTGTATTGCTCATGCAAAGAAGTAATTTTGCTTCCAGTTTCCAATTTTCCAATTTCCTATTTTCAATCCAAAGTTTATACAGAAGTCTTAGCTTGACAGAGAAAAATGTCTCTTAAATATAGTGAATCATAGTTCTATTTCACTGCAGTGCAGTGCAGATGGTAGCATCTGCTTTAATGGTGCATAATCAGAACATCTTATTCTAATGTCATTGCAGTGACATTTATTAACATGTTTCTGTGATGATGGTAAACTAATGCATGTAATTCAGTCAACTCTTAAGTAGAGAATTTTGATGTTTCACTCCAGAGAAAAAAATTCTCTGGCAAGGTAAACTTGACATTTTAAATAAATGGGAAACCAGCACAAATGATTCTGGAAAGAAAAGTTTTTGCATTTCACCTGGATGATGTTTGCAGTGGGCAGTGTTAGACAGAGCATGTAATAAGATCTTACGTAAGGCTTCTCTGTATTTTTCTTAGAATGTTCTATCATTTTGTAGTTCATAAAGAAATTTCTGTTAAATCATTTTTGTCCTATACATTCAGTTCCTTGGTGACATTCCAGCCAATTTTAACCTATTTCCTAATAAAAACAGGCTCTTAGGAACTTAAATGGGTGATCCAAAGAGGTACCTTCAAACCTCAACTATTCTGTGACTCAGTTATTCTGTAATAACACTGCCATGTGCTTAATAAAACGACTCTCATTATGTTTAAGTGCAGGTCTTCACAGTTAACTTAAGCTCTTACCTGAAATTCAGTATTAATTCTGTTCCTTTCTTTCATGAGGAAAACCTCCTTTTTCAAGTTTTTGTGCCCAACCTAAGGCATGAAGTTGTGCTTTGGTTTATTTAGGAATGTAACATCTCTATATACTCTGCAGGAAATGTACAAGGGAGAAATGACCTAAGCATGAGTCTCCTTCCAGTGGCCTTACTATCACTCCTTAAACAGTTTTACTGGTAGATTTATAGTTATCCAGCAGATGAGGAGAAAAAATGGCAAATCAAGTCACTGGATCTTGAGATGTTTTCAGGATGTGGATTAACAACTTCAGAAACAGAGAGGCAGGAAGAAATGCTGCAATAGTTTCAACACAGATACTCAGACGTGGACCCCAACTACCCCTGTTAATTGTTCATTAAATGTACTTATTACTAAAAAAACCTAAACATCAAAATGAAAAACTACCACCCCCCAAGCAAACAAAAACCCCTCCTCTAGCTGAATTTAAGGTATGTTTATACAAGTGCTATGGAAGCATATATACATATGTAAGTAAAGTGGTTGTTGTAAGCTCTTTTGTAATACACACTTGAATAGTTGTTTCAAGAAGGGAAAAAGACCAAATGCTAAAATTTAGAGCTACTTATATAGACTAAAAACACAGACTGCTTATAAAATATCAATAAAAGTAGGATATGTAATTCTCTCAAAGAATGTGTTCTTTGCATCTAAAAAAAAAAAGTCAAGTGAATAGTATTCTTCTCTTGAAAGTAATCTTCTGTGATGAAAACTATGTATATAAAGTATTTTAGTGTTAGTACAGATTAGATTAAACCTGAAAATCGCCATCATAAACATCATAAATGAGTAGTTAAATATTTCTTGAAATAAACTTTTTTACAATATAGGAAGCTGAATGTATCCAAAGTAGTAATTTTACCTGAAACTAAAAAAAAACAATTTATGATCTAATCTGGCAAACTTCATATGTACAAAAGAAAAATGGTATTAGAAAGTTCTGTTACTAGAAGAAAGGAGAGTTGTTTTAACAAGCTTTATGCAAGAAAAAGATCTGTTCTGGCCTGTTTTGCAGAACATACTGTAGGGT
The DNA here is from genome assembly GCF_020740795.1 of Apus apus. Taxonomy (NCBI): domain Eukaryota; kingdom Metazoa; phylum Chordata; class Aves; order Apodiformes; family Apodidae; genus Apus; species Apus apus. The sequence continues at coordinate 9,064,864 of NC_067286.1, forward strand.
TGTGAAAATACTTAATAGTCCACAGTAGTTACCCACCTATTCTTTGTCCCGTGCATGCAATACTTCATAACAGTTGTAGATCAGGCTAAGGATTAGAAAACTGTTGCAAGAATTGTGGTCTAAATCTGTTTTGCTTTGATTGTGTTCTCCATTTTAATTAGGAAATTTGGTAGCATCTTCAGTTTTATTGGTAGATTGTGAAGTCCACCTGGTTCTCCTTTGACATGAACTACTTGCAAAAGGATGGACTGTAGAAGACTGCATTTTTTTTATTATTTTTTTTTTAAGATGGGGAGAAGAGTTTGTGTTCAGAGTAAATTGGTAAAAAGGGAAGTCATGCTCTAGAATGAATTTAGTTGGATTCACCAGCAATTTGTGGGTTTTTATTTAATCAAAGCTTGTGCTTATCCAAGGACTAATTATGAAGAAGGGGACTAGCATCTGCTGTCTTCCCTTGGAAAACTAGATTTGAGTACTTAGAAGCAGAGGTTATAAATTACTTGAGATTGATAGAACTGCCATGTTAGGCAGCTTGTCTCATTTGTCAGTCAGTATGCCTGTAAATACAGTTTTACAGTTAATGTATTTTATTTGCTTTTCTTAACTAACAAAGTAAACAGTATTGTTTCTGTCATGGAGCAAAACTACCCCTCATCAATAAGGACTAATAGAGAAGAAAGAGTTTCCTCATGACAGAGCAGTATTTCAGGTTTGTTAACATGACCATATTTTTCTTTTCTTTTTAGAATTAATAAAACTGTCTTGAGTGTTTTTTTTCACTTGGAATTTTTAAGGACCACTGAAGTGCAGAGGACTAAATGTCTCTGATACATAATAGCCTATCAGATTTTACTTACCAATTTAGTTTGAAAGTGTTAAGATGACATGATCACTGATGGGTAGCAGAAAATGAAACAAACTGAAGAAACTGACAGTGAACTCTGATTTCCATTTCTCTCCTGAAACAGATGAAAATACTAATTTCGCCCAGTGGATGGTCATTTGAATAGTTCAATCTTTCTTCTGGATTTTTCTTTTTTGGGGTAGGTGGTTTTTTTGGGGGGGTTGTTTTTGTGGGTTTTTTAATGCTCTTGTCACACTATTACTTGGCCCCAGATGCAAGAAACTTCTGAGATACTTTTCATAAAGACAAATCAGCTGATAGCTGTTAGGGATTAAAGGACTTCGCAAGTCATTATCCTGAAATAATTTAATTTTGTGGTTGTTTTAATAAACAGGTCTGGTAAAAGCATTGTTACCAAACAGTAAAATATGTTATTAAGTTACTACCTCAGGAAACTCAACAGGTTTACTGACAATTAGACCAAATATTAGTAATAAGCCTTTCAAACAGTTCCAAAAAGCTACTCTGAGGCTTACATGAAATACTCTGAAGTAAGACAGGCAGTGTAGAAGCCTGACACTCGGAATCCCCTCAGGTGTTGTTATGGTTTGGGACTGTGACAGTGTGATTTAGTCCTTCTGGCTATGCTATAATGCCACTCAGGCCCTTTAAAATAATGTAAAAGTTCTGGTTTGTCTCCCACGTCAGTACAAAGTTATCTAATAAATTTATTTCAGAGCTAGTAAAATTTTACTTACTTGATAATAATATATTGCTTCAGATATTGTTGCACTATAGTATTTGCAGTGACAACTCCAATTTTTCTATTTATTTTAGTCATATGAAAGATTTTTTTCTTTGGACTGGAAGTAACAATAGCACTACTTGTAGGCTAAAATTGGGTTTTTTTGGCAAATATTTTGGGTCATTGTTCACATCCAAGTAGCTAATTAAAATACTTATCTGGAAATTAATCTAGAGAAATCCTGTGTATGTTCATTATATTGGTTTAACTTATTTTTTTCATGCCCTAAAAGTAATGAGAATTCACTAGTAAAAGAGAACAAAAGTGATCCTTTTACATACCCCATTGATGAAATGTGCTGACAGCATCCTGATCTTCTGATGTAAATATGTATCTAAAAACCAGAAGAATACTGAGTTTATGAATGGGTCTGTTTCTAGGTCCAGTTCTTGTGTTAAGATTGTGTTGAGAAAGGCATTTTTTAATTTGCAAAACTACCAAAAAGCTTTCTGTATTAAGTGTCCTAGCAAACATGTAAGCCAAAATGACTGAATATGGTGGCTTTGGAGGCTCATACATGGAACCCGTTTTACTGACCAATTAGTCTCTTTTTAAAAATGATGTATCCTTTTAAGTTTTGCAAATTCAAATAGTCATTCTGATGCATTGAACTGTGGCTGTGAGTTTTCTTACATCTTTCTTAGTCCTAGCTATTGCGTGTATTTTATAAGAAGAAATCAAAATTGATTTGGCTTACCCTTGGTAACACGATTTGACACGGAAACTTGTACATCTTACATTTAAATAAACTGAAAATAAATGCCTTGAAATGGTTGGCGGTCACAGCATGATGTGCTTTGTGGTTGAAAAGAGCTTGAGAATGCCTAGCATGGTTGATAATAAAAGATGCTATCTCTATCAGTAGACTTCCAGGATCTCTTTTGTATTCTGTGTCATCTAATGTATCTACTTTATGAAAGCAGCATGCTGGGCCCTTCAGAACTGTTTTGTAAGCCCCAAATACTCCAAACTCAATATACAGTTACCTGAAATGTAGTTGTTTCAGCTGTGGTGATAGAGCAGGAGCAGTAGCTGTGCATGGATGAACGTGAAATAGAAAAGCTGAGCACTTGAGGGGGTTTTCAGTGTGTTGAGTCTGTTAATATCCTTTGCTAGGTAGACATGTTTTTCTGTGAGCAAATAGAGCTCCTCCATAGAACTGGTCATTTTGGAGACAGATATATCTAGTCACACATTTTTTTATAGGCTGCTTCCTGTTCCCTCTAAAGTTAGCTTCTGATGCTTAATCTGTCTCTAGTCATCTTGGTATTAATTTTTTTTCTAGGATCCACTGGAAAAACAATAAAGGATGTAGCATTTTTCTTGCCATCTGTAATAATGTTTTTTCAGCTGGAAGATATTAAAAGGTTCTCTCACCTATATGCATCTTAGAAATATTAAATGTTGCTTTTGGATGTCAGGTTGCTGTTGTGTCTATCCTGCAACTGTGTCTCTGTATAATGCTTTTTCTCATAATTAGAAAATTATGTTAATCCATTATGTATGGAGGATAAATATGATAGGAAAATCTATTATTCTCCAATTTAGAAATCAGCTATGGCACAGTGTTTGTTACAGTTATTTCCATACTTTTTGGCCAGTTCTGTGAGCAGCAGGATGTCCCATATTCTAAATTATGGAGGAGCAAAATCAACAAAATGTGTCATTTTAGATCAGGATTTAACTTGCCAGGGATAGTTTTTCCCCTCTTAGTTATACCTATTATTTAGGCAGAGAGAGAGAAAAACCTGAAGACAGCTTTTTCCAAAGATATTTTCATTAATCTTTAGGCATTAAACTGACACAGCTGTTAAAATTTATATTTTCATTGATGTCATGAGTGATGTGGGATATGATGCTTTTCATAGTTATCCATTTGTTGTTCCTAGTTTAATGGTTTTAATCTAAGCAAATTCACTTATGTTGAATTTGCTGTTTCTAGCAGAAGTTTATTTTTTCCTTTTTTCATTTCCCACAGACAATTTCCTCAAAATAGCTACTGAAGCTTAAATTTATACAGAAGTACTTAATACTGTCGGTTCCTGTTAGTGAGAATTCAGCATGTTTGTATTCACAGATGCAGGCTGGGTGAACTCGCTTAGTGATGTTTCCAGTTATTTATAAGTTGCTGCACAAAGTGTTTCAAAGATTGAAAAATACTAATATGAAATTAAATTTTACTACATAAAAAAGCTGTCTTTAATATTAATTTTTAAACCTTACGTCTAAAGCTGATTTTAGACTTCACAAAATCTTCATATTACATTCATAAAGTTGAGGCAGATTCAGGAATGAGCTTTCTAATCTGTGTAACCCAAGAGTAGATAATTTTGCAATGAGAGATAATCCTAAGAAATACCTCTCTTAGTTGTGCCTATGTTGGACTGTTCCTTTGTGTAGTGTAACCCTGATCTCGGCTTTTTACCTTTAGAAGTCTTATGGATGCAAATTGTCTCTCGATTGCAGGAAATCGGTTTTCTAGCTTCTTAACCCTCCTCTTTGTTCTGTGGTTCTGTTGCAGAAAAGCAGATCTTGCGTATCTTGGTGTCCACTGGTGCCAATTCCTCTATCAATCCTTACCTACTTTAGTGTTTGTCCATTTTAAGGGACACTTACTGCTCTCCACTCTTCTAGTCCTCCAAAGTGAGTTATTTCTGTAAAGATTCATTGCTTTTACTCTGTGTGGAAACATTCGCATTATTTGCTTATGTTACAATCAATTTATTTTGTGGCATTTTTCTAAAGATCAGAAGTACCTTGCGAGCTGAATGCTCCATGTAGCTTCAGTCATCTCATCTCAACAACAGTCCAAAAAAAGAAGTATATAGAGAGGCAGTAAGTATGTTGAGAAGTGTGGATCTGGTTTATTCTGAGGAGAGACTGACAGGGTAACAACTCTCCAGTTAAACAGGAATGTTGTGGGAGAGCAAGGAGGATAGGACTGAAAAGAGGCTGAAAGATAGTGGCATGAAGAAGTTGTCTGTTTTTTTTCAGTAATGTCAGTACATTCACTGAAAAAGTACACAAAATGGATTTGAAAAAAAAAAAAAAATCAGCTAAATCTACAGAGGGTAGATTGTTCAGCATCTGTGAAACATGATGGCTCACTATCCAGTCTGTTTCATAAAGTCTCATGCTTACTGATTGCTGGGAAAATTAGAGCAGGAGACTGATAGCTATGCACCTGTCTTGCACTGAGGATCATTAGAGACAAAGCACTGGGCCAGACTGTAGGTCTGGATGAGCATGACTGTCCTTATGGTGTTGGAAGAGTTTCAAAAATACATAGCTGTTTTCTGCCTCTGAGTCATCTGAGTTTGATGGATACTTGTCTTGATTACACTACAGGCAATAATAAAGAGCAGTCGAGGCACTAAGACCAAGGACTGTAGGGGTTCTGAAAACTAAGCCAGTTGGCTGAGGAGTAGTTGATCTTTGTTGTCAAAGCAGTTGATTTTTACGGTGATCCTCTGTGCACATCAAGGAACTGAAGAAAATCGACTATGAGCAGATTTGAAAATTGGACCTCCTTATATTACTTTGAGATAGCAGATCTTCAGGCTCTATGCTAGCACAGACCTCCTTCAGTGAAATATCTGTGTTTTCAGGATAATATTCCAAGTAGTACTTGCATAAGTTACACAAAGTCTCCGTTTCACAGTACTCAGACACTTCTGTACCCCTAGTGGGATTTATACACATGTATTTAGTAGATTCATAAAGTAAGTTATTAGTAGTGCATGTTCTGCTGAGGTGGCTGTATAACAGCTGAATGGGTAGGAAGAATGATTTCCATTTAGAAAACTTACTGAAATGCAGAAATGAAAACCAAAATTGAACAGTAGAATTTTCCATAGGGGATTGGCCTGATCCAGTAGATTGTTATGGCCAGGCTGATAAATCTGTGTTTCACAGATTTGAAAAAGCCTGAGAACTGTTTTTGAACCGTAAGAAACGTTCTTCCTAATTCTGAAGTTTTAAAGAATGTTTCTTCCAGCAGTATAGTTTGTCTAAATTTTTAGGATTTTGATAGCTTTGAATTATTTTGTTAATCATATATACCTAATCTCTTTCAATTTTTATCAAGTTCTATCCTCTGTTTTACTCTAGGGCAAGGAATTCATTAATGCGTGAATTCTGTGTTTACCATTTCTCACCTTTCAATTTACTAGAGCATTAATTTACTTTCATGAAATTATTAATTACAGAATTTCTCATCTTAAGTTTTTCAACTCTTGCATGATTTGGGGGGTTTTTTGTTGTTTGTTTGTTTTTTGTTGTTTTTTTTTTTTTGTGGGGGGGTGAAATTTCCCAGGCATTGGATCTGGAGTCAGGTAACTTAAAGCCCCTAGGTGAAATGTTGGCCTTCATGGAAGAAAATTTGAAGCTGTGACCTTAAGACCAGAGAATACCAAAGACTAGAAGGCAAAGAAGGAAACTGTTTATTTTAAATGTCAGAATTTTGAGGGTCTAACTCTTCTTAATTGTAATACTTTTATAAATAAATATTAACTGTAGTACTAAATCTGTATGCCATTAATCTTTGCATTTATTTGAAGGCCAGAAATATTAATGTTTTGGTGAACAAACTTCCACCAAATAAACTTTACTCTCATGTATTTTAGCAGGTGTTGCTTTATTCAGTTGCAGTTTAAATCTGGAATATTTCTTGTGATGTTGAATTTTGACTAGCTAGAAAATGGAACTAGTTGGATGATAACTAAAATAATTAGGGTTGTTTTTTGTTTCACTTAACACAATAACAAATAATTAATGCAATTTTGGTTTTAAGATTCACAAAGTCAGAAGCTATATTTCAAAGTCAGAACTCATTTCCCTTTAGACTGTGTATGACAGAGAGAAAAACTATCTGAAATTGAATTATGAAGTGCTTTTTAAAGTTTTATGAACAATGTTTAAAACAACACTGAAGGAATGAAGAACTTTCTACAGTTGATAGAACTGCTGTAGAGAGGAATCTTGCGTTGCACATGCCATTCTGTCCACATCAGATTTTATATGTAAGGAGGAGACTTTGTACAAACATGAGTCAGGAAATTTGGTTATGGTACCAATAGCAACTGTAACTTAATATCGACAAGTCCTGTGGAGGAGCTACTATGAGGTGATTTGTGTTCCTAAAGCATCATAAAGTATCACTCAAATAATTTAGCTTCTTTTTAAGGGTGCTTTCTTTTTTCCTTCCCCCTTCCTTCCCCTAGAATTGATATTCAGACTTCTATTACCAAACTTAATGGGTTTATTTTTGAAAACAGATGTTTGGCTTTGACTTTGCTACTTCGTAATGCATTAAATTTAACTACATTCAGTTCCCTTCATATTTTAAATCAAATTATTTAGTATAATATGTTTAAAAGCAGCATAGTTCTTACTGCTTGTCACTCTAACTTTTATCAGCAGCACACAAACATGGTGGTTTTACAAGTGCCATGGTAATACCCAGCTGCCTGCATAAGGTAGTTTAGATCATTTAGTTAATGAGCTGAGTTAGCTCATTTTCATCATGGCAGAATTGTACTGTGCTTTGCCTAAGGATGTGTCTTCATTTAAGGACTCCCAGCAATATGCTGGCTAGACACTTTATCATTTCTTCTACCATCTACCTGAAATATTTCAGTATCAGGTCTTTGTTCAAATTTTCTAATCTAAATTTCTCTCTAAAGCTTCTCCATCTGCCTTAATGTGTACCCTTTACGCCTTCTAGTGGAAAATTATTTTTTTAAATTCCCATTCTGATTATTCTAAAAAAACCTCTATAGTCTTGTTTTTATTTATTACGTAAAGAGTAATCAGTGAAGGAAGGGTTCTGTTTACCCTTCTGCCCATTCTAGTGAAGCATATGAAGAGGAAATAGAGCAAGTAGTGTCTGTATTAAATTTCTGGCTGGATAGTCCTGTCGGATGCATGTAAGTAGTGTTCCTTAGACAGTCATTCTAGTGATCATCAGAAGTTCTTCGTGGATGGTTATTTAGGACTAAGGATTAACTTAATTAGAGAGGTTCTAAAATGCAGGGATTCAAATATGTATAACTTTTGCATTTGGTGATGTCATGAGAACTTCTGAGCCAGATTGGAGAGATGAATCAGCAGTTGTGTTCCTGTGGGGTGGGTGGATACAACCCGGCATCTGACTGGGAGAGAAGCAAGGTGGCAAATGGCGGGGATTCATTCTAGCTCAGGGGCTGCCTTGCTGCTGAAAAAACATGAAAGACTTCTGAAGCTTACCCAAGCCACTTGATATTTCATGATACCATTAAGTACAAAGCAATGTGATAACCGAATTTGAATCTTTAAACAGTTTGCACACATGTATTTATTCACTCAGAAAAAAAAAAGGTGGAGGTAGTTAATTATTATCTGTGTCTTCTAAATGTAAGAGGAATTTGTAGGCTACCAAAAGCATTAAGACAAGATCTGTATTTCAGGAGTTCTTGACAAAAACTGCACCCTCCTCCATAACTGAAAAAAAGTTGGCAACCTCATTAGGTTAGAAGCAACCTTGGAAAAACATCTGACTTAGGAGTTGCCTAAATGTTCACATTCTTATCTGGGTAGCTGCTCGTTCAAGGCAGCCATGAAAGGTTCACATTTAATTAAGGCTTTTCATAATTCTGAAGAACATCTTGCTCATAGCAAATATGTTTGTTAAATATTATGTTCTTTTTGGACACAGTAAGCTATAGCTTTACATACAGAGAGTGAGTTAAGAAATTTGCAAGGGATATTGGCTCTAAGCACAATAATTCGACCAGAGATTTTTCATTTTATTTGCAATGCAAATCTCAGTTCAGGATTTATAGGGTAAAACTACCTGAGCAAAATAAATTTAGGGCTTTCAGACCAGTTTGCTCTGTCTGCGCTTCCTGGAAGATCTTATTACTTAGGTAATTATAACAAACAGGATTGCAATGTCTTTATCTGTGGGCTGGGCTCTGAATTAGTATGAGTGTGTGGCTTAGAAGGATGATAATAATTTAGACTTACATCTGCTTAACAGTAAAACTTTGGCTAGTAATACTGAGCTATTTTTACTGGTAAGTTATAAAAGTAAATTCTTTCCTTCTAAGGGACCTGAAAAGGTGAGTTGATAGGTTCTTGTATTTTGCTGGTATATAAATTAATCTAATATATCCTGATGGTTAGAATTTGCCTAATATTAAAGCTTGTACTGTAATGTAAGAGTTTTGTTCAGTCCTTACCAAAGCTGAAAAAACTTACTTGTATTTTTCAGAATGTGTGTATTTTTATATAGGTAGGTGAGTTGTGGTGTTCTGCATCTGTTGTTGTAATTCAGAAATGAAAACTGTAAGAGGAATTGCAATTAAAATACCAGCAAATAGATGGATCCTGTTTGAGGCACTCAGCAGGCCTTGGGATTGATACAAGTATCTTGTTATTTAATAATAATTTAAAAAGAATCCACGATTGCTGATATTTATATAGAACTAAATCAGAAATGGTAACTGAAAGCCTGTCAGATCTAACAACCTATTTTCATAATACTGCTCTGAGCAGTCAAACTTTAAGTAGGGAGTGTCTGGGAAAGGAAGACTTGCCTGAAGCACAAGCAACAGGTCTGTCTAGAAAAAGATGTCAAGCAAGTAATATTACATTATTGCTCTGGAGCAAAGAACATTGCTTTTATTAATAAATTATTGTTTGATCAGCAGGTTTTACTCTAGCTTAGTGCAGTTAAGCAGCAAGTACACTGTGGTTACAGGTAAAAAAATAGGCAGCGTGGAGGCTGGAAGAGAGAGAAAGCAGTTCTGGTGTTATTTTTCAGCAAAACTTTCTGATTGGTGCCAAGGTCTTGATTGAAGATTTTTCTATAAGTAAAATTTTAAGTTTGTAATTAGCATTTTCTGTACATTTTTCATTAGAGGTGGTCAAGTTCTATATTTGATGTTTAAAATACATGGTAATACTTCATTTCCTGTTAGTAGCCACTGTGTACTGTTCTAGCTGATGTAAGCATATGGAGCCGTGGCTTACAGCACAAACAAGAGCACTGCAATCTAGCAATAGAAACTCTATCCTGCTTTTAGTATCTTTCACTCTTTTCCTTCCTTTTAATTTTGAGCCAGCCTGCTGTCCTGATTTACCAACACAGCTGGTGGCCATAGATTTCTGGGGAAGTGGCTGGTCACCACATCCCCCAAAGGAGCAAGGTGGCCTGGGTGCCTCTTTGGCAGCTGCTCACTGTAGGTGGACTTCCTTTCACTGACATGGTTATTTCTGATGTTCTGGTCACTTTGAACTAAGGGAAGTACTGCAAGGAAGGAGGCTCATTGCAGTTGAGAATCAGGTATCTTCTAAAGTATGTGGTGAGTCTACTAAGGTAGCGGCAGGTGAATGTGACAACACAAGATGGAAGTCTACCAAAACCAGTAAATTGAAGCAACAGAATCAGAGGGAGTGTCTGTTCACATGTGTAAGCGTTCTGAAATGTTAAGCTTTTATCAGCTGACTTAATGACTTCCCAGATAATTCTGAGCACAATTTGTGTTATTTCCAGCACCATTACATGAATTATTTGGGTCAGATTAATTCTGGTGAAATTCAGTTAAATTTAGCGTTGTTAATACTTTAATATTTTGACAAAAATGCAGAGACCAAAACTAACCATTCCTTTATATTATTCTTTGCCTTGGGTGACACTGTAGTTTTTTCTTTTGTTTTCTGTTAAGGCATTCTTATATTGTGCTTCAATTTGATCTGAATTAAAGAATGAGTTACCCAATACAAGCTAATGGCAAGGCTCAAATTAGGAGTTTCTGGCTCTCATTACTGCATCTCTCCTTCTAGACAGTGGTGTTGTACACCACTGGTGACTAGAATGGACTTAGGACATGCATCTTGCTGGTAACACAGAGGTTATTATTAAATTTGCTTTCTTTGTGTGTATTTCAACAGCACCACAGAAAAAATCCTGCGTCTCATGATTCTGTGTCTTCTCTTTATAAGAGAAGCAAATAATTTTTACTTGTTAGTAAATCTTTTCCATGGCACTGAGTTTGCTGCTGAGATTGAACATTTCCTATGATGCAGTAATTTGGATTTAGCCTTACATGTACTTTTGGGCTGTGGTGTTTGTTGGGTTTTTTTTCTGATGGTCTCTCTGAGGAAAAAAAAAAAAGGGCAAGCTTTTATTTTTTTTAAGGTCACTTTGTCCTCTGGGCAATGACTCTACATTCTAGTGTTTAGGCAGGCTCCAACTGAGAGAGTAAATGTGGGTGGTTTAGCTACTACTCATGCACTTGGTCAAGGTGGCCAGTGTCTGAACTGTCACTGGATGAACACAGTACAAAAATAATATATGTGAATTGCCATTAAAGATTATTGTAATATTTATTTAAACTCAAAAGAATTTAATTCTTACCACAGGTAAGATATGATAATGATAAATACAGATGCATGATAAATGTACATGATAAATACAGATTACAGAAATTTCATTGGCATTGGAATAATCAGCCCCACAAAAATATGACCTTTGCCTATACACTTATCTACAACCTGCATCATTTGAAGGATATCTCTAGACATTGTCAGACAGGTGTCTTTTGTTGTGCTTAGAAAGCTGTCAACATTGAACAGTTTTGAATCACAGATTTTAAAACTTACTGTATCAGAAGGCTGAATGTCAAAAGGCTGAGTTGCACCCTTCATAGAAGAGCAGACCAAATTCTATGACCCTTTAAAGGCTTTGTCACTATTTTGAGTTGCATGTTAGAGCGCTGCTCATTGCTGTGTGGGCACTGCTTTCATGCTTCAGCGATGAAGTGATGTGCAGAAGGGCCTTATTTCAGTGAGAATTTTCTCACTGGCAGTGAAATGGACAGCGTAAATTCTTTTCTCCTTTGAAATGCCATCTGTTGACAATAGTGACTAAGAGTCCAGCAACACCAACTGACAAGTAGGGACTCATTTTGGAACACTATTTGTTATCGTAAATGTCAGATGGTAGCATTAATGTCTTTAATCCTGTTTTAAGGAGGCAGCAGTAACTTCAGAAATTCTTACTTGGGACATTTTGGTTATTGGAACAGAAAGAACTGTAATTTCAGTGTCATGAATGAAGTGATAAAAAGATTGAATGAGGGTCTTGAAAGGAGGAGTAATGATCATTTCAGAGTTGTCTTTACTCTTAAGGCAGCAATCAAAAAACAGATCTCCTATGGAGTTCTGCTTATAGGTTAAGCATGTTTTTCACCATGTGTTCATTCCTTCTTTGAAACCCAGGAACTTTTTGCCCACAGTGCAAAAGGCTGAAATGCACTGAACTTTGAATCTAGGAAACCATTGCCAAGGATGAGAGGTAGGGGAATCTCAAGCTTTCAGTATTTGGTGTTGGTTTTGTTTCCATCTGCATTCCCTTGTTCTAGCAAAAGCTGTTAAAATAAAGTATGAATCAGTGCTGAATGAAAACCTCAGAAATCCCAAGACATCTATTAAGAATAGGAACATTTTTGTTAGTTTTCGTTATTACTAAGCCATATATTTGCTAGTGTGGACTTTCGCTTCTTTAGCTTAATTTATAATATAACAGTGATGTATTTTTCTGTCAGGTCTGGTTTAGTGTAATACACATGGTTTCATCTGTCTTTTCAGTAGAAAGAGTAAAGGTCTGAAGAAATCACAGATGATGGCTTCTGATGCTAGTCATATGCTGGAAGCGGCTTTGGAGCAGATGGATGACATCATTGCAGGTATAGTAATACTTTTGGTTTATATCAAAGTATTTTGAGATTTAACCATGTGTTTCCTTTTTCTTTTGTAATTTTCCTGGGTTTTTACATGTTAAATATTATTCTCAATTTGTCAACTTCTCTGTGACATACAGATTTCTCTCGTTCAGCAGTTATATGAAAAAAAATGTAAAGGAAAATAAAGGAAGATAATCCACAATTCCACCTCAGATGTGAATATTGTAGTAAGGGAGACTCACTTTGCTGTAAAGCTATGTGGAAACTCTAAAATACCCTAATTCATGTGGCAATATTCCATATTGTGTGTGTTAGTTCTTTATTTCAATGTGTTTTTGAAAAAGGTTTTCACCAAGGCTTCCAGTTAGCTGGATAGTATATATCTGTATTTCACACACACATATGAATAGATATACATAAATATGTATGTATATAAAATACACATTTTTTTTTCTTTATATTTTTAAATAGTGTAGCTGTTAATTACCTTCATGGACTGTGAGGTAGAATGCATATATTTTTGTTGACACACATATCCAGGAGCGGAGCTAAGAATTTCTTCTTACACAGCTGTCCACTAGAAAGGCATGTGATGCAAGGCAGGATTTGCTGTCCTGTTCTCTTAAGGCAATTAAAAAATTTTCTCTCAACATTACAGCATGTAAGAAGAGAAGATGATTTTTGTGGTTAGGACTCTGTAGCCTTGGGGTGAGTGCTCATTCAGTATGAGCTCCTAAGAGAAGGATCTGGGTAGGGCTATGATCTCACTGTGCACAATGGGAGAGCATTCACCAAAGCTTTGTAAATTTAAATAGTGACGCCCATGCTGTGCCTTCTTTTTTCTTCCCCCCCCTAACGATGAGGAAGAAGACATCAGCCTATTGTTGCTGCAGTTGTGCTTATTCCTGCTTTTCTTCCTTTTCTTCTAGTACAACTTTCTCTCAGAGCTTCAAATTTTCCTAGCAGTGATTAGGCAGGAAATCATCATCCAGGATTTTTAGTTTTTCTCATCCGTGTATAAGTCTTCACTTATTCTAAATGCGTGAGCTTTAAAAGGCTGCTAAGATACACAGAAGTGTAAATGTGAATATGTGATAGATATAACTGCACAAATAACTTTTCACACCAATGAAACAAGTTCTAGGCAAATAGGAAAATTTGGATATGTATTTTCTTCTCCATTGTTTTTATGAATGCAAAACCTTATTCAAACAAGATTTTAACCAACGTAAGTTAATTGGGATTTTATTTTTTCACCTCTTAGAAAACATTTAAACAGGTAGTGAGGGGAGCATTGGACTTCTCTCAAATACGTGAAGAGAGAAGAAGAAAAGCAAGTCCCAAACCATAACTCATAAACTAGGGAACTGAGGTGACTTCTTAGCCATTGCAAACCTTGGATTATGGGCTAGTGCTATAGAAGAGCCAAAGTAACATAGAAGCCCATGTCCCTTTTATTATGATGTGGAACCTGTGCTCATAAATAGCCTGCATACATGTGGAAGCTTTATCATAGTATTTCTCTTCTGTGATGATTTATACATAGCCCAGCACACATAGGTGGTATCATGGATGCACTGATGATTCCATTCTTCAGAAAAATCAAGAGAAAGAAAAATAGACATATTCTATTTAAACTGATTTTCAGATTAGACACTTACTTTCCTCCAGGAGCTGTCAGAGCTTTGTGGTATGTTTTCATTTGAAGGAACGGGTTAGAAAACTTCCAGGATTTTCAGGTTTGTCATTCCAGAGGATTTCATCTGCTTCTACCTTTTCTGTTTATAGATGGTGCTTCCATCATGATTGTCCAGTATCTTCTCTTAGGAGCAATAAAAGACCATGTATTCAACAAACAAGTCTGTCACCTTGCTTATGTTGAGCAGTTCAATGTTTTGTTTAGAAAAAAGTTCAGTTTTACTTGAAGATGCCATTTCATACTCCATTCCAAAAAGTGTTGCAGTCTTACAGGCTGTATGGTTTTTCAACTTAGGGGATAACACTGATATTCAGTAGCATTTCCATGAATGGAAGCTCAGAAAAATGATGGTTGTGAGGCTAGTTCTGGGTAAGATAAATGGAAAAACAGTCTTGTAATATGTGGTATGACTGGCTGAGAAAGTCATATATTTATTCTAGATTCATGCTAAAGAAATAACTGAGGTCAGAAGACAAGTTTTGTGGGTTTTTTTATTAATTATTTAAATTTTTAATAATTTAATATTATTTCAATATTCTTTTCCTTTTCCTACTCCATTTTCAGATTGTGCCATAATATTTTAGGGTTTCATCATGATAAATAAGGAATATAATTAATTGTTTTTAGTTTTCCAATCAACTCCACTTTTATCTCAGTTGCTGTGGTGGTGGAGAGAGTGATACTGAGAAGCAAAGCAAGTAATGGTATAAATATTCTGTGTGCATCAGCAGTTTGCATGTCCCATTCACAACTGTTTTGTGGTGGGTTGATGCCCAAGCTCTAAAACCATAAGATGCAGGCATGCTAGTGGTATGTAGAGTTTGTTTCCACAGTGCATGAGCAAATGGGCAACACCTTCAAAAGAGCTGACTTTATGACTTCACATTACTTACATTTTTAGTCTAATGTCCACTGACACTCAGTACAATATGGAAAACAGGCTTCTATACAGATATCTAATGGGAAAAACCCCAAGATATTTCCCTGACAATGTGCCTGTCAAGTCTCATCAATGCTGATTGAATTTGTCCTATATGATTTTAGAATTACACCTGCCTGTATCAATAAAAATCATATTGCTTTATTCCTTTACTTATTTTTAGTTATAAACTAAAAGCTCATCTAGTTGGGAAGGTAGTGTACCAGATTTCTTTCTTCATTTTTTTCCATTACTAGAAATAGATAAGACACTTTAAAATGTGTTAAGTCTGTTCTGGTCATTCTTCTTTAGCTAATGTTCTGTGTGTTCCAGAGCTGTTTCTTGAATATTCTGATATGATTGAAGGAGCAAAGATATCTTTTGGAGCTTATACTTGGATACAGTTACTATATCAGTTCATTCCAAATTGAGGAACCTAGCAATTATTTGAGTTTGATTCTCTCTAATTCAATCCATTAAGCTTCTGTATGCAATTTGGGCAAGGACTGGAAAACAGGAGTGTTCTCTTGCCCTGTTTGGAGAGAGAGCAAATAATGGAAACTCCAAAAGGAGGACTATAGGACTGTCAGAAAACAAACCAGCACTCAGGAGTCTTCTAACTGCATATTTATATATATCGTATTATGTAAATATTGGACATATTGTCTGTGCAAATGCTCTTCAGGGAGACTACACAGCAAAAAACCAAACTGTTCAGAGCTTGTGCTATTTCAGTTCATTGTGTCCAGATTCTGTGGATATCTCTAGGCAGCACTGGATTCAAAGACTGAGGCTAAACTTTATGATTGTTGGAAACATTTGTAGCTTATGAAAAAGAAGTTTCCTTTGGAACTGGGCCTGAGTGGGTACTAGAATAACCATGCTCTTCTCTTGGCCTCAGAAACTTCTGCTTTATGCACAAAATGAGAACTAATAGCTGTTTAGAGAAGTGAGAAGTCCAGAGATGTGTAACTTGTATTCATTAATTTCTGACGCTTGAGTATATGTGTATCTATATACGTGCAAAGCCAGGATTCTCTGTTTCATGAGAAAACAACCCTTATTTCTTATATTCAGTTGTTATTAAAATATTAGATTGTTGTCCTGTCCTTTAAGGTAAGAATTGGGCATGCAAATAACATTACACATATTTACAGATTTGCAGTCCTACTTTTAACCTTCTCATTTTAAGTCATGTTCCTTTTGGCAAATGTTAACATAGCTCATACATGATTCTGACTAATCCAAATAAAAAGTCTTACGGCAGACTGTGCATCTCAGTGCCATTCGAAATGTATTTGTTTAGAGTACATGAGGGTAGGATTGTGAAGCCAGATTAACTAATTGAATTTCATTGGGCTTGATCAAATTTGACAGATAGGTCAGTGTTCCCAAGTTGTTTATGCTTCAGTACATCTGTACTGATAACCCACCCTCATAGCTATATAAATTAGGCATGCTAAATGATTAGCCTTATTTAACTAAAATAGCAAAAAGGGCTAATGTGATTGTCAGTGAACATGACTTATCCATTAGCTAGAATGACTTGCACTCCAAACAGAGGCTTTCTCCAAAGAAAGTGTTCATATGTCATGTCTGTCTATGCATTCTTTATTTGAAGTGCTGGACTTTGGCATTGCTTCCCTCTGAGGTTTAGGGAAATCGTTACTTTCCCTTTTATTCAGTTTGTACCCATTTATTAACGTGTGTTTCTTTAAAGGACTAGATTTTAATAAATTTTCTTTGCAATATATCCTAATGAATTAAAATCATTGTTATTTTGCTTTCGTATAAAACTAAATATCAAGACTTCTCTCAGTCAACAATCTGAAAATCCACTGTTTCTTTTCATGAATAATTACCGTAATTGTAATATCTGAAAACTCCTGTCACAATATTATAGTCTCCTGCATCTAGAGTCTTTTCAAATTCACCAAGTAATCAGTGTAATTGAGTTTCGTTTTAACCAGAGCTGCTACAATTATTGCTTACTGAAAAATAGTTAGAAAGTTAAATGTGTTGTCACACAGGTGAGTACTGGTATTTCAGTAGTAGTACTGAAAGATTTAAAAATATAAATGATGTAAAAGTTTGTCAATTTGTCCAAGAAGTATGTCTGTTTAAATACCCCTCTCTGGAGGTGGCAGAACACTTGAGTTTGCCTCACTGCTTCAGCTGTGTGCTGCAAACCCAACCACTTCCCACAGCCTTGCTGAAAAGAGGGCCTTAAAATAAAATTATACTTAAGAGATTAACAAGAATTTAATTCAAGTGTAATATATTTTCCTTGTGGGGTCTATTTGCTAGAATTAGAAGGAGGACCTGTTTGTGGGGGTTTTTTTCTTCTTTTTTTTCTTTTCTGGTTGTGCCCCATCATAATTTTACTATGAAAATAATCTAGTTCAAGTTCCAGAGCTATGCTGTGTTCCTGGATGTGTTAGGTTACCAAGTCACCTCTAGTTAAATGATTAGAATCTGGATTTAAAATGCAGGAGTGGACAAAAAATACACTCATTTGAACCTCTTCAGGTGAATTTTAGGTTTTGTGGGATAATGTTTTCACTGACTTCCTACATAAATAATAGGAAATAAAAATATTTCCTTGTGACCTCATCCTTTACCCATGAATAGTCACATAAATCATCACAGAATGTAAGGACTAGTCTCACTTTAAGTGAAAAATATAGACAACTCTGTTGTGTTTCATAAGGGATTGAAATTATCCAGACCAGAGAGCACTTAATCCTGTTTTTTGTGTTGTGTGTTGGGGGAGGTGTGGGTGGGTCTTACATGAAATACGCACTGGGTGACACACAGTTGATGGGCTGTATGAGCCTCTTGTGATTGTGTAGAATGGCTAAGGAATGGCTTCTATTTTGTCTTTTGAATTTTTATACTTCCAGATGGCTTTGTGTTTTTATCACGCCCTATTCAAGGTTCATATTCAAAATTTAATTTCTATGGTAAAGGTGTATAACTTTTTATAATTTTAATACAGGGATCTTTGTAGAATTTAATTTTAGAGCACTGAACTGACAGACTAATAGTTGAAACAATGATGAGAGAAACAGTCATTTAAATACTGGACAATTTTTTTCATTATAGCTCAGAGTAATTGAAAATAACAAGTTTTCTTGTATTTTCTAAATAAATTGTAGTTGTATTAATAGGCTGTGCCTCAGTTATTATTAGTTTATTTCCTTTTTATTTTCTGTTCTTTTTCAATCAAAAAGTTAGAGGGGTTTTTCTGAGCAAAAGGCATAACGTATCTACAGCACTTGTTTCTTAATTAATTAATGCAGTAGCTATGTGTTAATTAAGGTGAACATTTGTGAAGTTGTACCATACAATCACTATAGTGCTAAAGCTTATTTATGCATAGATCTTGCAGCAATAGGGATCTAAAAAAGGAAATTAACTTAAAATAAGGTGTTTGATAGGAAAATATATAGCTTGCTATCACAACAGTTCAAGAAAAATACATGTCAAGAGTCTTGTGAGGGGGGAAAAAATGATAAAAATTGTGACCTTTAGCCATCCTGGATAATAAAGAGGAAAATATAAACACAATTTTTTAGGGTTAATAATTTGTAGTTCAACGTTTATCTTTATTTTAGAACGCTTCTTATAGCTTGTTAGCTGCTGACATTTAGCTTCAGATACTTGACTTCAGAAAAGGTAGTTAGTGAATTCCTTAGATGTTGTCAATGATAACAGATTTATAACAATTTTAAATCTTTTAAAACTTTAAAAGGTTTGTCAACAACATCTAAGATGGGGCCTCACAAGCTGTGCATGTATTTGAATAACCATTGCAGCCATTTCATACTGTATATTGTAGGGCCTTACACAAGCTGTAGCCTTCTGGTTAAGACCTTGCAGAACTGTTGAGGTGCAGTTTTGATCTGTGTTTTAAAAGCACGTGAAAAACGTGGCAAACTGCCTGTTGATTGTGCATGTGCAGCATTGTCTACTCATTCCTTACCCAGGGTTGCCAGAGCAACCTGAAGTTTGGAATTTCCTCAATTTTGAGTGCTTAACCTTGCAAGAGGTCATTATAACTATTTGAGCTACTGTCCCAAAACATACTTCCCATGCTCTCACTGTCCTAAGCATATTTTCTCCCAGATAGTGGGGGTCTGAGCACAAGATAAGAGTGAAGACTCGCTGAATCTTGTTTGTACTGATGAATTCCCTCTGTAGAGATGACAGTACTTCAGAACCTTGTGGAGCTGAAAGCACTGAGAACTTGTTTCCTATAAAGACTTAGTGATTTCTTACAAGATAGATGCTTAACATTGTTAAGCACAAAAGTGGTCATTGAAGGTCTAAGTTGAACAGTGACTTACTGATCAAGTTGGTTTTTGGCTTCCCTCAAATGTGTTCCTGCCTTTCCAGGAAAACAACAAAATGAGAAGTTTTCTTGAAAATAAGAGTTAAAAAGGAATTCAAAATGGAGAAATCTTTGCAATTGAAATATGCTGCTTCAAATTATTTACCAGTAACTATAAGATAAACCATTCTGCCAGTATAAAACAACAAAAATATGGTTATGAGCTAGACTCCTATATCAATTTACCAAATATACAGTACTGTGTTTATGTGAAACAAAATCCATATATCATAGGTATTTGTTTTAAGTTTTGAAAAGGATGGAAAAGAAACAGAAATGTAAAGAGCTGCAGATGCAATATGTAGCAAAGAAAGGCAGTTAAACCGTGGTGGCCATAACCCCATAGGATTGAAAATCTGAGACACAAAGGTTCTTTTGTGGTTTGCATGATGTTATCTGTTTTTCAGTACATGAGTCACTCAGCTGTTTAACAGGCTAGTGAACAGATTTCTAAGATATGAATTTAAACAAGCTTTTTCAAGGATGGAATTTCTTTAAATTCAAAAGCATAGCTTCTCATCTTCCTACTTTAAGGCAATGAAATTGACTTGAGTCTTTTCAAAAATCAAAATAGTGTAATTTTCATAAAACAAGATGTCTTTTATTTCCTCAGAAACTGAATGCTGGTTTTTCCCCTATGCTTTCAGAGATTACTTTTTCCATGAAACAGTATTCATGTTACCAGTAGTGTACTACTGCTTGCTATGAGCAGTTCCAGATTTTGCACTGAAAAGATACCTTTGTTGTCTCACAACACTGTTTTAATTAGACGACTGATTTCACTGGCTCTAAATACACATTTTTTTTGTGTGTAAATAAAAAAGGAGATAAAATTGGTGCAAGTTTTTGTTTGTCTTGAATAAAATGTATTGATCCCGTTTTTTCCTGTGCAGTGGAGACTTGGCCACAAATTTCTGTCATAGAAGCATAATCCATCTTCCTTTCTTCGCCAGCTGTAAGGCTGCTTGGCTTGTGTTTCTGGATAGGAGAGATCCTTTTGTTATAGTTGTATACGCAGTACCTAATGTGCTGCACATCACAGTTTAGAGTCTGTAAGCATGTAAAAGTAAAAAGGTTCAGTAATTACACAGATAATTTGCATAAGAAATTATAGGCAGTTCTTGTAAATTGTCTCAAGGATTCCACCTATGACTGAAAAAAAAACACTCAGTTGAAAATCATCTGAGCTGTGTGTGAAGCTTGAATCTGAATGTGGTCATTAATGTTTCTAGGCTTGGAAATTTTTTCTGAGGGCTTCCTGCTAGTCCAGCTTAACAGTTACTGCTCCCTGTAGTTAAAGATCTAAAAGCAGAGATTTAAGAAGAAGCTAATATGAGCTATGATTCAAAACACAGCAGCTGTGATGTATTTGCATTACAGCATTAGAAGAAAGGTTTGTGTGAGCTACCTCTTCACTCCTTTGGCAGAAGGCTTAGGAACAAGGAGGCTGAATTATGTCCCGTCCAGACCTTGCTACTAGTTTATGTAAACTGATGTTTTCAAGGCTGTCTTCATGAGAAAGAGACTTGTGCTTCAAAGAGATTTACACTTTGTAGTCTTGAAGGAGAGGAAGAACTTGGATAACCTATATGCTGAGTAAAATCTCAGGTAAAAAAAAAGTTCTCTACCGGTGTAATGCTTGACTGAAAGGCCAGAGAAAAAAGTATGTTTATAATTTTATTCTAACCAGTGTTGATCAGGTATCAAAACTGTTAGCCTTGAGTATTTCTGCTTTATAGAAAGTCATCCTTACCCCAGCATAGAAGTAGCTTTTATGTTTTGTTGTGGGGCTTCTGATGTTTTTTGCTGTTTACTGAACTAATGAAGTCAGCAGTTTAAGGAAGATCTCATTTTAACCACTGGTGGTTGAGCTATGTATTACCAGGAACTTTTTTCTAAAACTCAGCCAGTTTTAGAGCAAAAAAATACTAAGGGTGAATGCATGGGTCAAAAGTTAAAATGCCAGGAAAAGTGAGAGATCGAAGCCAGTATTCACTTCTAAGAGTAATGAAAGTTGGGTGATAGATGAATATATACAATGTAAGCTGAGGAGATTTTCAAACTGGCAAGGCTTTCTGCTTCTTTCTTTACTTCTGCTTAGTAACTTATTTTTGCAATCCACCCGTAGTGCAGTTGTCTCAATAGGTTATGTATTTGCCCAAAAGGAATGTTTCTTTGAAGCCATTGAGCTAATTGCAAGGAACTTTGAACTAAAAATGTGCTTGCAAGGTCAAGGTGTAGGAAATGTGTAACTTAAAAGCTTTCCTTTTTTTTTTTTTAATTATTTTTCTTAGTCTTTCCACCATAAACCTATGGCGCAGCTCCTTCATCCACTGTCTGTACGTGGAAGCCAGAACTGAGCCGCTTGGAATGTCTTACTTCCAATACTTATTTTTCCTATTTCTTTCCTACTCTTCTAAGGCAGACATTTATGATGATGAATTGTGTTCCACTAGGAAACCATGGTGTTGAATATTATAGAAACGTAATGACAAAAGATTCCCCGGTGTCCTGCTTACCTCTGGAAAAAAGTGAGGTGCAGAGGAAGACTGTGACTTGCTCTAGGCTATACAAAATAAGTCTTTTTGCAAGAGTTCAAAACTACATTGATTTTTTCCTGAGTATCTATAAAATTCTTGTGCTTGAACCATATACTTTCCCACTCCAACTATTTATAATAAAGTTACATTCAAATTAATTGCTGTTAATGGTAGAGTGTACTGGTAACATGTGGTGTTCTCTTTGCACTGTGGTATCTTTTTTTTTTCATCAGTCTGCAAGGAGATCCAAATTCTTACTGTCTGGTGCTAAAACTTTGTGCTTTGCAGCCTGATGATGTGAAGATTTAAACAAATGCAAAGAAATGTAATTATTTACTCCTACACGCTTTTACTTCTGTGTTTCAGGGTGTGTTCTTGTCCTTCTGTGAGCAATATATAGCCTACTTGATATGAAACTACATGGAAAGCGAGTTTGTGATTCATTTGAATTTAAGCAGTAAAAAAGGAGAAGTCTTTACATTAAAATGCTGAGTTGAACTCTGCATTTCTTTACCTAGCATAAAGTGCAGTAATTGTTGCATCCAGAGATGTGGCCAGGAGAATAAGTACCACAATAGCAGCCCATAGCAAACCAGTTTAAAACTAATCTCTCAAAGGAGAAGTGTTTGCATGTATTTGATGGGGAAGTGTGAAGGGTCATGTTCTGTTATTGAGGCACTGAGGTCTGTGGGTAGCTCCTGTTCCAGACAAGGCGAGTTACTCATGGGAGGGCTTTCTAACTTTTCTTGAGTACTCTGGCCCCCATCCAGCAACACAAAGCACTTCTAAGTCCTTGCGTCATATTTCTGACCCCAGTGACTCAAAACTAGTGGAATTTTCTTAGCTGAAAGCTGGAATCTTCAGCACGTGTCAGAATTACGCCGATTTCTCAGCATAAGGGTACAGATATGGTGTGGGGTTCCATTTGTCTTTCTTCCTAATGGTATCAGACATGGGTACTTTCTTCTCTCACTACTGCCTTCTTTTTGAAGTCTAAATACAAATTTTGAATAGTACTGAGATATATATACACACACACACACACACATTCATTAATACTGTCTTTCATGAGTAATGAAACCTCAGTTGAAGTAACCTCAGTAACCTCAGTTGAAAGATCTAAAATTCTGAATCAAATTGAGCCTTTCAATCTCTTCTTCCTTCATTTTAGCTGGTATTAATCAAAGAGATATTTTTCCTTTCAAGTTTTAATGGAACTAGTGCATACAAGAATTTACAGACAGTTCACTTGTAAGTTTATTACATCTTTATTCATAAAAGCAAATACATACTGTGCTATGTGTCTGCTGTTATTGGCTAAGAAAATGTTGAAATACCTTTCTCGTCTTCTGCATTTTAAAATCCTATACTATTTGCCCTCAAAATTAATTCCTAGTCATAAGATGTAGCAGATTTTGTGTGGTTGTAGGTAGTTCAGGGAACATGAGTTTGCCATAAGGATGTCTTGGATGTTTTGCATTTGTTGCATCTCTTTCTGTTAGCCATTTTCCTCCTTCTGGCTTCTTTTTAATTTCTTATTTCATGCTAACTTAAATGCAGGAAAACTTGAGGCAGGGAAGGGAACAGTAAGAAAAAGCCCTCCAAATTCTTAAATGGACTTTGTCTCGATCACTAGATGTCAAGCTGATGTTCTTTCCCAGTAAAAGCACATGACTACCTTCCAAATGTCCCTACACAGGACAGGGTTGTCCTCAATAACCACCTTAGATTACAACTGTGGGAACTCAGCACATGTGCCTTACACATGGACCCAGTTCTTGGCAGTTCTGAGAAGAGAGTAAAATGTGAGACTTTGAGGATGCTGAAAATTCTGCCAGACTGAACAGTTAGTTGAAGAGCTTGGGAAAACTGAAGCGTACATATGGAGTCTCACGAAATAACGAAGCATAAAATTCCTAGCTGGCCCTGCTATGCTCCAGCACTTGAGAATTTTTACCTTTATAGAGCTGAGTTTCTTAAGGCTGACGGTTCTTTCACTTGCCAAGATTAAAGAGTGTGCTTAAATGTTTTTTTTCCTGGTGCATTGATAGAAGCAAATCAGATAAAGGCCAGAATGCGAGTTTCACTGTCATTCAACTTTCCTACAGAATTTAAAATTATTTTCTGTGGAAGGCAGATGTTACCAGTAACATTGTAGTCTTTATCATCTAAGGATGGAGGCAAGATGTGATATGTAGTGAGGCATTGAGACTGGTCAGGGAATATGTCACCAATACTGTCCTCAAGAAGGCAATAGTGCTGTGTATGGTATGGCTGTAGTTATGGCTGTATAATCTACCTAGTACAATTAACTGAACTCCTGAACAATTGTTTTAAATCTGGATTTAGCTTAAAGATTATGGCTTTTATTTTGCAGCTGAAGTATTGGTTGTGGACCTGAAAGTTTATGGGATTTTGTCTGGATTGTGTGGTTTTTTGTTCATTTCTCCCTCTTTTATATATTAAAAGTCTTCATATAAGTAGCATGAAAAATGCTGTAACAGAATGCTCCATTAAGTTTTCCCTATTCCATATCTATTTTAAATTGTCAGTTCACTGAAGGGTTATGAAATAACTGTGGATCCTGTCTGTGTTTCTGGCCTGAGAAATACTTGCTAAGCAAAAAGACAGAAAATTTACATGGAGTTTTACAAAAGAAAGACTAAGAAAACTAGTTTAAAACTCCTAATGTCACAATAACCAAGGAAGCCACATTTTTTAAAAGTGCCATCAATGCTATTTAAGAAGGCAATGTCAGATTTCAGTTTGTGTGCATACCTCTGTTGGAAAGTAAGTTGTGAGCCACTCTGGCTGAATTAAAACATTACGCAGTCTGGAAATCTGCTATTTTTACTTGCTGGAGTTTAATTATAATCTGCATTAGGAAGTACATAAAAAGCAACAACTAAACTGGTGGAAGTAGCTGAGAGTACAGAAGTACACTAGAAAATATCCTGTAGTGGTTAGAATACTCAAGTCCAGCAAAACAGTTAGTTGATCCTCTCATCAGAAGGAAATAATTCAGGAAGACAAGGTGGATTTATGAGGTTGTCTTGTGTAGCAGTCTTTACGGCACCGGATATTGAAGAAACTTTATCCCGGACAGGGTCTTAGCCAGAAATTAAGATGAGATCTCACACTTGAGGTATTAAAATAAACTCATAAGCAACGGAAGTCAACAGGACCAAACAGGAGTTTGAAAAGATCTTAAGAATATATGAAATACATCAGTAGTGAAAATCAGGGTGTTGCTTTGAAACAAAACAAAACACAAGATGCAAAAAACACACATACAAAAAAATCCCAATTAAAAAGACAACAAGCCCTACTACTGAGCCTTGCAAAACTTTAGAATTTCTAGGGATGGTTTTACATTGCTTGAAACATTAAAAAAGCATGTACATCCTGTAGTAGAATACAAACCACATTATTTTTTTCCAAAGATTATTGATCTGACAGAATTCTTTGCAATATTAAAGGTTGATGAAAACCTGGTAATATTATTTAGAATTTTCTTAAGAGCTTTGAGTAAAGTTAAGCATTCACAACATGAGAGACAAAATATTGTCTTGGATCAAAAACAGATTGAGATGGGAAACAGTATTAGGATTAAATTATCTATTAGCATTTTTGTTAAAAGCTAACCTAGAAGGCATTTCAGTGTACTAGGACCTAGAGTATCAGTATATTGAGTTGTAGTCAGAGTTGTATTGAGGTAGTAGTTGTATCTCAGGCTATATGTAAAATGAACCATTGGGCTCAAACATAACTTGTAATGTCTGAATCATGGTAGATAAGTAAGTATAGCAGGCAAAGTAACATTGATTAATGCAAAATGATGTTCATTCGAGAAGAAAATTTGAATTACTTATACATCTGGGTTTCAAATTAGATGCATCTGCTCAAGAAAAAAACTTAGCAAATAATTTTCCAAGGTCCAGTGAAGATTTCTGTTCCTTTTGTAACTAAGATTTAAATAATGTTCAACATGGGAGTAAAACAAACAGTAGTATGGAAAGTATTATAATCCCCTTGTTTAGATCAATGATACAGTCCTCTAAGAAATACTGTATGCTATGTGGATCAAGTATACACCTGTAAAGTATGTTACAAAGTGAAAGGATTGAGAGGAGTACAATGCAAATGATCAAAAGCCTAAAAAAGAAATAATTCCATTAAGTCAAATAAAAGGGGAAAATGTGATTGCTTGTGCCAGAGAGCACAGGAATGAAGACATGATGTGAGTACAATCTATTATGTACGTCATGCAATGAATTGTATACAAAGACTGTAAAAAGTAGAGCAAATAAACATTTTGCACCTGACTAGTTCTTAAAGAAACAAAAGTATATTAAATGAAATCAAGGTCTGAAATTAAAGACTGAGGAAAGATAGCTCATTTTAGTGTGCATCTCATTGAAACACAGGGTAATAAGACAAAAACGTTCAGAGATATTAGAATTCCTATTTTTTTATAGTTCTTCCCTGAAGAGACATACAGTTGTTGCTGTGCCTAATTGTTCTTTAGAAAATAATGTTGGTGCTGGAGGGCTAGCAGGAGGGAGGTGGTGTAATTGAGAGAGCGTTTTGTAATTGAGAGAGCTAGCAAAGTCTCATTAGCCATTTTTGTTGCTTACTTTTTGGGTTTTCTTCTCTATGGGAGGGTTTTAAACCTGCTCGAGGTCACATATTTTTCTAGTTCTGGTAACGCGATCTATTTTCATTTAAGTTTCTTGTCAAAGGAGTGCATTAATCTTTCTTACATTGCTTAACACTGCTCCGTGTGGGGACCTCTAGCTAGCTGAGAAGTTAGTGACATCTCATGGTAACTATCGAAAATTACAGGTGATTTGTGGTAGGGTTTTTTGCTTAATTTAATAGACATTGCAAATGCTTTCTAGGTCACAGTTCTTTTTAAATATGATTGCACATACCTCTCACATTGAATTCTCCAGTGTTCATTTTTTCTCTAGAGACTAACTCAAATATTTCTATGCCTGAAATACTTGTACCTAACAGTTAGCATCTGAAGTCCAAATGTTGTAGTGTGTAGTACCTATATGTTTGTCACTTAACAAAACAATTATATAACGTTATTTTATCTTGTGATTTTTTCTTGGGTTTAGGTACAAAGACAGCTACAGAGTATGCTAATGGTGGTTATGATATTGTGTCACCTGCTCCATCAGTATACTTGGGCCCATTTCAAATTTTGCATCTCCTGGAAGATCTCAAGATGGCATTGGAAATGCTAGAGGATCCTCAAGAGAAAGAAGCATTGCGAAATCAAATTCCAGGGGCCACAGCAGTGTGTATTCGGGAGTGGTTTGAGGAGAACCTGGTGAGTAGTTATTTGTAGCTTTTCCATTTTGTTTGCAAACAACATTGGTTGAAGTATTTTGATACCTCAATTCTATTTATAACTGAAATCTGCCTACTTAGAGCACTGCAGGGGATGGTGAACAATCATAAAAAGCTGAGGATATTACCACTGCTCATCTGCTAATTACCACTGCTTTAGTAATCTGCTGATTACTAAATTATAGGAGTATAAGAAGTTGGTGAAAGACCAAGAGAACGAGGAGATGGGGCACACAGTGTTTGCACTGTTCTCTGTATTGATGAATTCTGCACTCTGTATTGATGAATTCTGCACTTTTTTTTAAAGATGTGCACAGGGAGGGGTAGTACCTAGTTACACAGTGACTGTTATTTAAAAATGGATAGTAATACATTTATTTCTAAACCTTTTTTGTATTTAAAAAAAACACAAATAAATTGTAAGCATGCACACAACTTCCAGGGACTTCAAATTTGCAAGAACTTTCTCCACTAACACATAGCAGTTTCACTTGGAAATGGAGAAAAAATCTGATAAAATTCAGCTTGGTTCAGTGAAATGGAATACATATTTCATAGTTATGTCCCATACCAAAATCTCCTAATTCCAACCCAGAGCTGTGATACATGATGCTTGATACATACAAAAAACGGATAGTTAAGGTAGTAATGCATAGAGAATGAGAACTCTGTAGCTCACTGAATCCATTCACATTGGAAGCCTCAAACGAAGCTTGGTAATTGTTAGTCTGTGAAATATTGGGGTGTCATAAAGAACTCCTGCTCGATTCATGTGTTTTAAACACATCAAGTTTGAAGCAGTTTGCTGATTTATTAAAGACATAATTAACTAGAAATCCGTGAACTGTATATATTTAGGATCAACATCAGCAATACAACAGATAAGCCAGAATAAGGAATGCTAAGGAACACCTACAAATTTCTGAATGCGTCTCTAACTAATTTCAAAAGCTAAAGTCACACAGACATTCAAATGCACGCATTCACAGTTACAGGCACCTTTTTCCTCCCTCTAAGCTGGTTAGAAGCATGAACAGCCTCTTCTGGGGATGTGGGTTCCCCTGTTCACACACCTCTCCTAATGGACAGGTGGGTGCTTTAGTTTCTGTGTGTACCCGTGGAGTTCTCTACTGTCTGCCAACCTGTCGAGTTCACAAAGGCACCCCTGAGGTGTGAGTCCCCAGTTACTGCAACTGAAACGTTACACAGAAAATGCCAGATGCTCTCAAATGGAATTTGCTACAAAGAGTCTCTTCTAAACATGCTCTCTGAAGTGTAGACTAGGAATTCAGTCCAGATATCTGGAATATACTTTAATTATTGTGTTCAAATGAAATGTTACATAACACTATGTCTAATATCAGTAGCAATAATTGTAATAATTGAATTGTAACAAACTTTAGAGTAGATAGTGAACTGATGCTTTTGAAGTTGTTTTTTTTTAGAGCCATTATAAGTCATATTAGAAGGGGATCTTCTTTTGTGGATGTTTAATTCTGCATCTCTTTATTTGGGGTGTCTATGCACCTTCCTTTGAAGCTGGGGGCTGCTCTAGCATGTACTGAATAAACCACTGGTTTTAGAGAATACAGCAACTGCTTAATTTCTAACATTATGCAGGAATAGGTGTGGTTAAAAATATTGCCAGCTTATCCTGACTAGAAATACATTAAAAACTAGAGATACAAAAAGAAATCTGATGTTAATTTAAAAGTAGATAAGCATGCTTCTTTCAAGAAAAGAGTGATACTTTATTTTTTTTCTTCACTTAAGTTGCTTGAAAATTGTGTCAAAAATCATTGCAGCTGCCACCCTTAATCAAGAATACAGTGTGCCTTATGGAAATAATGTGAGTTTGTGTTTTGCTACTGCCCTATATAATCTTTTATGGGAAACCACAGAAGGGGGGGAGGCAGAAAGCTAGTTTAAGATTAGGTCCTGCTGGATAGTATCAAACAACAGTATTTAACAATTAGCATTTGGTTTAAGTAGAAGTATGGAAGAGAAGTCCCAATTATTTTCTTGTGTGCTACTTCTTCCTGAGCAATTATCATAACCTACTACAGCCCTGAAAGCTCTCTGAGGCAGAGTGTGGCCATAGCAGGCATGCTAGTTCTGTTTGTGCCACACAGCACTATTTGGGGTTGCAGGGCAGAGGACAGAAAGTGACTTGACCCTTCTTTGTGTTGGAATATCATCTAGAAACTAGAGCTCAGTTGTACTAGAATGGAAGAAATAACTTCTGCAGAAAATTGTCCCTTGGCCTTATAATTCAGGTAGCTTTACCACTGTGGTAATTGTCACTGAATGTGCTGAGCTACACCCAGTGTTTAAATAAATGACCGTGGAGTTTGGCCTTTTGAGGCACATGGGCTTATTACTGATCAGTCAGGAAGCTTCTGTGCTGATTATAGATACTCCAGCTGGTCTCACTCAAGGTCTCTCTTCCTTCCATTCCATAGTACCAAACTATGGAATTTATCAGACATGAAATGTCACCAAGTTGTTTATTGTGGTTTGTTCAAATTAGTATTTTTTAAAGCACTTTTAGCTGTTACACTCTTCAGTGTCTGCTATAGGTGTGAATGCCAAAGATGGAAAAAATTAGATACAGCTTGAGTGAAAACCTTAGACACTGTGTTTCATACCTGATAGGTGCTCCCTAGCTTACTTCTTCCTCTGATAGCATCTACTTTATTCCTGTTTTTATGGAACCATTGGCTGTGGTTTGGTGTTTCAGAGATTTGGTGGAGTCAGATTTTGTGCTTATCCTTTACAATTGTCTAAGGAAGAGACTCACCTTTTGTGAAACTAAAGGTGTGTTTTTTGAAAAGCCTTTTTTTTTGCATTTCTGTGAACGTATCATGTTCTTGAGGTTACAGTACAACCAAGCACAGTTAACTCTGCTGCCTCTGCTTTGAGATAGATGAAATAGGTTTGACAAAGTTAGGGCTGAATTTGGAAAGATTATGACTATGTATCAGAATGAGGATTTAATAGTTGCTATAACTGCAAAAATCTTTTGACTAAGCTAAAATGGAATAAATCATCATTAATTATAGGCTTCTTACTACTTAAGAACTGTATTAAAAATTTGCCTCAAAGTGAATGTATGGAGTTTTTTACATGCTTTATGACTGTAAATTCTTTGGCCTTAAAAACAGAACAAAAATATTATCATGGAGAGTTCATATTAAAAAAAAATAATAATTGTGCGTAGTTTCAGTGCTTCTTGTTAAATATTTTAGTATTGCTAGTGACCACCAGACATATCACAAAACAGGTAGTAATTTCAGCATTAAAAATTAACTGCTGCAGTAACAACTGACTGTTTGACTCAGTGAGCTATGAGAGAATGTATTTAGTTACACTTTCATTTCATTACTCTAAATTACCTGTGCTGTTGATTGTTTTTGGGGTTTTTTTATTCTATACATCTTTCAGGAGCCCTTTTCTAAGTAAAGAGGAACCCTAGTGTTCTTACAGTGGTCCTAAAAAAATTTTAAACATGTGTGAAAGCCTCATTTCCAGTATCGAAAAATCTGATCTTCCTTTCAGTGGAACGTTTATATTTAAAGCAAGCCACTTTACCATGTATCTTCATATCATGTTCATTCTTGAAAACTCATCAGTATTTTCCTAATTATATTTTTTCTTGGAAGCCTAGTTCTGGTGATCTTTCTAAATGTTCTTGAGAAAACAGGAAGGGGAGAAGAACAGAAGAAACAGTAGAGGAATGTGTGGTAGAGGCAATTTGTAAAATAATGTGAATTGCCTTATGATATATGTTGGTGTTAGTCTCATTTCATGCTCTATGTTACTGTAGTGCTAAACCCAGACTTTTCAGCACAAATAGGATCAATTTCTTAGAGTCTTGGTTGCCATTTGGTCGTGATTAAGGTTCAGAAGAGATTGTTTCCACTGTGTGTTAAAATAAAGGATTTTTTTTGCCTAGTGTCTTCACAGAGACTTGGATTAAAACAGTAAAGCCCAGTTCAGAATTGTTATTTGATGGAGTTCTTTAAGTTTTTAAATTGCTCAAAGTTTTGTTTTAAGCATGTGTTAAAGGGCTTTGCTGAAACATAATCACTGGTCCATTTATTTCACTTTTTTTCTGAAATGCATTTTATGGAGTTATCTGTCCAGAACAGAGGAAGAAAATTACTGCCACACAGGGCACTTCAATATACTGTGACAACATGCTTTTAGAAAAGTATCAACAGTATTTTTCAGCAACAGCTGAGTGGGAAGAGAATGCTTTCTGAGCAATGCCAGATAAAGCCAATGTATTCATCTGCTGGTGGATTTGACTGTGGGACTCAACTGTTGAGAGTCACGACGGAGCTATATATAGCTGAATCTGCCCAGTGCCAAGTGGTATTAACACATGTTAAATTGAGAATGGACCAGTAGAGCCTGCTTGGGACAGTGTAGAAAAGCCATCATTCCATAAGCGTTCGTGTTTATTTTAGCCAACTTGAAACATGAGATGGTATGTTTTCTGAGCAGTAGTTGGAGTTGAAAACTGTATGGACCCAGTCCTTCACTTGTGCTCCAGCACTTTTTCAATGAGTTGATGGTGCAGGGAAGACCTGACCTGGAAGATCTGGTCCTCTGAGTTCCCCAAGCATGTCAGAGCAATTCACAGCACACGAGAAAGACCAGAGAAGTGTCCCTTATATGTGCAGCTGTTTATGAATGCTGAAGAGTGCCTTGGAGATACTGGAAAGAGGGTATATGCAGCTTGCATGGAATGTTTTCTACACCAGGCCTAGTTTTTTAAAAAAATATTTTTAATGATCTGTGGCTCTTTTGTTTGGGAGTCAACTCTGTCATCTCTTGACTGACTGTTCACTGTAGTAGCTGTCAGCAGAGGTAGGAAAGTCTTCTCTGCATGAACTACTAGAAGCTTAAAATAGCTTTGTAGTGAGTAGTGCTGATTTAGATCTCTGTCTTAAAATGACACTGTGTGATTAGTTTTTGGTATTTTCTTTCACCTTGTAATGGTCGTAGAATTGTAGAATCACGTGCTTATGATTTTATTATTATGTCAGTAATGCCTAACAGAGCCACCTTTAAATTGCAGTGACCACAAATGATTCAACAGAATTGTGCTATGACCTTAGGCTTAGAGTACTCACGGAAGAAAGGTGTTATTCCTGTTGTAATAGCAGGGCCTGTATTTTTATATATTAAGTTTTCCAAGGTTTCAAGGTGTTCTACTGACATATTGTGAAGTTTAGCCCTTGAGGGTAATTCTCACCTACGTGGGCTCTCCACACCTTGATATTGTCAAAGGAAACAGAGAACTGCTGTATAGAAGCCATGATTGTATACAGAAATTGCATGTTAGCCTTCAAAAACACTAATACAATTTATTCAGTTCTATTTATCTAAGACTGCTCCAGCTGTTGGCTTCAGTTGCTTCCTTTGCACTAAGTGGCTGGATATCACATTAGTTCATCTTCCCTTCAGTGTGTAGTGTTATGCATGGTGTCCCTTTTTAATTTCACATTAAGATCTGTCACTAGAATTTCCAGCTGCGTTGCTTTTCTCTGATTTAAACGTGATACAGTGTATTAATTTAGCAAACATGAATATTGATGTAAGTGCTATGAAGTATCTGCTTTTTCAAGTGTAGCTAGAGGAAACATCAGAAAATGTTTCATGTAAAGTAAATAACAGACGGATTGGTAAAAGGTAATTATTTTATTAAAAACAATGGTGCTAACAGATAAGGTATAAATGTAATGGTCTTGGGAAGAAGCTGGAGGCAAAATTTTCTTTTTAAAGGTCCTGTGTTGATTCGGTGTATTACTTGAGTGTTAGGGGAATGGCACAAGTTTGAAGTATTTTTTTATAGAAACTTTGATCAAATTTCACAGAATTTGAGTAGGCTGAGCCATTTCGTTTGCTGAATATTATAATTGATTACAAACATAGCAACAACATAATGCAAAACAAAATTACTTCCATCAGTTTTGGACTAGTGTGCTAATAATAGTGGCAAACATACCTGCATTTCATTATAATGCAAAATAAAAATATTTTCAGGTTTTGTGATCTTACAAAAATGGAAAAAATTATACTTATTTTAGACATGTTATGCAACGTGATGGCGTGCTACTCTACTTCATAAGTAGATAACCATGTGCTTTATTTTTCTGAAATAAATGCTTGAGAAGAAAATAATTAAATTTTGTATAACCCTTATCAGAAATAAGGACTTTTAAAGTTTTATCTGCAACTTATTCTGATTTGGTTTTGTTTGGGTTTTGTTTTGGTTTTTTGTTGACTTGTTTTTTTTCACAATTTTGTCTGTTGTGAAATTTAAAAGATAAAATCTGATGTGTTTCATACTGAGAAGATGCAAAATTTAACTGCTAATGTCACGGATGTATGTGCAAATATTTGATGAATGTCCTGTTTTAAATGTTTCTTATACTGATTTACTGCATATTTAGTAATTTGAAACATTTCAGACTGAAAAAAAGCTGATTTATTATAATATATTGTGTGGTAGAATGTAAATATATTTCTTTAAATATTTTCTTTACATATCAGTGACTCTTGCCTGTAGTGACTGGGAGGGAGTGTTCACAGAGATTGTTTTGTTAAGTAGAAAACATTTTTTCATTTTCATGCAAGAACATTGTACTCAAGTTTCTTCTTCTAAATAATTTTCATGTAAAAAATTACAGTTCTTTTAGATCTTGGGCTGGAAAAAGTGTTTCAGCATAGGGCAAGGAATGCTTGAAACTGCCAAGAATGCACAAATGTCTGTGGATGAATTAATGAACAGTAACTTCATCTAAGTATTGGTAATACATTCTTTATGCAAGCCAAGGGAAGAGAGCTTCGTTGTTACTTGAGCAATAACCAGAAAGGACATAGCAGTGCTAGAGATACATGGTATCATACAGCCTGCAGATGGGAATGACTCCAAAGTTCCCAGCACCCGTGTTGAATATTGCCTCCCCTCCCTGAACATGAGATAAGAGTGAGTGTTAACCATGCTGGCTTGCAGCTAATGGCCATCTAAGTCTGATTATTTCATAAATACAGATTTGAGTCAAAGATTTAGGCCATTAGGATTGAGTGCATTTTATGCTGAGAAAGGATTATTTGTTAATGTATCTCCATAACACTACTTCTAGTCTGTTTCCCAGGATCCATATTTATTTTTTTAAATTATCAAAAGGAAATCAAATGTTTTTATATGCATAGTGCAATATTTTTTTTTCTTCCTTTTGTTTCAAGAGTTTAATCGTTCTCTGTCACTTAGGCATTATCAGTTAGTCATGAGAAAGACAAATTATCTTACTGGAAATGCTTCATCTAGATTTCTAAAGCCATTCCTCACCACGTAAGAAGGATTTCTTCCTCCATAGTCTTTTGCACAAATGTCCTGAGTTACATCTTACACAGGTATTCCTGTGCAAGAATATTCTTATAGTTTTTCTTACTTCACTCTGAAGTTCTCACATATTTCTGCAGCATGCGAATGACAGGTGTGTGAATTGGCACGCTGAGGAAATTTTTCCATTTTAAAATCTGATCCTAATCCCTGTGTTTCCAAAGCAGTCCAGACACTAGGATTGGGAAGAGCTTAGAGTAATGGATGTAGGAAAAGTTGATACTAATTCTTGGGAATGAGTATATTTGTTGTTGTATGTGCATACTCAGCTGGACTCTGCGGCTAGGAAGACACATAGTTGGTCATTTCAGTTCTTGGCCTGAAAGGCCATGTATATATTCTTTTAGTGTTTTCAGAAGCTGATGGGTTTTGAAACCAAAATTAACTAGAAGTTATTTCTGAAAAGAAAGAGAGGTGTTATGCTCCAGGGACCTGGACCTGACGATGGAGGCTGAAGAGCTGCTCTCCTTCCTGTTCCCTTGCCCTTTAGCCTCCCAGACAATGCAGTGCCAGCACAAGAACACTATTGTCAGTTTGCATTTGTGCTGCTCTGACAAAATCACTGAAGTCTGTGTTTTAGCACAGATTTAGCTGAATAAAAAATGAAATTACTGAAATGCCAGTAATAAACATGATTTCATAATGTTCATAGGGTCTCAGCTGGATAGGACAAACAGGAGCAGTGGTGGGAAAGCAAACAACCTTGTGCTTTCTGAGGTCCAGGACTGGTAAGAGAAGAGGGAATAGACCAGTCAGGTTTCCTTTCCCCCACTGTTCTAAGAGGATTTGTGTATTTTTTTCTTGCCTCTTAGGTCTGAAATGGAGGCACATGAGAAGTTTAACTGATTGTTTGAAGCATTCCCTTACTTTCAGTTTCAAAGCTGTTACAGGATGTCTTTTTATTTGAAACAGATTTAAAATCTTGTTTGAAATATTTGATGTTCTGATATTAATAGCTGGGTCTTTTTTATGGGTTATGTGTCAGCAGACATTCAAGGAGCTAGCACCTTTGGTGTTCTGCAAATGGAGTTTTTAGTTCTATCAACAGTGGCAGTAGTCATTACAGAAGTAGTGCAATTTTCTATGGAAGCACAGAATTGGCAAATAAATCCTAATGGGTTTTGTAGAGTAATGAACTTAGTTCATTTTAAAC
Source organism: Apus apus (assembly GCF_020740795.1). Lineage (NCBI taxonomy): Eukaryota > Metazoa > Chordata > Aves > Apodiformes > Apodidae > Apus > Apus apus. Next base: position 9,100,722 of record NC_067286.1, read on the forward strand.
ATTTTAGTGTCCTACATTGCATTTATATGACCATAATGTGTGTTTTCAGTGACTTTTGAAGACTGCACTGGAGAAAATAAACAATTTGAGGGAGGAAGGGAGCAATAACTAGATCATTCTCTCTCCACGGGCTAACTCTTGAGGGTGGTAGCATTGCAGTGATAGTAAGGAATTGTTCTTTGGTTGTGTTTTAACTCTCTGTTGAACTAGAAGTTAATTCTCAGTGAAGATCTACACATAGATGTGTATTTCCTAAAAATAAAGGAAAAAAAGTACCCAGTGTTGGTAACCCAGCAAAGCAATTCCCAGTTTGCAACATATTTTCCTTATTTTCACACTGCCCAGGGAAACTAACCTGTGTTTTCAGTGAAATGGACGAGTATTGTAAGCAAATCTGGTGCAATTGATTTGCATTCAGTTGGTGTCTGAAACATTTTCGGGCCAAAGCTCAAGCAGGATGTAAAGTTCAGCTTGCAGGTAACAGGCTAAAAGTGAGCATGTGACTGTCTGGAATGCCTGTTGTCAACATTTGTGGCTGATAAGGTGCAAAAAATTCAGACACGTTTACCTTTTAATCAGGAAGAATGACTGTAACAGAATCAGGAGGCCTTTGCATGAAATCCAGGACAAATGACTAGGCAGAAATAAGGTATGTTTGTAATTTTAAATACTTTTAAGAGGAGAAATGGATACTCACCTAACTGCAGACACTGCACTGAGGCACTAATAAGTGGAGTAGTATAGTTTTCCTGTAGTTTTTTTTTAAATTAAAAGCAAAATCATTCAGAGAGGCTGTGTAGTGGAATGTTTTAAGATAGGTGTGTTTTCCTCTTCCCTATATAAGCCCAAAATTAGTCCTAGAGCATGTGTTTTGAAATGGATGAAATGTGGAACTTGAGGCTCCGTAGTGGCTGTGCTATGAGATACTTTTGAGATAGTTTGACATATTTGTTGTTCTCCATAACTAGGTAACTAGTTTTCTGGGGGGAAAATGCCTTAAGGCTGAGAGACTTAATGTTTTAATGTTGATACAATCCCTCTTCAGTCTTCAGTTTGTCAGCCATGACAGAGGCTATGATGCACTGAGAAGTGTCCTGTATTAAGTGCATCTCAGTTTTTATGGTTTTTAAAGAAAAGTGGACTATTGACAATGTAGCTTTCGCCAGATCCTGTGAGCTTTTCAAGAAATAGCTGCTCTCATCAACTTTAAGATAGCATAAAAACTTCTACAACCAGGACACAGTAAGTGTGTTTGTTCTGTGTACAGAGCAACCCAAGTCCTCCTCAGATCTGCCCTGTGACATGGTTCACTTTTGGAAACTGACAATTCTTTTCTCTTGTCATATTTACTGGTGGTTTTAGATATCCTAGCACCTTTAGAAGACACGTAGCACTAACTTCTAAAAAAACCTTTCCTGTTTTTCTTGTCACGTGACTTGAAGTAACAACACGTAATTAATATATGAAGAAAGCTGAAGTCTAAAAAGAGGTCTGTCAGGTCAAAAGGAGCAAGAATGGTTAAAACAATAAAATTCCTTCTTCCTTGTAGAAACTCCTTCATGTAGTTTGGAAGGTAGATAGATGGTGAAGTGGAGCAGAGCCCTCTAAGAACTGCTTTTCAGGGCATTATACAGCTTCAGACTTTGAGTTCTTTGTATATTTCATTAGTAAGATGGACAATTTTCACACTGGCTATTCCAAATTGCTGTTTTACTTTCCTTTAATGCAGGAGTGAGTTTGGCTGTAGAAACTGAAGAAAATGGGAAAATAAGTAAATGTTCTGAGATCGTGACAAAAATCCCATGGGGACAGTTGTGTTTTGTGTTTTATAGGCATTGCCCAAGTAGTTGTCCTTGTGTGTAGAAGAATCAGCTGCCCAGTTTAAGGCCAAAGCCGCTTTTAACTAGTGGGAGACATAACACTGGAAAGTGTTGGGGAAAATTAGAACTTAATCATAACTGCTGTGTGGAGACACTAGAGGACACCACAGTAACAGGCAAAGGAACTTTTTAAAGTTCTTGTCTTGCCAGAGCGTTGCTTTGCATATGCATTTATCCTGGTGTTACAAGTTTGAAAAGTTGCCATGCTGTGAGACTTCAGCTTCGGTGGGAGCAGACAGTCTTAGAAGGGTATCATCATCTTTTGTTAGGATGTAAAATTGCCTCTTTGGCAATAGCAGTATTTATGGGATAATTAACTTATCCACAGGACTGTCCTTGAATTCCTCCTCTTTTATAATGTCTTTTGAGAGGACAGGCAAGTAATTCAAAGAGCAGACTTATTTTTAGGATTAGTCTGAGCCTGAAATAAACTGAGAAGGCTGAGTAGTGTTACGATAAACAGGGAGTAAAACAGAGACAGGAAATAGGGGGTCTTTGGTAATGAGTTCCAGGCACTCTAGAAGCAGAAAGCCAGAGAAAGCATTACTTGAAAATAGTTTCTCGGTGACAGCTTAATAATTTTTAGCTTACTATTCAACATTAAAGCGGAACAGTTTCTGCAGATTTATACTATTCTTGAAAGATCCTTTTTTAAAGATCATTTAGCAAGTTACATTTTTTAAGTTTTCGGAGTTACATTGTTCGTGTTGCTAACTGATCTGCTTTTTAAAAGAACCAGATGTTTGGGGGAGAGTCTGAAGTTTATACAGTTGTGTGTTATATATACATCTGTGAGAAGCATTCGGGATAAGCCTGTGGGACAGAGGCAGAAGATTTGGCTTAAAAATGTGAACACATTCAAGGTTTTAGAAGTTGAGGGTTGAAAGGGGAAGAAGTCACAGCTATATTCTGTAGTACAAAGCAGGGTGCTTGCTTCCAAAGGTTCCTTTTAACCCTGGGAATGTGACTGCTGAGATGGGCCCAAAGCATGGATGGTGAGATTGATATTTACAAGCACTTCACGTGGCTAAAGAGGGTAAGTGGTTTGCTGGGCTTTGTTTTCTCTTTGTGAATGCATTTTAGCAAATCTTAGTCGGAATTCTCAGCTTTGGAAAAGGAAACTTATTGAGTGCCTCAGACATTAAATACTGTAAGTTTCTTCATAAGAAATGAAAAAAGATGTTTTTTTCATGTAGGAGGAGGCGGCTTAGGGATGGGGGAGAGAATCAGCTGTCTTTGTCTTTAAAAATGAAACTCTCGGGAACTGTGAACGAATGGCAATAGATCCTAGCAAGTGCTCCTGCTTTCCTGAGATACAACAAAGCAAATCCCACCTGGGAATGTATGGCGAAAAAGGAGAATATGCTGTTTACCACGTTGTGCTTTAAAATGAAAAATAATTTGCACTAGTACTTCACTTAATCGATTCTTGATCAGGGGAACTGAATGGGATCTTTTAGGATGCCTTTGTTTTGGATAAAAATGGTGGTACTTTTTATCCTGAATATGTTATTCTGATAAAGTTGTTGTGGGTTGGTTTGTGGGGTTTTTTTTAAAAGACAGTGGTATTAAAATGATAATTCTGTCACGATCTGTCTGAACATGAATTAACTGCATGAAATCGGTTTTGTCATCCTAGAAAAGGAAAAAGTTTGTACATTTGTCACTTTGGAAAAATTACTTAGGTTTTGTCAGCTTTTAGATTTGTTTAGGTTCCAAGTATTTAATTTTCAATGTTTGAAAAATCCATGAATGGGATGTGAGTAGATTCTTCATGGTGTACTTGTTTTTAAATTACAATATTAATTTGTGTGTCATGTAAGCAGCACACCCTCTTGTTATACTTTGTGTTCTTGCAAATTCTATGCATGCCATTTATGTTAGTGCGTCTGTATGATAGTCAATTAAAAACACACACGTACACATACAGACGTGCATTCTATTTTTTTTTTACTAGATGTATAAACATGAAATGTAGGTATATATGTGTGTGGCATGTGATTAGGAACTTTAGTTTGGGTAGTTTGTTGAATTCATATAAAATATTAATTATATAATGTTGGTCTTTAATAAAAGCTTGAGAATCTTGAAAGTAATTTACCAAATTCTTGCATCAGGTTCCTGAAACTTATATTTCTGAAGTGTGCATAGGAGGCAATTAAATGGGTAGTTGAGTGGGATAGTGAAGAAAAGACAACAGGAAGTGGCAGTTGGTAACATTATACTAGTAGTTTAACCTGTGCTGTGTGGAGTTAAAGCTGAATAACACTCTAATGTTTTTTGAGATCACATCTTAATTTGTTATTTAAATGAGGTTTTGAATATAGTATGTTTGCCACCCCTGCTTCTCAGTTTAATTTCTAAAAATTTGCTAGGTTTGCTAACAAAAGGCTGAGGTGTGCTCTGTCAGGTTGTGTGGCATTCAGGATACACTGAGGACAATATCATAATGAGAGAGGGATCAAGAAACAGCTTCAGTGAAGAAAGGCTCACACTGAAAAATCCAAAGAGCTGGAGGGGTTAACACAGGCTGTCTTAGGGATGATTTTGAAGTACTGTGTTCAGAAAGGATACTGTGTTGAAATGTGGCACTGGCTTTTACAGAAATAAATTATGCTATTACTGTGGTTGCATGTTAATTCGTTTATGTAGGGTGCTAAAAGAGAGTATCAATACTGCTGCTTTTTCTTGCAAGCTCTTTAAGGGGGTGGGAACATGTGGGGGAAGGGAAGAGAACTGAAAATGGTCTTGTATTGTTTCCAGGAGAACTTAAGCAGTCTGGTCTCAAATTCCTTTGACAAGTCATTAAAAAAAAAAAAAAAAAGACAAACAAACAAACAGAAAAAACCAGTTGAAACCATCTAAGTTGCTTATTTAATTCTCATGTTCAAGAAACCTTACGTCACATGTCGGGCACTTAACTGTGATAGCATATGAAGATTTCAGGCCCTGCAGTCATAAACTGTTGCTCTTTGGCTGATCATGAAAGTCTGAGTACCCTCCAGAGTAACAAATGGCACTTAACAAGTGAGTACTGCAGCAGACTTTCATAAACCCTTGGTGAAGTATGCCAAAGCTGGCGCCAATTTCATTATTAGCAGAAATCACTTGAGAGACCAGGATCAGTTTTGATGTTGCAGTTGGTTGGCTAAGCCAGATTTGCATGGTATCTGCAGCTTGAACTGGGGTAGAGCAGCAAACAAGTACAAAAATCACTTGATCCAGGCAGGCAAAATGACAGAACTGCTATTTTCAGATGCCTGGAATAGAGGATCTGGTTTTAAGCGGTAGTCTTGTAAGACGTTGTGTGTAGTAGGATCATGCAACAGCAGCAGGGACAAAGCAGTGTTTAGATGAAATTGAAATAGTCACCACACCTCAGCTCTTTCCATTGGGCTTTCTTGGTGTTGAAATTACTTGTGAGAAAGTGCCAAGAATGGCCATAGGTATGGACAGAGTGGGCAGCAAAATGTAAGAGCAGATGGACAAAGCTGAGAAAACAATTTAGCTTTGTCTCAGTTGTATATGTAACACAGTTAACATGTTTTCCTTTGTTTACTTTTTTTTTTCTCAAATTTTGTTGGTGCCTTTTGTCAGTAATAAAAAAAATATTAGTCTGCAGTAGTATTTCTCACAAGAGAAAACTTGCCCTGATAATGTGGTACCTAATACCAGAAAGCAAAACTCTGCACTGGGTACAGCCCTACTGTACTTTCATGGCAATTTCAGAACTGTCCAGGTTAGCTTCTTCTGGCTTAGAAGCTGAATGTTATGTGATTAGAGGCCCATAGTACCACTCTGGCTTCATGCAGGGTTACAAGAGTTTGTAACAACAGATATTCAAGGATAGCTTGTTAGTAAGACACAAAATCTGGCTAAGGAGGTCACAGGAATTATTAAGGAATTCTCAGCAGTCTGTTTCTAGAAAAATATGGAAAAGTTCTTGTATATAGACAGTGCACTTCTAACATTACAGCTAAGGCAGCAACTTTGTTCTTATGAAGTAGTTAGCTGGTGGGCAGTTTGTGAGAAGTGTTTTGCAGATAACATGCTGATTTCTTTTACAGGGCCTGAGCACAAATCTGTCACTGTTAAAAGTCGCTGTTGCAAGCTGAGGAACCTGAGACACTCCCCACTACCTGAAACTGAAAGGGTCTCATTTATAGCAAATTCTCTTTTCCCAAGGGATTTGGATTAGAGGGCTCACATACCATTTCATCTGTTGTCCTGTTACATTATTCTTTTATTTCCATCTGGAACACACCATTCCACATAAAAATGGCACAACCCCATTTTCTTATGTAGGCATATATGTATAACCACAAATTATTAAAAAGCATTACAAACATAAATGGTAATGTTTACTACAAACAGTATTATGGGCTCTCTAAGGACACTGTAAATTAAGTGAGCTATTTGAACTGCAGTGTATGGGGTGTAGCAAAATGGAAAGTCTCTTGCACCTGGAAAACTTTGTACAAGGGTAAGATATCTTATTTTGAAAGACATGCCTTCATATGAAGTGGAAGCATCTGATGACTCTTGCAGATTGCTTTAGACTTACCCTTTGAAGTGCACATAGCATTGACCTGAAATAAGTGTACGTGAGTCTTAGGCTTTTCTTCCCTTTCTTCAATATCCAATTCATAACCTTTATTCATAAGAGGTGGAGCAGTCAAATCCATGCTATAGCCACAAAGTTCATGATATTGAGGGTGAATCTTATTTCTTTTGTAAGGATATCTTCCTTTAAGTAATTTATGGAGAAAAAAATAGGCATTAGTATTAGGAAAAATTATCCAGATAAAATACAAATATTTGGACAGATTTATTGTAAGGATTACAGAAGTTTACCTAGCTCTGTCTTTACTTAATTTCAGACTATATGCTGTTATCTTTTTCCAAGTGACTGGCACTTTCATTTGATCAACTAGTTAAAATGGCAAATAGAAAATCCTGTTGTTACTTTGTTAATTACCTTCAGATGAAAAGCAGGAATTACAGAACAGAAAGCATGTTACAGCCTTCTCAAGTAGACTGGGTGAATGTACATATATTCAGATGGGTGTGTATCTGAAGTAGTGCTAACATGCCAAGAGATGAAATTTGTATTAAATCCATAGTCACATGCCAAAATAAAAATGTTTACTGGCTAGGCTATTCACTCATCACTGCACAATAGCAACTACCATGACTCATAACATCAGTTCTGCTTACGCAAAAGAGTAATAAAGAGATGAAAAGTCCATGCTCTTCTAAATATTACCAACTCCAAATAGGCTGGAAAAAATCAATAGTGTACATTTTCTTATATTGAAATGGAATACTACAGTCTCTGTGCTGCTGGCAGTTTGCAGGGAAACTGAGTGGTTGAACTCTGGCTATACTTGTTTTCATCTTCTGAACTGCAACAAAAGACAATATCAAGCAGGTCCCTGATCTTCCCCATTACTGCAAGTATTATAGCTGCCACAAGTGTCTTACTCAATTATCAGTGGAACTGAAAGTGATTCATGTGACTGAATAAGAAGAGAGGAGGGTTATGACATAATCTGTCTTCTGAAAGAGGCAGGTTACTTGTTGAAAAAGCTTACAAATCACCACTCTAACTGACTGCCAGTTGGTTTTTTCCCAGCTCCTTCTGCCTCCACAGCCCAATATGAGATCCATAGTGACAAATTTGTGTGACAGCTTGCTGATCAACTTCAGAAGTTGGGATTTTTTTATTATTATTTTTTTAAATAGCTTCGTTTGAGATTTTTGAACTGAAACTGAAACAACAACCATGAGGAGTACTCAAACTGGTCTGTATTCAGTTTTGTTATCTTGCATGTGTCCTTGCTTTACAGGGTTTTTAGAGCCTATCAAGATTCAAGTAGAAGTTCTGTTATGGGAGCTTCAGAACAGAACATCTGTACAGAAGCACTATGTAATGGTTGTCATTCTGCTCTGACAATCTGCATTCTGAATTGTTTCCTATTAAAATAACATTCAAGAAAACATAGCAATCCATGCTTACCAGGCTCTGAGAAGCCTGTTGAAAATTAAAGTAGCTGAGTCAATCAAACATTTCTTCCCTTTCTTGCCATGTCCTTTTATATTTTTATATATTTATCCTCATTTTAAATTAAAGCTGTTGAATGATACTCTGAAGTCTGACTTTTTGTGTGTCTCATAGATTCTGAAGAAATGTTTAAGCCTTTTTCTTGGAAAAGGACTCTGTAATGATTTGATGATGTGATGCTTAGCCAGTCAGTTTTCCAGCAGCTACTGATATTTTGTCTGAGTTTAAAGAGCATATTCCAAAGAGACACATGGAAACTAAAGGTGAAGAAGAAGCTGAAGCAAGTGATGGAATGCAAAAGCTTTTTTTTTTTTTTCCTAAAACTGGGAGAAATAGTTGATTTTTAATTGTTTGAGGAAACATTTTATGTTCATATCTGATATGCATTAAACTCTTTCCATAATCTCTATGGAGACAGGTGATTCAAGAAATTGCTTTGCAACTCCCTTAGGCAAAGTATTTATGGTGTACACTTGACTTTTCATCTGCAGTGGTACTACCATCAAGGTAGTTTCAGCCACCTTGCCTTAGCATGCCTTTCCTTCTAGTTTGTTACCATGTGTTATCATAAACTTTTCTACATGTTTTATGTGTTACAGGTTCTATATTCAGTTGCTGCTGATACATGTGATATCTAACTATACTTGCTCAGTTTCCTCTCAGTATTGACTTTCACAACTGCAGAATGCACTCCAACCATCCACAGATGGCCTTGGTTCATATTACATTGTTTTATCTTGTCTTTATGCATGCCACAAGGATTTCCCAAGGCTTTAACAACTGCTGTGTCAATCAGTCACTTTCATTTAGCAGGTCACTTTCTGTCTGCTGTACTTATCTGAGCACACTCTGGCTGATGTATTGATAGGGTTGGTTTTTCTTTTTTTCTTCCCCTTTTCTGTTCACATGGGTGGGATCCATTAGGTTTTGCATGGGCATTGAGGACTTCCAGCAGAGGATATTTCAGTCACTGAGTGTAGCAGACATCATCAGAGGCTATATATTTGGTATATGTGAGTGTAGTAAAATATCATATTTGTGATGTGATGTTGAACTGATACTTAACTACTGATTATGTAGAATGTTGAATTCTGTTTTGCACTCATGACAGATTGGTTATGTAAAAATGTGTTGGCAGTAATTTAACTCACTGTGCTTATAAGGCTGGGGGGGGGCGTGGTCACACAAGTGGTTACAGGTATATTTCTTAAATCTGGCCTAGGAAAATAGCAAATGACAGCAGGAGAAAGTGTGCAAAATCTGCCTGATTAGGTGATCCTCTTCACTAGATTTTTGTCATTAAGAGAATCTTTCCCTGCTTAGCAGTGTGCTGTTCTTCCCTGAATACTTGATGTTCTAGGTGCAGGAAAGTCTCCCCTACCACTGTAAGCCAGAGACACACTGGGGAAGGTCTGTGGGCTCTCTATTGAGAAAACTCATTTAATGGTATGTCATGGAATGGAAATGGAATGGAAACATAGCTGCCAAGGCTTAAAGATTTTGAATTCTAAAGTGCAATAGAAGACTGCTCTCTAAGTGGAGTAATACCCCAGGCAGGATGGCTGGCAGTACAATTGAGGATGCATATTCGAGGTCAAGGGATTATCTGGGCAGACATAGAGAAATGTATGTTGTTTACTTATGAGGATTCCTTGTTTTCATTATAGTACTATGAAAGTTAAGAAGGAATGAACTTTAAGACCATAGAGACGGACTGACCAACATTTGTTACAGATGGCCTAAGTTAAACTGAAGATGCATGTTTTATAAACACGCCGAGGGAGGTTGCAAGATAGGTGGTATTTCTTAATAAAAGGAGAAGGCTTGAAAAAATTACATCGAGATGTTAGGAAAGATGGATGGAGTTCTTAAGACACAGAAATTCTAAAGAATTAAAACTAGTTAGGAGAAGAAGAGGGAGTGAGGTCACCATTCCTTTAGGACATAATGTACTTACACAGTGGGCCAGCTCTCTACAGGGGCCACTGTAAAACTTACTCATTTGTCTGATACTTCTGTCTTGTATGTTATGCACTCAGTGCAGCCTTAGAGCCATGTCTTGAATTTTAGTTGTTCCTACTATGAAAGCATCCAAAGCTAGTGAGAAAAATGTATTCTGAGTAGAATTAACATATTCTTCAACAATCAATCCTAGTTAATGAGGTTCTGCACATTCTATTCTTCTGTGTTTTTTTGTTAACCCTCTAAAACGGGGAATACAGGCTAAGGTTAGGGAATTTATAGGTGATTTTAGTTAGGGGCCTTGCAGCTATGCTAAAGAATATGACTGAAATGTAAGAGCCTGATACGTATGAAAACAGTATAAATAATAGGACACAATTCAGTATAGACTAGTGCAAGGTTATACATTTAAGCAGAAGCAATGAGTAAACACAGGATGAAGAACAGGATGCTAGCTAAGTAAGAGCATTGAGAAGGGATGTGGAAGATATGGGTCCTGGGCTGAAAATATATCAGTGTTGCTATATGGCTAATATGAAAAGAAGGCCCAAGGATCCATGAAAAGGTTTTTTCCACTCTATCCATTTTCAGCTAGAGTCCTGTGTCTCCTCTGAGGCACTTAATTTCAGAAGTCGAAGAACAACTGGTGAAGAGGATCCAAAAGAAAGCAACAAACAGGTCTTGAAAAATTAACACATGAGGAAAAGGCAGAAAAACCTGTGTCTGTTTAGTCTAAAGAGGGACCTGCTATTTAGATATATACAGATAATCCTCAAATATATTAAAAAATTCTGAAGCTAAGGGAAGGGCCTTTTTTATCCACGATGGTATGATAACCAGTAGGTTGAAGTTGAAGAGATGATGATGCAGGTTACATGTTAAGAAAAATGTTCCAATGATGGGTAGCTAAGAAGCAGATTATCTGAGGCGGTATAATCCATGTCTAGAGGCCTTTAGGAGTAGTCAAGACTCCTTGCAAATAATTATTGGTCCTAGGATGGAATAATGAATCAGATCATCTCTTCAGACACCTTTCAGGCCAGTGTGGTGGTGTCTTTGATGATTTTGAAAGGAGTTGAGAATCACAGAGGTAAAGGTGTCAGTTCCTCACAGCTCAGCACATAAAGATGCCACACTTATATCTAGTTCAGCTTTTTATGGCTTGAAAAGTGTCTTTTGGTGGGATAAATACTTGATTTCCTGATTTACATTAATTAGCACCATGTGTATTTTTGTAATCTGTTTTACATTTGGGCATCTACTGCAGATCTCAGTGGAGATCAAGAAGCAATGAATATGTAGAATATAAAAAAAACTATTCACAAATGTTCAGTTAAAAAAGAGAGTTAGGGGGGAGGATTATAATTATTGGTGCCATTGTTCATGTAACTATAAATGAGTAGTCAGCTGCAGACTAGTGTAGTTGAAGGGAACTCAGTGAAGTTGGATTCTTGTGTTAGCTGAAAAGCCAGCCAGGGTGTTTGATTCCCTGGCAGAAATGCATTGCCTGCAACAGAGCTGGGAAATGAACCACAAAGAGCTCATGTTACTTTTGATGCTCTAAGCAAACAGCTCCATTCCCACAGTTACACAATGTTTTTGTGCGCAGGATGAAGCTATGAGACTCTTCTAAACTTCTTAAAATAAATCTGCTGATTTATTTTTGTTAATTGTGGTGTTTCTCTCTGGAGTATCAAAGTTCACAGGAAATGGAATGTAGGGAATATTTAGGAACAGGCCATGTTTTAGAAGGTCTTGCTCCTTAGAGCCATTTAGAAATCCAGAAGTGGTTACGTAGCTAGAGTAGTTCCTGATAAGAATTTGCTATTTTATATTATTTGTTAATTGCTAACAGAAAATTTATACTTTCAGTAATTTCTGAGAATAGTATAATACATATGGCAATTTTTACCACTTAGTATTCCTTGACTATGGCACAAGACTGTTGAGATCAGATATTTCAAATTATATGTTTGTTGTCTTGGTAAGGTGGCATTTTCTAATGAAATGATTTTTGCTAGAAAATAATCAAACCTATTACGATACTGATTTTGGTTGCTGGAAATGAGAAAGTATTAAAAATCCAGCTAAAAAAAGCTGCACACAAAAGGTTCATTACATATGAAATAACGTTTTAATCTGTGGACATATTTTTGCATGTTTTTTTTGTATTAGAACAATCTCTTATTAACTGTTGCCTGAAATTTTAATATTAACTAAAAATTCTCATAGCACTGTTTTCCCTCAGTCACAGGCGAATCATCATTCAGCTAATAATGAAACTTATCAAGAAAGATTGGCACGATTAGAAGGTGATAAAGAGTCGCTGATACTGCAGGTACGTGTTGTAGGGAACATTGTCTGCATAGTTGATATTCAGTGAATAAAAGCTGAAGTGACAGTATTTTGTGTTAAACAAATGTTAGCAGGTCACCAAATGTAACTGATATTTAATCAGGAATTAACTTACAATTTGTATCATCTATCTGATTGGTTTCATGGTGGGGTAACTTGGTAAAGGAGAGGGGTGTAACAGCAGTAAGAGGGAGAAGAATGACAAAGGAAACAAAACCAAAATTTAAAAATAATGCTCTGGAGTCCTGAGACAATGCTGTGATAGTGGTTCTTATTCTAGGCTTTCTGGCTTGTACCAGTTTATTTTTCTAAGTTCTGTGTACCACCATTTTTAATTAACTGGAAGAACTGCTATTTTTTCCTGCTTGTGTACGGTACCAAAGTTGTTTTAAATCATCAGAAAGCTTAAGGGGGAGATAAAGAAAAATGTGATAGGAAAATGCAGACCTAAATTTTTCCAGGTTTCCCATGTCTCAGTTTACCAAGCCTTTTTCAAAGAGATCCCATGTCCTCCTGGAAAAAATGCATGTTGTACAACTTAAAATAAAAATATAAAAAAAATCAGCCTTAATTTGGGGGGGGGGTGTATTTTCAGTGTTACTAAACTGTACATTATCTGCTTTTTAAAACTGAAGCTGAGGATTCTTTAAATGGTCTTTGCATAGCCTTTTTCTTTATGCTTACAAAGCATATTATAAGCGTATGTATTTATATCAAACAAAACTGTAGGTGTTCTCTGTACTTTCAGTTACTAGTTTCTGTAAGCATGTTTTATCCTGTATGTTCTGTTCACACTTGTGCTAATTTACTGAGCAGAATTCTCACTGCTGTTTTTAAATAAACAATAAACGGTTTGTGAGATGTAAGTTTAGGCTTGGCTGGATTTTTCATTGCTGTTAAACTAAAATTGCTATTACCAAATTGAGAAGAAAAACTATTAAATCCTGAATGAAAAACAAACTTCTGGTTGGAATTTAAGTGTTTAAGTTTGTGCTGCAAATTCCTTTTTTTTAATTCTGGCAGCGAATCAGGTCAGGGAAGACAGCATCACAACTGATACTTATTAGAAAAGCTTTCATTAATCAAGTGATTATTAACAGCAGCATCTTCATTCTCTTAATACTAGCAAATAACTTTTCACACAGGATGGACATTCACTTTTTGCACAGTTCACTCACATGAGCAACTCATAATTTGAGCAACAACTAGGCGGCCAAACCCAACTGTTTACTCAGAAGCGGAGGGTTGTAGTGATGCACATGTGGTTTTGTCCCTGAAGGCCTCCTTTGTTCCATCACATTGCATGTATAGTCCTGCAATCTTTGTCTGCCTTTAGCAGCCACTGTTGTCTTGGAGGTGGTTCATGCCATACAGCTGGTTGGTGGTGGTCATGTGTGCTGGTGGGCTTGTACAGATTTGGCAGAATTTTGGTGTTCAAAGTATATAATCTTTTGTGGATTGAACAGGACTGGTAGTCTCCAGTGCTTGTATGTTCCTGAAGACTGTTTCAGGCTGCTGCTTAGTATGTACTTTTCTTGTCTTTGTCCTGCTGATTTTTATTAATTATTTATTAATCCACACAAATAGGCACCCATAGAATGAAGCCAGGCAAACTCACAAAGAAGGGTTTTGATGACATGGCTTGGAAACCTGCCTAGAGTTTTTCTCAAAAGGAGTGTAAGAAAGTCAGATGTAGAATTTGTCTCTCTTGCCTTTCATCCCCATCAAATCAAGAGGCTTAGTCAATATTTATGCATATTTATATCCCACTGCACAGTATTGCAGTAGAACTCCAAAAACTCCGGGCAAGTAAGCTAGATGAAAACCTCAGTCTCATAGATCAACATCAGCAGCAGCAAATAAAAAGGTGCCAAGATAGAGCTGGGGTTAGAACCTGGCTCACTCCAATTCTTTGTCTTCTATTTAGGCACTTGAATATGAACACAAGTGAGACCTGTGCTGAGATTGCACTGGCCTGAGGGAGTCTGGTGGTATAAACCTGGCTCCTTGGTGTGACCATTGGCATGCAGGATGAGAAAGGAATGGGAAACAGAGCACCTCTGTTCTGTAACTCGTGTTGCATTATGCTGGTGACTGTGGTCCATAGCTGTAATCTGTAGGGAATATGAGGCTAGGAGCACTCCAGTCTTGCATCAGACTTGCTGCAAAAGAAGCAGTATAAGGCATGTTGTAGTGGGCCCAGATAGTGCTGACTACCTTTGTCCCTCAAGACTTTTGAACAGTGCACCTGGAAACTTGTTTCCACTGTTCTGTTGGTAGTGGAGGCTGGAAATGCTTCAGCATCTGGGATGCCTTCTCATAGCTCTGTGCCTGTGCACAGGAGCTAATGTACTGCTTTAGGTGTTTGTTTTGGTGTTTTGTTTTTTTCCACCAAGAGGTTTTAAGCTATTATACCACTTGATTTTTAGCTAATTGTTCTGTATGTCTCACTTTTATAGATATCTATGGAAAATATGTTATCTGTGGGCTGATTTCTGCAGGTATTGTGCTGCTCAGGCAAGATGGACTTGCCAGCATAGCATACGCTGGGGTTATGTTCTGTGTGCAGCCTGCAGAGTTCCTGAAGAGTCTGGCAGATGTGATCCTGAACAGAGGGGAAAATATGAGCTGAAAGTGGCTGATGTGCCTCCCAGCCTAACTACTGGAACATCCAACACATGCTGCTAAGGCTTTACTAAATTCCTTTGCAGGTCACATTTAACATAGTTTTCCTTACAGGTTATGGTGCTAGTAAGTAGAGCTTGTTTGTGGTAGAACCTGCATCATACTGCAGAAGAGGATTCAGTTTGTTCACACCCCTCACTGGGTTTTTTTGTGTGCCATCACTCATTTAATAGGAGCAAAACAAAAGTCGATGCACAACAGACTTCCTTGCAGGGAGTTTTTCCCCCTGCCCCGGCTTGGATGTGTCCCCCTCCCATTTGCCTCCACCCACTCCTTCCTGTCATCTCTCACCCTGCAATCATCTGTACTCAGCCCAAGAGCCAGATACCTTAAAGTCATAAAAATGAAATAGTCCTCTTTTTTTCTTTTTCTGTGGTCCTTTCCCAGACGTGTGTCATTGTGTTTGCAGGTAAAACAAACACAGATCACCCAGTCACTCCCTCTGCATCTTCCCTGAAGTGAACTCTGTTGTTCCTTGATTGGGTTTTAGAAATGCTTTATGGTGGATACATTGTAAAGGTTTCACTTAGACGTATTGGACTTTCCTCTTTTTTCCCCCCTTAAATAGAGGTGTTGCAGGGTTGGATGTGAGAGCATAGATATGTTTTTGTTTGAAGAAACATTTTTATAGTATAATCAAGGCTCTTACATATGTAAATAGTAAAAATTAATATACAGAGTGTGTGTGCTACTTAACACAAGAATTAATGCTTGGAGGTTTTTTTCACATCTTTCTAATGCTATCCTGGATGTAGTTTTTTCAGCTTTGCAAGCATTGGGTTAGGCTGCTGAGCTTTTCTTATTACATACTCACTCACTACCACCATTCCCACAGTTCATTACTGGTATTGCTTATTGTTTCTTTTCCTGGGATTCATTCTCTGTATCTCATTTCTTTTGCTTTCATGTTTTGGCTTGCAAAGCCTGGGAATTTTTCTTGGAATAGAACTTTGCCGCTGCTAAAACATGCCTTTTACTCATAGCATTCTTTATAACTTCAGAACCCTTTATTGATAGGTAAGCTGTTTTTCTGTTCTGGTAAGAAGTAAAGTAATTGGTTGGTTTCCAAGTGAACAGTTTTATTTTTTTATCTGTTTTAGGGGGTGAAATGCCAATGGAACCTGAAGTTGCAATGCACGCTTCAGGAGCACTTTAAAATATTTTTAGTATCCTCTGTTTTTGTTTGGTGCTTTCTAATTTTTCCAACACTTGCATGAACTGACTGGAGCTACCTGTAGGTAGTGTTCCATTGTTTCTAGAAGTGCTCTTTCTTTTTTTTTTTTTTTATATTAAACAAAATACTCCAGGGCAGGGAGGGGGGGCAGAGGGCGGGGTTGAAGCAAAATACAGGTAAGACTGAATAATTGTCTATCTTGATAGAGCAGGTTGTTGCAGTGCACAAGAATATTAAACCATTGAATACTTTAGAAGTAAACTTGCTGTTAAAAATGTGCATTTGGATGCTAATTGTATAATGTAATTGAAGCTTATTTACAGTCGGTTCAGTAGCATTGTGCTTCTATTCTCAAATTACAGGTGAGCGTTCTTACAGACCAGGTGGAAGCTCAAGGAGAGAAAATCCGGGACTTAGAAATCTGTCTTGAGGGCCACCAGTTGAAACTGAATGCTACAGAAGAAATGCTTCAACAGGTAAACATCTGGATCAGAAAGCTTCTTGCATGACCTTCCCCAAGAGAGGGGTGAACATGTATGCTCAGCATGTCTGCATGTGTGACTGCCTTTGGCAACAAGATTTAAAAAAAAAATATCCCTCTTTTATTGTACTCCTGCTGCTTCACACTTTTTTTCTTCCCCCTCCCAATAAATGTTTCCTTGTTTTCCTGTTGCAGAAATGTTTTACTGGCTGGTTGCATAATACTGTACGTGGCAGCACGTAAAATGAAACTATTGTGTCTTATTTGTACTGTGCTGACAAACTGAATTTGGACATGGTTGAGTAACTGGTTAGACAGGTTAAATGTATCTAATACGTAGGAGTTACAGAATTAAGAAGTTTAATTAAATATCTTATGTTTTCCTATGGCTTTGAAGCTGAACATGTAGCAAGTTGAAATTAATTACTGTATCAAATTTGGATCTATAACCATTTTTGCTTAATTTAGGAGCTTTCAACTTATTTTTTAAAGACAGTATCTTAAGCCATATCTTTCTTTATTTCAATTGTCAGTTTCAGGCTATGTGATTTAATTTTTGCCCTTCCATGTTATATATGTATTGAGGGAGCAGAAAAAATGATAAATTAAAAATTTCACATTTCGTGTATTACCACAGAGCTGGCAGGTTGTCGACGCAAAAGGAACTTTCAGGTGCAATTTCCTTTTATCATCCACTGGTGATACAGTACATTGATATAAAAAAATAGATCTGAAACTGTAAATTACCCTCAAAATATATGTCAGAAATTTGCAGAATATTGTATTTGATGAACTTATTTCCTCTCCCCACCCAAAATTACTATTTTAGTCTATGTGAAATGGACAAATCTTTCTATGAACAATTCATAGGTTTAAATAAAAGTTGTGTTAATCTTTATAATCTTACTTTACTCTAAGGATCCACGTACATATATATGTAAGGAGCAGCAGTTTCTTCTCCAACCTTCTCCAAAAAAAAACAATCTCACACAACTTCTGCAGCCCAAAATTTTTCCAGCTGGGAAAAGTTTTATTCTCATACTTAAATGAGGGGATGTTTTTAAAAATGCAGGTAACAAGTGTATTTAGTTTTCAACTGAGATCTGAAGTGAAATTCAAAGAACAATAACTATTTAGGTTCTGAAAATCTGTTTTCAACTTCAGGAAGGCTTTCACAATAGAGTGTAGAAGTTTCCTGTTTCAATCTAAAACTAGATAGTTGTTCTGTGACTTTGCTAAAACTGTTTATTGTTTCTCTGACTTAACATTTTCTGCTCTGGTAGTCTTCTGAGGAAACTGAATTTCAAGTCTGATTTAACAGAACACTGAGGCATCTGAAAATAGAATATAATAATGCATGTATATTGCTATTTTTAATGAAAACGTTTTAATCTACCCCTTGGGCGTTTGGCACATGCATCCATTGCTTGCAAAGCTGAGTCTGAAGTGACAAGCTACAAATGTCTCTTCTACAAGAAGTCAGAGACTCTTCAAATAGTTTTAACATAAACCTTAAATCTAAATTTTGAGATCACTTTGAGCAGCTGTAATTGTTGCCAAATGGGAGTAATTCCAAATTTATTTTCTTTCCTGTACACGTATTAAATAGTTAGCAATAAGCTCAAACTTGTTGATTGCTTTGTGTTGTAGTTCTGAGATCTTGCATTTAAACATAGCTTACAGAATTTGTGACTGATCTCTCATGTTCACAGCATGTATGATAGCTCAAGTTTGGTGTGTGTTGGTTTGTTGTTTTTTTTAAGAATTATCTAGGCCATAACTTGGTAAAGATTTTTATTTCATTTTAATCTTAAAAGTTTGTCCATTTGAACTTTGCACAGACACATACACTTAGAATTTTTATATACTTTCATTAGCTAAACCAAAATCTAAAAATAAATTCATTGTGGAATGATTATATTTAAAATCTATTTTCTCACTGGAATAAGAAAAATAAATATTTTAACATTTTCGTTCTGTGAAATAAGAAGGAAGAGCAAATTAAATGAAATACTGAAGGATGATGAGGAAATGGTAATTGGGATGTCTTTCTAATGGATTACATTCCCTAGTAGACAGTGAGATACTGGAAACTGGAGTTAGATCTCAAAATCTCAACAGTCAGAGGAATTATGCATTTATTCTAGCTCAGCAGAGGGTCCTGTTTGTATGTAATTTATTTTAAACTTTCTTTTCTCACTTCCTCTTGTTGAAAAGATTATTCTCTAAAGGGGAGGAGTTGAGATTTGGAGAGAAGGGAATGATCTGATAATGTGGTGATTAGGATGTTCCTGTAAGTTATGTTGCCAACAGGCTTTCTTGCAGATAATTTGTCAAAACTGGAGTTGAGTATCTGGCCTCAGGGACTTCAGCAGACTGATGGATCAATCAGGTTTTGGCGAGAGTTAGCTTCAGTCTTCTCAGCCAGCAGTTCCAGTGTCCTGTAGAAGTAAGTGCTCATGATGCTTAGCAATGAGGTGAAAGATACTAGTGTTTTTCCTGTCAAAACTATTTAATGGGTTTTCCAAGTCAGTATTTCTTTATTTTTAAAGTGACCTAACTTATTTCTGATAAGAAAAAAAATCATCTAGGTACCTGTATAAATATTACTGCTTTTCAGAAATACTTCTTTTGTCTTCCAGAGGTGCACGTAAGTGCATGTAAATTCAATTTTATTTCATGGTTCTGCTTGCTTATTTACAATATATTGAACTCCACTGATTTTTACCTTTTCGAACTTAAGTTGACTGCTTCCTCTACATGGAAAAGAGAATTATGAAGATCAGTGGCCTAGTCTGAAAAACTTGTTCTGTATATTAGAACTAACCTAACTCCAGTATGGATAAGCAAATTATTTGCTTATCTAGAAAACCATGTACCTGAGTCCAGATAAGCCCTGTCTTTTTAATTTTGGGTACAATAAGAAAAGTTACTCTTAATTACTTTTGTGCCCAAAATGCTACAGTAAAAACAAAAATCATACACTTTGTTGAGGTAATTTAATCATGACATCTGTTAGTTCCACAAGAGAAAAGGTATGTAATGCTACCCTGCAAAATAGGTTTTGCTGAATCTCTGCTAGCAGAAACTTGTCCACTTTGTCAGGGTGGGGTTACTGGCTAAAATCCTTCTGGCTTGTGATTTATGCACAGTTTTTTTGAACCCTGCTACAAAGTGATCATGGAAACAGTTTTGAAATAACAGGTAAAATAAGCTTTTATACAAATTACATGAAATGGCTGCTCAGCATTTAGGGTGGACATCTTGACTTTAGAATAATAGCAACAGACTTCTGCTTTGCAGAAAACTGTGATTCTTGATCAGTCTAAGAAGACAGTTCAATAGCCCTTAGTCAAAATATGAACTTTCAATAAATTAGTTGGGCCAGTTTAAAAGTTAATGCTACAAAAAGCAGAAGGCCTGATATTCCTTTCATCAGTGTGCTTCTGCAGCTTACTTTATACTGACTCTTACACTTACCAAACTTTTTCCTCAGCAACTGGGAGAAAACTAGCTGGGCTTTGAAAAGAAGGGGATGTTTTTCTGCTGGGTGAGTTGAAACAGGTCACAGAAAAGGTCAAAGTGTGGCATAAGGGCAGTGGTGAGATGTGCATTTGACCTGGCTTTTTATGAAGCCACAGCCAAAAAAAATAGGCTCAGCAGTGTCTGAGAAACGAGAGAATCCAGTGTAACAGATGCAGAGATGCCCTGGTGTGCACAGTTACAGGTAATGCATGTATGTTTTCATGAGATGTGATGCTTATGGTGTCAAACTCCATGTTTTGCTTTTGTTAAGGATATTTTTTTCTGCTACAGTCTCTAATCAAGAAAAGCAGATCTTTCGAAAACTCCTGAAAGTCAGTGGCAAACTTTTAAATCAGTCCTTAAGTGTGGTTCTGGTTTGGGCCAACAAACACGTTTCCCTGGTCATCCTTCATAGTAAATGTAAGGAGAAAATCTTCTGGAGCGTGACTGGGTGTAAGATGCCAGTTTGATCTCACTGAATTGCCTTCCAGTAGTATCTCTGTCTTGTCGTGGTTCCTTGTCTCTCCTGGCTGGCTCGCCATTGATGGTCGTGGTTTGGGACAACATGACAACAAAGGAACAGCCCCATGGCCGCTCACTCAACTCCCCCCACACACACTCTGGGATGAGCAGGACAAAGCTCACAGGTTAAGACAAAGGACAGGGAGGGTTCTTCGCTGATTAAGGTCCTGGGCAAAACAGACTCAACTTGGGGAAAAATAATAATTTCATATTGCACTAATAAAAGACACACAGGACACAGACAACACAAAGAGCAGGGCCTGCATATGTTACCCCCACCCCTCCCTTCTTCCCAGCCCCAAATCCCTTTGTTCCCGGTTTCTCTCCCTCCTTCCCCCCAGCGGCACAGGGGGACAGGGGATGGGGTTTAGAGTCAGTTCACAGGCTGGTGGTTCCTGCTGCTCCTTCCTCCTCAGGAAGAAGGATTCCTCACAGTCCTCCCCTGCTTCCCCACAGGGTCCCTCCCATGGGAGAGTCCTCCACGAACCTCTCCTTCATGAGTCCTTCCCACGAGGTCTGGAGCTGCTCCAGCCTGGGCTTCCCACAGAGTCACAGGTACTTTGGGAACAGCCACCTCCCCTGGTGCCAGGGATTGCACAGCTGTGCAATCAGAGTCCACAGGCAGCAAATCCTCTGGCCACAACATCCAAGTCCAGTGGCCAGGTTCACCCCTCCTGGCGCCCTCAGGGAATGTTCCACCACATTCCTCCACTAGTTCAGGGGGACAGCTTGCCATCCTGCCATGGGTTGCAGGGAAACTTCTGCTGGGCATCTTCTTCCCCTGCTTCCTCACCAATCACCAGCACTGCTTTCCTTCCCCAGCACAGCTCTTCTCTGTCCAAAATGCCTCTCTGCTCAGGTGTTACAGCAGTTCTTTTGTATGTTAATCAGTGAGGTGCATCTGTTGTCCCTCTAATGGCTCCTTGGCTGGTTTTGGAGCAGAGGAGCTTCTCAGCTTTTTACCAGAGCCACTCCTGGGGACTTTCCCCTGCTACCAAAAACCCACCAAACCAAACCAGAACACTGTCTCACCATCAAATGTGTAAAGAATATGGAAATGCCAGCCTGTGTGAATAGTTACCTACCTTGGCCCTTAGCACGTTGTAATGAATGTCTTGAAATAATAATATGAAAACTTCCTAGAATTATCTTGTGAAAACAATTTATGTTGACAGTCCATTTCCAGTATATCAGCTGCTTGAAAAATGTAAAACTGCAGCAAATTTTACTGAAGAATGATGTGTGTATGTCTTGTTCTAAGTTAGTTTGTAGCACTTCTGAGTACTCTTCAGTCAATTTTAAGAAATAAATATTTTTAAGGGAAGAGTCTTGAGCATTTGCTCTATTAGCTGTGGTGGAACTTGCTGTCAACTTTTCTTTCATTTGTGCTATGTACAAATGTAGAAGAGAACTGGAAAACAAAAATAACTTCTGCTCTCTGAAGTACCCTAAATCACCCTGTAACAGAGAGTACCAGCTAGGCAAAATGTAAACAAATTGATGCTATGGAATCTATACTGTCAATCTTGACAGCTGTGTTAAGTCAGTTTGAACAGTGAATTTTCTGCACATGCAGATTGCACCTCCACAGTTCTTTTAAGTGTGTTTATGGTAATTACATGAGTGAGAATACTTAGTTACCTCTTTGCTATTCCAGTGCTGCATTTGATTTAATTAACAGATACTAGTTCCCCTTGAAGCTCCATGGCATAAAGTACAACAGCATATAGTTTGCTTTGCCAACAAAATTGCTGGTCTGTGTGGCAACATCTTTTCTGTACCTGACGTGTACTAAACTGTAGATATGGCTTGACCTTGTGTTTCCACCTTCCATATCTTATTGGTGACACATTGCAAGAAGCGAGCCCAGGGTCTCTTGTCAGATGGTTACATTATGTACATGTGGTTGTGTCTTCTATCAAATGAATTTACTTGCCAAGTACAAAGCACTTAGCTTTAATATCTTTTGTGTCTTAAAAATACACATAGAAATGGAAACAGTTGCATGCAAACAGGAGTGAATTTCTGTTTCTTACATCAGTTTATGACCAACTTCTTCCTGGGTTCAAGGAGCAGTGGAAAGTGTGCCAAACAGTGCCCTTCATGAGGCACAGTGGAGAACCAGTGGATTAAAAAAATGCAGGGAGGAGCTGTATGAGAGTAGGAACTTGAATCCAATGCAGTTTAGTGTGTACCTGTTCTGGTTTTGCAGTTGTCTTATACTCAGGGGAGCCAGAATCCTGTCTTGGTTGCAGAGTATGAATCTGGTACGTATCTGTTTGCTTCTCAGGAACTTTGTTGGCTGGCAAGGATCATTCCTTCAGCTTTCATTTGCCTGAGTTATCTGATCTTAGATGAATTTCAGCACTTGTTTATAGCATGCAGTAACTTCTTGCCAGCAGCCAGCTCAGTGTTTCAGATTTTGGAGTGTGCTCCGTGCTGCTCTGGTGTGAGGCATAAAGTTTTCAGAGTGTGCTCTCAAGTTGTGCAGCTTATCTATACAGGTGAGCATTACTCTGCTTTTTTATTTTACAGTTAAGGTAAGCACAAATCTGCTCGTCAGGCATATGGAAAGGGCTGTTCAAATTGGCAGTGCAGTGGGAAGTTCTGTCCTTTCTGTTGCTTAGCTATATAATGGGCAAGTGATGAATTGAAAGGCTGTAATTCACTCTGGGCTACTGACTTGCACCATTTCATGGTGATTACACATGTACGTTGCTCTCAGCTGTGTTTTCAGTTAAGCAAATATCTGATTTCTACCACGGCTGACACACAGGACTTGAAAAGTGCAGTCCTCATTAGTGGTGCTTCTTGCTGAATTTTGCTTACCAGGTAGGTAGCTTGGTCGGTCTGACTCCCTCAACTATTTTAATAAGGGTGAAAAGTATTGACATTTTTTGAGTGTTGTATTTTGTCCAGTGCACAAGTGTGAAATTGGATCTTTGGGCTTTTTTTTCCTCCAGCTTGACTGAAATTTACTTATGTTTTTTCAATCAGTGTATGGCATGATTCTTTATTCTGTTTTGTGGGGTGTTGAATATCCTGGAATTTTCTGTGCTTGCAGCTGGCAGTCTAGAATAGTGCAGTGTCCTCTTGCTAGGCTATTTTCTGTCATGTTAAGTTTTATAAGCAGCTTTATAAGAATTATGTATTTCCAAGACAAGAAAATGTGAAAGTGGGATACACAGCATGTGTTCCAGTTTCATGGGCAACACTGAAAAGCATGTTGAAGTATTTTAAAAGTACACAGTGTGAATTTTAAAAATACAGCTATGTTTGGAAATAGATTGCTGTCTGTTGGTCTGTCTGGTGCATGCATATTCTTCTGCACACTCATCTTTGTAATTATGAGGTTTTTTTCTTAATTTTTAAAGTTAGAAGTTTATTTTTTAGGAAAAGAACTTTGATAAATTGAGTTATAGTACACTTTAAAATTCAAGTCTCTTGTTTATAAATAAGATTTCTCAGAATGTTTTGTTTGTGTTCTGCATTTCAGCTCTTTAAGATCCTCTTACAGCTGCTGCAGCCCAAATTACCATTTTGCCTGTCCTGTGTTGTTTTTTTGCTTTATAACATAAATTTGTATTTTCTTTTCTTACAATTACATATTTATTCTGGCTGAATTCAAGTTGCATCATACCACTGAAGTACACTATAATTTCTCTGTAACAAAATGGGTCACATTCTTAATGAGCTGTTCACTGTGAGCATCTGCTTGCAGATGAAAATAATTGCTTCCAGATGTTACATTTCAAGAGGGGACATTTACTTTAAAGGGCACTTTCTTTCAAAGCAAGACTCTCTAGATGCAAGAGAAATTGTCAGCTGTTTTAAATCAGTGTAGCTCCATTGAAGACAAACAAGGGATAGTTAGCTATTTTGTCTATTTTAAGGCAGGAGTTTTATGCCAGTTTACACTAGCTGAGGATCTGATTCAGAGCAAACTGTAGAATTTTGAGTTTATTAAAAAAAAAGTCAGCTGCCTGCATGCTCATTTATACCAGGTAGCACCTTAGTTTTCACGTGGAGCTACTGAAATCAGATTAAGTAGAGTGGGATATTAGTCTTCATTGCATCACTAAGTGCAATTTGGGAGTCTATAGAAAAAGTAAGGAGTAAAGCCAGATGGTGGACTCAAAGGATAGCTCTTCAGTTAAAAATCCCTAGAGGGTTGCAGTGTCTTCTTGCCTTATTAAGAAATCTTCCTGTTGTATCATGGAACACTTATGCTAGTGTAAAAAAAAACAAAAAACAAAAAAACCCCCACCAACTGTATGTTGTTTCAGTTCAACAGTAAATAGAGACTGTCCATGGGGCCAAAGTCACCTCATCCTCCTAGTCTTTTTGACATTCAGTGGCCTTATTTCATGTCAGAGTTCTCTTTTATAGCTATGTCTTAATCTGCAAAACTCTGCTGTGTTAACAGCTTTACCGAGCGTGTTCCAGTCTGAGCTGGAATGTGCCTCTGAATTTGTGCAAATTAGTGTATTTCTGGAAGATAGAGGAGTTACTTGTAATCAACAATTATAATTGTAATTTGTAATCAACTTTGTAGAAAGCAGCTACTACTGGGATTTCATTAGATGACTGCCTCTTAAGGAGTTTCTCAACAAAAAAAGTCAGTGCACTATCTTTTCCCAATTAGTGCTTGATTTATTTCATTCACAGAAAGTAAAACAAACCAAGAGGTTACATTTCTGTTTATTTTCCCGTCCATACACAGATATCATTGTCAATGTCAGCAGGAATGGGTATGGCACTGGGAATAGTGGGTGGCTTAGATAATTGGTGTTCAAATGCAGATGCAAGCTTAGTACTATTTTTTATTTGGGCAGTATTCCCCACCAGACTAAATCTCCCCCCTCTAGAGCAGATTTGGGTTCCAAATAAACTTTAACTGTATAATTTTAAAAATAACTTTTGTGGCTTCCTTGTCTCCATACCATGGTTTGAAACATACTATACAGTTTGTGGAAGAGATGAGAAAAAGGTGACAGACGGGGCAGTTTCTGGTCATGCAGTAACATCAGCATAGATCCAGAGTAACTACACCAGCTTCAGTTAAGTCACTTCCTTGTAGTTCAAAACAGAATCTGCTGTGATTCCTCAGTGTGTTTCATCTGATGAAAACACCCATGAGAGTTATGAATTTGCATTACATTTCTTAACCAATTAGAAATATACATTCTTTTGCAAAAATTAATTAGGCACTTGGAAAGTTAGATGTTGAATTTCAGTAAGGCTTAAGCTCCTGAATAAATTGTTTTCCCTTTGCAAATGGAGGCCAACAGAAGCAGTTTATATATGTGATGATACACTGAAATTTTGGATTTTTTAAAATATTTTTCCTTTGGCATTCTTGAAAACTGAAAGATGCAGTGAAGGTGTGAATATTGAAAGATTTCCAAACACAGTGATATCACTCTGCCCAAAGTATGTCTTTCTCTGCAATCTGACAAACAAACTTGGGGCACACAAGCAAAAGTCATGGGCAGTTGTTTCTCTCTTGCACTGTTACTCAGTTTAGGCACTGCCTTTTACATTCAGTTAGGACATTCCACTTTTCATTCAGGCTGTTCCCTCCAGTGTGTGTAGCCTTCAGAAGTTAACACGTGCTATGTCGTGTAAACTTTCTAGTGCTATGGGCTGCCTGCAGAAATGTTCCTTGTCTTCGACACTACTTTGATTAGGGTTTTCATTTTGTAATATGTTTGATTGAATAACATGTGAGTAAAAGTTCTAAAATATTTTGTTGTAATACTAAAACGTGCCTTGTCTGGTAAGAGTTTTTTGGGAAGTAGTCATCTGTTTTGTAATGTGTCATGGGAAGGACTCTGTGACATTATGTAGGTTTGTGTTTGTTCAGCCTTTGTATTGTTTTCCGATTTCATGTCTTGCCCAGGGATTAACTCTGCCAAACTTTTTCTTGAAATGGGATGGGGGACACGGTGGTTTAGTGATTAACACAGGAGAATGTTTAGTTGAAAGTAGCTGCAGAACTTGAGAAACATGCAGTTCAAATAGTTCAAAGTACACACAGCATGAAGAGAGGTTGAGAAATTTTATTTCATATGAGTTTGCCAATCACTCCATTATGTAAGTTCCTTTTGCTGCTTGCTGTAAATGCCTACATCAAATCTATTTTGCTGCTTTTTTTGCATTGTAAAACAGTAGCAAGTCTGACTTCTGAAAAAATAATAATTTTGCTTTCTTATTGGAAGCATTAAACACTGGGGTTGAGAGTTTTCTCTGGGTCTGATAGTAAATCCCTTAGCATTCTGTCAGCATACAAACAACTGGAGAAAATGTTCTGCTTTGCTTTCAGGAGTTGCTAAGTCGAACATCACTAGAGACTCAGAAGTTAGATCTAATGGCTGAAGTTTCAGACTTGAAGATTAAGCTGGTTGGTATGGAAAAGGAACAGAGTGAATATGAAGAGAAACAGAACAAAGCAGAGGTGAGTTTCTTTCATTAGGTTTTTTTTGGTCTATTGTATTCCTGTAGTGTGCTTGTCATACACCTGAGCTTTTGAGCTTAAATCAGCATGCAACAGCATTTTCCGTGCTTACAGCACAATCCGTACCATTGGTCTTGTGAATTCAGTGAGGAATATGATTATGCATTTTTGGGATGTGGTTTCTTTTCCCCTCTCTCATTATACTTCAAAGGTTGCTGTTTGGCTTTAATCAAGAGACAAAGTCCCTTCCAGAAGCATACATTGCAATTGGCATTCACTTAACCCTTTCCACAGGCACTGGACTGGCCTGCCAGAGCTCTTGTAGGTCCTTGTTTGTGTGGCAGAGAAGACTGTCAGCTGAGTAGTTTGAGGGATGCTACAAACACAGATGATGAAATGCTTGGTGCTGTTAATGCATTCATGGCACTTGAGAAGGAGAGGCAAGGGGCAGGGCATTTTCCTCAATGAGCCTTTCCCCATGTGGTTTCATAATAAATAGTGCAAAAAAGTGACATGCATTGGTGGATATTCTAATCCTTACGCCTCTTCAGATGTGGAGGGTTTTGGACATCAAAACAGCTTTGCTTTTTACCATATTGGTTAAGAAAAAGAGTATGAAATGTGGAATCGTATGGATAACAACCATTTCACAGGTGAGCAGGTGGGAGCTGGGAAGGAAAACAACTATGGAAGGCAGTACTTCATATGAATTGCCATGTCTTGCCCTATTCAATGGTCCTTTAAGGGGACCAATTGCCAGGAGGGGATTACCTCTCCAAGATTTATATGTTGCTGACTGAAAAGACTATGTTCCACATTGACTTGGGAGAATTTGAAATCCAGGCAGTGTTAGAAAAGCGCTCTCCATAACATTGCTGGTGGACTATTTGATAACTATGCATAAGTAGTTTACCTGCAGTGACATAATATATTTGGGGTGTGTTTGTTTTTTAACTTGTTTATCCTCTGAAGTTTTCTTTAGAGATTGAAAGATAGCTCAAAGAGAGCAATTTCTGGCAAAGGTTGGAAGCCAGAGAGGCACCAGCTGCTGTTTTAACCATCTGTGGCCTTCTCATGCTCTTTCACACATAATTGTCAGTGTCTTGTGAACAGAAGGCCTAAGCAGTCTTGTACTACCTGAAACAGGTCTGTGCAGCACCTAATCACTACAGATGGCAGCCTACTTCCAGCAGCCCCCTTCCTGAGAGGCCTTCAGCATTCCCCATTCCATGTCCAAGCTGCCTAAATTATTGCAGGACACACTCAGTCAGCCTAGAAGGCAACAAAGCTTTTGAGTGCACGTGCATTGATGGGGCTTTTAAGGACCCAGTAGATCTGGACCTGTGGTGAGGGTGAGGCTATGACCTGTGAAATTCTTCTACCACTGCAACAAGGTGTATGGCCCCCTTGGATGGAAAAGTTGAACTTTATTGGCCTGAAAGCCTTTGTTGTATTGCTAAGTGATAGGAAACGTTCCTGCTGAGATGGAAAAGGATTCTAATCTGATGGAAAAGTTGAGAATGGTTGTGTTAAGTATGCCCTGAATTATTAACTACCCCGTGATGTGATTAGATTTCTGGCCTGTTGAAAGTCACAAACCTGTGTATATGTAGCAAGGAAAATGGGTGTTGTAAGTAATGTGGGAATTAAACAACATTTTTAGTTTGCTCATTGAGCCATTTTTTAAATTAGTTCAAATTATTCTGAATAAGCATTAATCCATTTTTTCAAGATAAACATGGGCTATTTTCAGAGAAACTGGATGCTTACTCGAGTTCTAATGCTTTAACCCTATTTCATCTCCATTTACCATAAATTTTCAATACAAGCACAATATCAACATCAGAAGGAAATCTAGTAATATTATTTATCCAATGAGGCTACAACTGCTGCTTAAATTTGGTAACATGTTTTGAGTTTCTTCCTGAACGGCTTGCTTCCACTGCCCAGCTACACCTTTCTAGTGAATAAACACCAACAGTCTGCCTTCAGGTTGCTCTTGTTTATGCATAGACAGTTGTAGAAACCTAATTGCTTCAAAGTGAGACAGTTCTCCAAACTTGACAGTGACAGAATGAAGTTAATCTTGCTGTAATTGTATCTCTGAGTGTCAAGACTACTACAACATGCTCTTACAGCATGTAATGTCTCAAATGAAATTGCAATTAGTATTTTTTACTTAAGTGGAACAAAGCTATGGGTGACAGAGCTAGAGACTTTCTTACAGACTGTAGCTGGCCAATTGCTGCTTTCAAGACTGAGTTTAGAATTGACAGAAGTGAGCAGAGCAGCGATTTTATAAATTTGCTACTATCAGGAGTAATAGTCCTCAGTTTTCACCCCAGTGTGTTGCAGAGGCATCCAGTAGTTAAAACATTTTAAACAGCCTGTTATTATAATTCATAGCTGACCCTGCAATTCCTAAATATAATAATGGGCCTTTTAAAGTCTAAAATTAAATAGGACATTGCAGAATAATTCAGCTAAAACTTATTTACTCTGTACTCTAATTTTGTCTCAGTGTATTTCACAGCAGCTGTTTACAGTCCTGTGAAATTGTCTGTAGAATTATTTCTCTGTTTGGGTTGTGGGGTAAACAAAACAAATGAAGACAACCTACCTAAACATGAGCAGGTTTTAATGTGTCAGATTTGTTTCACTTTATCTTTTGCAGCTTTGATTTAGCTTTGGTTTTAGTTAGCAAAGAGTGTATCAAGCATGCCTAACCGCCTCTCAAAGGTATTAATTTCACACTGAATGCCACTTGTCTCTGGCTCTTCAAAAGCATATGCTGGATTTAAAGTGCCATTTATTTATATGTAGGACACAGGATCTGGGAGAATAGCTGCTTGTAAATGGATAGTCTCACTCTTTGTTATTTTCATTCCTTTTTTTGTGGAATAATGTTCTATTTTTGGTGCAGTGGTGCTATGAAGGTCTCTGAAATCCAACCTGAAGGAGTTTGTGTAGCTTTTCTCTTACCTGCGAAGCCTTAGAAATTTTGGAAATGTGTTTTCTGATGTAGCAAGGTATGAGCAAGCAGCATTAATAAGTGATTAATGGTAGCCCAGATACCTGCTCTACCTGAACACAGACAAAAGAGACCTTCTGTCACCATTAGGAGACTGGGAATAATGTTCAATTTCAACTTGCTCCTACTTTGTCTTTTCTAGCATGGCTTAAGTTTTTTGGTTTTTTCTTTTTCTTTTTCTTGCTGAAGATGTGAAGTTTGCTGTAAGCTGTTGGGAGGTGTTTTGTGGCTCTTGTGGGGACACTTCTGAATTAAACATCTAGTGCATAGTTACTTGCAATTTCAAAGAAACCTGAGTCATGAGCAACTGACTCCCACTGGGGAGGTTGGTGTGTTGTCTCACCTGAATCAAATTCACAATTTAGTATGTTATTGTTAATACATTTTTATGCTGTGAAAGAATCTCAAACATGAGAATCCTTTTCTACGTTGAAACTAGAAACAACTGCAAAAGCATATATTGCAGCTGGAGTTGCAGCTGTTTCTCCTTCACAGACCTCTTATCCTTCACTGGAATAAGGATTTCTGCCATTTCTGTGCTGTCAGGATTGCCCTGAGAGAAGTCTGTGTGGACAGAGTGTTTCCCATTCCTGTCCTTAACATAAGACAAAAGAGAAAAGAACTATGAGATGGCAGCAGAAGTGTTTCTGAACTCTTCCCCTCTGCCACAGTTGGAGCAGCTGTCAGTTTGTGCTCAAAAGTCTGTCCATTGTGCTTCAGCAGCGGTCCTTCAGAACCTCATGTGGGTTAACAGTGCTCTCTGCCAAAGACAAGCATAGACTAAATTGTTGCTTCAAAGAAAGCAAGAGAGGTGGATGTGTGTGGGGATGATTCCAGTCTGCAGTTGGTACTGAGGTGTCTGATTGTGAATGTCATGGGTAAAAAAGAAACAAAATCAAAGCATGGAAGATGGAAGGATTGTGGATAGGATCTGAATTGTCCATAGAGCTAGTCGTGCAGGTGCTCTGCTTTGCAGCACTCTGGTAAGAGAATGGGTTAGCCAGGGGAACCTTCTCCTCACCAGTGTCCTACTGTTACTGCTTCCAAGTGTCTAGCGTACCCACTGCACACACAAAGGATACGGTTTCACCCAGGAGAGCTGATACTGAAGGAGGATGTCTTGTCTTACCTGTGCAGCCCTGGCCAAACATGTCAGTCTGTAAAAGACTGGATATTGCACTGTTGGTGTGCTGGGGCCCAGTACTCTTTTAGTTATTTTTTTAATTGTCTACAGGACTAATCCTCATTTATGTATATAAAAGATTTGTTGGATAAAAGAGGATGGGCATCAGACATTGTCATCCTGATTGAAAATAATTTGTATAAAGTGAAATACATGCAACTGCTTTTCTGAATTTCATCTTAAGCACAGTGTCCTAGAAATGTACTTAATGGATGAGAAACACTCTTACCTGATACATACACTTTTGAAAGGGAATCTTTGTGAATGTTTAAAGTTATCTGTGGAGGCTGATGCAGTTTGAAATCGGTTAAGTACTTGTCAGAATAATGTCCTGTCCTTGCAGTAGCTGTTCCCTAGTTTTGAGATCATTGGTTCACCAGGGAGCTGAGATTAAAGGAGGACTGTTGTGCATTCTAATGAAGAACATTTTTTAAATGATGCCTTGTCATCTGTTCTGTCCACTAAAAACTTCTTCACTTGTTTAGGAGATGGATTAGAAGACTGAGAATTCGCAAAACATATGCTGTTAACATACATGCAAACTAACAGAAAGGCACTCCAAATTTGTAATACCTGAGAAAATACCCAGCACTATTTGCTAATGAGTTAGAGAATTTAAATGAAATGTTACATAGAATTTAATAGTTGTCTTTAGTTTACTCTCTCAATCTGGATTTTTTTGTGTGTGTCACCAATACACACAAATCTAAGAATCTGGCCAGCAAATCAGTGCACTTCAAAGTCATTTCTTTTTCTTCTGTGGTATCCTTTGACTTCTCCTATGTATGTTGCTTAGCTTTTTCTCCATGTCAAGATACTGCCTAGAAAGCAAGCTAGGCAATGGAGTTATTTTTCTGACCCATGCTAGACCTGGAAACAGAATAACTTTACTAGTAAATTCTGTGTGTAAATTGTGAAAGAGAAGGTTATGACCCAAACTGAGCCCTTAGCAGTTTCTTCCTAGTGGATGATTTGGCGGTGTAAATGAGTGTAATCAAGTCCATTTTAGCAAAAGTGTGCATCTGAGTGAGCATATTAAAATATGTTCCAGTTTTCCTGTATCTGTCTTCATCTGGCTGGGTAAGTTTCCAAAAATGAGAGGCCAAGTTCTGATCTTCATATTAGGATTTGAATCATGAATTAGTCTGGAATAGAGATTCTGTTCTATTTAAACTGTAGCTATATGCAATATTCCAGGTATATATCCATTCACATACACTTCATCAGAAGGGAAACACATCATCTTTTTTCATTTGCTTTTAATGTGCTTCATGTATTTCTTTGTGCTGCAACTGTAGAAATAGCTTCTTTGCATTTTTCTCACCCTTTTGTCTTTTTTTTTTCTTTTTTCCTGTCTTCCCATGTTTTCAGTCAGTAGTCAACCTGATCAGTGAGCTACAGGAGCAGATGTGTAGACTGCAGCTGGAAATTAATAGTAGAATCCAGGAAAGAAAGTCTCAAGATAGGAAACCAGACTTGACACCTAATGTTCCTCAATCTAGTCCAAGATCAGTGGTAGAGACTCTCAGCCAGAAGAATTGCTCTCAGTGTGAAGTATGAGAAGTACACCTTAGCAGAAGCCTGTGTATTGCCTCTTCTCTTGCAGAAACTAAATTCCACTAAACCCGAGTTATGTTGTGAATTATTTGCATTAATATTTGTGGCTTTCATTAGCAAGAAGTGAGACAGTCATAAAAATTACCAAACAAACCCCACCCCAGGCACCCTATCCCTGATTATTGGGACACATTTGGTCAACATTGATGTCTGTCTTCTAAAGCACAGATATCTTTAAGACCCAATTACCTCTTCCAGGTTTTTAATATTTTCATTGTACTTGTAGATCCTTAGTCCTGGTGTGGTGTGGGTTGTGGAGTTTTTTATTTGGCATTTGGGGTGTGTTTTGGTGGGGATCTTTTTCTTAGTCAAGTTTGTCTGTTTGCTGTGCAGCATGCTGGCATGGTTTGGTAGTCTGCTCATTTTCCTCACAATAATGTCACCCTAGCTGTGCATGATGGTGCACCATAACCAGTCCTCTGAACATGGATTATTAATTCCTGAATATCTTAAAATCTTAACACAAACA
Source organism: Apus apus (assembly GCF_020740795.1). Taxonomy (NCBI): domain Eukaryota; kingdom Metazoa; phylum Chordata; class Aves; order Apodiformes; family Apodidae; genus Apus; species Apus apus. The sequence continues at coordinate 9,134,127 of NC_067286.1, forward strand.
GAAAATACACTTTCAGGTAAGACTATCTGACAGGTATCTTCTTTTTCTGATGATAGTGTTAAAGTGAATTAAAAGAGCTGTAATAAAAATAAGCTGCTTGTACCTTTAGAATAGCAAATCCAACACATGTTTTTGTTCTCTGACATCAGCAGTTACCAGAAAAGCATTTTTGAATTTACATTACATTTGATCAAAATTCTGTTACATGTCAAAACAAAAGATACTTTGCATAAACTGCTTAAATGTACTGAATGTGAAATTATACTAGTATGTCTAAAGAAGTCCATTTTAATATTTGCTCTCCAATCAGTTTGCATTAGTTGCCAGATCCTCTGGTGAAAATTCAGATCCACAGAACTCATAAATCATCTGCTTCTATTGTGGGGGAGTTTTTCAGTAATTGTCCTCCTGTGAGTTACTGTTCTACAATGAACCTTTGGGTATGATGCCTATTTTGAAAACAGTGCTATTGTTTCTGAGCTTGCCTTTCCAGAGCTGACTAGTAAACTGTTAGACTGCAGTACAAGCTGCATGTTGGAGAAATAATCTGAGAGTCTCATCTGGGAGTCCTTAAAAATAAACATTCCCTTAAGCCAAGATCTAGTATGGTTGCTTAATGTATATACTATACAGGATTCCAAAATTGGGTTATGCTTCCAAGTTTTTCCTTCAGTTAATTTTAAGACATTCAGTCTCATCAGAGTTCCATCAAGGATTTAATAATGTTGTCCTTTAGAATGAACCACAAGATAAGGTTCTATCAAGGAAAGGGAGGAGAGACATCTGAGGGACAACTTTGGCTGAGGAACAGATAGAGAATGGTAGGAACCCTGGCTGACTGCTGTTCTAGGCTGCATCAGCTCAGCCTGCAAAGTGGCAAACATCAATGCTGAAAGTATCAGTAGTCATTTTTTACCATATGTGTATGGTATTAAAGGCCTGAAACTTGCTAGATACTGTTTAGTCTGAGTGTTATTTTTCTTGGTAAGTATCCTCAGCACCTGCTTGGGGAGAAGATTGTCACTTTCATAAAAGTTAGCAAGCTTTTAGCATTGAATGTTTCTGCTTAATTTGCAGTGGCTGAAAAAACAAAACACACACAAAATCAAAACAACAAAAAAAACAACTCCCCCAAACCCCAATAGTTAATTAGACTGCAGTTGTGGATTTTTTGGCTCATTTTCACTGAGACACACATGACTTTACCAAGCTCAGCTGCATCCCTTAACATGATTAAGGAATTTCCTCATAATTTCAGGTGGACAGTTTGAAAAGTTATTCCTTATCTCTGAATTCACAGTAGTTTTTGTGTTTTTAGACTAGTTCACAGTTTTGAATGTGGTGGTTCAGTGTTCACTACTTTGTGGGTCATGCATGATCTTTAATTCAAGACTATGGAAAATTAATATCTACCAGAGTAATCTTAATTTTAGCTGCTGTTTTTCCTTTGCAGGGTTTGCTACAGGAGCTTAGACACCTCAAAATTAAAGTGGAAGAACTGGAAAATGAAAGAAATCAATACGAGTGGCAATTAAAAGCAACTAAAGTAAGCAGCATACTTGGCATTTGCTAATGACAGACTTATTTCAGCTGGAAAGGGATATGCTCCACTTCTCATCAATATTTAGTTTTCTTAGCCTTGCCTTGAGTCAGGCCTACTATAAAGTCATGTTTTCTTCAGTCCATCTTTGGAATAAGTATTTTGATTTAAAGCTTTTGTAGCTTCTTTTTGTGCCTTTTGTTCCCTCCCCACAGTTTACAGTCTTCTACCTTTTGCTAATTTTTATTTAAAAAAAAAAAAAAAAGGTATTTTTGACTCACAAAAGACCTGTTCTGAGGAAAGGCCTCTTTGAAGGTTTTCTGACTTTTAATTGTGTAATGGTGACAAGCCTCTGTGGAATATGCTTTCCAGACTGAAGAGACATGCAAAGTTGGTTGGGTGTTCACTTACTATGGAATTTATTTTAATAGATGTTAAGCCCAAAATACACCATTAGATCATCTGCTTTGACTTTGTGTATATCAAAGTGCATAGCTGCCTTACCCTTCTACTGACCTTAAATCCTGGAAAGCTGTTGGATCAGAATCCAGATAAACTTGACATTTGAAACATTTCATCATTTTCCTCAGTAATTAATTTTTCTAGTTGAACATTCTCATTGTTAAACAGTTGCACTTTATTTCTAGTTTGAATTTTTTGCCCTTCCCCTCTAGATTAAAAAGCACCCTACCATTTCTCCCTGTAGAAGTACACTTTTGTGTTACAATCACATCTCCTTTTGTTTAGAGCTATGGTCCCTGTTCATGGTGATGACTGACATTTTTGAGTTGTGGTTGGACCTTGGAAAAACATTTCAAATTATTAAACTGAGTTTTCTTTTTAATACTTGATAGCTTGATCCAGAAATGACAGATAGCTATTATTTGTTTTAGCATTTCTTTCTTCTGAGAATTCTTAGATTTATACTGAAATATTGCTCTCGTGTCTTTTTTTTTTTCTATTAAGATAATAGCTCTTGTATCCATGAAAATGTTTTCTCTGACTTGGTGGAAATGAGCAGTCTTTGGGAAAATATTTTTTCAAGCAGTGTGTGGCCAGCTGCCAAGACAGATAAAGATTAGGGAAAGTCTAGAAGCAGAATAAAAATAAGAAAGAGGACTCTTAAAACCCATTCAGTGAGAAAAGATATAGGAGTAGAAAGGAAGAAAAGTACAGGGAAAGAGAGAGGAAGAGGAAAAACAATTGTAGAGATTACAGGAATGAGATATTAAAGGAGAAGAGGGCATTTAAAAGAGCTATGAGATCAAACAAACCAGGGAAGGCAAATCCTAATCTGGTATTAAGAAGTCTGTAGCTTTTGTCTTCCTGTTGATCCAGCTTCTTAGATGAGAAATTGGAATATTTCCACAGCTGGATATAAAAAGCATATTACTCACTGAGAAGTGTAGGAGCCCTTCAGAGATGCAATAAGGCAGATTCTTTTATTCCATATGGAATTGCAGGCAGAGTGATGATCTTTTGCTGCCATCCAGCTGCTTGCTTCCTGGTGAAAATAAGTTTGTGTGTTAGAGTAAACGATTCCATGTTTTTTTTTTTCCCTGTTTGGATAATGTTATGTGGTGTTTTGCTTTTTTTTTTTCCCTGATTTATTTTAGTATTTTGAGGAGCTGGTCACATGACTGAGGGGGGTTTTTGTTTGCTTGTTTCCTTTTTCTCTTTAACCACAAGGAGGCGTGGTGTGTTTTCACTGGGGGAACTGCAGAACAGTGGTACATAAAGGCTTTAAGGCTGCTGAAGAAAATCCTAATGAAGCTACTGTCTTAGTAGAGTGTGCTGCTGGCAGTTTTTCTTATAAAGAGGAAAAAGAGATTAAAGTCACTGTGTTTCAAACAGGGCAACCACAGAATTTTTTTCCCTCTGTATGGTTGAAGTCTTTAATGTGTGATATTCTATCTTAGTTTAGCAACAGCACAAATTGCAGGGAGTGTAAATGAAGCAGTGCTACTTTGCTGCATGTATGTGGTAGTTTTTGAAGCCGTGCTTTGCTTCTAGCCTATTTCCTATAGGATCTGATGTGAGGAAGAACTGTTTTGTGACGCTGCTGAGAAGAAGGCTCAGCATTCATAGGTTCTCAGTTATGATAAGTAGTAACTAGGATTAAAAAAGCAGTGTCTCTTAAAAAATGCTGTGTTATCTTTTAGTGGCCATCATGCAAAACTCAGGAGTTGCCCAATAATAGTCAATATTATGTGACCAGCATGTAGCATTGAGAGCTTTCCAGAGTTTCTTTACCTACAAGAGTCCTTGAAAATGTTACCTTTCTATAAGTCTGTCTTCTCTGAGAACTAATTGTGCTGGGAAAAGTGAGCTTCTGTAAAAGGAATAGGATAGTAACAGCATTAACGGTTGTTACAGCATTTATGAAATGTCCTGCATTGGGAACAGGGCATCAATCCAAGTTTTATGCTTAGAAGTCTTGTAGTTTGTGGGAAACACAGAGGATCGGTGGTAATACTTTGAATTTGTTGTGCTCTCTTCCAGGCTGAGATAGCCCAGCTTCAGGAGCAGTTAGCTCTCAAAGATGCAGAAATAGAACGCTTGCAAAGTCAGCTATCTAGGACTTCATCACATAGTGAAGTGGCAGAAAGAGGTAAGAGGAGAGGAATTAAAATTAGAAATCCAAAACTCTGGCTTCACTTCTGTAGCATTTCAAAGCAACACAGAGATACAAGAATGTACTTACAGAGTTTATTTTGGGAGGAAAAATGGAACAAATTCAATTTGTCTTCTGGTAGAGTAGAGGCCTTTAATGTATGAAATTCTGTCCCGATCTAAAGGCAGCACAAATTGCACTAAGTATCCCCAGGGTACAGAAACTTTTTCTACTGGAATTTTATGTATAATTGGGAAGGTTCATTGTTTGGTGGGAATGTGTGCTTTGTTTGTACCTTCAGAGTTTCTTTGAAAAAATCTTCACAGTTTCCACTTTTTAAGAAAAAAAAAAATTGTCATAGTAGTAGTTAAGCATAATGCTTAAATATCCAAGCATTTTAAAACATAGTCATTGATTAGCATCTTTGCTTTATTCTGCACTATATCTTGTTTAGGCTCCCTCTCCCATGAAAGGTTGGATCAGATGGTCCTTCGAGGTCCCTTCCAGCCCGGGCTGTTCTGTGATATTGCAGGTTTCTGTTGTAAACCTGCACTGCTGGTACAGGTCATTGGCAAATAAACCAGGTTGTTCAGCCTTTGGTCTCAACCAGTCATGTCACAGTTTTCTGAAACATTGACTCCCTGGAGTTTCCAGTCAGTTGGTGGGCTGTGAACAATATTACATTAGTGATCTTTCTCTGCTGTAATCCTAATAACCACGCAGGAATATTGTATACAGCTGACTGCAATTCATCAGCTTAGCTGCACTAACTTCTTTTGTGGGTGTTAACTAGTGCTTCCATGGAGTGCCCTTGTTGAGATGTGACTTTTCAGGTGTTGTGCTACCTCTTTCTCAGGCCTCACCAAGAATCTCTTTACAGGACTTAATGCAGAGGTGTATTTTCTAGAAGACTCTTTTAACTGTTGTTTATTCCAAATAAGTGACTTAACATATACTTGGTGCTGATTTCACTGAGCTGCAGTTTGTGCATGTAGAGAACTGCATGTCTAACTAGAAAATTAGTTTGTCTAACAGCAGTGTTTGTAGAGGATCTCTTCTACTAATAGAATTTTATCTGTTCTGTGAGATTCCCAAATAAACTATGATATTTCAAGGGAAAAATAGTGGTATGACAATAAATCAAGAGCTCAGCAACTTTCAGCTTCTAGTAGTATGTCTGTTTCTGTTCATGCTGAAAATGGGTGAAACTTGCCTTGACGCCAGTGAGAAGAATCAAACCCTGTACAGATTCTTTAGGCTACATATAAGGAAACCACTTAGGCTGTATTAGAATGGAAACAGTATGCAGCAGTAATAATTGTTCTGCAAAAATACTGATTTATCATATTTTTAGATTGTCTTCTCAAATAAAGTTGGAAGCTAATGTCAATGTACGTGTAGCATGCTAGAATGCATATTTAAATAAATTGCAAAATGTATCTAATATGTGCTTTTTCTACATACTTTATTTGATTCTCACCATTTACCATCGTAGAGGAAGTTTATAGGAGAAGGCTAAAAGAAAAACGTAAGCCTTGCAATTCACCTTTGGCTTTATCTCACTGTTCCTTTCACACAAATTAAAACTCCACTGCGTCCTGCAGGCGTAATTCAATGTTTGTTCAGATTGGGCTGTCTCGCTGTCATCAACACGAGACGTTGCTTCCATTGCTTGCAGCAGCCAGACAGCTACTTGCCCTGTTCAGTAAGATTTCATTTCAGAAAAAAGCAATAAATCAGAGGCTCACAAATCAGACAGTTAGACTTCAAAGGGACATTGTCAAGGTTATCAGAGCCAAAACTTAATCTTTAATTCTTTTATTTAATCATATGCAAAACCCATATAATACCTGGAAAGATGGCTTTAATTGAAAGCCTCCCTCCTTGGAGGAAAAGGATTGAGGTGTTTTTTTTATTTTTTAATCAATGCACTAAATTAAAAAACAGTCTGAATAAAAATGTTTCCATTCTTGATGTTGTTATAAATATTGTAAGTAAAGTCTGGATTAATGTGCTTAAAAATACCTTGACATCACTTCTTTCTGAAGTCTAATATTTATGAAGTGACATGAACTAGGGCTGTGATTTTTTTTTTTAATGCTTTTTAAAAATCTTCCAATTGCTTGCCCACTGCCTGCTGGCTTTAGTTCTTGATTAGGCTGTGTCTGTGCATGTCTTGTGTTACTGAGTGTTCTCTTTTGCAAGATAAACGTTTACAAAGTTGATTTATGTGTTTTAAAATGTAATCATTACAAGATGTGCATTTTTCAGAAATCACTACAATAACAACTGATTACAGTTTTTGCCAATAGTCTAGACATGACATTGTATGTTCAACGTTTGATTGTATTTTTTTTTAAGATGATCTTCAGCAGTATTGTGTTTTGTTTTGTTTTTCCTTTTCTCTCCCTTCATGTCTGCCACTTCTGGTTTTCATAGTTTTTTGTGAAACAAGAGGATCTGTTTTACTGTCAAAGCATAAATTCCTCCAGTGGCAGTTAGAGCAGATGATCAGCTATTTCAGGGTCTGTCTCTACCATCTAGATTTTCTTTAGCATAGGCTGGTACTGAAGAACTTGCTAGGAATAGTGCATAGAGAAGGAATGAAAGGTTTGGTTCAGCTAAGTTAGAATGACTTGATTAACGACGTCATACATTTTCAGAGAGTGTGTTTTAATTGGTTTTGACCATAACATTCCTGAATAACCTCTATCTTGTAATGCTAAGTAGTGTGTGAGGCAATTCTGTATTAGCTTTTTATGTAAATTTTAACTCAGTTATTTATACTAAAATGTTTTAAGAAAAAAAAAATTACAGGATTTCTGCATATCAAACTTTTTTTTGGTATTTTTCATTTCCAAGTTTCAGGAATGTCCTTGAATTACTTCTCATAAGTAGGTGAATATGTTTCCCAGATGGAATATAATTAATTTTCAATCATACTTAAAATTATTTCCTTAAATGTATAACTCAAAACACACTCTTATCCTTTGCAAAATAAGCATAAATGTTTCTTTTTTTTTAATTACTTGACTTTTAGTGTATCAAGTAATATTATGTAGCCATTTATAAGCAAAACCAGCATGTTTGTGTTGTGCAATGTTGTGCAGCCTTTTTGCCATGCCACTGATGTGGTTTTGGTTATTCATGAGAACACAGGGAGAGTATCACAAAACCTACATTGTTTACACTAAATATAGCAGTGTGTTTTCCTTACAACATTTTAAAAACATTTCTAGAACAAGAAGTTCAACGGTTGAAGATAGGAATGGAATCGTTATTGGCTGCAAATGAGGAAAAGGTGAGAAAATAGACCTTGTTCTAAGTTATAATACTGAAATGATGGGCTTGAAGCTCTGTAATGATCTGAATAACCTGTTTTCTGTAAGTGTGGTGTTGCTCTGATTTTTGGATTATCCCATGAGATTGTGACAGAAAATGGATTTTTAAATACAAAGTGTGGCTGACCTTGCTAACCTGGCTGCAGAATTTGGGAGGCTCGTTAGATTCCAGGAAGCCAAGTTTGTAATGAGTAGAATCCCCTGGTTTCTGCTACTGAAAAGATCACAAGGTTTGGTCATCTCTGGCAGCTCCTCATCTTCCAACCCAATCTGAGGTCCATTGATGTCTCCAGTTTAGACTGTGATATTAAAAGAAAGTCAAAGTAGCCTTTCAATCAGACTCAAATTTTGGGAGAAAGGGACCAGGTTTAAAGAAACATGGGTAAGAAAAATAAAAAGAGTACAAAATGAGAGGAGTGAAATTAAACCCATTTAAATGGTATGTAATCATTTTTGTCTCTTTGCCTATATTCTGTTTGCATGTCAATTGGACAATTCAAGTGTAGGGTTTAGGGCTCAGCCTTGGACGATGTTGAATCTGTCATTTAGGACAGAAAGTGCTCAACTAAGTTGCTAGTAATTGGTGCACATATATATATTTTTTTTTTTAATGGGTATTTTAGTCTCAGTTCATTGCTATGAAGAAGAACATACTGTTCCCATCCATAGTTGGGATAACCAGGCATGTATTTTAGGCCTTTCTTGTCTTGTGTGTGCTTGCTGAGGTATGAAGGGAGGATCAGCATCATCTAACATTCTGTACTGTGGTAGAGGTCTGGTTTCTGTGCAGTTACTTCTACAGCTCAGCTGATACTGTGTACTGGAGAATTTTTAATTGGAGTATCCCTGACACTGACTGAGCTGTTGAAGTGCAGAAGCTCAGAACCAGCTCATCACTTAAATACTTGCCACCTTCCCTGGAAAGTGTTGTTTTGTTTTTCCCAAGGCCCACTTCTTTGCTCTGTAGCTTTCCTGACACTACTTGTGAAAAACAGTTCTTTATTGTTTGCTTGGGTTTGTCTTCAGTGCTCTGTGGTCAACAGCTCTGGGCAAACAATCGTGCACAGGAGCTGTTTAGAACTGGGGTCAGAGAAACAGGACAAAGTATAAGGAGTGCACATGGCAAGACTGCACACTTAGTGGCCAGCAGCAAGAATTTCTTCTCATCAGGGACACGACCACATATAGCAATGAGAGGAATGACAGATCCAATCAATTAAATAATTATTATCACCCATCACTACATGGCATCTATGCAAGAGACAAGTGCACCACCTGAACACATGAATTGAGGTGCTTTCTGGACATCACAGGAAAGCATGAGGTACTGGAGAGAGAGCAGAGTGAGATCATGTGTCAGACATTGTTGGAACCTCATTTATTTGGTTCTGTACAGGTTTGCCCAAGTTCAAAAAGGTGTGTTCAAAATGGGAGTAAACGTAGATGTGGGAATGCAGAGATAGCCTGCAAGAGAGGATTAAAGAACATGACTAGGTTGTAAAACTGTATAAAACATAACCATGTTTGATTACAGGTAGGATGCTAGCAAAGAACAAACACTGCCCACTTCAGGCAGTTGAGGTTCAACTCCACAATAGTTCCCTTGACTCTTGGAAATTCAAGCAGATTTTCAAGCTAAGCTTCTGTAAATAACTGATTTACTAGTAACGTCAAACTCCTGATTTCTTTATATCCATAATTTCACACTATCCGGCAGATACTATGTATGATAGCAAATTAAAGCCAGGAAATGTTCTTTACAAGGCATGTGAAGTAGGACGTGAACCTGCTTTCTGGAAAAAGACAAGGCCAAAATCACAGAAATGAATGTGTAATACAGTGTTTCTCCAGGTAAAAAATGTAGAATTTAAAATACTATTTAATGTTTTCCACAGGACCGTCGAATAGAGGAGTTAACGCTGTTGTTAAGCCAGTACAGGAGGGTCAAAGAGATAATGATTGCAGCCCATGGTAAAATGTCTTGTGATAATCCCCTGATACAAGGTCTTCTAAAAACCGCATGCACTACAACTGCTATTTGTTGTCCTTCAAAACGTATGTGTCTAGTAATTTATGTTTCATTGTGCATGTTTTTGTATCATGTTGGAGTGCTGTGAGGGTAAGTATAAACTCTTTCAGATACAGTCAGTCAGTAGCAAATCCCTCCTTTGAGCCCAATTGTGATGCTGTATGCTGTTTTAGATGGTGTTATTAAGGATACTGATTGATGATGAAGGGAGACTGCTGAGATCACTGCTGAGGTTGAAGCACTGCAGTTTACCCCCATATAAACCATGGCAATTTGAAGTCAGCCACTGCTCTCCATAAAACACTTTGCAGTCTGCTGCCATGGAGCAGGAGCTTCAGTTGCAGAACTCCCATGTGTGTGTAGCAATGGGTGTGTGGACAGCTGGGGCCATGGTTTTATGCTGCTACTTTGTGCAGCCCTGTCCCTCCTCACTCCTGGGATTCCTGCAAGTCTCTTCCACAGTGCAGACCCATGACATGTCCTTCACAGCCAAAGCTTCATGCTTCTTTTTTCAACGCTGCTGGTTGTCATCCCCTCACTAGTACAAGGGTTGGAGAGGGCAGACCAAAAGGAATTAGAGTAAGAAGGGTGAAAAGGAGGGACCAACAGCAGGATGCTCATGCAGACACAGAATTTGTCAACAGGGGGCAATTAGGAAAGTTCATTCAAATTAGGTAAAGGCATGAGCTTATAGTATTCTTATTAAATTGTGTTATATCCCTCTCAAGAACCTATTACTCAAAATTAAAGTGACATTCAGTTTGATTTAAATTACTTAATCTGTAGGAAATGAATCAAGTATACAGATACATACGATATTTTTTGGTGCTTCCTGTGGCCATTATGTTATGAGTAACTGGGTTTTATATCGGACCTTGGTGGATGATGAACATGAATTGATTAAACACATCCTAAATTCAGATTTCCTACACCACAGTTCAGTTCAGGAATGGCAGTAATGATCAGCTGCCAGCCAGCATTAATGACACAACATTTGCCTTTTATGTCATGTTATTTATACAACATCCATAAAAGGGAAGCTGATCTCAGGTGTAATTTGATACAGTTAAGAGGATTTTTTTTCTTTTTTGCTAAAAAGAGTTGCAGTTAAGGTTGAAGTTCTGTTACCCTTCCCTTCCCCTAAGAACAATCACCCAACGAGGCAAGTTCTGGCTTGGAGGGAACAGCTGAAATCCATGGTTGCTTTGGTGCACACAATATTATATATTTAACTTCAAAATCTGAGGGGAAAAAAAGGTTTTTGTTCCATTTATCAGTTACACTGCAGGAATTGGAGTGGGTTTTAGAACAATCTCATTTTAAGTTGCCACCCTAGTTTTCAGTACTGAATTGAGTGTGGGAAACTTGATCTTCTGAAAGGACAGTTTTGTTCAACGTCCATCACATTAACAAACACAATATTTTCAGGTCTTGTACGGCAGAATGGAAACTTGTATTTTACACACAAGAACAGGGAACCAGAGTCAGGTAAATCTCTCTCTGAATGATCATTTAAAGAACAATTAAAAAAAAATACAAATAATAAAATTATCTTGCTTGCAAGTGTTCTGAAAGAAAATCCAAAGGTGTGATTGTAGCTTTTGAGACATAACTGATCTTAACTCCCAAGATCTGTATGTACACCACTGTTACCCTGAGAGTAGCTGCTCTCAACAGTAACCCTTGCAGCTCCTTGGCCACCTCAGGTTGTACGTATGTGAGTGCACCATCCCTCTTTGGGACATGGTTTTTGGAGGATGCTTGTGTGCAAGGGCAAGGAGCAAAGCAGGATGCTCTGGATAATTGAGCTGGTGCTGCAGGGAGTATGTTGATGTTAATATATGCTAGTATAGATGTTCAGCATACTAAAGCAAAACCCCAAACCTGTGTGGGAACTGGAGTAAACACTGAGATTGCCCACACCGAGGTGCAAACTGTGATGGCTACAATAGTATCACAGCCCAGATGAGCTTGTTGCATTATGTGTGTTTGTGGGAGTCTCGTGTTTAAGTTGCTGAGAAATGTCTTACTGCTGAATTATTTTTTTATTTCTAGAAGTGTGTTTTAGAGGTTCCCTTTCAAGTGTAATCCCTGCTTAGAAACTTTTGGTAGAATCAATGGGTTGAAATATTCTGGTAATTCCTTGAGAGAAGCACAATACATTGTAAGCATTTCTTCTGAAGGCAAGCTATGCAGCAAGTTGACAAAAGATGACTTGACTCCTCACCGTAGGTCGCACATACATTTGAAGAAAAAAGATGTATTTTGGATTAAAGTAGGACAGCTGCTTGAAGCAGCCACTCAGAGATGAGTAAAATGCAAAGGTGCTGTCCTGAACTGGAGGCAGCTCGTTCAGTTTCAGGGGTTTGTGCTCACCAAGGGGCTGCGTACCAGGAACCTTAGCATAAGCTTCACTTTGTATCCTGATCAGTATCAGGGTTGTTGGCAGCTGAACAGCACGATAACCCAGCTCATGTCTAATGAGTCTTCAAATGGTCTCTCCTCTGATAGTGCCAAGGCTTTATCATAACATTTAGTGCTTCTTCATAACCACCTAGAGCTGCTGCACCTCTTATCACATGAATTGGGAATTATTAATGTGCTTAAAGGTCAGTCTAAATTCCTCCATCATGGCATAGCAGCCCTTCCACATCCTGGAGGCAACCCTATGCATAGATCTCCAGAAAAAATGTCATATCCAAAGTACTGTGGAAGTTTGCTGAACACTAAATATTTAGACTGACTCAGTATTGCAGCTTGGACAATTTAAGAATAAAAATCCTTTTAAATAATGAATTTGGACTATTTCAGTATTTGTTTAGATCTAGGATATCCAGAAAAATCTGGAGCATGTTTATCATGTGGATCCTTGAACTAAGCATGGGGGCTGCCTTATGATACAGATATCTATGAAGTGGATATACTGACAGTAAGAAGATGGTACTAGCTTGAACTTGCCTCAGAACATCAAGCTACGAGTTAAGAGTGGTTCAGAAGCTGCCTCATAAGCAGCTCAACTACTCATAACACAGCATTATAACTAGAAGTTTAGTTCAGAGCCCAAAGGAGGGGTGGGGAGCAGAGAGGCTAGTAAACTATTTGCATCAGATGAAGACTGATGTATTAGACTGTCTGATGTGGTCCTAAATGTTACTTTTTGTGCATGTTTTTCTCCCTTTCTGCTTATAATCTTTAATGATTGCAGGCTCTTCTGTCTCTGGTGGCAGTGAAGAGGAACTTGAAACAACTTTAAGGAAGTGGAATCTTTTGAATAATCCTCCAGGAGAATTACTTAAAACAGAGGTACTTAGTAAAGATGTTTTAGAAGCAAGTTCTGCTGTCCATATGATTTGTTGTATTAGTTTCTCTGTAGTAGCTAAGGCAATGTAGATGAGTTTGGCCCTGGCTCAATTTTTGTGCCTCTTGGTATGGGCACTGTAGGTTTAGAAGCAGACACTAGATTTACAGGCTTGAAACTCTTGTATTTTACATAGGCTTCTTCAGGAGACTTGTCACCGGCGATGCTCCCTCCAGTGCCACACAAAACTATGGAAACCAGGCAAGACCTTTGGCTTTTGTTTTTCATGTGAATTGCCCTAAGTCTGTATTATTTAATCTGTTTGACTGTTGGTATCTTGTCTTGCCTGCTCTTGGCTTTGCAAGAACTTTTGAGTTGTTGTGAAAGCAGTATTTGCTGTGGGAGTTAGCAATGTGTAGTTGTATAAGGTTTGAAATACAGGAATAAATTCCCACTTTTATTTATCAGAAGATGAATGTACTGTAGTACTTGAACAAGTGTGTTTTATTCTGTTTTAAAGTGGAGGCATTCCAGTATCTTCAGCTAATTCAGCATCTCCTCAAGAAGAATCTTTGGAAAGCACAAACAGGTAAGAATGAGTAACTTCAATTGAAATGTAAAACACACAGCCAGAATTTTTTTTTTTTACAATTCTGCCCTTTTCAGTTTTTAAACTCTTTTTAAAAGCCCTTAATGTCACATGCTGTTCACAGAGAATTATTGCTGTGTACATGGGCTTGCTAAGATCTTCTAAAGTAATGTATAGATACAAAGTTTAAAACTGCACATTGTGACTTCTTGCCTTTCACTGTTGATCAAAGGATGTCTTGTTGCTGTTTCTGACTTGATCTTTTGCAGTTCCCAATACTACGAGTTTGAGGCTAGAAATATAACAAAAGAATCTAATTCTGAATTATATTCAGACATTATGTGATACATACAGCTGTCATATGATACAGTTGTGGCACATGCAAACATACGGTGTTGTATTAACTGTTGCTTTTCTACCTGTCATTATTTTAAGGGTTCCACAGAAAAAAAAGTCAAATAGTTTAGAAGACTTGCAGAGTGAATCCCTGGAAAAGGTTTGTTTATTTGTAATCATAGTTTCTTGTGTTTCATATCAAAACTAACTAAAAGATATAAAGATCAAGTATAAATATGCTTACACACACACACACAGTAACCCCAAACACCATTAAATTTGTATGTGGCAACAAAAAGCCCTAATGATAAAACAGTTTAGGTTCTTTTTTTACCACCTTGCCAAGCTTGGCATAAACACAGTAGTTGACACACCCATATGTGTACATCTTCAAATTCAGCTCTCCAGCTGAAAATGAAGAAAAAAATTTAAGAGAAATACAACAAATTATGTTAATGAGGAGTAATTTTGTATTATGCAGTATTATTTTGTTTATAAGTATGTGGTTTTAAAACCATTTTGACTTCCAAATTGCTAAAAATGCTAAGGCAGCAAATTCTGAAAGTAACTAAATACTGGAACTGGATATTTCCACATAGCATTTCTTGGGCTGTTGGCATGTAAAGATGAGTGTCTCTCCCTAACTGACTTACAATATAAATGGCATTCCTGAAGATGGTAGCAATGCCTCCTTATTTAAAACAGCAGAGCACTGTTATTAATTCAAAGGCTTAATTCCATTCCAGGATAACGACTTTACAAAGTCTCATTACCTTACGGACCAGAGGCTTGTTTAGTCATTATGTACACTGAAATTGTTCTGCACGTGTAATTATGCTTTGTGAGACTATTATTGATGCTTTCTGTGCTCAAATGAGGCTTACTACAAGATTATCCACAGCCAGTAATGCCATTTAAAACCAATGCCAGTAATATGATTGTTCCAGTTCTTCAGATTTTCTTAATTTTTGTTAAATCTCTGAAGATGACAGTGAACGTTTGAAATTTGTGTTGCACTCATTTGATTGTGGTCATACCTGTGATGAAGGAGTTCAGAACTAACATTTCATTCCACGTGGAATTCATGAAGGTCTGTTTTCTTTTAGTAACTTTTAAAATTTTTTCCTGTCTTAAATTCAAAAACTGGATTTGTCTCTGTGGTATGTGATAGGGCTGTACCTACACATTTAGGCTGTGACTCTGCTCTGTCTGTTAAATCAGAGTCCAGAGGAACAAGAAACTACCAAGGATAGGCAAGGATTGTAGCAAGCCAGCACCGTGTTCAGCAAGGCATGCATTTGTATGCCCCAATTTAAGCATGAGGCTCCTTAGTGAAATTAATGAGATCTCCCTGTGCATATGAGTGGGTAAATGTGAATTAATTACAACCACAACTAAAGCCAAGAAAACTTGCTTTGCTGATTCAGCATAAGACTCTGCTTCTTCTGTTAAGTCCAAGAGAACCTGTGCTAGCAGCACTGTTCATTGGAACTGTTCTGTGTGGCACCAAACTCAAATTCCAGTTGTGCCCGGCAGTAATAATAATAAAATAAAACAAAACACATTGGTGTTTCTGACCTAGCCCTGCTGGTATTTTTATCACTTCATTTCTATCACACATATTGTGTATGTCTTCTTCTTATGTCAGCCATCTTTATGTTGCTTTAACTGCTAAAATATTTTTATGTTCCCAACTTAAAGTAAGTTTACAGGGACCACCCAAAAGCCTAAAAATAGAAAAATTCCTTTCATCACAACAGAACCTAGAAAGGGCTCGGATTTTGTGCAGTGCTTTGAACAAACACATTTAATATTAAATACTTTATTGAAATGAATAGATAACAGACCTTGTAATATATTGTCAATGCATTACGTAGCATCACTATAGCAGTAAGACTACAATTGATGTTCTGTGTATGTGTGTTAATACTAACCTTTGTCTGTTGCTTTTTTCCATAAAACTTTGAAATTACCCTCCCTGCAACTCCGTAGTATGTAGATGGAAAACCAGCACAGCCTGTTGTAGAACAAGAGGTATATTAACTGTAAACTCTCTTTAACATTTATCTGTTGTGATGTGCTGTTGATAGTATGGCTGTGTCTTCATTTTATGTTCATTTTCTTCTTAAAATGTTTGCATAGTTCGAGTACTGACAGACTTTCAGAAGAGGGGTGAGGATTTCAGAGGGATTTTTTTAATCTAAAAGCTTTTATGTGAGATTATAAGATGAAGTCACTCAATTTCAGAAAATAGTGCTAATGTAATTTCTCTGCTCATAGAATATTTGGTACAAGTCAGGATGTACTCCTGCAGTTACCAGAACAGGAGCTGGGGCTGAGGAATTAAGGAATCTGAACTGCAGTTACAGTATCACAAAGATCCCTTTAGGCCTCAAAACAAGGATAAACCAGTGGTTATCCCCTTAAATATATCATGTATCATCCTGTCCTGGGCCATGTTTTAAAACAGTTTTGTTAAAGTGAGGTTACTAAATAAGGGCATAATGTATGTTTCTGTATACTAAATACCTTTTGTGTATTTTCAGTACAGTTTTCCTACATAAGCTCCTTTCTGACACTGAAACACCAAAAGGAGTTTATTCAAAAGCATACATGGAACGTACACTGCTCCCACTAATGTCAATTGCAGTTGCAGGTTCATTGCTTCTCTGGAAAAGCCTCTATCAATAGTCCTATAGTTTTGACAGTTGTGGGATATACATTTTTGTCCAGAGTGGCCCCATCTTTTCATTTGGATTCAGTATTGAAGAAGTTTCCAAAAACTGTAGACAAGTACCTCTGTGAAATGCATCCTTTGGCTGGGAAAGAATCTTGTGAGGCTCAAAACTATCAGGTTGATATGCAAGTTCTAACCTACCCTTGTACAAGGAGCAGGATTCCCAAGTGTAGCTGATGGCTGAAAAATTTGAGTGCAAGGAAAATGAAGAGACTCTTTTTAGCAAACCCTACATATCAGTCCCCTTTCAATGCAGTACTGAGACTTTGCAGGCAAGCATGTTAGGTTTTAATGGAGCCTGACAGGGACAGTAATGGAGTTGGCAGCCCTTCACAACAGCCCTAAATCACAACTCAGTCTCTGTTTTTTTCCCCCAATATACATCAAAGGTATGCCTTGTGTTTAGGTTTTGTAATAGAATTGGCAATTACATATTTATCTTGAATTATTTTTTGAAACCTCGCATTTGTACTGTTATCTATACAAAGCTGCATTCTTACAAAAGTGAAACTTCTGTAGCCTGACTTAATTGTTCATTCTTTTACTGCAGTAAATAGTGGTGGGCAAATATGATTAACCAAATTTGAGTCATACAAATACTTTTGGCTTAAAGTAGTGTAGGTGAAAGAGACCTGGGGGTCCTGGTAGACAGGAGGATGACCATGAACCAGCAATGTGCCCTTGTGGCTAAGAAGGCCAATGGCATCCTGGGGTGTATTAGAAAGGGTGTGGTTAGTAGGTCAAGAGAGGTTCTCCTCCCCCTCTATTCTGCATTGGCGAGGCCGCATCTGGAGTATTGTGTCCAGTTCTGGGCCCCTCAGTTCAAGGACAGGGAACTGCTGGAAAGAGTCCAGCGCAGAGCTACTAAGATGATTAAGGGAGTGGAACATCTCCCTTATGAGGAAAGGCTGAGGGAGCTGGGTCTCTTTAGCTTGGAGAAAAGGAGGCTGAGGGGTGACCTCATCAATGTTTACAAATATGTAAGGGGTGAGTGTCAGGGAGATGGAGTTAGGCTCTTCTCAGTGATGACCAGTGATAGGACAAGGAGTAATGGGTGTAAATTGGAGCATAGGAGGTTCAAAGTGAATATCTGAAAAAAATTTTTTACTGTAAGAGTGACAGAGCACTGGAACAGGCTGCCCAGGGAGGTTGTGGAGTCTCCTTCACTGGAGACATTCAAAGCCCACCTGGATGCGTTCCTATGTGATGTACTCTAGGTGACCCTGCTCTGGCAGGGGGGGTTGGACTAGATGATCTTTCGAGGTCCCTTCCAACCCCTAGGATTCTATGATTCTATGATTAAATTCCCCCAACGCACAATTGTGAGGCAGAAACATAGAAAGTCTGGTGAAATATAGGGGGAAAAATTGACAGAGCAAAGAAAGCACTGAGAAGTAACTAAGTGTGTTTCTGGCACTTTCAAAGTTGACCTTGGAAGGACCAAATTATGATACAGTGCCAGGATCCTAGAGGGAAGGGAGACAGCTAGAAAAATTAGTAAGATGAAAACAGGGTCATGCTCAACATACCTTGTATTTCAATGTAATACACAGTCTGGCTGAAGGGGAAGGAGGGTATGAGGGAAGAGAAGGCTGTTGTCTTAGCCAGAAAACTGTTAGCTATATATTGGACTTGAATTATCTGTAAGAAGGAATGTGAAGGGGGTGGTGTCATTTTGAGCCATGAACTTCAGATGCTTTTTCTAAGCTTTTAAAATATTGTGTACTGGATTGCAAATCCTATGAGTGATTTCATTTTTTTACTTATTTGTTTTTCCCTCTTTGAAAACCGTAACAGAGTAAGCCACTTGTGAAAGGCAGCAAGTATCAAACCTTGCCAGGAAAGCTGCCTCGACCCTTACAGAATGGAGAGCAGGGAACATATAATTCACCAGATGGATGTGGCATGAACGACAGTGAGGACAGCAGCATCCTGAGCCTAAGTATGTATCCATGCCTCCCTCAGAGGGCTGTGTAAAAGGGAAAAAAGCAAACTGAGGGATTGGGACATAACATGGTCTGTAATCTGCTGTGCCAGAACACTGGGCTGTGATGTTCACATGGTTCTGTTAAGGAAAGTTCTTTTTTTTAACAATGTACTGAAAATATTCCCCATTGGCTCACTGAAGAGTAGAGGATGGTTTTAAGTTAGAGCATTCTTCCCTGTTCCACTTAATGGCACAATTTGCTGACATCACTGATAGCATAACTCATGAAGAAACACTGTGTTGAAGATTGTGGGGAGAGCATTCTGAGAAACAACAAATCTGTCACTAAAAATTGGAACTTCTAAAGATGCAGACATACTGACAACATGAGTAAGTGATATTTTCCCAGACAAGCTTCCAGTGCCTCCCTGAGCTTTCTGATTTATTTATTTAAAAAACAAGCAAGCAAACAAAAATGCACAGCCAAGTACACCGATACTTTTTTAAAACGTACACTAGATTGGTGTATTAACAAACCTGTCCCTTGCCATCCCACTGCATTTTAGTGTGTGAAACTACAATATAACGAGCACCAACGTGTATTTCAGGCAAAAATCCCTGGCTCAGCAGTCCTGGCTGCTGTAGCTTGTGGAGACACGAGTGAAAAATTACCTTGCTAGGTGTAGAAGAACATCAGAACCAGGCATTAGGACTGAAGAGCTTGGGAGCTAAGGCACAAGAGTATCCCTTGTGATTCTGAAGTGTTCCTATGCTTTAAAAGTTGTGGTGGGGTTTTTTTTTGTTTGTTGGGTTTTGTTGTTGCTGTTATAGCTGGATGGGTGCTGAAGCTTCAGGATTTCAATAGGTCAAGGGTTGTTTAGGCTTTTTTAAAGAGTTTTTCTGCAATTGCAGTGTTGTAGAGCCATGCTGTTTGTCTTTAACTGCAGGATTATCCAAGGATGGGTGATCTTGTAAAGGAAAATATTCTTTTTTCTAGAAACAAGCAATGACTCCTTAAATGCACTCAATTAACAGAATTTTTTATGCAGGTTGGTTTGTCTCTTGCATGTGCAGTAAACTTGTTACACCTCCAGTTCTTTGTTTCAGAGGAGTTTGATGTAATCTTACATATTGCTTCAGGTGGTCTGTAGGCTTCATGGAGCTCTGTAGTATATACTTAATGTGAAAAAATTGTCTAATACTAGTGGGTTTTTAAAATAATAGTAAGAAATTATCATCCCTATCTATTCACGATGACCTGTACAGAATTCTTAGGGCTTGTGCACAACAAAGCATATTCACTTCCATGTCAAGCATAACTGCTTCTTTTCTTTTTGTTTCTGCTTTTAATGCTTAGCTCACTACTTTGCTCTTCTGTAACTTTATTTTGCTGGTGTTTTATATCTTCTTTGCTTCTTCATCTGGCTTTCTGCTTCTTGGGATGACTGAAGATCGCATCAGGAGTGTCAGTGCACCAGTGCTAGGTACTGTATCCAAACAAGATGCAACTGTAACTTGAATTTTGCTTTTTTCCTTTCCTTTTCCCCTCCCTTTTTCCTCTCTACAAAATACTAACACCAAGTGGGCCATCCAGATTGAATTCCTTAAGTGCAGTACTAAAATGAACTAACAAATGTTGCTGTATGGCATTCAGATGGGATTTCTTTTTAAGATACTTATTCCTGGTTTCTCTTTTCCCTGAAGTCAAAAGAAAAAAATTCCCACTGATTGTGATGTCAGAATTATGGTATTAAGAATAGGCAAGACAAGAGTCTGGAAAGTCTACTTAAATTAAGACCTTAAATTAATTAAAATAATGTGTTTAAATACAAACTACAGAAATAACAATACTATTTTACCTAATGTTTTATTATTTTATTTTTTGTATCAAATGTACAGCTAGTATTTTTTTCACCTTCTGTGCATGTTTTGTTTTTTTTAATACAAGAACAATTTTATAGATACCTTTACATTTTTATTATGTTCTGCATTTAAACAGTAGTCTCCCAGATAACAGCTTTGTTAATAATGACTATAAAATGTGACTGTATTACTGTTCTTATCCCAGGAGAAACGGAGAATATGGATGGTACAGTAACCTCAGATGAGCTTTCACCTCTTTCTTCGGGAACAGATTCAGGTCCACAGTCTCCACTGTCTCCAGAAAACAGGAAGAGTCCAAAAGGGATCAGGAAAATCTGGGGAAAGTAAGGTCATTTTTTTTTTTTTAGTTTCACATTAAAGCATCTGGGCTGAGAATTAATTCTGTTCTCAGCAAAAGCTACGATGTTTACAGCAATACTAAAGTAAAATTCAGGAAAAGCAGAGCAAGGAGGTCTGTGACTGTACAGGTGTGCCTCTGTCTACACAAAGGTGTAGAAAAATGAATGGAAGTGTTCACAGCATCATGCTGTTGGGAGAAAGAATACACTCTCCTGTCCTAGAATGCAAACAGTTTCATTAGCTATGAAAACTTAAATAAGAGCAAGTTATTCATTACAGAAGCCATCAGGTAAAAAAGGAGAGAAAACAGAAGAAGCAAAAAGCAGGGGGACCAAGTTTCACTGTGTTCACTTCATCTGCTTCAGGACAGCAGACATTTACGAGTTTGGCCTCCAAGCTGCTCTGCAGAATGCTCTTCTTTCCTCAGTTAGGTCTAGACAGTTTGCTGGGAACTTCTTCAGCTACCACTTGAATTAAATGTTTGCGGTTTACAGGAAGATTAATACAACTTCTAGTTGTCATGATAGTTTCCATGTGAAACAAATGCTCTCTGTTGCAAGCTAACAGTGCTATCCTGGCATTCTTGTCTTGAAAGAATAAGAAGAACTCAGTCAGGCAACTTCCCTGCAGATGACCTGGGTCTGGCAGAGTTTCGAAGAGGGGGTCTCCGTGCAACAGCTGGGCCTCGCTTATCCAGATCAAAGGAAACCAAAGGCCAGAAAAGGTAATGAATGGTTCCTTCTTCACCTGGCACAGCATGCTGTAGAGTCTTGTAAATGTGCTGAACAGCCAGACCCTTCTCTTGTGAAACAAGAATTTCATAATGTACTTCATTACACATGGGATTCCACAACAACTGGAAAGAAATTTTTCTGGTAGAAAATGTATCCTGAGTAGCTCTCCTATCTGCACTCCTTCAGTTGCAGGCTGCAGCTATAGCTGTTGGGAGCGTCAAAAGTTTCACCTTGTTAAAGAACAAGCAAACTTACCAGCTCCTGTGGGAATATCTGCAAAGTGATAAGGATTCAGCAATTCCCTTTATTCCTCTTCTCAAACAGAAAATGGGAAATTCTTACTCACCCCCCCTTAACTGCTCACAAGTGGAGGATGGGCAGCCAGCTGACCAGGATACTGGTAGCACAGCATATCCTGCTGTAATGGCTGTTGGCTTTTAATACTGCACAGAACAAAGCACACTACTAGGTGTGCTGTAGCACTGCCTCTGGCACACACTGCCTGTTCTGGTAATATCCATCATTCTTTCCTTTAAGGTTTTTCAAACATTTCTTGTACTTTTCAGTGACTACAACGCTCCGTTTGCCCAGTGGAGCACTGAAAGAGTCTGTAACTGGCTTGAGGACTTTGGTCTTGGTCAGTACGTCATTTTTGCACGGCAGTGGGTGACTTCAGGCCATACTCTCTTAACTGCAACACCTCAGGACATGGAAAAGGTAATAGTCTGTTTCCCTCAAGCAACCATACATGTGGAGTCTGCACAACCAGGGCCCTTCAAAGAGCTGGCAGTTCTGACTTCCTGAAATACATGGTATCCTTTTTTGTATATACCTAATGAAATGAAAAGAGGCAGAGGCAAAGCAAACTATTTGTTAATTGTTGCAGGAAATGGGAATAAAGCATCCACTGCACAGGAAGAAACTGGTTTTGGCCATTAAATCAATAAATGCAAAGCAAGATGAGAAGTCTGCACAACTCGATCATATCTGGGTAACACGTAAGTGTTTTAACTGTCACAGAATTGATTGGAAAGGAATTTCCCCCACACCTATGAATGGGCTCCCTGATATATATTTACGCAGTTACTAAACATCTTTTTAAGATGTTGAAACACTAAGTTTCAACATAGTAAAATTTTCATAGAATTAAGATTTTTGTGTTGTTCTTGACATCCAAATACACAGCATGATCATCCCTCTCACAGTCTCGCACTGTAAATAAACTATCCCAGGGGTATTGTGGACAAAGCTGTTTGGTGGGAATTGCTTTTAGGTAAGAGGCTCTCCTCACCTTTGGAAAGGTGAATACGTAGAAGGAACTCCCTGGCTGCCTCAGGAGCAGCCAGCCCAGGCAAGAAGGGAGAAGGGCTTTGTTCTGGCTGATGGGGATATGGGCAGAGCGCTGTTCTGTGTCTGCAGGGTGGCTGGATGACATTGGTTTACCTCAGTACAAAGACCAGTTTCACGAATCCAGAGTTGATGGGAGAATGTTGCAGTACTTAACTGTGGTAAGATAAAATCCTTTTTCCTCTGTTTAACCAAATCTACTTCAGAATGAGCAAAGAATTTTAGAATTTTCCTTTGAATGTCAGTAGTTATTTTTTGCAAGACAGAAACAATAACCAATTTGTGTTGTCTAGTGCACACTTACTGTTCCTAAGGTACATGAAGTAAGTAAGAGGAGATGTTATAGCTAACTTCTGCAAAGTCTTCCTTTCCATACCATACGGCACATCACAGTTTAAGGTAAAATGACCTATTTTTGCAGCTTCTGGACTGCATTTTTCTCCACACCAGGTTAGCAACAATATTCAGTAAACTAAAGATAAGCAGCAAATCCAGTAATTTGTACAGCTCCAACCACATTAGCCTATGCACTACACTTAGCTACTTTTGAGTTTTTTACTGTTTCCTTGCCCAAGTTTGGACAATTAAGCATTTATTTTTGATAAACATGCAGTGAAAAAAAATGCCTAATTTAGCTGTTATCAAAAGTACATCTCTGTCTCCTCTGCTGGAGGAGCCTTTGTTTATAGGAGCATGGTCCCTGCTGTTCCATGGCCAGGTGTGTGTTGCCTGCCAGCTGCAGTGATCCTGCCCACAACAGGGTCTTAGCCAGTTCAGAAACATTCCAAATTTTTAAAACAATCCATGAGCCAGGATTTTACTTGAATAGGCTGCAAGATCTCTTTCATTTTTTAGCCTTCTCTTGATATGGTGCAGTTAAAAAAAAAACAACACAAAAACAAAAGCAAAAAAACAAAACAAAAACAACAAACAACCCCCAACCTTTTAAAAACTGGGGTTTATAAAAAACTACATCTCAAGCTTAAAATCTTTCTTCTGGGGAAAGTACCTGTTTTGGTATGTATTCTGTGCCACTTAACAGGCTCTCTCCTTTACAGAATGACCTTCTCTTTCTGAAAGTCACCAGTCAGCTGCATCATCTGAGTATTAAATGTGCCATTCACGTGCTGCATGTCAACAGCTTCAATCCCCACTGTCTACGCAGGAGACCAGTTGAGGAGGTAAAAAAGAATGTTTAATTAATTTAAACAAGCACTAATTGCCTGATTCCAGTCAAAGGGGATAGAAGGCTAGCAGTGTACAATGATACAATAGAATCACTGCTACTAGGGCATTGCAAGTAAAGCTGCAGTGATGCTGCTTTCCAGCTCTGGAATATAATGTATTCACTGATAACAAAAATCTATGCCACTTATTAGTTGAATCTCACGCACTTCTCTTTAGAAATTATATGAGAGAATGACTTGAAATGTTTTTTCTTTGCCTAATTTTTAACTCTTAAAAGCTGTTAAGGTTTCTGCCGTACTCGGTCAGCATAGCTTAGTATTAAAACCTGACAGTAATGCTGTTCTCAAAATGCTCTTTTTTTTTTTTTTTTCACACCCAGCATCTGTATCTCTGTTGTTATCCTACTGGATGCAATATATGGTGTCAGGTGCACTAGACTATGCCTTCCATCTCATCAGAGGGTGTTTGGAAGAGGCTCTGAACAGAAACAATACTTTAGAATCAGGGGAAAAAATGGAGCTCTTTGAGGAAGAGGAGGAATGATGTTTTTATCTGAACCGAGGAGACATCTCATGAACTTGCAGTGGCAATGCAGGCTGTGCTGTCATCATTTCTGGTTACTTTTACAGAATAACATTTCACCTTCTGAAGTGGTTCAGTGGTCCAATCACAGAGTGATGGAGTGGCTCCGATCAGTGGATCTGGCAGAATATGCACCAAACCTTCGAGGAAGTGGAGTGCATGGTGGCCTGATTGTAAGAATTCTTTTTAATGTTTTACTACATATCTATTAAAAATTGACAGACTGCAATAGAAAACTTTTTTTTTTTTATCTGGTGTTTATCAAACAGGAGGAAAAAAATTACTGACATTTGCAATATGACTGCATGATCCAGGCCTTCTGAAGTGCCTCTTTATCTGAACCATGCATCTTAATTTTACTAAGAAAAAGTAAAAAGCAAAAGCTGCACATTTTTTTTATATTCAAAGCTGAGCTGTGCATGAGTATTTAACAGCAGTACATTAAAATAAACTGTACTATGAGAAAGTTACATATTGCTAAGGTATCACCGAGTGTCTTTGAGTGGTTTGAATAGAATTCTGATCCCCACAGTAAGTAACTGTCCTGAACATGCAGCACTCTTGCCAGTAATGAGGAATGAAATTTTTTTAATTTGAAATGTTCAGAGCTATTTGCAACTTAGTGTTTGTTCTGAAATCCTGTGATCCTAGTGCCATACAACTTTTGCAAAAAGGAAATAGAAAATATTGTGCTAAGATTAAGTTTATTCTCTCAGCTACAGCAGCAGAGCGGAAAATTCCGAAAATGGAATTGTTCAATCCAGACAAATGTACGGTTTGATTATAAATATAATTATGTATTTGCCTGATCATGCTCAGCATTTCTTAGTGCCCACTTCTATGTATTTCCTATTCACACCCTGGTGAGGATCATTTTGCCAGAGTTACAAGTGGTCTAATGCAGATTGATGGCTTTGTGAGAATGAGAAGTCTCTCCGATAAGCACTCTAATGGTTTGCTATTGCAAAGATTTAGCCATATATAAAAAAAAAATACCCTGCTATTTTTTAATAGATTCTGGAACCTCGTTTTAATGGTGACACACTGGCAATGCTGCTGAATATTCCTCCTCAGAAGACCCTGCTGCGACGCCACCTAACAACGAATTTTAATGTGTTGATTGGACCGGGGGCACAACAAGAAAAAAGAGAAATAACTGAGTCAACAGCATACACAGCTCTGACCACCACTGCCAAAGTTCGGGTACGTACTGCTTTCAAAGAGGAAGTATTTCAGAATTTCAGCCTTCCTCTCCCCTGTCTTATAAAAATATAAGGGACAAACATGGGCAGGGAGAGTTCAGTAAAAGGAGTGTTACATTTTCCTTGGTTCTAGATACCAGAGCATTTCATTTGTATCTGTTCAAATCAGCTCCTGAAGTAAGCATGCAATCCCTTCTGTCTTGCCTTAGAAGGGACACTATCTCAATTTCTGTAAAATCAACTGTAACTCCTAATTGGAAAATAACTGAATGTATTTAGTTCAGAATCTGCATACTTTAAGGACTAGCATATAGCAGTAAATCAAAAAGACATTTTGTAATGTTTAAAGAGAAACTTATTTTTTCTTTAAAACTTGTTGACTTCTTTTTTTAGCCAAAGAAGCTTGGATTTTCACATTTTGGAAACTTGAGAAAAAAGAAATTTGATGAATCAACAGACTACATCTGCCCTATGGATACAAGCCCAGCTGCTACAAATGGTACTCAGAAAAACTATGGGGGATTCAAAGGACTTAGTCCACTCACTGATAAGGAACTGGATCAGGTGGGACAGACAGACTGATGCCATTCTCATCTCATCCCCTCCATGCATTCCAAAGCTTGCAAATAACCAAATGTTAGCCATATAACAAAGTACTTGCTACATCTGCATGAACTCATTGAGAAAGTACTGGCTATGGACACTGGAAAGAGTTCTATACTAAGAATGTCAGGTTATTTTTTTTTTAATCATCATCATAATAAATTCATCCATCTTCAAGCCCTTTTTCAGGAATGTAACACCTTTACACTACAAAGATCAATGTATTTTGACAGTTAAGGTGGAGGTTGCAGTAAACACAAGACTTGTACTTCTAGCTTTCATAATCTCAGTATGGCACACTACTTTTTTCGTTATGGGTGGTTTTTAATGTTATAAATTTATTTGGACTAATTTGTATAAAGCTATCAAGTTATCTATTAAAGTACAACTGGATTGTATATTTTTAACAGACATTAATCAAAAAATTCAACTGATTTTTTTTCTTTCAGTATGTACAGTGGGGAGTAGGTATGCTTAGTGTATGTGAAAACAATTCATCAGTAGTGAACAAGATTATCAATAAACCAATACTTAAATAATTTGCTTTTGTTCTGTAGTACTGAACTTGTGAATGAAACTGTGTCTAGACATCATACAAATTACAAAGACTAAAACCCATCACATTTTATTCAACTTTACTACTGTGTAAAGGGATGTAAACCCTGAAAAATGGAGCTCCTGGAAGCTTGTGTGAACTTTGGCAACACATGAGAGGCAGACAGGCAGCTGGGTTAAACTGTCCTGTCTCCAGTGACCTTAAGCAAGAGAAAACATTTTAAACCTAATAAGAGAATGGTCACAAAACTGAAAAGACTAACTGTGAAAGTAATTTTTTCATTTGCATGGTTTACTGCATCTAACATCTCATTTGTGTTCCTTATCTAACCATGGTCTTTTTCAATGTACACCTTAGCAAAAGAAGTACTGTTCCTAAGAATGGACAGTACCAAATCCTGACTATAGTTTAGTATGGATGTCCGCTTGCACAGTTGCAAGTGAACTTGAAGCCAACAGCTTGCACTAGTTATTCAAGCATTAAAAAAATACTGGATTTTGCTCTAGGAGGATGGTCTTTCAATTGAGCAAGACTGCTGAGCATGTGGTCATGCAGGGAAATCTTAATGCTCTGGAACTATTCATCTTTTTACATAAGAATAGGTGGGACTATATCATGAAGGACACTTGCCTGTGGAAGAAGACTACCAGAAGTATAATAAATATTACACCATCAGGAAAATGCTACTTTTCACTGATAATATCAGTTAAGCTGCTTCTTTTCTTGTGAGGATTTCAAAAGAAATTTCACAATTTGCTTAACTTTGATGGAATCAATCTTTCCTACTCAGGATTCACTCTTTTGTTAATGTGCAGAAATCTGAGCTTTTAAAACATACCACAGCTTCATTTGCCCAGGCACAGGGGCATCCCAAAGATGCATGTAGAGGGAATAAAATTTTACATGCTGTCTGATTTGAATTAAGTCCTGAATACTTTTACAGATGGAACATTCAGAAGGAACAGTAATGCAAATAGGGGCTCTTTCTCAAGGCATAAGCCATCTTACGGTACGTACTGATTTCACTCTTGTTTTAAAGTCACAAATGTATTCTGCTAGAATTTGGTGAAAGTTGCTCATTTGTTGGTGGTGCTAAAGTGGGTCACTATTCTTTTAAATACCTCTTTGTAGCCTGGTTGTGCATTCACAGTCATAGAACCTCCCTGCTTTTAAACTGCACTAGCAATTCAGTTTCATATAGGCCTATTTTAAGTCTTCATGAACTTTGCGATCACTTTGACCCAGTGACGCATATTAATTCCCTTAAACAAAAAACAATTCTTCAAGGATTTTTCAAGTAACCACCATTGAATGCCTCAGACAGCAGGTAAGTCCAGCGAAGAGGTACAGACTTCAAAATTTACAGGAGCTAGGAACTCCATGGAAAACAAACCAAAAATATCCCTGTGTTAATTCTGGACTCCATAGCAGCCACTTAAAAAAAATCATAAAGTTGACTGAAAGGTATGAGAAATTGCATAACATAGTGGAGTCACATGTGACACAAAAAGCATCTGAGAATTTTCTCAAGCAAATAATAGTTTACTTAAAGCTGCATTTGAGAAATTCCTTTTATTTCTATGTGGCTCTAACCCCCTCTGTTGCACATCTGATCTCACTGCAGTTGGATTTCTTTTAACTTAGGCCTCTAACTTAACGTGCTTGCTCATTCATGTTTTGTTTTTTCAGACCATGTTAAGCCAAGATGAAATGCTGAATGACAGCAGATTTTTAACACCTAACTTTGAAGACTGGAGATGATGTCTCAACACGACCAAGAACACTAATACCTCATGCCTGCCCAGAGGAGTGGCCAGGAGAAGCTTAACACTGTGGTGCAGAAGAGCTTTACCTCTTTTCTGCCAGTGAGCCTTGCCACGTAGCATTTAATATTGTCAGTGTAGCAATGCATGACAGGTAACTCTCCTCCACGCTGTTTTCCCTATTTCATAATGTCAAACAGGTGTTGAGAGAGAAGTGGCACTTGTAGCCAGAGTCTGGAAAGCCAAGATTGGCAACATGCTTTAACCTTTTATTCAGTCATCTTTTACATGCTATGTTTATGTACTGTCATATGAAAGATCTTTTGTAATTTTTTATTTTTATAATTAACTTGTAATGCAGGAATCATTAATATTCTGTAATGCCAAGTGGGCTAATTAGAGGCACCTAGAAATTCAGATGGATGCTGGAGTGCAGTGGTAATGGCTCACTGACTACTACTGCAGTCCTGCCAGAGACTGCTTCCCAAAAGGATTGTAATCTCTCATCCCTTGCAGTAGCACATGTCCTGCCCTCTTTTTTCTCGCAGTGCAGAATGGAAAAAATGGAACATAATACTGTCCATCAGGCCCTTGCTTTTATCAGGAGGATGACAACCAAGATTGCACATTCACGTATCAGCCTAAATCAAAAAGATGCTGAACAACTGCAGCAGGAAATACAACTTTGAGACTACTAGAAAGACTAATGGACTCAAAAGCTGATGATTCATTTAAAGTGATTTTTATCATATGATTTTTTTATATATGCAGTAAGATGGTCACAATCAAGAAGCAATCACAAAACTTACCTAATGTGTGGTTTTTAAGGATGGTGTTTGCTGGGCTCTGTAGGGTAAGTGCAACAGAATTTCATGCATGATCGATTGGTTGGTTTTAAATGACAGTTCTTTAACTAGAGCTATCAAATGGGCTCTTTCTGTACATTGACATTTTGGCTAAAAGGGCTAGTACTGACACATCTGCAAGCATCAGGATGCTCATAAGCTTTCTGAACAGCCAGAATGGTTCAGACAGCATTTTCTGAGCCCTGTACCTGGTTGGTGTGTAACAGTACAGGTTCTCGGGAAGACAAGGATGGTAATAAGCCTATACTCTCTGTAGTTACACCTAATTAAACATATGACTGTAAACAGCCCTGAGGACTGGAGACTGCAGTAGAAACACACTTGTAACTTTTGCATGAGAACTAATGATGAACTAAAAAATACTGCTGTTCACTTTCAGTTCTTTTAGTTCCAGCTATGAATAGATTTTCATAGAATGTTAACATAACTGCCCTGTGATGTGTAAAATGTGACTAAGGAGCATAACACAAAAATCATAAACAAATTTTTGTATCTTTAAAACACCTGACAAAATAGCTCTTTTGCTATTCTGCTGAGCTAGGCAGTACTGCAGCACTGTAACAGAAGGCAAGAAGGCCTCTCACTACTTACTTGAGGGGCTGTTTGAGGGTCAAAGTGTCTCCTTTACAGCAGCAATTCCTTGTGCCATCTGTTGGCACGCCTCTTGTGTATTAATAAGGTATTAACAGGATATCTCAGGAACTAGTGAAATGCCAGAAAAGAAATCTGCTCAGTTAAGAAAAGACTGGGTATGTGTATGGATGGTTTGCATTACTCTCTCCTTGCTGGCTGCAGGGCCTTGGTTTACCTGTTGATACAGCCTGAAGGTAGGTCATTCCCAGCCACAATGTTCCCCACTGAAGGGGAAGGCTCAGGTACTGCCCAGAGTCTGCAGCAAGGGCTCTTCAAGAGCTATTGGTGCCACTTCTCAAAGGTAACCTCCCCAAGTCCTCACTGTGTGACAGACACTGTGCTTCGTGGTCAGATTTTAGAAGGTAAACACTTAATTGTCTAAAATGGTAAAACTAAGGCAAATTTTTTTCAGTCACAGAACAATGAAATGATAATAAAAAATCCAAAGGAATGAGAAGTCAGTCTACACATCAGCAAACTGAAAATGCTAATAAAAGGTATTAAACATATCAGTCAAGTACATCCCTGATTTGGCAATGCAATCAACACTAGTGAACAGATCATGTACTACAGGCATTTAAAATACTTTGTTGGGCTAATCAGCCATCAGACTTATTACAGCACTACAAACAGGATAACCTGCTCCAGCAGAGGCAGCCTTGATAGCACTGGGATATTCCAAGCAGATTTTAAAATTTCTTTTGATGATGTATTTATAACTCTGTGTGTTGTGCTAACTTGGCTGTGAATAGGCAAACTACATTTCCCTTTTTTTAACATATATAGTAAGAAAACCTAATTAGCATAAGCATAAATGCTTCTTTTTTTTTTCCTAGAGTGTTAATTCTGAATGTTCCTCCATCGCTTACTGACTGTGGAATGATTCTAACACAAATATATGTGGTTGATCTCTCCTAAGGGACAGAATCAGTCTGAATCCCTGTGTCTTTCTTTGCATTATTGCTACAAATGTAGCCGAAGTACAAAAACCCTACGTCAATTTTTAACCACTAGATTCTTTTGGTTCTGCTTCAGAGTAATAAAAAGGGTAAACCTTCCTTAGCATCTGAAGAAACAAATCCTCTGACTTGGGGATTTGTCAGACCCTAGATCAAAAGCAGTATAAACTAATTCACAGAAATGAATGTGCAGATCATTTCTCCAGGCACTGAAGGCTAATAATTAAGTGCTGTGTGGTAAAAACAGTGAGATGAGGCATTAGCTGAGTTTGACTAACTTGGCATAGCTTCCATAGGAAGTAAGAAGACGTTTTCTCTTAAGCAAAGTCCTGAAACTGCAAGAAGAGCAAGAACTACACCTGGAGAATGACATGCAGAGGATGTAACATCACTGCTTAGTTCTGTCTGCACACACAGACCAGAGCTTCCATATACAGTTGTCATTGGTTGTTTAGCTAAAGCTGTCAGACAACAGCATGAAGTTATGTAATCCTCCTGAAACACTATCTCACTAATGAGAATTTCTGTTACAGTAATAAGCAATTTGCATGTCACCTAAATGCTGTTCAAACACTTTTCAATAGCATACTGTCACTTCTTGCTTAGTCCCTGGTAAACAGCTGTAAAACAACATTAATAAAAACAACCCAACAACTGTTATTTGTACCTGCCTTTCCCTGGATGCACTAAGTTACCTTAAAATACAGTCAAATAATCTTAGTCCAGTTTTATAGCCCTTCCCCAAATTCAATACCAGTGTTAACAAACAAGTGGTTTTATCTCTGTCCTGCCTTTCCAATTACACTTTTTTTCCCCCCAGAATTTACATTTCATACTAATTTCAAAGGTTAGACTAAGTTACTTCCACACATCTGAAGGTGATCTCTCAACCTCTCAGTCTTAAAACATGCAAAGGTACTTATGAAGCTGTACACCACAGAAGTTACACTAAGCAGTTAAAAAACACACGTACAGGCAAATACGGCAGTTGCATACTAGTTGTTCCCATAGGAAAATGAGCAGTACTTACAAAAAGGTATCAGATGCCATCAGTGTTAATAGGCAAATGTACTGCCCTTTGGATAGCCAAGTTTGTCCAGGTTGGGCTGACATGCAAACTGAATCATAGGTGGTGGCCCACACATGAGAATGAGCGTCTCGCTGCTGGGGCAAGGGAGGTGGGTTTTAATCATGTCTGCAGTGACGAAGCCAGAACTGTACTTCCAATCTGAAACAAAGAAATTAAAATATTAATTGGAATCTTTGTAGAGCCTTAAGCCTTTTTAAACTGTATATGCTGTTCTGATGAAGCAGCTGAAGAGTCAGCGAAGTTACCATCACTGCAAGCCAAGGGTTCAGTCTGTCACTGAGCTCAAACCTAGTGGTCCCCTTCGATAGAGACAACAAGCATGTGGATAACAAGGACCTGATTGCTAAGACACAAAAGTCTGAATAAATGAGAGATCTAAACGAAATTTGGTAGCAGGTAGGAATGGAGAGTAAATCAGCTTTTCCAGTGAGGGGAGATCACCCAGGGAGAGTTGTGCAGGGAGAGGTATTGAGACCTGTGCCATCCAACATACAAAAAAAAACCACTAGAAAAGAGATCGAGTGGGGAGGTGGCAAAGTTTGATGATGACAAAAGTTCCGCCATGTAGTTAAGTGACGAGAGAAAACAAAAATTAGAGGAAAGAAATGCTACATGATTTCAAGCAGTAATACTATTGAATTCATCTGCCATTTAAATGGAACCAAGTAGGAAACATAATCCTGCTGTCACATATAGAAATGTGTGCTTTATCCAGAGCAAGATACTGGGTTTATGAGAACAGAAGGCGGCAAAAGGTATATGAAATGTGGAGGAGTATTAGGAAAGGAAAAGAGAACATAACATTAAAAGCACAGAGTTTGCCTGTATCTTGACTACTGCTGTTCAGTTCTGATCTGCTCAGCTCAAAGAGGGATACAGCAGAGCTAGAAAACGTCGAGAGAACAAGGATAAGCAAAGGTGTGTAATCACAGCTCTGGGGGGAGTGCCAGCAACCTTCAGGATAGAAGAGATGGGGCAGCAGGGGTGACTGACAGATGTCTGTAAAATTAGAAATGGGAAGACAGTTGGTAGGCACCTATTCACACTCTCTTCCAACACAAGAATTAAAAGGCAAACGCAAGCCAGAGGAAGTAAATCTTCACAGAAAAGTGCTAATCCTGTGGAACCACTAAGAGACTGCCAGAAAGCTCACATGTGCTCCAAAGGAGACATAGGACATTCACACAAAAGTGGTCTGCTGAGGGTTACTCTATCTGTAGAGACACATTTGGTTCAGAACTGAAAAATATTAGACTGGAAGGGCATCAAGGCTGGCTGATTTCTCTGGCCCATCTACTCATGGCTATTGCTGACAACACATAAAGAACTTTGATCTGACTCAGTTTGGCTCTTATGTCTGTTAAAAGCTCAGATCACTTGAATCACACACATACTCAAGTTTCAAAGGAGATTCAGTAAAGTTCAACCTCTCCCTCCTTTTCCAATTCTGTGCTACACCAGCCTACAGTTATTGCCTTAGTCTATACTATGGCAGCTCTGTTCTACCAGAATCTAATCTAGAGCAGCTGCAAACAAGGCTGTGTGTGTACTACTGACAGGTATTAAGCAATTTAATGCCAATAACATGCTAACGTAACCTGACTGAGGAGATACAGGCCAAAACAGAAATGCACTTTTTGTTGAAAAGTCCCAAAAACTGGCACATGTAAACATCTTCCAAATAACATGTCTGACCCAACAGGAGTTAATTATTAGTAGACACTTTTTAAGGCCCACTTGGCTTAGTTCACTTTTCAAAACAGGTGTTGTAGTAAGGCCTGTTTCTGAGGGGTTGGGGAATGTCCGTTGCTTAAAAGTGCAAGACAGGAAGACTTGAACAAGTGTAAAACTGCTTGTTGCAGTGATGAGCAAAGGCACTTCCAGTGTGTACCAGCAGCCTACCTTGTGGAGGTCTGTCCAGTGTGTACCACAGTGTGAACTGCTCAGGATGCTTCTTAGCAATGTCTTCTAGCTCAGCTCTCAGCAATATATCTTTTTCTGTCTGAAAAATGAGACAGATGCTTAGCTACAAACCAGCTCAAGGTGCCCTCTTATGTGAGCCCATCTGGCATTCAACAAATGCAATGGTAACTCATTCAGACCAAGAAAGTAATTTTCCCCCTTACATGGCAAGCTATGATCATTATAGGCTTCTGTAAATTCAGATTGAGAACAACCAAGTATGAGGCTTAACAGCCATCTAAAGTGTCTTAAAGATGGCAATTTGAACAACTTTTAAATCCAGACTAAAATCACAATTACTGGATTTGTCTCTGACCCTGGCAAATGCAGCCCTGTCCCAGCGTGGTGATGAAAGTTAACTGTAGAACCAGATTAACAGAAGAAAATCCTGTTTCCCTGAAATTAGTGGAGGAGAAAATGAGTAGAGGGATAAGGATCTACTAACACTATTTATTCCCTAATACAGGAATTAGGGAGTGTAAGTGAAACTACAAGTAGTTTCAACAAATAAAAGAAGATCATGGGAACTATGACAGCACCACACAGTAATTATAACAGGCCTTATGAATAATGTGTTTTATTCAGTTTCTCCTTCTTAAATAATTTTAACCCAAGACAGTAGATTAAGAACTTACAAAATAACAATTTCCTGCTCCACCTATAGTGATGTGCTACCTCAGACAGTTATTTTCTCATAAACGGTTGGGTGAAAATACAAATCCAAAGACACTGGCAGAGTATGAAACATGCAGGGCAGTGTTTTCTCCAGGGGCCAATGTCCTGTAAGTTTAAAAAGCTCACAGGTCAGCCAAAAAAGAAGGCTATTAAAGAAGGAAAATAGGTGAATCAGTTTACTCACCTGATTAGCAAAAAGGAGGTAACATTTTGTGGAATCCTTAGGATCACTTGTGATCTGACGAATCAGCTGCAACATAGGAGTTATTCCTGATAAAAAGCAAAGTGGTTAAAAAACAGGTATGTATTTCAACCTACATAAGGCTGCAGTTTCAATATTAATGCTGCCCTCCTTCTGCCTTCAGCAGGAGCTCAGTTTGCTCAGGGCTACATACCTCAGAATTTCCAATCCATGCCAAATGCAGACTTGGGAGTTTCTATTACTACAAATCATTTCAGAACAAAACCAAACCTACAATACTTGTATCTGGGGCTTTCCTCTTCAGCATTCTCTATCACATACAGGAATTTTAGCCTTGAGACATTCCCCTAAAATATTTTTTGTCTTTGAGACTGAAGATCAGGGAGATGAAGTGCCTCCTCTGAGGGCACACAGTAAATCAAGATTAAAACTCTGAAGGTACTAACTCCCAGGACTCAGCTCAAGATACAAGAAAGCCTGTGTCACCAAGCACTCTGAGAAGAAATACAGATGGAAGTGCCCTGCTACTAAAGTACTGTTTGACACTCCTCACACATATCCATAAAGACTCCTCTCAACATTCTGTATGATCAAAGTAGTTTTACCTGTTCCTCCAGCTATCATCCCAAGATGCTTTGCAAACTTTTTCTCTGCTTCAGACTTCTTATGAGGCTTGATAAGAAAGGTACCTAGAAGAAACATTCAAAACCTATAGGTACATTAACTTCTAAACAAACACAGACACAACTTCCATGGGAATAAATTACTACAGCCTTCTTATTAATTGGGACAGATCTTCTGGAAATGCTAAAAGGACTCAGCACAGCACTGAGCACTAAAAGTAAAAACTTCTTTGTCTCTGTAAACTCCGATCCTAGCTTTGAAAAAGTGATTTACTCCTTCCCTATTACACAACATAATTTATAATAAACTCAAGGATTCCCACAAACACAACTCAGCAACTGTGAATGTTAGTGGTAGCTACAGGTAACCACAGCTCCTATTACAGAGAAGCAGTTTTCTTATGCTGTCTTCATCATCCTCACTCATACCACGGGTCTAACCATTTGTGCATGTCCACAGCCAATGGAATTGTATTAAACCAGAATCAAGTAAAAACCCCTGCAAAGATCAGAATCAGGAATGCTGGGAGTCTCGCATACTTTTATCATCAAATACTTTATTATTGTAAATAATTTCCAGTTAATGAGATCCCCATGACACTTTCAGTCAGCTAGGTGATTACCTTCTGGTATTCTGTGATGAGAAGACCTTGCCAATTTCTGCTCTACACCTGGCCATACCACTGTTTCAGAACTGTCAGAAAACCAGACAGTTTGTAATTGAGTTAATCTCCAAGAGCCAAGCCAAGTGAAAAGCCCATTAAAAGTATCCTCTATGAAAAGCACTTAACATATTCCATTCATCTGTTAAGAGCTCTGTAACTAGGAACAAGCTTTCCTAGCTACCTTCATAGCAGGCAGAGCAGAAAGGAACAATGGTAAAACATGCACCACTCATTTCCTCTGAGATATAACAGATTCATCAGGATATTACTTATCATAAAAGGTCATGATCCAGAGACGTGCTAATCTCTTATCCTCTGAAGTACAAGCCAAGTGCAGTGTCACTCTCAGGCCCGATCAGTGCAAAATCTTTCACTTGCATCTTGAAAGGGGATTACTTCTCTGAACTTATTTCCTCCCAGTCAACTCAGACCTGGTTTAATCAT
The DNA here is from genome assembly GCF_020740795.1 of Apus apus. Lineage (NCBI taxonomy): Eukaryota > Metazoa > Chordata > Aves > Apodiformes > Apodidae > Apus > Apus apus. The sequence continues at coordinate 9,170,855 of NC_067286.1, forward strand.
GAAGTGGAGCTGGCTCTCAGTCAGCAGGCAATTCAGTAACAACACTGAGATCCTCAAAGGGTCTTTTAGGCCACAACCTCCCTTGTTAAAGAAGCATCTGGAACATCTCTCTCCAGCTGTATAGCTGAGCTACTATTTCTCAGTAATAAAATGTGATAGCCATTTTTCCAGATTTATTTATATGGTCCCAGGACTGAGACAATATCCAGCTATTCCTCACACAAAGTGAAAAGTTCTCTTTCCCATCATATCAACCCTGATGGGCTCTTGGTCAAGATCAGGAAATGCGAATTTTCTCTTTTCCATTTTTTAAAAGATTCTCTAAAAAGTTGTAAAAGTTTTATAAAACACCTCTGAAAGAAACAATACAAATTCATCCCTTTACTCTCCCACATTTATGTCACAGTACCTGCCCCCTTATAGACAAGGAGCCCATTTGGCCCTCTGAAGTCAATAATGTCTCCAATCTTCATGTTATCAAGGTACTGCGACATCTTCCCACCTTCTGGAAACTTGGGATTGACATTTTTGTGGTAAACCTGTAAAAACACTAAGTTGTATGATACCAACCACTAGCTTTCCTGCAGACAGTACTACAAAGTGTAGAACACAATATTGCAGGTCTGAAATTGAGCTTCTGAGAAAGAAATGGAAACAATTCTTTGCTCCCAGTTATCTGTTGTGCCTTGCAACAGGAACCAGCCCAATAAGCAAAATACTCTCTCCTGCACACATTCCTATGCTCTCTGCAAACAGCCAGGCTAATAAGAATAGGTGGCAGGCAGATTATGTACTGATGCCCTCATTCCACTATTGCTCCAGCAAGAGCCTTATGTTACCCTGTTTTTGTAACTGCTTCTTCTGAAAACAGCATTGCTGCACCTTTTAAAGACTTTCCCAGAGACTTCAGCCACATGACAGCTTTTTCACCTTTCAAAGCATTTAATAAATATTAAGCAGTTAGTAACAAATCACCATACTCGGGAAGAACAAAGTATGAAAAAAAAAGCTCAGATTTTTACCTAAGGACAAACTCTATCACAGAAAAGGATTAGAAAACCCAGAAGTCCTAGGATCAAATAATCCTGTATTCCCTAGCTTAAAGGATTTCCCTTGTTTCTATATCCCCATCCTCTTAATCAACAAACACATTAGCACAACTTCTGACACCTACAGATGTATAACTGCAATCTCTGTAGTGTCACCCAAGACAGCAGGTTCTTACTGACTTGTTTCCAACTTACAACTATTAGCAGTAAATACTAGTAGCAGTAGAGGCAGACTGAGGGAGAGTGGCTGCTATTTGTACATTGCCAAATAAAAGATACCAGGCAAGTTCCTGCAGTACTGCCAGGGAAGTGATTCCCTTCTCCACCTTCCCTACCTCTGCTGTCCCTCAATGACATACAGCAGATACACAGGATACAACTTAACTATCCAAGGATAATATTAAATGAGTTTTTTGCCATGCAGTCATCCTATTTGAAAGGAGCTAAACCAAAATAAGCTCTGTAATTCACTAAAATGAAGTACTTACTTCCAGTTAGTGATTTATTAAAGGAAACCAAAATTTACCTTGATAATTAAATCAACATAACCCTTTGTCTCATCACTGGAAACTGGGGTATAGGCTCGAATCACCAGATTGCCATCAATTTTTGCAGAAAGGTAAACATGCTGGCCTAGGGAGAAAGAATTACAATCTGATTATTTATTCTTTCACCCTCAGTTTCAAATTTTTCTTGTGCTTGGAGGACAAGACAAGAGAGAAAAAGCAGGCATTGCAACCCATTAAACACAAGCATTGATAAAATCTTGACCATATAAATGCTGTCTAAAACATCTAGTCTCTTCTTTCAGCAAAAGTTTCTGGAGCACAGGGTAACTGAGGAAAGCCAGTACATTACAGAATCGAGGACAAGATACTATGAAAACAGGAAATTTATACTAAAATGGTAAAATAGAAAAGTTGTTGCTCATTCAAAAGTGCTCTCGATATCTTGGGTTCTACTGTTCTCATATTCATTAATGAAATGAAAGGATACACCAGTTCACGCAGGCAAAGAAGGAAATACACACTGCAGTTTAATAGCAGCAATCTCTCAGAGCAAACCATGTAACACCATGGCTTCCACAGCATTGGACTCTGCTGTCCAGAGAGAGCTCCCTGCCCAACTAATGCTCCAAGAGGCAGACTCAAAAAGGCACCTGTTTCTGCTGATTAAAGAAATTAAACTTCTCAACCAGACAGCACTAACCTGGAAAACATGGAAAACACAAAGCAGGCACAATGCTGGCAGAAAACTTTTCATTTTTAGCAAAATCATCCTGGTGATAACCAGAAGCAGAAGGCAGGAATCTCCCAGGAAGTAATCAGTTCCATGTAGTTTCAGGATTGTATTCCTTAATTCTTAAGTCTGGATAAACACAAGCACTGCAGGGCATATCTCCACTTATTTGTCCAGTTTATGTGGACAGTTCAATACACGTTCCCATATAAGCCAGAAGAGAATTCTGAGAAAGACTGCTGCCCTTGTCAAAGCAGCATGCAAGGACATGCTCACAGCGTGGAACAGGAAAAGCCCTGACACTTGCCATACAGCAAGAGAAACTGCAAAACACAGCACAGCACAAACCAGGGCCACATCTGCAGATAAGAAAGGGATCTTTCCCCTGTGTAGATTATCATTAATTCAAGGTCCAAGGTTCATGCCATCAGTTTTGCAGGGTACAGGAAAGAAGACTGCCAATCCTAGTCTGAATTGCACTGCATGCTACAGAAAGCAAGATAAACTTGTACACATATGTATGCATGCACAGAAAACACTCTGAATATTGTAGTACCTTCTATATACAGTAGTTGTATTTTCCCCTTTGTTCTGCACAGAATAGTTACAAGCTTCCCAGGTAGAAGAGTTCTCTTTCTCATCTACAAGCGCAACCATATTCATCAAAACCATGAGATAAGTTAACAATAAACTGAGGGCATCAGATGGGAGTAGAATGCAAGTACGGAATATGAAAAAGCTTTGACAGATACCATTCCTGCTTATATTCTGACTGGTGAGGAATTTCATACAGACTCAGTTCAGTTTCACTGTTCTTTCTAAACTAACACAAGCAGAACAAAGCACACCCAAAAAATCAGAAATACACCCCTTTAGGAAATCTGACATTTCTCTCTGACATTGCAGCACTGAGATGCAGACTTTAACTCCCTGCTTTGCTACGTATTGAATTCCTAGTCAGAGGCACTATGGGTACAGCTGTAAATCTTAACAACAGAATACACATAATGAAGCGTCTTCAGCACTTACCTACAGGTAATCCTAATACATGATCTGGTGAAGGTAGCCCAAACCGGAATTTCTTGGTATCATGGCTGATTTCCTAACAATCCAAGCAAAATCAGGAGGTCAACATCCCCAGTGCTTTGAATTTCAAACTCTAGTCAACATGATATAGCTTTAGTAACTCTGTTCCTTGTTAGCACGCATACTAAATGGTAGGAAGGGAAGTAAAAATGGCTTTCAGAAGTAAACTTTTAACAGACCAGAAGTTTTATAAGGAAAGCCTTTTCCTCTTTAGTTCCACATGGAGTGACATTTGTCCGTGCAATCCCTACAGCACCTTTGCACAGAAAGTCTGGAACCCTCTATTGCCCAAGGCCAGTGAGCACATTTCATAATTTGTGGCCAAAGATCAGGCAAGACATGACACGCAGAGAAGCACAAGCTGTGGGGGTTACTTCTCACTGATGCACAACAGACACAAATCACGGGAGAAATACAGCTCTAAACGAGGATTTAAACATGTAAGAAGACAGTCCACCTTCCCCTTGAAACAACTGTAAACTCATGGGGTAGGCACGAACAGAAGAACCCTGCTCTACCCTGGGGAAACACTGCAGCGTGGCAGAGGGGGTCAGAGCCGCCCTCGAGGGCTCTGCGCACTCCTCTGGCCCCGAAGCCCGGGGCAGCTCAGGAACAACCACCCCTCAGGCTCCCCCGGCCAAGGGACCAACCACCCCCGCCAAAGGGCCCCCGTCCGTCCCGGCCGAGGGGCAGCGAAGAGGCAGGCACAGTCTCCCCACGGAGCCAGGACGAGGGTTTAAACACGCGAGTCCGCCCCGGGCGCTCGGTCACCTTTTTGTCCACCAGCTGCAGCGGGTATTTAGCCAGTGGGTCCTGCAAGGTAACGAGGCCGCCCGCCCTGCGCCCCGTCCCTCTGAGCAGCAGCAGCAGCAGGGCAGATGCAGCGACCACCACCACGGCGATGGCCACGGGGGCACCACCCTGCGAGGAGAAGGGCAGGCGGTCAGAGGAGCACCCGGCCCCACCCCAGGGCCGCCCCCCTCCCGGCCCCTCACCGCAAGCCCCTCCATGGCAGCCGCCCGCAGCTCCGCGCCGAGCAGCCCCCGCGCTCTGCCCGCCCCGCCCCGCCCGCCGCAGCGCGGCCACGCCCGCCGCGTCCCGCCCCCGGCTGCTCAGCCGCGGGCCCGGGGGCAGCGCCGCACGACGCGTGTCCCGCCTGCCCGAAACCCCGCTCCTCTCACACAGCCCCAGCTGCAGCAGGTTCCCCGAGGAGGCGAATTCGCGGGTGAAGTGTCGGTTTTGTAAGGCTAACGCACGTGTAGGGGCTTATCAGCACTTCACGTGGCCCGCACGCAGATCTCGCGGGCAGAGAGGGCTGCGGGACCTGCTCCCCGAGATGGAACCCCATCACTTACAGGGCAGGCCCCTACAGCAACCAGACCGGCCAGCAGGAATCAGGAGGGTAACACCTGCCACAAAACCCAGTTACCAACAGCGGGCAGTCAATGGCTATAGTCCTTCCTCCCCTGCATTTCTCATTCTTTTCATGTTCAGCAACAGAAAACAGCGATGCAGGAGGTCTAATCGAGTTTGCCTCAGTCTGTCCTGTCAAATAACAAGGTTCAGGTCCCCTAGGCAGAAAATAGAGCTTTGCAAAGTAGAATTATGAACTGAGAATTCACAGAGGTAATGCCATTGAGTCAGAGATGGACAGTATTTTAACACCTCTTGTCAGGCTACATAGCCAGAACCAAAACAGAACTTCAGACAATTGCTTCCTCTCCTGTACTACTGCCAGGCACGCTGTAACAATGCACTTACACTTTCTGCTTCCTGATTAAGATCTCCCCTTGCCAGCAAAAGTTAAATAAATGCTCTAATTACCACTTCTACAAAGGCTATCCAGGTGCACCACTGGCAATGGGATGGACTGCCAGCATGTGTGTCCACATACACAAGGAGCAGGACTGAGGTACAGAGCTAAGCAGGAAGACTTCTGGTCACAGAACAGAGTATTTTTAGACATACTTTTATTGTAAATACTTAGCACAGTGTCAATGAACAATTAAATGATCATTTGCTTCCATGTCACCTTACAAAGATGATGTTTTATTTACATGCCAGCAGGTTTATATCTAGATTTTAAACACTCAGGAAACCTGAGGCTACCTCAGCACTCAGGTAGGCTACTAATATCCTAGCTCTTGACTGTAGGGTGCATGAAAGCCTCACATTAACTGTCAAGAATTAAGGTGGACCTCATGGAAATTTTGTACAAAATAACACAAAACACAGTGAAAGTAATGTATTTTTTTTTTAATCCTATTTCATTTGCATCACAAAACAGTTCACATTATTGCCAAAAGATACTGGCAGCTCACAACAGACTCAAAAGAGAAAACAAAATCAAAACTAGACTACTTGTAAAAAAACAGACGAGGAGAAACATAAAAGGTCAACACCCTGTAGTCAAGTAAAAAGCAAGGATCCCAACAATCAAACACAAATAATTTAAAATAGCATCATGAATATATGAAAGAGATTTTTTAAAGATACACCAATTTATCAGCATATAACCCCTGCATTCAATATGGCTAGTGCAGCTGATACCACTTCCACAGCCCCCACTTTGGCTGCAACTGGCCTGACCTCCTAGGCCACATGAAGCGCCTGACACGTGCCGACCGGGCGAGGCTGGTGCTGGCCTGGAGGTGGCCATCCGCCCGGACACCCGCTTCCAGCCATGCAAGGCCAACGGTCCCGTGAGACTGGGTGGGCCACGTGGGGCCACTCTGGGTTTGAGAAGTGCTGGGCGGTGTGGGGATTGAAAGGCAGCACTCTCCTGAGGCAGAAGAGTTCCTTGGCCTTGCTGGTGCATCACTTGTAGTTCTCCCCCAACTCTTCATTTTCCTGAACACACCCACTTGATATCCTTGTATTAGATTAATATGCAGATAAAAACTTGCATATATTTTAAGTCATCTTGTTCCTGTTAAGCAAACCAGAATAGCAACCAATGCTCCCAGCATAATTAAAGTGATATCATTGCCTAACAACTGCCACCACAGCTCAACATTAACAGACTTCCACAATGAAAAATTGCAAAGCATGCTTTCCCTCCATTGCTCTCCAAAGGTCTCTTCAAAGAGCTTATCAAAGACAGAACAAGCATACTCTATCAATAATGTAACACAGCTGTGCCTTGCACTTCATCTGAATTTGTCATAGTCCTTCCACCATGAACTATTTCCATAGTTTCACAGAAAGCTCATGCTCCAGATTAATTTGTGGGCTTTTCCCTAACTTTGTCTCAGTGTAGTCGTCTGGGGGAACCAAAGCCCAGAGACCGGAATTGCTGTCTGTTACCTCCCTCCAGCCTTCCCAGGGGAATAAAGCAACAAGGCTTCAAGGTTGGAATTTAAAATTAGAATGGGTTTACAGGGAAGTGCTTGAAAGAGTCCAGCGCAGAGCCACAAGGATGATTAAGGGAGTGGAACATCTCCCTTATGAGGAAAGGCTGAGGGAGCTGGGTCTCTTTAGTTTGGAGAAAAGGAGACTGAGGGGGGACCTCATCAATGTTTACAAATATGTAAAGGGTGAGTGTCAAGACGATGGAGTTAAGCTTTTTTCGGTGATGACCAGTGATAGGACAAGGAGTAATGGATACAAGTTGGAGCATAGGAGGTTTAAGATGAATATCAGGAAAAATTTTTTCACTGTAAGAGTGACAGAGCACTGGAACAGGCTGCCCAGAGAGCTTGTGGAGTCTCCTTCGCTGGAGACATTCAAAACCCGCCTGGACGCCTTCCTGTGTGATGTACTCTAGGTGACCCTGCTCTGGCAGGGGGGTTGGACTAGATGATCTTTCGAGGTCCCTTCCAACCCCTAGGATTCTATGATTCTATGATTCTATGATAGGGAAGGGATAGTAACACATGGAATATCAATGAAAATAATACAAATATACACAACCTTATTTCAGTGGTCACTGATATAAATGTTCAGAAGTCCTACACAGCAGAGCTGACTTAAAAGGGTCCAGGGCTCTTCCCAGCACCTGATGGAGTAGGAGCCTGCAGAGCACATAGCAAGCTGAAGACAGCAGGGAACAGAGACAGCAAAGAAAAAGGGAGCAGGAAGGGGGGTGGAGTTACTGTCCTCTGGCTTTTATAGGCTATGGCAGGAAATGGGAGGAGAATCCTGAACCCTCTTCCCCTGAGCCCTCTGGATCCCTTGAGGCCTTTAACAGCCTCTCTCTAGGTTCTCTTATTCATACCATAAAACAAGCCTGTGTGCCCTCAAACTATAACACCTTACAGTGAAAAGTAAAAAACGGTGAAAAAATTTTACGCACATTTGGGAATAAAGGTAGAGAGATTATTTATTTGTAGAGCTACACAATAAAATTAGACCTTCAAAAAAATCAGGTTTTAAGCTAATGTAATCAGAAAAGCAGGGTTACTAGCATCAAATGCACATACAGGAAACACATTTCTAAAGATTTTTGCCATTAATACAAACAAAGTGAGACGTCTTTCTTACTCTCTAGTTATTTTCTAGACCATTGTGTCAAAGGATCATACCTGTACTACACTGATGTCTGCAAAACTAACTGCAGTCTGTCATCACTATTTCTGGTGGAAGCAGCTGTTTGGGCATTAAAAACCTGCTATTTACAAGGAAACATGCCCTGTTCACAGTGTGTGTGTTACACAGTACCTCTTTAATTACACGTACAGATTAATTAGGACAGCTGTCAGTTCTCGCCTGGTGCCAGTGGTCTTTGGCCCATCCCACCCGTCTTTACAACCCTTCAATCTGTTTCAACAACGCACAATTTGTTAAAACAGGAACTGTCTTAAAATTACCCCTTTCCCAGCAACTGGATTGATTCACCTCACTAACGACTATAGACAATGTTCTGCTGCTCTTCGGGGAGGCACTTCTTCCACTGCCTAGGTCATAGAACTCTTCAGGTTGGAAAAGACCCTTGGGATCACCGAGTCCAACCACCATCCCTACTCTACAAAGTTCTCCCTCAAACCATATCCACCAACACCACATCCAAATGACCCTTAAACACATCTAGGGATGTAGCACCTACATGGACCTTAATGGAAGGATGACTGACTGCCCCTTCCTTTGTCTTACATCCACACTTATTCAACCTAATCTTTACAGTATTTTTATGCTCTCCAGTACCACACTCTAGGACATGTCTGGCATATGGTATATGGTGGCTTTTCCCTCCCTTTCCTTCTAAGAGAGACTAACAGAGCAGAAGCTGGCAAATCATCTGCGTTAAACTGCGACCAATTTATTTGTGCCAGGTGCATTGGCGTGAGCCTGCAGGCCCAGGTACTTGGGAGGCCGAGCCCGCAGGATGGACAGAGTGAGGAGTTCTGAGCTCCAGTGCACTACACTGAGCAGGCACCTGTGCTACTGCCATCATCAATATGGTGGCCCCAGTGAGCCACAGCACACCTAATTGCCCAAGGAGGGGTTAACGGGTACAGGTCAAAGACATAACATGACAAAGCTCCCATGTCAGTCAGGAGCAGGCTCAGGAAGGAAAGCCAAATCAACCAGGAAGTGTAGAAGTGATCACAGACTGGCCAGAAGGCAAACACTTTGGAATGCCACCAGAAGTGGTGAAACAGGCTGAAGAAGCACCACCACACAATCAATTACTAGAGCTTGAGAAACAGTATGCTGCTTTCACTGATGGATCCTGTGGTGCTGTAGGAGCCACCAGAGGTGCAAACCTGCTGTGTGGAGTCCTACACAGCCAGAAATTAAACTTCTAAACTAACAGGAGTGTTGCCTTTACACTTCCTCTGTGTTTGAAATGTCAAATTATAGATTGCCATAGTTGAAAAAAAGGCATTTCATCAGGATAGTTCTGGCTGACACAGTTACCAACAAATACACACTCTTTTTTTCTGGAAGAAAGGTGTCCTCCCACACTCGTCACCATGGAGAAACCGGCTGCGTCCCCGCGTGCCCAACGCCATGGAAGAACCACGACTGCCCATCCCCCTCAGCCCCCACACCTTCCCCGCCAAGCTGTGGCAGCTGGTGAACAGCCCAGCTGCCTCGACATCCGCTGGGACTCCCGCAGCCAAGGCCTGGCCATCGACCAGGCACTCTTGCAGCAGGAGCTCCGGGGCACCAGGCTGGGCCACACAGCAAGGTCAGCTGACAATGGGGCCGAGCTGTTCAGGACCAAGAACTTCAGCAGCTTCATCCAGCAGCTCAACCTCTACGGCTTCCGCAAAGTGGTGGTGGGGCCAGCGGGTGGCCCTGATGCTGGTGGCAGCTCCACCAAGACCCTGCACCATTTCCACAGCCCCCACTTTCGCCACAACTGGCCTGACCTCCTAGGCCACATGAAGCGCCTGACACATGCCGACCAGGCGAGGCTGGTGCTGGCCTGGAGGTGGCCATCCGCCCGGACACCCGCTTCCAGCCATGCAAGGCCAACAGTCCCGTGAGACTGGGTGGGCCACGTGGGGACACTCTGGGTTTGAGAAGCACTGGGTAGTGTGGGGATTGAAAGGCAGCACTCTCCTGAGGCAGAAGAGTTCCCTGGCCTTGCTGGTGGCCACTCAGTTCCCCCACTGCCACCAGAAGAGCAGTCTCACTTGCCCATTCCCTCTGTGGCACGCCAGCCATTATCTTCCTTGCAGCTGACAGAGCAACTGTGTTGGTTCAGTTTAAGGCTCTGAGGAGAAGACCACCATTACAGAGCCTTGGTCCTCACACTGCCTTCCGTTGCCTGTGGAAACTCCTAAGCACTTGTTTCCCTTTCTTTTGTACCCGCAGCAGGAGACGAATGAATGTAGGACACTTTCCTCAAAACCGTTTCTTTCCTTAATCCCATGGATCTACCTCAAACCAGAAACATGACACTTCCATGACTAAAAGTTTACATCAGAGTCCAGTCCACTGCAGAACATGGCAGAGATCCCTCGGCTCGCTTCCAGGGCATGATGCTTCCCCAGGCTTTCCAGCAACAGGGCTTGCCTTCCCAGTACTCCCAAGGTGTTTGACAGAGGTCACCTGCTCATACCAAACTGTCCCCTTCTGCCACTGGAGCGACGATCTCCAGCCACTGCCACTTCCCTTCCAGACAGCAGCGTATCTTCCACGCAGTACTCGCAAGCCGGTGATCCAACAGGTATGAAAAACATTCCTGTGCTTGCTTTTCTAAGAGTTATGTAAACGTGATACTTTTAAGTATCCTTCTATGATGCTCTGTCAAGTGTGTCTCGAGCGAAAATTCAGCAGGGAGTGTAAAGTCTACAGGAAGAGAGACGCTGAAGGCAAAAAGATTTTCTCTTTGGTGTTCCCATCCTTCCTCCAGAGTCTGAGTGTGCCCCGATGACTTTCCATATAGCCGCTCTGTTGAGGTTGAAGCATGAGGAGAAAAACACTTGTCCCTAGCTAGTCACTGTTAGGCTAACTTTCCTCTTTTTTGGAAGAAAGCAGAACTAGCACTGAGAACTTGTTGAAAAGTAGTAGACTTGGTCTCATGTCTTCCCAGGTGAAGTTTGTAAAGGCAAAAATCAGTCAAAAGTACGGTGTAGAACAGTCTATTATGCTCATACTATTTTCATACCTGAGGTTTTTTCTTGCTTAAGTTCTTTACACAGTTGTTTTTTAATGCTCTGAAGCCTAGAAAGTACAAGTCTTGACTCCTTTTGTTTGTCTAAAATGTTTCTCCTGCAATTTTCACTCAATTCTCTTTATTCCTCAGAAGAGAATTTCAAGCAAATTATTTTTGTTTTCCATGGGGTTTGTTTAATCTCCCAAAAACTTCTGAAACTCAGAATACAGCGACCCTTTCCTAAGGATTTTGTTTAGTGTGGAGTTATTGAAATGTTTGCTCAAAGTGAGCAATGGAATTGTGCATGTCAAACACCAGTCCAGCAGGTCTGCTCACTGCGTTGGGAGCTCCTGTGGCTCCAGCACCAGGTTGTTCCCCAGCTGCCCACACAGATCCTCCCCCTGCCTGTGCCAGTCCGGCAGCTTCCACAAGCCCCCAGTGCAGCTTTGTCCAGGGGAGAGGATTGCTGAGGTTGCTTCCCAAAGCCTTACAGAACCAACACACATCCCGCAGTAACAAGACTGTATTTTTTGTTATTGGGGGCAGCATCAGGTTTGGTTTCCCCCGAGGATGTTCTTTTGTACTCCTGCTTACACAGCCAGAAATTAAACTTTTAAACTAACAAGAGTGTTCCCTTTGTATATTCTCTGTGATTTAAATGCCATAGTTTAAAAAAAGGCTTTGCATTATGGTAGTTCTTGCTGACACTTTTATCAACAAACACCCATTTTTTTTTTCTGGAAGAAAGGCCCTTCTGCAGCAGCTCCCAGGCTGTCCAACAGTAAAAACAGTTGTGCCAGGGCTAGAAAATGTCTGAGGTGTGAACTCTTCGAGTTCCCAGCAGTGCAGAGTTTGAGGACTACCGGTGACAAAAGTACCACCACAGCGACTTCCCCAGTTTCCCCGTGATGAAGCACCTGATTTTATTTCTTCTGCCTGGCCTCCGCCATTCATGCTCACCCTCCTCGATGCTACCTACAGCTTGACTACCTAGCTTTTCATAGAATTACCAAATCATTTAGGATGGAAAAGACCTTCAAGACCATCAGGGCCAACCTGTAACACCCCTGTGCCAAGCTGACCCCCTAAACCACATCCCAAAGCACCAGATCTGTAAACACATTGAGGCACGGTGACCAAACTCCCTCTCTGGGCAGCCTGTTTTAACTACCTAGTTTTTGACAGAATAAGCTCCCCTACATCCAGATTTCTTCTTCAGTAAATACTTCCTCCAGCTGAAGCTAAGCCAGTCCTCCATGCTGATTTCCTGCATCCCGTTTTAACTCAACCCAAACTGAACGTTCCAGAGTGGGAGAAATCAGGAAAAGTTTAATTTCTGGCTGTGTAAGCAGGAGTATAAAACGTTTTGGGTTTGTTTGGTTTTTTTTTTAGGGCAATTGTGACACTTTTAATTCCCCGTGCGTTCTGTATTCCTCTCCCGCTCCCTCGTCAACTCGTTTTCTTTGCCCTTCCGCGAGGCTGCAAGCTGCTCCTTTCCCGCTCCGATTTACTAACTCCTCCCTGGGGCTGAGAGGGTGGGCCGGGCTGAGAAGCCCTGGGGGAGCTGAAGGGGGGCAAAGCAGGACGAAGGGACGGGCAGGGAAGGGCCGGGCAGCGGGGAAGGAACCCGCGGCGCCCCGGCGGCAAATGGCGGCGGGCGGGGGATGGCGCAGGGAAGATGGCGGGGGCGGGGCGTCCCCTCGCGCGGCGGCCGTTGGGGGCGCGCGGGGCGGGATGGCGGGTCCCGCAGGGCTGGGAGCGGTTGCTGGGCGGGCGGGGCTGAGCGCGTCCCACGGGCCGGCGGCGGGAGGAGGGAGAGGCGGCTCCTCGAACCCGCCGTGAGGGAAATGATGCCGGGAGTAGCGCCAGCGTGCCGAGCTCCTGCCACACGGAGAGGAGAATCACTCGGATTTCTTAGCTTTTTTTTTTTTTTTTTTGAATGCTAACGCTTTGCGTGACTGGCAGAAAGACCGAAAAAGAAAAAAAAACCAAACCAAACATTCCATCTCCTGCGCTACTGAAGAACTGTTGTGGAACACCAGAGAATGAATGCCTCACCGCACTCAATTTTAAGTTTTTTTTTGGTTAATATTAGCTTCCCTCCTCTGACTTCAGAAGCGGGGGAACCACTAACAAAATACGACTCAACGCCCTACCAGCCAGGCTGCTGAAGACGGGGAGAGGCTGGGGCTACACACACAGCACTGTTCCTGAAGTGAATTCCCCCTTGTGCCAGGGTCACGCTGTTCTCGAGAGTATTTTAATCCAGGACCTCCAGACTGAGCGACCCGCTCTCCGTGTTCAAAGCTAGATCCTCCTACTGAAGTGCTGCGTCTTCGTGTTTTCTGAAAATAGGGTCATGGTACAGTTTGTAGCTTTTACGTATTTTGCTTTACTCAATGATCTGCCGTGTTCTCCATGTGGCAGAAGGCTCTGAAACTCGAGAATAAAGCAGAATGAAAAAAAAGACTAATTCAGATGTCTCTGCCAGAATTTATCCTAAAGGATAAATAGGAATAATAAGTGAAGAATACATAGAATACATACTTATTTTCATTTTCAAGGCAGAACTTTGTCTACCATGAGTAACAACTGAACAGCTATGCAACTAGTTCTCTGAAATGCATTATCAATAGGAAGCACTAATTTTCCCTTGAGAACTGGACTCTTTCCTTGCCTTCAGAAATATAAAGGTAAGGGGTTTTACAGAGCTTGAGAAATGTTTAGAAATATTCCTGATTTTCTGTACTAACTATTCCTAATGGTCCTTTGGCTGATTAAGCAAACCAGAAAACCAGCCAATTAAAGTGATATCATTGCCTAACAACTGCCACCATACTTCAGCATTGACAGACTTCCACAATGAAAAATTGCAAAGCATTCTTTCCCTCCATTGTTCTCCAAAGGCCTCTTCAAAGAGCTTATCAAAGACAGAACAAGCATACTCTATCAATAGTGTAACACAGCTGTGCCTTGCACTTCATCTGAATTTGTCATAGTCCTTCCACCATGAACTATTTCCATAGTTTCACAGAAAGCTCATGCTCCAGATTATTTTGTGGGCTTTTGCCTAAAACTTTATAGTGAAGAGGTTAAAACTGGTGGAAAACATTTACCATATTCAACTGAAAATAAAGGTAGAGATACTTTCTTTCCAGAGCTACAGAATAAAATTAGACCTTCAAAAAAATCAGAAGTTTTACACTAATGTAATAAGAAAAGCAGGGTTACTAGCATCAAACGCACATACAGGAAACACATTTCTAAGGATTTTTGCCATTAATACAAACAGAAACAAAGTGAGACATCTTTCTTACTCTCTAGTTATTTTCTAGACCATTGTGTCAAAGAAGGATCATACCTGTGCTACCTTGATCTCCTTTCTAAACACTAAGACTGCACAGAACAGTCTGCAAAGCTAACTGCAGTCTGTCATCGCTATTTCTGGTGGAAGCAGCTGTTTGGGCAATAAAAACCTGCTATTTACAAGGAAACGTGCCCTGTTCACAGTGTGTGTTTCACAGTACCTCTTTAATTACACGTACAGATTAATTAGGACAGCTGTCAGTTCTTGCCTGGTGCCAGTGGTCTTTGGCCCATCCCACCCGTCTTTGCAAACCCTCAACCTGTTTCAACAATGCACAATTTGTTAAAACAGGAACTGTCTTAAAATTATTCCTTTCCCAGCAACTGTCTTAAAATTATTCCTTTCCCAGCAATTGGATTGATTCACCTCACTAACGACTATGGACAATGTTCTGCTGCTCCTCGGGGAGACACTTCTTCCACTGCCTAGGTCCTCTCAGAGCCAGAGGTAGCACCTTCATGGACCTTAATGGAAGGATGACTGCCCCTTCCTTTGTCTTACATTCACACTTATTCAACCTAATCTTTACAGTATTTTTATGCTCTCCAGTACTGCAATCTAGGACATGTTTGGCCTTGTTCTATCCCACGATCAACTAACAGAGGGTTAGAAGCCTGAAGCACACGTGTGTAAAGCTGAAGTCTCAACCTGGGTAAATCAGCAGTAAATGCACCAATCTGAGTATCAGCTACTTGGAAATCTGTTCACCAGTCATGAACTAACACACTCCCATCAAATTTTGCTTTAAATGACGTTGGTGCTTTGGAAGTGTTTTACAATGTGGTCCATCAGAACTCCTCTTTTGATTTCACCATGAAAATGGGGAGATCTACAAAAAGGAGACAAATAAAACAGAGTGAACTTTGCAAAATAGTCAAAGGCAGGCTGTAAACTTGTTAAAGTGCACTCATTTATCATCATGTGTCAATTCATGCCTCAACATGTCAGTTCATTCATCAACACAAGAAATGCAATAGAGAGAAGGATAATAATATATCTAGAAGAAATAAGATTTTCAGAAGTGACTATTGATTTAGATTCATCCTTTTCTGGGCATTCAGCTAGGGATACTTTAAACAGCTGAGACTTCAGGAAGTGCTGGACACTCAAATATGAAACTGGCATCCTGGAAAAGACCTTGAGTTAAACATCTAGCAATAACATAAAATTGATTTAACTGGTTTTTCACACGTACCGCTACTATTAACACTCTGTTTGATCCAATCAACAAAATCACCAACATTTGTGTATACTCCTGGGTATCTCTTCCTTCCACATCCCAAGCCCCAGCGAGTGATACCATGAAGGGTGTAAAATCCTGAGTTATCTTCTGAAGGACAAACTAATGGGCCACCAGAATCGCCCTGCACAAGGACAAAGGAATCTTGTTATGCACTAACGTCACTCCTTATGTTTTTTAAATATCAGTTCAGCTACAGGAGGTTCCAGCTGCTTGTGTATTAGGGGCTGTTTTTAAAAGGCAGAGAAAGAACCTTTGTTCAAGGGAAGTCCTTATTTTTGCAATATGAGTAATTAAAATCCTACTATTAAGGAGTCTTTCGCTGTAAATCACCTACAGCCTGTTGGCAAGAAAACAGGCTTTAACACTCCCCTTTTCAGAACCGATTAGCCATACCCCAAGCATCAGAGATAAAGGTGACATGTGCAACTTACTGTGCATGAGTCCTTGCCTTCTTCCAGAGGGAATCCAGCACAGATCATCCTCTGGTTCACTTTACTGGGAAGATTTACGTAATAGCTCTGACATGTGTCAAGCCCCAGGATGGGGACTTCCAGCTGATGCAGCTTCTTCCCCTTTTCTCTGTCTTGAAGTAAAAGATATCTCAGAAACCAGCAGAGGCATGAGTTAATTATTCCAGAAGGAAGCTTTACTCTTCCCCTTTCCCAAATGGTCTCAATCTAAATTACCTGATTTCTTTCCTCCCACTCATTTCCTTGCATGTCTAGCTAAGATTGCACAAGTGTAAGCTTTTTAACACATCTGTTCTCTGGAAACTAATGTATATACAGACTGAATGTTACAGCACAGAACGTAGTATTTAAAACACAGTTCCAGCATGCTCAGCCTTCACAATCAAAGACTACATAACTCCTTCATGTGTACCCCATCCTGTGACAACACACGCCCTCCAGGGCTGGACTGCCTCCTCCTTGGCAGGGAGGCACACTGGCCACACGTAGTCGTTGAATTCTAAGGGCTTGGCCAGTTCCAGTAAGGCAATGTCAGAGTCCATAGTGGTCTTGTTAAAATTTGGATGTATAATACACTGCTTTACTGACCTTTTATAGGAAAAAAAGGACATTGACATTTTCTGAATTATGTGGGAATTTGAGTCTTTAAGTAACTTTAATCCTATACATTTTCAGGCCATATGCAAGATACCATAAGAGGAGGAAACATTTAAAAGCAGCTGCTGAAGCCACCAACTTTTTTACATTAGCAAGTCAAGATTATGCCTCTTGGACACGATTTGGGAATCATGCAGGAAACTCCATCCAGTAAGTGTAGGGAGAGGTTATTTTAAAAGCGTTTGTCAAATCTGAGCAAAGTGGAAAGTTGTGCCCCAAATATTTCTGCCTTGGTAATAGTGACCAGGGACTTCAGAGACACTCACACATCCTCCAGGAGCTTTGGAGCTCATTACTGGTGAAGGCACAGATATGTGTTAATACAGTTTCTCTGACAGTCACACAAAAGCTGTTGCGTAAATGCAGGTTAAGGTCAGCATGTAGGCTGTTAGGTTGCTGCATCATGAACAACTTGGGAGACACATTTGCATTTAAAACTATTTTGCAAGATTGACATACATCTTATCATTAAGCAGAACTTAATAGTACCTGTCTATATTCTTGCTCTGTAAGATTATGAAATCCAGTTACCACCATCCATAAGTCTCTGTATAATTCCCTAAAAATAAGCAAAAAAGGAGAAGTACATTCTCAAGCTGCTGTAACAGCATTCTTGAAACCTGTGAATCATAAAAGCTCCCCCACTCAAACTGGATTCCTAAGGCTTTACATATTTCTGGGCCAACAACTCTCAGGGCCCATACTCCCATACAAATATATGGAAATCTAGTAGGGAGCATGACATATTATCATGATGAGGCAGTAGGATCTCTCAAGCACAGAGTGAATGGAGAGAAAGGTCACTTTTATAAGGACTGGGGGTGCCTGATGCAGAACACAAGGCCTGCATGGTCCACATCATCTGAGGAGTTTATAAAGTTTTTTTTAAGAGTCTGAAAGTCACACAGACTGTCCATTTGTCTCCTCTCAATAAAGTCAGAAAACTTTCTATGTAATCAGATTTAACAGATTGATAGGTTCTTAATAAGAAAATGGCATCAACCCTGTGCACAGAAGTCTCCTGTATGTCCTCCTAAATCTACACAAATTCAGTAATTTTTGATAGATTGATTCTACCTGAATGAGAACATGCTCTGTAAATGATCCAAACACAAAGAGTAAGTGATGGTTGAGAAGGGACTTACTATCTTGTAATCTCTTCTGAAAACTGCTCTGAATGAAATCCAAGCCTACAGGGGTAGGCTACTTACTTCTAAGTGGTTCCTTACTTCCACTGTGATCCTAGTACATGCATGTGGAACAAAAGAGCCCAGTGCCAGTGTGAGCAGTAAGTTGCTGGTAAACAAAACTGCCAGCCACCCTGAGCAGAATCACCATGCTGCAGAAATGCACCATGCAATTACAGACATCCCCAGCAAAGGGTTCATCCCAGTGTACTTACTTAGAATTAAAGCAGTGAGCAGCTGTGACAACCCATTCTTTGGCAAGAACTCCTCCACAGATATGCTCATCTGAAATTTGTACACTGACCTGCCATAGCCATGAGTATGGTACAGCTTCTTCACCTCCAGTTATTCTACTGAAGATGAACCTGGGTTGATTTGAAGGCATTCCACAAATATCACCTGAAACAGAAAGTACAGATGTCTCTAGGAGTCTTCAGCGGTTAGGATCTGGAGAGACAAAGAACAGTCTATTTAGGAGCTACCCCACAGCTTCTCAAACCCTTCCCCCTTTTTTGCTAAATCTTTCAAAATCCCTCATTAGAAAGGATCCACATTTTAGAGATAGTGTGAGGAGATGATCGTAGTGAAAACAGAGCTTCAACAAGATGAAAGCAACTGCTTACCTTCAGAAGTTTTAGCCTTAAACCTACAATGAATATGGACTCATCCCATTTTCCACAAAGTACTGGAGGGAATAAGGGAAGTTCTAAAACACTGGTTATTATTTTCAATTACCCTGTACCCTTTGCAGTTATTTTCCCCAAAGTAAGTAGGTGTAAACTTACATACAAGCTGAAAAATGTACTTGCATTGGTGTAAATGACTTAACAAGATGAAAGAAACATGAAAAATTAGTATTCTAAAGGCAAAGGATAGAAACATTACTACTGATCTTTTAAATTTCCTCAAAATATCTTAATGAAAAATTCTGAGAAAACTGCATCCATTAAATATTTGCAGACCATCTAAATTATAGTCCCAAAGGTACTGAAATAAAAAAAAGCCCATGAGGAAAATATAACAGGTTGGCTTACCTGTTGTAACCTGTGTTTCTTCCTCAGTCATATCCATATCTTCAGATTCTTCACTGGTTGAATGCAAAGTATCTAAATCCAAAAAAAGAAAATAGCAAAAGTGTTAGCAGGCTGTCTTGAGTGATAGTTTTATTACAGAATCACTTTTTTTTCCTTTATTATAAAGTTTGTAGAAGGAATAGATTTCTACAGTCAGGCTCTGTACTGTTACCTCTTCACATAGTAGTGAAGTGCCACCTAAGATGCACCAAAATACTCTTACACAAAACAAAACTCTGAGGCTTTGGATAGATTCATTCTCTTTCTTCACCCACTCAACAGGCAGGTTTTTTTAATGCCTCAAGAGGTTCCCAATACAGTTTTTTCACTGAAACAATTTGTTTGATGAGACTCTCTTAGAGTAAAATAATTCTGAATAGCCAGATACACTGAAGAGCCCTTTTTGCTGCCCCAAAGAGGCAGTTTATCAAGTTACTTCTCTTACCTGTTGCATGGACAAAAGAGATTGTAGCTCTGAATCCACCAAAGGTCTCTGTTTCATCAGAATGAAAGACAACAAGCATCATGGCAGAGGAGCTTAGAACAGGTGCTGGTAGGGCAAATCCACAAGACTTAGCTAAAGATGGGAAAACAAAGGTTCACTGCAGATTAAAACATGTACTTTTTCATTCTCCTTTCATCAGTGGGTACCAAATATTCCATGTATCCCAGCTCTCACACAGGAGGATAAAAATTAACTATGCACAACAGAGGAGTAGATATAAGCAGACTGAGGCTGAAGAATTGTTCTGTTGTTCCTGATGATCTGTCTTTGTTCAGCAACTAGCTCATAAGAGCAAGGAGACACTTGCATTATGTCACAAGAGTCTATTGCAGCACTCAGCTCATAGGGTGCCATTACATATAGAACACACAGGAAACCTGATTTCCCCTTGTTATTCTTGCAGCACTAGCACCTGCTAGTGCTCATCTAAGCACCAGCATCAGGCAAGTGCTGAAATCAGTTGACTGGGACAGGTCTTCCTCTCATTCAATGTAAGCCAGGGGGGTCTCCAGCAAGGTGGCAAGAATTACTGGAATGCTCATCTGGAGTGAAGAATAACTGGACTCTGAAAAGGAGACCTCTTGGGTGCTTTCTGTATCTGATCTTTACTACAAAAACAAATTATTGTGCTATGCCCTTGTCTTCATTTATGTGAATTCAGACCTGCATTTCATGTAGAACTTAAATACACAGAACTGTTCTGTTCAATGGGATTTTGCCTCTGTAAATGGAATGGAAGCAGCATACCTGCAAGTATTTTTCAGGGCACTGAAACTAATATCTATGACATCACCTGAGACTCTAGAGGGGAACTTGATTTTACATTAGCCCTGTTTTTGCAGTCTAAGTCAGAAAAGAAATAGCTCATCCCCAAAATATGTAAAAAATCAGAAGTCTAACCAATTTCCTCCTCTTTTTGCACATCTTCATACACAGTCACAGCATCATAAGAGCAATCTTCACTCTCTTCTACTTCAAAAGACTGGTATGTAAGCTTTAAAAAGAAAATGAAAAAGTGAACCTTGTTGTTAAATTCACACAGAAAAAAAAAAATCAAAGTTCTATATTAGGGTCTTTAGTATTCTCAGTGATTCCTTTAGGGTTTGGTTTCTCTGATATTAAGACCTCTCACAGGTGATATATTACATACTACATTTGCTATAAGAATATTTCATAATAAAATTTAAACCAGGAATTCCTGTTTTACTATAACCTAAAGGAGAAATCAAATCTGTCTGGCTTTTGGGATGAAAAGTGATTTATCTCAACTGCATCCAGCAGCAGTATTCAAGCTCATGTTGCTTCATCACAAGTGCAAATTCCTGCACCTACATTGGGGCTGTAACAAAGATAGGGACAGACTTTTTAGCAGGGTCTGTTGCAATAGGACAAGGGGTGATGGTTTTAAACTAAAACAGGGTAGATCTACACTTGGTATAAGGAAGAAATGTATGATGAGGGTGGTGAAACCACAGGTTGCCCAGAGAGGTGGTAGAAGCTCCATCCCTGGAAACATTCAAGGTCAGGTTGGATGGGCCTCTAAGCAACCTGATCTAGTTGAAGATGTCCCTGCTCATTGCACAGGGGTTGACCTAGATGACCTTTAAAGTTTCCTCCCAAACCAAACTATTCTGACTCAATAATCTTGCTTGCCCTTGCTGCATAGTGGTGCCTACTTCAATTCTATAGACAAAAGAATAGCTCATATTATACCTTGATCACATGATCCTGTGGTGCACAAATAATCCATTGACAGTCTGCCATGTTGCTGTAGTGCTCTGGATAGTGCATACTTTGTAACACTCCTTCTTCAAAAAGGACAGCTAAGGATTCACAGCCAGCATCTGGAAAGCCAGGAAAATAGAAGCGCAGATGCTGTGATTTCCTATTCAATCAATCATTCACACACACAAAAAATTAAACCCAGAAAAAAATCTTGTGTTACTTTCACACAGCTGAGAAAGAGAACAGGACAAGAGCAGCAAGCCAAATCCTCCTGTTTGGAAAAGATGGAAAGTAATTTTTAAATCTGCTCCCAGGATTATAGCATTGCCCTTTGGATACAGGCAATGCAGGCACTAGTACCTGTGTGTGGTGACAGAAGACCAGGACATGGGCATGTCAGAATATTTGTCAGCTTTCTTTGCAGAGGAAAGTAAAGACATAAAACACAACCATAGGACATGTCTTCCTGATGGGCTATGCAGTGGCAAGGGCCCTCAGAGGGGATTCCTCCCCGTACTCTGACATTACAGTCTGCAGAAGAAAGAAACTGGCTGGAAGAGCTGCAGAAATGGGAAGAACAGGTGTCTGTCTGCAACTGGATTGTGCTGACTCAGCAGACGAACCTGCAGCCTGCTGTCTAGGGGTTATGAACTGCACTGCACAGCAAAACTGAAAGCAATTCTCCACGACTCCACAAGCTGCCTCTCTCAGGGCCCCTCCATGAAAGCATGCCTGGGACTAGCAAAACAGCTTCCAGCTGGAAATTCTGCTCGTTTGATCTTACTGAGTTTTAAAACATTCTGGAAGTAGGGAAGGAAATGAGGTCTTGTAGAAAGCGAATGAATAAGAGGCAAAGTTAAAGAAGGGCTTCTCTCAACAGCATCTATCCTCTCTCTCCTTCTGGCATCCTAGTTTCTCCACAATGTCACCGGGCAGCCTAACCACACTTACCTTGCTCATAACATCATGCACATGGAAATATCATAGGAGCTTCCTCTGATTTATTTTCTCCTGAATTTTTTTTTCAGACCCAAGAGTGCAGACAGGTATATCACTAGATTTAGACTTACCAGGAAGAATATCTGGAGTAAGAGCTTTGTAAGTCATGGAAAAACCAGTTCCATAATCCTTGTCATCAGAAACTAATTTCAGGCTTATACTATTGGAGCCAATCAAAATAGGTAAGAGAATATCTCCTCCACAGAATTTCCCTGAAATATGATGTTAGAGAATAAGCACTGTTCTAAGTCTTTAGTCACTTGAAAAAATGTGCATGTACCATTTTTACTATTGAGCTATGAAAATTTTAGGATTAAAAGGAAATTGCTTATTCATTCCTCTATATTTCCTATTAATCTATTAGATCAAATAGACCCACACACATTATTAACAACTGAAAATCCTTGACACCAGAAAGTTCTCTCCAGGCATTTTCTGTTCTTTTCTCCTCCCACACTCTTTGTATTTTATTTTAGATTATATGTCACAACACATAACAAAAACATAAGTAAAACACAATCAGCTGCAATGTCCTCACTGGGTGTACTTGTGCTTAGAATGAAAGAGAACACTGATTATTGCAAAGAATAAGGGGGTGGCAACTCACCAATAAGTCTGTTGTCTTTTGAAAAGACTGATAAAGAATCATAGTCACAAAATGTTCCCTGCTTGATATCAAAGTGGGAAAAATGAAGTGATATATAATTCCCTTCTGGTACAAACAGAGTCCATACACACAATCTGGAACAACAAATTAGTTCCCATTCACAAAACTGCAAGAAAAAAATACAACTACACCAACAGGGGGAATAGTTTCTGGGGAAAAACTGTGGTTTGTCTACTTATTGCTGGTTTTGATAGAACTGCGTAGGAGTTCCAGGAAAATTTAATTCTCCTTCACTGTCAGGGAGTTTGCCATCCTGAATACTACAAAATGCTATTTGTAAAGTTAAAACAAAATAGAATGGATCAGGTTGGACACATATGTCACGATCTCTTCCACAAAAAAGCTCACTTTTAGAGAATATCATGAGACTCAGACTGCTCAGCTGTACCTTGTTTCTGCTGTCAGACTGATGCTGAGTCTTCTCTCTTCTCCTTTTTATTTCAAATAATGGTAAGTCAGTTTTAAAACATGTAATTTAGAAGCAAAAATGAAGCACTGCCAATGTGCTATCATATCTTCTTATAAAAATGGCAGTATTTGCTTTTTACCTTCAAGAAACTATTTGAGGGTTTCAGTACAATTATTTTCAGGAAGGAAAAAAGCCTGCCTCAGGACATAAGTGTTCATTGCAGCCCAATTGTAATAACCTCTTCAGCCATGTTACAGCAGACTTTTACTGTAACAAACAGTACAATATGGTCTTAAAGACATTTTAATAGAAGAAGCAGAAGCTTTCCTCTCCTGATAAGTCTCACTAAAAACAATTACTTACAAAAAATACCTCCTCTTGCCTTTCCTTCTTGCAAGGTAAGCAAGTAAAACATTTAGCAACAGCTATGAAAACAAATTTAAGGAGCCATGTACTTCTAATGTTATCTTACCTGAAGTGTCCTACGAAGACCAGTAAAAAAATTCAGAAAGACACAAACAGCACTGGCACGAAACACTCACTGGCCACAGCAGTTCTATACAAACTGATCGCATGCCCAAGCTAATTTATCATCTGAGATACCTCACTCTAAAGTACTAACATTAAAATTTTAAGATCTAGTTCACAAGAGTTGTTTCTAGTAGCCTTATGTGAACTTGACTGAGATGAACAGCATCCAACAAGAACATAAACATGGCAGAATTGAAGTAAGACTTGAGTTTTAAAACACGTTACATTTGGTGTCGGGATTTGTGGGGTATTTTTTTTGCATTTGTTTAATTGAAAATAGTAGATAGGTTCATCATAGACTACACAAAAGTACCTCTAGTTTACCTCATACTTTCTACTTAGAATCTATTTTTTTATACAGGATCAACGACACTAACTAGATTTAATGCATTGCTTGAGGTTCTGTTCTACGTTTTTTTTTCTTCATGGATTATATATAATGCTATTTTTTGCGATCATTTGTGCTCTAACACAGATAAAAGATACTGAAAAAAACACTGTGCTCACCTGTGGAGCTTTTAATTTTCAGATCTAAAAAGGAGGGACAGGGAAGGGGGTAGAAAAAATAATAAATTACTGTAGTCTCATATTCACAATGTAGGTTTTATTTATCTATGTGAAATGGTCATTTTATACAGCTAGCACTGAGGCAAATTCAGATGCTCTTGATGACATTGTGCCTACAATAAATTAGGCTTAGAATTAAATCAAAATTCCAAATTCAGACAATGCTGACTTTGGAATAGACAATTCTGGAGTAGCCACTTTTAGAATTAATCACACACTGATCAGCCACTGCTCAGTCAGACCACCACAGTACTGTCTACATACTTGCTGAATAAGTACTACACATTTCAGTTAAAGGTAGCAGAATTCAGCAGCTAGCATCACATCAGGGGCATGGAGACATGGAGCCTGACAGCAATTACAATGAAGATCTTTTGCACCAGTGTGTCTGTGTAAAAGAACAAGCATGCAAAACCCAGTGCAGTGCAGTTAAGAATTGTGCTTTCACTTTATCTGCCAAATAGCTTTTCCTGTTCACTGGAGCCAACACACTTTAATTACCACAATAACTAATAATAAGATTTTTTCCTGGTAATAAAATTGGCCAGTTAGAAATTTTTTAATAAAAGGACCCTATATCTCTCTTTTCTTCCTTTGTTCTTTAAATTGAAAACCAAAATATTTTTCAGAAGCTAAACTCTTTCATTCTTCTCCAACATTGTGAGGGCTTCTTTTTTCAATCATGACTTGAAGCTGGTTTCTAATGGGAAAGTTGGGGGGTCTTCCCCCCTCACAATTTTTTTTTCCTATAATGGACTAGCAAAGCCTCTTAAACACCCCTCTGCAATTTTTCAGGTCTGCCTAAATTATAATATAACCTCCAATGCTTTTTAAGGAAAATAGCCCAAACTAGAAAAAAAAATCTCTGAGTGAAGTTGACCCTGGTTAGACTGTCATTTATACCTTCAGCTCTATGATTTTGGAAGTGATGGACAATTTTTATGCTGTTCCCCTGGCACAGAAGGCATACATAGTTTTATGGGCAGAGTAAGCAAAAACACTTCTGAAAGCACAACTTTTACCCCTGTAGACTAATGTCTGATCCAGCGTGTTTTATGTGAGGAAAACAACAAGTGACTTTGAAGAGGTGCATAAGGAATTTCAGACACTTTCAACTGGTGAATTTCCACTAAAAGAAAAAAATACCAGGCTAACTGGCTAGCTAGATAAAAGGACCATTCTTAAGTGGAAAAAAAATAAGAAAAAAAAAATATACACACATGCACAGATATAGTGCAAGTAGGAAGTGAAGTGGAAGATAAGTAAATATTTACAGTGCTCTCAATTTGGTTTTGGCAACTGCCAATCAGCACCATGTACTTAAAGGCACTGTTAAATGCTATGGTGCGTTGCAAGGAAAAATGGGGGAAATGTAACTACTATATCTTGAAAAAGATAGTTAAGTGAATTACTACTACGAGACAGAATAGTTGTCAAAAGTGAGGGACACATCACTGTGGAGACTTAATACCAGCACTCATATTCTCTTGAATCCAGGAAAGCACTGCAGTCAGGTCTGTCAATATTCCTGGAGATCCTCTGTCATAATGTTTCTTCTCCTTATTACTTATCCAGGCACGAGCACATCCCATCCCCCAGGAGATCACACCAGCAAGAGTCCAGGCACCATGCTTACTTTGGCACATAAAAGGGCCTCCTGAGTCTCCCTGTAAAAAACAAGGGCCACAACCCACAGCTAACAGAAATGCGTGCATGGCACTCAGCAAGTCTTTCAAGCTTATTGAGTTCCCTTTTGTGCAATGCTAACAAACCTGCAACACAGGGAATAGTAATATAAAAAGAAACTGAATAAAGAGCTTTTTTAAAATTGTGTTTAGTCAGGATTGTCAAGTGGGGGAGAGAGAGACTAATTCCTTCAGGGGTGCACATCTGTTGTGTAAAACAGCATGTAAAAAGAAGTGAGGAGCTTCATTTTTACCCCCATGGCAAGAAACAATCCCTTAACCTTTCTCTCACTTCCTTTCCGTCCAAGGCAATACTTTCTACTTTGCTCCTTAGGATCTTAGCAACATTAATTACCAAGTGTTCTAAAATAAGAAAGCCCTAAGCATCATTACACTGGGATACATTGCAAAAGTGCTCTCACCTGTCATACAATTCATACAATAATTACTATGGAATCAAGCAAGTAAGTGCATTGCCCCATACAGAACCTTTGAAAGAAATCACACATCCAAATAAATATGCTCAAAATATTACATTTAACAGTGTATTTTATTCACTTAGACACACAGAGCCTTGATCTTCTGGGAAACACTTTTAAATACACAAGGCCCTCTGCTCAGCTGACCTGGCAGGCATCTTTTCCTCCATCTGGAAATCCAGCACACATTATAGTGTCTCCTTGGATGGGTTTCTTTAAAGTTGATAATGCTCTTGAACATTCCTTACTGTTTAGGATTGGTAGATTGACTTCATGTAAGACCTGAGGGAGTACTCCATCTGAAATACAAAAAAAATTCCTAAGAAATGCTGAAAGGTAAACTTCATTTCCCTGCTACTACCTAGGAGAGGGGAAAAAAAAAAGTTGTAAACTTGCCCCAAGCCATTTTATGGCTACATAACCACCCTGTTTTGTGTATGTAAGCAGTTTTACTTGAATAAAATTCAAAATGTTGCAAAATTGAAATATAGGTCTATATATCATAGTGATCTGTTTTGAGATAATTCACAGATAGGCAGGGCAGCCAGTAAAAATCCCATTTTGAAATTACAGTTCTTATGATCAGTTGATGTGGGTTTTTTTCTGATCTATAGCCTATGCAATCAAGCTCTTAGCTTCAGAAATAAGATGCTGAGAAACTTTAATGTCAAAGAACAATTT
Organism: Apus apus; assembly: GCF_020740795.1. Taxonomy (NCBI): domain Eukaryota; kingdom Metazoa; phylum Chordata; class Aves; order Apodiformes; family Apodidae; genus Apus; species Apus apus. The sequence goes on from NC_067286.1 coordinate 9,198,023, forward strand.
GAGTGGCTTACTCTCATTTAAACGGCCCCAACCAGAAGCAGTGCAGATATATCCTGCTTCAAACTTTTCTCCTGGATCAGGAAGGCAGGCTGGCAAAACTGATGAACCTGCCACACATGGACATGAATTTTATTGATAAGCATTTGAAAGAAAAACAACAAGCTTCCTTTCTCAGTTAGTTGGGGGTGCGGGGGCTTTAACTGAAAAGTATTGATATTTTTGTGGCATCTGGAAAACTAATCGGGCATTTGGCAATTCACCTGTGTCTCCACTTGGTAGTGTTTTGTATGGAAAAAGAAAACCAGGAGCACCACAAACTTCAGCCCAGGCCTTGCCCTTCAGATTAGTTTTAGCTGCTATCATGATCCCAACTCCCATTAGAAAAGTAATAGCACAGCTTCGAGCTTCGTGGTGGCAAAATCATGTAAACCTGATGTGAAGTGGCCCTTCAGAGAACCTGACTGCAAGACAGTGTACAGTTGAGAAAGGCCACAGGCTGGCTCACAGGCCAAGAAACAAGGTGTCAATAGCTGTCCTCCCTTTCCCTTGCAGCCCTTATGGACATTCTGCCACTGCTGAAGATGACCCCATGCTCCTCTCTGCAGCCTTCAGGAAGGGAAAAGAGGACAAAATACTCTAGAGATGTTTAGTGGCATCATCTGGCAGCTGGGAAATGGGTTTAAACTGAGTTTCAAGACTTGTCACAACATGTGGGAGAAACAAAGGCCTTACATTCCCCCCTGAAAAAGATCACAGATAACTATGGCCTTACTGAAGGCTCCATCCAGTTTCACAATGGCAACGTCATAGTTCATCGGCCTTTTGGGGTCAAATTTTGGATGCTTAATGACATATTTAACAGGGAGTGTCTGTTCTCCATTCTCCCTGATCCTCAAATTATGCTCTCCTGCAGTTACATTCAAGTACTGCAGTAGGTTCCTGTAGAACACGAAAATAAAATTCAGTTACAGAATCTTCAAAATGACAGAAAAAATATATGTTTTTCCACTGAAAATTTATTACTACTTATACCTAATGCGTTTTTGCCTTGTAGTGAATCCTGCTTTAGGGCTTTTAGTACCAGATCAGATGTGCAACAAAGAAACACAAAAGTAATAAGTATAAATTTTTTATTCTGCTTCAAATTCATTCACTACACTTGAAGAATTTGTGTCAGGATGTGTTATGCTGGTTTAGATATTGCCTGTACATGGCTGTTAATGTAAACTCTGAAGTTACTGGTTAATTTGACCAAGATAACACACAATGCCAGATACAGATCAACTTCACAATTCTGAGTGACCCATTGGCACAAAGGTTCAGATTAACTCTAAGAGAATTAGAATCTCAGTGAAGCCACCAGAGAATCAGGATGGAAACCTTTCATACAACATTCATAGACCTCTTTTTTTTCTCCCCGTTAAAACATGTAAAACATTTGTTACAAATGAAAGAGTAGCACCCTAAGTATTTGCCACAAAAAGATGTTACAGCACACACACACACTTGAACAATCAGTATTTTTCTGCACCTGCAGCCTGCTCCTGAAATATCACATCCATATCTGTCTGAGATGCAGTGAGCTGCTGTGACCACCCACTGAGCAGAAACAATGGTGCCTCCACGGAAATGCTTTTTCTTCGTTTTAAGGAAACCTGCATCACATAAGGAAGGTATGTAAAATAAAAACAATCTTTGTATCTGCTCTGATTGCATTTGAGGAAGAAAGGAAAGAGTCCATGCAGCTGCCCTCAGAAGACTCACTCAAGTACATGCTGCATTTCAAGCAAACACACTTTCATGGCATTCCTATGGTCCTTCAGTCTAAGAGATCCTGAAACTTGCTGGTCCCCTCAGCTGTGACTTGGTACCTGGATAAAAGCAGCATACTCTGTAAGCGTTACTAGTTATTCAGATTATTTCCTTTGCCAGAAACTGAGAGCACCGCAAATCCATTATGCCTGTCAGTAGCTGGGGGCTGGTGTCCTTTGATGTCCTTCTATTTTTGAGCAGTTCCACCCATGCCTCTTTACAATAGACTAATCTACAGATGCTCACTCAGAAAGAATGATAAAGAAAATAATAAACAATAAGCAAAGGTTTCTTAGAGAGCAAGAGGGGTTCCATGTCCTCTCTGTCTGCTTTACTGCTTTTCATAGAAGCAGAATGCAGCTCAACAATACACCATAAGTGTCAGTAAGCACAAAACACACCTGTTTTCTCCTTTTGTCATTTCTATTAAAAGTCAGGTCTTTGTTCTGTAGATAAAAATCACACTAGGATGTGCAAACCTGCCATGGATGTGAGCCTTTTTTCACCTGGTTTCCCCCAACAATCCGAGTGAAAAGGTTAAAGTAATTCCATGGCTTTGTCTCTTCAACTTTCTGTCCACACTTAGGTTCTGAGGAGTAAAAGGGGGAAAAGAAGGAAAGATGTAGTTTGGATTTACATTTTTTACTTTTTAGTAACAAAGAATTGGAAGGCATGGCCTGATGCACAGATCAGTGCAATTTCTCTGCCATGACATGATCATTCTTATAATTCCTCATACAAACTTCCCAGACTAAGGGTAAATTGGACTAAAAAAAAAAATTGGAGTAATTGCTGCTTTCAGAAATTTACACTCAGCATTTGTACTCAAAATGTTTTAGACAAACGGGGTGAAAATGCACAACACACAGACCTCAATTACCAGCAACAGTGGCTGAATTTCTCCAGAACATCTATTCCTGGGCCAAGCAATAGTGATTTCTACTTAAATCATTATTGTTACCATCTACTAATGCCAAGTAAAGCTGATAATATTTATGTATTCGTAAAGGAGTATATTTATAGAAACAAACATTTGTGGTGATAAGTACTGATTTTGGTAGTCTTTTAAGAAAGAGAGAAGCAAAGCAACCAATTCTGCCAAGCAGGACATTTTAACAAGAGGAATTCTTTGTAGTGCATGTCCCAAACCCAGCAGTGACCACAATTATTTTTTTCTTAAAGCTGTATGAAAAACTCAATGAAGTCAAACTCCTCTCTAATGGATTTTACTACAAATTCTGTTTGGCATGCATAAACTTGGGACATTTTATTGTTGCTCTGGCAGGTAGGTGGCTGTATTCAAAGGCTGGAGGACCAATACTTGTATAGACTGCCTGGAAAATGTGGAATCCTCCCAACTGTAAAATGCAGCTTACAACATCTACAAAAAGGGTTTGCAATCATTCTCGGGATTAGCATGGCTGATGCAAGGGATTATAGTGTCACAATAATGCTTGCACAATGTTACTTCCACTAGCCTTTAAATAAAAAAGGCTTTATCTAGAAATGACCCAGTTTGTTTATCTGATTTGTTTTCATTCTTCCCTAATTCTTACTGCACCCACCTTTTTCCCATGTGCAAGATTCAGAGAGGAAAAGAGAAAGATGAAATGGACAAAATTTTGAAAAACAACATTTAAGTTTTACCAAAAGGTATTTGGTACTGGGGAAATGGCCAAAAACCTCACCAAATAAATTAAGTTCACAAACTTTTCTTTTTTTTTCTGCCAGCAGAATAGAATGTTTGAATAGATTATCCTTGAGGCCCCTTCTAACCTGGCATTCTATGATACTATTAAGTGAATGTTTATATAAATATTATACCAAGCTTATATTATCTGTATTTCAAGAAGCTCTAAAAATTTTCTGTGCCATGATATTTATAAGCCCAAGAGATGAGTGATTTCTGTGTAAACTGCACCATGTCCATCTGCATGGCAGGACACTAAGGCAAGAGAATACCATTCTACAGAATACTACATTTTGGGCTGCTTGAGTGAACAATTTATGATGATGATTTAAATGCCATACCAGCTTTGAAAGCCAAAATAGAGGGTTTTTTTACAATGAGAATAAGTGAGTTGCAGAATTTAGGAAATCAAGCTGTAATTTTCCCTTTTTTCCTACTGTAAATTTAAAATGGAAGCAAAATAGTTACACAAACAGACAAGATCCGACTTCCCTTCCAGCTTGATGTAAATCAGTAAATTTTCATGAATGAAACAGGAGCAATTCCAATCATTAACTGTTCAAAAAAAAAAAAAAATACTTTGGAAGAGAGGACTCACTGTATTTTGTTTGCAGCCCATGAGTAACATGCTAAACCATGAGCTTCATTAACTTGCTGCAAATCTGAGAGTATTTCATTTTATTTAATTAGAAAGCCTACTTATTTAATATTATTCTCTCTCATTCACCAAGAAATCAGGCAACAGTTTTGTAAGAATTACTCATAAAAAGATAACTTTCAGTTACTACCTTGGGTTGGAACAAAAGCAGAGAATGAAACTAAACCAATTATACTAATGCTACCTTATGTCTAGGTCTACAAGCTCTTAGGGTCAGATGCTTGAGGGTGATACTAGTGCAGCTTCTTTATTTCAGCACAGACTCCCATGCTTGTCACTGCCTAAGAACAAAACAATTAGCACTTGGAAAACTGTTAAAGCTAGATGTGAATTTTTCATCCTACCTTTCTGAAGAGCAGATGGTGCAGCACGAAACTCTGTAATACCAACTACCCCCATCAGGAGTAACTGCAGCTTACTGAGGGCAATGCACATCTTGGGGTGCTAAATGACCAGGTGAAAACAAGGAGAGTTTTTAGTGGGGAAAAAGAAACCCAAATACTACTCTGTAAGAGAACAGCAACTCATTGAAATAGAAGTTACTCATTAATCCATCAATGAAGCACTTACCTGCACAAATAAGTTTTCCAAATTTAACGGAGCATGATTCTTTCCTATGCCATTACTGAAGTCCTTGCCATAAAATACTAGCTAAAATCCTCCCTAAAACTAGTTTTTTCAGGCACAATGCCAAAATTAAGTCACTATTACTTGCTTTGCTAGCAACACTTCCCTGGGCTGATCTACAGACCAAACTAGAACACACATTAACAGAATGTCAATTCCTATTTGCCCCTACAATTTCTACAGCTTTTGAAGAAGCAGTACTTTATATTTCTGCCACACTTTGTATTTATTCAATTTTACAGACCTGAGAAACATATCAAAAGTTTATCATTTAGCTGGCAGAACCCCCAGTGTGTTACAAGACAAAGATAACTCTAAAAGTGTCATTTTTTCCAAAGAACAATGTTAAAATCCCATTTTTAAAATGCAGCAGGTCAGGGCTCAGCTTTCAGAAACTGTTTCAGTATCACTGCAGTCAGCAGTGCCAGTTCCAAGCCACTTAAGTGGCTATGCTCCTCTTTTAATAGCATTTTAAGTGCAGATCTGTTAGAAGGCTATTCAAATTGTAAATACGGAACACATCAGCAGATAAAGTAAAAGATTTCACAAACCAGAAAGCATGAGTTAAATTACCCTGCAAATTCACCACTTCAGACTTCATCTCATCAGTTTTAGCACGTGTTGCCTGACTTGGAAGTGACTGAACAAAGTGGTAAATACAATTAAAATACTATCTGAACCACCTTAAATTCATATGCAATATATAAGCACCAAGTAAGACATCAGTCATCAAGAGAAGCAATAGATGACAGAAGCCACAAGTCTCATTTGTACCAGAAAGGGCAAAGATTATTTATACCTGGAAACAAAGAAATGTTTACACAAGATGGGAAAAAAAAAAACTGTTTGCATTTTGGTTTTGTTGCTTTTTTTTCTTGACTTAAGTGGTTCAGCTCCTCAGCTTGCCCTCTATTTGTAAAAAATAAATCTCTATTTCCACCTTCCACAGACCCCACAATTTTCACATGGGAAATGCATCAAACTTTGAAGACAGAAACACAAGGTAAACAATACATGCATGTTAATACAAATGCCAATCTTGAAAACCTTCATAGTCCTAACTTGTCAAATCTACATTTTTTTTCAAGATGTCCACAGGTAAATGCAATATATATTATTTTAAAACAAGTTGCAGCAGTAATTAAACTGTTTCTGTTTTTGTTGTTACCATCACAATGGACAAGACTCTTATTTTTAAATTCTGCTCAGGCTCCCAAAGAAAAGAATCTTACACTTGGCTCATTAGCCCCAGTCTATTGAATATGTTCTATTATTTGGCCAAGGATTTCACTATACCCCCTGATCCACCATCAATCCACATCCTAGCCATCATTTATGCATTTATTCAATTCTAGGGCTTTTTTATTCTTATCTCTGCTAGTCAGAGGATAACAAAAACCAGCTTTTGCTCTGAACATGAAATTTCATAACAACTGCATACAAGCCCTGTCCCAGAAACTTTTACTTGCAGTTGCTTTTTCTCTTATGCAGGACTTCTTAAGATTACAGCTTTCCTACTGGTCCTGTCGAGACCCCTAATTCTGCAACTTCTGAAACCTGCCTCACCGATATCATTCCAGCTTTAATTAAAAACTTTGAAGGCTGCTTTCCTTCATTAATTCATTAGTATTTTGCAGGGACAAGACAAAACCCCTAAACTCCCCAAATCAGTTCTATCTCGAGTAAAGCTCTCTGATCAGCCACCACAATGACATCCTTTGAAATTATGCTATCCAAGAGGATGATATAAAAAAAGAATAAATCTCTGCAGTTATAAGTGATGCGGTGCAAACTGCATCTGTCACATCAATGAGAAACAAACATCTGGCCCACAGGCAAACAGAGAAACAATCAGCTCATTTCAAATTAATGTCAGAGAGGCAACACTTACTGTGCAGCAGCCAGAGGTCAGAAAGCATTAGAAGGGCACGTTCTGTACAACCTGCTCCTTATCTGTGATGGCAAAGCAGAAATGCAGGCTTTCTTGCCCTACTGTGCCGTGTCCTCTTTTACTACCTATTTCTCTTTCTCCTGAAGCTGTTGTCTATCCTTTGTGCAGACAAAGGCACTAAAGACTTCACCTACTGCTCCCATTGGATGGCTGCAGCTTTGGCAGGCAGCTGCCAGCATCATTCCTTAAAGGCAGGCAAAGGTCAGATCTTACAATTTGATCTCCATCCACGCATGTGCTCTCAATCTCAGGGCAGAGCTGGCTTTGTATCCTTTTAGTGTCCTGTACCTTTGTAGTAGGAAAAAAAGCCATTAAATACTAAGAAAACCAAAGCCATTAAATCACTAATTGTCCAAAATGACCTGATTCACCTTTTTGGCAGGTAGAGCCAGTCCCTACCCTAAAATAATGGCACTAATTGGTGCTAGTCTGTCTGGCCTGTCCCTTCTTTTGCTCGGCACTTGGAGAATAAAATGCTTGTAAATCAAAGTATGCTTGATGCTGTAGAAATGTATGTAGCTTCTCTTTCTTATGAGGCTATGAAAAAAAAAAGTAATGTACACATACAAATAAGTTTAAGACCAAGAGAAAGCAATCACTATATTCATCATCAGAACCTTTCAGAATGGTTACTCTGTTGTCCTTGTTCTGAGGACTTCTCAAAGGGAGTTAAGGGCTCGTGGGAGGGAAGGCAGGCTGCTTCTCAGTGAAGGTTAGTGAACCACCTGAGGTGGCCAGACTGCAAGACATAAAAAAAACCAAAAAACATTTCCTGTTCTTGCTAGAAAAGTTACTTCATGTTGCTCCCATATGAAGGAGGAAGAAAAGTGGAAAATTTATTCCCTTAGTAACAATTCGAAGTTTAGGAAAAGAGGGAATGAGGAGTGAAGGACAGGGGGTGGGGAGGGTAAAATAAACAGCAAATGTTTAGTAGTGATTAACCTGTTAGAAGATCAGTAGAAAAGACACATTCAAATTGGACTGGTTTTTATTTGGGTTTTGTTGTGTGTTGTTTTTTAAACATAATGAGCAGTGCTTTCAAAGGTCATTGATCACAACTGAACAGTTTGCAAGGTCACTGCTGAGAAACCTATTAGCTCAGTAAAATGAACAGTTTCATATTTTAAACAAGATATAATGTCTTGAAATATTAAACTTTATAAATCTTGTTGTATTAGATTTATGAAGCCAGCAGTTCTTAACTGAAAGTAGATTTAGTTTTAATAGAGACTAAATGTTTTAAGTATGCATGAACTTTGATTTTCCAACAGATTTATTTTTCACCAGCTTTAGCCTATTGTAATTGCAATTACCTGATTCCAATTACGCCCAAGTTTGATATAACAAGAAAATGAAGTTTAATGGGCTTAAGTAAGCCCATTATTGCCTACCATTTCCCTCAAATGAAAGACTTTGAAATGCATATTAAAAAATCCTGAACAGCACCAGCAAAAAACTCACTTCAATTTTAATGTGCTTTAAAAATTTCCACCACCACCACCCACACACACACTGAGAGAGGTTAAATTGTCAGTCACTTTTTTCAGTCAAATCCTTCAGGTTACTTCTAAGATCAATTATTAGTAGTATTAAAAGGCTGAGGGAATTACCTCCTTGAAATTCTAAATTCCTAGAATCAAAACATTAAATAACTCTTCAACTCACAAAAATGTTTTTCCCTCCCTACAAGCACAGTCTCATCTCTGAGCAAAACCATACTGTTCTATGTTATGCCTTCAGCTGGAATTCCTGGCTGGGACAAAACACAGAATTTCACCTCAGCAATTCCACATAAGCTATAAAACTAGCTTAACTGGGGTTCATGATTATAGCTAAGTTTGGGTCAACATTGCCCAAAAGATCTGCAAACTAAAATTTCGCAATGATAATGCTCACAATGCTATCAAATAATTGTCCTGAAAGATTTCTATCCACAATTTTTCAGTCGCTGAGACATTTTTTTGGGAAGCAAAAATTTATAAAGAGGTCAGAGACAAAAGTTTTAAGCCTGTACCATTACGAACCTATTTCATTTCCATCTATTATTAAAAACAGTGCTGATGATTGGTTGCTACCATACCAAGGACAAACAGTATCTGTTGAAAGCACACAAGGCAAGTGCTTCACAAGTGATCCAAAACACTGATACATGTTCTCACGGCACTTGCATGTTCTTGATAGCTTTAAACCAGCCCAAGTTTAAAGTGCTACCAAGAAGGCATTTCTGCCCCACCTCCCTTGAAAGTGCCTGTTGCTGCCATTCCCCTGTGCTAGCCTCAGTCCTGGCCAGGCTGTGTGGACAGCTCAATACTCCTCTTTTTTATGTAGTTGGAGCAATTGTGAAACTTCAGCTAAGGTTTAGGCACAGTATTGTCCTAAAACCAGACCTAGAGTTCCAGGCTTTGTTATGACCTCCCATCTGGTTCTGGTTAGCAAACATGTCTCAGCTAAATGTTCTGCAATATTTAAATAATATCAGTTATCACATTCTGGGGATTATGAAGGCCCTTTTCTTGGGGTGTGAAGATCCCTAAAAAGGCAAAGTATCTTTGTAGAGACTTTTAGCAGCATAGCAGAAATAAAAGATACAGTCACCTAGTAACTCCATAGCTCAAACAGGATAGTTGCTACCACACCTGCACAACTTCCATCCACTCCACATCCTTCCAAGTATTAGTCAAGCTAATATATCAGCTTCCCTTGGATGCAGACAACTTTGAGACTTTTAGTTTCCTCCCCCACTAACACTGTGATCCCATTACAGCCCTCCTTGTAACTGAAAGGGCCAGTGGTCTTGCCTCCCAGAGAGACATTTAGTTATGTTTTATTGCTTCTAATTAACTAAAGTGAGGGCTCAGAAGAAGCAATAAAACAAGAAAGGCTGGGTTTTTATAATGTTTTCACTTCAACTTGCTGCATCCTTCTAAATTCTTCAGTTGAGCTGTCAGGGAACAGAACAAAGTGTACAATAGCAAGAATGTTCTTCTACTCAGTGGAATAGGAACCCACAGAAGCCCCCCAGGACCCTGTTTCCCAGAAAGTTTGGTCTTTAATTCAGGCTTTTGAATGTGCATCAAGATCTATTTGAGTCTCCTGTTAATAAAGGAGCACAACTTTAGAGGGAAATGCACTAAGCTCTTTCTCATTATGCAAAGCAACACAGAATAGTTGCTATACTAGCCAAAAGTAACTGGTAACCAAGAACTAAAAGAAACATCAGCTGACCTTTTCCCACCAGCCCCATTTTTCCTGCTTTCAGAGCTCACCAATATATAAGAATTGTAGACACAGGCTCAGTTACTGGCAGCTGCAATGAGTAATGCCAAGACATACATTTTCCTTTCGTAGCTAAGCATTCTCATGGACAGAGATTTTTCAAAGTAAACAAGCCTGGAACCAAATAAGATTAACAATGTCAACAAACACAAAAAACCTGCAGGCTATGAAAAGCACAACGTCTTAAGACACAGGCCACCGCTTCCTCCAGATAAGAGTCCAGCCTTACATCTACAGCATGACTGATGAATTGGGAAAGGACAAGTGAATGAAGAGAAAGGGAACAGTATTTGAGAAAGCTCCAATATTCGGCCTGAATATTTCAAGACACTTTGTAAGGAAAGATCGACACGAACGCCCTTCAGCTAAGGAAAAACTGTAAATGGATCAAGCAAATCAACAACAGTCAGGAGTGTGCTGGGCACTTGGCTCCCAGATGGATAGCATCCCTCAGGAATGTTTTGCTGCTAATGAAATGCATGATCTTTAGCACAGTGGCAGCTCCTCCATGTAAACATAAATAAAAAATAAGAGGAACACAAAAGCATTAATTTCAGGTAACTGTACTATTTTATGCTAACACGCCAGCAATTGCTGGTGTTGTTCTACTGGTATCTAGGCCCTGCGTTTAGCACTCTCTCACATTCACAGAATAAAGCCTGAAATACACTGAACCTGGGCTCACAAGGCGTCATACCACAGAGAAGGGGTGTGAGGGGGCACAGAGGGTATGAGGTCCTGGCTCTCCTCACTCACTCCCTTTCTCCTCAGTCTCCCTCCCACAATTGGAATTTGTGTGCATGGACAAGAGCCCTGTGGATGCCTCATACAGCTAACTGCTGCAAGACAAGTACACTAATTAACAAGCACAATTCTATATCCTACCAAACTTCAACAATATCAGTTGAAACAATGTGAGTGCATGATCTGTCTCAACCAACATTCATCAAGCAAGATGTTTAGATTAAAAAACAGATTTTTTTTGCCAGTAATACAACTTTTCCTAGCTTTACCAGTGACAAAGAAGAGAATGCTTTCCAGTGTAACCAGCTAAGCCACTTAAAATTTATATACACCTATTAAGATTTATCATTTGTCTCCTCACCATCCTTGTGATAGGAATCGGTCTGATATGTTTATATCTACCAAGTCTCAGGAATAAATCTCCACCTCACCTGTGCAACAATTACCTTGTGCTTTGCTTACTGCTCCTCTCATCTTTGGGCCTCATACTAGGAAACTGTAACTGGACACGCTAGATTTTCAACATCTAAACATCCATTCTGGTTAAGCATTTCTATGATGGCTTCAGCATTTTATCATGAAACACAACTTCTGAACATAAAAGCTGAACATAAGGAACCACCTTTGGTAACAGCCTTTTGATGACTGCATTATTTTTCTATACCTGTAAATGAGGTATATATTGATAAATGATAGAGGCAACAGTAACATCAGGTGGATGAAGGGGCCATACAACCTCTTCCCTGTCATTGCTGTGAAACAAATATGAGTGAGACTACGGTCCTGACCTGTCTCCCCTCCCCAACTTTAGGCACTCTTGCCCCAGATACACATTTGCCAGCAGGCTCTGATTAAACACTATCTTCCAACACCGTTCAAAACATCATTGCAGAGCAAGGGATAAAAGGAGAATTTGTCTGCTATGTAGAAGACATTCATAGTAATTACATTGAATCAGCTGCACATCTCTATTAAATTGATGCATATCAGACACATAGTCCAAAATAAATCCAACAAATTACTAGATTTTTGCAGAGCACAGTGAATACATGTTAATGTCTGATTTTAACACAGGAAAAACATGTACAGTATTACAGTGCTTGCAGAATATGCCAAAATACATAAATATGCCATCTCAGGCAAACAGTGGTAAGATGAGTTCTTGTATGCTTTTTTCAGAAACATACTGAAGATAAAAATGTATTAATTTAGCATGGCTATGCTGCCACTACAGTGTCTGTATGTCACATCACATCAAGAACAGGACATAAAGGACATCAGTCCAGGTGTCTGCTAAGTTCAGAACTCCCGGTATCATTGCACCACCTGTTTCACAGAGGGCACCGCTGCCTTACAAGGAGACCGAACTAAGCCCAAATGTAGGTAGTCAGAGATGAATGATTTGTCAGACGAGCTTAAAAGTCCAGAAGGAAGTCTGAAAGTAATTAATATATTTGCTCTTGGTCAGTCAACAGAAACCAGTTTCCACTGTTACAGAAAACTGACACATGACCAGGTCTGTTTGTTCTTGGCCAGGCTTGGTCTCCATGGTTAGGTAACTTACTTTCAGGACCCAGGGGAAAATGCAGCATAAGGAGAATCAGAGAGCAGGTTCACAGGCCTCAGCTGCTGGCTTAGACTGAGAGGTCAAGCAAGGAAAGAGAACAGTGACAAAGCAGCATGTCCATGGATCTGTTTATATTGTGCTGGGACTGTCAAAAGGTGGATTTAAACACCTTGGGTGGTACTTTCCTGGCTGAACTCTGGGTAGTGGGTTTTGGGTTTCTTTGTGAAAGATTGCAAGATTTACTGTCTCCACCTTTAAACATGGAAAGGCAGGCACATAAAAAGAGCCAAAGAAGAAGTCTGCAACACAGCTAAAAGGATAACTTCATCTTCTGTCTACTATCTTGTACTACCAGAGTAATTTAAAAGTGCAGAAAAAACAAGAGTCAGGCCAAACCCAAAGAGAAAGCCATTTCAGAGACAAGGAAAGCTAGGCCAAAAACCATTACTGAACAATGATGGAATATTTCCTTTATTCATAATTAAAATACAGCCAATACCAGAATCAACAGCATTCATATTCATTCTTCTAGCTGCCCCAGAATAACATGCATACAGGAGCATTCCCTGAAGTAGGAAGTGCTGTGTTCAGTTTTCAGCTCTGCCGTAAGATGGCAGAACAACACCATTTCTGCCATGGAGGCAGCGGATCTACCCCGGATAGCTTGAGATCGCCTGGTACAGTAACACGCAGCCATGGGCGTAGCTGTAGAAATAAAAATGTACTGCAAGAGCAGCCTCATTCAAATCCAGTGCGATATGGAAAGTCACAGCAGAAAGTCTAGCTCATAATCCCCTTTAATGAACTCAGAGAACACTCGAGAAACCACATTGTGCTCCAAGACAGGAAGCAGCTTTTGCCTTTTTCAGCAGTTGCACAATATTCCATACCATCAGCACCAGTTCAAGCTGTTACATGCTTTCCACTCAGAACAACTGCAATATAGTCCACCCAAGCAAAGCAGCCAAGCTTTACTGTCAGCTGTTTCTTCAAGACAGTTACTTCTAACGTAGTGGTACATGGCACTAGGAGACTGGTCAGCACATTTATTTGTCGCTCAAAAAGACATGTGAAGTCAACTAATACAGACATAGTGTTAAAACGAACAAGGCTTATTCTTAATTTGATATAAACAGGAGATAGAAATAACCACCTACACATTCTGCATACCCTTGCCTTAAGACTTTATTGCCATGGGGGTCAGGTCATGTATTTCTCAGCAGCACTGTGCTGACCATGCAAAATCTCTGGCTAGCTTAAAAAAATCACCAAAACAAAACAAACCCCCAAACTAGACAGCAAATACTAACTCCCTACAGATAAACAGCTAAAACACACTGAATAGCAGTGTTTCTTGCACGACTTTGTGCACAATGCAACCTTTTTTATGTAGGAAAGTGCTGTGTCAAGCCCTCAGAACACTGCAGCTCACAAATACTGCAGAATACTGTAGTTTTGTGCCACTCTGTGCTAGCTTATATTGAATTACTACACATCACTTGCTGCACTGTTCCTTGCCCTCATGCAATTTGTATGGGGCTGTATCACTAATTCATGATTTAGAAACCCTCTATAACCTCTAGAGCGCAGGGGTCAAGGGTAAACTGTAGATTTTAATATCCATATATATATATTTAATATCTTCCTAATCTTTCCAGAGTCTGAAGCCATATGTGGTGTTGAGAACAGGAAACACAACAGGGCTGTGCACTAACACTACAAGCCAGCCAAAGGTAGCACTGCCACTGACATGAGAAGATCTTACCAACAGGCAACTCCTTCAGTTTAGCAGCTTCTCCATCTTTTGCATGCTTCTCTCCACCTCAATGAGAAGAGCCATTTTCTTTCTGCACCTGTAATGTCAGTGGTCTTCCATGGCCCTAGTAAAGTCTTAGGAATCCTGACCTGTTCCCAGATAGGAAAAAAAAAAAAAGGCAAACCAAAAGGTTTCTGCAGCTTCAAAGCCTTTCTCAACTGCAGGAAGGATGACAGATACAGGACTACAAAGAGTTAACAATTTAAGTAGTCTTCAATATTTTCATTGTTACAGGAAGGAAAGAATCACCAAAGGAAGTACTGGTTACTTAATAGGTGTGTTCAGGGTGAGTCACTTACAAATACCAGAAAAACTAGAATTTAACACTGCACTGCCACAAAACCTATCCCTATGGACCTGGATTCAACACACTGAGCACAGGAAGATCCTGGTTACATTCCAGTTTTCTGTGCTATGACAGCCTTTATCACTTGTATTGTGTTTAGCCAAGTTTCTCCTACTTCCTAGATTAAGTTAAAAATGAAGTTGACAGGCATAAAAGTAACTGTCTAAACTTCACAAAGGTGGAAAGAACTTGTCAACAGAATATGGGTACACTTTGGCTTAAAACTTAATCTATTTTTTTGTTGTTGTTGACCTCATTCATTTCTCACTCTGAAATACCCAGTTTGCTGTACAAAATCTATTGTTAAGTGATACAATTAAATAAACAGAACCAGAATTTCAGCTATTAACACTGCACGAGTGGCCACTGCAAAGGTCAGAACAGCAGAACAGCGTTATTAACTCGGAGAGAAGAAAAAACCAAAATCAATTCAGAACCTCTGTAGTGCGACTGTTCTGTTGCACATTTTTCATGTGTGGTCCTGACCATTCAGATACCCAGAAACTTCAATATCTGAAATTCCTTGAGTTCAGATGAAGCAAATAATCTTGACTTCTGGGCAGAACAGCTGAGCCCTAAGGAAGCTCCATTTTGCCACAGCTGGGTTGCTATTGGCACCCAAACTGCCCAGCCGGTATTGCCAGCTTCACTGATGTGACATTCTCTGCTACAGAGAGATTATGATTCTTGAAGTACAGAAACACTGCTTTAAGGATTGAAGTTTGAAGTACCATATGTTGGAAGTATTGAAGGTATCAAATAATCTGCTGCAGTGTAGCTTTTAATTGGTCAGCCTCAAATAGCACCTGAGCTGGGCTGACTGCCTGTTTAGTCCTTTTTCTGCTCTTAGGAAAAAGTCTCTTTTAATCAGAACAATCCTCTTCCCCAAGGAAGAGTGGGTTTTGCCATGCAAAGCATCCACAATGCTGTGTCTGTTTCAAGCCCCCCAGAAGACTCACTTCCCTCTTTCAGGTTTTAATCCTGCAGTTGAGACTAATGGCAGTAAATTGGGGCCTGGCCACGTTCCCCAAGTTCCGCCCTGAAGGGCTCAGGCTGCAGACCAACAGCTCACTTTGGGAACACCCAGTCTCTTAACAACAAGGGCTCTGAGCAACGTTGCAGGAATGTGAACAACTTCTTCCATTTCCTATCTGCGCAGGCAGAGCATCGGGAGCAGCGCCAGCGCCGTGTGTGACCGCAGAGAGGAGCGGGTGTGTGCAACAAAGCTCAGGGGTGTGTCCCGAGGCATCCCCCGCACCCCCATCGCACAGGCCCGGTCAGACAGCAGGCTAACAGCAGCCCCGGAGCAGCCACGCTGGCTTTGTCAGAGGCACAATTCAGTTTTCAAAACACCACCAAATAATTGCCATCTACATGCACTCTCTCCTTATCACTGCTTGCCCAACACTCTGCATGCAACAACACTCCATTGTCTGAGCCCTGTTTTATAACCTCCTCTTTTGGCTTGCTCTCTTTATTGGTCAGTCCATAAACTCACTGAAGCAACAGCATCTGCAATATTGTTATTGATGATGTAACAGCACTTTCAGACTTAGGCTTAACTGGGCATTCAAGTTTGCTCTAAAAACTAACTCTAGAATACAGCTCCTACTGACCTGTAGAAAAAGTAAAATTATTTTTTTTTCCCCTCCAATGTGTGCAGTTACAAGCTCCCACGTTTTTTTTGGTAACTGACAGGAGGAAAGTGCCTTTCCTGGAAGGCAACTGAACTTGCTCCTCTTCTCTCACCCTTCCATTTATTGCTACCTGCTCAAGCATGTGCAGTTTTTAAGACTCTGACACTGTCTCTCTGCAAGTTCATTTACCAGTTGCCAAGCTTTCAAACCCCTCAGTAAACAAACTAGAACCTATACAACTTGTTGCAGTCATAAAAATAGTTCTTATGACACAGTTTTTAAGTATCACTTCTATTCAAAACTCAGTTGTTCTGGAGCAGAACTTACCAACAATACATGCACCAACTTCTCTATGTGGCAATGCAGTTAATACACATACAATGATGAAATGGATGTGAGAAACGTTTTTAAATTCTGTAAAGCTGTGAAAATCCTCTGGTACACTTTGCACTGCAGCCATTTCAGCTTTTGACCCAAAGACTGAAATTGAAAGCCATTCATACATTTGTTTATGCATTAATGTAGAGTTTACAAAAAAAATAAGCATGTAATTTAGAAAGGATGATTTTTATTTAGAAATACTTAAGTTGGGGACAGTATTTTAATCTTCTATTTAATAATAACAAGGAAAAAAATTCTATTACAATTAGAACTACCTGCCTAAATATCACAATATAGCAGGTATTGTCTGTACAGCATTAAATTTCAGTTGATTTGAAAAGTGTTGACCATATAGAGTATTTACTTCAGTACTTTAAAAATGCTGTATTGGTTTTGGGACATGCACCACTTCCAATCTCCCAAGACAAGCCTCTTTCCTATGAAGTTAATTGCCAGACAAGAGAGATCTGGGCTCTGTGCTTCTTAAGTTTCCAAAAAACAATAATCAGTCACTCTTAAGAAACAAAACAAAACAAAAAAAAAAAAAAGAGAGAGGTGAAAGGAGTCTTAGAAAATATGCTGCAATAGTGTCACAGTCTGAGTACACAGAGTAACTGTGTGTCACTTTTTCAGGACACCGAATACTGCTTTTCTAGAAAGCTTTCTATCACACACAGTTCAAAATGACAGGGCAGTTAAATCTAGGTTGAGTTCAGTAATTAACACCACATGGATTCAAATCACTCCAGCTCCAAGACAGCCCAGCCAGTGGCCAGGAGTCCAGTGCTCAAAACCTGCAGTCAACATGTCAGTTACAGCTTCTGCACCTTTTCTTTCCTCAGATACTTCATTTTGGCATAAAAGAATTACACAGCTCAAGAGATATAACCCTGCAGAAATTTTATCAATAAACTATAACTAATTCCCGCAGGAGGAAAACTCAGTGTTTTACTTTCAAAACACAATCTCTAAAGCAATTATTTCACCCTAAATAAAAGGACAACAGTATAAATATTTTAAGAGCAGTGATTAATCATCCACCTTCCATTTTAACTCTCATTTTCCACTTCTCTTTTAGACAAGTGCAAATACTACCACAAGATATGCAAGTTTTATTTGATCTAGTTGTATAAAATTTGACACTTTTTTACCACTTTCCCATTTATTTTATGCACACTTCTTGCTTTCAAAAGGTAGGAAAGCAGAAGGCTTTAGACTGAGTCTCAAGAAGTGATTTCTGCAGAACAGATGAAATATCCCTTCCCATTTTCCACATCTGTGTTAAGATACTGGTGAAAACCCGTGCTCCTCCACTTCAGTTCTGGTGCCCTCTGATAAATAAGCTTGTCAACTAGATTAACATTTCAGTATCCATCATTGGTCTGTACTTCAAAAGCCTCCTTTAGAAGCTCACCAGTGGGCACAAGGTTCAGAGCATTTCATGTTACAGCACAGCATCAGTCAGCAGCCTCAAAGGATTCCATATTATGCTGTACCCAGACTAGCTTCGTGTCTTCTCCTCAGACCAAACTGTGCTCTTTCATACAGCCAGCATGAAGACCATGGCATCAACACAGCAAAAGGACTTAAGGCAGAACTGGACAACTGCAGGTTTGACACAAGCCAAGCATCCTGCAGGTGGCAGAAGCTAGCAAAGGCGTTCTGTATTTAGCCTTCTTGTAAAGCAGCTATGTAGTCATAAAAATAGTAATGGGAAAGTGTTTCCTCACTCCATTCCAAAAGGAGCCACAGATATAACAGCAAATCACAAGTCATAAGCAAAAACGGAAGAGGAGAGGAAAAACTGGCAACATACTTTGCTCTTTTTATGTATATAAATGTTTATGGAGATTTAGACACATGTTAAACGCTTTGGAAAATTTTCAGATTATTACTCAATGGTAGTTCATTGCTATGGATGTTCATAGTGGGATTAACACAACCAATATTTTAAAGAAACAAATACTCAAACTTGTTGTGGATATACCTGTTCTACATAGAATTTTGTCAAAAAATCCTATTTCCAGGGAACATAAAACCAGCAATAAATCAGAAGGGTGGACAACAGAAGCTTTATGCACAATAGTTTGAGAATTGCTCTAAAATCCAACCAATTAACAGACAATACAGTATTACAGACAACTGGAAGGAAAAAGAAGTAAAAACATAAGTAGTGTTTCACTTCATACATTTTACATAAAAAAGCCCCAAACACTCTTTTACCTTACCAATTGGAGTGCTGACTATGTGCATGGGAAATCACATCCATGTTTTCCTGGTGAGCCATATCTAGGAATGTGCAGTAGCCTCCCAAGCCACCCAGGCTAAGGATACAGAAGTATTGAGAAGACAAAGCTCTACACAAAGGAAGCTTTTTGCAGTGTATTTAGTAGGACCTTCAAAAGTTCCACAAAACCCAGAAGCCGTGATCCATATTTGAACACCCACTAACACACTATATATGCTCCAGTAGAAAAAAGAAAATTTGATACCCCAAATCAAAAGAACTAAGGCTGCAAAAGGCCTGGAGCTGAGGACAAATGCTTTGACAAAATGCAGTGAAGCAGAGGAAGCCAGCAGTCCCTCTGGAAGCAAGTTTTTACAACTCAGCATGGAGTGGCACATGGGTCATGCAAAGATGAGTAAGTAGAGCAGCAAGTTCACTGTGGGTCAGCTCAAACAAGCCGCTATTCAGAGGAACCTCTGAGCCTTTTCTGTTCTTTTCTTATGGAAACTGCTCATTTGGACATTTCTCTTACCTGAAGTCTGTGTCCATCTCCTGCCCAACTTCCTAAGGAATCCTATGAAACTGCTGCTGGATGAAGAGATAAAGCAAAACTTCTAGAAGATAAATCAAGAAGACACAGCAGCAATCAACCGTCAAGATCCCCTGAAAGGAACTGGAATCAAATCGGGCAGGAAGAGTAAGAGCAGGTGTTCTCAGTACGTAGTGCTGGCAGCCCATTCTTTCACCATCACTTGAGACCCAGGTGAGCTTGTTCTTCTCTGCTCCAAAGCAGTTAATGAACAGCACCTGTGTCTTTTTGCAGCACTACATGCTAGTAACTGCCTGCTGTAAATGCTCCCACCTGCATTTCTAAGAAGGTGACCTTAAAATAGGGGCCACCCAATGTTTCATAGGTGGGAAGAGGAATTAAGGTAACCTGTAAACAGATTTCATGCTTTACGTATTATAATTATTCATCAAGAAGCAAGTAATCATCTTCACTTGTCATGTCTTAATAGCTTTCTAACAAAAAAAAGCAGAAAATTCTGATGTAGTGACAATGCCTCAGGATTTAGAAAGAGTATTACCTTCAGTATGAAGGTGACATTAGCTTTACACTTAGCATGGTTTCTCTTTATTTTTTGTTTTAGTTTTAGTAAGTGTCTGAAGAGGACAGACACTGCCTATCTTACCATACCACTAGATATCCAATTTAACCCTAAAAGATGCCTGACATAAAATGGTTAATTAGTAAACTTTCTGTCAAGCACCTGTAAAGCTACCATGAGTGAAAGGAGCATCTGTGCCCAAATTCCTCAGTCAGCTTCTGTGCCAGCTACCCTGATCACTGCTGGCACCCAGGGTAGTAACTCCTGACATTTCAACAAAAGACAAACAAGAAGCATAAACTCCAAGTTTCCAACCAAATAACTCAAGTGACAAGACTGCATTTACTTCTAAAACAAAGAAAGAGAGAAGTGCCAAGAATTGGTGAATTTTTTTTGCACTTGCTTTCTGGTCTTAGCATTTTTGGCTTACAAAAGTTACAGTAAAGTTCTAATTAGAAGCAAGGTCATTTGATGGGTATTAGCACACCCTTTAAAGAGAAAAGCACCAGCTGATTCTATATTCTGTGGCTCTGAGTTTTTCCAAGTCTGATTAAAAATATTTTAGCTCATTAATTCAAACACAGCCAGTGTTTCCTACCACTGGTTTAACTCCTATCAGCACTTTCTTCATTCCCTACAGTAACAGGAGACTGATTTAACAGTGACATCACTTAGCCTTTAAAAAACCAGAACTGTTCCCCTCTCTCTAACCAGAGAGAACTGCTACAAGGAAAGCCTTCACGGAACACTGTTGCAGTTTAAGTCCCTATAATATGTTCAGCCACCTCATGTTCTGTAAAATTTCAAGTCACATTTCATGCTCTTTGAACTTACAGAGGGATGCTAAGCACCCATTGGCTCTGAAATGCAGAAACCATACAAAATGCAGAAATCAGCACAGAAGCAGCCAATTTATACAGAAGGCAATTTACCAGGCTAAGTGCAGCACATTCCTACTAAAAATGGATAAACTTGGTTTTAAATTAGAATCACAAAGAGTGGAAGTTACATGTTTTTCTTTCCAAATCAAATATTTAACAAAGGAAAACCACAGGTGTCACTGACAAGGAAAGACTGGTTGTGGCTTCAAAACACACTCATGCTCTCCTCACTTAGTAGCTTTAGAAGTGCATCATTCAGGCTGATACTTCTCATCACAGGAGAATTAGAAGCCTTTTGTTTGTTTCCATGAATGATAACTTAGGTATGGGGGAAATGACCACTTTTTTGAAGACTGCTGCTGTGCCTGGCATTAATAAACTGTTTACAACCAAAAGCAGACAATCTTTTCATCTCAAGAGGCCTAGCACTACAACTACAGTCAGCTGGGTGGGTAGCAAGAGCTGAGGAACCAATGGTGGCATCTGGGGGGGGGGGGGAGAAACGAAGGAGCAGTTCTCAAGAGTTTGCTCAGTGCAAACTAACCTGCCATAAAATACTCCAAACATACCAGATCTTAGTGAAGCATAGTTAAAACCAGGTCTTCCTTTTAAAAAAGCCCTTTCAGCAGGGGGAGATTTAACCCAAGACTCAAACATGGAAGCAGCCTTTTGGATTGTCACTCCTGCAACATGACAGAGGGGAAAAGAGGTGATTATTATGAGTCCTCTATTAGATGATGTTAAGTAGCCAATTACAGAGAAGTGCTCTGCCAGCACCCAAGCAGAATGCTGAGGGAAGAATTAGGGCTTCTCCACTGCTGTGTTTGGAAGAGAGTTCTTTCACCTGCAGAGTTGGAGAAGGTTGTATGTACAGTTAGAATAGCACATGCTGTTAACTCACAGGGAGTCAGTGAAAGCTCAACAGCTTCAGAATTGTGCTGCTCTGGCCTGAAGATTTGAATCCTTACCCTAGTTACTAAGCACAAGATTCTGGAAGTATGTGCTGTGTGCTTTATGCTACAGGTAGCAGGTCTCTGACCTAACCTGGGAGAGCCTTCATGAAACAGGAAAGGTAAGATGGACCTGAAAGATACAGGCAAACAAAACACAACTAGTCTCTCTCAAAGTAAAAGTAACTTCACATAATCAAAGAATTATACTTAACTATTAACTGAAGTACAACTTAAAAATTAAGCATAGCAAATAAGAAGTCCTTGAAGGACCATGAAGTAAAAAATTGTACAGCACAGGAAGTGGATCAGGAAATTTCCCTTCCTTCTGCTAAGGACTCGCAGTAGCTCTCAAGTCCTCATGCTCTAACCCATGCAATTTGTTCAAAATTAACTACCTCCTTGAAATACATTTTTAAAGCCTCTTTGAACAGACTTGGAGTCTGTTTGTAGGAGTCTAATCATGGCAGTGATTAGCATGTGTATTTATGGGACACACTGCTGTGCTTTAGCCCATATAAATAACTTGACCCACAAGATTTCTGGCCTGTAAATTGCAAAGAAAAACCTCCTCTTCCGGAGACTCTCTGCACTTTCATACAGTCAGCAGTATTTCAAACATCCCTTTAGCTGCTGTCCCTCTCTCAACTGAATCTGAATCACAAGCTTCATACACGATGCAGATCATGAGCCATATGACACAGGAAAATGTCAATACAGCCTCAGTTCCACATATATACTAATCTAAGAAAAAATATTAACAATGTTCAGCCTGATCTCATAATTTAACTATTTTCTTTCATTTCCACAGGTCTTTCTCTCTCCACTCCATAATGTGACTGCTTTGAGAAGTCCCCGCTTATTTTAAGCATTTGTCTTATGATTCTGAATCAGAATGAGAAAACTGTATAAGAGAGAATCAAGCCTCCTAAGTTTAGATTCTTGAATTCCATCCAGGTTTGGTGCCTAAAAACTAAAACAGTAAGTGTAACTATTTGTGTCCCTAGACATCTAGCTCTGGGATATTTTCATCGAGGATGAAGAACATGGTGAGATACTGAATTTCATAAAGATAAAAATACTCAACTATGTGATGCTGTCATGAATCTAGTTAAGGCTGTCACAATATGTAAAGTCAATAGTGGCCGAGTACTGAATAATTTTCACTTACATGGTAAATCAGATGTTTGTTGATTAAAACAGGAATACCACAACTACTTTCTGACACTCCTGGTGGTGGACTGAATCAGTTTCTGCAGCAGAGATAGGGTATAAACAGACAATGTAGTAGAAACCCCTACTGTATGAGGTCAGGGCAATTTATGATTTAATGTTTATTCTACAGCAAAGAACATTTTCACCAAGTGGTGGTTTTCATTTTTTTCATTTCAAAGAATCTTAAAGTAAGTTCATACTTCTGTTTTTACATATGCTCATAAAGAAGCAAGAGGCCTTGCTTGTACATGTCAGGATATGAATTTTTCAGAAGGGATAGTGGCTACAGAACTGCCATCCTGAAAGGTGTAACAGTTCAATTAGAATGAAATTAAAGGCTGCTGGTAATAATCACTACGCTTGCAGTTAAAGGATGTAACTGAATCAAGAGTAAAAAAAAAATCCCTGTTCACCCTACCTGGAGTCCGTGGCTCTAAGCATTCCTTTTATTCAGTGCATTGTGTTGGAACTTCTACTAATTCATCATGGTTTCTCCTGCTTCTTGTAATATGAATAAAAGCTGCTCAAAGCTGTAATTGTTCCATATTCCAGAAAAGACAGTTGCATAATGACTATCTATCACTGAGTCATATTTGTTGCAGAGCAGAGAGAGCCAGTGAATGTCAATCCTATGCTGAAAAGAAATACTAAGATAACCTCAAGGAGCACAGCATTTGTAAGTATCTTGAAAGGGGAAGCAGGGTTAAATGTAGTTTGCAGTTTGGTTAGGTAACCTTTAATTTGCAGTCACCTGCAGACAGAGAGGAGGAAAGAGATGTCAGAAGCAGCTCTGAAGAACACACTGGAACAGAGCAGGAAAAACATAGAATTCAAAGAGGTGAGACCTCTGCTTCTACATTTATGATGGTAGAGCATGTATTAAAAATAAGAACAGACAATTCATATCAGCTCCACTGGAACTATCTTACAGTTTCTAAAGATTTACCTACACACACTCTGAATGTCACCAGACTAGACTAAATAAATAGCACATGATTCAACACTGAAAGATTGACAAACAGCAAGAACACACTTTTAAGCAATTAACTTCCATTTCTCCAGGGTGGCCAGTCTTTGGTGACTTCTTGTCATTTCTGTTTTGAAGTCTGTGCAGCAGTTGTGAAATATGTAAAAATAGTAAGAAAAGTCTATATTTGGTAGTTTAAGTCTTAAAAGTCAAGTAAAGGAAAGGTTTTGCTTTAAAGCTGGTAGACTCCAAACCACAGCTTACAGATCATGGATGAGTGCTAAAACTGTGATGCTGACAAGAGGAGAAATCCATGAAATGTGAAGATTCCAAGAAATCAAGGTTGAAAAACAAAAAGACAAGCCATTTTGGTGACACACTAACTTAATGCTAACTTTTCCTCCCTCACCACAAAATGTAGATGCTACAAATAGCTGTAGTTGCTTGCAATTCCTTGACATGTTAATCCAACAGCTACTGCAGAACCACAGTACCCCTTAAAGCATATGAAAAAGGACCCATCCAAGTTAAATATACTACAAATGAACAGGCAAGGACAATGAGAACTAGCTGATACACAAGAAAGCCACCACAGAATCAGTTTGCTTGTAAAAGACCTTTAAGATCATCAAGTTCAACTGTTAACCTAGCACTGCTAGCACTGCCCAGTCCATCACTGAACCTCACCTTTGTCTTTAATACCTCCAGGGATGGTGACTCAACTACTTCCCTGGGCAGCCTGTTCCAGTGCCTGACAACCCTTTCAGTAAATGTATTTGTTCTAATATGCAATCTGTACCTCCCTTGACACAACTTGCCACAACTTGCCACTGTTTAATCTTGTTCTACCACTTTTTATAAGGGAGACCAACCCCCACCACACTACAGCCTCCTTTCAGGCAGTTATAAAGTCTCTCCTCAACCTCCTTTTCTCCAGAACAACCAACCTCAGTTCCCTCTGCTGCTCCTCCCAAGTCTTGTGTTCCAGACCCTTCAACAGCTTTTCACTTGGACAAGCATCAGCAGCTCAGTGTTTTTCTTGTAATGAGGGGCCCAAAACAGAACACAGTATTTGAGGTGCAGCCTCACCATGACCAAGCATCTCTCACCATGTGTTTTGATATTACCCCATAAAGGTTTACATTCATGTGTTGTTTTTTAAAATGCAATATTTGACAATCAAGTCAATAACTAAGTTTCTCACAAAAGAAAGAGCATGTTCTTGTATATTAATAGCATTGACACTATAATTTCCCACAAATTAGACTAAAAACATGCAAAAATACAATAAGCACTGTAACAATGTTTCAAGGGATTTGTTTATTTTTGGTTTACAAACAAAGGCACCCAATATTTCTTTTTATGTCTTATAAAAGCTCACAGATTTAGCATTTGTTTTCAAACATCTGTTCCTACAGCAGAGAAAAACATTACAGGAAAATGTAATTTTTTCCTGGTCCCAAATTTAAATATCAGGAACTGTGAAGTGATCATGTTGTTTCAGACTCCTCCTCTTCCTATTTAACCAACTGGAATACCTCCTGTAACTTGCTAGTCAGTGCAGTAAGTCTAGCTTACTGTATCAAAATATAGTTCTGGTATATTTTTGATCAACATCTGTTTTGTGCAAACAATGGTATGAAGAACGGCAAGAAAATGGTGTTCTGATATGGAAAAAAAATCCCAGTAGTTTCAGAGAGAATTTTACAGACTGACCACAGGAAGTGACAAAACTAATGCAATAAATGTGACACTGACTCTATTGTCAGTTAAATAGGATGACTGATGAATTTGGGTAACATACCAATAGTGAGTGTACAGAACCACAGTCTCTGAAGAGGGGAAAAATTTAGGTTTCTAAATTGGCAAATGTTTGAAGAGTAGAGGTTAAATAACCTTATGTTTAAAGTAATCTTCTTTGTTACTTATTCAAGATAATAGATTTCTAAACAGTGTTTTAGACCAGAATCAGTTCATTGGCTTCATAGTTCTCAGTATTAACAAATCAATATTAAAAGTGTCATGTATTAACAGTTATGAACAACCAAAATGCATATGTGAATTGGTTCACAGAATAATTTTCAGAATATGATGTATTAATCTTCAGCAAACTTCAGCCACAAGCCAACGTGGGACAAGGGATGTCATTGGATAGTAGGCACCTCTGAAAAAACTCTACAATGCAAGAATGCTTAAGCATACTTTCAGGTCTAACAAGATATTTGGGGAGGCAACTAAAATGTAATATATCTAATGTATTTGTTAAAGTGTAACATCTTCAATCACAGAAGCCATAATTCATTTTCAGCCACAGTCAGAGGTCTCTCACACAAGGTGCGGTCCTAGACCATTTAGGCTTTTCATCACTAGCTCTATATATACACAAGTAATTTTAAAAAGGAATTACAGCTTAACTAATACTACAGAATATTTAGCTTCAGCAAGGAAGCCATTATCTTTTCAAAATGAGAAATACACCTGCACGAAAGGTGTTCTCTTTAAAGTAAGAGTTATCACAAGAATAGCAAAATAAGTTCTTTACATACTTAATTCAAATAGGACAAAAAACTACCAAGGGCAGGTATAATGTACCTCTTGTGTAATTAAGTCATAATGTGCCTTTCCAAGCAGCTTCTTGTTTTAATGATAAAACACTGGGCAACGGTGCTGGTCAGTGCATCAGTTAGAGGTACATTACAGTGTTCTTAGACAGAACTCTGTGCAACCAAACTTTAAAGCAATCTTCCTGTATTGCCTTAAACAAGCATTCAATCTTTTCTTACAACTTGCTTGTTTTACAAGTGTTTTCCCTATCAAAACAAAGTAACAAGCAGAAAAAAACCCCATATTTCTTCATATTTACACCTAATAATTTAAGTTAAAAGATAGATGGAAGAATTGTTAAAATATTTTTGATCTGAAGCAAGGTGCATCTTGCTCTGCTTGCCCAGTGAGATGAGAGGTTTTAATTGGTGCAGGGCTGAGAAAGTGTGCTTATGCATTGGTGTCGTCCATGCATCAAATTCCATAGCTCAGGGATTAAAGAAAATATTAAGTCATGAAGTATTTGCTAACATGGCTTAGAATTTAAATCCAGGTATATCTCTTTATGAAAGCCTATAGTTTGTCCAACTACTATTACCAGTAATATAAACAGCAACTAAGTATAATAAACTCCTCTCAAATACTTTTACTTTTTGAAGTCAGAAGTGTGACAATCAAATGCTGGCTCCGCATTCAATAGATATAATTAAAAGAGGTTGCTCAGTGACTTTATTTTTGCCTCCTCAGGTTTACATTTCCTTTTATCTACTCAAGGAGAGGATCAATTATGCTTTCAGAGAAGCAAACTGTTCATGCTGACATAAATGCAAGTTGCATGTGGCCAATTTCGAGCACAGAACTGAATCACCAAGTACATTCTGAAGACCAGATTGGAGAGAAGGTCTTTCAGTAAGTAAGGAATGAAGGAAGGTTGTGGGTTTGGTTTTTTTATCCTTTTAAAGCAAAGTAGGCACCATTGTTGCATCCCTACTTTGAGAAGGGAAGAGTGGCAAAAAGACAAGTTTCAAAAGTCCTCAAGTAATTCTTTTCAGAGATCCACCATCATTTATACACTTTTGCAACTTGCAAAACCCTTTGTAATTTAGAAGAATTTCAAATAAATAGGTGTACAGTAACTAACAACTACTAAATAAGTTTTTTAATCTTGCTCAATGTGGAGTAAAACTTAAGAAAAAAATCATGTTAAGGCAGATTTCAATCAAACACGGTCCAAATTGCACAGTTATGTTGGTCAGTGGTCTAAAATGTTTTCCCCAGGTGAGTTATTTAAATGCTTTTTCTAATGCCAATTCAACCTGGCACTTGACCATTTTATTTTCTCTGTTTCCAGGAAGATGCACAACTAATATTACATATAGTATATCATAAATTTTCACTCCAATTTAAGATGAAATTATTCTTTTACAAAATGTGAGATGACTACATGTTACAGGCTTTGTGCAGTTAGACCACCAGATGCATAGATGTCCTAATGCCAAATTCTCTTCTTCAGTATCTCATCGTACTGGAGGCTCTGAAGTAGGAGAGGAACTTGTAACACAGACTAACCACAAAGTACCAGATATTTCTTGCCATTTGTGACCTTGCAATAAAGATGCGCCAGATCAGGATCACAAGAACTGTGTTGAAGCCATAGCGTATATTCCTTAACCTAAGAAAAAAACAAAGGAAATAATTAGAAGCCAAGATACCAAGACTTACAGGAAAAAAGAACACTCTGAAATTAGCTTCTAATATAGAATTTAATTTATCTGTTCACCTCCAGATACACTGTGAGTGATATTAAGTGAATAACAGAAGCTGGCAAGTGAAAGACCAAACAGAGAAGGCTTTTTTTCCATAGTTCACTGTTGAAAAGTGGAAAACATGAAGCCATCTCACATACTTCTGCTTTATAGCTGCTTGATGAAAACCTCTTAAAGCCAAGGTCAAACACAAGGTAGCTTACCTATAGAGGGCTGCCACCCACCCCCAAAACAAGGAATTATTTAACACACTGAACTCCACCTCCCCTCCACATATTTAACATTGCATATGTATGGAGAAGTAACTACAACTGCTGCTGAGAAAATAAAACAACTCAGCACATCACAGGATTTTCCAGCCACAGAGCCCAGAGTCTTCACTGCAATTTTAAACTCGTTCCTTCCCAGATAACTATATTTAAAGATTATGAGAAACTAAGTGTCCTTTTAGGGCAATTGTGACTTTTAGAAATCTTCTCACATGTAAGGATGGAAGCTTCAAGGCAAACAGCAACCAGAATTTGCTCATATTTCTTAGAAACAGAGCAATCTCTCTGGTTCAGTAGATCAGGACAGCTTGTAGTCTAAAGGCAGTTCTTTTTAAAGAAATAACTTACTGCCCTTAACTTGTTTTACAGGTACACTGGGTGTTACTGCAGCCAGACCTTCCTCTACATACCTTATTTGTAGAAAAAAAAAAAAGTCTAAATTTTTATATTACAAAAGTGAAGTCCACTTTTCTACTTGAGGAAAATTTTACTCAGTAGTTTCTAGAAGCCAGGCTGTCACACCTAGTTAATATTAGAAAAAGTGGACTCTTCAAATTCAGGTTAGTTGGGAGTTAAGAGATAGATGGTAACAGAAGAGACCAAATTAATTCCTCAGAGTAAATATAAATGTTTTGCAAAATAAGCCACTTATAAACTGAGAGCTGGGGGCAACCAGATGCTCTTCCAATACAAGACTTTCTCAAGTCATTTTTGGTATGACCCTTTCTACAAGGAATGGCTACTCTATGGTAACTTATGTATTTTTCAACAGCATCTAAATTAAAAAAAACCCAAACAAACATAACAACAAAAGGGGGGACACCTCTTCAGCTCTCCCCACCAGTATCAAATATTACCATCTTTCAAAAGTATGTTCGAGATTGTAACTCTTAATGCCAATCCACTTCACAACTGCACATCCTTATCCTTAGAAGAATTACAAGGAACGACCCAGACCACTCATCTTTGTGATATCAGGACAGCAGATGTGAAATAGTATTGCAGAATAAGATTAATCACTTATTTCACTCTTTAAAAGGACAAACCAAAAAAGTCTACAACTGCCATTAGGAATCAGCCAAGAACAAAATGAGGGCAATTCTAGAAGGTAACAATGCATTCACATTGGAGGAGTTAAGCCACAGATAAAAGGCTGAGAGATGTCATCTTAAGAGCACCAACATCAAAGTTTTCTGCTCTGAGGGGGAGAGTCCATGCCTGTTTACTCCCCTACTTCAGAAGATTGCATTCCCAGAACAAACAACTATTGTTCTATTAAACCTCCTCACCTGAACAAGCTGTTCTGACCTTGTGGTACTAGAGTACCTTTTTGCCTCCCAAAGATATCTGGGTAAAAGCAGAAATCTGGATTACAGTATACACTAGTGATCAGAGCTCCAACCATAATCACAGACTACTGTTGTAACTATAAATACTGAGAGCAACTCAGGAGCAGCAAATGGAACACAATGACATCTGACTTTGTTAGAAAATGCTTCAGACCACTGGACTGCAACAGAATTCTGAAGGACCTGAACAGGAGCTATAAAGAACAATTAATTCGTAACATGGAAAATCAAAACTTGATAGGGGCAGGAAGATAAAGAAAACAGAGGGAAATAAAAAGGTATACTTACTTATTCAAGTGTTTTCTAGCTGCTGGGATGCCAGACATTTCTTCATTCAGCACGTACTTCTTCGTTCCCATGCAGTAATTTTCCATGTATTCTGCCCAGTGTAGTTGTCGAACATCAAAATTAAACACCTGCATCAAATAAAAGCTTTCACTGTTAGTTGCCTAAAAATTCAGCTGCTACAAATAAATGAAATGTCTCTATACCAGACCAATTTGATGCAAAAAAGTTATCATGTCCTTAATAAGAACAATCCAGATTTAGATCCAGTTCTGACTCAACCAGCAGCTGTTTATACCACCTCTTCCAAACTCCAACCATTTAATGCCTTTTTTTTTTTCTCCTCAGCAGTAGTGTTCCTCCCTTTACTTCCAAGTGCAATGCTTTCCCATTTAATCTGTCTGTAAGGAATTCCACTCTAAAAAAACCTATCCCCTATAACATTGTTCCTCCTTTTAAGCAACAAAAAAATTCTAATATGCTATAAACACTGCTCTGTGCCAAGTTCACCATTTGATAAATACAGAGTTCTTTTAGCTGTCTTTTTAAAAGAACCACATAAGAATCTTCCTCAGGAGAGGAAAGTTACTTGGTTAAATTCACAATTCAATACATGAGCGAATAACATGATCTCCTCATTTCAAGAGTCTACAGTAACACCTGTTTAAGTCCAAATAAATAGGAAGATTTTCCTAGCAGCTTTTTAACTCTGCCAGTTTTATTTCAGGTAAAAAGAATAAGCAAGATCGTTACAGGAACAAAAGACATGTAAACAGTTTTGTGCACTGAAACTAGTCAGCTTTAGAAGTTGTCATACATACTCTAAATTCAAGTTCATGATTCCAAATAGCCTGCTTAACAGCACAGCAGGTGTGCTATAAAAAGTACAGCAAAAATGAAACTCATTACAGTTCTGAAGACAATCCCTCACAGTGAGTCTTTGTAATTTAGCACTGTTCCTAAGCCAGAGGTCAGCGCAGTTCTGGTCATGAAATAAGACGTGCATGCTTAACGGCCTTCTGGTTCTGGGAGGTTATCAGAATCTCTCAGTTAAAATTTATCTTCCATAATATAACATAGCAAGAACGCAAAAGTAAAGCTTCAACCATTATTTCAACTAGTTCTTTATTGCTGTATGCACATTTCATTGAAAATTTAGCTAACTGAAAATACTAACAGTCCAAATTTTTGTTTTGTTTTTCAAACTAAACCTGAACAAAAAAATTGCTGGGAGGAGGCGAGAGGATGGCAGATGGAAGTCCTCTCCACACAAGAAACATCAAGCTATTTTATTTCCTGCTTTTAGACAGTTTATTTAGAAGTTGGGCATCTTTTCTTCAACTTCACTACAGAACTACATTCTGGAAAACACTCAAACAGGGAAGACTTCCTAAAGATGACAGAGCTATTCCAAATGCGTAAGAGAATTTGAGCTTTTAGAACTGTAACTGATTATTTTATTCCTGCTGAATATTAACCAACAAAGTGATAGCAGAAAGGAAGTTTAAACTCAGTTATATGTTGGGGGAGCAGAAGCAGAAGTTGATCTCAGCTGCAGTAAGTCTTTAACGTGTACATGTATCTAGCTGTAAGACACACTGAGGGAAGGAAACAACTCTATTCCATTACAGCTTCACTACTGTACAAATATATTTTCAGTAACTTAGAATGAATCCAGCAAGATTTTTATAACTTTTCCCAGCCATATGAGGGGCAGGTAGGTGGGAATTTGGCAGCACAGGCATACATGTAGAAAAGGAAGGTAGGCTTGGTCAACACTAGACACCAGGGTGAACCAGCCAGCCACATCCAGGCATTTCTGTTGGTCTGAGGTTGGTACACATAGCACAAAAATTGAGACTCAGATGGTCAACAACCACATACAGTGGGAAAATAAGACTTCTCCTTTGAGTTTTCATTCACTCTTACTCAAGCCCTGCACTCAATATCAGTTTTTTTCTTGTTCAACAACCTTCAGGACTTTTCTGTCATCCTGCTTTTTTCCCCCCTTTCTCCCCTGCATGGGTCAGTTTCAGTCACACAGCAAGGGTGTGCTTCAGAAAGAAGAGAATTTACACTTGTATTTCTTTGAATACACAGAATCTCTGGCCCAAGCATGAAAAGTGTATATACCTTTTTTTACTAATTTAAAAACAAGCAAGAAATTCCTTCAAAGTTTACCTCCTGTTCCTCAGATTAAGTGATCAGAAAGTAAAGCCTTATTTTACTCATGAGGCAGGTAAAAAGGTTAACAGCTTGGCCACTTGGTTGATAGATGGGCAACACATGGCCTGATCAGGCCACCTCATACCAGGCCTCCTGCCCTTCCTCATCTCTGATCAAACCCCTGGTCTAGCTCTTAACACAGCCCTGCCACAACTGAAGGGAGGGGACAACAATCTCCAGCGCCGGGTTAGCTCGACACAACAGTGAGCAGCTTTACCACTTCATGTCCTTATTCAAGCTCACAATCCATGATCTTGTATTTCACTTTCAGTCCTCACACACACATCACACAGATACTTGCCTTTCTGTCTTGAGGGTTTAGCTGGTTCATTAGCATAGTCATATTTTCAGTATTCCAGATCCAAGATTTGCTTGTAAAGTATTCCAACAACATCATGGCCCTATGAAGGCGTGTTATTGTTTTCATCATCCTGCAGTCCAAGGCAAGGAATGTACAGGTTACAGTGGTAAAGGTTATTTCAAACAAGAAAAAAACCACGATAGTAAGACTGTACATTTTTTTCCCTCCAGCCCCACATTCTTGGGTTAACATATCCCATCCTGCTCTGTACACAAACCAACTTTTATTAGATCAACAGGATATTTCTGCATATTATTAAAGTGGACTTTGGCTGTCCAATCTTCATATAGAATCAAAAATTATAAAACAGTTATTTTTTCCTAATCCTACTTCCCAGTCCAATAGTAAATTTCTTCCCTATGAAATATGGCCCACCCCTTAAAAACACTGCTTCTGCAGCAGAAGGCAGCAAAATTAAGGGCACAGATAGACCACAGCAGATCCTTCCAGTTAGGTGACCAATTCTATGCTACTTCAAAATATGCAGAAATATCTTCCATCATCCCTTATTATGCAGAAGAAGCAACTCTACAAAACCATCACTTGGGAGTACAGAGAAATTGTTATAAGGATCAGTTTGGGCAAGTTTCTTTCATCAGATTATTGGAAGTGGACCCAAAAAAATGAGTCATCCAGCCTCTCTGATGCAAAGTTCCCACATTTATGACAAGAAATTTTCCAAGTGTTACAGTGCTATTGATGGTCACTCAATTTTAATAAGCATTAACTAGTACCACATAATCTAATGCTAATGAAGTCCTGCTTTGGGTGCTCAAGGTGCTTCCATCTCACAGAACTGCTTCTGATTTGATCCTTATAGCAGGACACACTGGTCATTTTAAGCATGGGGGAGGGGAAGGCAAAGCAAGCAGAACAACCCAGCACTAACAGGAAATGGCTTTCTGAAGGTAGGTTTTGTTCCATGAAATTCATAAAAGCAATAAAAACAACTGATTTTTTTTTTTCTCTGAAAGCTGCCTTGACACATTCATGCTTATTAAAGGGATATAGCACATGGTTCCAGGAACTCTTCTAAAGCAAGTATTATTCATCACTCTACTGTCACTAATGGCTGGCATCTCAGTTATCAAAGGGAATATCAAGGCTGCCTTTTTTCCTTCTCATGAAATGGAGTAATACAAATTGCAGACACCAGTGAAAAAAGCAGAGCATCTCTAAAGCACAGAAAGCACGAGTATTTTTCCTTAAACCAGGCAGGAACCTATCTATAGAGTAAAATTCACTTTTATTCAAATTTTAGACCACTAGCTAATTCTATTAGTAAACCTTTCTAGATGCTTTTAAACACCTGTTCATAGTTTCACCTGTTGGGCAACATGGCAACAGTAAGAGCTGACTTCAGCCAGATTTCCTCTGATTCAAAAATAATTAGGCATATAGACTGTGCATCCAAGATATATCCTGTGTTAAATATACTGAACATTTAAAAAGTGGAATAGTTAAGCAAAAAAAAAAAATCAGAAAAGAACTCAAAACTTTGGAAGCAAAAATCTCAATTGTCAGATAAGCCAGGAAGACCTCATAGCAAAACAGCCTGGATAAAAACAGTTCCAAACATGAACTGGTGGTCAAGTGCTTGGACTTCTTGTAGAGGTCTGTCCACTGACAGTCTTACTTAACTTCACTGACTTGCCCTGCTGTGCCTCCCCAGCCCATGTTCTTATGCTAAGCTAGGAGAGCAGCTGAGTTTTACTTAGAACACTTAAGCTGTTATAGTTTAAGAAAACTTGTGCCCCTGCAAAATACTAAATGGTGCAAGTGAATAACTGATTAGGCAATTGCAGATTCTGAGCTTGTTACTGGTCACTGACATGGGTTTTTGCTCTTTTCTGTAAACAAAAACTAAACTAAATCTAAACTAATGTAAAGACTAACCTTTACTGGGAAACTTGCTGTCTGCTTATGGATCTGGTTTTAGAGCAGAGCTAAAATGATTTAAAAAAATAAAATCAAGTGACTAAGAAGAGTTTTACCTCAGCTGCCAATTTTTTACCTCCCTCCAACTCAAACCAGATTTAGTGACTGGCCACAGAACCAGCTGGATCAATGGAATTTTTTTGTATAGGGTTAGTTTCTCAATATATCAACCAAAATAATCAAATGTCTCCACATTCTCTCAGTTGCTACAACAATTAAAAAGGTAAGAGAAGAGGACCAGCTTTCTTGATAACAGCTTTTAAGTTTGCACTAAATCAACATGAAAGTACACTTTTTTGTTTTTTGAAAAGAAAAAGAACTATGGAGACAGGCTCTTGTATTCAGTGATGTCAGCATGAGTGTAATTTACTGGACACTTGTATAGCTCTGGCAGACTAGGTTTTGTAACTTCAATGGCACCACATTCCTCCTGCACACAACTCAAAAAAACCATGGATACACATAATGGATCTTTCTCAACTTGAAGTCTTGAAATATACACCTCTCAGGTTGTTCCAGAGAGCCCTAGGATACAAGCCATACATATTAAAGCTATATATTATAACCAGTCAGTATAATATCAAGCATTGTATCACACTGTCTTCATAAAACTGAAGACAAAACAGCCAGACCTGCTGATCACCACAAAGAACTGAACATTAGTGTCAGTCAGCAAGCCAGTGTGGCAGCACCCAAGACCTCCACCTACACTGAGCAGAGTTCTGCCTCTACTAGGCAGCCCTTCTAACACAAACTACATTGCAACATTTTGAGAAGCACATCACAGGAATTAGAAGTTTTAAGCAGTAGTTAATTTAATTATCTGGAAGTTAGGTGGGCATGCTTCTATACCAGACAATTGAAAGTGACCTGGCTTAAGGCTATGACTGCATTTTGAAGTCTTGCACACAACCTATTGTCTCCAAGATTAAAACACTTTTAATGCTAAATGCAGCCTGATCCTTCAGTGGACCTACAGGCTGCTAACCTGCAAGTCTCTGCATAAGCATTTGAGATAGTTAATTAATTTTTTTAAAAAACATTCCTCTAAAATACATGAAACAAACTTTCAGATTTGTCTTTGTTCAAATTTTCACTTGACTCTAAATTTTGAAGTGTAAGACATACTCCTGGAATTCTTCTTTCCAGCAGATCAGTCCTTCCTTTAAGTGCAAAACTTAAGTGCTTCCAAGAAGGAAAAAACATTAAATCTGTTCAATGAAACTCTACTCAACTCATTTCTGATTTGTAAGACAGTAACTATGTGAAAGGTTCTTCATGTTAAGTTTTAAGACTTCCTATCTATCATTTCAATTTAAAGCTGTGTCCTTTGCACCTCCCTACAGGCATCAACCACACCTTCCTCTCAGTTTTCAAAGAAGTAGTAACAGAAAATGAACTGCTGGAGAAATCCCTGAATGATATCTGGAGGTCCTGCATGCCATGTGCTGTTCTTTCAGGGTAACTGGAAAGATCTGCTGGGTGTGTAAGTTTAAAGGCTTTAAGACTTCAAATATACTCAACTCTTTTTAAGTAACATGGTTCTGTTGTGCTAAGCATTATGCAAAGTTACAAGAGATAACTATGCCTTATATTTAAGTTAGACAATTGATGAGCTTTGCTATGCAACTAAG
The DNA here is from genome assembly GCF_020740795.1 of Apus apus. Taxonomy (NCBI): domain Eukaryota; kingdom Metazoa; phylum Chordata; class Aves; order Apodiformes; family Apodidae; genus Apus; species Apus apus. The sequence continues at coordinate 9,234,249 of NC_067286.1, forward strand.
TATATGTGGCAAGCTACTGGTAACACTATCCTTAAACTTGGATGCTAAGGATTATCACCACTATTTATGCAATGCTATAACAGCCAAGGATTGAAGTAATGAAGATTTAATATTTTATTCTAAATATTTATTGTACATCTTCTTTCTATAAAATTTGCAGAAAATATTATATAAATTATTCCCTCCTTCCCTGAACTGTTAATATTAGAGAATTTTTAAATTCAAGAACCTTGAACTAGATGTGAAACCAGCAAAAATATTCCCATCTCACTGAAGCCACTGCTTCTACAAGTCAGGTACATAAGAATGGTTTCATATTGCATAAAGACTTCAACAGATGAGTTTTAAAAAAAACAAACCCTGAACAGGAATATTTTTTAAGATTATTATTATTAACATAATCCTTTAGTTCCAAAGGGTTTAGGCCTGATCTATTTCTTTCACTTCTTAAAAATTTCTCAGTTACAATGCAATATCCTGACAGTATCACAAGAATGCAGTTAATCCTACAGTCATTTCATTGCTTGGAGTTTTTCCTACACAGTACACAATAGAGACCTCAGAAGTGTACCCAGCCTCAGCACAGAGAGGGCAGGCTATTGACTGTGTGAGTCAGGCTAGCATGGTATTTGGCTATTCTTCTGATGATTTTACATGTATTATGCTACTCAGGTTTTTCTGCTAAAATGTGGTGGAAAAGGTAACATTTTAGATTAAGCTAGCTCTTTGTCACTCAGAACACCATTATAATGACTTTAAGAACTTCCATTAATGCTTCCAAGGCTTTAGAAGTTTCCTGATAGGTGCCACCTGGTAATTAAAGCCATTCTGTCAACTGGAGAGAATGACCACAGCAACACTAGTACATCCCTATATGATGACTGGTTCCAGCCCATCAGACAGAGCAGCTTTCAAAGTACTTTGAGACAGTACTACTGCACCTACTGCACACTCTTGATTTTTTTAATGCTTAAAAAAAAGAGAGCTATATAATGAAAGCTATATTCCTGTAAATGGGCTGGATGTCAAATTTAAAAGCTGCTCTTTCAATTGCATTTGAGTAACCTTAGTGACTGAACATCAGCTTGTTTTAGTTCAATTTCCCATCTTCTCTCCAAATTGGAAATCTTGGACACGATAGGAAATTCGCTTGACCACTGTTATATTAACCTAATTAGGATTACTCATATCACTAATACTTCACAGGCTAGAAAACACATTTTTGTCACCAGTTGTACTAGTACTAATTGAAGTTCTAAATTCCATCTTTGGGCATCATTTAAAAACTCCAAGAAAAGCAAAAACAAGATTCAACATTCCCAACATTACAATATAAAATTGCTAAGAGTGTTATGAATAACATGATTATTCACAGCCTTGTTTTACTCCCACTGGTCAAATACTTAAGACCAGACACCTTTTAAAGACTGACAAGATTCTGGCAGTACTACTCCCTAACCATTTGAGAGTAGGTTGGTATTTACTGTATAACTATTTTTAGTGAGTGATTAGTTTTTCAGATCTGTCAGGTAATTTCTATCATTTTTTTGTTAGGAATAGCTTAAATTTGCAAAAGAATATAAAAGCTAGATATTTGTATGCTCAGTACTTTCTTTTGATCTGAGGAGCTTACATCTTTTTAACATGGGAAGATACCTCTACAGGAACAGCCTCCTGCCACTACTGCTGCTGTGTCACACTGCTGAGTAGAGGCTTGGAACAAAAGAACCCAGGGCATTTTAGAAGTTTTCTCCTACAAACCACTTACATGGCTTCCTTCTACTGATCCAGTGCCAAGTCTGCTACATAACTTCTACTTGTAAGACAGACCTAGACTACAGGACAATGAACGAATACTCACTTGTGTTAACACACTGTCACCACAGTGGAGATTTTATAGTCTGAAGACAAATACTTTTGAAAAAATAACATATGCAATGAGTTAAGATCATATGGCTTGGCAAATCTGAAGCAAACTGAAGTGACATCTTCTACATAATTTAGCTTAGTCTATTTAGCAGAGCTATGCCATTTTCACCACCTAAAACATCAGTCAGATGCTAGTGTCAGTATCATAAACTGAACGGAAAGTTGAGATGATACAAACTAACATACCAGATCAAGTTGTATCATCTACAGGAATAATCCACAACTATTACCTCTGCCTCCGGATCCATTTTTGGTTTATAACAGCAACAACAATCTTAATGCAAGCTTCTTCCTAGAGTTTAATGACTGATCTGAGACATATCTTGGACAACACTGCAGAGCCAGTCATTAATCTCTTAAAAAAGCCACCACTGGATTGTTATCACTTATAGTTAGTAAATCTAGATAGTGCCCATGCCATGTCTTCTTCACAAGTCTTCACCACCTTAGCAGCAAGGTATTTTTAGCCCTGTCCTCCTTACCATGGCTCATGACCTGTCAATCTGAGCAAAAGATTGTGCAAAAATGCAGGTATCATATATATTAATATTGACACAAGAGGGGGTTGGATTAGAAACTAAGGTTAGGGTGCCTTACTGCACTTTCTAATGTTATTATCTTAAAAATCAAATTAAGGAGATGCCTTGTAGGAAAAAATAAGGATCAACATCTTTTGAATATTATTCAAGAACAAACATCACTTGCTAGATCTTATAATTCTGTTTATCTTGACTACTCAAACCCCCAAACTAGTCGCCAAAAACATCTGCACTTTAGCTACAAAGTTCAAAGTCACTTTGAATTCAAGGACCTGTTCTCAGGGAAAAAAGGCTGAGTTTTAGTCACAAAGTATTAAGGGGAAGAAAAAAAATTAAAAATCAATACACATCATAGCATAAGCACAGCTTTGTTTAAAAGTGAGAGGCACAGACAAGACAGGGCAGTCACCATTACCTTGGGCTTCTTCCAGTGATCCTGAGGTAGATATCATACAGGAATGCTGGTGCCTTGTGGCTTACAGCAATCCAGTAATGAAATAAAAAGTGATTGGAAGTGAGATTCACATTGGGACGTCTGAAGGCCTGTTCCAGAGGATTCCTCTTGAAAGTAGAAATGACATGGTATTCTGAGAAGGAAAAGTTGCAGAACAGCTTTGATAATCACCATGTAAAGTTAGTTTTCAGAGTACATTACAGCATACAATATTTACTTTAAGTTCTTTAAATAGCCACCCTCACTCACCTACAAGCCTCAGAAACTAAGTCAAAAGAAAGTCATAAGCTTTTAACCTAAAATATTGTTAAACTGGTTCTTAGCATAATCAAGAGGTCTTTTATGCCTTCACATCTTCAGTATCATAATTTATTGTAGCTTCTCTCTTTCTGTTCCTCTTCCCTACCTTAGAAACGATTGATTTCAAAAATTCACAGCAATTTCAGTTCATACAGCACATAAAGCTATTTAAACAGTCATCTGTCTTTCATGACAAAGGCATTTCTAATCTCTGGTGAAGAATAAATTCCAAAACAGAGTGAGGACTTTACAAGCATCTGAAATGCACTTCAACTGACATTTTTTAAAAAACTTATCCATATTTAAGCATTAAGAAAAAAGTGATTAGGATGGGACTCCACAAGAAACTCCTCCTGACACTTGAAAATTCTGTACATGGCAGATATGCAGGATCAGAATCTTAAAAAGTTATGTTGAAATTCACCTCATTTTTGTAATTATCTCTTGTAACTCACACTGCTGTTATAGACAGTGTTTAAATACCCCAGGTCAATTTGGGATACAAATGAAGTCATCAATTTTCCAAGTTTGGCTGAAGCAATAAGGCTTATAAATACAGATTCACATAAAATGGGCTAAAGTAAAAAGCACCAAGAAAGTAGTCAAGACAAAAAAAGATTTAAGTATTTAGTTAACTGAAAGAAAAAAAAATAATCTGAGTTTAAGAACTCTATTTCAAAAAAACAGAGACAATAAACAGCTTTAGCACACAAGCTGACTTGCATGGTATTTAAAACAAACTATTACAAAGCTTTTGGCATGTAGATTACATTCTAGTCATGATATCTGAGACTTGAAAATGTGTAGTCATAGTTTTTTAATTATTAGTTTTCCCTATACATGAATAGTTGAAGTCTCATGTACCTGCTGGAAGTTTAAAAAAGCCACCTCAACTAACAATTAACTTTAGCCAAACTCAACAAAGAGCTACACAAATGCAAAACTATTACCATATCCCTTAATTACACAGATGTACAAAGCATCTAATTGTGGGCTGTTCATCCTTATGTATTTAGTAAAATTGGTATTAAACCCAACATCACTACCATTCCTGGGAGCAATGTTTTTCTCTGCATACTAGCCATGCTCTTTAAGATTAGAGCATGGCAGCATCAAACAGAAAAATCAGTTCTCCCATAGTTTAAGTTATAATGGAATTTAAAAACACAGGAACAAAATGAAACAGTGATAATGCTACAAAGGGAGAGAATTAACAATGGAAGATAATGGAAAAGCACAGTACACTGCAAAATTGAGAGGTATGGCTATGATGCCAATTTCAACAATAAAAATGCAATATGACCTAATGATTATAGCTTCTGCTTTTATTATTTGACCTTATGTTTTTAGTAAAGCTTATGAAAAAAAAAATGGCATACCAACTTCACCCCAGTGGAAAGGATTGGTGCCACCTGTTGTACAGTTATATACCATGACAGTATTTGGTCTGGGGGGGAAAAAAAGACAAAACAACAAATTAGAAGACAAACCACCTTTTTAAAAACACAGACCAAAGACATACCCTAAGTTATCCTTTCCCTCAACAGTATCATTTGCCCAAGAGCAGAAAGCAGCAGTCTTGTGTTTTTTTCTGCTTCCTGTATCATCTTTCAGTATTTTTCTCCTTCTTCAACTATCACATTTCTTCTCTTTCAGGTAAGGCATCACCTGTGTTACTGTAGATTGTATTATTTACAACAAGGCTCAGGAAAGAATTTTCAGGCATAGCTTGTACAACAGTATTAGTAGGTGTTATCTTCCTCTTTGGTGTAAGGAAGCTACGCTTTGAGGGATTAACACTGTTAGAACCTTAGATTCCTTTGTCCTGGGAGAAAAGCAGGACTTTGATTACACATTCAATAGAAGACCAATTTATTACAATCCATTATACCATTGCAAAGTACTTAGAACTCTCTATTGTCACCCATTATACCTATTAACTCCAGAATACCAGGCTGCAGCCAGTGTCATATTGACAACAACATCTACTGGAACAAGATCTGCTAGTGCATCGTTGGAAGCTCTTATTGTTCGAAGAATTCCTTTTCCTGCCTTAAAGAACAAAACAACAGCAAAAAGAGATTGAGGTAAAACCCATGAAACTTTGTTGCCTTTTAAAAAGAGGGGAAAAAAAAAAAAATCAGTATATTCATTACTTACAGCAATGATGAGACCACTAGGTCCATTGAAGTTATCGATCCATCCCTATTATGAACAGGGGGGGAGGGAAAGGGTTTGGTTAGACTATACTGAAGTCAGCAGTTTCAAGTGAAAATTTGGTAAGTTTCTACAAGTGTGAGGGACAGAGGGAAAAGAGAATAAAGAGGACAAATATATTAATTTCCATGTCTCTAAATGAAGTTCTTCTGCAGCAAAATCTAATGATGTAACAAGTTGCTATGACTCAAATGAGAGATCTACCTGTAGATTCATTGGTCCTCTAAAGTGAGATTCTAGCTTGTTTATTCTTATTGAATAAACTGCAGGGCACTGTCTGTATAGATATATTTATATTGCAAGTATTCAAGTTTACAAGTATTTTTAGACTAGCTTCTGGCAACTCAGAGGAAACAGGCCAGTAGCTTTGCTAGCAATTACTAGTTTTTTCATTTTTTAAACATAAGATACTCTTGCTTATCTCTAACAATGGTATTTAGACACTATACTTACTGGTTTGACATGTACATTATACATGCTTAAAAAGGTATACAATTATATGGTCTTGACAAGCTTGAGACACTCAACCTTGGACCAGAGAAGCCATTCCAATGCAAATCCCCCATAGAGGGGGAAGCACATAGCACATATACCATTATCAGTATAGCAAAGAGTACATAGAACTTATGCCACCCCCTGTAAAGCTTAGAGGGTTTCACTAAAAGAAGCAGACTCAAAACATCTTTACATCCCACAGTCTCCAATTTTCTTAGTCATCCTCTGCAGCTACTGACGTACAAAAGCATCTCGAACAGGAAAAACCAGATGAAGATACACAAAATCATGAAGTAAAAAGCAGAACTATTTCATGTTTGAAACAGTATCTCTCATTGTGATAGAAGTGCATTTTCTATAATTAGTAGTTGACCCCTACATTTCCCACATAAGAACACTTATTTGTCAGCTTTTGTATCAGTTCTTATTCAGAAGCCACCAAGCCCCAACTTCATAGTCTCGAAGACTTTCCTCTACACATGTCACAAGATGAACAGGCTGCCAGCAGGTACTACAGTTTACAGGCAAGACAGTCAGGTGAAAGCTCCAAGACTTACAGGAAAAGGCTCCTTCCAGCTAGCACCAACAATAGATGGCCTTATAATGGCTGTGTTTAATTTTGCACCTTCTTGTTGTACTACATATTCGGCTAAGGCTTTCGTAAATGTGTAAGTATTAGGTCTGTCACCTATCAGTTTAGGAGTGATATCATTCACTAGGCCATCATCCATCCACCTAAAGAAACAAAATAAGAGTCAGGTATAAATTACTGCACACTGCTTCACTGGGGAGGGGAAGAATGGAAGCGAAAGCAATATGTAAAAAAGGATTGCCAGATAAGTCAAAAATACTTTGGAAAGTGAAAGTAAAATCCAGTATTTTCTTACAAACACCACCCAATGCAAAAAAATATTCAAACCCCATACCAAAGCCACCAAAGCACTGGCATTCCCCTAGAAGCTGTACAAGTACAGAGGAATAAGAAATTACATTAAGAAATTTAAGCAGTAATTAAAAACTCAGTTCCATACCTCCTGTTTCTGCAGCAACCCCAGTATCTAACACTAAACTAGTACACTTTAAATCTCAGCTTGATTTTCAGAATTGAGCACCAACTCTCACTGAAGATAGCACGTCACATACATCTTCCTACTTTAAACAGCTGGAAGTTGTAAAACATTTTCGTAAACATTTGCATATCAAACAATAAATGTCTGCCAGCTTATACTGCACTTGAAAATCACATAGCCTCCTAAAATGCCATTCTTTAAAATATAAGTTAGAGTTTTGTGCTTAAAGATTTTGCTTATTAAAATAAAAACCTAATAGACAAGCTCTTAGTATTAAACTAATCATTTATATTATACACTACTATTTGAATTTAGGTGGCAACTGCATATGTAGAACCCTTCTGAAAAGGGATATTAAGGAAGAATGTTATATTTGAGATCCTACAGCAGCAGTATAGTTAGGATGGTTGGCTGAAGGACATCACTACCAACTTACAGAAGACTGTTTATACTGACTTCATGCTCATTTTGTTTCAAAAAACCTAAACATTTGAGAGAAAATGCTAAGAACAACAACAAAGTATCTTTCACCAGAACACGTGCTCAGTTTCGTAAGTGTTCTGGAACTGTTTCACATGGTGTACTGCAGGAAGTAGGTTCATTTATGAAATGCGTTAAATATAATTTAACAACAAAAGAAAAAAATAAAGTTATCGGGAATGAGGGTTTTGTGTCTTTAAAGGAAATGGGTTACAGAAAACAAGGTTCTTAGTAAGAGGGAGGGTTGCATCTTCACAGTCCACTGAAAGAAGCATACTGCTATTTACATTTTTGCTCAGGTAATTCATTTATTACACATGAACTACAGAGCAAGTAGAACGTTACTTTATAATAATCCCAATTCTATCAACTACATTCTCAAACACGAAGTGCAGACAGAGCAAGTTAGTCTTTGAGACATAGGCACACTGCTCCTCAGTTTGCATTAAGTGATTTAGAAAGTGATGCCACTGGAAAGGAGTCCCAGCTGCATTATAAGCATCAAAGTAAGCTGGGTCACCATGTTTCTCCTCTTAGTTTAGCTAAGTCTTTCAATTTCATCTTGCTTCTCACATTAAGCAAGCAGTGTGTACTTAAAATTGTAATAACCTTCAGTCATAGCACACCAGCACGACAGACATGTGCCTCTTGAAATGTTGCTACTCTGTTGTTCTCCACTTCAAAACAGGACTAGGATTTTATTTGCCTCAGCCACCCAGCATCTAAGCCCCATAAATGCAATTTAGCCAACACTCTTATTATTCACCAACGTTCTGTTACAATTAAAGCTGACATGCATGAGACTGCCTTCATTATATGAACTGGGGTGTGAAGAGGGGTAGAAAAGTCCAGAAAGGGACAAATCTCTGTCTCAGTCAGCTGTCAGCTACAGAGATCACTCTTGTATAAGTTTACAAGACCCCTCCCTCACTACCATGAGTTCTAAAATACAGACAGCTGCCCAAGTCCAAACCAAGCAGTTTACATCCTGGTTGTGAAAAGAAAAACTATAATATCACTACTTCAGAATAAAGTGTATTTAAAGCCATTATAAAAAATGTTGGCTCAAGGTGCATTTTAGGTAGTAGCTCGTTTGTCTTCAACACTATTGTTCTTTCATCTCTAAGAAGTTAAATAAGGTACTTTAATTTTTAATTACTTGGTTTCAGTTTCATAATTCTCTTACAAGGGGTGATATTTTGTATGACAAGGAAGAAGGGACAGACCAATTTAGAGAGGAGACATTTATTACATTACATTGGACTTGTCCCCTATTTGCCCTCTATTTCAGCTAGGGTTTGATAGCTACTAAGACAGACTACAGGACAGCTAATACATGCAGACAATAAAATACAGAGTGAGTAATTCCTTGCAATGCCCAATTAAAGACTGAAAGACTACAGAAACAGATTTTTTAATGTTTGCACTCTCTGAATACCTAACAGAACTACTTCTACAGTTTTGTCTCTGAGTAGTAAAGGAGTATTATTTCAGTATCTCAGACTGATCTTGCTATGGCATTTAGGTTGATGTAGTGGAGGCTGCAGCTGAAGGGGACTGTCTTGTTTTTATCCCTTTTCCTCACAATGCTGGTGCTGGCATACTTCTAACAGCACAGCTTTTTTGTTTTTAATAGCATCTGATTCAGCTCATCACACAGCTGGAAAACTGCCACTCTCCATATATAGGAGACCTCATGAACAGAGATGAGCATCCCCATCTTCAGTTCTACTCCACAACTAGCTCAGGTGAAAGTGACCATAAAATCTTAGCCCACCTCCTTCACAGAAAAGGGAGGTGTCAGCCATCCTGTCAGTCTTACAGCACAGCATAAGCTAATGACTTAATCTTTCATGTTCCTGTTTTTTGGTACTTCATTACTAGGAGGCAAGTGGTTGCAGATTAATGAAGTAGCATCATAAAACATAACACATACTCGAGACAATCAATCAGTTTCTTGGGATCCACAGGAGGTGGATAAACTACTTCCCCAATCTGTTTTTGATTGCAATACGCATAGGCAGTCGAAACATGCATGAACACTTCCAGATTCTTCATTTGCTGTGCCAAGAGGAGGAGCTGTTGTGTGGCAGTCACATTTAACTGGACGGCATCTCTGTTGATTAAACAGAAATCTGATTAGCAGAAAGCAAGACAAAAACAGGTAAAAAGAAATAATCAGGCAATTCACTCCAGAATGCTTCCCTGGTGGGTATATGAAGTATTCCTAAACATCCCACTCTCCCCAAAAAGCATCATAGACAACATCCTAACTTTCTGCTTAGAACACTATGCTGTGGTCTTAATCTAGAACATCTCTTAATGTACAGAAAAAAATTTCCAAGTTTTACTGTCTTCGTGCTCCATTTTTTTAGTGGGAAAGCTGCATACCTTTGATTTCCTCAAGCTAAACCCTAATCCTACATTTTTTAATAAAATGTGAAGGAAATAATGCAACACAACACCTTGGCGCCAGACAAGATGCATGTCAGTTGTAACAGCATCTCTGAACGACTTAGTTCAAGTTGAGTTAGGTCAACAGCTTGGAAGGAAGGCTCAGATGCCTATGAGTTGGAGACTGGCCTCTTATTGCAGGTTATCACAAGGCTCAGTAGCACAAAAGGATTAAAGGAAGGAAGAAAACAAACAGGCAAACCACTAGGAACCACACTTTTACCCCCCACCCCAGTTTCACTGCTTCTCATTACAATAGTCCTTAAGGACAGTGCAGAAGGGTAGGTATATCCCTACAGTTCCACCGGAGCACATCTTACTGACCAGCTATTAGGATTATTTTATACAATCCAGATAGACCTTCCAGCCTATAAAACCTACTATGGGCACGAGTTTTCTTGTATACAGTTTACTAATAAACTGAGTTAAGAATACAGCTGAAAAAAACCTTCTTGCAAAGGACTTTGATAGTGTTATATTAACAAAAAATTCATCCCTTTCAGGTAAACCCTCAATTTAAGATTGCTTTATCACACATTATTACTGAAGCATTAAGGGGACATGAGAGGGGAAACCACTATTCCAAAGCAATTTACTTCAATGGAAAATATTACTTATCTATAAAACACTTTTTCCTTTTTAAGCTAAAGGTGTTATTCTTCACTGCCTCTTTCAAGAAGTCAAAAGAAGGAGTTCATAATCACAGCTGTACACACAATTTTAAGATACATAACTGTACAGCAAATACAAATTGGAAAGAGTTCCAAAATAAGCCCAAGTATTTTGCCCACTGGCCCCAAGCCAAGTATATGGAACTTTAGTTATTTCTGTTAAATGTCTGATGAAAGCTGCCCTAAGTGGTCTTCGGATTTTTAATGTTCCTCCAACCACTCCAGCACATCTGTTAGGGAAGAGTTGGGATCAGAGCACCTAAGAAATGTTTGCATTTTCTATTTTGCTAAACAACATACTGGGCCCACCAAGAAAGCAGAAATTGCTAAAGGCTTTTGTACCAAGACCCCTTTACACCAGTCTTAGAACCAATTTGAAAGTCCCTCTGAGCTTTTCTCAGGCTGGCAGTTCCTGAACACTTCAATGCAATTGAACAGTCATAAACATGGGCTACCTTATGACATTACAATAATACATCATAGGATTCTCAGAGGTAGTGCCAAACCGTGTAACAACTCAATCTGAGTTGAGAAATGTTACATCTCCAAGTTGCTTTACTCCTCCTCCCCTCAACCCCCTAAAAATTAGAGCTGTTCCTCATAGTCATTTACCCAAATTGGATACTTATTCAATTGTTTCAAAACTAAATCAACTAATTGTTTTTGCCAAAATGCAAATACAATCTGTCTTTGCTTCTAGTTTGCCTTTCTCTCGTATTTCCTTAATAGATTTGTTGTACAAAAGTTTTCAACTTTTAGTTTTCACCTTCCTCCCTGTGCATTTACTTCCTTCTATTCCCTCCAACGCAAAACTCTACTATTCTTAATTAAGGACTTTCTAAGGAGATGGAGACTGCTGAGCAGTATCTAATCTGTTTGTTCATCAGGTAGACAGCAAGTGCTAGAACTCCTCCAAATACAGTCTCACCAAAAAGCTATCATCTGAAACTTAGTGTTCCCCTTCTCAGAAGGAAAGCTAAAGGAATAGTTTGTGTTCCCTTTTATGCACTAGGAAGAAGGGCTCTAACACTAGCAGTGAGCACAGGACATAGAGCTACAGATTATTCATACCCTTTCTACCCATCCCAGAGATCCAAACACCACGTGATGTTAAGGCGGCTCAGAATAAAAACATGCTCTGTAGTCTCTTCAACAGCTGCCCTTCAAAGTCTTTGAAATGCAGACACAGATTTAGGTTAAATGAACAAAACAAACCAACAGAACAAAAAAAGTCCAACACAAAGCCTGAGGAGTCTATAACGAAGTACAAAAATCATTTAGATTCTAAGCACTATGTTTTGGTTTTGTTTTGTTTTTTTTTTTGCCTGAAGCTTAAAAAAGATATTAACATTTCCATGCTGAATAGCATAATTCTAACCTCTGGCAAAGGAGGTTTAAATAATATGTCTTCCATCTCTAGGAGCAGCAAATGAAAACCCTATAGCTTAAGATAAATTCTGGGGAAAAGATGAGTTAAGGCACATCATTATATTGACCAAGCACACAGAGTACATGAAGTAGCCTGACAAGCTGAATACTTGCAAGATTGTGCAGGCACCTAATTTGCCCCTTCCCTTTGAGTACCATTGCTTTACCAGACTAGAACACAGAATTTTATACTTACCTTAGTGTTTCATTGAATCTGATTGTAGCAGCACAATGAAATATTATATTAATGCATTCTATAAGTTTTTCCTTGATTGGTTCACTAAGGTCCAGTTCAGGCTTTGTAAGTTCACTTGTAATTACTATTATTTTTGCTTTGAAGTCTGGCTGCTCATCTCTCAACCTGTCAAAGAGCTTTCAAAAAAAATAAAATAAAAACACAAACTAATAGCTAGTGAAGATAAGATCCACATTTCATTTAAGTGAAGAAAAAACCTACAATTTCTGCCTATACAGAGTTTTACTTTCTTATTTCTCAAGATCATAATTTGAAAAGTGTGTTAGGAATATTACAACATTACTGACTTCCCATTAACATAATCAGCAATAAAGTTGTGCACACTTTATCCCAAAGTTGTTATCAAAACTAAATAGTAACATTATAAAAAAGGATAAAACGTACTTTGTGAGCATATGACACATACCTTACAGCTGGTGATTTCTTCTATTCGTGCTTCAGGTGTCATCCCTGCTTTGCATCTTACCAATACATACACTGCTTGCACTTTAGGACAAGATCGGAGCAGCTTTTCCAGAAGCACTTTTCCCATGAAGCCAGTAGCTCCTGTCAGGAGGACATTCTTTCCTTCATAGTATTCAGGGATGGAAACCATTATGACCTTTCAAAAGTTAAAGAGAAAGGTATATTAAAGAACTTCTAGGAGTTCCTATTTGCAGAAGATATAACAGCACAGGTGCAAATGTTCAACCTCACACCTCAAAAAAATGAGGCTTTAACAGCCTTTTTTTAAATTTTACTTAAATACTTAGTGATGTTTTTTTCAGTCTCACAGGGTCACTACACTCACCCCAGATCTTCTTGTAAACTACTCCTGTTGACAGTGCCTTAAGGAATTACAGTCAGCCTCAGAAAATAGCTCAACTTTTATCTATTTTTATCTTTATGTGCATGGTCCTTTACCACTCTAAGTGACTGTTCCATGTAAATTACAGGTCTTATCATTAAAATATAATCACAAGTAGATAATTCAAATATGTTGACAGAAGACAGGGAGCCAAGCATCTGCCAATTGCCAGCCCTGGTATTTTCTGTGTCAGCAAAGTCCCCTGTCAGTGTTAGGCTGAGCCTTCCCACAAACATCATTAGGCCAGAAAAAAGGTATAGTTAGTTTCTGTTATGAGAACCGGTTTTACATTGACTACAAAACCCCCCCAGTTTCACAGATGATACAGGTTTCCAACCTTTTGCTTCAGTTTGGAAACTGACTATGAGAATTATTATTTCTTCCCCCTCCCTTAAACTACCACGTGGAGATTATGACTAATTCTAGATACTGGAAACTGAGAGACTTTCTACTGCTATTTTTTACATTAATGTTGTATTTGGACCATGATCTTTATGAACTTAGAAGTCATCCTGTGCCTCAAACAAGCTTAAAGGCATTCTGCCAAGTTCAATATACCAACATCTGATCTGTAACCCTTCCAAACCTTACTTTTACTCTACAAAGACTGTAACATATGATACACTTTCACCATGTTGTACTAATCTTTTTAATGAGACTTATAAAAGTAACAAGCTGATGTAGTTGAAGTCCAGCTGTAGTCTTCTATAGCAAATCAACACAAGCTATTACAATAAAAATGGACAGATTGCACTAAATCACAGTACTAAAATACCAACAAAAATTAGTCTCCTTAAACACAGATGGCAAGTGTTTAAGCACTGAATACCTGAACAGGATGAGACCCTTTGTTTACCTACCAACCTAAGAAAAAGTGAATGCAACTTCTCTATCACAGAACCATTGTGGTTGGAAAAGACCTCTAAGATGGAGTCCAACCATAACCTAACACTACCAAATTCAGTGCTGTTCTGGTTTGAGCCAGGATTAAGCCAATTTTCCTTCTACTGATTTATTTTTTTTCTTCAGTAAACCCTCTTAACTAGCAGCAAGTTTCCAGCTGGTGGACTGATAACACTGGGATGTTTATGTTGCTGTCAGGACTTGGAGATCACTTCACTCTACCTGTTGAACCTGCAGCTCAGATGCTACAGGAGCAGAAAAGTCTTATCTGCAGCCCTCCCATAGGGAGGAGTGGACTAGATGGACAACAAAATTAGCCAGAGTATTCCATTCCATGTATCTACATAAGCTTGGTGTAAGGTCAGGGATCACAAAAGTCAAGGGCTGATGTCTCTGGGCTATGTCACAGCAGGCACAACGTTGGCTGCGCTCCATGTCATGGACAGCCAGTCAGAAGTTGTCCACAGCCATGAGCAAAGGGATTGCTGCACCACCTCCCGTATCTGTACCCCATCCAGGTCCCACAGCCATGGACAACAGCAGCAGCACAGCACACACCACCTCAGTACCATGGCATGCTACCACAGGCAGCTGGAAGGAATATGCAGCTGTGGACAAGAGGACCCACATCAGCCCATCATCAGCTGCCCCATCCACAGAATTTTCGAAGACCTAACTGGAAACATCTACAGAGCTCTATAAAGAATCACAGAATCTTAGGGACTGGAAGGGACCTCGAAAGATCGAGTCCAACCCACCTGCCAGAGCAGGATCACCTAGAGCACATCACACAGGAACATGTCCAGGCAGGTTCTGAAAGTCTCCAGCAAAGGAGACTCTGCAACCTCTCTGGGCAGCCTGTTCCAGTGCTCTGTCACTCTCACCAAGGCAGAATAGAGGGGGAGGAAAACCTCCCTTGGCCTACTAACCACACCCTTTCTAATGCACCCCAGGATGCCATTGGCTTTCTTGGCCACAAGGGCACATTGCTGGCTCATGGTCATCCTCCTGCCCACCAGGACCCCCAGGTCCCTTTCTCCTACACTGCTCTCCAGCAGGTCAGCCCCCAACCTGTACTGGTACATGGGGTTGTTCTTCCCCAGATGCAAGACTCTACACTTGCCTTTGCTGAATTTCATCATTTCTCCCCGCCCAACTCTCCAGCCTGTCCAGGTCTCACTGAATAGCAGCACAGCTTTCTGGTGTGTCAGCCACTCCTCCCAGTTTTGCATCATCAAACTTGCTGAGGGCACACTCTGTTCCCTCACCCAGGTCGCTGATGAAAATATCGAACAACACTACTCCCAGTACCGACTCCTGAAGGACTCCACTAGTCACAGACCTCCAACTAGATTCTGTCCCGTTGACTACAACTCTGACTTCTTGCTTTCAACCAGTTCTTGATCCACCTCACTACCTGACCATCAAGACCACACTTCCTCAGTTTATCTATGAGGATGCTGTGGGAGACAGTGTCAAACGCTTTACTGAAAGTAAGATAAACCACATCTACGACCCTACCATCATCTACCCTCTTTGTTACTTCCTCATAGAAGGCTATAAGGTTGGTCAAACATGACTTTCCCTTGGTAAAACCATGTTGACTGCTCTTAATGACCCCCTCATCCTTGATATCCCCTGAGATAGTACCAAGAAAAGTTGTTCTATCACCCTTCCAGCGATGGCGGTGAGGCTGACCGGTCTATAATTACCCAGGTCCTCCTTCTTGCCCTTCTTGTAGACTGGAGTGACATTTGCTATCCTCAGTCCTCAGGCACCTCTCCTTTATCATCAATGCATTGGAGGAACCTCCTAGACTGTGAATGGCTGGCTGTGTAGGCCTTTCAGCAAATATCTGGGTAGTTAAAATCCCCCATGAGGACTAAGGCCTGTAGCTGCAAGGCTGCTTTCAGCTGCCTGTAGAAAGCCTCATCAACTCCCTCATCCTGATCAGGAGGTCTGTAATAGACCCCCACAGCTGTATCACCCATGCCAGCCTGCCCCTTAATTCATACCCACAGGCTTTCCATTGTTCCTCATCAGCCCCTGGACAGAGCTCAAAAGAGCAACTCCACCGCCTCGCTTCACTGACCTGTCTTTCCTAAAAGGGACATGGCCATCCATGACCACATTCCAGTCATGTGAGCTGTCCCACCATGTCTCAGTCAATGCCACCAGATCATAATCCATAGACTGCACACAGACCTCTAACTCCTCCTGTTTATTCCCCATGCTGCCTGCATTGGTGTGCAGGCATTTCAGGGAGCAAGCTGAGCACGCTGGTGGCACCCTTGGGAGGCGGGAGGCCTTCT
Organism: Apus apus; assembly: GCF_020740795.1. Lineage (NCBI taxonomy): Eukaryota > Metazoa > Chordata > Aves > Apodiformes > Apodidae > Apus > Apus apus. The sequence continues at coordinate 9,250,604 of NC_067286.1, forward strand.
GGTCTCCATTAATACTAGAACAATGCCACACTAGTTCAAACCCAGCTATAACCCCCTCCCACTTCAAATCTAGTTTAAAGGTCTGTGAATGAGCCCTGCTAACTCCTGCCCTAGGACCCTTTGTCCCCTGAGGGACAGGACAGGGTCTTCCCATCAATGCCAGCAGGCCCAGTGTCCTAGAAATCAAACTATCCAGTTTTGTCCTCTACCCCCATCAGGTCTAATTTAAAGCTCTCTCAGTGAGCCCCGCTAACTCCCAGCCAAGAATCCTTTTCCCCCTTGTTGATAGCTCTATGCCATTGTTTGCTAGCATACCTGGTGCCCCATAAACATCTCCATGATCGAAAAACCCAAAATTCATCTGACAGCACCAGGCTCTAAGCCATACATTGATCAGTTGTGTTTTCCTAGTCCTTTCAGCTTTTCCTGCCACTGAAGGAACTGAGGAAGAGACCACCTGTGCTCCTGATCCCGCAAGCATTCAGCCTAGTCCTCTGAAATCCCTTTTCATAGCCCTGGGACTTGCCCTGGCAACCTCATCAGTGCCCACCTGCATGACCACTAGTGGGTAGTAATCAGAGGGCTGCACCAGGCCTGGAAGTTTCTCAGTAACATCACTAACCCAGGCCCCAGGGAGGCAGCAGACCTCCCTGAGGGTTGGGTCTGGCTGGCATATAGGGCCCTCAGTTTCCCTCAAAAGAGAATCTCCTACAACAATTACCTTCCTTTTGTTCTTAGCAGAGGCAGTACTAATGCATGGAGCAGACTGCCTCGGCAACTCCCTGGACAGATCTTTGTCAGTAACCTCAGTTACCAGATTTTCCTGATCCAGGGCCATATACCTGCTCTGTAAGGGCACACGTGAAGGTGAGGGAATCCAGGAGAGGGTTCAGGTGTTGCCCCGAGCAGGGACCCGCTTCCAATTCCCCTCTTCTCTCAGGTCCCCTACCTCTGCCAGGTGACAGGAAGGCAGAGGATCCTCTACTTCTCGTAAAGTCTCCACCTTGAGGTTTTGTCTCAAGGATGGTAGGGTATTACTCCACCAAATCTCTTTCACAATCCCAGATACTCCATAATCTTTCCACCTCCTTTCAGCTCAGCCATTAGGCTGAGTAAGTCATTCCCCCGGTCACAGCGTACACAGGTGTTCTCTCTGCTCTCCTCTGATACAACTGACAGGCTGAGATTGTGTGCAGCCAGAGACCTGGACAGCTGCATTCTTGCGAGGCACCTCTGTCTGGGCTGCCACTGTCCTCCTGGCAATGGTTTTTGCCCAAGTGAATACTAGGGCTAGCTCCCCTTCGGGGGGGCAGGGGGGAAGGGATGACCACTAGCTGAGTTCTTACCCTGAGCCAAAAGAGGACCCATGCCCTGCTCCGCACGCCCTTCTCCCGCCCCGTGCCCTGTTTGCTGCTCCTGGTCACCAACGCTCCCCAGGGGCTGCTCAGAGCTGCTGCCCCGCAGAAGCTCCTACTTCCCGCCCACGGACAGGGGCTGGGACTGACTCCCCCTCCCACTCTCTCCGTTTCTCTCGCCTTCTCTTCCTCGGTTTTGCCGAGGGCCTCCTGCAGTTCAGCCGCTGCAAAAGGGCTCCACCAGCACCATCCCTCACCTTGGCGGCTTCACCAAAATGGCCAGTGAAGTTATATGACGGCAACAAGAAAGGACTGTTAATTAAACACATGAGAAATACACAGAGTTTTTTTCCTTCCTCTGAAGGCTTTGCTTCCATAATACAGACTGACAAAGGGAAAGTAGAAGAGAATACTCAATGAATAAGCCACTTCGTTTTTTGTGTAGACACACACATCCCATTTGTGAAAAAGTTCTGTTGTCCCATAGTAATTTATATGAAGCAATTTTCTTTAGCTATGCCTAGTGACTATAACAGACTTTCATATTATGGAATATTTCCTTGCTTCCATTTCTGATACATTTTCACATCCAACTGCTGTACTGTACTGCTTGCTGTACTGTGAGGTATCATAAAACATTATAGCAGGACAAATAGTTCCACTTATCCTTTGTTTTTTGCAAAATGCAAAATATTTTACTCACATAAAATACTCATTTATGTTTGGTACCAGAGGCTAATTCATTGAACCTAGGATGTATTATTGTAAAACAACAGTATTCACTACACTTTTTTCTCCTGTTAGCTGTTTCCCAGGTTCCTCTCATGGCCACTAAGATTTTAAGCCCTCACTTATAAACTTACTTAACTATGCTCAGTTCTTCTGAAACAGCAGGCTACTGCAAACAGGAACTTAGCAGGGAATGCACAGGAAATGTACACCAGGAGTGAACAACTACAGACTTAATTTGCACTTTTTGCCCAAAAAGCAAGTAAGTACTTTCTGAACACTGGTCTACCTCTCAGGTACTTCTCATATTAAAGTCATTGTACTGTGCTTTCCACGTGTTCGGATCACAACAAAGCCTCTGAACAAGCTCTAAACTATTATTTGGCTGAAACAAGTTATCACTTGCAAAAGCCCCAGTTTCAGCACTCTGCGTACAGTCTTACATTTTGTTGTCCAACACTCCAATTCTTATTTTCTTTCCCTTTTTTGACAAAGTTAACTCCTGCATTCATCAGTGAAGCATTTGAAAACCTGATGGTGAGATACAGTAGCAAACTTAGACAGAACAAGCACTCCTATTTCCATTGGTCACAGTACCTCATCCAAAATTGTTTATTTGAAGGTTGATGAGACTGAAAGAGGTGGATGGAGGGGAAAAGCTATTTATATTAAGTCACTTTTGCCACATACTTAGTAGACTTTAATGTAGATTTCAAAGCACACCTCTGGCAATAAAGCATGGAGTGCAAGATACAGCATGCTTATGAATAATTTTTTCCTGTTCAATGTAAGACGCAGGCCTATTATTATCACTGTGGCTCTTGACGTCACAGTCTATGCTCTACACTATTCAAGTACATCCTCTCTGTAACTTGCATTTTCCTGGTCTTTGCCTGACACCATTCAACTCCATTTCTCCCTGAAAAACTGCATGCTTACTCCCACATACAGGATGAGACTTCTGTTCCCTCAAAGAGGGAAGAGAAAACTCAAACAACCATTTACACAATCAGTTTTGTTACGATTCCTATATAATCTTGTTATTAATGTACCTGCCTAGCCATAATTCATATATTTTCCCCCTTAAGACTCTGTGACAGTACTTTAACACCATCAGTTCACTTTCCCTTCCTCAAAGGGAGGCTTAACACTACTCCTGACATAACACTGTATCCTCAGTCCGCAAACCTGTTCACATGGGCAGAGACTGTCTTCAGCTATGTAAACACAGGAACCTTGTTACTATGTCCATTACCCGGGCTACAGTCCTACATCCATTTTTAAAAGTTAAAACAACAAGAATGGTTATTATACCAGGGGCGATATCTGTGTTGCTATCATCCAGTTTAACTGAAAAAAAATCTGACAATATTTAGGGTTGTATGATATAAAAAAAACAACCATAAAAGCCAGAAGAGATGAGAAAGTTTCTTGCTTCAGTTCTTTCTGACCATACTCCTTTGAGTACAAGGTTGATATTGGATCAAAATCATATTACTCTCCTGAAACTCACAGAACACGTGTCCTACAAACCATCCAGATCCAAACCTATGATAAAGTGAGCCCATTTCATCATTAAAAAAACCAAACATAAAAATGCTTGCATTCATACTTGAAAGGCAGCAACACCACTATGTTTGCAGGACAAGCTCTTTGTTGTTGTTTTTTTTTTTGACAACTGATACAACTGTTTCCTTTAAGAAACTCAACACCATTTCCTTTTACCCTGCTCTGACAACTAGCCTCTGGTATATTTTAATCATAGCAATCTTTCACTCTGTAAGCTTGTCCTCTACTTCACTTGCTCTAGGAGACTCCAGCTAGAAAACAGTATTGGTGAACTTTTCAGAATTATAAGTTGCTGGCAAATTTACAGCAATAAATACCAGGATTGTGAGGGAACTGCCTAGAAGCACCAAATTTGAATTAAGGTTAGAAAAACATGTATGGGATGTACACGTGAAGAAAGCCTGAAAAAAAATATATGCCTGTGTGTTGCCCTACTAGAAAGAAGGTTATCTCAACAGATGGAAAAGGAAAGAATGTTCCTATTCTGCATGTACCTTTCCCTGCCTTCTCTAAGAATGCATCTCCACATGCCACTCTGCATAGCATTGCTAGGAACTCCTATTTTCTAGCTCAGAGGGGACTTATCTCACAGCTATAATAAACTAACTTTTAAAATTACTTATGCCAGCAAATTACTGGAAAAGTACACTGAAATTGTGTTTTAAAAAAAACAACAAAAGACTTAAGAAACAGATGCAGTTCAAGTGGAAATTTAGTTTGACCTCTAACATACAACCATCTGGAGTAGGTCCAGAAAAAAACACCTACCTTGCAAGACAACACACCAAAAATCAAATTTAGCATCTCACAGTTGATAATTAAGTGTAAGCAATCATTTTATCTAGTCTTAAAGTGCAACTTCTTGCATGTTTGCAACATCTGAATTGTAGCTATTAACCAACAACACATCTTTTCAATAGTTGCCCAATAACTTCAAACCTCTTTAAACATGCAGACAAATTAACACCCATTAAACACAAAATGCACACTTTGGAATCCCCAGGTCGTACCTACTTTTTGAGCTACTAAGTATTAACAGTTAAGAGAAAAGAAAATGGACCACTGAAAGGACTGAGTTCCGTAAAGGATTCTAGCTCTAGGACACACAATCAAAATCACCAGATGACTTGTAGGGATAAACAGCCTTTGGTAGAGGAATTTTCTGTTAAGCTGCTATACAGGAACTGCTGCTATGATTCTCCTGAATTCACAGGGTCAGGACAAACCAACGGTGACACTTTGATGATACCATTTTTTTGAAGGGTGCTGTCCATTGATAAATCAAGAGCTCTTAGGCACTTCAGTAAAAAAATCCCTTCTCTCCAGGATCCTAGCCAAAATTCCCCATCTTGTAAAAAATTCTGGTGTCCAAGGCTGAGTAAGTGCTATTATGGAGCAAACAACAGCAGCTCTGTTTGCCTTCAGAGCTACTGCAGCAATATTTAACTCACTGCTTCAAACAAGAGGTCTCTCTGACTCTCAAAACAAGGACAATTCTGTTTTTAACAGAAAAAAAGATCAACTCTCAGATTTGTCCAAACACAGATCAAGATGCTTAAAGATCCACTTTCCAAGTGTCAGGAAAGCCTACTGCAGTTCCACCAAATGCTAAATCCAGCAAATAGAAAGAGCATGTATGTATGTCCTTGTTAGAGATTAAGAGGTCTGTTCTCTAGTTTATCACTGACAAATATTAGGTCAACAACATGCTCCCTCCAAACCTAATCATATTGAGATTATCACTCACAGGAAATAGAAAACATGCATTTCCCAATATCTTATGCATCAGCAACTAGCCACAAAGTTCTGCAAAAATACAGCCTCACAAATTAATTTTCCAGTTTCCCTTCAACAACTTGAACCTCACTCTAACAGCAGTATAAAAACAGGCCTAAAAGTAAGCCTGAAAACATTTTATTGATGCATTTTCAGGAGATGAAATCCATCTGGACACCAAATCTGAACGCACCAAATACTTTTAAATGCCACACACTGCATCCACTCCAGAAACAAAATCGTAACAAGAGTCCCTCATACAGTTTTAGTTGCCACGTTGCAAGGACACTATACAACAACAACAAAAAATATATTTAAGAACCGTAGACATTCAGGGACCAAAAGGAAGTTAAATATTTAACTCATCTAAACAAGGTTAGTGTCAGAAAGACAAGCCTGGGTCATGATATCTCTCATTTCAGCTGGTGCCTTGTTTCCACAAAAGTACATCATTGAATGCTATCAGTAGAACAACTACATTTTCAACAACCACAAGGGTCAGTGATCTGCCCTATTTGGACAATACCTATCCAGTGTTATCACCGAAGGATGATAAGTTTGTTTGTCTTCATGGTCCAAGGTTATATCCATTGAGAAACTTATGTGTGAAAGATAACATTTTAGAAGATGAGTAGAAACTGAAATGACGAAGTATTTCCTGTCATAAACTGCTTTTGGTGTAAGTTAACCTTAAAGCATACCTATTCCAAACTTCACAATTGTGTGGAAGATTTGGGATTCTTCCCACAGCTAGCAGAAAGACAAGCTTATCCATGTTTTAGACTTGATCAACATTCTTATCTACTCTCTGCAAGGTCATTTTCTTTACTAGCTGTAAGCCACAGTACCCTGTAGGGTAAATGTGCCAATAAAATTTAACACATCTCCAGGAGCTGGAAAACACATTGTCAGGTTTGGAAGCTGATTGGAACAACAAAGTTTTGAAGAACTACCAAAACGGGTCTACTAATTTCCTATTAGCTATCCACACTTTGCCTTATGCCTGGTAGTATGCCAGATAGTAACTGCTTCACTGCACACCTACCTGACAGTGGATTCAGAGTAATAGTAAGTTCTCTCATGTGTACCAACATGCCTTCACTGATAAACCCTACAAACAAGTGAAAGGCAACAAAAAATAAATCCTGAAGATTATACCTAAGTCATCAAAAATGCAGTATAGATGACACTAAAAGACCCAAAGGTGTATGTGGAATATAGTAAACTTGTGGCTGGAACTCTATACACTAGAAGATTTCTGAAAAACAATAGATATTTCAAACTAGCTATATTCTTCAATCCTGAAGATGTTCAAAGAGACTAACCTACTACCAATGGACAGATTTGTCTACTTTAAATAATTTATCTATTGAAACACTACACCAGTTAGAGTAACTAATATAGTTAGGTCAAAGTTTACATGACTAAGTGAATAGCCTTATGTCCACAAATAAAGTAGACTTGCTTTAAAATAACAATTATTCTCACTGTTCCTAAACACAGAAATATGCTAGATACTGAAAGCTCTTCCTGGACTGTAAGCTCCTCAAGATACATTCCTCCTGGACACAACACTAACTCTGGTAGTGTGTATACATTCAAGGTAAGGAACATTATTAAATTAGGTGAGACTTAACTAATACTGCATATTAACTATTTATCAGCACTAAAGCATTTTGACACCAAAATCTAGACTGATACCAGATACTGAAGTAGTCTTGTAGCCCCCTTTATGACAACAACAACAAAGTACAGTATTCAAGCAATTACTTTAGGAAGACAGTGGATTTTGATCAACTAACCCATGACCACCCAATAATTCATCCCAACCCAAAACCTACTTATTTCATTTGCCATTTGAAAACATCCTTGTGAAAGCATGATACTTTGAAGTCAGAGCTATGCCTGAAATCATGAGGCCTTCAACTTCCTTTAATCCTTTAGTCATACTGTGAGGAACCTGACCTCAGTGTGGGCCACTGCTGAGTTGATCTCAGCAGAACTTTGTCATTAGAGGTATTTGATGCATGAGGTTACACAGATACTTCTTTTACATGTGTTCACACATCTTTCAGTCAAAATTCTGATTTCTCTACAAAATTCCATTCACTTTTGCTTCTATTCAGAGGGATTCTGTACCAGCTGACTTTGAAATCACTTTTGACTCTGTTCAAAAAACACTTGAGCACTCCCTTGCTTTGCTGTAATTACATTTCTTCTATAGCAAATCCCTCCTCCAAAAACAACTTAAAACAAAAGTTTTTAAGAGTTGATTTAGTGCAACTGAGTAAAAGGTTTTTGCTATCCCTTTATATTTGGGTTATAAGTTGGCTTTCCAAATTGTCTGCTGTTTGAGGTTAGTCTTCAAGTGCATGTTGAAGGGAAAAAAAAGTCTCTTTTGATATAATTAACCTATTTCTCCAAGTTGCACAGAAGGCACAGAGGAACTCAGAAATAAAGCTGTTACAGTTAAAGCACATACTACATAAGAACATTTACTAGACCATCTCCAGTTCATGTGGAAACATGTTAAACACTTACAACCAGAGAGCTTTCAAAGGAGTTTTAGGAAAATAAGAGGCAAGCTGATTCAAGATTTGCCAAACAGGATCCTAGTTCCAATTATCTTACCTAATTAGAAATATGCATTGGAAACCTCACTTGTGCTTTTGGTTATCAAAGGATTACATGATAAAGCCTCACTGTTTATCAAGACAGTTACATAAATTGTGGCTCTTACTAGGCACAAATCATGTCTCGAGTTAACCCTGAAAACAAAACGTGTCTGAAGAACCTACCTACAATATAAAAAAAAAGTAGCATTCACAGTTGACTACTACATAAAATGCTGAAGTTACAAGATCACTCAGTTCTTACTCGTTGCATTAGGAAAACTAGCCAAATTTAGCCTTCATACAAGCATGTAGACATCCAGTGCAGGTTATCACTAAGAAGTCTAAGCAGCAGCAGCAAGATTATTTGCTCCATGTTACTGTGACACCATCATTTTTGCTGGGAAGGGATGTGAGGGGAGAGTCACAGTTCTTCAAAGTATTTTGGAAAGCCAAAAACCAAAAATAGGGAAGGGGGCAGTGGGAAAAACAATTAATACTCAAGTGACTCATCAGTTTGTCTAGCTTCACAGGTAAGAGACAAATCTTGGTAGTTAAAACCTAGATTCACTTTCCTCATATTGAGCTGAAAAGACAAAGATAACCACCCAAAAACTGCACCTGCAGTTACGTTCTGTTCAAAATTCCAGGAAGGACAAGATAAGCCATTTAAGCAAGTCTTCTACAAGAATTACCTTGGCATGTATGACTACATTTATTAACAAACCATTTATATTCTGAACACTTAATCAAGAAAAACACACTTATTCCTCCCTTGTTTTAGATTATACGTATTATTATGGCGTTAGAAGGCTTGAGTTTTCTTTTACAGCAGACACTACACAACGAATTTGGAATCCTAGGAATAAACACCTTCAGACTCCTTCCATGCTTTCCCATACATTTTAGTTAGAAAAAAAATAGAATGATCAACCTTGCTGATCCTCTTAGCAAAGAGTTTCATACAGGGAAAAAACCATAATGCATTATTTAACAGATACATATGAATATATAGTACTAATTCACCAACTATACTTCTGAAAGAAAATAATCAAATGGCTATGATCATGCTTCACCAAGTCCAGGCTTGTAGTGCCTTTGTAGTAAAGGACACCCAGAGTAAGCATACTCACAGCTGATGAGGTTACTGTTGAACAACTGTGAAATTATGAAAGGCCTGACTGTAAATTTAATAATTGTAGCCAATAACTTAATTCCTTAAAGTTCAGGTGAGCCTTTTCAAAATTCCCCATATAAAACTGCAGTCAAAGAACATAACATCTTAACATTGTGCAATTCACTGCCTTTCCAATGCAAACCAATAAAGATGTTTCCTCTCCCATTATGTTCCTGCAGAAATTCCCAATTAATCTTCTGAAACCTAAAGATAACTTATTTATGTGACAACTGCTCTATCAAGTTGTACTTGAAGCCTAATCACCTCCTTTAAATATTATAAAAAAACCCCCACACACAAGTTTACCTTTCCTTTTGTTCCAGTACACACAGAACCAAACCCTGTCAAAAAATGAAAAGCCCATTTTCACAAATTTATCTTTTAAAACCACTTACAACACCAACATAGTTAAAGCAAGTTCTAGTAACAGACTGCCTACCTGTCCTACAAACAGGACAAATAATAGTGAACAACTGAACAGAATGCATGAAGCCTCTCTCTTCCTTCTCAGAAGGGGTGATTATTCCACTCCCGTAGCTGATACTGATCATGTAAATGCTAAGGGCTCCAATCCTAACTCCTGTTTACACTAATGGCTGTACTATTTGGATCTATTAAGTATGCTTACTGCAGAAGCAGCACTACAAATTTACAAGCATCAAGCCAAACAACAACATGTAAAGGTTGGCATGCTGTAGCAAACACATAGGCACCAACACCAAGGGGCAATTTGGCGAGATCTACTAACCACAGTCTTTCCAACCACACCCAAAGGAAGAAAGTCACAGGGTACATCTGGTGTAACACACTCCTGGAAAGTCTGGAAAAAGCTTAACAAAGGGAAAGCAGAACAGCTACAAACTGCGGGTTGGAGACACTCAGAAGAAAAAAGCAAAGAGGAATACCTAGTGTATTCAGAGAGACAGGATTTGTTAGGACCATTTGCAACTTCCAAACTTTAATAGTGTTGAAGCTAAATGAAGTATAGCTGGAGGACTGTATTACTTGCCTGACTGCTTCAAGGCTCAGAATTGGTGACTGGGAGAAACACTACAGATGTTTATCAATGTACTAACAACCATGCCCTGCCATTAATGGCTTACATGAGGCAAGTTCTTCACCTACTAAGTATCAAACTAACCCAGTACAAGTTTTTAAGATGTGTTATTTCTCAGAAGTTCTCATTTGCATGCTTTGAGTTACCCAGCAGCTCCAATTCCTCCAGACAAGTAGCAGGCATGCTGTACTGTACATGGACCCTCCTCATACACTGAAAATATTGTGACAAAGCCAAACATGCACACGAAGTACATGCAATTTCTGGCTGAACAAGCTAACAAAAACTGAAATCACTGCAGCAATACAGCTGTGTCTTCAACACCATCTAGTCCATTCTCTAGCACTTGCTTAAACTTTCCAAGTTGTTGTATAACCATTTTAGTTTGTTATAAATCTCTTCCAAGCACTGGAAGCATGGTGCTTGTGAGGAACTGCGAGTTCCTACAAGAGCCAGAACGCAGAAACAGGCAGATGATGAAGGACCCTTTGCTTTACAGTAATCAGAAGATTCAATTAGGCCCCTCAGGAGCTAAGAGGCTCTATGGATGGACAGATTCTCCCTTTGCAGAAGTGTCAGTACAGGTATTTCAGAATCATGGCATACTGTCAGGAGTAGCATTACAAAATTGACAGTGATGCCCTCTGTCCACATCTGGGTACTATATATCACAGAATCATTCTAATTGGAAAAGACCTTTAAGATCGAGTTCAACCATAACCTAATTCTACCAAAATTCATGTTTAAACCATACTCCTAAGCACCACATCTGTATGTCTCAAACACCTCTAGAGATGAGACTCAACCACCTCCCCACGTAGCCTATTCCACTACTTGATTACCCTTCAGTGAAGAATTTTTCCCTAATACCTATGATAAACCTTGCCTGGCCCAAACTGACACCCTTTCCTCTGTCGTTTGTCACTTGGGAGAAGAGACCCAGCTCCCACCTTCTTACAACATCCTTTCAGGTAGCTGTAAGAGAGCTATGAGTTCTCCTCTCAACCTCCTTTTCTGCAGACTAAATGATCCCAGTTCCTTCAGATGCTCCTCATCGGGCTTGTGCTCCAGACCCTTCACCAGCATTGCTGCCCTTCTCTGGACTTGCTCCAGCACCTCAATGTCCTTCTTACAGTGGGCAGCCCAAAACTGAACACATTTTCCAAACTCTGAGGAACACTAAACACTGAATAAGGAGAAATCCTTTGCTATTACAGAATTTACAGTTTTGCTTCAATGCCAGTTCTCGATTGAGAAGTATCAGTTGCTTAGGGTGATGTCAACAGGTTATGTTTTTTGTAACTATAGGGAGGAAATACATTTATCATGTCCAAAACATACCTCTACATTAGTCAGTCAGACTTAATGGAAAACAACTGCCCCGTTCTGCTTTTACTGTTAAAATTACTGTCTCTAGCAAAGCTTCATTAGACCTGCAGTCCAGCATAAGTTAAATGAAGACCAAGTAATTGAGTAATAAGATACAGATCTAGGTTTGCATATTGCTCTACAGTTCCACATTAGCTAGAAGGAAAAAAACCAAAACCCCAAACATGCAGAGTCAATCTTTCCTATCCAGTTGTGGGAGGTTTTGGCTGGGGAAAGGGGTGACTTTTAAACTATCTTTGAGGGGCAGGTACAAAAGTAGGATAAAACAGAAGAGTAGAGATCCTAAGAATATATAATTAATATGTAATTTCTAAATTGCTGAGATAATAGTATCTCAGTTATGAAGCACAGACGTGATACACAAAATGGGGAAGTTAGGGGTTAAGAAATAGTAGCCTGCTGCAGTACAGATGGATGTCACAGATAATACAATTCCTACATGCTCCCCTTCTGGTTTAATTATTGTTGAAACAGTTATTAAAATATCAAAAACTTTCAGCTGCTAAAGCTGTCAAGTAGGTTAAACGAAATTAAAGGTTTCTATTTCCATGGGACTCGAGCTGGTTTTAACTACCAGTTTGCTACCTACCGCTGCAACCAGCGACACTGCCAGCTTCCCTCAGGAAGGTCTTTCTGCAGACCCACGCTGCTCCTGCTCCACAAGGACACCGACCCTCCACCTCCAAGCACCCCCCTGGTGCGTGCTCATGGGGCATCGCTGCTCCCCATCCATTTCCTGACGCATGAACCCCCTGATCTGGGACCCCTGCTGGAAGAAACTGACCCTTTCAGTTCTCTTCCTCCTATGTCCTAAGCGGGGAGAGGAACTCCCGGCTGTTTACCGCAAGACTGCTCCTCGCACCAGCCGCAACGACGCGGGCTCTGAGGAAGGGGAACGAACCGCAGCGGCAGGACGGGCGCCGGGGAACCCGCAGCCGCCCCGCAGGAAGAGCCGCGACCCGCGAGAGGCCGCTCCCGCCGCGGGGGAGCGGGGCGGCAGCGGGGCCGGCACCCGCCGAGCGGGCCCAGCGGCAGGTGCCGGAGCGCGGCCGCCCCAGACGCCGGGGTTCCGGCCTCGCCCAGGCGGGAGCGCAGCGCGGCGGTGCCGGGACGCGGCGGTGCCGGGACACAACCGCCCGGACCCGCCTTCCAGCTTCCCGCTCCCATTGCGGCCGCCGAGGCCCCCCCCCCGCCGGCACCGCGCACCCCCGGAGCCGCCGCTCCCCGGCGCCTGCCTCCCCGCCCCCCGCAGCAGCCTCCCGGAAACGCGCCGGGCCGGCCGGCTCCCCCTTCCCGCCGGCGGGAGAGGACGGAGCGGCTCAACCCGCAGCCCCCCCCAGCCACGCCGGCTGCCCCGCCACCTCCCGCCGCAGCCCGGGCGACCGCTACCTGCTCCGGGCGGCGGCGCTGCCCGCCTCGCCCTGCCTCGCCCTGCCCTGCCTCGCCTCGCCGCTCTCCCCGCGCCGTCCCCGCCGCTCTGAGGGGCTCGGGCAGCGGTCCTAAAAGAGCCGCTCCCGTTGGCCGCTGCGCAGACCGGGCGCGCCCGCCGATTGGCTCCGGGCCCCGCCGCTCGCAGGGCCGGGCCGGGCGGGGCTTGGCGGCCGCGGGCGGGGCGGGGCGGGGCGGGGCTCGGGGTTTGCCGCCCCCCCCCCCCCCCACGCTCCGTCACCCGCCGCCGCGGCTGCCATGTCCGAGCGGGCCCGGGGCCGCCTCCGAGCCGGGGGAGCGGGCACCGCGTCCGTGGCAGCCCCCGGCCTGCCCGGCGCTCTGCCGCGCTGTCCTTCGTGGGGGGGGGTGTGTGTGTGTGGGGGGTGTTCCCCGCATCTGGCGCCTGAGGTGGATGTACCCGGCAACTTGACTGGTTTCTGTGGAATTGGGAACGTAGCGATGGGAAGCCGGTTTCGGTTGGGAGTCAGCCGGAAGGCTGAGGCCGTCGGAAACGGCCGCGGCCCCCACGGAAGCAGCCGCGGCGGCCGGTTCCGCGCTGGGCCCGCGGTGCCACCGCGGCCGGGCTGGGGGGACGTTCTGCGCCTACAGGCTCCAAGCCCGGGGGCCCCGCGCAGCCTTGTCCTGTGCGAGGGCAATTCTGTCAGCACAGTGTCGGTAACCAGTGCGCCTGGGCTACAAAAAAAAATGACTGCGCTCTGTTTTCCTCATTTGTCAACAAATGATGCCAGGCTGCTGAACAACCTGCCATTGTGCCACGTCCTCCCACCCTGTGCCATTTGTTTCACAACGAAATATTGCACAGTGGGACACACATCTAATTAAAAAAAAAAAAAACAATACATGACAAAATGAGGAAACACCCCATGTAATCTTGTGCAAACCCTGTTCATCCAAATTACACAGCATATCAAGTAATATATAAGGACTGCTGTAAACAGTCTTTGCTCATACAACTGCATGTTTATTTTTCAGAATGGCTCCTGCCTCATCCAGGCCATGAGAATGGGAGCTGTGCTCACAGAATCTGCAGAACCCAGTAATTATCTCATCCTCATTGTTAGGTCCGTACTCTCATGATTTATCTACTCCATATTAGGTTAAACCTACTACCTAATTAATTATTGACAGATTAGAATCACATAACTCTAAATGCTGTCATCACTGCTAGTGAAGAGATTTTCCTCTGAAAATTCCTGCACATGGAAGCCAAGACTTTATTTGAACTTCTGCAGTATAGGGAAACCAACTCAAATATTTGAGTTGAAATTTCCCACATTCCTGCTGAAAGGTTGAACTGTTTGTTGTGTACTGTTACGGCACCAGTGCTTCCATTTTGTTTTGGTGAAATCCTGACATATGTTGGCAGCATTACTGCCTAAAGGAATGAAGCCCTTTCATTTCGGATTCTCTGGTATGGATGAGTCCACTGCAGCAGAGAGATGCAGATGCAGAATTGCAGTCAGTGTACACGAGCTCTTAAAAAAAACCCTGTTTTTTTAAAAATCTCTCTTGGCTATGTGCAAATTAAAAGTCTCAAATTATCGCGGAATTTAAATTTGTGTGCGTTTTTCAGAAGTCACTTTGTAAAATGTCTGTGGCACCGAATGGAACTAAAGGGAAAGACACCAATAATGTTTCAATGTGGGCACAGAAGTGTATTTTATCCAGTCTCGTTTTTGAAAACGGCAAAAAAGTGGTGAAGCTTTAAACCTTGTCTATAATAAATACCATGTGATCTGATAACTGTCAGAGCTTACTAATGATAAGTTATAATGCAGTGACAGTGCATTAATTGATGCATTCTATATAAATTGCTGGTTGGAAGGGACCTTAAAGATCATCTAGTTCCAACCCCCCTGCATGGGCAGGGACACCTCCCTTAGATCAGGTTGCTCAGAGCCCCATCCAACCTGTTCTTGAACACTTCCAGGGAGGGAACATCCACAACTTCCCTGGGCAGCCTGTGCCAGTGTCTCACCACCCTTACAGTAGAGAGTTTCTTCTTAGTATCTCATCTAAACCTTCCTGTTTTCAGCTTGCATCTGTTCCCCTTGTTCTCTCACTACAAGCCCTTGTAAAAAGCCCCTTCCCAGCTTTTCTGTAGCCCCTTCAGGTACTGGAAGGGTCTCCCTGGAGCCTTCTCTTCTCCAGGCTGAACAACCCCCCCTCTATTAATGTACAGAGTATTCAGAGCACACTGATGCTGGGTTGTGTTGATCATCAGTGCAGTATACAGTTCTATTCAGTGAACTCAAAACATCAACATGTTGCAAGGTACTATGACTTGTCTGAATCCGTTTTATACTGCCCTAGAACACAATGTCTTGAAAAAGCAGAGGATCACAATGACACAGCCTGAATTCACTAAGCTGTAAAACTTCTTCAGGATATCAAGAGCCTCAGAAATTGTGGGGACCTGATTTTTTTTTCAAGATTACTCTTTCAAAGTCACAATTAATTTATCCTGCCTAAATTATTTATTGGCAGGAAAACATCAAAGTGACATCATGATGCATTTGCCTTTTAATGTAGCAACATATGGCTGTTTCTCAAAAAGCCTACCAAACTAGTTATTCAGGGTAGAATCATAGAATCATAGAAATGTTTAGGTTAGAAGGGACCTTAAAGGCCATCTAGATCCAACCCCTCTGCACAGGCAGGGACACCTCCCACTAGATCAGGTTGCTCAGTAGTATTGAGAATTTTTCATCACAGGAAAACTGATAAAATATCAACACAAAAGTGCTCTGGTCTAGACACACTGAATAAATTAGAAAAAAAAAACCCAACAACATAGACTTGCATTAGCTAATATTAAAAAATAAAGTATTTGAAACTCTATTACCCAACACAAACAGGTAGAGAGTCACAAGGTTATATAAATCTATATGTAAACAACTACAAGTGCCTGCAGACCCAACTCTTGGTTTGTTATCTGTGAGAATACAACCCAGGTGACTACATACTCACAATCAGAAAAAAAGAAAACAAAAAAATTAAAAAAAAAGAAAGGAGATCAGATCACGTCTTTACATTGGTCCAAACTTCTGAGCAATACGAGCAAGTGATTTCATTCACAAGGATCTTCCACAGAGTGCTTCATTGCATCTCCCCAATTTTTAGCAAGGCCAGCAGATGTAAAAGCTTTGTGCCTTTTATTTGCCTTCTCATAAAAATCTTTAATTTTGCACCCACTGCCTGGACTAAGTTTCACGGTCTTCCTGCTTTGGAAACTGAGAAAGGAGTCACAGGCAGAGGTGAAAGGACAAGTGCCAAACCAAGACCATGAATTATCACTAGAAATGACAGCCATGCTACAGCAACAGTGTTCATATAGAAACTTGGTTTCTCTGTGCATAAATTAATCACTATATACCTCACATACAGAACTGGTTTTATGCAAACATTTGTCACGTATCTTTATTTCAGTAGGCTCTGGATATATATTATGAAGAGTGGGGGTTGCATAAACTAAGTCATGTATTTACCAGGTGCTAGTTGCTTGTGAGGGCTATATGGATGCTCACTTCTGTTTCTTGGTAAATGCAGCCCATTTAATTCAAGAATCAGGCAACAAAGAAAATAACTTTCTGTGCTGCCAGAAGCATGTGCACAGGCAGTCTCTGTTCCACAAACTGACACCCTCATAATACTTCACTTGTGCTCAAGCTGATAGGAGTTAACAGTCATACCTAATAAAGGTGTTTATAAAGGGTGTATTTCTGTTGTCATGAGCATTAACAGCTCTTATCCTTGAGCTACAGTTCATTCCAGTCACAGTAATACAGGCTGGAATTTCCTTACTTCTGTTCATGATGTGATACACGAGTTCAAAATGTGGGCTTTGTATGAGCATCAAGTAATACAGTTAAAACTATTTGTTTTCTAATTTGAGGTACTGTGGTTGAAAGATTACAGTCTGGTCAAAACTAGTTCAACCAGTTTAGGAAAAGTCCAGGAACTTATTTTCAGATATATATTAAAGTTAGAATATGTAAAGATACCTTTGGATTCAAAACAGAGGAAACACCCCTTGAGAGTAAACTTAGAATTTTACTCTCCAAAGAAGCAATACAGTTTTTGGTCAAAAATGCTACTTTTGTCTTTTAGTAGTGAATCAACTGATTTACTATATTTATTTAGTGTTCTGGGTGTTTTATGAACTTAATCCTGAATACATTTAACACGTATTAGGTATCCGTGTATGAGATGGATGAGTAATGAATACATTGTTTGCAGCTGAATGCATTTTGCTGCCTTCTGATGTTTTCTCTGCTAATTCTTCAGGTTTTGGTAGCAACTGTTAGGATTACAAGGTATATTCAGTAAAGATACTGAATCACCAGATCACAGAATGGAAGGGACCTCTGGAGATTGTCTAGTCCATCCCCCTGCTCAAAGTGGATTCATAAGGGCTGTGTCCAGTTGGGTTTTGAGTGTTCAGGGACAGAGACTCTGTACCCATTCTGGGCAACCTGTGACAGTATTTGATCAACTTCCCAGTAAAACAACACAAAAATTTTGATGTGTTTGTTTGTTTGTTTAAATGGAATTTCCTTTACTTCTCTTTGTAGCCTCTTGTCCTACCACTGGACACCACTGAGAAGAGTCTGGCTGTCTTCTTCACTCCCCCAACCAGGTACTTACACGTGCTGATAAGGTCCTTCGGAGCATTCTCCTGCCTGGGCTGAACAGTCCCAGCTCCCTCAGCCTGTTCTTGCATGACAGATACTCCAGCCACTCAATCACCTTCACCTTTGCTGAACTCATTCCATTGTTGTCCCAGTCCCTCTTGTACTGGAATCCCAAAAATATCACCAGTGCTGAGTAGAGGGGAAGATTCAACTCCCTCGACCTGCTGGCAATGCTCTTCCTGGTGCAGCCCAGGAAGCTGTTGGCCTTCTTTGCCATGAGGGCACGTTGCAGACTCACGGTCGATGTGCTGTCCACCCAGATCCCCAGAGCCTTTTCTGCAAAGCTGCTTTCCACCTGGTTGTTGCCTGGGCTGTACTAGTGCATTGGTGCAGAGCTTTGCATTTCCCTTTGTTGAACTTTGTATAAAGTTCTGCTGGCTGATTCTTATCTTTTGCTGCATGACTACACACAAAAAAATGTCTCCTTTTGCATTCTTGCTGCGTCACTTCAAAGCAGCAGAAATACCTGTTACAAGATCCAAAGTATGAAACTTAATTTCCTACTTCTTATTTTGAAAAAAATGATTAAAACACATCCTAAGTGTACTTGCTACTGTGCTGACTCCTGCCAGCTCAATATTAGTGACATTTGTGTTTGATATTTTCACTCTTTGTTATTGAAATTATTTGCTTTAATAGAATTTTAGCCCATCAATACATTTAATAGCATTTTAGTACACTGAGTGTACCAATAAACCTGTGGGCAGGAGGAACAGTTGCTAGGAATGGCTGTTGTCTGTGAGAAGTGCTGTAGGGTGAGCTGATCCTCTAAGAGGTAGCACGGAGGCTTAGTTAAAACTTGATTGTGTGAGGTTTAGGTCATCACAACATCTGGAAAATGTGGCTGTCTGGATCATATCACTAAAACAAAAGAGTAAAGAAGAAATATTGTACAGTATAGACTTGTTAAAAGGGACCAGTTATTAAAGGTGTGAAAGTTGTTGCTCAGTTAGGAACAGCAAACTGGCTGACAATACGTTGTAAGACAGGTAACCCAGCTAGAAACACAGGACTAAAGGGAGCCTAGTGGGCTCATGGTTCTGGTGCCCAGCTGTCACAGGCACTGAGTCCCAGGCGTTCCTTTGTAAAATGATTCTGTTCCATTTTTAACACAGTTGTACTTTGCTTCTTCTAACCTTCTTGTAATTGTTCTTTAATTTTCAGCCTACATTCATTTGCCAACTTACACCTTTGTTTCTTTGCCAGCACTTGCCTTTTATCCAATAATCCATTCCCACAGAGATACATTTGTAGAGAACAATCTTACTCCATTTCAGCTTTCTTTGTATTGGACTAGAATAGCCATGTTCTGTAAGCTTTCTCTTGTGCAGAGAATATCTTTATTAATCATTCCAGGAGCTCATCTCTGCATCTTTTTCAGATTCAGTTAATAATTTTATACAATGTTCCAGATGAAGTTTTACTGAGATCTTACACAGCAAAAATATTTTCACACCTCTTCTGTAAACAGATCTCTTAATGGCAATTTAGGATTATTTGTTTTTCTCACAACTACCTCATGTCAGCAGTTCAAAAAAAGTGTGTCTTTGATGAATATATTTTCGTTTGCTGTCTGTCATGTCAAACTACAAGCACATAGTGTTATTTTTTTCTCAAGCAAAAAACTATACATTTCTGTATAAATTAAATTTCTTCTCATTTCAATTAATCAAGGCTATAGGCTCTTTTAGTATCAATTCTAATTGGTAATCATTACTTATTTGTGTTGTTGATATTTCTTTACTATAGCAGTAAATTTCATTAGCATGTGTCCACATATCAACAGTAGTTGTAGCCATATCCTTTTGTGTGAGCTCATTTCATGCTTCACTTTTTCTCTTTATTTGTTAATTTTCCATATGAAAATGTTGAAATCTACCTCCTTCTTTTGCTTAGTAATTACATAACATACCCTTAGATTTGATACCTTTGAATACATGGACAGTTGTCCCTTCTATTTCTGTTTTAATTAACCCTTTTTTGCATAAACTTCATCATTTGTCCTCAAGGACTGATTACACACAATCAAGATCTAGCTCACAAAAAACAAGAGCAGGCATTTCTCTATCTGTATAATTACATAAACTACAAATTCTTGTCTTATTGTTCACAATGATTACTTCATAATCTTTGCTGTTGCTCTATTAAGCAGTTGAATAATACCCTTTCATATAGGCAGAACATCCTGCCATAATGGTATTTTCTGCAAAGTTATTTCTTTTTAGGGTAGTGTTTCTGATTTTGTAGGTTCAAAATAATTCATGCATTTCCTGTGTTTACTCTGTTCGAAATAGACCATTTCATGCTTTCAGTTGTGAAATAAAATGGTATCTCTTCTTCAGTTACATAATCACTGCTTCAAAAGTTTGTTGTCACTTTTCAGTTTGTTGGTGCATAATGAATCTTTTTTTCCATTGATTGATAATGTTGCCTGATATTCATTGCACCTTGGCACAACAGGGGCAAATCAGAAGACGGTACCAATTGGTGGTGAGGCCCCCCTTCATCAAAGGAATATGCAGAATTGAGGAAAGCAAGCCTGTCAAACACAGGGCACTGTCCTGTTGCCTGTGGTCTCCATGAACCCTGACAGGTTCTCACAAACAGTGTGGGAAAACTGGGACAGAGCTATTTCTTTCTTGACTGTCTAATGAGACAGGTGGGTGAAGTTAAGTTCTGAAAATTATGATCCACCTAGTAGTGATGAGTTACCTCAGTGCCCTTCCCAGCATAGTGACCTAAGAGTCTGTGTCCTCTGTGAAGTCTCCTGTGAATACCTGTTGCAGGGCAATGCAGAATGGGAAGAGACACCTGCAAAGGAGCAGAGAGGGAGCAAAGATTGGGATCCCTTATTTTTTGTTGCCTGCAGTGAATTAAAAATGAGTCAAAAACTCTGGCTTGTTCAGTTGACCCCAGGGATAGTTACTGGGTGAGGCTTTTGAGTGCAGACAAGGCATATCATGATTACTGGCAACCAGTTCACTCATATAGTGCCTGTGCAAACTCTGTGCTGCTGGAATAGCACAAAGAACTATGGTTTTCTGAACAGCTCAGCAGTGTATGTTACTTTTCCACAGCTCAGAGCTATTGCTGTTATTCCATCAGAAGCCACATGCTTTCCACCCTCAAGACACCTTAAAAAAGTATTACAATTATTTGGGTTTTATCAAGTGTGCTGATACAAGGAGCTGGTGATGCTGGTTGTGGTGGAGAGAAAGTTAAAGATATATCCCTTGCAGTGTTATCTGTGAGATTTGGAATTGGATACCCAGAGCACTGCCCACTCTTCCACATTTTCCTGTATAGTGACCATGGGACGTAGAATGCAGAAGTCCAGATGAGATGCAAGCTTGCATAGGGTGTTTCCACCAGAGGATGCCTTCAAGCTCTCTGTTATTGCTCCATCTGTTGCGTGACTTCAAGGCGTAGTTGTCATTCTTCATTTTCAAGAACACTGCCTTTGTTCATTCAGATTTATTGAGGCAACAGTCCTTTCAAAGCCAGCAATTGTTGCAAGGTTAGCAACCCTCTGATACTGCCCTGAGGTAATCCTGATACCCAGGACACGTGGCTTTCTCTTGACACAGATCCACATGGAGTGTCTTTTTCTTAAGGCTCCTGATTGCACCTCTCTGAAATTTCTCTGAACTTGGCAAGGTTGACATGGCAGAAGCAAGTAGATAAAGAGCAAATACTGAAAAGTAATAAAAAAAAGAAGGGCATCATAAAGGTGGGAATGGCAGTAGAAAGTAAGGCAGGGAAAAGGATTTAAAACATGAAGATGCTGAATGTTATGTTACTGAGCATAGCTTTGTTATTCTTCGTCAAGGTGTTGAAATGGGCATTACACAAGTAGCCCATAAGAACAGGCTCTTGGCAAATTACAGCTTCAACAGATCATAGAATTATTGACTAATTTTGGTTGGAAAAGACCTTTGAGATCATCAAGTCCAATTGTTAACCTAGCACACTGCCAAGTCCACCACTAAACCATGTCCCTAAACACCTCATCTACACATCTTTTAAACACCTCCAGGGATGGTGACTTGACCACTCCCCTGGTCAGCCTGTTGTAGGGCCTGACAACCCTTTCAGCAAAGAAATTTTTCTTGATTTCCAATCTACACCTCTCAGCACAACTTGAGGCCCTTTCTTGTTCTCTCCCTTATTACTTGGAAGAAGAGAACAACACAATAAGGTCTTCCCTCAGCCTCCCTTTTCCAAACTAAATAACCACAGTTCCCTCAGCTGGTGTGACTTGTGCAATGACAACAAAATCCCTGCTGAAGACACCAAGTTGTAACACACATCGAAGTATTAACACATGCAAACTTTACATTAGGAAACTACATCACGATGAAGCAAATGATATGTTGAAGTGATTCCTGTTGCTATTGTGCAATGGTTACTCTGCCAGCATCTCTGGCTGAAGCCTGGAAACTGTCCCAAAATGATACTGCAGCAGGTACTGCAGCACAACAAAGAAAGTGTCAGTCTGGTATGTGTTCATCTTCTGGCTCTCAGGCATGGTCCCAGGACCCATTATGAGATTTTTTTTTAACTTTATTTCCACCCATCTAAGACTGACTCCAGAATCTCATGTGAGTCATTGAGTGATATGACCTGGAATGTGATTAGAAATTAAAAATTAGAAAACCAGTAGTAGCAGATCACATTCAGAAGCTGTGGAACTTCCTGTAATTCTCTTATTTATTTATATAGAGCCACAAGTCATCAATAGCAAAAAATGAGAGTGAGGGCACATGAACACTGAGTCTAAGATTAGTATATGCAATTAATGAATTTGTGGCATATTCTTTTGTCTTAATTTTAAGTCATGCTATCAGTTGTACAGACCAGGGACCATATCTGGTTTAAGATGCAACCGTAATTCTGATATAATATTTAGCACTGATTTAAAGCCATCACCACAGTGCCAGATGCAGTTTCCTGATATTTTATTTATGACATGTAAGTAGTACTGTCATGGTTTAACCCCTGCCAGCAACTAAGCACCACACAGCCACTCACTCACTTCCCCCCAGTAGGATGTGGGAGAGAATCAGAAGAGTAAAAGTGAGAAAACTCATGGGAATGAAACAAACTCCTTCCCAGCCACAACCAGCACACACTGGATGGCAGAAGCTGAATGCCAAGGAGAAAAACACACTGCCTTTGCTTCTTACACTCTGTTTCCTTAAGTGTCTGCTACTGACCATACTTAGAGTAACATTGAGAAAATACAATATTGGCTCAGTTTGGCAGTAATTATCTTCACTTATATCCACTGAGCAGATTTACAGCTGTTGAGCAATATAATCTAAGTTTATGATGCACGCTTGCAAGATGGCACTGATGCTGAGACACCTCTTTTAAGACTCATTTCTCATCAAGCAATGAACTACATGAATTCTAACACTGAAAAATGCTTCATTCAGATAATTTGCAGTCAGTTGAGCTACATACTAGAGAGCTGCTTAGTAGCTTAACTTAACCTTAACATTAGCCATATTGGACCATAAGATTATAATCTTGGCAACACAGTAAATTTAAATTTCACCAAATGCACTGTTGTAACACTTGGTACCATGAAATTATTTCTTCTAAAAACATTTGGATTTATAATCTGTGTTTTAAGTTCTAATTACAGCTATAGTATTGCTACAATATTGCTGCAATCTCCAACAGGACTTGAATCTTAAAGCAGAGTAATCAAGTTCTCATGATCCCAAGGATACAGCCTATTTTTTGCAGAAGATTCTGTAGATATTTTGACTAGGCAGAATTTAAGGATATTGGACATTTGTCAAGGGTTTCTGGTTGTCACACCTCTCAGTCCTAAGCAGACAGCATGCTGTTTAGAAATCCCAAACACAGAGTGGTTATGGCACTTCCCAGAGGAATCAGGTGTAATGTGCATTTGCTGGTTTGCAAATGCACAACAAATCCAGCAACTCTCTATGTGTTTGATTTAGAGAAAATGCCTGTTTGCCCATGAAGAATATGTAGAGGTGGTCTACTGCACCCTGAACGTGTCAAGCTCAGTGTTTAAGCACAAATAGATGGATATATACTTATATCCAGACAGAGACAAAAGAGCCCCAACCTATATCAGGTTAAATAGCAGTTTAAATGCGATAGTTCTTGCATGGGTTTGCATGAAGGAGCTCAACTATGGGATCCAGCTAGCAGAAAGCTCTGTCTGCTGTGCTCAACCAAATGGATGTGGCAACCCAGACAGAGCTCCCATGGAAACATGCAGCCATCCAGGTGTCAGGCTGCAGGGAGTGCCAGAGCCTTTCACTGGTAACAAGTGGCAGTGGTGAGAGCAGCTGTCTGAGGTGTGACCAGGTGGATGATCTGCTCAGCCTGGTGGCAGAGCTACAAGAGGAAGTAAAAAGGTTAAGGAGTATCAGGGAGTCTGAGAAAGAGATAAGACTGGTGGAGCCATGCTCTGCCCTCCCTGAGACAGAAACAGGAGCAGCTACCAGAAAAACAAGATCAAGAGCATCCTGGTACAGGAGACATTGCACTCACAGGCTCTTGTCCTGCTGGGGGATGTCAACCACCCCAACATCTGCTGGAAAAGTAGCCCTGCAAGCTGCTGGCAATCCAGCAGACTCCTGGGGTACTGAGGATAAATTCTTAAGCCAAATAATAGACACCCCTACCAGAGGGGATTCAATACAGGAGCTGATGGTCACCACCATAATTGGTGATGTCAAGACTGAAGGCAGCCAGGACTGTAGGGATCACACACCAGTGGAGTTCTCAGTCCTGAGGGGTAGGTGTCCAGCAAAGAGTAAAGTCATGACCCTGAATTATAGGAAAAACTTTCAGCTGTTCAAGGAATTAGTCAATAGGAGTCCCTGGGAAACTGTCCTCAAGGACAAGGGAGCAGAACAGAGCTGGCAGATCCTTGAGGATGCTTTCCATAGAATGCAAGAGCTCTCCATCACCAACATCAGAGGAGAAGGGAAGAGCTATGGATGTCATCAATCTGGGCTTCTGTAAAGCCTTTGGCACAGTCCCCCACAACATTGTTCTCTCTAAATTGGAGAGATATGGACTTGATCGATGGACTGTTTGATGGATGAGGGAAATGGCTGGTTGGTTGCATCCAGAGCATAGTGGTCAATGGCTCAATGTCGAGATGGAGACTAGTGACAAGTGGTGTCCCTCAGGGGTCCTCAGGGGACCGTTACAGCTTAATATTTTAATCTGTTACATAGACAGTGGGATGGAGTGCACCCTCTACAAGTTTGCAGATGACACCAAGCTGAGTTGTGCATCTGGTGACACACCTGAGGGATGGGATACCACCCAGAGGGAACTGGACAAACTTGAGAAGTCGGCCCATGTGAACCCCTTGAGGTTTAATGAGGCCAAGTGCAAGATCCTATACCTGGGTCAGAGCAATCTCCAGTATCAAGACAGGCTGGGGGCTGAAGGGATTGAGAGTAGCCCTGCAGAGAAGGACTCGGGGGCACTGGTGGATGAAAAGCTGGACATGAGCCAGCAATGTGCCCTTGCAGACCAGAAGGCTGACTGTATGCTGGACTGCATCAGAAGTGTGGCCAGCAGGTGGAGGGAGGTGATTCTGCCCCTCTACTCCAGTCTGGTGAGACCTCACCTGCAGTGCTGTGTACAGCTCTGAAGTCCTCAGCACAGGAAAGACATGGAGCTGTTGTGTCCAGAGGAGGGCCACAAAAATGATTAGAGGGATGGAACACCTCTGCTATGAGGAAAGGCTGAGAGATTTGGGGTTCTCCAGCCTGGAGAAGAGAATGCCCCAGAGAGACCTCATTGCAGCATTTCAGTAGTTAATGGGGGCTTCTAAGAAAGATGGGGACAGACTTTTTAGGACAACGGGTAATGATTTTAAACTAAACAAGGGTAGATTCAGTCTAGGTATAAGGAGGAAACTTTGTACAAAGAAGGTAGTGAAACACAGGAATAGGTTGCCCAAAGAGGTGGTGGATGCCCCATTTCTGGGAACATTCAAGGTTGGGCAGGGCTCTGAACAACTTGATCTACTTGAAGATGTCCCTGCCTATTGTAGAGGGGTTGGACTCGATGACCTTTAAATGTCCCTTACACCTCAAATTATTCTTTGATTCTATGATTCTGTGCTCCAACATAAGGACTCAGAAGCCATTCTGAGCTATGATATAATTTTGGAGAAGTCTAAAGATCCAGTAATCTGGTGAGTAAGGCTGCCCGACACTGGTGTTGACAGACCTGCTTTCAGTCCTCACTTTGCGTGATTAGTAATAGTGTTAATTTTTCCTCCCATGGTCCATGAAAGTGACCTTGGCAGAAGACTGCCATACACCATGGGTGTCAATCTTCTGGAATCTCTCACTTGCTTTATATCATAAATTCTTCAGAAAGGAGATGTGGATGAGAGACAGAATGTGGATTAGAAAATACATCCCTCCTCCTAATTAGAATCCTCCTAAGATGCAAAACTGATCACGCTCTCCTAAGGAGAGAAGCAGCTTTCTATTAGTTGGGATGTAAATTACATTTATCTCTGTTCTTGGCAGGACCAACTACTGGGATTAGACTTGAATGCATTGCTTATAGACACAGGGTTTCCAATTAGGAGCTGAAGCAGTCAGATACCTGGAGGTCAAGCACCTTTGAAAACCTTATTCAGATTGATTTTCTGAACTTTGAGGCTCAAGACTAGAAGAAATCAAACTGATTATTTTTCTTCCATGAGACATTTTAATAGCTGCTCTTTTCCTTTAATAGCTGCTCATTTCCTCCATTTCCCATTCTTATTTCTTCACTCCCTTATCTCTTCCACACCTTACAAGACTGAGTGCTTGGAATCTCTTACAATCATTAAAAAACAGAAAAATTTTAGACCTCATTTATCCAACCCCCCACTAAAAGAATAACCAACTCCAAGGCTTGATGAACTTCAAAGATCAATCTATCTGCTCTGGATGCAAACTCCCTTCCTGTTACTCTAATTTATAATGATCTCATCTCTATTGCTTCTATATGTTAAATGATAAAGGAGCTGTAGTTGCTTTGCAAGTAACCTAGGCACACGATAAGCATAGTGCTTCAATCTTTCATTGCCATAATGTGTAGGTGTTGAGTTCTGCCATGTGTTTGTAAACAAAGGATCATGTACAGTCACACCACTGTAGGGCTCTATCATTTCCAAACCCTAAATTACAATGCAGGTAAGTGCACCCACTTATTTAGGACAAAATACACTACACAGATCTTGAAATTAATACTTAACCCAAGTATTACACAACGAGAAAGATCAGAATACATGTTACCTTGAAAAGAAAAGCAAACTATGTCAGGATAGAGCAATGCAGCTCTGGCACTCAGTGATACCAGGCAGAAATTATGGGAGTGGCAGGTAAAGACATTTTAGAATTTGAGATCTTGGGTTACATTTCATGTAGTAGCATGAAATGCCTCTGCTTGTCTCTTATGTCACTGATGTGGGGAGAGAAGGATGTGGACAGTTCTCAAAGCACAGCAACAGCACTGACCTGGTGGCTTTTTTACCAGGATCAGAAGCTTGTCAGGGAGTTAGGATGCTAGTAGCCAGCTATGCTGGGAGCTACTGACAGATCAGTATCTACTTCTTCCACTTAGAAATATCATTAAATGGAGCTGTGACTGGTTGAAGGAACAGGCAACCTTGTACTCTTTCTGCATTCCTTCCTAGCGACCTGTTTTCATTCCAAGGCCCTACCCAACCATCTAGGGTTATCTGCTCAGGCCCTGGCTGCACCCCACAGCAAGCAGCATGCAAAGACCCTAAGCAAACTCCTAGCAGGCTAACAGAGACACATGTCCTGGAAGCAAACAGAGTACAGACATTTAGCTTAAGCTATAGTATATTATAAACCACATGGCAAGCTGAAAAAGCCCTATCTCTCATCACCCAGGTAATTAGTTTGAGTGCAGTGCCATGAAGATGCTGTGATACTGACAGTTCTGGGGTTAGCACAGCCAGCTGGGCTATCTGATACCTCAGTAGTCTGGAATGGGCTCACACATAGTTTACCTTATAACTGATGCTGGCCTAATTATCTCCCTTCACAGTTTTTCACCCAGTCAAAGGAGTACCCTTTATCTGAAAGTCTGAAAAAAATGTAATGCTTTTGGCTAACTTTTGGTAAATGTTAAAAGACATAATCTTGGATGAAACCAGTAACTGATTATAGAAGTATCTCATAAAACATGGAAAAAGATTCTTCACTACTGAATGGAGTTCCCTAGAAAGAAAACTTTTTTTCATAGAATCACAGAACTATTCAGGTTGGAAAAGACCCTTGGGATCACCAAGTCCAATCATCATCCCTACTCTACAAAGTTCTCCCAATTTTCTAGTAATTCTTACAAAAACTGGCTAATTATCTTGTGAAATTCATGGAATTTTGCAGTAAGGAAAGCTAGAAAAATGTCACTGGTCAGTATGTGTTTTCTTGCTATGGCTGTGTGATGAAGTTGGCATAGTTCACACTGAGGGAAGGATAAAGAAGTTAAGTCTCACTCTAGGTGGAAGGAAGAAAACTTTCCCTCTCAGAGAAATTCTCAGTGTTGCCTGCTATAAAATGAAGGTATACACATGTAACCTTGGCACAAAGCACCTTGGGGAGAACAATTGATGCAGGAAGCTCTGAACAATAAAAGAGCCTAGAAAGTTGTTGGAACTTGTCATTGTCTTGGATATTCCAGTTGCTGCATGAGGATAAGGAGGTTTTTGGTTCACAGAGTGTTTCCTCTTTAGCTAAAGTTGTTTAAATCCTTCTCTGAGGAAAGAAGTTACAAAGTTAGGGAGGACTCAGATTCTAGTTTTTCCTGGCAGGCCTAATGTGTAAGAAAGCAAGAGTTAGCTGACTACTTTTGCCAAGAAGAAGAAAAATACAAAATCAAAACTGATTCAGAGAGGATCGTATATGCCGTAGGCAAAAACATGTTCTAGAGTACAAATTGAAGACAGAGAAAGCCAACTACACATTTGGAACTCCACTGAGTAAGATTTGCTTATTTTATGCCAGAAGTCAGCACTTACCTTTCTGATATCTGGAAACCCGTCTTCTTATTACAAGATGAGGGCAGAATTTCGTAATTTGAGGGATGATGGCATGTGACGTTGAGGTTTTCTCTGGAGAGTGTAGATCAAAACAAATCTTGTTCAGCTCAGCCTTCAGATGTTCATTTAGAAGCAGTGAGAGTGTGATGACTTAGGGTGCAGCTACATTAGCATTGTACATCAGGTTAGGCATGCACTTCCAAAGTACATTTCCTGATCCTCTTCAGTTAGCATGCTTTGGTTCATGCAGTGGAGCAATCTGAAAATAGACATTTCATAGAATCATAGAATCATAGAATGGTTCGGGTTGGAAGAGATCAACCCCCCTGCATGGGCAGGGACACCTCCCAATAGATGGGTTGCTCAGAGCCCCATCCAACCTGGCCTTGAACACTTCCAGGGAGGGAACATCCACAACTTCCCTGGGCAGCCTGTGCCGGTGTCTCACCACCCTCACAGTAAAGAGTTTCTTCTTAATATCTAATCTTTCAAGCTTTCAGCTTGCAACTGTTCCCCCTTGTCCTCTCACTACAAGCCCTTGTAAAAAGCCCCTTCCCAGCTTTCCTGTAGCCCCTTCAGGTACTGGAAGGCCACTATAAGTTCTCCCTGGAGCCTTCTCTTCTCCGGGCTGAACAACCCCACCTCTCTCAGCCTGTCTCCATAGGAGGGGTGCTCCAGCCCCCTGATTATCTTTGTAGCCCTCCTCTGGATTCTCTCCAGGAGCTCCATGTCCTTCTTATGTTGGGAGCTCCAGATTATTGATAAAAAGTTGTATAACTGATAGAGTCATCCACATAAAGTAATACTGTAAGTCATATTTATGAATGGGTTAGTCCCAAATAGAGCAAAGTGTATGTCGTGGATTGTTACTGGTGACAAAACTCAATACTAATGACTACAAATGATGCTCTGTACTGATCACAGGAAAACAGAATCCAGTGGAATGGCTACCCTGAATATCTGCATGAGCCATGCTAAATGCTGAGTACTAATGGTTTTTTTCTCAAGGAAATTATGAACCTCATTCTTAGAAGGAAGAAAAGCAACGTAACTATCCATTCACACAGATGACTCATAAGATGGCTTTGCACATCACAATGCCTGTTCATACAAATCTTAGCATTTATAGGCCTCAGATCCTTCTTTCTCACCGACTTTAAATCAACTTGTTAGCCCAAGAGCAGTTAACTACAAGAAACCGCCACTGACAACATGAACCACACTGCCCTTACCTATATAAATGTATATATTTTGCACAATACCTAAAGGCAAGAAGCTAGAGGAGCAACTCTAGCATGAAGATTACACATCAATGTGTTAAGTCCATATGTGGGCAGAGATGCAAGGAACCTGTGTTTACTGTCATTTAAACACTTAAGTCATTAATTCACTGCTGTCCATCTGGTTTCTGTGTAGGAGCTTTAGACTTGCTTCAGACCTGTGCTCTTTCCCAACTAGGGAAATGGATTACAGCTGCTGTGATGGGCTGTGACTGTGAGAGTAAGTACAGCTGTGCACAGTCAGTTTTCTAGTGTCATTTCACTCTGTCCTCTACTATGTTTCTTCCCACTTGCTCTCTCTGCACAGTTTATTTGCTAGATTAGAAATATGTGACTGGCATTTAACCCTTTCACTCCACAACACCTGTGTGATTCTTTGCTGCAGTTTGGAGGACAGAGAGGACATGAGAGCAGAGAAAACAGTGGGGTTCATAAAACAGAAACCACCAGTAGAAAAGCCATGATGTTGGACAAACTCCAGCCTGGATCACAAGAACAGCTATGCCAGCGGATACCCCAGGATAATATTCTGAGGAGCAGTTTAGAGGCAAAACTGGGAAGCAGCATGGTGAGGAAGTGGCACCAGCATTTCAGTCATAGAAGTGGTGTTTGCCATTTAGTTTTTAATGTAGAGAAAACTATGAAAGTAATTATGAAAGATGACTAATAAAATTACTGTTATGGAAGCTACTGCAATAGATTGATGTAATGCTAAAAACATTACCAGGAAAAATAAACTAATCTGTGCTTCTTACTCTTAATTAAGTTCAGTAAAAAAAAATACTTGGTTAATTAAATCTGTAATTTTATGGATAAAACTATGAGAGATGGAAATACATCAAGAAATTTTTACCTTCCATTTGATTTTTCTTTTCAAACAAACAATTCAGAGTAATAACTCCTCTGATATCAGAGTCTCTACCGTAGGAAATAACATTGGAGCATGGACTGTCACAGTTCTGTGTGCACTGATTTCCTGATGTGTTTCAATCTGAAAGATGAAAAAGATTTGTGTATGTTGAGAAAAAGAGATGTCTCTCATGCTTGTAAGAAGCAAATACTTACCAATGCACCAGTAAGTTTGCTTGGGACTTTTTTGGGAATGCTTTTACAGTTTTACTATATCAAAATTATTAAGTATTTTAAATTACTGCAGGCAGAAAGACTTAAGAGTAAAGGTGATCTGTTTTAAAAGTGGCTAATGTGGCAGATCCTAGAGAACAGAAGCTAAGTTACTCCTAACATCAGGTCTCACAGGAAAAAAATCCACTACTAGAACAGCAGTGAATGTTCTTGAGCATTATGTCTGTATATCTTTATTTACTGTCACATGAAGGTTAGAAAAGCAGCTGTTGAGTAATTCCTGGCATGAAGAAATACTTCATGCAGTATTTGACAGAATCTCTTGTGTTGCAGCCTCCAAGTTTCAGCTTTCTTTTCTTTATTAACTGGGGTTAGCACAAACTAGAGTCTCAGTTGCTTCTGTTCAGGGCATTTGGAGGTTAAAGGTAAAGGGCACACTAAATGCCAGCTTTGGATAATTTACTGCTCTTATCTTGTGCTGTATGAGAATAGACTCTTTACATGTGGGAATGCTGACTCTGCTGAAAAGAAACTTTACATCTGAATGTTTATCCTGAACAATTGGGTGCTCCACTTGACCTAGAAATGGAGCAGCTTGTATGAACAGCCCTAATCTCAATGAAGAGATAAATAATTATATGTCCCAATAGGGCTTACTCTAATGTGAGCCTAGAATGAAAGGAACAAGATGGACCCTGCATAGAGTGTTACTACATAGAAGAAAGGACAAAAAGAGTTTAGAATGGAAATTAAGTTACTACAAAATGTAGGCAAAGCTACTCATTCCTTAAGAGTAAGCTTAAACTTCAGACTTATCAGCAAGAGAGTGCTAGCATCCAAAATCTTCCATTGTTGCATTTTTAACCAAAATGTTTCTGTATGTCACAGCTGCATGTAGCAAAAGAAAGAAGAGGCAAATAGTGGGACCAAGAGAGCCTCTTGCTGATGAATGCCACCTCATTTAGAGCTCTCTCTGGAAAGCAGCATTCAAGAGTAAGATGAGTTGCTTTTTAAAAATCAAAAAGAATCCCAAAGAATGCACAGCATTTATAAATTATGTAAAAAATGTCTTCTGCTCCAAGACAATAGACATTGTCAGAAATCTTTGAGACATATGAATCGCATCTACTTTCTGCCACAATATTTGCACCAATGTGAAGGAGAATGCTGAGTGGAAATATGCAAGTACAGATCCATGCAAACCACACAGCCAACAATGTAATTCATTCTTAGAAGAAAATAATGAACTTCATTGCTAAAATGCCAGAGTTATCACCTGAGTCCTGAGCTAGTTTGAGGCATCGAAGATCTCACCTGTGCAGCCAGCAGGGGTGGTAACTGTGAGGGAGCAATTCCAGCACCAGAGCAGGTGAAGACAGAGAGAGAGTGAACTGTGGGCATGTTACACAGCTGTACAAGCTGGTCTTGCTGTGGCAATGTGCAGCTCTCCTGTTTCCCCAGAAAAAATATGTCTTCTCAAGTGGAAGCCTCTTGGCTGTGCTCTTAGACTACAGAGTCTACTCATACTCTCTCCCTAGAAAGACATCAAGGGGACACTTTAGCAACATGGAAACTCATAGCTGTGGTATCCATTTAAAAGAGTATCAAATCACCTACACACACATTCTGAGCACAATTTTTTCAAAGTTTTGAGCAAAACAAGTAGTCCCTTTGCCTTTCTTTTCCAGTCTACAATGCTGTACAATAACATATTATTTAACCATAAAGGTATTATTTAACTAATGCTCATTACATGGTTTAAGGTTCTATAGAAGTTGCACCTTTATATTAGAGTATTATGTGCTTTCAGTGATGGTTTTCCTAGAGTTAAAATAACTTCCTTATACAATCCAGAGGCTATCAGTTTTCTGAAACTAACAGATGGTAAACTCATATGCATTCTAGCAAGCTTTTTTCCTTGCTCTTTTGAGAGAGTTTATGTTGATTTTGAGAGTATTATGAAAATTGTAATGAAAAAGTTGATGGAACTCTAATCTCAACATGAGAGCACCATCTAGAGGCAAATAACACTCCCAGTAGCAGGGTAAGTGTGCTCAAGGTTGCAATAACTGACAGATTGTGTTTGAATTTAATTTGTGAATGCTTTGAGAAAATATCAGACTTCTCTGTATTAAGGTGGGTTTTTTTTTATCCTACAGAATTTATTGTTGTGAAATGGAATAAACAGCGACTTTTGCAGAGAGAAGTATGTGAGAAACCAGCAGTCAAAAAAGTATAATAATTTTATGATATCCATGGCTGAAGAATGATGCAGTCTTTCTTCCAGTTCTCTGGAAGCATGATAGCAGTTGCTCTGTATGCTGAGAACAGATGATACTTGTGTGTCACAATCTGAGACAGGTGTCAACACACAGATTTCTTCAAGCAACAGTCCCTGCTAGAGCTCTCCACCATTAGCATCCACCTGAGGGCATTTAGACATCCTTTCACATACACTAAAACCCATTTGTTTCTGTTTTGATGATTTCTGAACTTATACTTTTAATAGTTAATACCTGATAGAGGATTATTTGAGCTGCTAGGTGTTACATGGCTTGACAGTTCTTTTGCATAGGCAAACCAGTTGTAATCCCACTATAACTGTAAAACTTGGGTTTAAACTGTAATCAATGAGAATTAAAGTAAGCCCTCTGTGTCCAGAAGTTTGTATTTAGGAAGACTGAACATATTTATGACACCTTAGAGGATTTTGAATTTTCACTGCGAGACATCTTGGGTAATCTGCACCTTGTGAAAAGAAGCACAAGATGCTACAAATATATATGAGTGGAAAATCGTGTCTATATATTTTTGTTTTATGTGATAAACAATGAGCCTAGTGTCTCAGCAACTGTCAGATGCATCCCTAAGATCCTGAAGTAATTCCAAAATATGTGAAGCTGTTGTGGAAAGACTGATTAGACAGGGGCAATAATACTAACTATATGGCTTCTGAGTGCATCAGAAGGATGACCAAATTCCTACTATGAGCTGTGTAGTATCACAGAGTATAGCTACCTCTCTGGCCTGGAAAAATCCTGTTTGAATTCAGTTCTGCATCCTAAACCTGCTAGAGCTAAATTTTCACAAAGGTACTTTTATTCAGGTGGGGGGGAAATGCATAAAGCTCCGATATCATTAAAACACCTGAAAAAATCCTCACAAAATAACTGTTAGTTAATAAGACATATTTTGCTTAAGTATAAATACAAACCAATTCCTTCGGCATTTTTTCTTTCAGAATTCTCTTCTAGGTCCTTCCGGAGTCATGTTCAATATGCTTTTAATAAATATTGCCAAACTAACACACACTCTCAAAAAATAGCATTGTTGTGTGAGATTTGCAGTTAACTAATTACCTATGCCTATTTAGCCAAGAGAAAGTGTCCATTTTAGCCTGATATGTACATTCACAGCAGCTATATTCTAGCTAGTTCAAGCCACACTACCATTAAGAACACCATCTGAGAGCTTGGTTTTGCATTGCCAAGCCATGGTAAAGCTTGTGCCACCAGGCCTTCAGTATGCTTGCTCTGGAAGTAGCTGGATTACAAGTAGCCTGAATGTGCCTATCCAGCACTGCTTTGGCCACTTCACCTGGCTGTGCAGATCTGACCTACATAGAGCTTTTATGGCATTGCAGTCTACTTGGTAACTTCACTGTAGTCCCACTGATACCACACCAACACTCAGTGGTTATGAGGATTCCTCCAAACCAGGGTAGCACAGCCCCCTGCCTCTGGACCCCTTTCATTTTACACTTCTTGCTCTTTCTCTTCCTGTAACCTTATTCCCTCCTACATTTCTCCAGACTTAATAAGGGGTGAATTACTGTAAGGGACATTTAAAGGTGAAAAGCATGGGACTTTCTAGAAATTGCAATAATTCTTTTTTGTTTCTTTACATTAGCTAAAGAAAAATGAAAGGATTTTTTTTTTTTCCAGTGAAACAGTTCCTTTCTCCTCCCACTTTCCTCTCTCTTCCCTTACTTCATTTTATCAACCTTGCCAGGTCTTGCTCAGTCTCCTGCTGGAGAAAGGTGTGGCCACTTTTCTTAATCATACACTGCACACATGGGCAGCGAGATGACAAATCTCAAACAACTGTTTCCTTCTCCAGTTGATTCACATTGCAGTGGTTAAACAAGAGCTAAAAAAAAAACAACCCCCACAAAAAAAAACAAAAAACCCACAAAAAAACAGAACAAAACACAAAAAAACAATGAACCAAAAACATCAATGACCTTTTAGTGAAAAATCATTATTCCTTGTCTTTCTTTCTTTGGGATGTAACTATCTCCTTTTCTGTCATCATAAAGGTATATAAGGTCTTAATTTGTTCTTCAAATAGTTTTCACTCTTTCTGCTCTTAGTACTTCCCTAGAGTTTGCTAAGGAGGATAAAATCTGAGAGGTCAGGGATTACCTTTTCTTTCAGGTTTGTGTCTGGAAGTCACGGGGCCTGCACACAGCACCTGTAGAAGTTTGAATACGTAGCATTATGTTCTCTGCACCTTGACTGGATTTAGCTTCCTGTTAAATTACAGGAGCCCACTAAAAATGTAAGACAGTAAAACAAACACCCTTTCCACAGAATGTGACTTTTTTTGCAATTTCACCTTTAAAAAATGGAGTAGGCACAAGGAATCAGCTTCTACAGTATTGCTTTGTAAGCTCTTCCCTTCTTTGTCAGGGTCAGTGCCTGAACCATCAGTCTAGCAGCACAGTGCTGGCAACAAATGCCACTGGACAAAATATCACAAAATGCAGTTATGTCCACTCCTTGTAAGTCTAGCAGAGGACAAAGTAAGCCTTGAAATTTGGAAAAGAGTTAAGAACTTTCTGGGATTGCAGTTGAAATCTACATGAAGGATTATTCCAGGTGTAATGATAACAGAAGATAACTGAAACCAAGGATGTTCTAAAGATTAAATTAAATCCTTGAGGTTACATGTGAATTTCCCTAAGGAAATCAACAGAAAAGATACAGAAATAAGTTTTTATTCTCATTAAAAATAAGAAACTGTCAGGGTATTTGATTTCTACATGGTTTAGATTTTAGGGTTGTTGGGTTTTTTTGTACTCGAGGAACTAGGTAAAGAGTAGGAAAATTAACATAAAGCAATGGTTCTCAGTTATGTTACAATTAATGTTCTCAATATGTTACACCACTCATTCTCAGTTCTTGTATGTTATATGTTATAGCCCAAGTTCTAAAAAAGTTAAAAAATAACGGTTTTAAAGGCTTATTAATTGTGTGCTTTTAAAGTATTTCCAGTTCTATTTTCATTAAAAGAATGTGATCATTATGAATAAGAAACAGTTTAACACAGTCTGTTTTCATAACAAACAGGTCTTTGGAGAGACAAGATTTTGGAGGTTAAGATGGTATTACTGCATAAAATACTGATGTAAGTTCTACTGTGTGAGTAAGATATTGTGTGAATCACTATTACTACAGCTACTGTTACTTATACCTGATTTATCTCAAATATCCAGAAATTCTGTTAATATAGGCTTGGTTTCTGTAGGTTTATTCTGGCTGGAAATTTGACAATCTTTGCTCTGCAGCTGAAGTGCTCATCTGCCTAATCCATGCAGCCCAGTATTTATGGCAGTCACATCTAGTTGGAAGGAGTCAACAGGTAAGGTGGTAACATCCTAAAGCATTGTTTCTGAATCTCTCAGAGTTCATCTATCAACGCTGAAGCTGAACACAGAAAATAGCAACATCTCAGTCCAGATTCAGCCTTTGCACAACCACAGATCATCGACTTAATCAGAATTCCTGCAGAGTTGACTTGGCCCAGTTTCTCTTTGTTCATACAGGAGTGACCATGGAAAGGTTCTGTCATGTTCTGTATTATTTGCATAGCAAATTGTTCAGGTATTTTTTTCTTAGTAGTAGGGCTTTCAGCTGTTTTCTTCTCGCACATGTGAGAGATTTGTTTCTCAAGAATAGGAATAAAGCACCCCATATTTTTAGTTCAGTAGCAAAAGCAAGCCCAGTCACTGTGCTCTTGCTGGTAACTGGGTGCCTGATTCAATTAAATAAACCCTTTCCTTTCTCTCCAGGAGAGGGCAGCGATGCTACTGGCGTTCTGAGACGCAGCACCGTGCCTGCACCTGATGCCTTTTCAGATGTCACTCAGCAGGGAACTAGTTGTTCTGCAACTTTTGTGTGTGCAAGAGAGAAACGTCTTTAAAAGACAGGGGAAAATGTTTCTCTTTATTGGAGAGCATACTTATTAGAACATGGTATATTTATATAAAAAGTGACCTTTCTCAGCTTTCTAATATACACAAGATTTGAAGAATATCCGTGTAAATATGATAAGCAAATTTTCCCCTAAGCTTCTTACCATTTTTTTCTCATTTTCCCAGCACATAAACTCCTATCCTTGCTGATAGTACATGGGACATTTGAATCTTTTATTGTAATGTCATCCAAGGAAACAGCCATAGAACAGAAGGTCTCTGAGTCAAACATCAGTTAAACTCTACATTCCAGAACTTATCCCTATGCTTGGAGTTGGAGGGAGCCTCTTAGAAACCCATGGCCTCCCTAAAATTTAACCAGCTCTGCAGGGGCACAATTTATATAACTTAGTTTTTTACATTCAAATGTGCATGTTTTTCAATAAAGTGTAAATCCACTTATGACATCAATAAACTGACATCATATGTCAGAAATTAATACAAAATCAACTTCACTAGGACTGGGCTTCCTGCTCTGCATCCCTACCTTTGCAATGATAAAAGAACTGTCTTTGCTAATGAATGCTCTTTTGCCTTTCAGAACAGAAACCTGGAAGCTAGGGAGTTGGAACTGTAGGCCAAATTCTCCTTTTAGGATCTCTGGCACAAGTAAAGGGAGTTTCCCCAGTAAGAATGTCAGGCTTGTAAGAGCAATGCTCTCTGAAGAAACATATCTAAGGTTCTGTGCTTGTGAAACTGTGCCAATAAAAGAGAATCATCCTGGCAGTCTGGTTTCAAGGCCCACTTAATAAAATTTGGTCTATCTCATTTACACTGAAGGAAGCCACTGCCAGTGGACTCTTGGAAGTGTTGTCAGAACTCTTTTGGGTCACGGTGTTCTATGTTGAATGTATTATTGTTCTGGATGTCCCCTACTTGGAAGTATTCAAAACCAGGCTGGATGGGGCTCTGATCAACCTTGTTTAGTGGAAGGTGTCCCTGCTCATCCAGGGGGGTTGGAAATAGATGATATTTAAGGTCCCTTCCAACCCAAACCAGTCTATGGTCCTGTGATTATACTCTGTGCTTACACTGAGAGAACAAAAAAGCACTATGAAGTGCTGCTTCTCCTTGTTGCGTATGTTATTCAGACTGTGTAAGTTCAAATGATACCTCCTCCCACATAACATTTTGTACCTTGGATTTGTTTTTCTGGTTTTAAGAAAGATACCTGAAGAAATAAATTATCTGTACAGATGCAATAACATGAGCCAAGGAAAATGCATGCTAGGCAAAGAATGACCTCTGGGATGCTTCCATCTCAGCAGATCCTTCTCTGATTACAAATATTCATGACTAATGGTATAGTTTTAATTATAATGGAGCACTTATTGTTGAGATGCTGCAAATGCATTTGATTTTCAAAAGCTTTTGTATTTGGATGTTTTGCTAGTGCTTGCACAAAGCCCCTGAGAGACAATAATTTTTTATTAAATTTGCCAAAGCTAACTTTTAGTCAAGGTATTACATGGTAAAAATCCTAAAGAGGTAAACCACATTGATTAAAAAAAATATATTAAATGCACAAGTATTCTTTCATTTCACATAAATACTTTTCCAGTATCTAGATTCTTCTTCTAATGAAAAGAGAAAGCGAGGGGTCAAAATCCTCATGGAAAACTTGTGCTCCAGTGGGTGACATCTCTTGACATGCAATATTCTTAGCAATACAGAAATTACTAAATCAGGTTGTGCTCAAGGTTCATTTTGCCTTCTTTATCTACTACTTTATTAGCATATTCAAATAATTCTGAGAGATAAGTAAGGCGTGATCTTTGTGAATTTTGTTTAATCTTGCAATGTTTTGTTATTCCATTTTAATTATTAAGGCAAGCAATGAAACTAAATAAAGCTTACTGTTGTATAATACACCCCAAGAGCCTTTCTCAAAGACTGATACAACTGGTTCACTGTCCTCAAGAACAGAGGCTATTTCTATTGAATGTTTTGCTTAGTGTAAACAAAACTGAATACTGAAGATTATTCAACTACCTTGCATAACTTGTTTCTTTCTCTAGTTACTGTATCACTTCACTCGTAAATTAGTGACCGTGGAAATGCCTATTTCAGCTTCCTTTGTATAGCTAAAATGTCATTATTTTTAATCATCTCCTCTTTATATATATATTTTTAATATAATGTCTTTTTTTGCCTTGCTTTTTGTTTTGCATATGAAACCGCTATGTAACCACCTTAGCCTAGAATTCTTTTTAAAAAAAGTCTGCTGCAGAGACATGGTGGAAACTGTGATTAGTTTGTCTGCATGCCTTGTATATTGATTTCCTTTGTTTCAAGGGTGATTCTGGGAACTACAGGCCAATCAGCCACACTTTTGTTCCTGTACAATCATAGCATGAGTCCTGGAAGAAATTTCTAGGCACATGAGGAGAAAGGTGATAGGGAATAGCCATCACGGTTGTCTTCTATAATGAAATGACTGTGGGATGAGGAGAGAACAGTGGCTGTTGTCTCTTTTGACTTAAGCAAAGCTTTTAACACAACTTTGCACATTATTCTTGTACCAAGATGGGACTCAGTCTGGACAGGTGGACTACTAGATGGATGAAAAACTGCCTGGATGATCAAGCTCAAAGAACAGTGGTTAATGGTTTATACTTCACCTGAGGGCCAAGCACAACTGAATTTCCTCAAGGGTCTACTCTGAGACCCATCTTTTTATATAATTTTATCAGTGGTCCAAAGGATTAGATTAGATAAGATTAGATGAGATGAGATGAGATGAGATGAGATGAGATGAGATTAGATGAGATTAGATGAGATTAGATTAGATTAGATTAGATTAGATTAGATTAGATTAGATTAAATTAGAATGTGACTTCTGCAAACCTGTCAGTGACACCCACCTAGGGGGTGCAGTTAGTAGCTCAAAAGCAGGTTTGCCATGCAGAAGGACCTAGCATTAGGTTAAAGGAATGGGTTGACAGAAATCTTGTCATACTCAGTCCTTAAAGACTGACTGGCTCAAGAGCCAGCTGAAAAAGGATCTCAGGGTCCTGGTGGGCAGTGAGCTAAACATGATTCCCTAGCGTGCCCTGGCAGCAATGAAGGCCAACTGCATGTTGGGCTCTTCAACAGGGGCACAGCCAGCACACTGACAGGTGTGATTATCCCCTATCACTCAGCACACACTAGATTGCATCTGGAATATTGTGCCCAGTTTTGGGGGCCCCAGTGCAGAAAAGATGATCAAGTTGATCATATCCAGCAATGGACCACCATGATGGTCTCAAAAATACTTAGGAGGGCCTAAAAATAGCCTTTCTGTGTCTAAGAGGAGGTTACCAAGAAGACAGAGCCAGGCTATTTTACCAGGGTGCATTGTGAGGGACTAAGAGACTGTGGCCACAAATTGTAATGTGAGATTCTGACTAAGGATAAAATAATTCCCCTTAAGTGTAATTGAACACTGAAACAGGCTGTCTGGAGAGCTTCTGGGATCTTTGTCTTTGCAGGTTTTCAAGATTTAGCTGGAGTAAGCCCTGAGCAA
Source organism: Apus apus (assembly GCF_020740795.1). NCBI lineage: Eukaryota > Metazoa > Chordata > Aves > Apodiformes > Apodidae > Apus > Apus apus. Next base: position 9,291,618 of record NC_067286.1, read on the forward strand.
CCTGGTCTGAATTCATTGTTGACCTTACTTTCAGCAAGCAATTGGACCACAGAAACTCTGAAAATTTAAATGATTCTGTGAAACAGGAGATAGTTGAAAGCCTCTTTTTGTAAAAAGGTTATATGGACAATAGTCTCTTCTTAGCATTGAGAAATTTGGAAAGTTCTTTGGATTGTTTCATAGTCTGTACTTAGAAAATAAAAATGCAAGATATTTCTTTGGAAATGCAAAATATTGATGTGATATCATCACCTGGTTAGTCTAATGCTATTTACAATGCAGCCACAGAAGCTGAGTGATTTCTTAACACCTGTGTTTCACCATCACAGAAAGACTAGGATGTAAGTAGATGCCTGCAACAAAGTATTTATCATACTTGTGCAGTGAGATAATACAAAGAAGCGATGGAGGTAGGATTGGCACCGGCAGTAACAGCTGTCAGTGTGAGGCTTCCCAGAAATCCAAAAAATTACAGTCATTCCATTCAGTGTTCATATACTTGCAAAGAGCTTTTACTTCATGCTTCAAAAGAGCACAGCTATAAATTAAACAGAACAATATCTACCTCTCTTAATTATTTTTTTAAAATACGGTAGGTAGTGTGCCATATGGCTGATTATGAATTAGGAATACAAACCCAGGAGACAATCACAACAGAGATGGATAAAATAGTGAAGGCTAATGGAAAGAAAATAAGTATATCTGGACAGCACAAAATATGAGACACATTTTCACTAGAGTGAAAATCTAGTAACACCCAAGAGTCTTAGAAAAAAGTCTGCAGATTTGGTGTAATTCCCCTGTGAAGATCAGTACAGGGAAGAAAATATGAGGTTACAACCCTAGCACAGTGGGAAATATGTGCCTTTCACAGGTGTTAGACCACTGTTGGCAAAGAGAGCTTGTAAACATTGCATAATAGAGCAGTAATAGACTGGCAGCCCTGCAGTCTGCTCTGCAGCCTGGAATGCAGGACTGCACATGCCAAACACCTTCTGCTTTGGGTCCCTGCAGCCAAAATGTTACACAGTGTGGACCACTTACATGCAGTGATGCAGGGAACTTTTTCTGGTATTTCCTATCATTCCACATAGATTTCAGCTCTGAGACCTGTGGATGTAGTTTTTCCTATTTCTGCTTGTTCATCTGTAAAATGGGAAAAGAAACTCTTCCCTCCAAGATGGTCTGAGCATTACCATGAGCAAAAGACCTGCTCAGGCATTAGTGATAGCACAGGGGCAGAGAACTCCTTCCTGTAAAGACACAATTTGTCTAAGGGTATCCTTAATGTGATGAGGTCATATTTGAGCATGTGTGTCTTCAGATCTGACACAATGCATTGTCCTCTCTGTACATTATTAGGCTGCTGAGCCACTCTAGTAGTGATGTATGTGATTGCTCTGCTTGAAAATGCAGTATCTGGGCATAAAACTGCATGTATTAAGGACTCCTGTGGCATTCTGTTCGCAAATACTTCCAATACACAACTGCACTGAAAAAAGCCCTCGGAGAGTCAACATTTGATCCAAGACTAACACTTCCACTTACAATACACTGGGTCCAGATTTGTGTGCAGTTACTCCTGTAAGGATGGATTTTAGAACTCCAGAATGAGATCTTTCCTTTAGTATAAGGTGCTTATTAAATACTATTGTTTTCCAGAGGAAGAAACACTTTTCCAGCTTCTGTTGTAACCTTCAGTTCAAGCACAGTCTTGCAAATGTGCATGATTCAGTTTAAGTATTTGCTTCCCTTCATAGAACCCAGCCATGTGCATCCAGGCTGGTGCATCAAAAATATGTGGTTTTGACCCTACCCAATTTGATTTTAGGATCAGTGTTACTGTCTGATATTTCAGATATGCTTTTCTTTTTAAATGCACTTCAACAAATATTTGCAGCCAAATTCCAAATCCTCAGATGCTGAAAATTTTAATTGCTCCTTTGAGTTAGTGTGACCATGTCAACTGAGCAACTGCTCCAGTGATAATGACTGTAAGCTAGAGGATGCACTAGTTTTACACTGGTGCACAAAGAACCCAATTTGCAGAGTGAACTAATATGTTTAGAGAAGAGAGTTATGTAATTCATCTATTTTTGGTGATTAGCCATCCCCAAAGTTCTGAAAAAGGTAACTGGGTTGGGCTATTTATAGAATCTGTTCCTATAGTTACAGCACAGATGCTGTCATGGAACAGAAACAGTTCAAGCCATCTCCTCTGTGCACTTTGCTAAATTCATATTCTCACAAATGTTTATAGATCTCTCAGATGCAAAGACATTTGGGAGTCTAGGATGCTGCTGTTGCCTCAGCATCTGTTTGCACATTAGTATGCCCTATTTCCTATTAGCTTCTGATTTTGCCTTTGTTTTTCAGGTCATTTGTTTTACAGAGATGTGCAGAGACTCCTTTTACAGGAGTTTCCCAGTGTATGAGAGAGGAGAAGGGGCACTAATCTTGGGAAAAATAATGCAGCATTCACCTAAATTATTTTTCTATCTAATTTCACAAGGCTGCTAAGGGATGATGACTCAGAATACTTCCTTTACATCCTCTGTTTTCTAAGATGCATTTGTAGGATGACTGTGAAACTATGAAGTCCATTGTTACTGCTACAGGATGATAAATGTGCACAGGAAGTAATGAAGAATATGATCCATACCCAAAGAGTTCACAATCTTGAGGTCATGCAGAATTAGACAAACTGAAGGGGAAGGAAGAGTTTGTAGCAGGATAGTGTATGTTTGGGCTGCTCCTTATAGATTTGGCTTTGTATGTATGTGTGTATATACATATTATATATATATTAATATATATATATAGAGAGAGAGAGAGGGAGAGAGGGAGAGAGAGAGAGAGAGAGAGAGTTACCTTTTCTTAAATAATGAAAAGCAGCCAGCTGTTTTGGTAGTGGACAGTAAGAAGAGGGCAAAGGAGACAAGAAGAGGAGAATGACCTAGCTAATGGAGGAAAGCCTGTTCCTAACACAGAGATAACCACAAAAAAAGATCAAGTTAGGGGCAGAACTCTATAGGAATTACCATTTTAATAATGACTCTGAAGCATGGAAAATTAAGGGACTTGCTCATGCAAGTGATGAATAGTCAAAGACAGAATTGGTTAATTCTCATCTACACTAACCTATCCTATAAGATAGGGAGATCACAATGTAAAACAATATCTAGCAGAAAATGAGGGCAGAAATATGATGTTAGGTCCTTCACTACTCATCATTCTGTATTGTCATTTATGCACAATGCAAGCTAAGCAAATTTTTATTTGTTCATGCCCTAGCCCAAACTGGATAGATTAAAATGACATTGTGCAGTGCACCAAAGCTGTAATCTAGGGCTAGAATCTAGAAAATTAAGGTGAGGAGTCTGAATTTAACATGGAGGGAGAGATGCTGCCTAGGAATAGAATTCACTTGAGCCTAAGCAGAGAACTAAACAGCTTAACAAGAAAAAAAAATAAATTGAGATTATCTCTCTAGGTTTGTGAGAGAGGAGAAATATGTATGTCAGCAGAAAGATATAAAAGAGACATATTAACTAGTATAATCTAATTCACTGAAACTACCACTACTGTTAATAATACCATTTATAATAATGCTCTCCTCTATTGAAGGTCATAGTAGAAAAAGCCAGGGTACTGATCTGTAGAGCCAAACCCCATTTTTTTTCTTCTTTTGAGTCTCATTGGCTCAACATAGAGACTGAAGCATAGCAAAAAAAAGAAATAAAAACAAATAACTGTTAAAAAGCATGAACTATATTATGAAAATTACTGTAAGAATTTCATGTTGGTGCTGATTTCAGGAAGGTCCAAGAAGAAAAAGAGTTTTGAGAAAATTACTGGTCAACCAAGAAGGATTTAAAATACACATATAATGAAAATAAAACACGTGTATTTAAAATATATTTTGAGAATTGTAAAAGAAAATGAGTACAAGGATATGCTTTTGACAAATATTAATAATTGGGCTAATAATTTAGCAGAAAGGATGGATTAAATAAAGCAAGTAAACCACAGAAAAAGTATTGTCCCTTTAGAAAATAGTATAAACATATGTACAAATATAGTGAGTATCTTAAAAAAACTACAGATCAAAATACTTCATTACTGAGTTAATCTTTAATAAGTCTTGTATGTAGAGGTTTTAATTTAAAGGGCTGGGACAAGGTCTTTAATATATAGCATAAAACATTTTATTTGCTGTAATTAATATCTCAAATAATGAAAAGCTTAGTATAAAATATGACACTTTTTTTGTCCTTAGGAACACCATTATTAGAGTGTCTGCACCTTCTTGCTTGTTTGCGTAGCACCTAGCTCAATGTTTTCTTTCCAAACCCAAACAAAACACTGATTTTTGCCAGTTCTTAATGTTTTCAAGTTTTTCATCTGGCTATGGACTAAGATTTTTTTCAGAACATTCGCTGGATTGAAGGAAAGGTCTGAAATGTCATCATTCATTTGTAAATTGTACTCATCATTCCCATGAGATTTAATCAAGCTCCAGATTGCTTACGTGGATGCTATCTGCTCATCTGCAGTGACTGCAAAAAATATGGGAATATGAACTTGAAAAGTCTTTTCAGTAGAAAGGATAGAAAAATATGTGGCTACCTGCATAAAACCTGCAGACCTTCATTGTTCCATGCAGTATCAACCTGAGCCTTCGTGGTTATTTTATGCAGAGCTTGCAATTCATGCTTATGGTGGTTTTGTTAGGTCAAACCTGATACTTGTAGGTGTCTGCTGCTCCCTACCTCCCACTTTCAGGATCAGATGGACACTAATATTTAATTACTCAAACTTTTTCTAGTAGATGTCTTAATTGCTTTTAAAATGATGATTTTATGGAATGTGCATATATGTGCCTGAGTGTGCAGAGGTATGCTGAAGAGAGAGTTCCCAAATCCTGAAGTGTGGAGTGAGGTAATTCAGACTGGAAAGGGATGGGACAGGGACTTTAGACTCACCAGTGTTTCAATGCTAGATGCATTTCCCTCAGGGATCACTTGTACTCTCAAAGCTGGTCTCCTGTGGCTTTTCAGGGATGCCATACTGGTTTCAAGGTGACAAAAAAGAACATGAGCCCTCATTAGAGCTCCAACTGGATTGCATGTCATTAAAAGGGAACTCCAGCCTGCACAAAGTACTTTGTGGCAGCCTTAGGCAAATAAACACTCTGGCCTATATATGGCTATCTAGGTATGTGCATATACAATTCAATTTGGTACTGATCTCAAAAATCCAATGATCCAACAGCAGTTTTGAGTACTGTACCTGCCTCCTATCTCCTCAGAATGGCATGAAGTATTATTCTTTGCAGCAATTAATTCAGCAAAGCATTGACAGCATGGTGCTTCAGTGTCATCTGGGCCAATATCCCACTGGGTAATTGTTGACTGTAAAATAATTTACCAGAATTTTAAAATCTGAATTAAAATCTGTGCTTTCACACACAATTCTATAAATATTTACATATTTAGTTCACAATTCATTAACAGTACTTTAAAAATGTGCCAATATGTATGTGTTAGAACTAACCACACCTTACTGTTCCTGAAGAACAATAGTATTTTTCTTACTGACCACTGAAATATGTCTCTGTAGAGACTAAGAGGTACCTTATCTTCATGACTTTCCTTAACAGCCATTTTAACATTCCAGGCTACTCTGGGCTGTTTCACCAAGCTTCAGATTCTTCTCATGAGAGAGAGATGAGGTAAGCTGGGCTCTCCATTTAGGCTTCAAAACAGCCATGTAATGCTATGTGAAATTCTATGCAGCCATGGTATAGCATGGCATGCAGAGAGCAAACATTCATACATTCATGATCATATCATCAAAGTCTGTCATGTCCATGATAGGTCAATAGAGAAATTACATTATAAACTGGATAGCTCTATTATATAACATGGCTAAGTTACATTAAGAAGAAAAGGAGGTGTCCATTCAGACCTTGTTTACATTTCACTTTATCAGTGAAAACTCTAGAAATAATCTGGATTACAATTATCATTGCAGTGTCTGGTTTATCCCCCTAGGTAAGCAAGACTCAGAGTCAGGTAACTGGAACTAAAATCTACAAGTTTCTGTTTTCTCTTTGATCTTTGTCTCAGTGATGTTTACATTTTATCTGTCTTTGCCTATATGTCCATAGCCTAGAAACATCACCAGTATTTACTTTCCTCAGAGTGAAATCAGGGAGATTCAGGAACATTGTGATTCTCAGATGAAAGATTTTATGTAACTTAAGAAATATGACAAGTAATTATTTCCAAATTCACATTTGCCAGTAGCTGCTAGAAACACATTGTATGAAGCAGATTGGACACAAACTAAAACTGTGATAGGTCACCTTTTGATTTTCACAGAAGTCCTATGCTGGTTTTTTTCTAATTGGAAACTGGCATGTGGTCGAAGCTTCATCTAGCTGTAAGAACCCAAAAAGCACCTGAAGATACCCAACATTGCTTACATAAATTACCAAACATGCTGCTGTGGTATTTGAAAAGCCACAAATCTTGTCAATCAAATGAAGTTCTAAAGAGTTTACTGACTGTCACTTTGGATCTTCATTGTGTCAAGGCAGAAACATTCCTTGGACACATTTAGAAAGGTTGCCTCACCAGTCATCCTGTATGTCACCAGTTACTTTGTTCCCTTGTTCAACATCTCCTAATATTCTCCTAGACATAGTTGCAGTTAGAATGCATTTTATCTGGAACTACCCTCTAGAACAAAACGGAAACCCCCTGATTTTTGCAAATAACACAGAAAAAAAATCTGACTGCTGTATTTAAGCAGAATATTTAATCTGGAGGATTAAGTGTTCTGTGGGTATATTAACACACCAGATTACACAATCGATTTGTGAAAATATGCTTTAGTCACTTAAGAGTATAACTCTAAAAAGCTTTGTGTCCTCTAACCATATTCCAGTAATGTACCTCAGGATGTGTTTAATTTCAAGATGCAGGAAAACATTCTTCCCCAACAAAATTATTAGAATAAATGAAGTAATTTACAAATAATTCAGAATTTTCAGAATATGGCCATTGTTCATGTACCTGTCTGTAAAATCTGTCTAATTGCTTTCCACGTGTTTTCAACCCTGGAATCTGATACATTTGATGGTACAAATTCAATGTCAGTGACACTCCACCTGCAAACAAAGCAACACAGAGATTTTTTCATGCTCAGTTGATTCAAGTATCTGTACAATCTATAAGGGAAGGTCAGGGAAGGGTAGTTCTCTGACTGATCAAGAAAAAGTCGTCAGGTGAAAAGGCTATGGTCATCCCTCCCACACTGTTAATCCAACATCTTCAGTTCTTCAGCCTTCTCCCTCATCTCCAGAATTGACACGCCCTTGCCTGATGTCTATAATGCCTTGTGACATGGAGAAGCCATTATTGTAATAAACTCTGGAGTATATTGCTCTATTGTCTCATTTCCAGTATAACATTCTGTGTTTTTAGAGGATTATATAAAAGAACCTTCAGTTCAAGCTTAAATCTAGCCTGAGACAGTTTGCTGGTGTACATGAAGAAATAACCACAAATTTGGACTGCAACCTTCTAAGCATTATTGTATTTCAGTCTAACTCTCATAAAAAGTTACCCACTCTCACTTCCTCCTTCCAAAGGAAAAGAAATTTCAGTATTGATGACAAGGCAACATATACACCAAGAGTTTGCAATCAGTTTCTGAATCAGTTGCCTTTTTCTGGTAGATAACAGAGACATTTAATGGTTTAAAGTTGCTTGACTACCCTGTTTCATGCATTGGCTCATCCATTGCATGCTGTTTTCAGAATACAGGAACAGAGAATCCATTGTGTTTTCCCTTCTTTTATTCCAAGAGAAGCAAAAATTCTCTAAGGCAGTCTTCATTTGTAGGCACAAGACATGTACCCTCACTGACTGAAGGCAATTTCCTAAGAAATTGGGAGTGTTTTTCACCCATATATTACCATTTATATAGACAGTCTTAAACCTACAAAGGATCATGAAATGCCTTTTCATTGAAGAGATAATTTTGTTGATGTTGTTTCTTTTTATCAATTTATATACCTCTTTTTCACCATAGTGTCTATAAATTTGGGTAGTCTTAAGCCTCTTCCTGAACAGCATTTCAGCAAGTGGTAGCTCTGGTTACCTGAGTTTGGCTCTTCCATTAAGCAGTGCACAAAAGAGACCTGACTTTTTAAAAGGTTGTTTAAGAAAGAGAAAAAATTTAATCTGAACATGAATCTTCACCTTTCGGAAATATTAAAAGAGCTCAATACTGTTTTCAGCTCATCACTGCACAGTGGATATGTTGTGTCCAAAATGTACACAGTTATAGTTTTTTGTAAAATAACTACATTAATTTGGTCCATTATTTGTCATTCATACATTTGTCATGTCAAGTTTAGCAAATATAGATGACATAAGTTATTAGCAGCTGTATTTTCAAATAACATAATTTCTTGGTATCAGGTATAAGAATCCAAATTAAATCAGTTATTTTTCTCTACATACAGATAAATATATGCCAATTTTGAGCTGTAATTTAAAGTTTCTTTAATTACTATCACAGGCTCTACTTATTTACAAATAGCAGGGTATATACTTAATATTTTTATTACTTTAATTATTTTGGTATCTTCACTCATCTGAGGTAAACAGTGCAATTCTAATTTGACCTGTGTATTTTTTCACATGTCAGCTTTTTAAAGTATCATGTTTACCCATCTTTCTTTGACATTTTATGTACAACCTATTTAGTACCTTTGAATTAAAATGACAATGAATAAGAATCCCTATTTCAGAGCTGTCTTAAAGACTAGATTTGCAGCAAATAAGCCAGTTAAACTACGGCTTGTTGAAGGACATCTGTAAAAATTTAATATGTGTTGTCTGAAGTGAATTAAGTATTTTCAATTAGAACATCATATTCTGGTGTTTGTCTCAGATGTATTCAAAGCTCCAGCCTGGGGTCTCTTCTAGATTTATGTGTGTGTGATGCAAAAGTAATGTTGGCAATTCAAGTCTGCTAGCATTCGTTTTGCAATTGTTACTAATGACTTATTGCAAATTTTTGCTATCAGTTATTGTCACTTTATGTACAAGAAGGATTTTTTTATATACAGACACTAGATTTTCTAATGCTTGTCCTTTATGTAAGGCTTTGCTGCCATATGCTTGAAGTTCCATGTGAATTCCAGGCCTCTCTAAAAGTACTTCCTTCGTGTTAAATGTTTTGCATATGTTTATTATGGTAACATCTAAAAAACGGAACCTTTCATTATCAACTGTGTAGAGATTTTTTCATATCTTTTCCTGGCACGTCATGTCCATTGTACATTTTTAGCCAGTAGAGGGTTCAGGTTAGTACCCATAGTGGTCACATCAGATACAAATATCCTAAGAACATGTATCACCCCCATAAACCTCTGAAGCAGCATTTTGTGTAGGAAAAATATCTTGCAGCCAAAAATACTCTTTCTTCATATGTATGGGAAAGTATTGTATTTTAACAACTTTTCATTAAAAACATGATCCTGTCTCATCTTGGGGCTTCTGCTCCTCTCCAGTATATTCTTTCACAAAGAAACCTAATATCTGACCTGAAGTTACTACTCGCCTTTCCCACAAGTATTATAGATGTTAGCTTGACAATGTTTTCTTTTAATCTTGCATTTGTAGATCACTAACCTCACTGTCTAATATAAGTTTTACCTGGCTGCATTTAACAACACAAAGTTTTATTTGTAAATCCTTCCAACAGCTTCAGAGATCATGTTATCTTGGGCACAAATCTCTGAGTAACAGGGAATCTGAATTTAAAAGTCAAACTTCTTCACAACTACCCAGGACACTTTATTTTTGCTGAGACCTTTCTTTTCCCTGTAAATGCCAAATTAACAAAAGCATCTGAGGGTGGGCACGTGAGGGTCAAGAGGGTGTGTGTTGAGAGTGACATCAACTGAGACAATAAAAGGGCTTCTAAGTTACTTAGAAGCTCTTAAGGGGTCCACTAAACCAATTCAGTAGTCTTTAAATATACTTGACATCAAGAGACAGTCATCTGTGACATACCCACACCAGAAATCTGTTTAAGATACTATCTGGTAAGTATACTCTATTTTATTTCCAAGTTCTCTAGAAGACTTTCTTAGAAAGTTTTATTGTCGATTCTTTGTTAACTTTTATATTGCTCCTTTTCAGACTATCTTAAAAATAAACTGAATACTGGTAAGATCAAACTGTTTTATTATCTGAACCAAATTTGTGAAATGAAAAAATCTGAGACAGTGACTGAGAAATATCTTGTGAATCTAACTCCTGAATTTGTAATATTGGGTTAGATGGACTGCTGGGACCATATTCAGACTAATGTGTACGATATCATGTAATAAATGCTTTTTTGAACTAGAGTAAAGCTGCAGAAAATACTGCAAAAATGGCATTGTGGAATTTTTATATTTCTGAAGTTTCAGTTTCTCTATATCAAATTTCTTAAGCTATAACAAAAAGATGCCTTTTCTGGCTGTCAATACTGAAAATACATACTGGAAACTGATACTTAGACTGTCATTTCTGCCTGTTGCAGCATCATCAGTAATAAATATTTTTCAAATATATCCCCAGTGGCAGTTTTGCTGATGGCGTACAAAGCAGAGTGGGATTCATAGCGGAAATGCAGGATTATCACTGAAAATATAAAATAAAATAGGGGAGCAATTCTCATTTCTCCTTTATCATTAAATGGGGACTAACATAACTCAGTAGAGTTGTGCCTCTATGCAAAACTGTCAAGAAAAATGTCAGCCTCTTCATTCTACAGAATATACAAAACAAAATTGATAAAAGAACAACTCTTTTCACTTGCATAGCTACATACAAGTATTTCAACATACTTGGAGCATGCAAATAATAATGATAATGATAATGATAATGATAACGATGATAATAATAATAATAATAATAATAATAATAATAATAATAATAATAATAATAATAATGATGATGATGGAAGAAAATGGTGCTCTTCACCCAGTTATCTAAGAGACGTCTACCTAGATGATAATGATGCAGGGCAAGTTCTTAGATTTGCCTGTGAAGTAACAGAAAGTTGCTCACAAAATTAGTATTAGAACTAAATTCTCCATTTGCATCCCTTGATCTACACCATTTCACACAAAAACTATTTTTCAACATCACTTCTCTGATGTCTTTCTTCAACTTCTTTCTAATGTAAATTTCTTTGGAATTAACTTGAAATACAGATTTATACATGTATTCATTTCTATCTTTGTAGACAAAATGACTTCTATAAAAAATCTGGCCAGGATTGCCATCATTTTATATGCCATATGCTTTTTTACAAACTCTGATGGAAGACCAATGATGTAAGTACAATATTATATGCTTCCAAAGTTTGGAGGATGACTTTAGCTGTTCTTAAGAACACGACTGGGTTGTCTGTATGTAGGTTTATGTGTCTTTGTTAGTCTTTCTATCCCTGCTTTTGAACACTTCGACCAAACTGTCACAATTCTGTCCTCTAGATACAGCTGTAAAGATCTCAGATACTCTGAGTTCTTACACATTTTTTTTAAATAGGCAGCTGAGTAGAGGGAGAAAAATCATATAAGTGCTTTCTTAGCAGTATTATTGGGTAGGCTGCATCTCTTAGACATTTGCGGGGGGTCTACACAAGAGAGCATCTTTTTACTGTGCAAGGATCTAGCTGGAACTTGCTCTAGGACACTAACAACATTCAGCATTGAGACACAAATCCAGAGGAAATCATGTTTCCTTAGCTCTAATGTTCACAGAAAACTACTGCTGAATAGATGCCATAGTTGTATTAATCAGTTACCTGTTATGGTATAAGCCCTAAGATCATCTACAGCAACTAAAATCAATGATATAGTCAAACAATAGAGTCACAAAACTGGATGACTTCTTATTTTTTATGCCATCTAACTAATATTTCCATTATCAATAAAAAATCACCACCCACCCTTTTCTTCTCCAGATGTCATTCTGGAAAGCTAGGTTCTACAGCTCTGTATCGTGATACCTCATGAAAGTTCCCAGGCCTGGGTTTTTGAGTGAAGATCTAGAATTCAAGAAGGGCTACTGTGAGACTCTTTCTTTGCTTTTCATGCAGGAAAAGATCAGTGAGTGAGATGCAATTAATGCATAACCTTGGAGAGCATCGACACACTGTGGAGAGACAGGACTGGCTTCAGATGAAACTGCAGGATGTGCACAGTGCCCTGGAGGATGCCAGGACCCAGAGGCCTCGCAACAAGGATGACATTGTCCTGGGTGAGATAAGAAGTCGGAGGCTGCTCCCCGAGCATTTGCGGGCAGCAGTCCAGAAGAAATCCATGGATCTGGACAACACTTACATGGATGTACTCTTTAAGACAAAGCCATAATGAAAAAAGCCAGAGCATTATATATGTCTAAGTAAGCATGTGTCTGTATATCATTGATCAAGTAGGGCATTTTATTATTATTATTTATTCAAACTGCAATAAGGATTAAAGGCTCCATTCAAGACTGTAGCCCCATTGAGTTAGACATTTCACAACCAAATAATAAAATGTATTTACAGTTCACCCATGAACTGCCAATTTCTGGGTATCTTTGGAATAGCTAATGTATCTTAGAAATTTCCAGCAAAAAAAGGAAAAAAAAAAAAAAAGAAAAAAAGAAAAAAGAAAAAAAAAAGAAGAAGAAAAATAAACCCAAACCAGTGAGTAAGTTGAAAAATAATTTCAGACTAGTTCTCCTACTCTTACATGCACAGCATACGAGGCCTACTGGTACTGGTAACCAACAATGAATAAATGCAGTAGAAACTGTCTCCAGAGTAGAGCATCATTTTGCCTAGGATTACATTTTGCTTAACTATGCACTAATGAAAATATGTAAACTTAAATCCACATTTATTTTCAGAAGAAGGCCTAAAATCAGATGAACATTAATTACAGAGCAAATGCTGCATGATAATAATTTAGGATTAAAGAGTGCAAACATTTAAAATTTAAGTAGGAAGGCGAAGCTTAAGATGAAAGTACAATAGGATAAAATTAAAACAAATGCTGCATGAAATAGAAGAATGAAGTTTTGCAAAATACTGAAATGAAGGTAAGGTTTGATCACCTTCCCCTCCTCCAAAAGATGATAACCTATAATTAACTGCAGAAGCAGTGGGAACAGAGATGGTAGCACATATCTAAGTATGGCCCTAACTGTAGAACTGGGAAACGATCCTATACCAGACAATTACAATTGAAACAAAAATCTTGTCATCCATTTTTCTTGCCTTGCATTTTCTCTGCAAACTATCTAACTCTGAATTTCTGTATATTGTGTTAGGCCTCATGTGTAAGTATTTTTTGTTTGTGAGAACAGTGGCTCTCATAAACAAAATTGCTCATTTTCATATGCATTTTTTGGTAGAACTGAGATCACAGTTTGCCTAATCCCCAAAAATCAGGATCATTAGCATGCAGAAACCAACCCAGGAAAGATTAGCTGTAACATGTTCAAACTCTAAGCAGGACTCAAAAAAATTGGACATAAATATGGATGGGAAAAAATAAATTGTGAAAGCAATCATTTCAAAAAGCAGGAGATACAAAATTATTTTGAATGGTGCATGCACATATGTGCTTACGACTCTCAATCATTTCTGACTAATAAGAACATTTTCTCAGCAGGAATAATGGTGGTTGCCTCCACAGTTGTCATTGCCAGAGCTCAAATCTAGATTAATTGCTGCTCTAACCCAAAATGTCCATATGTATGTTCCCACATTTCTTCTTATTTGTTTGTTTGATGTCTAGCACACCTTGGGGCACCTGGTACAAAACTCCTAAATCCTTACAAATATAAATGCAATCTGCTGGAGGCTAGAAAGGTACTTGCAACTAGTGAACTGCAGCTCATCATCTTGGCTACACTTTCAGTCATGAAAAGGTCCTGAAGCTGCAAGCAGATGGCGTGCCTGTGCACCTCGGTGCCCCCCACACCAGCAAGGGCTCCATACCGCTTGCAGAATCGTGGCCTTAAAGTGCACTTTCTATTTATTCTTTTATCAGACATCTGTGCTAACTTGAAGGAATAAAATTGCATTTTTGTACCTATGTCTCACTTATGTATTGCCAAATAAAGTGGACCAAAAGCTCTTGGACATTATTTTAAAGTATAATAACTGACAGACCTGTAACTCTTCTGATACAATTTAGCATTTGGGGCAAGACTATTAAGCCATTTAATTTTATTACAGTCATATAAATATAAAAATGGTTATGAAAGCAATTTTTATTTTTCCTTTTGTCTTCCCTGCACACAAAATCATCTTGATGGTTCAACAAAAGGTATTTACCTAGCACAAACCTATTTATGTCCCCTTACAACAATGACACACATGCACAAACTATATAATCATAAAATGCCAAATTAATAAGCTGTTTCATTTTGATCTAAACAAAGGATCCCAATATCTAAGCAACTTCTTTCTAATCTGAAGCAATCTAGTAGATGAAAGATGCTTACATAAATATTTAAACTCTCTGCGCATTGCAAAAAATACTTGTTGCTTACCAGGGGCTTCAGGGTCAGAGACAGACAATGCACCACTGAACATCATTTGGCTAGAAATGTGGCCACAGACAAACTATGCTCGGCACTGTCCCATTTATGGCTAAAATCATGTTTGCTTTGCCCAGTGACAGTGTGACTCTTCAGAGGGACTAAAGGCAACACAGTAGCAGATGAATTACTGCTAGGTGATGCCTACTAGAAAAAAAGATGGAATTTGGATGAAATTACTTACTTATTTAGAAAAAACAGATTAGTTACATCTTCTCAGGTTACACCTCTGGTCAGTGCAGCAGCAGTCAAAACAGCAAAATGCTCAGAGTAGGGCAGAGGATACTATTAAAATATTTTAACACTATGATATATTGCAAAGATTCATCTTCACCTGGAATAACAGGTGCAATTTTGGTCATCTCTCTTTCACAGATTAAGGGGCCTAGAAAGGGGATGGTAAGAAATAACAGGGCCACTGAACCCCTTATATATGATAATAAATGGTAAAAACAGCAGCCAGAAAATAAATCAAAAGACTCATGATAATGCTATGATGAATGAACAGTGCACAGTGACAAATGGTATTGCCTGTCTAGCTTTTTAAGAGAACATGGAAAGAGAGGCCAAAAATTGAGCTTGCACACATCTGAATATGAAGGTTTTAACTAATATGAGCCAAAATCTCATATCCAGCCAATGTCACTGGAGGAGACAGTAACATGACTCTTGGGTATGCTTGAGTTCTTTTATCACACATGGACTGGAACATACCTTAAGTCTATGCCATGTTGCGTAGTTGCAGGTAAATAAGGTAAACATAAGTGAGCCTGCACTTCACAACAGACTCAGACATGCATGTGGTTGCCAGAGGAGACTTCCTATGTTCCCTGTTACAGTTGAGATAAAGTTAGCACAGTATTAAGTCTGCATTCCTTCTCATCCATAGCATTAGCCTTCCAAAGATGGGGTGTCTCTAGAAAGCCTCTTTCCTCCTTGAAGAATGTGGTTTCTATGCAGATACTTCCTTTCAAGGCAGAAAAACCTTGCTTTATGATTTGACAAGGGCTTTTTACTAAGACCTGTGTCCTTGAAGACCTATACTGTGCAGATGGATATTTATTGTATACACCTGTTTTTTTACAAAATTCTCAGTGAGAAGAAATATAATCAGGTCTCTCACTCATGACTCAACGAAACAAGAAGCCTAATATCAATATCAATCCTCAGGGGAAGTAAAAATGTAGCCTGTGAAAAAAACCAAACCCAACGAATAATTAACAAAGCCAAAATCACAAGAATTAATAAAAAGTAGATAAATTGTAAGACCTATAGATAAAGGCTACTGTTGGTGGTTTAACTGCTAGTGATCTGGCTTTCTTAGCTGCTTCTAACTTTGCCTGTTGTCAATAGTGCTGCTCAGAGTTGCTCCGCTCGCTGTTGAGCGGCAGGAACATCTGACTCCTTGCCTAGTTAGCACATTCTGACAGCTTTTGTGCAGGCTGCTTGGCCATCGTTGTTCTACTGCTGCATTTCTAGAACTGTGTAGTTTATCTCTCTAGCTATTGTTAAAGGATTAAAAAAAAATTCATTTAACAGATCCGTGTTTTGCTGTATATTGTAGCAAAGCTTCTGTCTTTTATGGGGCATTTTGGTGCAGCAAAGACACAAACCCTTGCTCTCTTGCCCCCTCTTTCCCTCTTCTCCCCAGCGTGCATAATAACTTGGACAACTTGCCTACCCAATACCCTCACCCCCAGATCAGTCAGATCTGCTAATGTATCAGGCAAGCCCAGAGGTGTACACTCAGTGAATCTTTACATTAGCACTTAGGTGTCCCTGGAAGAGAAGGATGCTCTGTAAGGTACGTAAGAAGCACACAAGAGGCACTGGCTGTACAGTTCCAGTCTCTGGAATCTGACAGCAAATTTATCAACTTCCTCCACCAGAGGTTAAATCAGAACCCCTCCTCAAAATGAATATATATTAAACAGTAGGATATAGATTCGTGTTCCCTCTTACCTGCATGTTTTCCCTGTGAGGTCTGGTCCAACAGGGGCTTAGAATAGCATTTTGTGAGACTCTGAGAAGTCCCCATACATGGTGGCTGACCGTCCCAATGGGACTGCCTCAAAATATCCACTGTGCAATGAGACTGGTTTCCCAGAGTGCATAAAGGAGGACAGATAAACATTCAAGAGTCTGGGCAGAGATTTGCTGCTTCTCTTCCTCCTCCCAAACTCTCCACTAATTCAAATTTGCTTCAAGGTACATATTGTCTGGAGTTCTACAGCCCTCTCATCTGAAACAGAAGTCAAGCTCTGCCTGTATTTAATAACGATGCTATAGAGAATATCTTAACAAAGAAACTGAGGGTGTCTTTAGATCTGAGTACAGCTGGGGCTTGGTATCAGTTTATTATCCCCTCATGAGGAGTGCAAAGGGCTTAGTGTCAACTTAACAGCTGGGACACTTCAGCACACCGAAGCTGCCTGCAGTGTGGGACACGACAGTTCTGCCGGGGTATTCGCCAACGAAAGCCACATCCACTAATTACGTTCCTAAGTAGACTCCAGATCACACAGACTCTATATAATAATCTACAGGGATGTGCAAACCTAAAAATCATAGCTGCAATTTAAGTCAGAACTCGATTTTAGGATGAAGGTTGAGACAGCAGAGGTGTCAGCTGGTCTAGTCACACTGTACTGTGTCCTTCTTCGGCTTCTTCTGGGACAGACAGGGACAGGCGGGCGCTGCTGCCACAGCACGGCGGGGCAGGACCCGAGGCCGGCTCCTCCAGCGGGAAGGCAGCGGCCCAGCTGCCCTCCCCCAGGGCAGCCCTACCCGGGAGCGCCCGGCCCACCCGCCTCACCTCTGCCCGCGCCCTCCAGGCCGCTCTTCCCGCCGGCGGGCGGCGCTCGCTCTCCAGCCCGCGCCTCAGGCCCTCACACCGGCAGCCTCCGCTCTCTCGGCTCTCCCTGGTAGCCCGCACGCCCTGCAGCGGCCACCTGGAGCGGTCGCCCCTCCCCCGGCCCCCGTCCCGCTGCCCCCGGCGCGGCGGGCCCCGCGGAGCGGCAGCGGCGGGAGGCGGCCCCGGGCCCTTAGCAACGGCGTCTCCGCGCGCCGCGCCGGCCCCGCCCCCGCCGCTCAGCTCTCGAGAGACCTCGGCCCCGCCGCCTCCGCTCCGGCTGCGCGCGGGCGGCTCTCGCGAGAGGCGGCGGTTGCCGGGCCTGGCGGCGGCGGCGGCGGCGGCGGGGGACGGGGGCTCGGCCGCGGTGAGTGGCGGCCGGGGGGCTGGGTGTTGGGGCTGGGTGCCGGGGCTACGTGCCGCCCCACGTGCCGCCCCACGGCGTCAGGGCCGTTGCCGCTGCGGCGGAGAGTGCGGGCGGCGGCGTGCCCCCCCACCCCCCGCCCCCGGCCCGGCTCCCGGGCGCGGCTCCGGGGCTGTGCCCCTCGGGGCTAGCGGGAGGCCAGCCCGTCGGTGTCTCTGCCGGGCTGGGGGAGGCGGGGCGGCCCCGGCCCTGCGAGGGGCCGGAGCGGTGCTGCTGCTGCCGCCGCCGCCCGCGGGCGTGCGGGGCGCGTGAGGCGGCCTCGCGCCGGGCCGCGCTTCGGGCTTCCCAGCGCCGGAGAGCGGCGGCGTGCTGGGGCTTGGGCTTCAGCTCCTCCGTCAGGTCGCCGTGTCTGGACGTGTAGTGCCGTGAGGAGGCTCGGCACGACTGAAATGGCTAGTTTGGATCGTGCGGTGTTCGCGGGCAGAGCCTGCAGTTGCTGTGAGGGGTGCAGGGAGGTGGTGTTGGCCGGGACTGGCCGGCAGCGATCGTCTGGTTCCTGAGCGTACTTGTTTTACTTAATCCTTGGGCACTGATTTGCCTACTTAAACGATTTCATGATGAGTTCAATACCTGTAAAGCTTTTTTCCACATAACCCTCTTTTATTTGCAGAAAATATGAATTCCTTGTGTGACGAATCTGTCATAGTACAATTAGGTATTGCAGTTGCCTGTCGCTGCCGTTTTTCTTTGCACTTACTGTTGTTTCTAGCTTTTGCTTCTGCACCTTTTTCCTTTTTTGTCTCTGATCCCATCAAACGTGTCATTTTAGATCTCTTTCAGAATTTGGATCCAGCTCCATCCTAGACCTTTTTGCAGATTTGTTTCTGTCACTTGTCTGGCTTCTTTGTCCAAAGTAGTGGCTGAGCATTTTATCTTTTTGTTCTTTACTGTTGGCTGCTTCTTACAAATTCGAGTATGTGCTTAAAACCTGGCTTCTAGGTAGCCTTTTGGTTGTCATGTCTGTTCTTATTTTTGTTTGCCTTTTTTCTTCAGTGACTAATTTGAAAATTACTTATCTTAGTTGTTGCTTCATCTTAGGTGATCCTTTCCCTGGAAGACCCTCCCTTTCTCTTCTCAATTTGCTGTTGAATTAGGTGATGCAGAAATACAATTCCAGTTATCAACTTCACACTATTCACAGATCGTCACCTGATAATTCACACTTGTTTTCTTTTATCTGAACCAAAAAATCTCTGCTGCATCTTGTGTAGGTTACCTTTAATGAATATAGCTTGAATACAAGTACAGGCAAAAGGAACTGGCTGATTTATTTTTTATTTTCTTTTAACCGTTTCTCTGTAGTTAATGAAAGATGTTCCACTGTATTTGTTTTGCAGGTCTGTCAGTGTGGTTTTGTCTTTGACTAGGTCTCTTTCTTGCTGAACTTCACAGAGAATTTATTTTCTGTTAAGACACACCAGTCTCTTACCAAAAGCCTTTGCATATTACCTCCAGATTTGTCCCATTTCTATCTCAAAAACTCATTATAGTCTGTTACATCCTGCCTGTGGTTGGTCATCATTGCCTTCTAGTGATGATGCTGTCTGAGTTTTTTCAGCACATGTTTGTATTAGTGTTTTTGCCCAGTGTGTTAATGGCAGGGAAACCGAGGGGTTAAGAAAGACAAGTTAAAACAGCTCTTGTAGCACACACTGAATTCCTTCTTGAAGCCCAGTTTTCATTTTAGGCCCAAATGCATTTGAAAATGGTAAATGGTTGATGTGTGGATGACACTGCTTATTAAATTAGTTACAAGTATCATCACTATTGGTTGTTCTGCCACTTTTTATATCCTGCATGATTCTGTAGGTTGTGTAGTTGAGGCTGGAGCTGTTTTGTCCTGTATGCATACACAAAAATTAAATTTCATTATATGCTAATTTCTTTCAGCACAGCTTTCCTTTGGCAGTGTTGTTTAAATCTTGGCCTGGTGCTGTTCCTTCTCAATAAAACTGTGTATCTCTTTAAAAAAAAAAACCCCACATACAAAATAAAAAATAAAAGTCTAATTTAGAATTTATTTTAAATGTGAAAAATCGGTATTTTCTTACTCACTGAAATGTATTGTTACTGCTGGGTACAACCATGGGTATAGGACCTTGCTTGTGTCTTCAATAAATCTGCCTGATGCTCTGTTCCATGCTATTCATCTTGTCACTGCTTCTGCCTGTTAGGAAGCCTGGTGTCTGTCTGCTTCCTGTTTTATGTTGGTGGGCCACATGCAATGGGGCTGGTAGTAGCAGCAAGTAGTTAGGTTCTGCTCCTTTTTCCTGCAATGATAAACATAATTCTATGTGGGAGAAGTTGCTCAATCCACTGAAGTTTCTACAGTCAGACCTTAGGCTGGTTTTACACAATAAATGCAAATACAGAGGGGGAGTTTGGAATCATCTGCCTCTTGCTTTTTAGGCTTCTGATATCAGATAGGTGTTTTAACATCATGTTCCTTTTAGGTATTACAAAATTAAAGCTGGATATCTGTTGCTCATGGTGCCACAGAAATAGGTGCCATAGAAATAGGAATATCATCCGCTTCATGTGACTTTTTTTTTTACTTCTTACTCATCCAGAGAAGCTTCAGTCCTGACATTACTATGTTAATGTTGAGTCTATTGCAAAGGGTGGTTATTAGCTATGCTTTAATCAGCATCAGTTTGATAACATTTCAATGATGATAATTTATAGAGCTACTTCATGTGGCTGAATTGTGGCTGATGTCTGCACTTGTTTGCAGGAAACTCACTTGGCAGGTATGGATTTCCATGATATATGGTGTTTTCATTATGAGCATGTGTACTTTGAACTGTATTTCTTAATTAGGATGTAATGTCACCATACTTGCATTCCCAGTAAATCCTACCTGTAAGTTAGTTTTTGTTGTTGCTGCTTTTGTGCTTTGATGACTAGAGGCAATGAACAGCAGACTGTCACCCCTTAGAGAGAGTCTAAATAAATCTGAATCTTGGAGTTTCTGTGTAACTACTAATGCCAGGTTTTGTCCTAGCTGGTTACTTGTCTGTTGGATCTTTCTGATTATCCTGGTTCACCTTTAGAGTGTATTTCACTGGTAAAGCAAATTAAAGCAGATGAGCTTCTGAAACCAGTCCTACTCTAGGAAGTGCTTCTGTCCAAGGCTTAAAGCTGAGTAGCTACCTGGAATATTACTTGTTATCTGAATGTTGTCTTCTGTACTGACAGCTGGAGGAATCAGTTCTTCATTCCATATGATGAGCTAGTACCCAGACATCTTGGGCCTCTACCTCAAAACTTCAGGCTATTTTAATAATCATTTTTAGGGAGACTCCAGAACTTTGCAGCCTGACAAGTATTCTCAATAAATAGTGTGGCTGGCTGGCTTGAAATGTACTGATATTGGTTGAGATTAGCTTTAGATCTTTCCTGAAAGCTTTCCAAATAACTTTTTTCCCCCCACCTGCAGTACCTTGAAAAGTGCACATTCTGCATCTCACAAAGCTATCTGTCTAGCATCTGATTTTTGTCTAAATCTTGTTTAATCAGCTGTGCATCTTTCATGTGTTGTACATTTTGTGCATCTTGTCATGGCACAGAACTGAAGATGCTTTATGTATTATTTAAAAGAATTGTTCTACAGCTATCACAAGTTAGTATATGATACATCCTTTCACGAGTAATGGTGTAAAACATTAATTACTATTTGCAGTGTCTGGGGTGGCTCTGCCACATTGACTATTAGCTTCCCGACTCACTGAGTGTATGTCTTTACAATTCCCTTGTATTCCAATAATCTACAGCTTGCAAAAGTAGTGATGATTCTGGCTTTAAGTCAGTGTTAGCAAGTTCAAAGTGTTCTAGCTGTCTGTCTTGAAAGCTCTGAAAATTAAAGTCTGCTTCCTGATTTCCTATTGTACACAATTATTACCTGTGAGAATTCTCCGGAGTATTAACTTTCTGCAGAGGGATAAGCAATAGTTCTTTACACCTTGAGAATGGCTTATTATCTAGATAGAATGGCAACAATTTTGGTAGTTTTTTGTGATCTACAAAGGATATTTGGATTTTATTTTATTTTTTTTTAATATCATGTGCTCCCAATGCCTTTTTGTGTTTACTGACATTTCAGATGCAGTTACTTTATTTCACAGGAGGTGATGAATTGTATCTGGGGCCGTGTTCTCTTGAAGTGTTGTTTTGTTGTGTTTTTTTTTCACACACAAGGCCAGAATGTTCTTCAAAAAATAGTTTCTCTATTGCCCACAATGTGAATCCGTGAAAAATAAAACAAACCCAAAATAACCCCAACAACAAAAAACCAAATGAAACCACGCTTGAAATGTTCTTTTCTATTTCAGAAAAAAGTGGATTTGTAGAATTGTTTAAAAATTAAGCAGGAGACTGGTTAGTTACTTTATAGCATTTGCTAATTGAAAATCTCTAGTTTCAGTAGAGAAAAGCAACAAAAAGTTTTCTTCATGATCTTCCAGGTTTCAGGTTAAAACCTGAAATACAAATTAGAAATATGTTTGTTTATAATTGCCCAAAAGCACAATCAACAATAGTCAAGAAGAAAAATATTAGCTGTGTTCCACTAGACCGTTTCTTAGTGCAGTGTTAATTTAAGATCATTCTTTCTTCTTCACAAGTTCATATTGTGACATTCTTGGAACTCTGTTCGAAGTTTCACAAGATATGGCGGCTTTGGACACTTAAAGATTTTTTTGTCTTTTCATAACTGAGCTCTAGTTCTGAGTTGTGTGCCAGTCAGGGACTTAATCAGGGACACTGCTGAGGTGCCTCTTAGGCTTTGAGCTGGGAAGAGACAATATTGTTCATGACGAGCAATCCCATTTGTTTCTGTCCTTCTGTGTCATCTGTTGTTTGTAATGGCTTAAGTGAATAGCTGAATAGCAAAGCAGATTGAGGAACTGGTCCTAGCAGATTGAGAAATTTATCATGCTTTAAAAAATCTTTGAAGTGTATGTGAACCTATACCCTTGTGTTGAATTTGTCACTTTCATTGAATGAAAGATGGGGAGAAGGCAAAAAAGTGTGGAAAAAAATTTAAGCAGGTGACTTTAAATTGTCCTTTCAGCTGTGGTTCTCATAAAAACAGCCTCTTCTACATGTCTTTTCAGTGAGAAAGCTAAATTCAAGTATTGATGTGTCATTTTAATGAAATGTGTAAGAACTGGCGGCTGGATCAGCCTTTTTCTGATAAAGTATCTGCTTTGGTCCATACCTGAGAGGGTGAGGTGTTTATAATCCTTTCAGATGGTTTTAAAGGGAAGAAATAATTTGTGGCAACAAAGAAGAGCCAGAAGAGAAATGCATGGTGCTGAAGGAGCCTGTCACTGCTGTGCAAATACAGGAGTCGAAGCAGGACCCTGCAGCAGTCAGTAGCTAGAAGTGCAGAATGGGAGCTGTGTTGTTACACTGGCAGATTGCTGGTCTTTGCTTTTTGTTCTACACTGTGTTGTTGCCACAGGTAGTAAGACCTGTTGTGTATCTTGCTTGAGTGACTCAATTTAATGAACACAGTTGGCTTCAATTCAGGATAAAAAGTGTCTTCATTTTTGTATTGCTTGTATATGCAAATGGTACATCATATTGCACCTAAGTAGTGAATGACTACTGCTGAAGTAACCCGTGACTGGATTTATAAACCAGCCCTCCTTCCCCTTCTCTACTTAATAATGCTTACTCTGTTGTGAAACAGGTTGTAGGTTTCTCCTTTTTAAGCATCTAAACACACCTGATAAACCTGTGTAAATCCTATAACCTTCTATGTTTGTGTAGTATTGTCATACCTTGATCATGCTTTGATAACCTGAATTTCCAGGTAATACATGATTAAATGTTTATTTGGGCTTTTTGCCTTTTTTCTTTTCTTTCTTCTTCCTTTTTTTTGCACGAGAAATTGAAGTATTTTCTATATTTTTTTAATAAAATTGTTTTTTCCTTTCCTGACTCTATATGAACACCTGACCAAACAAGTCTTCCAATCAAAGTGTGTTTAATTATAGAAACTCTAACAGGAAAAACCCAACCCCATGGTGGAGATTGTATACTTAGTATAAAATCTGTTTTCTTTGTTAGAACTGAACGTGAAGGAAAAACTCATATGCAGCTAACATTTTTAAGAAGCTTGTTCTCTACCACTCCCCTGTAATAAAAACTTTTGGGTCTAAATATAGCTAAGAGAATCTAAATTTGTCAGAAGAGCTTTTCCATTTACCATTACTGGAGGGATATTTTATTTGAGAAGCTATCTTGTTTTAAAGAAGTCTCAATTCTATTGGGACTCACTTCCAAAAAGGGTAAGTTTTATTGAATGTAATAGAATATAATAAAGGGGAGGTGGAGATACAAAGTTTCTAAAACACTTAAAGAGAAACACAGTAGGCTTATCTTCCCATTATTTAATAGGCTTATCTATCTGTAATTCCATTTTTTTTCCAGATGCTGTACAATCATCAGCTGTTCACTTGTGGCTACCTTTTTGTTTTTCTAACCAGGTCATTCTGAACTGTGCAACTCACTTGTCCCAGGTGTCACTTATAGGTATGACTTGAACACCAATCATTTAAGATTGGCTATCTTTATTGACAGACAAGGTTATTTTACCTATGAGTGCATTTTAAGAGAGTTGAACATAATATGGGATCCCAGTCAAGGAAGGGTAGGCTTATGATGTCTATTTTTCTGTTAAATTTTTGTTACTTTTCTGCAAAAGTCAATGAAGCTGGACTACATAGATTGTTTTTAAGGATTTCTGTTAATTCCACTGTGGAGTAAGGACTCAGATATGACTATTAATCTTAATTCTGTTTTCTTCTTGGGCAGCCATTGAAATTGTGAAACTGTTGGTCTCTTTTACAGTTGAGATCTTTCTTTGAATTAGATTTAGACATGTGAAAGAAAATTATGATGTGTTTGCCTTGTGTTTTATATCCAGAGACTTTTCTGTTTGGACAGAGTGAAATTAATGGTGGCGAAATTGAAGTTTTCTTCTGGCATTTATAGTACTAATATTTCTTATAACGAAATAATAGTGCAATATCAGCAAGATGTATAGAAGATTACACTCCTGCAACTTAGAAGTTGTGCTTCAGTGTATTCTATCTTCTTTAATCTTTATTTTAAAATACCAAAACCTAACAACACAAAATTCTGCATGTCTAATATTTTTTTCTGTGTGGCATTATTTAAGGGTAAACACTGCTCTCTTAATGTAGGTTGTGAGTGCTGCATGTGTGCTTTTCAGAGCAGTAGTGTGAGGAAGCTGTCAGTGGAATGGCAGGACGGCCTCATCCTTATGACAGTAACTCCAGTGATCCAGAGAATTGGGATCGGAAATTGCATAATAGACCTCGTAAACTTTGTAAACATTCAAGGTAGGTGCTATGTACCATCTATTGCATCTCAAAAACTAAGAGAAAAATCCATTCTAAAGACTGCTGTATCTAGTTGTGGCACGCCCTGTCATAAATATTGTAGCTGTATTTTATAAGGAATGCTTCTTAATTTTAAAAGATATTTTCTCGGCTAACTCATTTGTCAGCTTCCGTAATCTGTGCTTAGATTTGTGGGATTTTAGTCTTTTTAAAAAATGTAAATGCCTTGTGTGCATTATCAAGACACCAGCCAAGTGGCTCAATGTATCATTTTTTTTCCAGGGGGTACTTTAGAGTTCCTTCCTTTTCAGTTGTTGGTGCTCTCTATTACATAGCATACTTATTTTAAGTGCAACTAATGCACAGTGATAACTAATAATTGCTTGCATGCAAGTATGACACTATAGCACTTTCTTTGTGAAGCTGTGTGTCAGCTCTTGCTTTTGCCTGCATCCTTCGCCGTAAACATGTTTAAGTGCTTCTTGATTTGAAGACATTCTAAAGTTAATTAGTGTTTTTCCAGCGTATACAGTTCAAAAATGAACTAAGCAAAGCAGTTAGTCACCTAGCAAATGTATGTGAAGAAGCATGTTCCTAGAAATGTACATAAGCATCCAAATAAGTCTGTATCTTCCAAATACTTTGCCCTTTTGGAAATGCTAAATATAACTAAAACATTTCTGTTAGTTAGCTGAAATTCTAATGATTTAGGCTTTCCCACTTGCAATATGATGTGAAAAGAGCTAACGAGCGCATTCAGTAGCAGCAACTTAATTCACGTTTCTATTGCATAGGTTCAGATAAACCAGACTCAAGCGTTGCCCTAAGTATTCTATGGGCAATTACTAATGTGGGTTATTTTCCTGTCATTAACTCTTGGATAATTGTGAGACATCCAAGAGGGCAGGAAAAAAGAGTGCAGCAACAATTAAAAGGCTCGCATGGAGACCCATATAATTATAGGCCTGTCTGTGGTGTGAGTAATGGAAGGTTAACACAGAACTAAAGAAGGTGGCTGGAGCTGCTAGTCATTATAGGCTCATGGACTATTATAGCTTTGTACAGTTGATGTTTTTATTAAGATGATGGTGTTTGGTAAGTGGTTGGTCTGTGCTTCTTATTTAGGACCAAAATGTGGTGCAGTATCAGGCAATGAACAATGTGGCTATAATAAGGCATTGGATGTGAGTGGAGGACTGTTCATTGTCAGATCTTGGAGTGTGATTGTAAATAAGTGATTCATTGCTGAGCCCAGTTCATGTAGTTCATCTCTGATCCTGTGCTACCTCCCATGACGAGTGATCTGGAATAAAACCTAAAACTGATATTGATGCAGATGAGCCATTATGGGGACTGTTAAATAATGAAAAGGACTCATTATTAGCATGTGATCTGAGTGGTTTGATGAACTGGGTGCAAATAACCATTCTGTCTTCCTGTAGAATCATAGAATGTGCTGAGTTGGAAGGCACCCATCAGGATCATCGAGTCCAACTTCTGTCCCTGTGTAGGGCAGCCCAAATGACTAAATACAAAATTAAACATTTAGGAACAAAGAATGTAGGCCATTTTTGTAGACTACATCAACTCACAATCACTGGTAGTGCTGAAGCAGTAAAGCTTCTCCACAGTGAAGCACCATAAAGAGCACTGGCTCAATGGATAGTCAATTGAACATATATTTCCAGTAACATCGTGTGGTCAAAGGGGCTGATGCAGCTGTTGGGTGTGTAGTTGAGTTATTGGCACTCTCCTATCAACAGTTCAAGGAAGATTTTGATTAGAGGGGATTCTGAAGACCTAGAAGTTAGTAAACATCTTTTGAGACAGGAAAAACTCAAAGTTTTAATAATGACATTTTGATCAGTCTCTAAAGATCCTTGCAGAAACAGCATGATGATGATGATCTTTAGTCAGTATTTTGTAATAAAATGCAGTATCTGGAAGCTGAACCTGGGCAAATCCAATCCAGAGAAACAGAGCATGTCTTACCATGTGTGGTCTGGTTTGGATCATCTGTTCTGGGCAGATGTTTAAATAAAAAGCTGTGCAGCTTTCTGAAAAAGATGATTTGATGCAGAAAGGAGATAGCTCAAGGAAGTGTATGGCCTACACCTTTCGGAAGGGCTGCTGGTGATCACTTTATATGATCTGAGTTTAAGGAGGCATGAAATCTGTGCCTCTAAAATAGCCACAGCAAGGTTGGGTGTGTATCAGATAAAACACAAGTTGTTTCCAATAACATGCTGAACAGCCAGTGTTTTATGGAAGCTTCTAGTGTGTATGGTAGGGATATAGTATTCAAGCTAGCATCTTTTTTCTTTTCCCCCAAATAATGTAGACCATTTTGGAAATCTTTGAGAATGTAACTAATAGTTTGAGATTTTAATAGAGTAAGGAATAAAGGAGAAATATTTTGTTGCCTTGTTCCTTTGAGATACTTGATTACTTCAGATAATTCAATTATTGGAAAATAGTGTACTTTATTCAAAAGCCTAAACAAAATAATTGGATTTTGCAAGACTAAGTATAGACATTACTGTAATTTCTGACTTAATTGACTCTCTTTCTCCAGACAAGTGGAAGTCTGTTTGAAAAATGCAGTGAAAGGAAAATGCTTCTGAAGACTTAAGTTTTAATAATATAACTTAAACTCAACTACTGTGTTAAAAGATTTGAGTATTGCAGTTTTATTTGCCTTACACTTTCAAAATGTGCCTTGTTATCATAAAGAAAAAAACACTGCAGATTAGAGAAGTGCAACAGAGGAATAAGAACTTCATAATAAATCTCAACAAGGGAGTAATATTTAAGATAGACGCTTAGCTTGTCACTTGGTGCTTTGGAGTGTTTAATCCTCCAGCCTTAACATTCTTAAAATAGCTTAGATAATTTTCTAGACCCTTAGAAAACATAATCTAGGACTGTGAGCTGTCCTTCCATGTGCAAGGCTTATGTGGCAGCGTGGATAGCCACTGGATTTGGCTCCCTTCACTGAGCTGTCTCTGATGCAAAGGATGTCTGGCAAGACTGTCTAGAGGGTGTATGTACTAAACAATTACACAGTTTAGCATTATATCTTTTATTAGTTTGGTGACTGTCCAATTTTTGAAACCTCTGGGAAGAAGACCGTTGTCTTCTATCCTCCTTTTTATTACTGGTTCTGAGATGGGTGTTGTAATGGAAAACTCAGAGATTCAGGAAAAAACGACCAAAAATATAATGCATATGATCCTGGTGTAAATCTAAAGAGCCTGACAGGATGAAATTATATGGTGTTAAAGCTGGCTGTAACTAATTATCCAGTCAGTCTTGTTTGTCCAAGCTATTACAAAAATATTTTGAGAAATTTTTTATTTAATTACCCAAATAAGATGGAATAAAACTTTCAGGAACCATATGTTGACTAAGCAGTAGCTAAGATTCAAGGAAATGGTCTCTGGATTCATATTTTCATTATGTATTGCTGGTTTGTATTTCTCTTTAATTTTTTATTTATCGTTAGCTTACCACGTGTAATTTCTATATAGTGCTGTAGTTTCTGTTGTTGGAAGACTGTAATTCGAATTCCGTTGTACTAATTGCTTTCTCTGGAGTTGTGGTGAAGAACCTGTGGCTTAAACTTGCCTCTTGCTTAAGATTTGTCCTGGATTTCATTTTCTAAATCTGCTTCTTTTTTAGTCCCATTGGATAGTTCCTTGTTTGGTCATTCTATGTAGATAGTTTCAGCGTCCTGCTTGCCCTTCTACGTTAATGAACAAAATATGGCTGTGCTGTGATTCTCTTGTCATGACTCTTGAATCTTTGAAAATCTTCAACTTCTTCGAAGAATTTTCTATAGATGACAAGTTATTTTGCAGATGCTGCATGCAGATAATTTTTTCCGTAGTGTTATTTTTGCATGCTGCAAGGATGCATTCATGGGTTGTGAATGGAAGTACCGCTTGCCTCAGCATTTTGTGAGTACATGAAGCATCCCCAGAAGGGTTCTTTTCTCATCTCTGGGATGATATCAGAGTGCATAATATGTTTTCCACTGCAGGACATGTTTTATTTCTCTTTGTGTAAATTGGATTTCTGCAGTTGTACACTTTATAGCATGGACCAGGCCTACATGAAAATAATTAAGTCTACTTTTGCCATAGGCTCAAGTCATAGTCTGTGAATTACTGTGCATCATCTGCTGTAAGTTAACTACAAATAGGCCTGCTCTGAATTGCAAGGTGGTGTTGGCTAATCAAGATATCTTGATCTAAATTTTATTTAAGCCAGGGTGTAAAACCCTCAGAAGAAACTGGGATGGGGTGTTCCTGGGATCTAGAAAAATCGCTGCTCTCAGTGATGGCTTTCAGACACATCAGTCTACCAATCTTTTGTAAAGTGTCTAAGGTATTGCTGGGTTTAAACAGTTGGATTGCTTTTTTTTTTTCTTTCTTTTTGACATCCTTCATTTCTGAAATGGCAGCTTGTGAACACTGCTGAGAAGGAAAACTTAGTGACTTTCTATGTGAAAGCACACATTAAATCCTCCTCAACTTCTCCAGCACACAAATGACCTTTTCCAAATACCATCAGACACCATTTGTGGTGGACTTTGGCATTGTGCAAAACTTGATCAGACTTGGGCTTTTAATTAAGATGCAAAACACTTTAGAGATTAAGTGATTATCCTTAGAATTATTATGTCCTAGGGTTTGTATGGACAGCTCTTCTTCATTGCTGTCCTTTCTGCACTGAGAGTAGAAACTGTAATGGCTAGATAGAGATTCAGTAACTGCTTAGACCCAGTTCTTTGGAATTTGAACTTCTGAAGTTGATTTTTAATAAGTGGAATTACTTCCAGTTCCAAGGAGAATATGCTTCAGAGTTTTCTAAACTTCAGTTTATACCTAACATCCCATTTTGAAAATGGAGGAGGAATTGGTATATAAATCAAGGCAACTAGTATTCTTGTGGAGGTCATATATTTGGGTCTCTTGACAGAAGTCATAAGGTGTGAATGTGTACCTTCCTAAAGGTTAATTTCTTGCTGAAAAATCCCTTTAGTAGTAGAACACTTGTGGGATTTTTTTCATGGTTTCCTTTGTGAAATTGAACTGAAATACTAAGAAATAAATTACTCATGGTTGAAAGAGCCCACTGGAGACCAAAATTATGTATTTCAGAACTTTGGAGCAGGAAAGTGTTCACACAGTTGCCATGTGGGGCTGAGGGAAGATCCTGTAGCATTTCCCAAATAAAACAGAGAATTCTTTCCAAGGGCTTCCCAACTGGAGGTGGAGCCCAAGTTGCATGTGATTGCTGGTCTGTGCTTCTGCAAGATTTTGGTGGATGCATGTCCTTGCCTGAGGAGTAGTTTTGTGGGAATGAAAAGCTAATCCATCCATGGCATGTTGTCTCCATGTGAAATAGGAGTAAAGGAGAACAAAACATGTTAGTTCTGCTAGGAAGAAAAGACACTGTAGAGGGGCCAGTGCTGAAAGAACCTGGATGCACTTGCACTTTTTCTTGCTGTTGGAGGACAAAAAAGGCCTGAGGAAGAACATTTCTCCAATGTGCTTTCTACATAACTTGTTACAGCCATGTCTTCCATGGCTTATTTTGAAGGGAAGAAGGGGCTTAGGAAACTGTGATTAATATTCTACCCCTGGGGCATGGGGAGGGTGGTTGTGTTAACATTCACAAGACTCTAAACCCAGAGAAAATTCATGGACTCAAGTAATTGTAATTGTGTGAGCAGAAATTTTTCTTCCGTGTCTAAAGAGCTGAGTCCTCAGTCTAGAATGCTGATGCTCTCCTGCCTTTCTAATCACAAATCCCATTTTTCTTACCGACTTTTTATAACAGCAATCTTTTGCTGAACAGTCCCCTTTATTCCTTCAGTTTTCATCATATTTTAATTTCCACTCTACTGCTTATGACATCTTGATCTTTATTTATTGTAAGACTTGCTTTTAAACTATTCCTCTGGTAAATGGTGGCTCCTTAAAACAGCCTACAGACATTCTAAAAAGAGTAATTTAAAAAAGCTGTAGCATAACGCTTACTTATCCTCCCCCAAAGGAAAAAAAAACCTTTAGAAAGTTTTATTCTGACACATACACTAATTTCATTTTTGCTTTTTGTGTGTGGTGGGCTTGACTTGTTTTGATGTAAAGATGCACGACATCAGCTCTTGGTGAACTGATTTTGGATCAGTAAACTTGCTGATTAGTATGATCATTTACTAATATTTTAATTGTCACAAAGCATGGAACATTTTTTACTGGCTTAGACTTGCTGTAAAAGGGATGTTTGTAGTTAAAAAATTGAGGCTGTTTTGCCTTGTTCTCACAAGGCTATTGCTGTACCTGCTTTTGAACTCAGTGAAAGGGGAATTCATTTTAAGTATTGATGCAGGCAGACTTTACCGGAGCGGATTAACCATCCCTTGAAACTTGCATGGATTTGTCTATCTCGAGTGATCATGAACACAGATGAGAGCTGTGACAAGAGAAAGTTAGCAATAACCTTTTCAGATGTGGTGTGTGTGTGCTGAAGCCCGACAAGCTGGCAAGACTAGAAATAGCTTCGCAGATGGTACTTGGCACGGTCCCGAGCAGCTCTCCTCTCGCACGCTCCCCACCCTGCCTGTCAGTCGCAGTACCCAATGGCTGCCTGGAGCTGAGGAGCCAGCAAGTATGAATTCAGCTCACAGGAGGCTGCGAGGTCAGACGTCAGTGTTGCACTACGCATGGCTGAGTCAGTGACTGTGAGAAATTGAATTAATATCTGGAGGGGTTTGCGTCTTAGAACACTTAATGGACTGTATAGCTGCGATCTCCAATCCTTGAGGGGAAGATGATGGAGGAAAAAGTAAGGCTCGCTGATGGTGCAGTGAACTACTGAAGAAATGATGGAAATAGCAAATATGCTGAGCTTAACAAGTAATGCCAAAGGATGCTGATCTGGCTTTCAAAACTGCCTTTTTGGAAGGAGCAGAATTCCTTTGTGTTCTGATTTCAAAATTATTTCCATGCTTTTGTGTTTCCTCCCTGATAGATACAAGAGGAAGGTGCGTATGTGTTAACAGGAATAATCTGTGGGCATTATTTGGAGAAGAATGAGGAAAGGGAAAAGTACTGTCCTTTGTGTGCACTGGTCATTTGAAATGTCTGCTGACAAAGAGCAGACTTCAGGGGGAGGAAGGGGGGCATAAGCATTGTCATTGTTTAAGTCCTAGCAATATGAGCAGAACACATTTATTCTAAAGCCTTATAGCATTGTATCTGTAACTTTGTGTATAGATAAAGCTCTATATCCTTGTTCTACAAGTGTTGATTATGTAAATCATCCTAGGAAAGGATTGGATCTAAGTTTATATTTTAAGAGGAATTAATACAAATTTTAGAAGATGAAGGGAGGGGGAGAAAGGGCAAAAAGCTTGGTAAATGTTCCACTGCTGCATTCTTTTAATTTAGGTAAGGTTTTAGGTTGGCTTTGAAAGTAATAAGTATATTGGTTTAGCATCATAATTCTGTGTAGACAAGTGTTCAGCAGGATGCACATGAAGTTTTTTGTGTTGGAATACATGCTAATTGTTTTGGCAGTAGAAGTAATTCAGTTTAATGACTTCATTTAATAATTAGTAATATATTCAGAGCAATATGTTGTTACATATGAAGGCAAGCTGAAGCTGTCCTTTCACAGATGACTCCAGAGCATCATTAAATTGAAGAGCATTTACATTTACAAAAAAAACAGATCTTCCCTTACTGCAAAAATAGGAAGCATACCAGTATGACAAGTGTGCCATTTTGGTGGTACTCCTTTTCCTCCTTCACATCATATTAAATAGGCTTGCTTAAATAAAGCCTTCAGCATACTTGGTTTTCTTTGTGAGGCATCTGCTTTTAAAGAAAAATGCCGCTTCCCTTTACAGAAGCAGAACTGCCTTGATCCCTGATTGAGGGGAGTGCAGTGCTAGTGTCCCAACGTTGCTTTGGAGCAAGGAAAAATTATATATAGAATTTGTGAAGATTGTCTAACTACAGCAAGACTCATAGGATTGGGATTTGTTTGGGGTTTTTTTCCCCTGTAGGAAAGTAATTGATAAAGCAAGATTCTCTTCCCTGTCCTTTATAAACTTTTGGGCACTAGATAGTCTATATATAGGGCTTTTTCAGGCTTTAGTGAATGAAGAAATGAGGCTGTGGGTTTAAAACTTTTTTTTTTTCTCTTACAGTTTTAATTGAAAAGCAATATATCATTAAGCACACAGGAGAAAATTTTGCTGTTAGGCAGTGTTGTGCCTCAGTCATTGCCCATGGCTTCCACAGCACAGTGTGTAGCTGGTGGTTGTCGGCTGGGAGATGATCTGAAAGTTGACATTGCACATACTTATTTTCTGAGTGAAATAGAGATAGGAAACTATAATTACATTCTTGGAGGCTTGAAGTAATGCACCATGCAGAGCACCACTGACTGCTGCTGTAGGCTGAAATTACAGATTAATAGAGTAAGGTAGCCAGGTGCTGCATGAGACCAGTGGCTTCCTGGCACTTTAGTTGTCGGTGGTTCACTGCTATTTGAGAAGTACTAGTGTTTTATTTGGTCTGCATAATGCTTCTGTGAACTGTACTTTCTAACAGTTTTCTTGTTCTTGCAAATGGGGCAGCTCTGCTTTTAGCAGTCATTTTTCATTTGGTGTAGGTAGGTAGCTGCATTGACACAACTGTGGAACTAACTGGTGAGTGCCAGTTTGGCTCACCAGCATCGCTGGGGACAGGTTTGTAGTTAAAAGTTGCACACATTGCTGGTGTGGATCAAAGGGCTTTGGCATTTCCCTGCAGAAACATCCTCCTGCCCCCAATGGCTTTGTTAGAGGGGAAAAAATGCTATGATTAACAAGTTCTTCTGTTAAAAAAAAATACCAAAATTGTTTGGTAGTTTTGATGTTGTTTTTTTTTGGACACTTACAACTTCTTCTAAAGCCTCTATACAGGAAAATACAAGCCACAGATCTTCTTTCATGTGTACTGGCCAGAGATGTAGCTCCTTATCCAGACAAACTCATAGAACAGCTCAGTGACACAGTTTTCCTAGTCAAATATTGCAGGGTAAAGCCAGTGACTGTCTCTTATGACATGCTAGATTCCACCTCCTTTATTTTCTCTTTGTCCAGATTTAAGTAATTTTAGTTGTCTTGTTTATTGTAGAGCAAAGTTGTATTTCAGTGTTAATATTTACCTGAGTATGCATGCTGTCAAACAAGAGGAACTTCAGATTTTCTCACACATAGATCTAACAGAATAAAGAAATAAATCTTTGGTGTGTACTGTGACTCAACGGTGACGAAATTTAAGATTGGCATTTTAGATGGCTGCTGGTGACATGGGTGAAGATTCATGATTCAGATGGTGCTGTCCCAAGACAAATAGCTTGAATTTTCAGACATTTTGGTGTGCATCTGGCCAAAAGATACTGTGCTAGTCTCACAGTATTAATCTGTACTTTAAAGGAAGGGAAGTACAACACAGAAGCAAGCAAATTAATGGTGTGTCCACCTGCAAAGAGCTCTTGAAAACTCTTTACTAATCTATCTGTTTCAGAAACAATTTAATATTCAGGGATCCTGTCCTCCAGCTGGCAGCCTCTGCGTCTTTTGTAGTGCAGTGTGTGCCACTGAGGGCTTGTGTGTCCATGCTCTGAAGGGACAGACGTGGCTGGCAGCAGTGGGCATGTTCATCTATGCACACTGCTCTGATCTTCCCAGCTGTGCTGGGAGGAAAGCAGACGTAGCCCGTTCGGATGCTGGGAAGGTGAAGCTCAAGCCGTTGTGCCCAGTACTGGGAAGGTGAAGCTGAAGCAGTCATGTCTGGCGTGTTTAGTGCTTTATTCAGAGGTGACTAAAGAGGAAGTGTGTTGCCAGCTGAGTCAGTGTTACTTCCTGTAGCACCTGTTTTTCTCAACTTCTGTAAAGAGATTATTAACTAGGGTTTGCCCTACTTCATTGTGAACTCTGAATCACTGCTTAGAGGCTAATGTGGCTTTAGATGGTTTTCTGGATTAAGAATCACATTTTAATTGCCTTCTCTGTTAAAGGGTAATTCATGTCTGCTCTGCCAAAATGCGTGATAAGCCTGTGTATCCTTAGGGTGGGTCAGTTTAATTTTCTAGTATGTTTCCCCTATTTGAAGTTAACTGGAGTGCTTTTAGCTATTGAGAAATACTGAGTGATACATTTTGGTACTATGAAGTGTGGCACCTGCAAAATTATTATTTCTCACAGCATGGTTAGAAATGTTATCAGGGCTAGGATCAAAGCACTGCTTTAACAAAGGCCTGATCACATGGAGCTTGATTAGGATTTGCTGAGATTTTGTCACAGGACTGCTATGTATGTGTTTGAGCACTTCACATGCATTTGCCCATACACCTTTCCCCCCTCCCTTTGTGGGTTAGTTGGTTATACCATGATGAGCAGATGAGGTAGAGATTTGATTTCTTTTGAAGTTTGACCCATTTTGTGGGAAGTTTAGCTGTAGCAGTAATGAATATAATGTATAAACAGGAGTCAGACTTTGGTTTCAAGTTAGATTTTAATTATAGATTGCAATCCACATTTCTGATAATTTGTGGGCGTATTTTATACCTATTAAAATGATTATGTTTTATATGCATATGTATGGAAGAAAAGGTACGAAGTTTTTCCTAAATTGGTGATGTTCTTGAAAGGGGAGTTTGCAGATCTCACTCTTGCAAACTTTTGGACATTTCACTTTCATAATACAGAACTTACCTTTCTCTGATAGAGAAGTAAAACAAGTGCAGAGACACAGTAGCTCTGCTGAAATGCTAAACACCTTAATGTGTTCAGTATTGCATTGGAAGTCCTGAGGAAAATTGTTTCCTTGTAACGGAAGTGGTTGGATCGTCTTTATTCTTAGACTCTAAATGTGAGCATTTGCAGCCATAAGCAAGGCTTGCAGTTCTTCTGCCTTATTCAATAGACCTTTGGCTGACTTCACATCCTAAAGATGCCTGTCTTATTGCAGCATATCTTAAGCTTGGCAGGAAACAGTGTTGCAGTAGATTCTCTCTGCACCAAACTTCTGCTTTATGGGATACAAGATCCTTCCCTCATCCAAAAGCAATGGGAGAAGCTTGTGTTCCTTAGCTGAGAGGTGTATTTCTTCTTTGCATTGTGCTAGTACTCATTTTATGCCAGTGTAAACTGTATAAGATCAATCATAGCCTTTATGTTCTGATTTAAGCTTCTCTTCTTATTGGTCACTGAAACCTGAAGCTGAAACATGTCATGCTAGATGTTCACTGTTCTAAATAGTCTTGAGTATTTTTTTTTTCCCCATTACTTCTAAGCAACTTTAAAAAGAGGACATTCTGCTCCACTTGCTTGTACAGATCATGCTTTGAAAAATGGTTGTGCTTTTCTTAGCTATTATTCTTACCTCTTTGTGCTCTTGAATCCTACAGCATTCCTAGCTGTAATATTTAAGGTCTTTTAGTAGAATTTGTGGGATTTGCAGGCTGTGAGAAGTGGGGCATTGAGGCTCCTGTGGGAAATTATGCCCCTCCTTTGCCTGTCAGACTTCGTAGCTGTGCAGACGTCCATCTCACTTATCTGGTACCTGAGACTTTTGGAATGTTCTTTGGGAAAAATCATAAATAAGGAGTGTTGTCATGCTCACCCATGAAAGGCAAATAGCAAGTGAACTAATTTAGGAATTCCAGTAGGATGCAAGGCCACAGATAAGTCTGTGCTGTCCTGATACAAAAATGTCTGTTTTGAAGAGTTACAAATAAAAGTCATGAGTATTTTTGGTAAAATTCAATAATAGCTGTTGCAAGTTGATACTCAGTTTTCAGACTGTTTCTGAGAGCAGTGAATCTTGAAGCTGCCTGTGTTTTTTGCTAGGTTTAGTGGTTAACTGCAATATATAATCAATATCTTAATTTAAGGAATGTAATATAATTTAATCACAATCTAAAAAAAGTCTTAAACAGTTACATTTAAGAATTGCTAGTTTAGAGCTGATGTCCTACTTGCTACTGACAGGACTGTAGGTCTTACTGTAAGGATGAAAAGAGTGCGCAGTTGTGTTTGACTTACCTGTTCTGGAGGGGATTTCTGTGAATACAGGTTCACAGAGAGGCTCAACTGATTAGGCAGTGTCTCTGTACATCACACAGCAATAAACAAGTGATTCTTGCTGTCTACTTCATGTTCCAAATAATTGTTTATGTTTGTAAATATAAACATAAGTACAACAAAGAAAGTAGAGGGGGTAATCTTCAAAAATGTATGTGGAGTGAATGGCTTTACAAGCCAACATGTATAATGTTTCTGAAGTTTTGAAATGCTGAACGTTTTTCTTAATTGTGTTTTCAGCACCTCATCCCGTATTGCTAAAGGAATAGACTACACAAAAATGAGCCTCCATGGTGCAAGTGGTGGACATGAGAGATCAAGGGACAGACGCAGATCAAGTGACAGATCTCGTGACTCATCCCATGAAAGAGCAGAATCTCAGCTGACTCCATGCATCAGGAATGTTACTTCACCAACAAGACAGTATCATTATGGTGTGTTCAGATCTATAGCATTTCAGGATTAAAATTCTTATACTTAACTACTATTTCATTAAAAGAATACAACAGAAAGCATTATTTGTTGATGCCACAAATATACAGGTTTCTTACATGTGTCATGGGCTGGGAGTACCCTTTTTTTGGTATGTCATAACTTTTTCTTCTACAGTATGTATTCCTACATGATGCTCTTACTTCAGATCACAAGAACAATGTAATTTTTATTAGAAGATAATTGCTTGAACACTTCCCCTTTACATGGTGGGGTTTAGATATTTAGAAAGAGAGGAAACAGTTCTTTTTTTTGGTGACAAAACCTCCTTTGTTCCTTTTGAACTACAGCACTGAACAGCAGCTGTGATCCATAGCTTCTGTAGTATGCTGAGTTGCTTTCTCAGTACTAGAATGGTAAATTTTTCTTGTAAAAAGGACGTGAGGTGCCTTTGATTTTTAAGTGGTAGAAACTTCAGGATGTCATATAGGTATTTTTGGAAGTTACTTTAACTGTAATAGATTTAATTGAAATAATATTGTACTTAACCAAGTTGTCATGGTTTGTGCCTGGAAAGACAAACTGTATAGAACTCATGTAAATCTATAATTCCTTTTCCTGTTTTTTCTCCTTTCACCTTGTCCGCACTTAAGATCGAGAAAAGGATCACAGTTCGTCTCGACCAAGCAGCCCTCGTCCTCAGAAGTCTTCTCCTAACGGTTCTGTTGTTAGCATGGGAAACAGCAGCAGAAACAGTAGCCAGTCAAGTTCAGATGGGAGCTGCAAGGCTGGTGGGGAAATGGTATTTGTTTATGAAAATGGAAAAGAGGGAGCTCGGAATGTAAGAACTTCTGAACGAGTAACACTCATAGTGGATAATACGAGATTTGTTGTAGATCCTTCTATCTTCACTGCACAACCTAATACAATGTTGGGCAGGTTTGTATCTTTTTTTTCTTTGCCTCGGTCTGTAACTGTGAAGATAGCCAGAAATGCTTTGTAGATATTCAAACTGTTTAAATAGCTGCTGAATTCATATTGCTGCAGCCGATCTGCTGATGCTTAATATCGGTTTGCAAAGGTCTTTAAGTAAAAATCAGATGCAATTTCTCTGTATTGGCAGAGATGCAAATAGATGTTTATTTACCTAGGGATGAAAGAGGAGGAAAACCTTGAAGGAATTAATTTTGCTTAATGAGCAGATTTTATCTTCTGAAGTGCTTTTTGGCCAGGGGAATGTCAAATAAATAGTCAGTATAACAGATCAGAGCCTCTCAGCAGAGACCTGACATTCAAAATGGTCAATAGTTGTATGAAAGTCCACAACGTGTGTGAAATTTTCTGTAGAAAGTATAATAAGCAACATATTTAACATGTTTACTTGGTGGGAAAAGATTCTGTGCTTCACTTGTGTGAACACTGGCTGGTTTTGCATTGTCCAGAAGTATAGAGCACAGCTTACAAACTTGTGGCAAGAAGGAAATGAAGGTCTGTGTCTCATAAGACCCATAAAAATATAATTGTATTTAAAATACATACCTATAAAGATGTTTGCCAAGGTACAGGTAATAAATATGATTAAACAATTTCTGCTTTGTTTAAGTCACCACTGTGTGGGACAAATTGTACCTTGGTTCCCTACTTTGTGAAAAGTGGGGGAAGAGTTACAGAGAACGCAAAAAATCCTTCTCTATGAAAACTGTTAAGGGAAACAAATAGAAGTAATAGAATTAAATCATTGATATAAGGGATTTTATATGTATAATACATGTATGCATGTAAATATTGAGACTAAAGAACTGGGAGTGTATCAGTGTGAAGTTATGCTTTGAAATAGTTTCCTTTTCCATGCTCAGCCTCAGACTAAGTGGGGCTGGCTAATGCACTCGATTTTTTTTGTGTGTGTGTTGCTGAGTTATTCTCCCTTTGGGATTGGTTCAAGGAATGAGCTTATTTTATCTTCTGCTAATTCTAAAGTAGGTTAATAAAGATACGGAAATACTGCTCTAAAAAGTGAATTATTTATAAACCTACTTTCCCCCAATGTCAGCTCACAGGACACTAAACAGGAACAGCTTAGCTAGTGTGTTTTGGGAAGTTAAAGTAACTATAATAAGAATGTATTATTTGCCTTAAGCCTACATCCTGTTAGGCTGCCTTTTTCCAAATATTATTTCTTGCCTTGAAGAGTGGTCAGAAAACATGTGTGAAATCATGAAGTGAAAAAAGGTACTTTGTTCTCCATTATAAATGCACGCAGCAAGCCAGCTCTGTGTCTTTGTATTGTGTGTAAGAAAGCAAAGCTTTGCCATCTGGGTGTGTTTGTAAATAAAATAAAGAGTAGATGGCAATATTTTTTTGTATCATAGGATGTAATTCTGTAGTAGAGATGTGTTTTAAATTAAAAATCGGATACTGTTTAGGAAATGTAGTTTTCTCAGTGTAACTTTCCTTGCACCCTAAAGGGAGAAATATGCATTACATCCTACCCTTAAGTATGGGTATCTTCTATCAGAATGTTCCTTTGACTTTTGAATTAACTAACAGTTTTAAATGAAATTGAGGTGAGTTGCATGTACTTGAACACTGAATTCTGTTTCTTAAACTACTACAAATGTCTTTAATGAAAATTCCTCAACAAAACGTCTTCTGCTATGTTATATCACAAGTGCCTAAGAAGACTTGTTTTAGGTTCCCCTCCCCTTTGGCATGGGCAGGAAACGGCCTGGTCTAACTTTTGTTTTGATCAAAGGATATTGGCAGGTTAAGATTGAAGAATAAACCCAGACTTCTCTGAGTTATATTACCCTGCTTTCTATTTTCTAGCAGTCTTGCTAACCATAAACTGAACAGTGTACGTACAAATGAGACAATATGCCATTTGAATACAGTTTTTCGCATTTTAATTTTCAGATTAAAAAAAAATCATAGTAAGGAATTCTAACCAAATTACTTCCATTCTTGAGCAGGATGTTTGGATCAGGCAGAGAACATAACTTTACACGTCCTAATGAAAAAGGAGAGTATGAAGTTGCTGAAGGAATTGGTTCCACTGTTTTTCGTGCTATTCTGGTGAGTTTTCAGGGGCAAATACTGTTAGAACAGGCACTATGAGTATTAAGAGGCATAACTTCCTGATTTAGGCTTAGTTGCATACGTGGACTTTGTAAGTGGAATTAGTACTGTTCTTCTGTATTGTCCTCTAGAGGGGAAAAAATGCTTTATGTGAAAGCAGTGCTGGGTTGTCTAGACGTGCATGTGACAGCCAGGGAAAGAAAGAGCACTCCTGAAATGAAAATGAATGAAAAATCTACTGCCTGACACAAATTAGTTCACCACCTTCTGTGCACCGAGTCCTCCTAATTTAGATATATTCAGCCCATCTTGTGCTGAAATTAGATGAAACGAAGTGCTCAAAGATAACTTACTGCAGGTAACAGGAGAAAAGCAAACTTCAGTCTGAGAAGAAAATGGCCACTTATGTGTTTCATATCTACACAAAGCAGTACAGCTGCCATACTGCTTTGTCAGCAGATTCAGAGTAGGAAAAGCTGAGTGAAGTACAGGCAAATGACAGTATACACACACTAAAATGATCAGGGTTAATAGTTGTCACTTCAGTAACAATTTTAACCAGAGCTTACTGCTCTGAAAGCAGTTCAGAAAATTGATAATTTGAGGACAGTAAAATTTACAAAGTTTAACATACATTGCTCTTTAACAGTTGAGGGGGCTTGCTTGTGAAGAAAGTATCATAAATGAAAAGATGAAATGTTTCCATCAGTGAATGTAGAAGTGCCTTGTGATTTTTGTTTGCTGCCTTCCTGTAGGATTACTACAAGACGGGAGTGATACGCTGTCCTGATGGGATTTCTATTCCTGAATTGAGAGAAGCGTGTGACTATCTCTGTATCTCTTTTGAATATAGTACTATTAAATGCAGAGATCTCAGTAAGTACAGAATTCATGAAAATAATTTGGATTATACAGACTAACTTAAATAAATGGGGGGATTAATTCCAAATTGTATCCTTTATTGATGTAAGGAGCATGGCTGACACCACACGATCAAAATCCATCCTTTTTTCTCTCTTATGTAATGAAGTCCCAAAGACAATGGATGTGTGCCTTTTGAAAAATAATGTTTTTAATATTCAGATATTTTTCTGCTGTGGTCAGTTCTGTGGAATACTTAAACTCTATTGATGTGTTTGCAGTACAGATAATGTAACACTAAGTAGTATATTTTTATTTTGCAGAGGACAGGGAGTTATTAGCAAAGCTGTGTTGCTAGCAAAATTATCATGGCTTTGCTGGTGGTGAAGGTTGTATCGTGGTTCCCAGTGTGTAGTGTCTCTTCAGCTCCTTCCTCTCCTGAGCACAGCAAAAGTTTTGGCTAATGTTTAGATGACCTGCATTGTATCTGGCTCCTGTGTTTGGTGATCTCATGGTGTCTGTGCAGTGCAGAGCCTGGCACAGTGCCCAGCTGTGGCATTCCAGCTGTGAGATCCAAAGGGGCCCCTGTGCCTTCATGGGCAGTGCTGCAGCCTCATGGTGTGTCACCTGCTGAGTCACACTCTGGGTGCACTTTGTCCTTAGCAGAAGGATTTAGCAGCTCATGCTGTGAGGGTTCTGAGAGGCTTTGTTTTTAAGCTGCTGCTTATGAAAAGTGGGTTGCATGCTCTACGCTTTGAGCACCTGGCTTAAATAATGTTTCTTTTGGGAAGCCCAAGAGGAGTCTTACACACAATTATCAAATGTTTAGCAATAGTAAAACATGAAGGAGGTCTCCTCATAGTCATTCTGTCTGTCAAATATTGTGTTAATATCTGCAGGACAGTCCTGTTAGTTTGAACTTCTGGTGTGGTTCCAGTCGTATACAGACTAATAGACTAAGTGTCTTTACAGCTGTTTGCAATAAATACTACAAAATAGACA
The DNA here is from genome assembly GCF_020740795.1 of Apus apus. Lineage (NCBI taxonomy): Eukaryota > Metazoa > Chordata > Aves > Apodiformes > Apodidae > Apus > Apus apus. The sequence goes on from NC_067286.1 coordinate 9,334,462, forward strand.
GAACTGCTGTGTTTCTTATCCATACCTTCATTTTTTTTTATCAAGCTTTCAAATGTACCTATGCTTAAAATTTTGTTCCAGGTGCTCTCATGCATGAACTGTCAAATGATGGTGCTCGCAAACAGTTTGAGTTTTATCTAGAAGAAATGATTCTCCCATTAATGGTGGCCAGTGCCCAAAGTGGTGAGAGGGAGTGCCACGTTGTTGTGCTGACAGATGATGACGTTGTTGACTGGGATGAGGAGTATCCTCCACAAATGGGAGAGGAGTATTCACAAAGTAAGTTTATTTTCAGTATTTCCACCAATATGTTTATTTAACTTCTTTGTACATAAGTGCTGTAAGCCACGTCTTTACAACATCCCTAATGCCTCACAAAAAACCTCTTAGTTTTGGAAGTTCTGCTTCATATTTTGCTTCACAGAAGCATATGTTGTTACATGTTACATTCAAATCTAATTATAACAAGCTAATTTTTTTAAGGTCTTGTCAGACAATGAGGGGGAAGGGAATAATTTTTTGAGAAAGAGCTCAATGAGGAAAATGGATAGGAGGCATGTTTACTGTGGGAGAACAATTAGAGGTTTTTTGGGGGAAGAAAAAGTCTGTTAGTATTTTGGAAGTAGAACAGCTTGGTGTATAGATGTGAATGGAGTTCCCTTCCTTGCATCAGTGCTGTCCTTGTAACTGGAAGTGTTCCTTGAAACACAGGGTTCTTGGGGGGCATGTAGGAGCTTGAGATACTCTTTGTACTCCAGAAGTATGAAATCTTCTAAGAAGTTTCTTAAAATTACTAGTTTTGTTTGATTTTTGTTGTTTCATTTTTAAATAAAAAAACAAAACATCAACATTAAAAAAAAGAACAAACCCTTATATTTTTGGAGGATGCAAACCTGCAGCTCTTTATAAAGAAGGGAGGCTTGATATGAATACAGATCAAATTTGGCTGTTCTAGTGTAGTAACACACTTGGCTCAGATTTCTAGGAGCTTTATGTATCAAAGTTGTAAATTAAAAATACCCCCTACCATAAGTAATTAGTTAAGCACACACTTGCCTTTTACATTTATCATTTTCATTACTATTAGGTTCAGATGTCTGCACCTGTATGGGATTGATTGTCCCATTCCCTTCTTTTAAAGTGCTATAATCTAAATTTCAAAGGTGTCCCTCTTGCTCTGCTTCACAAGTCTGGGTTTTCTGAAATTGATTTGCACATCTCTCTTATGGAGTGGTGAGCAGAATGGAAAAAATCTTTGGGTCTGCAGGAATTCTATCAAAAAGGGAAAAATATGTGTATGTGGTTTTTTTTTTTGTAGAGGTGGGGTTGAAAATATAATATGGTTTGGTCTGTGAATTGTCCTGTTGCATTCAAAATCCAACAAAAAAACACCCAACCTTAAATGTATAAAACAGACTAAATGGTAGGGAAAAAGACACACGCAAGCAACCCATTTCACAGTGCCCAAAGTAATATTTCTCAATGGTTCTTGAGTCTCTCCCCCTGTTCTGAAACAGAAATGCTAGAGTAAAGCAAAGCAGTGAAAAAGAAATCTTTAAGACTAGAAGTTTAGTCTTTGAATACAATTTTTCCTCATTAAAATGTATTTTTAGTTATTTACAGCACGAAGTTGTATAGATTCTTCAAATACATTGAAAATCGAGATGTGGCCAAATCAGTTCTGAAGGAAAGGGGGCTCAAGAAGATCCGACTGGGGATTGAAGGTAAGAGAAGCATTGCTTTTGCACATTAACTCTTTGGGGAAGAAGGTCTGCTGCACTACTCTGCTTGATGATTGTCTCTGCAGTTGAAAAAATAAGGGCTGGTACTGTCTTTCATAGTGAGGTTAGATGAAAAAAATGGCCTGAGGGAGAGTGGTACCAAACAAGTGGTCCAGCCAGAAAGCCCGATTACAGGCTCTTGACTGGTCTGCAAGTTGTATGTAGCTGCTAGAGAGTTTGCAGAGTAACTGAGGTGGTTTCTATTGACTTAGGACTGGCATCTCGTGCCGTTCACCCTTTAGTTTGCATGCAAAATCTTCTCTGTGCTTTATTTGAAGTCCTGATGCATTTTCACAGCTTTGTATATTCCATTCTTGGTCTGGTGCCCTTTTCAGGGCTTGAAATGAAAAATTTTCTGTTAAGTGGCAGGTAAATATTTTCTTTCAGGACATACAAAGCTATCCAATGGATCACTGAAGTGCAAAGAAATATTAATCTGAAATAAACACTGTGTGAGCTAGGAGGCTGCTCTGTAAAATCTCAGCTCTGGCTTTGAAAAAGACCACATTAAGTAGTCTTAGATTTTTATCGACAGTGTAACAACTGGGTTTCTTTGCACTTCATTTTCTTTCTCGTTCTTGACCCAAATATATGAAAATCCAGTCTTCATAATTTTCAGGTTTTTGGTAATTTACTCACAAAGTTGTCATAGTTGCTTCTGGTTAATGAATGACAAACAAATGCTTTTTAACTGCTTGTGATCTCCTAAAATAAGTAAATTCAGCTGAACAGGGTGTGAGCCTTCAGACTGACATGCTGTTTGACTAAACAGGAGCTGGTTTTGCATGTAGTGCTGGCTAATGTCAGATTATTGCTGCTGGTATTTCTTGTTTTAGACAGGAACAGCTGTTTGACTAACCTTGAATGCTAATGCCCCATAATACATTACTTTCTAGTAACAAACGTGATTGCTTGGGCAGGGCGGAGATGACTTGAACACAACAGAATTGATAATTGGTCTAAAATGATGGATTTTCATCATCTGGGGGAGCTGGAGAGGAATGTGCAAGGATTCCCTAGGGAACTTAAACCAGCAGTACTGTTCTCTACTTTTCCTGCTTTCCAGATCATAGTGTTGTAGGAACAGCCAGCTGCTTTTGGCTCAAGGAAGGGGCAACTAGCTTTGCCTTCCAAGTTTGGAAGAGCTGTCTGGTGCAATGTGTCCATCACCAATAGCACTGTAGCCTTTTCCCTTACAATCTGGTTGATGGTTCAAGTGCTGTTCCTTGCACAGATAACATTAAGAACAACATCTTTTTCAGTTCAGGATGTTGATGGTGACAAGGGCTGATCTCACTGTGGTTCCACAGCTGCCTTTTTGTAAAAGAAAACCCCGAACTGAAGAGTGCAGGAGATACTACCTTGTGCTGCTCTCTGTTTCTCAGGTTACCCTACATACAAAGAGAAGGTGAAAAAGCGACTGGGCGGAAGGCCGGAGGTGATTTACAACTATGTCCAAAGACCATTTATTCGAATGTCATGGGAGAAGGAGGAAGGAAAAAGTCGGCATGTTGACTTTCAGTGTGTGAAAAGCAAATCTATTACAAATTTAGCAGCAGCAGCAGCAGATATTCCCCAGGACCAGCTTGTGGTAATGCATCCTACCCCCCAAGTAGACGAGCTGGATATTCTGCCTATTCATCCTCCACCTAATAACAGTGAGATGGATATGGAGGGACAGAACCCACCACTCTGATCGAGACTCTTTACTAAAAACAAAAGCATGCTCCTATAAACTGACTCTGTACTCAACTCATACTACACTGCAAGTCCAGTTTTTCCATTGTGTAACAGTGTTTAGGATGTTGCAGTTTGGACCTCTGAAAAGACCACAGGGAGTACCGGGTTGTTTTTGAAAGAGTACAGGTCAAACATCCTGGGGTTACAGTTACATCCATCTATGTGTTTACCAGTAGGTTTGTGACATTGGTGATTTGTATGCTGGACTGTCCTTGCTCTTTAAGCCCATCAAAAACAATGGGATGCTGGTGGCTAGTGTACCTCAGTGTTGTTACACAGGGGTTAGAATGCAGATTTGGAATTGATAGCAGCACTTTATAAATGGTTGATAAATGGAACTTGAAGCCATTTTTTATAAATGTATTGCACAATACTAACAAAGTGCTTCTATCAAAAGTATTAACTGTAAATAGTTTTGCTCTGAATAGATTGACCCTTTTAAAGTTATTGTATATGTTTGAGCACAAAACTACTTACTACTGGGTTTTTGGATTGAGGACATGATTCAATTACCCATGTAACATCTTGTTAAAATCAAAGTTCTTTAGTGAATTTTTTCACTTGTTTGCAGCGTGAGCCATGTTTAAAATTGTGAACAATGGATAGGGGCTTTATCTTAAATTTTGCCTTACCTTAAGCTGTTCACAAATATTTATTTAATACATTTTTCATAAGTGTCAAGAAACAGGAAAATGCAAATGGTTCATTCTTCATTAATGATTGTAAACAAGTTTTTCATGCAAATAAAGTTTCCATTATTTTAATGGGTTTGAATTATCTGTGCATGAGACTAGACAGATGAATTTTGAAAGTAGTTGCCTTTCCTTAGGGAAGGATGTTAGTAAGTGAAAAACAAGTATATCTTAAAGAGAAATCTGGTAATGTCAGACTATCTTAACCTACCTTCCTGTTGTTGGTTTCCTAGTATTAAATTGAATCTAGGAGTGCACAGTAATAGCTTCTCTAGAAATTTACCATACTGACAAAATCTTAGGTGTATGTAAGGCATTGTTTTTCCTCCAAGGCTGAAGAAATGATAAATAGGCAACTACTTCGAGCATGCACATTCAGCAGGGTTTTATCAAATTTATTTATCAAAGTAAATGCTCCATCTTAGAACAAGGGAAACATTTATTTTAAAAATATTTAACTGTCTAATACATTACACTTTAACAATATTTATAGTAAAGGATTCTTACAAGAAAGAATAAACAGCTTTATGGTACAATTAGTATAAGAAATATCCACATGGGGACTGTTTTGCAGTGTAAAAACACACCATACATCTGAAATGGTCGTTTGCATATAAAAGCTACCACTGATGCCAGTGAGTTGCACAGTGATTTAAAAAAAAAAATTTCAAACAACAGAATCCAAAATATACAAGTATTGCAAGCTATACACAGCTAACCAAATCAACACAGAACACTGTAGCAGGTTATTCCACTTTGTCTGAAGTTACACATGGTAGGATGAGTTGCATTCTGATACAGCTTTTATGAAATTCATACATAAAAGCTTCAGTCCAACAAATTTCACAGACTGTAGAACTCCACCAGTAAATGCACTTTGATATTTGGATGTTGAAGTCAGGTGCATCATTTACAAGGGCCATGGTAAATCACTGAAGTCTACAGGGCCACCAAGACCTGCATCTGCTTCAAGAAGGCTCATTATTACTGCCATTGCTGCTTCATCGTTGCTGGGGCTGCTTGATCCTTGATCGTTGTCAATCATGTCAATGCCTATATGAGAGTTCTCCCCTGTAAGCATAAAACCAGGAAGTTGTGAGAAGTTGAGTTCTCTTTTGTTCACTTTACTTGCTGTGGGCATTTGCCATAGGATTTGGTAGAATATCTGAAGAGGCTGAATTATTTTCGGACTATTAGCCTGTTTGATAACCAGTTTGCCAGTTTCAGGGATACCACTGATACCTGAGTGTTAGAGGATAAAGGTTGGGTCACTCCTCAGAAATTACCAGTATGCCTAACCTAAGAAGGATGACCTAGTGTGCTATATTTCAAAAACAAGTCTTGATCAAGATCTAGGAGTCCAGCCAAGCCCGTTTCTTCCTAGCTTCAGTTGTTTAAAAGCATTCCCAAAAAGCAGGTGAGGAGTTCAGCTATTTCACACTGATTCAGCATGAGAAGGGAGGCTTCCAAGTAGTATCTGAAAAAACCTTACAATATAAAGTAAGATAGCAAAATAGACCACCAGGCTACTCTGTAGGCAAACAGAGAAGTAGGTTGTGGGTTTCATGCCTCAGCAAGAGCCTACAGATGGTGAAAGCAAGTTATTGCTAAAAAACAGGCATCTTGTTAGAGTTGATCATGTGTGTTTAGCTAGTATTGAGGCATGTTAGTGTGTGACTTGACTTACCAAGAATAGAGGAGTTGTCAGAATATGGGTAACCAGAGTTATCTTGGATTTGCCCAGTTAGTAATCCAGCTGAAGAAATGTCTGGAGTGCCACCATTCAAGATCTTGGGGAAAAAAAAAAAATAAAAGCCATATAGCAGCACAAAATTTTGCATTAAGTCTTAAATTGTTGTGTATTGGGATTTTTTTATATAGGGAAGATAGGCTTCCTGAGAAAACCAAACAGCTGTAAACTTTTGCTGTATTATGCCCATCAAGCAGACATCAGATGGACAGTGTATCACCACCAAAAGAGAGACCAAGTGAGTACTATCTGCTCAACTTCTGAAAAGCTACAAGAAAAAGCCCTCAGGGAATTTCTGAGGGTAATCTTTGTAAATGTTCCATCTGCAAGTGATAGTAATTACAGTATGTTTTTGAATTTACAAATGCAGTATATGTAAAATACTGTCAACTGAGATCCTTAATTTTAGGAGTGTAATTCTCCCAGGTAGAGACAGACAGCTGGAGGTGAGCATTGCTCCTGGATCATAGGTCTAACCATTTCTCAGTACAGAGCAGCACAGCAATACGATGTGCACCAGAGCTCATCAGACGTGGAAGAACCTTTCCATGGATTCTTAAATCACAAGGGAATAGCTGAACTGGAACCATAGTTTGGAACTGCTCAGATGTGTGTAGGCTGCAAGGTAAGTACTTGTGAGCTCACTTCTGAGGGCACCATCAGCTGGAACGTGTGTTATTTCTAGCAGATGTAGTCTTAATCACTAAGGAGAAGTACTGAGTGGGTACCCTATAAGAAATGGCCAATTCTCCATGTGTGTTTTCTTTTATTCTGCTATAGTAGCCCCTACTATATCTAGGTGTTGAATTATTGCAGGGCAGAAGGAGGAAGAATAAACCATTCCTGGAATTAAAACTCAGTTTGTTCCAACTTCAGGTTTTCAAGAATGAAGGGAGCCAGGAATAGGCAGAAATATTTACTGTCAGCTACATGCTCCAGTACAAGCAATTTTTATGATAGTCATCATTATTTCTGGGGAAAACAGTAAGTCCAAGGCAGTGTTTGAATGTACAGAGGAAGGATTTGGGTAAGTGCTCTTCTTGCCTTGAATATAACTACCATAAACAGCAATTTACTAGATTACTTTAATGCAGCCAGTCTCAGTGTTGAGTTAGTTAAGTGTTGGTAATGGTATGTTAGTGCTACTCAAGCAATCTTAGAACAAGACATGGTACATGGTATTGATTTAAAAATAAACTGTCAGTGCACAGTAAAAGATCTAATTGTATTTTCTGCTACAGCAGTACAGTTAAACTTGTGATTCACTGGAGCACAGTCAGTGCTCAAACGATAACACTTCCAGCGCTCACCAGTGTGTGGTGTTAAAGAGTTTTTGGAGTATGAAGAGCTGTTTCTTGCAGCTCTTAAAAAAAAAAAAAAGAAAGTTAAAATCTAAAGAGCAGATGGATTTCAAAAGCTGCCAGTGATTAAGAACTACAGGTCTCTGCATTTTAGGGACTACTGTAAAGGGATTTTGGCCAGCAGAATACCTGACTTGCTGTCAGGCTTTTTCAGCCAAGCAGCCAGGAGGAGGTTCAACATCACATGTAATTTCATAAACATGATCTCATGTTGTTTGCCACTTTTTGATACAAGACTGGTTGTAAAGTTTGTTCTTACCTTCTTGCCTCCTGGGGAGGATGTGTCAGGTGGTGGTGTGCTGGTAATATTCAGTGGACTTGAACCACAGCTAGAAGGTGATGATCCTCTTATCCTAAAATATGGATAAGACAGGGAATGAATCTATCAGCAACAGACTCAGGTGCCAGAGACTTGGAGTTTCAAATATTGACTGATGCTTTCAAATGCATCAGGTGGTGTAAGTTGTTATAGACATTACATTTTTGTAATTTCCTCACTCTTAGGGTTACTCAATTCAGCAGGAGCAATGTTTTTATTTGCAGCTAGGGAAATGGTTGTGTGTAAATTGTCCATGTCCTCAGTCTGCAAGCTTTGCCTCCTCCCCTGCTTGCTTTGTTCCTGTACAGCCTTCAGAGTCAGAAGAAAAAGGTCCTGGGTACTGAGGAAACCCTCACTTTTTGTATTTACTTCAATTTAGATGAGCTAAGAATTCAAGCTGCCTCAGTCACAGTAACCTAGACTCTTAGGTGAGCTACTGTACAGAAGCACACTGGACATTTGATATAGGTTTTTAAAAACTGTCCAAAGCAGCATTTCTCACTTCAATTTTCCATAGTGATCAAATATACATATATATATTTTTTAATATTGTATGAACTGTAGAACCAACAAATCTCTGGACTAAAGTGAGGAGGGGTAGTTACAGAGAAAAGCAAACAAAATGGGAATCTTATCCTTGGCAGAGTTCCCCTGGGAAAACTGAACAGAAGGCAGCTTTGGAAAATAGTAACAGCTGTTGAAAAAGGACTGGAACTAATCCAGGGTCTTGAAATTAGATGAAAACACAGGTGGTAAGCTACACTACTACAGTCACTGAGGCTAATTAAGTGTTTTACAGCTATTAAAAGGGATGGTTAAGTTTCAAAGTATTGGTTCAGCCTTGGTATGGCTGCTTCTTTTCTTTTTTCCCCCCACCTTCTTCCTATTCTTACAGACAGGAAAGAAGCTTTGTATGATAGCTCTGCTGTTCCCTTTAACAATGATGTAAGCAGTCTCTGGCCTGCAGCAGAAACACAACTGGGAAACTGACAACTTTTTTCCTGAATTGCAGGTCAGTATGGTTCAATTACTGCCACTAACAATCTGCTGAATTAGACCACTTTTGTAGGAAAGGGAACAATTCTCAAGAGGAAATTCATTAAGAACAGGGATTGTTAGCCAGCAGAAATTAAGCAATACCCACTGAATGTAGCAGCTCACACGTGAGAGAGATGAGATGGCTGTTCTGAGAACCAGCTCTGTATTACCACGGTCCCTTACAGAAGTGCTCCACAAGACTTCTCGTTTAAACGAGAGACCTACCTCTTGACTTTTAGACAAATGGGAAGGCAGAACTAGCTGAATCATTGTGTACTTGCTCAAAGAGCTGTGAACTGCACAGGCTGAACTTGCTTAGAGCTGAACAAAGAGGATCACGTGAAAACAATCATTGCTTTTTTGGCATGTAGTCAGTAGCTTTGGCATTTGGAGGTTGTGCCACTAACACCCTTAAGTCAATGGAAAAAGGGCTGGAAAGGAATTTGCTTCTAGTTAGCTGTTCTTTTTAACTACTGTTTCCAGTAAACAGGTAATTACCACCATTACAAAAAGAGTTCCAGTATTGGTCTTTCACAGGAGAAACCTGAGAGGCTGGAACTTTTCCATTCTTTCACTATGGGCTTTGACTGCTTATAAGATACAATTGTATCATTCTATATTCAGCTTGAGGAAGGGCTTCCTTAATTTCCTCCTAGAAGAAAATCAGCATTGTTCTCTAACTTCATACCATTTTCTCTCACCTGTGAATCTCCATGATTTCTTCAGCAATCATTCTCCCTATTTTACCTGCCCCAGCTCTGGTTCCACCTGGAATTCCAGGCACAGTAGGATGGGCCCTTTTTGGGCCACCTGAAATGAGTAGATATCTTAAGGTCAGATAAAAGCTTGCATATCTTTTCCAAAAAGCAATACAATGTTGAGGCATGTTTTGACAAGCTGCAGGGCCTTCTGAACTGTATTTATTTACAATACAACCAACTGGTGAGTGCCTTCTAATATATGGAGAGCTCTGACATGCACTCAGCTATGCTCTATATCTCTTAGACATCCCACTGTGCCTATCTAACTCATCAATAAATCTGGCTGTGTCAAGCATCTGGTAGTACTGCTCACCCAGACTTGGTGAACAACTTGTCAGACCTGCTTTATTCTGTGTCTGAATAGGCTCACCTCCAAAGATGTTTGTTCTTTGCTTTGTGAAGAACTGCCAGTGCATATTCCATTCAACAGGGATAAGCCCAAGCTATCTGATGTAAATAAACACCCTGTAGGTAACTGCAAGTATCTAAAATCAGAGGGAAAAGTGAGGTCTGAACAGTGAGCAGCTCACTGTTATTTTAATGTGACTTGACACTTGCACAATACATGAGGTAGTTGGGAAGAGGAGTCTGATACACTCCAAGGCATCATGAAAAGATCACACACTGAAAGGGCAAGAAAGCCTTTAGCATTGCTTATGCATAATAGATAATTGCCTTCTTTTACAAGTTCATACTTAGCAGTAGCAATCCTCAGTTTCTATGGCTCAGACCTATCAGGAGGTGAGAAGGTTCACCTAAAAGGTCATCAAATCCTTAACAGAGCCAGAACCATTTGAAATTAATAGAATGAAGTTTAACTTTCTTTTCTGGGGACAAGAACTGTCAGTATGACAGTATCTGGTTTCTTTTCAAAGGCTATGTTGTGGTAAGACTAAACTTATGCTCCTATGGGCAGTTTCTTCTATTATTCTTTTCCATTTTCAGAAGGCTCAATTCTCAGTTACAGCTGTTACTCCACCTTCATTTACTGATCATTATGCCTATGTGGCAGCTTCTCTTCTTACCACTGTCAGTTGTCCCATGCTTTGCCACCCTTCCTCCTCCATAGTTTCACTTGCTGAACCTCATGCTTCAGAACAGAGATTACTGAAAAGCACAGCTTTGCTGGAGTCTTGCATTGTTCTCCTAAGTGTATTGTGTAAACCTGACAAAATCTTTCCAAGCACATCAAATATCTTTGCTCTACAGCTATAAAGGCATGGCTTATCAAATAGTATCTAGTAAACAGGGTCTCTAAAAGGAACAGTTTCCACCTCTTTGGAAACAATGTCAGTACTATCACTGCCTTTCATCCACAGGCTGTGATTACATCCTTCAATTCTGCCTCACTTCCACCCTGTTCCAGTAAAGCTTTGTTAGTAAATCAAGCTCTGCTCCACATTATGCTGCATGTCACCTGACATAAAAGATGGTTCAGAGATCTGCAGCACTCATAACGAGCCCATGATGAGTACCAGAGGTCAATCTCTTCATGTTTTAACAAAAAAGGCAAATTAAGGGTAGGTGAGGGTCAGTAAGCCAAATGGCAAAACTGTGTTTGTGATCCCCTGACCCCCTGAGCAGTCATTCTGCACTGACCACAGAACTTGGAAGTCACTCTGGGATGATCTACAAATAGCACCATCCATGAAGGCAAACATTTCTCCTCTATGTTACTCCTCCAACACAATTGATACTTGTTTCTTTTAACTGGCTCATTCACTTCTCTTTGACCAGCTTATATCCAATGTTGGTATTTTAAGTTCAACAGGGCAAGAACTACATGAGCACTTTTTTGCACTAGAACTTATTTTTTTAGGATATTAGCAAATTCTCAATGCAAAAGTGCAGCAAATTTGTGCATGTAGGATTAGACTGCCAGTAATTTCCTCACAGTACAGTAGTTACCTTCTCCAGCCTGAAGCACACTGTCCATGCTGTGTGGAGAAGCTGCAAGCTGTGGAAAGGCTGCATCTCCACTATCAAGTACGTTGGTGCTGTGGAATTCAAGAATTGGAAAAATCAGTGATGGAAAACTCTGCACAACAGTCCCTGTCCCTGGGTCAGAATGGAATGCTCCCATTTGTGAGTCACTGTCACCTCTGTGAAAGGAGCACTGTGACTGACACAAAGACTTAAAACAACAGAAACAAACCACTGTGTTACCACTGCAAGTGTGCAGTGCAGAGCAGAACCCAAGCAGCTTCTCTCATAAGAGAATTCTCCAGCATTAATGCTACTTGTGAAGTCACTGCACCTGTACAGAACCCTCAAGGAAGAAGAAAAAGGAAGGGAAGTGCCTACAAAAGGAAAGAAATGCATCTCCCAAAAGTGCCTACAAAAGCTGGAGACCCACCCCCCCCTTTTTTTTTTTTTCCAAAGAAAGAAATTCTTTCTGCAGCCTTTAATAAACATTTATTAAACTACTGCAATCACTGCACCAATTGCCCTCTCCCCAGGTATGCAGCTCTGGGTGTTATCTGGAGAAGACCCCTGTTGTCATATAGATGATGTCCATGTATTTAGGTCAAATCTCATCTGAAAACTGGCCAAAACAATTAGCATTTACATGCATCTGCTAAGGGAAAATACTTACGAAACGACTGTGTTTGTTGAGACAATGTATTCTACTTCTTTGGTCCAAGGGTTCATGAAACTGAACCAGCGACTCCGCAATGTAATAAAAGAGCCATCTTTTATTTTAAACTTGTAGCAGTTAGTTGTAATTTTTTCTCTTGTCTGCAAAACTAATGACAGGCAGAAAGTAAGTAACAGTGTGTCCAACAGGCACCACCACTAAATTCCTTTTCAGGAAAAAAACCCAGCTAATTCCTCCCTTCACCCCTGAAGAAAATGCTATTTCTGCAGTCATTTCCCCTCACTCAACCCAAACCTCAAATATTTACTAAAAATCTATGGAAGTCTGAGATAATTGTATTGTTCCTCACATGCAGCACAATGTTCTTGACTAAACATTTGCAAACTGAGAGCCAAATCTTTACAAGTTTGTTTTTTTTCAATACACAGTTGTTCCCAGTATTTTTTAAAATCTACTGAATTATTAATAATCATACCTTGTCTATGACATTCTGCAAGATGTCCTATATCATCTTGATGAAAATATTCATAACATGAAGTACCTAGAAGTTCCTGGGGCAAGTATGCCAGAATGGCTGTTGCTCTTGGGGAAAGGAAGTAGAGGGGAAAAAAAAGAAAAATTAATTTCAAGTTTAAGCATTAGTGACAGATTATTAAAACTCACACTGAAGCTGGGTAAGGCTCAAGTAATGCAGAAAGGGATTTTCAGCTTAGCAGGTACAAAAAATGCATTAGGAATACTCTTTTTAATTCTCAGGTAATTTTAAAAAGCACATAACACCAAGAGCCTTCAGGTGTTCTATTTGACCTGTTGCCACTGCAGGGGATGGAAGACTTTCTAAATAGCTTTGGTGGTACATTATAGTTTTGAGAATTTAAACCTGAATAAAACTGCCCTGTAGCAGCCACAAGATAATACAAAGCTTTCTGCATAAGGTGCCATTGAAAAATAAGACATCAAAGGTTCAAAGAACTGCCGTGTTCCTTCGTGTACCCATGGTGCTGCTGCAGCACAGAGGCCAAACTGTACTGTAACAACTTGCAGAATTTTCTCTCCTTAAGTAACAAGCCTTAAGAGTGGGACAAAAAAACCCCAACAACCTACTAAACCCTGCACCCGCATCCATGAAAAAGGATGGTTATCAAATAGAAGTTTCCTGAATAAACACTAAGAGACCTACGGTGTGTGTGTCTACTTTAAACTGGACAGTAGCACGAGGCAAATAAAACAACTTTGTTTAATCAGAACCAGCCATGAAGTCAACTAATTTTCTTCCTCCTAACACTAGGACAAAATATACCTGTGATCTGCACCACAGGAAAGACATGAATTCTTGATCTGATCTCAGGTGTAGTGTTCAAGGAGTTGTTGGCAAGGATAGAGGACATCTCAAGAAATCAGGAAAAAAAAAAAAAAAAGACTGTGCATCAACTTGGTAACCCAAGCTTTAAACTAAGTTCAAGAGGAAGAAGGCAAAGCAACACTGCAGGTAAGTGGCAATGAGCTACAACAGCCTAACACAAGGTGACAGGGTCGTTCTTGACAAGGAAGAAGCTAGAGTGGGCCAGCATGCTGACCACCCTAGAGATCTCAGTGTTAAAACAAGCCAAGAATTTTTTCTGGAGTTGTTAATGATTTAGAAGCTGTAACAACTTCATTAGGGTAAGTCATCTAACTCAAAATACCAATATGAAAAATAACAGATGGGGGGAGGAGGGTGCAGAAGAGAACTGATCTTTATTAGGGATGAGTACATGCTCCTCCAGCTCCTAGAAGGTAGCATAAGAGACTTTTGAGGGTATATGGGGAGGGACCATGCACCATGGTAGCAGTGGTACCCAGCCACCACTTGGGGGAATCATTCTAAGACTTCCTTGTTAATGAAGAAACAGTTGAGAAGGGAACAAAACAAGCCATCCAGGAAGACCGTGAAATGTAAACTATTTAATTTAGAAGACAGAGAACATGGTCAGAATCAAATCTGCAGGAGCCCGAGGGAAACTGCTCAAGAATATAAAAAAAAATAATAATTACTCCAGGGTAAGAGTTTGAGTTCCACCCTAGAAGAATGGAGAGCAAAAAAAAATGTACTTAACTACAGGAAAATTCAGTTTTGCACATTTCTTGGAAGAAAATTTACTGAAGGAAAAATTATAGTTCTTTGAAGAAATGAGTGTAAGAGTAACAATTCCAAACTATTCCAATACAAATTAAAGAGAAAGGTTAATAAGGAACAAACCTAGGTAGATCATCAGCTCTTCTGCTGCTTCAAAAAAGCCCAAATTAAATCTTACAAAAGGTAGAAAATAACACATATTAATAACTATGAATAAGAACAGCAAGAAAAGCATTGAAGCACAAACCCCATAATACTTAAATGCAGGGCATTTTTGTATTTTCCCCAGACACACTAAAAGCACTCAGCACCAATCAAGTGGCTCACATCTGAAGTCCTCATTGACAGCTCTAAGACCTCAGCTTTGGAGAAGGAAATGTACAAGTATTCACACAAGAGACATTTTCAGACTGGCTTTTGTCTGGTGAACTTTATCCCAGGACATTTAAACTGCTGACAGCTCAAAGACTGCTTTGATGAATTATATCTGAGAGCCTGGGTGAAACCATGAAGCAGCAAAATGTAGAGCCTCTTTAAACAGGAAGAGTTAGGAACCAGGTTAACCTTATTCCAATATTTTTCCAAGAACTTTAGTAACCAAGGCCACTGCAGTGATGGAAAACCTAACATAGATGGCTAAGAACCAATAAGGGTATCAGTAAGCAACTTGTCAATCCTTTTACATTTACTTTCATAGCAGGATAAACAGGCTTATTGGAAAGGAGAAGATAGACCAAATTACAGATGTCAAAAGGCTTTGCGAATTCAATATCTGACCATGTTCTATTAAGCTAGGAAGGAAATTGTTCTTGTCCTTCTTGAATTTCATCCTTGATTTACTTTTTTTCATAGATTGCTTCTCCAAGTTAACAAGGCAGCTTTGAATTCTGAGTTGCATACGATGTCATCTGCATATATAAAAAATTTAATTTTACTCTCAAGTTCACTGTCCAGACTCATTAAAAGTACTGAAGAAGTAAGAGGTGGGAAGGTTCTCTTTATAACTGCTCAGAGTAGCCTGCCATTTTGATGATGAAGTGTTAAGGAGCTTTCTGACTGTGATAACTCAGCTAGTTAGTACCTAATCTATGGCTGTTCTTCTCCAGGGACCATGCAATCCACGAGGACAAAAAGAGTCACAGAGTTTAAGAAGATCCCCTTGGACTAATGACAAAGGAACAGTGCAAGTGTATATGAACAAAAAAACCCCAACACCAAAATAATTTTATAGTTTTCAGCTTTTACAAGTGCCTAAATATTCTCCAGTGGAAGCAGAGATCATAGGATGCCAAGTTGAAGCCTACAGATCAGTCTTTCTTCTAAAAAAATTCCTTTTCAAAGAGCCCTTTGAAGCATTCCAAGGACTGTAAACAACAGCTGGAAAACAAATAAGAGCATATGTGTTTAAATCTAACGGGTCAACATTTTCTGTGCCTCATTATTTTAGGAAGATTTCAAAATTATACACCAGGGGAATATGTCTGATCTTTTGAGAATAAAGCTCCTTTATAAGCTCCCACATTTGGCATGACAGAGTGGCACGCTTCCTGAGCAACAGAAAAGCCACCAATGCTCTCATAGCTCCCAGAGTGATCACCAGCTCTAAGTACTGCTGCTGAAAAGCTGCTATTTCAGAAAGCTTTCTATCAAATGAAAAAAAACCAACCCCAACCAACACAACAAAAAAAACCAAACCAACAAAACACAAACCCAAACCCAAACCAAAAAACCCAACCACTCCAACCAGATAGACAACACACACCAAAGGAAGTTTTTCATTACTGCACTTCCTCTCAAGACCACCAGCTCTATTTCCTCTCAAAGTCCACTAAAAATCAGCTGACACCAGACACACTCCTGAAACAAATTCGAGCAGGCAAATTCTGGCAGAATTTGAAGTCTGGGCTTTTTTATATTGTAAGCAACTGAGCCTGAGCCACAGGCAACCTAAAACAGCCTCATCTGGGCAGTCTTAATCCATCTTAACAAGGAAAGGAACCAAACACCAAACATCCAACCAACCCAACATAAACCCTCAATCAACATCCTTCATCCACCTTTCTTCCCTTGACAATGCCAGTTACTTTAAAGGAACACCCAGGTCATTTCTCTCTGCTGCTTAAGAAAATTAAAACAATTTCTTTTGAAAAGAATTAAGTCTTTTAGACAATAAATAAAATTGATGTTTGAAAGAAGATACTAAGCTAGTACAAGTTCTCAAACCTTTTCCAAGAAGTAAAGCTTATGAAAAGCTTGCTTTCTTATAAATAGATCACATCCAGAAGTATTAATTCAGCAGAATGTGTCCAAGTATATAATTAAATAAATGTATATGCTACCAAAGCTTAGTGCAGCCTGTGCAATATTACTATGTAGTGTTTGCAACAGTGTTCAAACAGAGAGGTAGGAATTACAAAGTCTAGTTTCAAAACTGGACAGCATATTCTTCTAAGATTATATATATATTCCCTTAACAAATGGGCAGAAATGATCCCTGGATCATTCTGTCTAGTCAAGCCATATTTTTGGAGGTTTGTGGTTGATTTTTTTTGTTGTTTGGGGTTTGTTTTTTGTTGGTTGGTTGGTTGGGTTTCTTTTTTGTTAATTTAATCAGCAATACTGAATAAATACACAGTAATAGCTTTGAGTTGGGTCTTAAAAACCAAAATAATTTGCAGTCCGGATTTAGTAAAAAGCTGAAGAGTCTTTTCTTTTTCAATAGAATTTAGGCCCCTTTAAGTCAAGCTGTCAATAAAGCAGTGACTTATTGTGGTAGTTCTTACAAGGATTCTTACCTCTGATCTACAAAAACAAATTTCCCATCGATTGCATGTCGAGAGACGTATTCTGTAGGTTTCACCCTGATCTCCCCGTTGACTGGCTGTGGTACTACATGAGGATGCAGCCGTCCAATGGCAACCAGACAGCTTAAATTACACCCCTCGTTATCTGGTTCATTATCTTCATCTAGTCCCATTTTTGTTGGTGGCCAGCTTTTTAAATATCCTGTACTATGAATAGTGCAAAAGCTTTTGCGGTCTGCTGTAAAAAGAAAACCAAACAGAACAAAACAACAAACACAACAACAACAACAAAACAAACAAAAAAAAGCAGTTAGGTCACGGATATTGCTTTGGGAACTTCATCTCAGTTTTGCTAATAATACATCTCTCTTATCCAGGAAATTTGGGATACCGTTCATTAAGGGATTTTTCCAACACTCCTGCTTCAATGCAGTTAATCCAAGACAATTTAATAAACAATTTCTCTCTGCAAAACTGTTGTTTATACTGAAACAGCATGTTGTTCAGACCAAGGTTGCTTTTGATAAATCTTTAAGAAGAAATTACAACACATTATTTCAGCAAAGGATGCATATAATCTAAAGGATTGCTCAAAGAAATTAGTATATTAAATAAAATTCCTTTTTCAACTCAACATGAGGCTCCTACAACAGCCAGGGAGGACTTGTTTGGCAGAATGTACATTGTTTGGGATGTATAGGGGATGGCTGTACATGGGGGTAAGGATGAATATTCACAATGACAAGTATCACAGCCAGTATCAAAAGGAGAACTCCCATGCCTCCACACCTAGCAGGCCTTAAAAGTGCAAGGAAGATAACTTTCATAGAAGGGTAGAGTAAAAGGCTTATGCCCAACTGCACAAACTGGTTTCCTCAGGGATGAGCACTAAAGCATGATCCAGGATTGAAGCTGCATCTGAACCTAGCACGAAGTACTTGGGACAGCATCACACCCACAAACAGAACACTGTAATTGCCTTCTGTTCTCTAGTTGACACTTCATACTTTAACTAATACCAAATGTATTACTCAAAGTACTCAAAGAAGAAACTTCTAAATTTGGGCTAAATATATATTCCAACATGTCTAGAACAATACCCTGCAGAGCAAAAAGTATTACTCACTTCCAACAGTGTTATGATCAAATACTTCTGGTACAGAAATGCTATGTTTCCAGTACCAGAATGTACCAAAACCAGAATAAAATCTTTTTTTTCAGGTTGGATATCCATGCAGATATTATTTGTCAAATATGGAGCAGAGAAACAGAATGGGTAACAGCTTCCCTTTGTCAGAGGCAATGGCTAGAAGGTCATTACTGAATGTGATACTATCAATGTCTGAAGAAGATGGAATAACCACATCAGAACTGTCAGCACAACTTCCTGCAAAAAGTTAAAGAAAGCAGAGAGGAGAATTTGGCTTTATATGCTAATACAATATGTAAGAGCTAATGGGACCAGGGGAAAGAAATATGAAAAACTAACAGACCTAGACATAGCTCGGTATCTTATTAAGAAACATTGACAGTGTTCAAGAAAAGTAAAAAATTTAACCACTGCAAATAAGCAACTGTATAAAAAAAGGTGACAGCCATTACATTTGGTAATAAAATATAGAATTGCTACCTTTCTTCTTTGAACAGGTTGAAGGAAAATCCTTGTCTTCTACTTTCACTGACGGTCTATTGCACTTCATCCTACAAAAGAAGGACCGTCTTGCTCCAGAACAGAGTCGTGATGGCCCAGGTGTTATATCAGTTTTAACTGGGAGTCCAGCTGCAGCAAACAGAGGAAGTGAGGAAGCCACCTTTTTCAGGTAAAAAGTTAACCACACACATGATTACATCACACAGCCCAACTGTACCATGTTTCAGTTTTGCTGGGACTTGCACATAAGACCTTTTATATCCTTCTTCAGAAGCAGAAGTCCTATTTTGGAGTTCTTCATGTAAGTGAATATGTGCAGGACTCAACTGAGCACACCAATATTGGAATTTCTGCTTAGACTTTCTAGCATGAAAATATTGATGGAAGCTTGAGAACACAGGGTTCTAAATGCAAAGATGAACAAAAGACTGTACAAATCCACACAAATTTTGCAATAAATGTTGTAGTTTCTTTGAACACTAATTAACTGATTAAAAATAGATTATTTACCCACAACCAGAGTAGTACTACTCATATATAGTCACTCAGTTGGCCCACCACCCTTAAAACTGGAACACTTCCCTATCACAACACCTACCCAGAGAGCACACCTACATGTACAGAGAAGAGGCCCATCTCTACTGGTGTGTTTCTAGACATCAGATTTTTTCATTTTTCTGATGGAAGGAGGTAAAAAGGTAGCAGTGACCTACACAGGGACTGCAAATCCCCCAGACCTCCAGTTAGTATAAAAAGTCTCTCTAGTCTTACAGAGATAGCTGCATATGAACATGCCCAAATAAATCCTGACTTCAATCATGCTCCTTCAGGAAATTCTTAGATTCTTTTTTGTGGGAAGTAACTGGAGAAACACAGTACCAAAACACACATCAGCTCTGGGAGGCACCAGCAGAGTGCTGGTGCAAAGAGAGCTCCAGGAAGATGCCTGGCATGCATCAGGAGCACAAGTATCCACCTGTGATGCAGCTGGAGCTCCAGGGGACAGTGCTCCAAGAGCTGTTTGGAGGATTTCTATCATACAGCAACTTTTCCACAGCTTGCCATCCACTTCAACCATGGCCAAATGGGGATATGAATAAACAAACAACATAAAAACTTCTAGGGCTCTAGGCTTTTAAGATAAGGAGGAAAACAATGATGCCAATGTTTTAGTGTGAAGTGTGCTCCCTTAGAATTAGAACTGAGTGAGGTCACCTGAAGGAGGTCAGACTGTCCTGCACCACATGCACTCGGAACTGCTGTTCAGTGGTGAGCATACCAGTTGTGCTTGAGTCACTCATGCAAACATAAAAATACAAATATCCATACTAGTACTCTTAAGAACATGAGTTCTTGAAATTCTACCAATCAGTCTATCATAGCAGATGGGAA